>NC_064922.1:928647476-929899351 GCF_023897955.1 Schistocerca gregaria
ACACACGCGAGACAGATATGACACTAGATCGCGTGTTGGCTCTGTTAGATGATATGGGTGCTTGTCATGTAGTGTTTTCTTTTTCCAATTTACTTTCTTCGTATCTGCTGATGTTATGTGATCTAAAGAGTTGTAGAAGTGGTTATTATTATTATTATTATTATTATTAAACCATTTTTAAGTTTGTTATACAAAATGCACTCGTTAAAATGATGGTTTATAGATGTTAGGCAGCAGTATTTTCAAGCTAATTTTTGAACTTTATCTAAAAGCTTTCCAAAACAAAACTGTCTGCAGCACAAAAAACTAAATCCTTCCTATGATATTAAACTTTAGGGGGAAAATGATTATATCCAGCAAGATAGCATCAGAGTGTACTAATCTGATGAAAAAATTCTGATGCACTCTTTATGTTTCAATAACTTCTACAACATTCACAAATAAATGCTACAGCTCGGTAGAACTGATAACAAAGAAGTAAATACTGAACAGCACTTGATAGACTTTGTTTGTTCACAAATTATTGCAGTAACAAAATGGTTGAAAAACTGTCATGAGTGATTTATCCTTTAACTCTGACCCCATGCAGCATGACAATGGTTAATGACACAGCTCTGAAATTTTAACAGTAGCAAGAGCACAAAAAGTCATGCCTCTAAACATCAGCTTTATATTACCGCTAGTTGCAATTGGAAGCTATCTTAAATCACTGAGTTCAAACATTTTGCAGCCCTCGAGAGAGAGTCTTCTATAACTTTTTTTAAAAAAGAAAACAAACACCAACATGACAATAACTTAATATTATGTTGCACTTCATTGTTTGAAGATCAATGGCTCTTGATCTGTCTTATGATAGATAGAAGGGAACTATTGGTCACTTGGTGTGGAATGACCCGAAACACAATTATTGCTGGTATACCACATGCCACCCCCCACCCCACCCCCCAATCCCTCGTTTCTTTAAGATTTATTTTTGCCCTGTCAGAATAATCCTTCAGAGTCCACTGAACTATTTTCTTCATAGTGGAAGGGAAAGTAGAGAATTTCTTTTGTTTCAGATACACTACACGAGAGCCATTTTCCTGTACACACTGTTTTCTGCCAAATTTGCCACAAAAAGCAATTTGTGAAGGTATTTCTCTTGGCAGTTGATTTTGACATTTACACACATATAATAATATCATGTGAAATACTGAGTCTGTCATCTGATTATATAAGATGTTACATATCTTCATGGCATCAGCTCACTGATTCTGTTCTCAAAATGTGTAACAGTTTTGCTTACTTATTTAATAAGGTGTTAATACTTCTGGTGTCTATCTTCTGTTGTGGCCTTTCAGCCTGTTTGATGCAGTTCACCACAACAGTCTATTCTGTGCAAGACTCTTGATCTCTGCATGGTTACTGCAACCTGTGTACCGCTGTCAAGTTTGTTTCCCTCTGCAATTTTTACCACTACACTTCTGATAAAGATCATGTATATGTCCTACTGGAGTCACATCTCTCAATATTTGGCAAATATTTCTTTTAGTAAGAGAAGGAGAAAAAAAGCATTTGCAACCACTGTTTAACACTTTTGGTTGCCTTTTCATCCATTCCCTACAAAAGGATAATATATTTTGTGAGCAAAGAAGCCTTTCTTGTAGTATACTGGAGAGAAAAAAGAACTATTAGAACTAACTACCTAAAGACATATAAAGAATATCATACAACAAAATGAAATCAGGCCTCACCTCTGGAGAGTGATTGCTTGAAGACTCTGTGACAGGCTGAGTTTCAAAGAGAAAACCATCTGGAGTAGTTGCAAACAGTGCAGCTGTTGCATATGGATGAGCAGCAGGATGCACTGGTGTCACGCTGTAATAAAGCTCAGGTGCCGAAGGATCAGCTGCTGTTGGTGCTGTGTGTGCAGAAGGCATTGGTCCGTAATAGTGGGTGGCAGCTGGAGCTGCTGCAAGATGCACCGTTGTTGCAGGAGGAACAGCAGTATGGGCAGTTGCAGGTTGTGGCTGACATGGAGTGGTTGGAGGACCACCGCCACTGCCACCACTTCCAGCTGGGACAGAACCTGCCGCTGGCCCTGTGCCTGGTGATGCAGTAGATGCTGGCCCCGCATAAACAAACTGATGTGTACTTTGAGCCTGTCACAAAACAAAACGTCATATTCATCAATGATGTACAGAAATTTTAGTGATGCTAATGCAAACAGAAAAATTGTTGCACACATGCCCTTTTACATACCCATAACCTGTTCCAACCTCCTATACACAGTTTAAAGAATTGGCATATCCCATACTGCACTTCAAATTTTCTATACTAAAATTAGGTTAATGAATTAAGTGAACAAATGATGTCACCTGGGATGACTACTTATTTTCAACCCCCACCCTATCATGGCTACTTTTCCAAAATCTTCATCTTCCCAGTCTAATTTGTAGCTCTTAACCTAAAATTCCACTGCCTAGAAGGTCAGGATTAGTTTCAGTTGTTATATTGTGCAAAAAACCAAATTAGCCTAACATGTCCTTTGTTTGTCATCAATCTCCTGTAAAATACACCACTTTTTATCTTATGAGGTTCATTCAAATAAAACCTGGTCAGTGCATCTACTGTTGCCTTACACGTAAGGTGGCACCATGTATGCGGGTATGCGGGTATGGTAGTACCATCTATTGGTACAGAGACTGATGCATGCACACCGTTTGATGTTGCATAGCACCAGTGTGGTTTCATGCCAAAGAGAAAGTGGTTACACTAGTTGTTATCCACATGAACATGCAGGCGAGTAAGCAGGAACAACGAGGAGTGATTTGATTTTTGGAAACGGAGGGAGTTAGAAGTCCTGAAATGTATACACAGATGAAGGCTGTGTACGGTGAGTAGAGTCTAAGTCGTCGTGGAATGGCACAAACAATTCCTTGAGGGGTGAGAGTCACTGAAAGAAGGTGCTTGTCCTGAACAGGCTCATCATGTCATCATCACACTGGAAATGGTTGGGGAAGTGAATGCTTTAGTCTTTGACAACAGCAGAATCACCATGGACGAGATCCATTGTTTACTTGGTATTGGTGTGGGCGACACTTGAACTTGTGAAAAATCTGCGCGCAGTGGGTTCCCCACCAACTGACTGCCGAACATATTGTCACAGGTGATGAAACATGGTGTCACTATTCTGAACCATTAAGCAAGTGTCAGAGCAAGCAATGGAAACATGCGGCTTTTTTGACTACAAGGGCCCACTGCTCGGGAACCACTATCAATGCCCAGCATTATCAAGCCATTTTATAGAATTTTAGACGAGCCATCAAGTCGAAACACTAAGGCATGTTGTCCAATGGTGTTATCTTCCTGCAGGATAATACCTGCCCGCACACTGCCAATGCGGTGAAGACTACATTGCAGCAGTTTCAGTGGGAAACTGCTGGAACATCCACCATACTGTCATGACCCTTCACCATGTGACTCTCGTGTTTGGACCTGTAAAATGAGCTATTTGGGGACATCAAGTCACAACGGACGATGAAGTGTGTGACTGGGTCCAGGCCTGGATCCAACATCAGCCTAATAGCTTCTTCAAGGATGAAATCGACTGGCTAGTGTCGCAATGGGATAAATGTGCCAACAGTTTTGGTGACTATTTTTGAGTATCCCTAATGTGTATAACAACATTTTTGGGTTAGTAAAATTGTTACCGTTAGTTTACATTAGTGACCAGGTTTCATTTAAATGCTTCTTATATAATTAAAGAGGCTAAACATTAAGATCATCAGTCTCTTGTTCATCTCCAGGACAGAATCTGTGTAACCCATCTGCCTACGTCTGTGACAAGGTTTTAATGTTTGTGCAGCATGTATCTGAGTTGGGACAGGGGTACCAGCTCAGTAGTTACATACTGGGATGTGGGAAACTAGCTAAAAACCTCATTCAGGCTGGCTGACTGGCTCACCAGACTTCATCATCAACCTACAAGGCAAATTAGATCCCAGTTGGGTTTGCCTGCCATGTCTTGAAAAACGTGCATTTTACCTACTTTAAGTTCTCAGCTCCTACCTATTTATGCCATCTTTTATACTATCAGAGCCTACTTAGCCTCATCTATTTCCATTGTGAAATATCTATCTTGATTACCTCTGTTGCCATGGGAGCACTGCCCCTCTGATCACTTCTTGCTGCCTTTTCAGCCATTAATGTGACCAATCTCTCTGTGCTTCTGTGATTATGTGTGTTCTGTATTTTCTAAACAAAGTATTCTTCCCTCAAATCCTTCTCATCAAACAAAAGTAAGTACTCAGCAAGGAGCACTAAAGATATCAATTTTTGGCAAGTCAAAATAGTGTGCTGGATCAGATCGCAGAAGAAACCAATGCTTTTTCACTGAATCCATCATAGCATGCCACATGAAGTGAAGACTCACTTGCCAGTATTGCCCTTCTGTCTTTCAAAGTTCTATCATGTCTGCGGATGCTAAAGCCATTATATTTAGGTTATTCTTATCAATTCTATCTATCAATATTTCATCATCATTGGCCACAATTCATCATTGGGCACATTGAGTGCATTTTTTCCATCCATAAAGCAATTTCAGTTTTTGCAATAATTAATGCGATTTTTCTTTTAATGTAGCAAGAATTAGTGCACTTTATCTGAAACAATCTTAAGTTCTATATAGGAATGTTTCTTATTACAAAAAAATACAGGACAGTAATCTAGCTTTTGTAAATAATAGTTCCTTCCTCAGTGTAAAGGGGGAGTGATGGGCTGGGGAAGGTTAAAATGATAGAGCGTATCATATCACTCACACTTCAGGATGAGAGGAACCGACCTACTTTTGAGAATAAGGAGAGAGAAGTCAGCAGTACTGATATTTCATCTCGTGTAGCTAAATAATGCCCAGCAATTATGAGTATCTTGAGTAAATTTTTCTTTCGGTACAACAAATTTTATAGTAGTTTCCAATTTACTGCGAAAAAATTCTTACGAGGCTCTCTTCAAGGTTTTTGGAAGTCACATTTTGTGGTGGTTTGGCATTTTACAATATTTTCTATGACCATCTTTGAAACTACTTAACAACATGCCAAGAGACAGCAATCTTGTTTGCCAGACCTCTCTTCCCTGACCAATTAAGATGCTAAAGCTTAAAGACCCTTTTTATATACTACGTTAAAGCAAGGGCTGAATTTTTTTCTTTCTTTGTTTGAACTTTAAGATGGCCAAATCTACCCACAGACATTCAATTTTAAGTGCTCTGTTCAATGAGAATCTGCATGTCCACAATGCGATTGTCAATGCTGAAGCATTAGTTTTGCAGTTGTAATGAGACAGTGAATGTTATACTGGATATCACCACCTATTTGGTAGCACAAATTTCTTCATCCTACCTGCAGTGCTAAAGAGATTTTTGAACAGAGGAAAGAAAGGAATATGTGAGAAGTAGTCAGCACACTAAGTCAAGGTGAAGTTGCATCTACACAAAACAATTTGAGCTTCACACACGTTTCTAACCACTGGACTAAATGGGACCGATCTGTGCACATAACTAAATGTGAACAGAACCAAGGCACACTCAAATGTATGAAGAGAAGTTTAGGGGCCCATACCCAAGTCAACATTCAGGAGTGCCAGACACTAGTGTGCTTGTAAATAATAAAACCCATCCAGAATGAGATTTTCACTCTGCAGCGGAGTGTGCGCTGATATGAAACTTCCTGGCAGATTAAAACTGTGTGCCCGACAGAGACTCGAACTCGGGACCTTTGCCTTTAATAAAACCCATGTCCATGTATGTTGTGTGCACATGACAGGGTGTTTCATTAGTTCTAAAATATTCTTTGGCACATGTGCAGTCAGTATGTTAGTTGCACCAATGTTCTGTGTGAAAAGTAATCAAACATTATTATCGCTACTACACCTGTAGATATTGGAGCTATGAGCATTAACATAAATCAAACAAAACTTGTTATTTGGATTAAGGAGTACAGGTACAGTCACAATCACACTCCTTCAATCACAGAACTGCAAGACAATTACCCAGATGGGTATTGACACTATTTAAGAACAGGCAGTGAAACATTTTATACATGATTGGACACTGTCTAGGATGAAACCAACCGGAATGACACAGTGATGAGCAGAAGCATTTTCAAGAGGATCATCAAACAGCTAATCTTGCATTTTTAACAATGGGTCACTTCGTCTAAAATTTTAAATTTTCTATGTCAATTTCTGCATCATTGCGGTCTAACATAATTCAAGACAAATGCAAAGCACTTTACAATGTGCTACATTCAGAGGCCTTGAAAGACAAATGTATTAGTTATTGCATTAATAATTTTTACTTAAGAAGTTTCTGACTACTGCTGCTGCTGCTGCTGTTGTTTTTTTGGGGAAGGAGACCAGACAGCGAGGTCATCGGTCTCATCGAAGTAGGGAAGGATGGGGAAGGAAGTCGGCCGTGCCCTTTCAGAGGAACCATCCCAGCATTTGCCTGGAGTGATTTAGGGAAATCACAGAAAACCTGAATCAGGATGGTCGGACACGGGATCCTGACAACTGCCAGGAAGAAACTAACACAGACTTCCAAATGCATTTTTTTAATGACATCACTGCTTAAAAATGAGAATAAATGCTTGCAACTATTTGGTCATATAATTACCGAACTGACTGTAGAGTGCATTAAATGAAGTAGAGCTTTGATCTGTAATAGAAGTATGAGGCCTCACAAATGTAAAAAGAGATGAAGGGTTGTGTTTTTAGCAAATCTTGCTCTAGCACTGAACTGCACATATTGCTTCTACACTTAAAAAGCCAAAGAAACTGGTATACCAGCCTAATATTGTATAGGGTCCCAGCGAGCATACAGAAGTGCCGCAACACGCCGTGGCATGGACTCTACTAATGTCTGAAGTAGTGCTACAGAGAATTGACACCACAAATCCTGCAGGGCTGTCCATAAATCTGTAAGATTACAAGAGTGTGGAAATTCTTCTGAACAGCACATTGTAAGGCATCCCAGATACGCTAAATAATGCTCATGTCTGGGGAGTTTGGAGCCAGCGGAAGTGTTTAAAACTCATGAGTGTTCCTGGAGTCAATCTGTAGCAATTCTGGGTGTGTGTGTGGTGTCACATTGTCCTGCTGGAATTGCCCGAGTCCGTTGGAATGCAAATGCACATGAATGGATGCAGGTGATGAGACAAGATGCTTATGTATGTTTCCAGGGGTCCCATATCACTCCAACTGCACTCACACCACACCACACCACTGCAGAGCCTCCAACAGCTTGAACAGTCACCCGCTGACAAGAAGAGTCTACGGATTCATGAGGTTGTCTCCATACTAATAAACGTCAAACTATTCGATACAATCTGAAATGAGACTCGTCCAACAAGGCAATATGTTCCCAGTCATCATCAGTCCAATGTCAGTGTTGACAGCCCCAAAAGTGGTGTAACACTGTGTCATACAGTCACCAAGAGTACATGAGCGGAACTTCAATATCGAACGCCCATATCAATGATGTTTCGTTGAATGGTTCACATATAGACACTTGTTGATGGCCCAGCCTTGAAATCTGCAGCAATTTGTGGAAGGGTTGCAGTTCTGTCACGATGAACGATTCTCTTCACTCGTGGTTGGTCCCATTCTTGCAGGATCTTTTTCCAGCTGCAGGGATGTCAGAGGTTTGATGTTTTGCCGGATTCTTGACATTCACAGTACACTCATGAAATGGTTATACAGGAAAATTCCCGTTTCATCACCACTGGGAGCTGTTGTTTCCCATCGCTCATGCATCAACTACAACACCATGTTCAAACTCACTTAAATTTTGATAACCTGTCATTGTAGCAGCAGTAACCGATCTAACAACTGCGCCAGACACTTGTCTTATATAGGTACTGCCGACCACAGCACTGTATGCTGGCTGTTTATGTACAGGGGATAGACAAAATAATGTGTATAGTGGTAGTAATGGGATGGTTGTGTTCGGTGGTCAAGAATGCAGGTTGTTTAAGAGTAGTGCACACTTGGTATTTGCATTCAGAGGCCAATGTCGATGTGCAATGAAAGACCTAACAGAGTTCAAAAGAGGAGAGATTGTGGGGGCCCGATTAGCTGGAGCATCAGTAACCAAGTCAGCCAACTTACTGAATGTTTAAAAAGTAACCATTTCAACAGTCATGACAGCCTAAACATAACATGGAAAGACATCATCGGCATGTAAACATAATAATGGACGCAAATCAAAACTAAATGACAAATCATTGCACACTAACACGAATTGTGTCAAAACAACACGAAACTACAGTAGCTAAAGCGACTAGAGAGATCAATAGCCATCTTTGAGACCCCATACCTATCAACACTGTCCGCCAAGCCTCCATAAAACCAATATTCATTGATGAGCTGCTATACCAAAACCATTTGTGACGACAACTAATGCAAAGAATGCAAAACATTGTGTCAGGAGCATAAATCCTGGGCGTATGATCACTGGAAACACATCATATGACCCGACGAGTCAACATTTTCTATATTTCCAACATTGGGCTGAGTCTATATCTGGAGAATGCCAAAAGAAGCCTACTACCCTGGTTGCTTGATTCCAGCAGTTAAGCATTGAGGTGGAAGTTGATAGTGTGGGCAGTCATGTGATATTCTGCTGGTCTCATCATTACTCTCTAAGGTCGTGTTACAGCCAATGATTATATAAACATTTTAGGTGATCAGGTGAACTCCATGATTCAAATGATGTTCCAAACAATGATGCCATATTTCAAGATGATAATGCACCCATTCACACAGTCACAAAAGTACAATTGTGGTATGAGGAGCTTGCAACTGAACTGCAGTATTTTTCCTGGCCAGCACAGTCCCCATGCTAAAACATTATTGAATCCTTATGGGCAGTATTGGCGTGCAGACTCTGGAGCAGACATCTATCTCTCTCGTCACTGCAGGAGTTAGAAGAGGTTCTGATCAAAGAGTGGCATAACTTCCACTGGAGACTACACAATCATTATATGCCAATATTTAAAGAAGAGTAGCAGCTGTATTATGAACAAATGGGTGTCCAACCCCTTATTAATAAACCTTTACCAAGTTAGTACAGGTTTTCACATTATCTTGCCTATCCCCTGTATCTCTGCAATTGAATACACATGGTCGTCGCAGTTTCTTTGGCACTTCAGTGCATATGGTACACCCATTGTAATTTCTCAGCCACGTTAATTCCAACAGCTCCATGTCCATTCGAATCATCTTTTCTGTTCTGCTGCAAGTGCTGGTGCACTTTCTCCTATAAGGGTACTGATATATTACTTTTCTGTTTAGACCTTTTTTGGCAGTTCTGGCAATGTCACATGTACATGTTCTGTTTCTTTTTGATCTCCCTATAAAAGGAGAAAAATTACATCAATTTCCTTTTGTTTTCTTGAATTCCTGAAACAAAAATGGATGGACATTTCCTAAAGATTTGAAGACAAGTGGCAATTCATAAACTGTGGAGAATCATTAGTTCAGAAAGACATACACGTTGCACCATCACCTCATTCTAGTGCCCTTTATTTCAATTACAATCATTTCTACAGATTCTTTTCACTCACTGGAAAATGCTCGTTACAAGTTCATATTTACTGATGAAGGGAAATGAGGAGGAAGGTCTACTGGAAGAATTTGTGAGTACATAATGCTTTCATACATTAAGGATGGGACAGTTAAATCTGCAGAATAATGAAGAAGCCGTAGAGTATTTTTTTTTTTTTTTTGTCATGAATATCTATCACTGAAAGGAAACATTTTATAAACTGGAATGAGATTTTCACTCTGCAGCGGAGTGTGCGCTGATATGAAACTTCCTGGCAGATTAAAACTGTGTGCCCGACCGAGACTCGAACTCGGGACCTTTGCCTTTCGCGGGCAAGTGCTCTACCATCTGAGCTACCGAAGCACGACTAACGCCCGGTACTCACAGCCAGTATCTCGTCTCATACCTTCCAAACTTTACAGAAGCTCTTTCGCAGAAGAGCTTCTGTAAAGTTTGGAAGGTAGGAGACGAGATACTGGCAGAAGTAAAGCTGTAGGAGACGAGATACTGGCAGAAGTAAAGCTGTGAGTACCGGGCGTTAGTCGTGCTTTGGTAGCTCAGATGGTAGAGCACGTGCCCGCGAAAGGCAAAGGTCCCGAGTCTCGGTCGGGCACACAGTTTTAATCTGCCAGGAAGTTTCATTCTATAAACTAATTCTCAATGAAAAACGATTCTGAATTTTTCTTTCATCAATCAACTAACATCGAAAAGATGAATTATGACATTTTGGTTATCTGTAAGTTGCACTTTTTTTTATGTAGAGAAAGTAAAGAATACACATGGGGCACAGCAGTTGACAGGGAAGAGTCAGACTATATTACATAAGGCTGACTAGTGAATAAGAGCACTGGAGTTTCCTAGCTTACAGTCTGTTGGATTAAGAAATCCAACAGTAGGTGGAAAAGGTAAATTAGAAGCTTGTATCAGAAGGAAGGGTAACCTACCCGGAAGCCATGTTACATGCTGGGATAGCCTAATTTGCATGTCATTATACAAGATACTGTATAGTACTAGTTATGTATAATGTCGTTCAAATAATATACTGAAGGTTTTACTGCTGTTGAGTACACTCTAATTACCTACTCTAAAGGTATAAATATACATGAGTTTACTTTTTAGGTTGTCATTCAGTGTGCTGACAACTATACCTCATCAAACTCAATACTGTCTTCTTAGTCAACTCCATCATCATTCTCATAATCACCGTTAAGTTTTAACCATTCCCACAGAAGCATCCATCAGGGTGTATATGTGGCCAGGAAAAAAAAAATTCCCAGATTTTTCCCAGATATCTCATTGAAAAAATATACTTTTCCCCGGGCAAAAGTACACTTTTACCGTACTAAGTGACAGCGGTTTTCTGTAGATTTTTCCTTTGGAACTGCAAAACTTATCATTCCTTTTAATGGTTTACATTTTATAAACTAGCACAGAACTTCTGGGGGGGAGAGGGGAGGAAGGGAAAAGAGAAGAGAATTTTGGAAAGACTTTTGATGAAAACAAAGGAAAGAAATTTTGGAAAGACCTTAGATGTGCAGCAACATATACTCTGCATATTTTCGTATAATGAAATTGCACCAAACACAGCACGTTAGTGTCCAGAGCGTTGAAATAGAGATTGAGGTGTCCTTTTGTGAGGAAGTCAATATCTCATGGCACGTGATCTCGCCAGCTGATGACAGCACATATTCAGAGCATATGACATGTTATAGTCAGCAAATGGCAAGTTCACTGTTACGTAGTGAGAACAAACAAAGAGGAAAAGTTAATGGTTTACATTAATATACATAGTATAGCTACAAGGAAAGTAAGCTGTCACATATAATATTGGCGGCCTCTAAGATTAATAAGCTACAAGAGAAGCTAAGCTTTCACATGTCATATTGATCTATTTTGTGTGTGGGTTATACTTTAAGATGCATTACACAAATGTGCCAGTAAATTTAAAATAATGACATAAATGTCTGGTCACCTGAGCTCGAAAATCTTGTAAGTGGCTGGTCTACAAAGTGTTTTAAACACTCTGATTCAAGAAATTCATCCCACCTTCTCACACGTAACTTAAATCATCTTGCATAAAAAGCAATTTACTTTGAAAGTAATGCTTTCGAACCACTGTTCGCAATACTATCCCGAGACTGTTAGAAATAGGTTCGATTTAGCAGTTGCCAAAGTGTGCCAGGAAACAGGCATTATTGTGCATGTGCAGCTGCAGTGGTGTAGGAAGCCCGCATGTTCGTATGTACAAATAAAGCACTATGAGAGCTACATTATGCCATAAAAGAAACAGGACATCAGAGGATACTCCAAAAGCATCAGAATTTCGTAAACCATACTAAAATGCATAATTTGGCTTGAAGTGCACATTGATTTTTTTTCCAGATTCACAATGAAGTAGGTCCCACCTGATATCAAGTTTTTCAATGTGGTTTTTGAGAAGTAAATTCTCATGGAGTACCAGTACTGCACTATCTCATATTTGGTTCTTTATTATGGCATAGTGCCATACATGGTAGAAGACTAAAACATGCACTGGAAATTCAGCGAACAGCTGGAACTAGCCAATACTGAAGAAAGAAACACTTCGTTTCAAATAAATTTATTACCTCAGTGGAAAGTTTAATAAAGACAAATTTCTTTAGCGAACTGACAAAAATAACTTCATTATTCTGCAAAGCAATTAATGCTTGACTGCTAATAATTTGGAAATAAAATAAAATCAGAAAACTGAAACTAATAACATATTTTTGCCCTTCGTAATTATGTGAATGTATTATAATTCACTTGATAGCCCCTGGTCGCAGAAATCTGTTTTGTTTTCATTTGACGTGGTAGCTGTAAACAAAGAGGAAACAACGAAATCACTTAACACAAACAGGGGTGGAGACTATCCCTCCCCAACAACTACTCTGAGAACTCTGCGCATACATTTTTGTCATTAGCATCTGGCTGCTTGCTGCCGATACAACTAACAGCCACATTTCAAGTAGGGGGAAGCAGGAGAAGGAACTGCTCTTACGCGAGTCAACTGCACATGCGCAAGAGCTCGCTGGCAACTGGTCAAACGAACCTAATGTAAACAGTTGTGACGTCACACTCATAGAAAGCAGTTTATTGTTACGAAGTATTACGTAGTTTTCACACTAAGGCCTTCGACATATTTTTACTGTTTGCAGACGTTTGTGCTTGCACGGTGTATTGTTGTTGTAAATGACGCATTTCTTTTGCCACTGAAGCTTTATTTTTTCTCTCTTTTATATTTTACTGTTGCAGTATCGTTCTCCAGTAGCAGGATATAGGAACATTCTTGGCTAGAGAATCAATTCTTACCAGTCAAACTTACAAAAATTTAATGAAAAAATTCCCAGAATTCCAAGGTTTTTCCCAGTTTTCTCCCGGATGAAAAAAAATCTCTGGTTTTTCCTGGGTTTCCCGGTTTGTATACACCCTGATCCATATTTATCATAAGCTTCGGTATTTAAACTGTTATTTACAAAATCTTTGGGGGCTTAATTTCCACAAATTATATGTTCTTTATAGATATTGCCACAATCTGTGGTTTAAATAAAGTAACACAGTGGTTAGTAGGACTGGCCGACATGCTACAGGTTGCCAGTTCAAACCCGAACTACTAGAATTCATTTGTTATTTGGTGTGTATTATTTGGGGAAGGCTCTTGAAATATCTTATGTTTGTATATTCTGGATTATTCCATGTTTGTATAAATAGCTGCAGTCTCCATCCAGAAGGTCAGTTTCATTCTAGCTATATTTTTGTGTTCATAATAAACATACTTTCAGTGCTAATTGAAACACTTCACTGATGAGTACGCTATAAGACTTTGACAGGTTTGTTGGAGATGGTGTGTACTTCAAAACGTCTACAGGCTGTGGCTCCAATTAGGTAACCTAAAAGCTATCCTCTAGACAGACAGAAATCAGAATACTACATTGTTTCACACATTGGTATAGTCAGGAGATGATCACTTTCAAGCCAGCAGTAAGTCAGCTGCACGAGGCATCCATCAGTGTTTTCGAAACACGCTGGTCAGGACCTGACAAAAATGGCTGAAAGGATTCGACCAAATCACTAAATGCAACAGATGAGACAATGTGATGTTTGGAAAATGTATACTATCACTTGGACAATATAGCTCAGCAATGATTTGAGAACAATAAAAAGATGCTCAACAGCTGGGAAAAAATTCCAAGCCAAACTGAAGACAACATTTGATGACAATCAGTGGAAAGTCCCCTTAACAAAAGAACAATATAAGATTGGGGCCTAATGTCAGGACAAAACAACAGCCATACGTACAGTATGTTTTGGCCCTTTGCAGCATTGTGATTTAGAATATGACAGAAGCCTTCAAAATCTCACAACTGATGAAAGGATTCAAAGAAGGCATCCACCAAGATTTTCTGGTAAAAAATGTCACAAGGACAGACTAAGCCAGTGGTGACAGCACATGGAGGAAATGCCTGATGAAAGAGAGATAATCAGTTCCCGAATGTGGTTCCTTTGGCAGTTGTGGATTACTACCATAATCTCATTTCTCTCACAAGCTCTGTTGTAAGAGAAGAGAGACAGAATTTTATGGCAGCCAAAACTGCTGTGTCAAATACACAAAAGGCAGTGGCCATTAACATTGACCCCATGTGTCAGGAGGCAAGAGATAATTTGAATAAAATATTTACTGATCACCACCACCAGCCTAAAGTGACCGGGGGAGGGAGGGGGGGGGGGGGGCTGGCTTATGCTATTACTACTAAATGGCAACCCAGTACCCAACTAATGCAGATACAGTCAACACTTCCACCAAGTAAAATGCCCAGCAGAAGAGCACACATTTGGAGACTGGAGGAAAACACAGTGGCCTGTTTTCATTGTGGATGTCCATGACACTTGGTGTACCAAGTAGAGAAACAAGACAAGCATTTGACAACTATTATGCCACAAGATTTCAACCATCACAACAGACCTGTTCGTATCAGTCTGAACTGCAGATGACTAGTCAACCTGTAGGCTGAAGCTCATAGCCATTCCCTGGATGAGGCCACTCCCAAACACACCACAGCCATTCTCCATTGCCATATATCTGTCAAATTCATGAAAACTGGGGTGGCCATCCATCTAGGTGAAGTCACCACACATGAAAGTCCTCAAGGGATGACAGTTATGAAGATGGCAAGAAGTCCAACCAGTGTGGGCTACAGTCAACTCTGGGGCTTCTGTTACTGAAATGTCAAATGCTTATCAATGCCAATTGCAGAAGAGTATGTTCTGCAATATAAAAATTATCAGAAAATAAGTTCAACCAACAGGAACATGTACTGCAAGAATACCTAGCAATGAAAGAACACATCCCTTCATATCCGGTGTTTTAATAGAATGTAGACATGATGTTATTCTTAGATGGGACTTCTTGCAGGGATCACAAGCAATCTGACTGTGGAAGATCAGAACTCTTGACTAATGAAAAGCTACCTGTGGAAGATCAGAACTCTTGACTAATGAAAAGCTACACACACACACACACACACACACACACACACACACACACACACCTTTGGGAGATTGTCATTAAAGGCATATCCTGCGGTAACCAACAAGAGAAGTTCCAGTAATCCAGCAAGATGCTCAATATTATACCTTACACAACACTTATTCCAATCTCTTGGAACTTCATGAACCTCTAGCCCTCTTCTAACTTTAATTTTCTTCTCTTGCATTCTGCCTAATTTCTCCATGTCTTCCTCTGATGTACTTCATGTCTTGTTCACAATTTTGCAAGTTATTTCTGTCAGCATACATGTTCATTTCAATAAAATTAGATAAATTTAAATTTATTTCAATCAATTAGCAGAAAAGATTTAAAATTGAATTTAAAAGTTTTCTTCTATAGTTTATATTAAATGGGACCAATATTACCCTTCATCATGACACTTAAACCGTTACCAACAAATACTGTACTATGACCTATTTATAGTAGTTTGTCGGTGAAGATGATGTGATCCTACAAAATATTTATAACTGCAAAAAGCAAATTGAGTCATGTCGAACACATTCAATTATTTAAATCTCCATATAACTAATCTTGGAAGCTTTTAAGCTTAAGCTCAATGTTTCAACATACCACAAAATAAAAACTGAAGTGGTTATCTCAGGAAGAAAGTAAATAAACTGCCCCTACCCTATTAGCAGTTTTCTAAATTATTATAAAGATGACTACATTATACTATATTTTCTTCACAGTGGGTACCACAGCAATGAATTTATTAAACTAAACTGGCATTTTCTTCTACTGAAGTAATAATTTTATTAGTTCACAACTAATATCAGTCTTCTAGGGCATTCTCAAATGATTTTATGCTTCTGTACAAAATGGACTGTTATAATTATCCATGAATAGGAAAGTAATGATATGAACAGAAATAATTTTCTACTCCAGTGAAATTTATTTCCAGTAAGTCCACATTCTTATCATGACATTTCTATCTAGGAGATAATATATTCAATTTTATAAACAACCATAAAATCACTTAAGAATGACCTAGAAGGCTGGAACCACTTGTGAACTCAGAAAAATTATTTCAACAAAAGAAGAAAATGCCACCTTCTCTTAATGACTGCATCTATTTTAGCTACACAATGCAGTAAACTTAAGTTGATATACAGACCATAAAACAATATACACAATGTGGATGCTGCAAAAGCTCCAGTAGATAATTAACAACAAAAACAAGAATTTTGAATGAGACATATCTAATAAAAGTAAATAAATGACTAATCAGCAGACTCTTCACACCATGACTGAGTACACTTAATGACTGTCATTCAGTAATAATAAATATATGAATTGCCATTTATATACAGACTGAATAGGTTTCTAAGTAAACAGAATGCACTCTGCAACAAAATTAAAGTTTTAAAAATGTTCAGAGTCAATATAATAGCAGCCAACAACAAAATAACACAAATGAGTGATCATGTCAGGCAATCAAAAGCCAGATTCATTTAAGGAAAAAAAAGAAAAAACCACAAATGCGCAGCACAGCAACAGAGATGCACATGCTGTCTGACAAGCAAGCAGGCAAATCTGCTGTCAGAGTGAGGCAAGAGAGCAACACTGAGTGTAATGACCAACAAGTGAGCTAATTACAGACGAAAGAGGGATAACTCCCACCTGAGGTCGATCCGCAGACACTCAGTAGAGTCGCTCGAGAACTGGAGGTGGGGGCAGGGGAGGCATGTACGGCATGGAGGACAGCACCCCATCGGGCGCCAACCCCACACCACACTGTCAGGCATACGACAGCTGTCATTTTTCTCCTAGACAGAGATTTCTCATCTCTGTCATTTAAACAACTGCTTAAATTTCAACACAGCAGTGTTCAATTTGCCAGTAGCAGCCATCTATGGACACTTGATATAATATTACCACATTACAGGGAAATTACCTTAATTTACAGTGACACACACACACACACACACACACACACACACACACACACACACACACAATATGATCAATCAACCCACCTAGTTCTACATAGTGCATTCTGTCACTGCCTACAGCAGCAATCCAACTACTCAGTGTTGCTGTAGTTCTATAGTATAGCAAAACATTACAATAATGCTTCCACTGTGACTACAGGGGTGGTGACATGTCAAGTGACAGGATGTGGCATTTCATGAAGTTCTTCCCAGAGCTATGCCCTACACCATACAATCCACTAGATCACTAAACGTTTTGCTATTAACCACAGTTAAATCTAAGTTTAAAATTCAAGATACCCAGAATAGCAGCTGACAGTGAGATTAAGGCACCAGTTTTACAGCGTAAAATGAACTATCCCATAAGGAAACGTATCAAGTCTTCATACTTTTCATTAACACCGAGTCTGAGCTCTAGCAGGCAAAAACAGACATTTTAATCTTCCACGGCGAGTAAAAAGGAACTTCACAACTTTGGAACAATATAGAAATTTACTGAGTAACTTTTGGACTGCTGATGTGTCATTTTATAACAACAACCTGAAGTTTCAAATAAAAGTGTGAAGAGTCATTTTGGTTTTATATGACTACCATTTGTGATGCAGCAAACATCCCACTGGTAATCAATTTCTTGCCACACTCATTGTGGCATATCAGGCTTAACTTGTGCAAAGGCAGTGTAGACTTTATTTTTTCAGGTCAGCTACACAGTACTTGCCAAAAAGTCTTTTGTGGAATGCCAGTCTTACGAGACATATTTTGCGTTGATTTCTGTGGAATGGAAGCAAATCTCTTCCTAACCTGTTTGACAATCATCAACATGAGGGTAACCTGGTGATTTATCATGTCACAGTGAACAACCACTCAACAAAGTTCTTGTGCCAAGAGTATAAATTGTAGGCTTACTTGGAGGTTCTGAAGCTATTTGGTGCTAAGTTTACACCGAAAAGTAGTTGCAGAGATCATTTCATGAATCCAAAATGCACAATGAGCACACTCCACACCAGTGAAAGTAGCCATTTTAACTGTACACGACACTGGTGCTTATGGTGGAAGAACGGGGTACTGACTAACTACGCGTATCAAAACGCGAGGTTGTGTGCTATAAAATAATGCATCTACCAATTGTGTAAGTTCTCAATAAATTTCTGTACCATTCAAAAGCCGTAAGACCCTTTTTGACTAATCCTGTTTTCAAGGTAGAAAGTTCACAGTACAGCAGTAAACTTTTGACTAACAATGAAGTCAGACGTTCTAATTTAAAGTTATGTGCATTACTAGACTTTTGAATTAAAATTAACTTGTATAAAGAGCTTTTTATACCACTTTTTCTGAAAAAGAAGAAAATTTATCGAGGGTACATGTACACAGGTTTTCAAAGCTAACATGATTATTTTACACAAAAATATGTAATAATGAAGCAAACAGCTTTTCTTCTCTACAGTAATCATATATGAAAATCTTTCTCTGCTTTGTATACTTCAAAGTATGAAAATTTACACAGTGCAACTTTACACCCACTACACTAGTAAATACACTGACAGGTTGTACCTCACAGCCAGTTTTCCAGTTTGCTTCTTACCTCTTTAGAGAGCACTACAGATTTTTTTCCAAGAAAATAATTTCCAGTCAGTCATCCAGATGTACACTGTCGTGGTTTGGGATCTATTCTCTTAACAAGATGAGCTTGCTTCGTTGCCATAAAGTGAAGTAGTTTGACATTTTCCATTGCCTAAGCAGTTTCTGACACCTTTCTACCTATACGATCAATAAAGATGACCACCTGAGCAGTGCGTCTCATCCTTACCACATACATATTTTGTTTATCCTTCCCAAACAGCACTATGACATTCCATTTAAACCTAAAAGTTTGTTCACATCCAAGTTTTGAATCTTATACAGCAAAACGTAACCGAAGTTGATTTTTGAAGTTCACGCAACAGCAATTTCAACCAACTCTCTCTTGAAAGTAAAATTGGTGTAAAATTTATCTGTAAAACAAAAGTAACCCTTTACAATGCCTTCAACAGATTCACTGTGTCAGACCTTGATATGTAGAGAGATTCCCAGGTGTGTGTGTGTGTGTGTGTGTGTGTGTGTGTGTGTGTGTGTGTGTGTGTGTGTGTGCGCGCGCTGCGCGCGCTTACTGGAAATTACTGTGCATGGTTTTCATAAGAGGTCTCTATGTGCACTGGGTCAAAGCCAGTTTCGCCCGTTTAATCTTTGCTAATGAATTATTTGTATAAAATTTTCTTAGAACAAAGATTAAATGCCAACAGAATTCTAGGACCTGTGTCCTTACATAGAAAGTACTACACTTTTACACACGTGACTCTTGATGACCAGAAACACTCATTTTCACAAGGGTACCACTATCCCACACTTTGATAAGAGTATGTAGCAGAAGCAGAATCAGTGCTTTGTATTTTCTTTATGTTCTGTTTGGCATGCAGATTAGTTTGCTCCTTCATTTTTTCCATCACAGAATCTGTAAAAAAATTAAAAAGAAAGAACACACACACGAACACACAACTGTCCAGATTATACTACTAATACAGCAGTAAGTGGCATGTCATCTGTCATCTATCATTCCTCTGATTCAGTATGGCACAAAGTTTCCAGCCTTTTCTTTGCTCTTTTGACTCTTCAGGCAAGAGAGCTAGAGGAATAACATCACTGCTTGTTCCTGAAGGGTTTTCACAACCACTTTCCTTTTCAGAGTCCTACCACAGAAATCCCATTTTTGTTGCAAATAATTAGTAACTGGCCTCTCCAAAATTTCTTCAAGTAAACAATCCTTATCACTTAAGAGCCATCTACACCACAATCCTCTGAAAAATCAATTTCACTATTCTCAGAAGCACAAGGCAACCGATGAACAAACATTGTCAAACTTAATCTTGAGACAACTAAGTATTTTGCTGAAATACGCTGTTTTGAAAACCATCAAAAAGAAAAACTTTTCTCCAGCATGTCCACACCACACAGCAATCAATATCTTAAAGTACCTGCAGAAAATCCCAACTGCACAGGAATCAAAAATATTAACAAGGACAAAGAGGGAGGTAGCGAAGACACCCTAAAAATTATAGGTGATGGATTTTCAGGCAGGCCAACTGCAACTGTACTTTTTAGAATGTGTGCCACAAACTTAATATCTCTTGCTTATTAGCAAGCACTGCATTGTGGGGTCTCTCAGTTGTTCATAACACTTCTGTCCTAAGCTGGCTGCTTTTGGAGATTGTATAGGCTGTAACCATTTCACTTCATATATTTATCAGCATTTTACATAATTACTAACAAATGTAACCAGCCTTATATCTCCAGGGTACGGACCCTATGCTAGTTGCCTAGGAACGACACTGATGGGGATAGGAAATTTAAACATACAACACTAATGACTGACTGAATTTGTTCTCAAAATGACAATGTAAATACTGTGAAACCCTGCACAGCGAGCATAGTTCACTTCAGAATCTTACTCTTAGTGCGACACACTCATTAAGCGAAAGAAGTTATCCCATATAAATTAATCTAAAATACGATAATGTGTTCCATGCAGAAAAAGTACTGAAAGTTTTATCTTATTCATGCCATTTATTCAAAGAAAATTACACACACAGGATTATGTACTTTACTATTCACAATACATAACTAATTCTTTTTTGCTAGGAAGCTACCTATAGTCATTTGTTTCTGCCAACAGTTCAACACATGGTGAGAATGCGATACAGCATTGTTGTCAAATAAATATGTAACGCACGTAGCCACTGCTTTATCAGGGGGGACGATGCAACAAATTCCCGTACTTTCAGCATTTCTCTTATTGCGCCAGAAGATTTTTGCTTTGCTGTCACCACCACCACCACCACCACCACCACCACCACCACCACCACCACCACCACCACCTCCAAACTCCTCTCCACAACTTTCAGCTATGAAACACCCTGCAACTCCATAAGCTCTTCAGTGGTCATTTCTTGGCTGTGATCTTCCACAAGCTCATTGGTACCTGGTTATCCACATCTAGACCTATACTCTTGGCCAAAGACACAATCCCATTGACTGCACGCTCCACAGGTACTAATTCAAATGCTTCCGAGTCTCACTTGACAATGCACTCTGGCAAAAGCTGCTTCCAAGGAGAAGCGAGTTCTCTCGTTAACCTCTTCCCACACCTTTTCAATTATCTTGACCCAGGCAACAATGTTCAAGTGATATTTGAAAAACACTCCGATAGAGAGAGAATGGTAGCTTCAGTCAACTCAAAGCACTGCTCGGAGAGTGCTTTAGTGTAGAACTTCTTATAGTTAGAAATAATCTGCTCGGCCATATGCTGGACTAACAGTGTCGGGAGGCAGAAAATGGATCTTGATGAATTTAAATTCAAGGAGATGGTCTTGTAGGCCTGGAGAATGGGCAGGAGTATTGTCCATAACAAACAAGACATGAAGCGGCAGATTCATCTCAAATATTTTTTCACTGAAGGACAAAACACTTCAATCACAAAAAGGCCACGTGTTACACGAGCCTTGTTGTTGGACCTCCACATCACATTTAACCTGCTCTTCTGTATTTTATGTTTCTTGAAGGCTCGTGGAGTTTCTGAATATCAGACAAGCAGCAGTTTAATTTTCAAATAGCCACTTGCATTGGCACAGAATATCAGAGTGAGATGGTCTTTCATTGGCTTGTGACTAGGCAATGCACGCTCCTCCACTATTCAAGGTACGCTTCGGCATCTTTTCTGGAATAGAGCAATCTCATCACAATGAAAAACCTGTTGTGGCAGATACCCCCCAAAATCTACAATCATCTTTAAGTTGTTTATGAAGTTCTCTGCTGTCTCTGTGTCAGAGCTGGATTGTTTGCCATGCCTCACAATGCTGTGGATGTAGGTTCTTCTCAAACTTTTTGAACCACCCACGTCATCCCTTGAACACTTCTTTGGCCGCTTATGATCCTGGTATCGTCTTAATGTGGCCGGCAAAAATCATTCCCACCTTCTCACAAATTATTTTTGTGTTACTAGTATTGTCTTGCAATTGCTTTTCATTTATCCGTATAAGGAGCAACCTTTTAACACTGTCCAGAATACAAAACTGCTTCTAAGATACTCTTGTCACTCGTTCTGAAGCATCTACCCTTGTCCTTGTTATTGAGGATAGTGCAAAAATTTGATGCAGACTGTGTGTGTGTGTGTGTGCGTGTGTGTGTGTGAGAGAGAGAGAGAGAGAGAGAGAGAGAGGAGAGAGAGAGAGAGAGAGAGAGAGAGAGAGAGAGAGAGAGAAATCAGCACCGCTCACACCATGTTCACAGTCTCCACATTGTTGACGTTTCACCCACTGCTTGCGAACTGCTGGTAAATCGTCGCCTTTCGCTTAACAAATGCATAATGAGTTTTTTTTACAATTTGTTTGGCTCCTCATGCGAATTGCACATTACAGGAGGTGCTAGTTAAGCAAGGTTACGCCGTACACAACAAAAGAATCATCACAAGCATATAATTTTTTAAGACTCTCCGCTGAAAGCCCAGTTTCCAAATACTTTTTCTGCTGACTAGTAAATTTTTTAGTTTAACAGATTTGCCATTCCATAATTCCCCGAAGAATTACAGAGAAAAAAACAACTGGAACTTCAATCAAGCAACAAAATGTTTTTTCATTATTTAAACTTCTCAATTTTTCCTATATACACCCACACCTGAGATTATATTCGATATCTGCAACAAAAGTTTTGTTTCAACTTCACTCGTCCGCTATGGACTCCACAGAAGACGAGACAATGAGAGGAATTCAATTGCTCCAGTTCTTTAATGCTGAACTTTATGATAAGAGATGGCAAATGGGAAGGAATGGGAGGGAAGTAATAGAGAGAAAAAAAACTGAGATTAAGAACAGGTACTAGAAATAGCATACTTTGTTACATTTTGGTTTAATATAGAAAATACTCAACAAATGGAAGGAAAGATGTCAAACAGTGAAAGTGAGTAGATTTCTTAATTGGTACAAAAACAATGTATTTCATAAAGCCAAAGGCTTCCACAATATGGAACACTGTGGACAGGCATTCAATTTAATAAAAAGTGTATGACACGTGGGAAAAACCAAGAATATTAAATAAGATTTTGGTGAAAATCTATTAATCACTGTTCAAGTAATTTCATGTTAATACAACATAGAAAAGCAACGTTTTTACTTTTTTATCATCTCAGATTTCTTTCAAATCTGGTGCATCCAATGATGCAGATAAGAGGTGCAAAACTACCAATTTGCAGAGGTTACAGGACAGCTAAGTCTGTAAGCTGTGTGAAATATACATGCATCTATCTCAACATGAATGACTATAGCTCTGGCTCTAATCCAGGCAATAGTAATGAAACTTATATCATTGAAAACCCAACAAGTAGAGCTTTACATTGTTTTATATAAATGGCAGGTTTCTGAACATTTTCACATGCAATGTCAGTGACCTTGACCCTTCACCTTTAACATCTCTAAACACCACACCATCAATTTAAAAAAAAATTGATGTTGTACTGTTCTAATATCTTACTACAAACATGGCAAATATCAAGATGTCACACCAATTGTATCATTTCTAAAAATTTATTTTATCAGCATCAGCACACTATTAAAATAGAGGTATTATATTTACAATTACAAGTCTTAAGTGATGTACAAAAGTATGATTTATACCATTGTAGTGAGAATACGAACTATTTACAATGTAACTTCAATGAAAAGGCAATAAAAAGTGATAACAATTCATCTCTCAAGTCTCCAATTAAATTGTTCACATTCACCAGATCTAATGCAGGGGGATAGGGAGTCCTCCAAGTTGGTGTCAGTGGATCCAGTCCTGTGAGAATGTCACATCATCTGATAACACAAGTATGTGGTTTGGCAGGAAACACAAATGAGGCAAGGCCATCCCTGTAGATGCATCAAGAAGCCTCTACTTCACCTGTATCTTTGTAAGTTTATGAAGCATACGCTACTTACCAATGGCTATCATACATTAAGGCAACCAATTCATTTAAGTCTGCTAACAACATTTTATTCACCATAGCAGTCACCGACTCTTCTCTGCTCACTAGGGTCTTTACTATACCTTTGTTAACAGCTATCCCACAATGAAGCTTATGTACCTGTAACATTGCTTCAGCTTGGCAATGTACCGATCATGATAAGCCAATATATAATGGAAAACACATGAAGGAACAATATCTTTGCACCACTGATACAACAGTCATGATGTCAAAATATGGTTCTCATGAGGTCAACTGAGGCTGGCAAATGTGATTAATCTCTCTATAGCCCCCAAAACCCCATCACAAGATCATTTACCACACTCTTTAACAAAAGAAATGCCACTCTACTTTAACATCAATTTCTCCCTGACAGTAGGGCAAATTCATGAAATTCTTCCTGTTTTTGTATTGGGTAGCACAACCAACCAGAAAGTGGTGAATGTGCTTTGGAGCTGGAATGTGGCATTTAAAAAAAATTCATTCTCTCTCTCTCTCCCCCTCCCTCTCTCCCCCTCCCCCTCCCCCTCTCCCCCTCCCCCTCTCCCCCTCCCCCTCTCCCCCTCCCCCTCTCCCCCTCCCCCTCTCCCCCTCCCTCTCTCCCCCTCCCTCTCTCTCTCTCTCTCTCTCTCACACACACACACACACACACACACACACACACACACACACACACACACGTCCCACCAGCACTGAGAACAACACAATGCTTTGGCTCCAACTCAAAATTTTGGGAATCCAACAGTGCTGATTTACTCTAATTGCATTTTTTCACAATCACAGTCTTTTCTTCCTGGTATCGCACAGCTCACATTAAGAACACAGTAAAAATCACATACCCATTGAACTCTTTCTCACACAAGGTCTTTCCTGTTATAATCATTATAGCAATCACTCACTACTGTTAGGAACACAATCCTCAGCAAAGCATTCTGGGAGTCAAATTCACATACATGATCTTGCTGTGTGTTAACCCTGCATAAACATGCACTTAAAAAGCACACAAAGTCAAGAAAAAGGAACAGAAATATTCAGACATGAAGTGTTCGTCTCATTTTGAAAACAGAAACACCGGTTTCTCTGTTCTGCTTATCGATGTTACTGCCAACCCACCAAAGCATGTCTTCCCTATAGCAGTTAATACCAGTCACATCAACTACAAGTCCCCTTAGATGCCTCTTGTGCAGCAGCTAGATCAGTAAAGATCAGTAAACATGTTTTTAAAGTAAGACAAGGACATCACGATTTTCCTTATGCTCTAGCACTTTGGAAGTAGTCAAAATTTGTATTTCCTCACACATACTACCCAAACTGCGACACTTACAGGGTGACAAATATTGAACTAAATGGGAAAGAAGATGTAAATTAGTTACAAACTATAGCATGCACGCTTCTTATTCAACATGTAAACGACATTACAGATATTCAGATTTGGGTTATGACCTGTTCGATATGCCTGCCATTATTAGCGACGATGTGGTGGATACAAATAATGAAATTCTGCATGGCTTGCTGAAGTGTCAGGATATTGATGCTGTCAATCTCCTGACAGGCAGTTTCAAGCCCAGCAATGGTTTTGGTGTTACTGCTGTACACCTCATCTTTAGTACAGCCACACAAAAGTCACACAGGTTCAGATCTTGAGAATATGGTGGCCAACTGAGGCTCATGCCAGTAGCCTCTGGGTACCTCAGAGGCAGTATGTGGTCCCCAAAGTACTCCTCCACATCACTCTCCTGCTCCGATCGGGTCAAGCACGAACCATACCTTGTCAAAACCAGGGTCACTTTGGATAATGGGGATGAAATAATCTTCCAAAACCCTCACATACCATTTGATAGTCACTGTACCATCAAGAAACATTATTATTATTATTATTATTATTATTATTATTATTATTATTATTATTATTATTTTCTTTCCTTTCTCAGACATTATGACTGGTTAAAAATGGAAAGTGATGCGGACCTTGATAAAGTGTGACTTCCTTTTAACTGTACAGTATGTGTTACATTGCATTTAGGAACTTTCGGGTAATTGAACATGAATCAATAATTACAGATTTCTGTAGTTGTATATATACGTTTGGATGTAGCTGTATTGCGTTGATGTACTGGTGGATATTGTGTGGTATGACTCCTGTAGTTGATAGTATAATTGGTATAATGTCAACTTTATCCTGATGCCACATGTCCTTGACTTCCTCAGCCAGTTGCATGTATTTTTCAATTTTTTCTCCTGTTTTCTTTTGTATATTTATTGTATTGGGTATGGATATTTCGATTGGTTGTGTTAATTTCTTCTTTTTATTGGTGAGTATGATGTCAGGTTTGTTATGTGGTTTGTTTTATCTGTTATGATGGTTCTGTTCCAGTATAATTTGTATTCATCATTCTCCAGTACATTTTTTGGTGCATACTTGTATGTGGGAACGTGTTGTTTTATAAGTTTATGTTGTATGGCAAGTTGCTGATGTATTATTTTTGCTCCATTGTCATGTCTTCTGGTGTATTCTGTATTTGATAGTATTGTACATCCACTTGTGATGTGACATACTGTTTCTGTTTGTTGTTTGATCCTGTATTGCAATCATGAATCCTTCCGTCTCACTGTATATATTGCCTTTTTTTGCCATGTGTTGGATGCGTCTTGATCGATGTGTGGCTGTGTTAGATGATACAGGTGCTTGCCATGTAGTGTTTTCTTTTTCCAATTTACTTCCTTTGTATCTGTTGATGTTATTTGCTCTGAAGGGTTGAAGTGGTTATGAAGTTGCAATGGTGTAAGCAATGTACTTATATGAGTGATTGCTTTGTGTATTTTACTAGTTTCTGCTCGTTATATAAAGAATTTTCTTAAATTGTCTACCTGCCTATAATGTATGTTTTTTATGTCGATAAATCCCCTTCCTCCTTCCTTTCTGCTTAATGTGAATCTTTCTGTTGCTGAATGTATGTGATGTGTTCTATATTTGTGGCACTGTGATCGTGTAAGTGTATAGAGTGCTTCTAGGTCTGTGTTAATCTATTTCACTACTCCAAATGAGTAGGTCAATATTGGTAAAGCGTAAGTATTCATTGCTTTTGTCTTGTTTCTTGCTGTCAGTTCTGTTTTCAGTATTTTTGTTAGTCTTTGTCTATACTTTTCTTTTAGTTCTTTAATATTTGTATTTTCTATTCCTACGTTTTGCCTGTATCCTAGATATTTATAGGCATCTATTTTTTCCAACGCTTCTATGCAGTCGCTGTGGTTACCCAATATGTTATCTCCTTGTTTAGTTTGTTTTCCCTTGATTATGCTATTTTTCTTGCAGTTGTCTGTTCCAAAAGCCATATTTATATCATTGTTGAATACTTCCGTTATCTTTAGTAATTGGTTAAGTTGTTGATTTGTTGCTGCCAGTAGTATTAGATCATCCATGTATAGCAAATGTGTGATTTTGTGTGGGTATGTTCCAGTAATATTGTATCCATAATTTGTATTATTTAGCATGTTGGATAGTGGGTTCAGAGCAAGGCAAATCCAGAAAGGACTTAATGAGTCTCCTTGGTGTATTCCACGCTTAATCTGTATTGGCTGTGATGTGATGTTATTTGAATTTGTTTGGATATTTAGTGTGGTTTTCCAATTTTTTATTACTATGCATAGGAACTGTATCAATTTAGGATCTACTTTGTATATTTCCAATATCTGTAGCAACCATGAATGGGGTACATTATCAAAAGCTTTTTGGTAATCAATGTATGTGTAGTGTAGCAACCTATTATTATTATTATTATTATTATTATTATTATTATTATTATTATTATTATTATTATTATTATTATTACTGATGAACCCATCCAAACCAACATGGGCTTCGTCACTAAACCAAACCATGATGTGCATATTAATTCCCATCATTCCCATTAGCCAACCATGCACTTTGAATGTCCTAATGCAAACCGTTCAGAGGTTATCATGATTTTATTTCATACAGGGTCAAAACTTGTCACCCTTTATCTTTCAGCCAGGCTACGATTTCTGTTTCCAACTTTTTTCAAACCCTTCTCTTCCAGATGTGCCACACAAGTCTGCTCCAAAACTGAAGCAACAGTTTTCAGTTTTTGCTTTGGGCATGCTTTCCCATACTGATGTCTCTCCCAATACTAGAATTTAAAGAATCCAGTGACAAATCAGGTGCTATTTTATATTCACTTACATCTAAAGTAAGTAACACAGATGAGGAAACACATGTAGGAGTTGATGGGTTTTGTGATAATTGCTTTCTACCGCTGCTCCAAACTTTTTCACCTCGCACTACATTAGGACATTTTTTCTACCGTCCGCTCCTAAAGATACCTGGAATTCTTCTATGCTCTTGTATGTTTTCTTCTTTAAATGGATTGTGACAATACAATTTTAACTTTAAATACATTTTTTTATTGGCTGCTGTTCTGGAAAAACTGGACACACAACTGCTTAGTACATTGTTAGTGTAATAATGTAAACATAATAAATTTTTGGGTATGATGCCTTTGGTGTGCCAACTTGATATTTATCATTCAAAAAAATACATAAACGAATAAATTCTGAAGGTGGGAGGAGGCGGAGGAGAGTAACGTTTAAAGTCTTGTCGAGAACGAGGTCATTAGAGATGGAGCACAAACCCTGATTAGGGAAGGATGGGAAAGGAAAACAGCCGTGCCCTTTCAAAGGAATCATCCTGGCATTTGCCTTAAGTGATTTAGGGAAATCACAGAAAACCTAAATATGGATGGAAGGATGCAGTTTTGTACAGTCGTCCTCCCGAATCTGAAGGTTAGATGATGTGAGATATTCAAGATCACAAGTTAACTCTTAGGAATTCTGTATGTTATGTTACGTATCGCTTTAAGCTCTAATCATTAGGTTTTCCACTATTTACATCTAGCTTTTCAACTATTTAAGACTAACTGCTGTACCTGGATTACAACCAGAATTTATGTTGCGACAGGCATGTTTAAATTTCACACAATTTCCAAACTTTGCAAACCTGCACATCTCTGTGGAATTTTCATATACGTCAACATATTCATTGTTTACCATCTCTTGTCTAGATCACTGAGTACAGCAAATCTGAAGAAATTGAGTGGGTCGAGTTGATTGGTGCATTGAATTGACATGGAATTACCCGTCCATAAACCACATACCTGCAAGATATACCATACAAGGACTGGGTTCCCTACATCTAATGAAAATTGACATTTGAAGATGCTGTTAAGTTTCCACAATAATCCACTAAACATTCGTCAGTAAAACCCAGTAGTTAAGATGTAGTGATGTCGATGTAGCACTATTTATCCAAACACAGAATATTTATCAAGTTTCAATCGTAGTTTTACCTATTTATACCAGTTGATTGATCAATAATGGAAAATGTTTGTTGCCTAAGATGAACATGGCATTAAGTTCATCGGCCATACTACTACATAGTACACAGGGTTCCCTCCTAGGAGTCATCAGGCACATTTTCTTTTATGTTTCGGTACAGAACAATACTGCTTACTGTGTCTCTTGTCATACCCAGTGTCACTGGAAAGCAATGGTTTGTTTTATTTACAAGCAAAATGAGTCGCAACCTGAAATCTTATTTTCCTATTCAATAGTGTGTTCCCAAATTAGTCTAGTGTGATATTCATTTTATTGGCATGTATTAACAGGGACAGTAAAACAAAAAGAATAACCATCACACTGGCCCTTGCTGACTGCTACTTCATGTGTATGAGGTAACAGGAGAGTTGTGGTGCCCTTAAAATATTATAAGTTCGAAGTTGGTGTGGTCGCACAGGTCGCTTGGCAAGCTGGGGCTCGTCAACAACAGCATGGTGCCGAACATTAGGCAGATCAAGAGGGGTAGCCCCAGCGCATGGTCCAGGCCAACCGCGTGACTGGGAATTCCATGTTGACACTGTGTCAAGGGCTGTGCTTTGTGTCAAAGGAGATTTGTATGCTGGGAGTGCCAAAGACGGTGGACTCTGTGAAACCATAACGGCAGACATTTCAGAGTTCATGTAGAAATTAGTAACAGCCAGAGGAATCATGATACCTTAAAAAGAAACACTTACATTACCATTATTTGCACGACGATTCTGACGATGTGACCAGATTTTCAATATCTTTCTTAGTTTAAAGTTTAGTATCTGACTAAATTAAGCAAGTAACACCCAGCAACAAATTTCCAAAATCTAAATGGTTCATCCGATTTTGTTGATAGACACGTCTTTAAAAAGCTATTAGTGTAAACCCAAATTGGTATACATTACAGACATGTAACTTGAATAGTACAAGAGTTATTGGAGGTCAAAGTGGCCGATTACTATTTATCGCTTCAGGCCATCAGTACTCTACAGTTACAAAAAAAAAAAAAAAAAAAAAAAAAAAAAAAAACGGTAGCAGTATGCTTATAAATATATATTTATTTGCTATGCCTTTGTTTATATCCAATATATACCGCTTATACGTGAATCAAATGCGAATGCACAACAGACCGCTGGCAATTGCTCAAACGAACCTAATGTGAACTTTTATTTAGTAAAACAATTGCTAACAAAGAGATAGAGGGGCTGGCCAGTACTTACCTCAGCTCAGTACAGCCGATAGAAGCACAAAAAACAACTGAAAATTTAAGTTCCTAGCTTTCGGAATAAATGTTCCTTCATCAGGGAGGAGAGAGGGGAAAGAAAGGGAAGAAGGGAAAGTGGATTTAGTTACTCACAACCCAGGTTATGAAGCAACAGGGAAAGGAAAACAGGGAGGGTAGCAAGGATGGAGGCATGGCTTCCCTCTGACAACCATGCCTCCATCCTTGCTACCCTCCCTGTTTTCCTTTCCCTGCTGCTTCATAACCTGGGTTGTGAGTAACTAAATCCACTTACCCTTCTTCCCTTTCTTTCCCCTCTCTCCTCCCTGATGAAGGAACATTTATTCCGAAAGCTAGGAACTTAAATTTTTGGTTGTTTTTTGTGTTTATCGGCTGTACTGAGCTGAGGTAGATACGGGCCAGCCCCTCTATCTCTTTGTTAGTAATTGTTTCACATCTTTATATGAGATTTTCTTTTATTTAGTAATTCTATGATGTGAACAGTTGTGGCGTCATGCTCATAGCAAGCAGTTTATTGTTACAAAGAATTACAGTCTGTGCCCTAAGGCCTTTGACATATTTTTGCTATTTGCAAACACTTGTGTGTGCACGGTTTTTTGGTGTTATAAATTGCACATTTCCTTTGTCACTAAAGTTTTATTTTTTCCCCTCTCGTTTATATTTTATTGCTGCAGTATCATTCTCCAGCAGCAACAACATTCTTTGCTAGAGAATCAATTCTGCAGCCAAAACTAAAAAAAAACTGAAAGCTAAAACAATGAAAAATTCCAGGGATTCCGAAAAATTCCCGGGTTCTTCCCCGTTTCCTCCCGGATGAAAAAATTCCCTGGTTTTTCCGAATTTCCTGTTTGTCGCGGGTCGTATACACCCTGTTCCTGAAGAGAGGCAGCAGCCTTTTCAGTAGTTTATTGACTGATCTGGCCTTTTAACACTACAAAAACGGCCTTGCTATGCTGGTACTGCAAACAGCTGAAAGCAAGGGTAAACTACCGCCGTAGTTTTTCCCAAGTGCACGCAGCTTTACTGTATGGTTGAATGATGATGGTGTCCTCTTGGGTAAAATATTCCGGAGGTAAAATAGTGCGCAATTTGGATCTCCAGACGGGGACTACTCAGGACGACACGTATCAGGAGAAGTAAAACTGGCGTTCTGTGGATCGGAGCACGGAATGTCAGATCCCTTAATCAGGCAGGTAGGTTAGAAAGTTTAAAAAGGGAAATGGATAGGTTGAAGTTAGAATTAGTGGGAATTAGTGAAGTTCGGTGGCAGGAGGAACAAGACTTCTGGTCAGATGAATACAGGGTTATATACACAAAATCAAATAGGGGTAATGCAGGAGTAGCTTTAATAATGAATAGGAAAATAGGAGTGCGGGTAAGCTACTACTAACAGCGCAGTGAATGCATTATTGTGGCCAAGATAGATACAAAGCAACTCCTACCACAGTAGTACAAGTTTATATGCCAATTAGCTCCGCAGATGATGAAGAAATGGATGATATATATGATGATATAAAAGAAATTATTCAGATAGTGAAGGGAGATGAAAATTTAATAGTCATGGGTGACTGGAATTTGAGTGTAGGAAAAGGGACAGTAGGAAACGTAGTAGGTGAATATGGATTGGGGGTAAAAAATGAAAGAGGAAGCCGTTTCTTAGAATTATGCGCAGAGCATAACTTAATCATAGCTAACACTTGATCCAAGAATCATAAAAGGAGGTTGTATACATGGAAGAAGTCTGGAGATACTGGAAGGTCTCAGAGTATATAATGGTAAGAGAGAGATTCAGGAACCACGTTTTAAATTGTAAGACATTTCCAGGGGAAGATGTTGGGCTCTTGACCACAATCTATTGGTTATGAACTGTAGATTAAAACTAAAGAAACTGAAGAAACTGCAAAAAGGTGGGAATTTGAGGAGATGGGACCAGGATAAACTGAAAGAACCACAGGTTGTAGAGAGCTTCAGAGAGAGCATTAGGGAACGATTGACAAGACTGGGGGAAAGAAACACAGTAGAAAAGGAATGGGTAGCTTTGAGAGATGAAATAGTGAAGGTAGCAGAGGATCAAGTAGGTAAAAAGACGAGGGCTAGTGGAAATCCTTGGGTAACAGAAGAGATACTGAGTTTACTTGATGAAAGGAGAAAATATAAAAACGCACTAAATGAAGCACGCAAAAAAGGAATACAAATGTTTCAAAAACGAGATTGACAGGAAGTGTGAAATGGCTAAGCAGGGATGGCTAGAGGACAAGTGTAAGGATGTAAAGGCTTATCTCACTAGGGGTAAGATCGATACTGCCTGGGGTAAGATCAATACTGCCTACAGGAAAATTGAAGAGATCTTTGCAGAAAAGAGAACCACTTGCATGAATATGAAGAGCTCAGATGGAAATCCAGTTCTAAGCAAAGAAGGGAAAGCAGAAAGGTGGAAGGAGTAGGCAGAGGGTCTATACAAGGGTGATGTTCTCGAGGACAATATTATGGAAATGGAAGATGATTTAGATGAAATAAGAGATACGATACTGCGTGAAGAGTTTGACAGAGCGCTGAAAGATTTGTCGAAACAAGGCCCCAGGAGTAGACAACATTCCATTCGGATTACTGACAGCCTTGGGAGTGCCAGGCCTAACAAAACTCTACCGTTTAGTGAGCAAGATGTATGAGACAGGCGAAATATCCTCAGACTTCAAGAAGAATATAATAATTCCAGATGTGAAAATTACCACACTAATAGTTTAATAAATCACGGCTGCAAAATACTAACACGAATTCTTTACAGACGAATGGAAAAAATGCTAGAAGCCGACCTCAGGGAAGATCAGTTTGGATTCCATAGAAATGTTGGAACATGTGAGGCAATACTGACGCTACGACTTATCTCAGAAAATAGATTAATGTAAGGCAAACCTACGTTTCTGGCATTTGTACACAGAGAGAAAGCTTTTGACAATGTTGACTGGAATACGCTCTTTCAAATTCTAAAGGTGGCAGGGGGGAAATACAGGGAGCGAAAGGCTATTTACAATTTGTACAGTAACCAGATGGCAGTTATAAGAGTCGAGGAGCATGAAAGGGAAGCAGTGGTTGGGAAGGGAGTGAGATAGGGTTGTAGCCTGTCCCCGATGTTATTCCATCTGTATATTGAGCAAGCAGTGAAGGGAACAAAAGGAAAATTCGGAGTAGGTATTAAAATCCATGGAGAAGAAATAAAAACTTTGACATTTGCCAATGACATTTTAATTCTGTCAGAGATAGCAAAGGACTTGGAAGAGCAGTTGAACAGATTGGACAGTGTCTTGAAAGGAGTGTATAAGATTAACATCAACAAAAGCAAAACGAGGATAATGGAATGTGGTCGAATAAAATTGGGTGATGCTGAAGGAATTAGATTAGGAAATGAGACACTTAAAGTAGTAAAGGAGTTTTGCTATTTAGGGAGAAAAATAACTGATGATGGTTGAAGTAGAGAGGATATAAAATGTAGACACTATGGCAAGGAAAGTGTTTCTGAAGAGGAGAAATTTGTTAACATCTAGTATAGATTTAAGTGTCAGGAAGTCGTTTCTGAAAGTATTTGCATGGAGTGTAGCCATGTATGGAAGTGAAACGGGGACAATAAATAGTTTACACAAAAAGAGAATAGGTTTTGAAATGTGGTGCTACAGAAGAATGCTGAAGATTAGATGGGTAGATCACATAACTAATGAGGAGGTATTGAACAGAATTGGGGAGAAGAGGAGTTTGTGGCACAATTTGACAAGAAGAAGGGACCAGTTGGTAGGACATGTTCTCAGGCATCAAGGGATCACAAATTTAGTATTGGAGGGCAGCGTGGAGGGTAAAAATCGTAGAGGGAGACCAAGAGATGAACACACTAAGCAGATTCAGAAGGATATAGGTTGCAGTAGGTACTGGGAGATGAAAAAACTTGCACAGGAAGGGTAGCATGGAGAGCTGCATCATCAAACCAGTCTCTGGACTGAAGACAATCAACAACAACAACAACAACAACAACACTATTCATGAAGAAATTGGTCAAATATTTACTGTGTTTTAGAAAGCACAGACATTAGGCTACTGGCATACTTTTGCTTCTGTTCCTTTTATGTGTGTTTATTTAATAATGTGTGTTAGAGCATTTTTATGGTCCAACTGTAGGAATATGTATTTAATTTCAAGTTATTTAAATGTGAATCCAGTATTTCGTATGTGTTTCGATATGTCTGTGAGTGTGTGTTGGTTTGGAGACATGGCAGGAGCACTCTATCCAATCACACCACTTGTTACTACAGTAGGCGACTACTGAAGTCAATGAAAGGACTGTAAGGGTTGGGGAGGAGCATCGGGTCACACAAGATTTGGGTGGTGGGGGGTGTCTAGATGCGAAGGCGCATCGGATGGTTGCAGGAAATACTTGGAGAGTGTTGGGCAGTTTGTGAGTGGTCGTGGGAGATTGAAATATTTCGTAGTGCTGACTTGTGCACTTGTGAGATTTCCGTGGCTTCTGCAAAGATGATGTAGTATGCGTTTAGAAGTGAATATCTTGCGAGCTATGTTGTTGCTCCTAACTAATTACCTGAAGTAGGAATCTAACTTATTTTATTTATCTGCTGGATCATCGACACCAATAAGTGTTTTGCAATAATAAAAGCCATTCTTAAAGGTACTTCTGCTATTATACTCATAATTTAAAGTCGTCAAAAATAGTACCTGCAGATTTTATTTAATTTGCAATCTTTCATTTATAAATTTTTATGTTACATTCAAAATTCGCAATTGCTGAGTGCTAGGAACCTTCAACCATTGAATTCATGTGTATATTTATATTGTATACTGTAGGCTAAGCAGCATTTGGCTTGTAATGCGCAACTACATATTCCAGCCCCTAGACAATGAAACCAGCCAAACCTTTTAATATTTCAACTCTGAGGGTATGTAGTTGAGGGCAACCACTTTTTTAAGCCCGCATGTGGCAGCATTGAAGAGTCAATGCTGGCGTAAAGATTATTCTTTGTGTTTTACTGTCCCCGATAATACATATTGTACAAAAAAGTATCACACTAGACTAATTTGAGACCACTCTACAAACTGATCATGTAAACTCCCATTTAAAAACAATTTTGCTTGTAAATGGAAAAAAAACAATGCTTTCCATCGTCATTGAGCATCTCATGAAAGACATCATGAGCTACACATTACAAAAATTAATTGCAAATTCCAGCTGACACATCAGAGAACATGCAGCTGATCAGTTAAGAGGGACACCCAGAATACGTGTTCTGAACGATTCATTAATAAAAATTAAAAACCGTGTACCTTTTAAATGTTTTTGTTCTCACTGTTATACGGAACCTCAAGAGTGCAATAAAAATGTGGACACAGAAATAAACACAGCACTTTGACAACTCTCCTTACTTTCTGACTTTCATATCTTAATGTACTGTTCCTCCTTAACAACCTCTGACATGAGAAGCAGCTTATCTAGACCAATTTGAAGTGACAGTTAACAGTACACTACTGCAACTTTGGATGTGTGATATGATATTCAGTTATAAAGACAGCATGATGGTCACATACTTTTTAGAGTTTGGACTAACATTTATTCCGTACTAATTACCTAAAGGTGAGGTAACATGTTTCTTCTATCCCTACATCATATACTTTTCACATAGCAGAATACAACAAAGACACGATTGAAACAAAGGAAAAACCCAGAGCTTTTCTCTTGAAACCACTGGCACTGAAATTGGAGATATGATACACTTTGCAGTTCTGAGAAATATTTAATACTTTGGCAACCAAACCTGAGTATTACTCACGTCACGACACTGTCTTCAAAGGAATGTGCCCAATTATATCTCAGGCCGCAATTTTCACAACATGCTGGGCACCTATCACTCGAAAACTAGACAAAATTTTATACAAGATCAATGCCCAGATGTCTCACTACCTGTCCCTTGAAAGGTGCTGCCTTCTGCTGTCAATTACTAGAATTACTTTGAAAGATGCAGTAGCAAACACAACAGCTGCAGTTGTGAGACTGACCGAACCATTGAATGCTTGCATCGTTTCATGAAGCGATTACTTGTTAGTTTCCCAGTTTGCTGTAATTATGCTATAAATGTGTCGCATTTGTTGAGTGAGCAAGAAATTCTGGAAACACTACAGGCAGAATTCAATGATCCTAGATTGAACACAAAAATGTCAGCGTGTAAAAATTCTGAAGATTATTCCTATTAAGTTAAGCTGCAGTCAGCTACAGTTTTCTGTTGTAAGTATTGCTGCAACAGATTCTGCTGCTGTAATTACAATTCAGTTCTGTTCTATTTATCAAATTCTTTTCTTTTTTTACAAATCTCCTGATGGAGCACCATCCAACACAGGTTTCCATGATTTGTTCAGAGATGAGACAATTTATTGGCAAAACAATCACAACTGATACAAGTTCATATTGCTTTTCTTACATCATCTCTCTCTGCATGCCACAATGTTCCAAACCTTTCCAAAGAAAAGCCAGCTACAGGTGAAACTGTGCCAGTAACATTTTAAAAAACTGACAAAAATGGCTATTTTCTGGACCTCAAGTGTTAACCAAATGTACATCTATACATATAATGATTATGAAACATCTATGTCTACTCATCTTCACATGTGTAATAGTGAAAGTCATTATGAATACATCAGTAGGAGAAGTTATTTAAAATCTCTTAATTTCTGCTTCACAGTACACAGAGTTGTTTTTTTGTGGACACTAAGTCCAAATATGCAGTTTTTTTTTATAGTCATATAAATTACAAGGTCCCATGACAAAAAAGATGAGAAAGAAATCCAATACTGAATACAACTTTATTTGTTACCAGCTTTACTGGTGTTGTGACAAACAGCAGAACAAACAATAATTCTGAAAAGACTGTAAAAATAGAATCACTTTTACCTAATTTTATTTTCAGTATCTTAAATACTTTGAAATGGAAAGTGATTAATTTTTAAAAATAAATGCTGTAAGTTGAAACATGAATATGTACCCATTCTTCCAGATGGATCTGAACATTTTTCTTTCATCACCATCTACATCTACATCTACATCCATACTCCGCAAGCCACCTGACGGTGTGTGGCGGAGGATACCCAGAGTACCTCTATCGGTTCTCCCTTCTATTCCAGTCTCGTATTGTTCGTGGAAAGAAGGATTGTCGGTATGCTTCTGTGTGGGCTCTAATCTCTCTGATTTTATCCTCATGGTCTCTTCGCGAGATATACGTAGGAGGGAGCAATTTACTGCTTGACTCTTCGGGTGAAGGTATGTTCTCGAAACTTTAACAAAAGCCCGTACCGAGCTACTGAGCGTCTCTCCTGCAGTGTCTTCCACTGGAGTTTATCTATCATCTCCGTAACGCTTTCGCGATTACTAAATGATCCTGTAACGAAGCGCACTGCTCTCCGTTGGATCTTCTCTATCTCTTCCATCAACCCTGTCTGGTACGGATCCCACACTGTTGAGCAGTATTCAAGCAGTGGGCTAACAAGTGTACTGTAACCTACTTCCTTTGTTTTTGGATTGCATTTCCTTAGGATTCTTCCAATGAATCTCAGTCTGGCAACTGCTTCACCGACGATCAAATTTATATGATCATTCCATTTTAAATCACTCCGAATGCGTACTCCCAGATAATTTATGGAATTAACTGCTTCCAGTTGCTGATCTGCTATTTTGTAGCTAAATGATAAGGGATCTATCTTTCTATGTATTCGCAGCACATTACACTTGTCTACATTGAGATTCAATTGCCATTCAGTGCACCATGCGTCAATTCGCTGCAGATTCTCCTGCATTTCAGTACAATTTTTCATTGTTGCAACCTCTCGATACACCACAGCATCATCTGCAAAAAGCCTCAGTGAACTTCCGATGTCATCCACCAGGTCATTTATGTATATTGTGAATAGCAACGGTCCTATGACACTCCCCTGCGGCACACCTGAAATCACTCTTACTTCGGAAGACTTCTCTCCATTGAGAATGACATGTTGCGTCCTGTTATCTAAGAACTCTTCAATCCAATCACACAACTGGTCTGATAGTCCATATGCTCTTACTTTGTTCATTAAACGACTGTGGGGAACTGTATCGAACGCCTTGCGGAAGTCAAGAAACACGGCATCTATCTGTGAACCCGTGTCTATGGCCCTCTGAATCTCGTGGATGAATAGCGCGAGCTGGGTTTCACACGACCGTCTGTCTCTTTCGAAACCCATGCTGATTCCTACAGAATAGATTTCTATTCTCCAGAAAAGTCATAATACTCTAACATAATACGTGTTCCAAAATTCTACAACTGATCGACGTTAGAGATATAGGTCTATAGTTCTGCACATCTGTTCGATATCCCTTCTTGAAAACGGGGAAGACCTGTGCCCTTTTCCAATCCTTTGGAATGCTCCGCTCTTCTAGAGACCTACGGTACACCGCTGCAAGAAGGGGGCATGTTCCTTTGCGTACTCTGTGTAAAATCGAACTGGTATCCCATCAGGTCCAGCGGCCTTTCCTCTTTTGAGCAATTTTAATTGTTTCTCTATCCCTCTGTAGTCTATTTCGATAGCTACCATTTTGTCATCTGTGCGACAATCTAGAGAAGGAACTACAGTGCAGTCTTCCTCTGTGAAACAGCTTTGGAAAAGGACATTTAGTATTTTGGTCTTTGGTCTGTCATCCTCTGTTTCAGTACCATTTTGGTCACAGAGTGCCTGGACATTTTGTTTTAATCCACCTACCGCTTTGACATAGGACCAAAATTTCTTAGGATTTTCTGCCAAGTCAGTACATAGAACTTTACTTTCGAATTCATTGAACACCTCTCGCATAGCCCTCCTCACACAACATTTCGCTTCGCGTAATTTTTGTTTGTCTGCAAGGCTTGGGCTATGTTTATGTTTGCTGTGAAGTACCCTTTGCTTCCGCAGCAGTTTTCTAACTCGGTTGTTGTACCACGGTGGCTCTTTTCCATCTCTTACTATCTTGCTTGGCACATACTCATCTAATGCATATTGTACAATGGTTTTGAACTTTGTCCACTGATCCTCAACACTATCTGTACTTGAGACAAAACTTTTGTGTTGAGCCATCAAGTACTCTGAAATCTGCTTTTTGTCACTTTTTCTAAACAGAAAAATCTTCCTACCTTTTTTTAATATTTCTATTTACGGCTGAAATCATCGATGCAGTAACCGCTTTATGATCGCTGATTCCCTGTTCTGCATTAACTGATTCAAATAGTTCGGGTCTGTTTGTCACCAGAAGGTCTAATATATTATCGCCACGAGTCGGTTTTCTGTTTAACTGCTCAAGGTAGTTTTCAGATAAAGCACTTAAAAATATTTCACTGGATTCTTTGTCCCTGCCACCCGTTATGAACGTTTGAGTCTCCCAGTCTACATTCGGCAAATTAAAATCTCCACCCAGAACTATAACATGGTGGGGAAATCTACTCAAAATATTTTCCAAATTATTCTTCAGGTGCTCAGCCACAACAGCTGCTGAGCCCAGGGGCCTATAGAGACATCCAATTACCATGTCTGAGCCTGCTTTAACCGTGACCTTCACCCAAATCATTTCACAATTCGGATCTCCGTAAATTTCCTTCGATACTATTGCACTTCTTATCGCTATAAACACACCTCCCCCTTCACTGTCCAGCCTATCTCTGTGGTATTCACCACCTACAACACTGTCAGAGGATTTAAACTGCTTCCTGTCAAATCCATTCTATTAGGGCTTCAATTGTTCAAATGATCCTGCTAACTTTACTCTTCTGATAACACTCTAAGACTGACATTTAGTTCTGGTTAATAGGTCCCCATGCAACATCCTCATCTTCAGATCTCAAGTCTTTGTAATGAACAGTTAACAACATTCTGCTCACTCCTGTGTGGGAGGATGTTTCCTCCTGCTGATCATGGTTTGCAGTATAGTGTGTATGTGGCTACCAAACAACTTTGGCTTAGTTGTACAGCTCACCAGTCACATACAATTGCATAGCAATCTGCACACTTCATGGGGAATCTAACTTATTTCGATTCATTATACACCATAAATGCTCATAGGAAACGTCAGTTATGATTAAGCACTAATTCATTATGCAATTATTTGCTGACATGGAAAAAGAGACTTCTGCTTTAAAAAGAAAGGGCGACGGGAGGAGGAAGGTCTGGGTTTAATGCTGCCATAATGTTTAGATCATTGGAGACTAAGCACTAAGTCAGATTGGAGAAGAAAGCACACCTTGTTCTTTTTAAAAGGTATCACCTCAGCAATTGGTTTAAATGATTTAGGATAACCATGAAAGACCAGAATCTGGATGGTTTCACAAGGATTTCAACTGCTGTCATCCTGAACAGGAGTCCAGTGCCTTGCCACCTCCCTCACAAAAAAGCAGGGTGGGGTGGGAGTTTGGAAACTGTCAATGTCTGGCTTAAATATTATTCCTTTCCTGAAATGCTAATTTTACTGTCAATGATCTTTTGTCTAACCGCTTTGTAGTGTCAAAATCTCATGTCATTCAAACAAAATGGATGATTTATGAATGGTTCATATCATCTGTTTCTTTTCTTTTTGCCTCTTCCTCAAACTTCTAATCTTTTAACTGAACTCTCATCACGATTCAAAGTAGTTGGTATTTTCAAAGTTGATACTATCATACTAAATAATTCTTTAAAGAAGCACAACTTAAGAGCTATTGTTGCCAGATATTTATTATCTATGACATATGTACTGCTTCTTTGTCTCACCTTTCTTGTTTTTTTTTTTTCCATATTGGATACCACCTAAAACAGACAACCAACTGCCACAAAACCACATTAAAAGAGGCACAGGACAACCTGTGACTACATAATACTGCTTTCTTCATCAGTATTGTGTTCATTAAAAAAATAAAAGAACATTGTCATAATGCAAGCTACACATAACACTCACCGCAAGAGTTGGATACTGAAACTGCTGCGACATGTAGATGGGCTGAGCCGTGCATGGGTAAAAAATAGGATACGTGGCTGGGGGTGAGTGTGCTGCTGCCGCCGCTGCAGCAGCAGCTGCTGCTGCCTGGGGCACATATGCTGCAGCGGCTGTTGCTGGAACACAGACTGCTTTACTTCACTAATGTGTTCTAACACTATGATATGACTACTTTTTTCTTTAAGTCATAACAAAAGCACTTCTGAGAAACCAACTAGTCATTACATAATATGATCAAAACTAAACCACAGGCCCTGTATATCAGAAATATATTACATATAGTGTTAAAATATTTGTAGGGTACTGTTAAGTACTGGGTGGGATAAAATAATGGAGGTAGCAAAAGGTAACCACTTTCTGCACATTAGAGCTATTGAGTGGTTGACAGGCACATAAACAAAACTGAAATTATTACTGGTTTCCCAACAATTTTCTTCTTCTAGAACAACTGACTGTAAAACACACATACAAATAGTTGACAGGCAAGTAAACTAGATTGAAAACATTAGTGACATTGCAGGTAATATTCTCCTTCAGAGTAAACCGACTAAAAACAACACACATGCTCAAACCAATTTTGTCCAAATTGAGATCATCATAGCATAGTTGCTAAACTGGGGTGTGGGTTTGTGTCAGGTGGAATGGGTGCGAGGAACAAGGAGGTTTTGGGGGTGGGCAGTGAATGGAGGCTGACTCCAAGTGAGCTTTTCAGCCCATTCTTTCACTTCAGGATTTGCCACACCATTCTTCCCCAACCTGTGCCCAAACAGCATCTACATCTACATCCATACTCTGCAAGCCACCTGACGGTGTGTGGTGGAGGGTACCCTGAGTACCTCTTTCGGTTATCCCTTCTATTCCAGTCTCGTATTGTTCGTGGAAAGAAGGATTGTCGGTATGCTTCTGTGTGGGCTCTAATCTCTCTGATTTTATCCTCACGGTCTCTTCGCAAGATATATGTAGGAGGGAGCAATATACTGCTTGACTCTTCGGTGAAGGTAAGTTCTCGAAACTTTAACAAAAGCCCGTACCGAGCTACTGAGTCTCTCTCCTGCAGGGTCTTCCACTGGAGTTTATCTATGATCTCCGTAACACTTTCGCAATTACTAAATGATCCTGTAACAAAGTGCGCTGCTCTCCGTTGGATCTTCTCTATCTCTTCTATCAACCCTATCTGGTACGGATCCCACACTGTTGAGCCGTATCAAGCAGTGGGCGAACAAGCGTACTGTAACCTACTGCACACCACTTCTAGATCCATATCCTGTTCCCTTGCTGCCTACACATACCTTTGGTCAACCTTCCTTCCCACCATTCTTGCCTGCCTCACCCTACCTCCTTATATGTCTCACTCACTCAAATTGTCAATTCGACAGAACCCCAGTAATCTGCAGTGTGGAACAACGTAGTTGGCCAGCACAACACAGCTGAGAATGGGTATATATTTTTGTTAGTCAACTATGAAGGGGGACACTTTCTCAGGTCAGCAATGTTTTCAGTGTTGTTTATGTGCTGATAGACCCCTAGATACCTGAACTATATGGCGAGTGGTTGAGTTCATTGTTATTTGAAGTTGAAGCATCTTAATCAAGGTAATTACTGCACAACCATTACAAAATCTAAATCATTTTCTTTGTTGGAAAATAGGAATGCTAATATTTCCCAAAATTGACTCACAACTAACATCAGTATTAAGTCAAGGTAGAAACTAGTGTATACAATAATCCACAAATACAACTTTGGTAAAAATGATTAATATATTAAACTGAATTTTATTATTTACTAGCTATATGCGGCGAACTTCGTTCTGCCTCCGAAAACCTTTATAGTACGATTAAATTCTTTTACAGGAACAAAGGAGAGCATAAGAACTACTTTGTACCACTAAATGAATTTGATCGTACAATATATTTCCGTACAATAAAAATCGATGCTTGTGCGCTAGGCCTAAATGTCGGTATAGCGAATGACGGGTGCTACCTAGTTAAACGTCTCTGACTAGTTATGTCAATTCAAACAGGGATATTTGAGTTGTTGGGGGGGGAGGGGGGGGAGGGGGAGATTGTCAGCGGGAGCCAGGTCAGGACTTTAAGGAGGCTGGGGAACCAATGGGGTCCTTGTCCTGGCAAGGAAGTCATTGACAATTAAGGCGCTGTGACTTGGCGCGTTGTCATGGTGAACTTTCTACATGTCCTTGATGTCACTTTGGCACCGCGAGACCCTCCTCTTCAGTCTTCCAAGTAGAAAGATGAGTTCACTGTAGTTCAGGTAGGTACAAATTTGCGGTGGACAATGCCTCTGACGTCGGAGAAGACAATGAGCATGGTTTTGATCCTGGACTTACTCATGCGTGCCTTCTTGCAGAAAATACAGAAAACGGTTGTTTTTGACATGTTAAGAGTTTGTGCTGTCAATTGAAGGCTCAGCCGTCTGTCAGAGTTCAAACAATCGCATACACGCGTCACATTTTCGTTGAATCGTGCAGTTGATGGCCGTCCACTGCGAGGTTCGTCTGATCTGCTCTCGGCCCTCCATGAATGACTCGTGATTTGGACAAGCAATCAGTCCCAAAGGCATGCTGAAGTAATGGAAACTTTTCAGTGGCGGACTTCCCAGGTTTAATGCAAAATTTGATGGTGTACCATTGCTCTACAGAATGATCCATTGTGCCACGTTACAGAAACTCAAAATGGGGTTGACGGAAACGCATGTCCTGACTCTCCAGCAGCTCGCAGCGGAATGAGACAAAAAGCGTTTTGAAACTAACACTCCCCTCCACTTATCCCAGTCAGTTACAACACGCTGTGGTGTATCGTTGCGTCAGAAAAAAATTGGTCGCATTAATTATGGAACACAATCTGTATCTGCAAGACAGGCAACTTCAAGACAACATGCTCCAATTCAGTTACAAAAGCTTTAGCAAATCGGCCATATAAACTACTGACTTATCAAAAAGTTCACAAATCCTTTCCTTCTGATAGCCATCTCCCCTCAGTGTGTAGGAAAATGACCTTTCGAAGAACGTGTGTTATCGTATCATCATAATCACACAGAGCACATATTCATGTAACCTAAATTTTATAGCAACAAGGTGCTGCTTATGGATACTGCAGTTGGTACCACAAGATACAGAACTATGGATTTTATACAGGCTTTAAATCTGCAATACTAACAAAATCAATCATGTATGTAGTTTAATCAGTTGCTCATGTAGGTAAATTTGCTTACAGATTATTCTTTTTCTTTATTTGAAAGATCTCTCATTTCCCTTCATAAATAAGTCTCTTCTGTGTCAGCAGTGAAATCTCTGGCAAACAGATTCATTGCCTAACCTCTCCATATAGAGGGAAAGGGGGGGGGGGGGGGGAGAGAGAGAGAGAGAGTTTTTTTTTTAAAGGGGGGGGGGGTGTATGCTATTCATCATGATTCCTCTCCTGTACAGGCATCCATCTCCAAACAGCAATTGTGTCTAATAATTAATTATTTGTTGCAAATATTTCACTGTGTCTTTTCCTACACTTTTAATCCTCTACAGCTCTCCTAAGTATCGTGAACTTACTCCTTGAATCAATGACATATCCTACACACCATGAGCTGCACTTTAAATGTTTTATGCAAATCAGCATTCAGGTGTACAACCTATGGCCAGTGGCATCTGATACAGAGAAACAAAGAACTGCACATATGTTTCTCCAACAGAGCAACTGTATATATAATAGCAGAAAAAAAGTCTACTAACATTATGTATCTCTCTGTCAATGACATGTATTTTAGTTATAAATTCTTTCGATAATCATCTTGATGTGTGTGTTCTTTAACAAATATAAAAGCTGAGCAACACTAAGCATTCAAAATTTTTACTCCTTTATGTCTTAGCGTATGTCCTATCTTCCTTTTCTGGTTTTCACAGTGTCCACAATTCACTTTTGTACAATGCTGTGCCCCAAACAAACATTCTTAAATGTGTCTTCTTCAGATTAAGGCTGATGACTGATACTAGACAGCAATGGAAGCAATAAAATGCTACACTGCTTTGGTAAAAGTGAAAGGTCAGATAGTGAAAGCAGGAAAGTGATAGAAAGAGAAACAAAGTAAAGTCCAAGTTGCAGAACAGATCAGAAATTTTTTAAGAACACCACAATGCTTTACTGTCTGGCAAGGGGATAATGCAGGAGAAACAGGACAAAGAAGTTACCAGAACTTGAAATGGAATAACCACCTATTACCTGTGCAAAGACAGAAAATGACTTTCAGTAACTGAAAGGAGGCAAGTCAGCCAGACTAGATGAATTGACTGTAGACAGGATCAAGCCAGCACGCATCCAAAGAATACAATGAATACATCAAATGCTGGGAGTCAATTGGAAGGAAAAAGTACCAGATGACAAAGAAGGGGATTATAATACCACTGTTCACTAAAGGAAGTAAGATGAACTGTTCTAACTATAGAGGAATCACTTTGTTACTATGATGTCTTAAGACACTAAGATCATCATAAAAAAATCAGTTTGAACAGGAACAACATGGATTCAGTAGAACAACAGGCCTCATATTTGCACTGAGGTAATGGGAAAGCAAGTGAAGTTCTCGTTAGTGTATTCATGGATATGGAAAAAGCATATGACAGTGTGCCTAAGTGGAAGTATCTGGGAGTGCTTAAAAAAGCTAATGAGAAACATGCAAATGCTATGTGAAGGCTGTAGAAGTTGTGTACAAGTGAGTAATGGCAGATTATATTGGTTCAGGACAGAGGAGCCCAGCAGTGTACTACACCTCCCAATAATTTTTAATTGCACTTATGGGCACAATTATAAAAGAAATCAAGGTGACAGGAAATGGTGATCTCAATGCTTTAGCCTTTGCTAATGATGTAGCCATCTGGAGAGACACAGGTAAAGGGAACATTAGATGAATGGAATATGAAGTTTAAAAAGTACCCACAGACACTAAGCAAATGTAAAACTGTAGCAACAATTATGATCAGGACATGTGTAACTGAACAGAATGAAGTGTCCTGAAAGGAGGGTATAAGATGAACATCAACTAAAGCCAAAAAGGCTAATGGAATGACGTCAAATTAAATCGGGTGATATTGAGGGAATTAGGTTAGAAAACAAGACACTTAAAATAGCAGACGAGTTTTGGCAGCAACGTAACTGATGATGGTTGGAGTAGAGAAGATATAAAATGTAGGCTGGTGATGTTAAGAAAAGTGTTTCTGTAGAAGACAAACTTTACTGAACACTAACTATAGATTTAAGAGTGAAAAAGTCTTTTCTGACATTATTTGTGCAGAGTGAAGTGATGTATGGAAGCAAGACATGGTCAATAAACAGTTTAGACAAGAACAGAACATAAGCTTTTTAAATGTAGTGCTACAGAAGAAAGATGAATATCAAATGGGTAGAGAGAGAGATGAATACAGCAAGGAAATTCAGAAGTACTCAGGTTGCATTTGTTATTTGTACAGGATACCATAGCATCGGGAACCTGCATCACACTGAAGACCACAACACCATCAACAGTAGATTGTGCAAGAGCTTATCTGTTACGGTTTTAGGGCGCAAAACTGGCTACGGTTATTAGCACCCGGTCTGTGACTTAGTGGGGGGGAGAAAAAAAAAAAAAAAAAAAGAGGAAACCAAAAAACTGAAAGAAAGCTTAAAAAACCACTATAGAAGGGGGGGGGGGGGGGGTTGTCCCCAAAAAGAGCTTCAAATGATTGACGTCATCTCACTGACACTAATAAACTCAAGAAAGCAATCGGCTGAGTGCGTGTCATCTGCTAAAATGGAAGATATATCAGGCGACAGCTGTAGACGGGTGCATAATGGAGTAAAATAGGGGCACTACAGTAAAAGGTGTCTCACCGTCCACAGTTGGGAGCAGTGGGGGACAAAGTTGGGGAGGATCGCCACTTAAAAGATATTGATGGCTAAAAAGACAGTGCCCTATCCGGAGTCTAGTTAAAATTACCTCCTGCAGACGAGTTCGGGAGGAAGAGGTCCAAGCACAGGGAAGAGCTTTCACGTCCCGAAGTTTATTACTGGGAAGTGTCGACCAATGTATGTGCCATAAAAGAGTAACATGACAATATAAAACACTCCGTAAGTCAGCGAAGGGAACCATGCAAACAGCAGAATGAAGAAGAGAGACTGCAGCCTTGGCCGCTATATTGGCCGCCTCATTTCCATAGATACCAACATGTCTTGGGATCCCGAGGAATGTCACAGAGACGACCCCAAGTGGACCAAGTAGGGGCAGTCCTGAATTCGGTGGACCAGAGGGTGGACAGGGTAGAGAGCTTGGAGACTGAGAAGAGAGCTGAGAGAATCTGAGTATATAATATACTGTGTCCGCTGATGGTGACGGATTTATTGGACAGCCTGGAGAACAGCATAAAGTTCCGCAGCAAAAACTGAACACTGGTCGGGAAGCTGAAATCTATTAGGAGTGTCGCCAACAATGTAGGCACTCCCAACACCAAATGATGTTTTAGAGCCATCAGTGTAAATAACTACGGCATCCTTCATTTTTGCGCATAGAGCAGCAAATGCCTGACAATAAACAAGAGTAGTGGTACCATCCTTGGGAAACTTACGAAGGTCACTGAGCAGGCAGGTATGGGACCAGAGCCAAGGCGGTGCTGTACCCTAAGTTGTCAAGAAAGTTTTAGAAAAGTGGAAAGAAAGAGAACGTAGCAGTTGACGGAAGCGGAATCCTGGTGGTAGCAGAGAGGAACGGTGGCCTGCATACCCTAAATCCAAGGAGGTGTCGAAAAAAATGTCATGGGCCAGATTAGCAGGCATGGAAGACAGATGGCTAGCATAACAACTTAGAAGAACAGCTCGCTGATTGGACAGCGGAGGTTCATCAGTCTCACCATAAAGGCTTTCCACAGGGCTGGTGTAAAAAGCTCCAGACATGAAACGTAATCCACAGTGGTGGACAGAGTCGAGACGCCGAAGAATAGACAGCCGAGCAGAGAAGTAAACTATGCTTAAATAGTCCAATTTCTAGCACACTAAGGTGCGATAGAGGCGGAGAAGAACCACTCGGTCCTCTCCCCAGGAGGTATCATTCAGGACACAGAGGGTGTTGAGGGATAGCAGGCAGCAAGCAGAAAGAAAGACATGAGAGAACCAGCACAGTCTTCTGTCAAACATAAGACCCAAGAATTTAGCGACGTCCGCAAATGGAAGGTTGACGGGGCATAGATGTAAGGAAAGCGGAAGAAACTCTTATGATGCCAAAAATTGACACAAACGGTCTTACTGGGAGAATAGTGAAAGCCGGTTTCGGTGCTGCAAGAGCGGAGGCGATCGAGACATCCTTGAAGACGTCATTCAAGAAGGCTGGTCCGTTGAGAGCTGTAGAAAATCACAAAATCATCCACAAAGAGGGAGCCTGAGACATCGGGAAGGAGACAAAATATAATTGGATTTATGGCAATGGCAAAAAGTACGACACTTAGCACAGAGCCCTGGGGTATCCCATTTTCTTGGGAGAGAGTAGTGTTCACCCGCACTTTAAACGTGTGCTCTACCATAAATTCACAAAGAAAAAGAGGCAGCCGACCTCAAAAGTCCCAAGAGAACAGTGTGCGGAGGATGCCTGTCCTCCAACAGGTATCGTATGGTCTCTCCAGATCAAAAAATATTGCTACTGTTTGGCGTTTCCTGAGAAAATTGTTCATGATATAAGTGGAGAGAGCAACAAGATGGTCAACAGCAGAACAATGCTTTTGGAAACCGCATTGGGCAGGTGTTTAAAGACTTCAGGACTCCAGCCACTAGGCTAAACGGCAATTCACCTTACGCTCCAAACCCTTACATACACTACTCATGAGAGAAATGGGGCGATAGCTAGAGAGGAGATATTTATCCTTTCCAGGTTTCAGAACATGAAAGACGATAGCTTCCCGCCATCATCTGAAAAAAGTACTGTCAGTCCAAATTCAATTAAAAAGGCGAAGGAGGTAGCGCAGACTATTGTATGATAAATGCAGCAACATTTGGATGTGGATACCATCCAGTCCTGGGGTGGAAGAGCAAGAAGAAGACAGTGCGTGTTGGAGTTCCCGCATGGAGAAAACAGTATTATAGCTTTCGGGATTTTGAGAGGAGAAAGCAAGAGGTCGCACTTCTGCTGCACGTTTCTTCGGGTGAAAAGATGGTGGGTAACTTGAAGAGCTCGAAATCTCAGCAAAGTCTTGATCCAATGAGTTAGAAATTGCGACAGGGTCCACTAAGGTACCATGCGCAACAATGAGACCAGAGACTGTGGAGAAACTAGGCGCACCAGATGACCGTCAAATCTGACTCCAAACTTCCGAGTAGGGAGTGAAGGTGTTAAATGAGCTAGTAAATAAGTCCCAGCTTGCCTTCTTACTATCGTGGATAATGCGACAGCACTGCACACGGAACTGCTTATAGTGGATATAGTTGGCCAAAGTAGGATGGTATCGGAAAACGCGAAGAGCACACCACCGCTCATGTATTGCGTCACGGCACGCCTCGTCCACCAAGGAACTGGGGGGCACCAGGGCATATCGGAGGGGCGAGATATTTAACGTTCCGCAGCTGTAAGAATAACTTCTGTAATATGAGTGACCTCATCGTCGACACTAGGAAAGTGACAGTCATCGAGTGTCACTAGAGACGAAAACAGTGTCCAATCGGCTTGGGCAAACTTCCAGCATCTCTGGCGCATATATGGCAGTTTTGGCTGCAATCTAAGGACACATGCAAAGTGGTCTCAAGTGTGTATCAGTAAGAGCGAACCATTCAAAGCGCCGAGCTACCGGAACAGTACCGACCGAACGGTCCAAATGAGATAAATTTGTCACGGAGGAAGACAAAAATGTAGGGTCCCCAGTGTTGAGGCAAACAAGATCCACTTGGTGGATAACATCTATCAATAGTGAGCCGCGTGGACAAGGATGCGGAGATCCCCAAAGCAGGTGGTGGGCATTGAAGTACCCAACCAGCAAATAGGGGAGCGGAAGCTGACCAAGAAGATGAAGGAGATCAGCTCTTGCCATTGGTGTGGACGATGGAATGTATACAGTACAAGAGAAAAGGTGTATCCAGAAAGGGAAAGACAGACAGCAACAGCTTGGAAGGAACTGTTTAAGGGGTTTGGGTGATAAGGGGCAGTATCATGGAGAAGAATCACGAGTCCTCCATGTGCTGAAGTGCTATCAACACAGGGGGGAGATCAAATCGGACTGACTGAGAATGAGGGAAAACAAAGTGATCGTGGGGACACAGCTTTGTTTCCTGAAGACAAAAGATGACCGGCGAGTAGGATCCTAAGCGGATCGACAATTCATCCCGATTGGCTCGAATACCACGGATATTCCAATGGATAATGGACATAGGGTGGACAGAAAAGGGAAGAATGTGGTCAAGGTTGCCCTCAACTCAAAGACTGCTCAGAGCCGGCGGCTGACAGCGTGGACAAGGCAGAAGATCCTGATCCATAGTTGTTCGGGAGCAGCTCCTGCCACCAGTGATCAGCCGGTTGATCAGCTGCCAGCAGTGCGCCTTGGCGACACAGAAGACGGCCGAGGGCGGTTACCGCCAGGTGGTGCTGTGGATGAGACACGCTGTGGTGGAGAGGAGAGGAACTGGGTTTCTTATTAGCTTTCTTGGAAACAGGGCGTTGAGATGAGGGAGGAATCGATGTTTGTGAAGTCAGGGTACGTAAAAAATCTTCACAAGTAAGCTCTTTTTTTGGAAGTCTGGGTGTCGGATTTTGGGGCTTGTAATTTAGCAGAACCTGATGAAGGGTGAGCCATAGAGTGAGCAGGTGATAGTGGGGAGGTTGATGGATGATATTTGCGCTGGCCAATCTGACGACCGTGGCATTAAAGGTGAGATCACAAGTCTGTGTGGCTGCCTCCTTTGTAGGCTAAGGAGAGGCAAGGACAGTGCTGTATTTACCTGCATGAGGCACAGTGGGCTTTCGACTGGTGAATAACTTTCGAGCTGCATAGTTAGTCACCTTTTCCTTCACTGGTTTCCTGAATGAGCCGTTTGTCTTTGAAAATGGGGCAATCTCTAAAGGAAGCTGCGTGGTCACCCATACAGTTGATGCAACGAGGGGATGGAGGTGGACATGCACCCTCATGGGCATCCTTGCAACAACGCATTTGGCCGGATTGGAACATGACTGGCTGGTATGATATGAACCACTGACACCGATAGCAACGCGTAGGGTTTGGGATGTAAGGGCGAATGGAAATCATCTTATAGCCTGCTTTTATATTCGATGGAAGTTGAACTGTTAAATGTCAAGAAGACAGTATGGATTGAAACCAAGTCCTTGTCAACCCTTTCCATGACTTGATGAAGAGCCGTTACACCCTGGTAGTTTTTAATTTCAACGTCTGACCGTCCATCGAGGGAGCATGTATAAACCACCCCACGTGATGAATTTGAAGTGCAGTGCACTTCCACTCTGACAGGGTAGGTGTGTAGCAGTGAAGTATGCAGCAATTTTTGTGCCTGGAGGGCACTGACTGTTTAACAACAAGGTGCCATTTCATAATCGAGAACAAGACTTTACAGAACCTGCAACTGCAACTGAAAGGGTTGACTGTGTAGAAGTCTTGACCTCCATCCGACCGAGAAACAACAATGAACTGTGGCACTGATGGAAGAATTGTCCGTGGTTGAGACTCATTTAACTTTGCTTGTGAGCAGACATAGTAGATGGTGAGGAAACCATTGTGAAGGTATCCCCCACGATTACCAGCATCTCCAATGGCGTGCTCCTTCCTTGTGTGTGTGTGTGTGGGGGGGGGGGGGGGGGGGGGGGGGGGGGGCCTCTCTGAGGGCACTCCCGTCTTAGGTGATAGTTTACATTTCAGGTCACACCACCTGAGAAACGGACGGAGGGACCAATCGGCACTTTCGGAAGGTACTAGCTCAGGTAATCACCCCTCCCTGGGCCTGGCCGTTACCAGGGAGTGCATACATGTCCTACCTGTCTACCCGGGGTGGGGAATTACGCGTTACCCCGTCACCGGCTACACTTGTGTCGGCCTTCAGACACACACAGGGAGGAAAAGAGAAAGGGAGGAACAAAGAAAAGAAAAGGAAAGGAAAAGAAAGAAGAGAGGTCTCAAGCGCCACAGCGGAGAAGAGGTTAAAGAGAAGAGGTAAGGGAAAGAGAAGGAACAAAGGAAGGACAGACTTGCCAGCAGAGAAAGCGAAGAAGAGAGACTGTTTTACAGTTTCAAGCATCCGTCTCCCGACGTAGGCACTAACCATACTCCCAGAGGGGGAGAAAGGGAAGGGAAGAGGTGGAGGTGGAAGTGGGGGTGGGGGAAGATGGGGGATGGGGAAGGATGTGGAAGAGGAAGGTATGAAGCCCAGAAACAAAAGAGAGATGCTAACTCGGGGTCCCGTGCTCGCTACGCACGTATCCACAAAAGAGTTGTGGACCCCATGAGGGGTGAGCTTATATGTCGATTCCACAAACAGCAGATGACATACCCAAGACTATCCTAATTCACCTTCTGGTCTTTAAAATTATTACATGCCTTTTGGACTTAAAAACTTAGCCCAGATGTGGCAACCATTTCTTGACCAAGTTTCGTGTGGTCTACATTTCTGTTTTGCTTACACTGATGATAAATTCAGTTTTCCTGAAACAGCAAGCGAACGTGCAGATCATTTGAGACAGGTGTCCAGTGGACGCAATGACTGCTGTAACCATCAAGACCAGGAAGTGTGTGCTAGGACAAAAACAAGTAGTCATTTTGGGATATTTGGTTGCATCAGGAACTTCTCCATTTATGATACCATTTACACAGAAAGTGCCACTTCCTAAATTGTTACCACCGACACCTGCCACGGAAGGGAAATTGTAAGGACCTCTTATGGCAGCACTATCAAGCACCAAAGCCTAAGGTGAGCTGAGTGTTGCTTTGTCACTGGAAATGCAACAGTCTCTCAAAACAGAGAAAGAAAATATAAGTCAATCCAACACTTTTAGTGCACATGACAGAGCGGGCAGTTTACAAAGCCATCAGGCACCTCTTGGCATCATTGGAGACAGAATTTCACTATATTCACCAACCGTAAGCCTCAATCATTTTTCTGAAGCAATGCTTGAAGTGCAATTCTCAGGGACTATACAAACGGAATTTATTAAGCAACTACAAGAGGACCTGACATTGCTCAGGTATTTATTTACAGTTGTGAGTCCACGCCCATACCACGCAGCACCTGGTCTTGTCTTCAATGTTCATGACATCTAATCACCTGAAATGTGAGTCACTTACCTTCAGTGGTATATGCTCACACAGTGTGCAAAATTTATCACCAATACAGTAAGTAGTAAGGGGATTAATAAATTACGTCATACCTTGTGCATTACTTTTATTGCATCAATTGTGGTAAAGTAGTAACCACTAAACATTTTCCCTATCATCTTCTGCAGGAATTTTATTAAGATTTGAAATTGTGTGTAAAGTTTATTGCAAGTTGCTATGCACTTTCATTCTCAAATACTGGATGAATAAAGTCTGGGAATTCGGGCACTGCAGGCTATGCTTTTTCACCCAAACCTCACTCCTTTGATAGGTAGGTGGAGATGTGGAGGCCTGACAGTTGACAAAATTTTAACACTGGTATCTGTATCTGCGAGAATGGTGGGATCTCCTGCGAGACCGAGGGCTGCCCTAATATCAGTATACAGGACACAGGTAGCCACAATGTGCTGAACTGAAAATGGCACGCCACAAACTTCACAGAATGGTTGATCCTCTCACCAGAGGAGGAAGCCATATGTTAAAGAGCTATGCCTGATGCACAGTCTGGTAAACTAAACCACCTTCCAGCACCGAGGCTGACATGAAGTCTGTCAAGCCTTTGTGTCCTTGCCTGGTTTCCAGAATGGAATTCATATTGCCTCCTCCAAAGCCATGGGGTACTGATCAAACCAGATCTGTCTGAAACAAGAGAGGAACTGACCTTTCACTTCAGGGCACAGATGACTAAGCATGGCATAATGAATCTCATCAGGTCCTGGAGCAGTGTCTCAGTCTGCAGACAAAGCCGATTCCAGTTCCCACACGGAGAATGTAAGGTTGTATACTTCCTCTCTATGCAAGAAGAAATTGAGCGTCCTCATCTCTGCAGTCCGACAGAATACCTGAACAGCAGGAGCTTGTTTGGATGACGTCTTAACAGCAAAGAAGTGTTCAGCTAAAACGAAACATGTCTTTTAGCATGTCCATTAAGACCCCATTATTTGACAAAGCTGTAAGGGGATGTGTACTACCCTTGCCTGAAATCAGTCTTACTGATACCCAAACTCGCACAGCAGAAGTGGACCAATTAATAGAAGTCATGAATTCCCTCAAGGAAGCCCTCTTCCGTCCTTTGATCACTCATGTTGCATGTGCTCTCGCAGACCTGAAGGCATGAAGATTGTTTGTAGTTGGACAGTGTTTGGTCTGTAGTTGGATAGTGTTTGAAGTTCTGCAGAGCTGTCCGTCTGGCCCTGATCACCTTTCGACAGTCGTCATTCCACCAAGGTACAGGCCGTTGTCTGAGGTGGTTGCTATACCTGGGGATGGACTCTGCGGCAGCCCTTTGGATCTCATGAGTGATATGGGCCACCGCCACTGCACACAATCCGTTTGTTCAAAAATAGCCTGTGGACTGTACTGTAACCAACTTGACCTTTGTATCATCCACCTGAGTGGTCTCCGTTGGCCACCATGCTAGTTGGCAGATGTATCCACGCTGGGAAGTGGTCACTAGAATGTAAATTGAATCTCAATGTAGCGAAGTGTAATGTGATGCGAATACATAGAAAGATAGGTCCCTTATCATTTAGCTACAAAATAGCAGGTCATCAACTGCAAGCAGTTAATTCCATAAATTATCTGGGAGTACGCATTAGGAGTGATTTAAAATGGAATGATCATATAAAGTTGATCGTCGGTAAAGCAGATGCCAGACTGAGATTCATTGGAAGAATCCTAAGGAAATGCAATCCGACAACAAAGGAAGTAGGTTACAGTACGCTTGTTCGCCCAATGCTTGAATACTGCTCAGCAGTGTGGGATCCGCACCAGGTAGGGTTGATAGAAGAGATAGAGAAGATCCAACGGAGAGCAGCGCGCTTCGTTACAGGATCATTTAGTAATTGCGAAAGCGTTACGGAGATGATAGATAAACTCCAGTGGAAGACTCTGCAGGAGAGACGCTCAGTAGCTCGGTACGGGCTTTTGTTGAAGTTTCGAGAACATACCTTCACCGAAGAGTCAAGCAGTATATTGCTCCCTCCTACGTATATCTCGCGAAGAGACCATGAGGATAAAATCAGAGAGATTAGAGCCCACACAGAAGCATACCGACAATCCTTCTTTCCACGTACAATACGAGACTGGAATAGAAGGGAGAACCGATAGAGGTACTCAGGGTACCCTCCGCCACACACCGTCAGGTGGCTTGCGGAGTACGGATGTAGATGTAGATGTAGATGTAGAATCTGGAGCCACTTATCACTGAACAGAGACTGCAATAGCCGGGGAACAAAAACAAAGGTCAACAGCTGAGAAAGACCATGTAGCTGTGGAAAAGTGAGTCATCTGAACGGCAGTAAGAAGGCAGATGTTCTCAGAATGGATGAGTCACTATCACCTGACCCCTGGAGCAAGTAGTAGCTGAGCCACCGAGCCACACAGTGGACTGTGGACATTGAAGTCCCACACAAGGAGAAATGGGTGTGGGAGTGCCTGGAAGAGGCCTTTCCCAACACAGCTAAAACAATTTAAAACTACAATACTGATTTTTGTTTTGTCTACTCTCTTCCTGTGTGTGTCCTGCACTCTTTGAAATTGAAGCCCTTTCCGAATTTTCCCGAGACATACTATCTTAAAAACTGGCTAAGACAGAAGAAGAAATGTTGAAGAAAATGCACCATCACAAGCTACCTAGGCAATTGTGTCATAAAGCAAAAGGTCAAAGAGTGGCAGAACATTACTGGTGGAAAAAGGAATAGACCAGTATGTAATGAATAGAGTATCATGTGTACAGCAAGCTGGTCTGTGCCCTCAGCTGGTACCACTTCTGAGGTTACCAGAGAAAGCAAATCTTTTTGAGATGGTGTAGGAATGAACATTTTAGGACCTTTTAGCCAGATACCACCAACAAAATAATCATTACATTCTGACTACATAAAATTTAATAATCACTTAAACAGCTGCACACTTTTTTTTTAAATCAGGTTTCAAGAGTTCTAAAACTATCTTCACCAGAATGGTAAAAGTTACCTAGAAAAATTATATAAGGTATAGATAACAATCCCCCCCATGAACCATGGACCTTGCCATTGGTGGGGAGGCTTGCGTGCCTCAGCGATACAGATGGCCGTACCGTAGGTGCAACCACAACGGAGGGGTATCTGTTGAGAGGCCAGACAAACGTGTGGTTCCTGAAGAGGGGCAGCAGCCTTTTCAGTAGTTGCAGGGGCAACAGTCTGGATGATTGACTGATCTGGCCTTGCAACATTAACCAAAATGGCCTTGCTGTGCTGGTACTGCGAACGGCTGAAAGCAAGGGGAAACTACAGCCGTAATTTTTCCCGAGGACATGCAGCTTTACTGTATGATTAAATGATGATGGCATCCTCTTGGGTAAAATATTCCGGAGGTAAAATAGTCCCCCATTCGGATCTCCGGGCGGGGACTACTCAGGAGGATGTCGTTATCAGGAGAAAGAAAACTGGCGTTCTACGGATCGGAGCGTGGAATGTCAGATCCCTTAATCGGGCAGGTAGGTTAGAAAATTTAAAAAGGGAAATGGATAGGTTAAAGTTAGATATAGTGGGAATTAGTGAAGTTCGGTGGCAGGAGGAACAAGACTTCTGGTCAGGTGACTACAGGGTTATAAACACAAAATCAAATAGGGGTAATGCAGGAGTAGGTTTAATTATGAATAGGAAAATAGGAATGCGGGTAAGCTACTACAAACAGCATAGTGAACGCATTATTGTGGTCAAGATAGATACGAAGCCCACACCTACTACAGTAGTACAAGTTTATATGCCAACTAGCTCTGCAGATGATGAAGAAATTGAAGAAATGTATGATGAAATAAAAGAAATTATTCAGATAGTGAAGGGAGACGAAAATTTAATAGTAATGGGTGACTGGAATTCGAGTGTAGGAAAAGGGAGAGAAGGAAACATAGTAGGTGAATATGGATTGGGGCTAAGAAATGAAAGAGGAAGCCGCCTAGTAGAATTTTGCACAGAGCACAACTTAATCATAGCTAACACTTGGTTTAAGAATCATGAAAGAAGGTTGTATACGTGGAAGAACCCTGGAGATACTAAAAGGTATCAGATAGATTATATAATGGTAAGACAGAGATTTAGGAACCAGGTTTTAAGTTGTAAGACATTTCCAGGGGCAGATGTGGACTCTGACCACAATCTATTGGTTATGACCTGTAGATTAAAACTGAAGAAACTGCAAAAATGTGAGAAATTAAAGAGATGGGACCTGGATAAACTGAAAGAACCAGAGGTTGTACAGAGTTTCAGAGAGAGCATAAGGGAACAATTGACAGGAATAGGGGAAAGAAATACAGTAGAAGAAGAATGGGTAGCTCTGAGGGATGTAGTAGTGAAGGCAGCAGAGGATAAAGTAGGTACAAAGACGAGGGCTGCTAGAAATCCTTGGGTAACAGAAGAAATATTGAATTTAATTGATGAAAGGAAAAAATATAAAAATGCAGTAAATGAAGCAGGCAAAAAGGAATACAAACGTCTCAAAAATGAGATCGACAGGAAGTGCAAAATGGCTAAACAGGGATGGCTAGAGGACAAATGTAAGGATGTAGAAGCTTATCTCACTAGGGGTAAGATAGATACTGCCTACAGGAAAATTAAAGAGACCTTTGGAGAGAAGAGAACCACGTGTATGAATATCAAGAGCTCAACGGGCAGACCAGTTCTAAGCAAAGAAGGGAAGGCAGAAAGGTGGAAGGAGTATATAGAAGGTTTATACAAGGGCGATGTACTTGAGGACAATATTATGGAAATAGAAGAGGATGTAGATGAAGACGAAATGGGAGATACAATACTGCGTGAAGAGTTTGACAGAGCACTGAAAGACCTGTGTCGAAACAAGGCCCCCGGAGTAGACAACATTCCATTAGAACTACTGACGGCCTTGGGAGAGCCAGTCATGACAAAACTCTACCATCTGGTGAGCAAGATGTATGAGACAGGCGAAATACCCTCAGACTTCAAGAAGAATATAATAATTCCAATCCCAAAGAAAGCAGGTGCTGACAGATGTGAAAATTACCGAACTATCAGTTTAATAAGCCACGGCTGCAAAATACTAATGCGAATTCTTTACAGACGAATGGAAAAACTGGTAGATGCAGACCTCGGGGAGGATCAGTTTGGATTCCGTCGAAATGTTGGAACACGTGAGGCAATACTGACCTTACGACTTATCTTAGAAGAAAGATTAAGAAAAGGCAAACCTACGTTTCTAGCATTTGTAGACTTAGAGAAAGCTTTTGACAATGTTGACTGGAATACTCTTTTTCAAATTCTAAAGGTGGCAGGGGTAAAATACAGGGAGCGAAAGGCTATTTATAATTTGTACAGAAACCAGATGGCAGTAATAAGAGTCGAGGGGCATGAAAGGGAAGCAGTGGTTGGGAAAGGAGTGAGACAGGGTTGTAGCCTCTCCCCAATGTTATTCAATCTGTATATTGAGCAAGCAGTAAAGGAAACAAAAGAAAAATTTGGAGTAGGTATTAAAATTCATGGAGACGAAGTAAAAACTTTGAGGTTCGCCGATGACATTGTAATTCTGTCAGAGACGGCAAAGGACTTGGAAGAGCAGTTGAACGGAATGGACAGTGTCTTGAAAGGAGGATATAAGATGAACATTAACAAAAGCAAAACGAGGATAATGGAATGTAGTCAAATTAAATCGGGTGATGCTGAGGGAATTAGATTAGGAAATGAGACACTTAAAGTAGTAAAGGAGTTTTGCTATTTAGGAAGTAAAATAACTGATGATGGTCGAAGTAGAGAGGATATAAAATGTAGACTGGCAATGGCAAGGAAAGCGTTTCTGAAGAAGAGAAATTTGTTAACATCAAATATAGATTTATGTATCAGGAAGTCGTTTCTGAAAGTATTTGTTTGGAGTGTAGCCATGTATGGAAGTGAAACATGGACGATAACTAGTTTGGACAAGAAGAGAATAGAAGCTTTCGAAATGTGGTGCTACAGAAGAATACTGAAGATAAGGTGGATAGATCACGTAACTAATGAGGAGGTATTGAATAGGACTGGGGAGAAGAGAAGTTTGTGGCACAACTTGACTAGGAGAAGGGATCGGTTGGTAGGACATGTTTTGAGGCATCAAGGGATCACAAATTTAGCATTGGAGGGCAGCGTGGAGGGTAAAAATCGTAGAGGGAGACCGAGAGATGAGTACACTAAGCAGATTCAGAAGGATGTAGGTTGCAGTAGGTACTGGGAGATGAAGCAGCTTGCACAGGATAGAGTAGCATGGAGAGCTGCATCAAACCAGTCTCAGGACTGAAGACAACAACAACAACAGATAACAATATTATGAAAAGGAAAGTTGCTACTCACCATATAGAGGAGACACTGAGTCGCACATAGGGACAACAAAAAAACTCTCACAATTAAAGCTTTCAGCCATTAAGGCCTTCATCAACAACAGACGACTGACGTGTGCGCATGCAGTCTCAGGTAACTGAAACCACACTGCAAGCAGCAGCACCAGTGCATGACAGGAGTGGTGACTGGGAGGGTTGAGGAGGAGGCCGGGGCGGTATAGTATGGTGAGGGTGGTAGACAGTGAAGTGCTGCAGGTCAGACGGACAGCAGGGGAAAATATTGGGAAGGGGAGAGAGAGAAAAAAAAAATGGGTGTGATGGTGAAATGGCGGCTATGTAGTACTGGAATGAGAAGAGGGAGGGGGGCTGGATGGCTGAGGACAGTGATAAACAAAGGTTGAGGCCACGAGGATTACGGGAACATAAAATGTACTGCTAGCAATGTTCCCACCTGCATGATTCAGAAAAGCTGGTGTTGGTGGGAAGGATCCATATTGCACAGGCTGTGAAGCAGTCATTGAAATGAAGGATATCATGTCTGGCAGAGTGTTCAGCAACAGGGAGGTCCACCTATTTCTTGGCCACAGTTTGTCAGTGGCCATTATGCGGACGGACAGCTTGTTGGTTGTCATGCCTACATAGAATGCAGCATAGTGGTTGCAGCTTAGCTTGTAAATCACATGATTGGTTTCACAGGTAGCCCTGCTTTTGATGGGATAGGAGATGTTAGTGACATGACTGGAGTAGGTGGTGGTGGTGGTGGTGGTGGTGGTGGTGGTGGTGGTAGGAGGATGTATGGAGAAAGTCTTGCATCTAGGACTCTTACTGGGGTATGAGACATGAGCTAAGGGATTGGGAGCAGGGGTTGTGCAAGGTTGGACGAGTATATTGTGCAGGTTTGGTGGACGGTGAAATACCACTGTGGTAGGGGTGGGAAGCATAGTGGGCAGGACATTTCTTATTTCAGGGCATGACAAGAAGTAATCAAAACCCTGGCAGAAAATGTAATTCAGTTGCTCCAATCCTGGGTGGTACTGAGTTACAAGGGGAATGCTACTCTGTGGCTGGACAGTGAGACTTTGGGAGATGGTGGGAGACTGGAAAGATAAGGCATGGGAGATTTGTTTTTGTACCTACTTGGGAGGATAATTACACTCAGCGAAGGGATGGAGGTACTGAAGTAGCCATCTTTGAGGTGAAGGTCCACATCTAAGAAAGTGGCTTGTTGGGTTGAGTAGGGACCAGGTGTAACAAATGGGGGAGAAGTAGTTGAAGTTCTGGAGGAATGTCGATAGGGTGTCCTCACCTTTGATCCAGATAGCAAATATGACATCAATGAATATGAACCAGGTGAGAGGTTTAGGATTGTGGGTTTTATGAAGGATTCCTCTCGATGGTCCATTAATAGGTTGGCATAGGATGGTGCCATGCGGGTGCCCATAGCCATACCCTGTATTTGTTTGTAGGTAATGCCTTCAAAGGAGAAAGAATTGTAGGTGAAGATATAGCTGGTCATAGCAACTAGGAAGGAGGTTGTTGGTTTGTAATCCATTGGGGGTTGCTTTAATTTAACCTCTTACTGTTTTGTGATGGCTTCATATTGGCGAAGTTGCTGAAGTTTAGGCCAAATCTTTTACTAGCCATAACTCTGTAACTAAACATTTGATGACCTATGTTTATATAAACTTTTTTCTGTAGTTTTCCTTGTAGAATAAAATAATAAATTTGCGTTTCTTTGTGAATCACCCTGTATATTTTTCTAAGTAACTTTTACCATTCTGACGAAGGTGGTGTTAGAACTATCAGAACACGGTTAATGGGTTTTTTAAGAAATTGTGTGCATCCGATTAGCTGACTTACATTTTAAATAATTGCATACACGGTTGTTGGGCGCACAGCCACAAAACGTGGTTGTGGAGGTGGTGGTGTGGGGGGTTGTTCTGACTATGGCAAAGGTCATGGCGAATAGCTGGTTGCTAAAGTTTCTTGTCCCTGAACCTATAATCTGAGATCAAGTTACAAGCTGCTTATCAGGCATTAGGTATTTATGTCACTTATCACGGGTGCGAAAACTAAGAACTAGCCTTTTGCACCCTAAAGCTAATGGTAGAATGAATTGTGGACATGATACTATTGATAGGATGCTGAGTTACTATGTCAACAGCACCATAGTAATTGGGATGCTTATTTACAATTCTTCACTGTAGTGTGTAATTCTGTAACGCACACCAGCACTGGGCTTTCTCCACATAAGGTAGTGCATGGCAGGAAGAGGCCTTCATCTTTCGATATAGTGAAACCAAACATCAGTAGGAACAGAGAGCTGGTGTGGAATTTTTGCAAAGACTTTTCTTAAAGTATTAAAACATGTACGAAAAGTGCACATCAAAGACCTGGAGCACTAAGAAGATGTAGGGAAATATGGGGGAGACAGACTGGCGGGGTACAGAATAGGGCAGTGGGTGTTGCTATAATGCCCATAGACCCCAAAGTGTAAGACCAAGAAGTTTATTACATGTTACCAGGTGCAATACCAGGAGATTGAGATCACATCACCAGTAAATCTCAAGCTAGAATATCAAACTTTAATGACTACAGTTAATTTCAGATGCCTACGACCTTCTCAAGATGCTCCAGATTCATTGTTCCAAGTGTCACCATTGACTGAAGAAATGAGTAAGGGAAAACAGAACACGAGAACCAAAAGAAGAATCTAGCGCCATCTACATGCGAAATATCATACGAGTTGAGAACTCGTATACAAGGAGGATGATGAGTACCATTAAATTTTGTTTAGCTTAACTAGTGTGTAAAATTATTTTGAGCTTTTAACATTGATTAAAATCTTCTAATGGAAGAGTTGGGAAGACAATACGTAATTGCTACAAAATTGTAACTTCACTGCTAGAAAGACTATTGCACGGGGAGGGAGGGCCTATACATATGGTTGTTTTACATTGGAGGCATAGTAAACTTCAAAGAGGGTTTTCATTTGTTATCTGTTCACGCAAGGAATCCTGTATCCTGTGTGTATGTGTGTGGGGGGGCACACACACATCAAGTAATGACAGCTTCCTTTCCCCAAGCTGCTGCATGCCAGGGGTGGAGAGATCAGGGCAACAATTTCAACTGCACAGCAGTGGGTTGCTGATCAACAGGACAACTTACAACTTGTGAAATAGTGGAGCAGACATGCCACCTCCAGCCACTGTTACAGAACCCACCATGATGAACCGAGATACTGCCACTGTTGGATTGACCAGATAAACCATTAGGAGTATTATCAGCATGAGACCTGACCTATCTCAATATTTTATAACCTGACATCACCTCTCTAAACCAACTTTTAGCTCACCATGATGGGTGTATTCATGCAGAACAGATGCTGGAGCACACACACAAACACACACATACTGGGAGAACCAAAGCCATAATACATTGACCTAGAGCATGAGAATATCTGACATTTTAATAGTTTTGAATCCGTTCTGCAGAGTCTTCATTTACCTGAAGTGGAGAGCGACCCACCTCTGTGACCCCTGTACAGCGGCAGAACAGACCACCTTTCAAGAGCAGGATAGTGAAGTGAGAAATTAGACTATTTGTTCAGACGGTAAGACTTCCTGTGTTAGGACCATGTGTATCTAAGGCATAAGGAGATTCTACAAATGACCTTCCCAATATGTTCTGACTGATGGACCGTTGGCTGTTACATGCTGCTTTCAGCACTTTTTTTGTGTGGTGATTAATAAGGGAATTTGGTTTACAGCACTTTTAGAAGCTGTCAATAGTATGTGGATTAGCAGGGAACTGTAACAGTTTTATTATATTTTTAAATAATTTTGCAAAGGACCTATGAAGAAAATTTACTATTGAATAGATATTGACATATCAAATAAGAGCAAAAAGAATGGTCTTATTAGCCTGTTAGTTGATAATAGTCACTTAAAGAAATTGCACATCACATGTAAATGCTAAGCCTGTGGGCTAATGTTGTGAGCTTAACATGCAGCCAAAGAACTTTGCGATTTAAACTGACCAGACGTAGCAAAAAATGTAATTCAGCGAATAAAGTATTAGGTGCATATTGTGGCACGCAGATATTAATAGCCTGACATGAAGAGTCAATATTGTTTCTTTGCACACGATTCGTTAGGTTGCCTCAAAAAATCCATGGAAAGAGTTGTCAGGATTCCTCAATATAGAGAAATGGAGAAGCACGGCTCACTCATCAGCACTCAAGACGAAACATGTTAAAATCTTTAAGCTGTAAAATGGCACTTAACCCGCCACCAAACACTTTAGTATGATTTGCTGAGTATCCATGTAGATGTCAATTTGGTGGTGTATGTGAGTAGCTTCTGTGTGATAGCACAAATGACATTTCTGTGCACAATTTAAGACAATCAGGCATAATTTAACACATTCATATACATCTGCTGTGCCCCACTGGTTGGGCCACATGTTGAAACGATGAAGGGTTCCTTAAGAATTTAGCTGTAAAAAGTATCATTCTGTGTACTATATGCTGACTGTGAAAATATTCTAATATAAAAAAACAAAGGTAGTGATTATAGCAATTAAAAAACTAAGATGCTCGCAAGAACATGTTTAATAGAGTTCTATAGTCTGGCAGTGATTCAGATTCACACAAGAGAACAGTGTGAACAGCACAACCCCAATAGAGAATGATTTTTTGAAAGTTGTTGATATTGCAAAAATTAAGGTAATTTAGCTGATATAGTACCACCTATTCCCTTCATGTCGACCTTTCTACCATGTTCAAACATTTCAGCATCCTATGAATGACAATGTCATGGAAGAAGCAACAGTATATGCTTAAACTTCGGCAGCAGTCATTTAACTTTCCTATTTTCTACCTTTTCTTATATTCTTACAAACAGACTGCTTCCTTATCCCACAACAACTATGAATTAAATGGATTTCTGTAAATCTGTTTATAAAGATAGTAGTAAAAAAAACTTCAGCTATAGTGCTGCACAATACAACACTCACAACTAAACAAAAAATTACTTAGAACTGGTAAAATCATTATACTGTATGTACTATAAGCACTTCACTGTCTCCAAAATTGAAAGTCAACAGGCATAAAGATAATATTAAATGTTTCCTGGCAGATTAAAACTGTGTGCTGGACCAGGACACGAAGCTGGAACCTTTGTCTTTTGAGGGCAAATGTTCGACTGATTGAGCTATCTGTTGCACAGCAATCCTGTTGTTTCCAGGTGTGCTAATAAATTTTTGTAGCTATTGCTCCCCATAGACAGTAAAGGACCCCAGTCCAAATCAGATCATGTATCACAAGCATAATAAACAGCACATGGAGAGCACTAGTACTGCAAATGCAGGGCAACACCCATACCTAGTCTCACAGCACGCAGAGCTATGGGAGGAAACAAATGCTACAGTACAATGATACCCAGAATGTTGTTCTGCGAACTCTACAATACAGAGTAATAAGACGCAACATGTAAGTTCAACCACTCCTAAGGCGTCTAGTACTGATGGAAAACACAGATGCAGGGAAAAGTGTCCATACTTGAGACACCACGATGCAGACAGGGCTGTTGACATCTCTGTTTTAACAAGAGCCAATGGCTACCTAACTTACTACAATGATGTGATATCTGGCTTAACTCTGTGTGTGTGTGTGTGTGTGTGTGTGTGTGTGTGTGTGTGTGTGTGTGTGTGTGCGCGCATTCCAATTATATCACGGATCCTGACAGGATGAGTTTTGTTACTTACAGGTTAGCTTTGCTGGCGAAATATGATGTGTTGCTTGCCCGAGGAACTCCCCCCCCCCCCCTCCCCCCCCCCTCCCACTGTCACTCTAGATAGGTTGCAGCCATGACTGATAGAATATGTAGACATACGGGACCTTCCTCTGGTGAATTGCCTAGCCAACTGGCTGCAAACTGTCATCTTTTACTTGCTGGGTAGGCATCTGAGTGCAGGTTCCCAGGCTACATGTCTACTGCCTTTCTGGCTATATGCTGTGTGTGCTAAGCAAGCCCTGTGCTTCCATCTTCATGACAACAGTCATCCAGAAGAGGCTGTGAGTACAGGTTTAAGCGTGCATCCCTTAGAGTGCGCCGAAGCCTTCGAGTTCACTGTGGCATGTCAGCAGGCTGCCACATGGGGTCCCACTGCCCCCCCCCCCCCCTCCCCACCCTTCTACGCAGTCAGGAGGGGTAACTGGCTTGACCCACACTACACAAGGTGTTTCAGTGCCCTGTCTAGCATTTCTCTCTGACACCTGGACAAGCAGACTGATCTATTCCTGAGTACCAGAGAAGACAATACTGATTTTAGCAAACACATTAATCACATGTTATTTCAGAACCCACATTTCTCTGGCACCTTTGGGCATAAGACAAACACACAGCAGTTCTTGGAGCTTGGCCTCTAACACATTGTAACTTCACTGCCTCACCTGTCCAACTGACTCCCACTGTCTACCTGACCCAAGGGATGATTGTTCCATATCTAAACACGACCCACAAGGAATGCTAGTCCCACAAGATATGCAGGAGAACTTTTGTGAAGAGAGACGAGAAAAGTGCTGGTGGAAGTAGTTCTGTGAAGGCAGGTCTTAAATCATGCTTGGACAACTCAGTTGGCAGAGCACTTATCCAAGAAAGGCAAAGGTCTCCGGTTCAGATCCAGGTCTGGTATATGGTTTTAATCTGCTAGAAAGTTTCACATCAGGACACATTCCTCTGCAATGTGAAAATTCACTATGGATAATATTTTACACCATATCTACTTTGCAACAACTTACCTGGATAAATTGTAGGATCCCCACCAGTTGCTAAGGGTGTTGATGCAGCTGCATGAGTTGGTGCAGATGCAAAATATGCCACACCATTATGGAAAGTATATGGCATACCATTCTGGCAAAGGATTGCATTGCCATGTACAGCTGGAGGGGATGCAACCTCATATGAACGACCAAAGGGCTAAAAAAAAGGGTATTGAAATGATTAATTTTTCCCTTTAATAACATATTCCAATGCAAAGCATACAAATCCATTAACATTAAATGAGAAACATAATACAGAGGATAAAAGTAAACAAACAGAAGATGAGAGAAACTTATCTTGAATTCTAAATGTAACAGGTGTTTTTAAAAAATTAGGGTGAATTTTAAAGTTTTATTTGGTCCTGCATTGTGAGGAGTAAATGAGGTCTTGTTGTTATATAGTGTCACATTATAAAATACGCACGGCTCTTAATCTTTAATTGAAACTGAAACAGTAATTTGTAAGACCGACTGGGAAATCTACATACTACTTATTGTCATCTTCAGTCTGAAACTAGTTTGGAGCAGCTCTCCATGCCAGTCTATGCCATGCAAGCCTTTTCATCTCCATGTAACTACTGTAGCCTACATCCACATGAACCAACTCAACTCTACTCAAGCCTTTGTCTTCCTCTACAATTTTAACCCACAACATTGACAAGTTCTTGATAATTCAGGCTGTTCCCTATCAATCAATCCTTTCTAAGTAAAGTTGTGCTATAAATTTATTTTTTCCCCACTTTGATTCAGTATTTCCTCACTTGTTATTCAATCTATCATCTAACCTTCAGAGTTCTTTTGTAGCACCACATTTCAGAAGATACTGTTATCTTCTCGTCCGAATTGCCAATCGTCCACATTTCACTTCCATACAAGACATTCCAGACATACCTTCCGGAAAGGACTTCCTACTACTTAAATATGTATTATTAAATGCTAACAAATTCACCTTTTTCCACAAATGATTCATTTTACACCCCTTCTACATCAGCCATCAGTTATTTTGGTGTCTAAATAGCAGAACTTTTCAACTATTTTTGTAGTCCGATTTCCAAATTAATTCCCCAGCATAGACTTATTTGTTTTGACTACATTCCATTACTCTCATTTAACTCTTGCTTATGTTCATCTTCCAACCTCTTTAAGATCCTGTCCATTCTGTTCAACTGCTCTTCCAAGAGCTAAGCCATCTAAAAAAAAATCACAATGTCGTCAGGAAACCTCCAAGTTTTCATTACTTCTCCAAATTTGTCCTTTGTTTCTGTCACAGCTTTCCAAGGCACGGATTAAACATCAGGGATAGGCTGTAACATTGTCCTACTCCTCCCTTAGTTATTGCTTCCCTTTTATGTCATTCCACTCTTTTAACTGCAATCTGCTTTCTGTACAAGTTGTAAATAACCTTACAGTACCTGTATGTCACTCCAACCTTCACAATTTCGAGGAATACAGTCCAGTCCACACTCTCAAACTCTTTCACTAAATCTACAAATGCTATGAACATTGGTTTGCCTTTCTTCAACCTACATTCTAGGATAAATTGTATGATCAGTATTGCCTCACATATACCTATATTTCTCCAGAACTCTAAACTTCCCTTCCCTGAGATCAGCTTCTACAATGTTTTCCACTCTTCAATAAATAATTCATGCCAATATTTTGTGACCATGGCTTATTAAGCAAATGGTTCAGTAGTATTCACATATCAGCACCTGCAGTCTTCTTTAAGTCTGAAGGTAATTCCACCTGCCTCATACCTTTAGAATAACTTTGTTGTGGCTAGCTTTCTCAAGGATCTACAAAATTCTGAGGCAATGTTGTCTACTCCAGGGCCTTGTTCACACTTAGGTCTTTTCAGTGTTCTGTTAAACTCTTCTCACAATACCGTATCTCCTCTCAAATCCTCATGTACTACTTCTTTACTGTAACACTGCAATTAAGTTTTTTCCTCTTATATATTCCTAGGGCCCATTTAAGCCACAAATGACAAGCCTCAGTATCTATACAGACACAAAGACATAACATATCTATATGGGACGCATCACAATAGTGGCCTCTAGGGGCTCAAAATTGAAAGGGGCGTCGGGGCGGGAGAGGGAGGGACAAGAGTTGTATACAATGCATATCCCGATTATTAGCAAAAACAGAGACAGGTCAAAGCATATCAGGGAAAGTATGGAAGAGGGGCAGGAGTGGAGCGAGGGCAAATATTAAGTTGATCATGTGGATAAATGCTCTTTTTAACAGCCCTGTGTATTCCTCCACCTTTCAGCTTTCCCTTCTTGGCTTAGTATTTGTTTGCCATCTAAGCTCTTGATATTCACACAGTTGCTTATCTTTTCTCGAAGTCTCTTCTCCTATAGGCAGAACCTGCCTTTACCCTACAGTCAAGCTTTTGTAACATGATTCCAGACAGTAGTTGTAGGTTGGGAGTGCCAATTTTGTGTGTCCATCTCAACCGAACATGTAATGCAATGCAATTTATTAAATGTCTGAATGGCAATGACTAAGTACTGTCGCAGCTCTGTAGTTAGCTACTGTTTTTGCCTACAGTAATTTGGGCTTAGCAGTTGAAAGCTGGCAACAGTGCTGTGAACTGTCAGGATCTTCTTATGCCGATTCAACTATAGCTATATAAGCTGCCACAGCCTTGCATTTGTCCTACAGCCATTCCTGCTTAGCCATTTTGTGCTTTCAGCCACACTCATTTTGTAGATATTTCATTCCTTTTTGCCTGTTTCACTCACTGCATTTTTATATTTCTTCCTTTCATCAACTAAATTCAGTATCATCTGTGATATCAAAGGATTTGTACTACGCCCGGTCTTTTTACCTACTTGATCCTCTATTGCCTTCACTGTTTCATCTCTCAAGGCTGCCTAGTCATTCCCTACTGTAATCCTTTCCTGCGTTTCAAACCAACACTTACAGCTCTCTCTGAAACATTCGGTAACTTCTGTTTCCTTCTATTTTTCCAGGTACCATCATCTTAATTCCCCACCTTTTTGAAATTTCTTCACCTTAATCTACAGTTCAAAACCAACAGATTATAGCCCGAGTCCATATCTCCTACCAAAAATGTCTTACGATTTATATAATGGTACCAGATTTTAATCAATCTGGAATCTTCCAGTGTCCCCAGGTATCTTCCACATATGCAACATCTTTCACAAGTCTTAAACTAAGTGTTAGCCATGATTATACTACGCCAAGTGGAAAATTCTATGAGGTGGCTTCCTCTTTCATTCCTTTACCCTGTCCATTATCTCCTTTTCCAAATACCAATTTATAATCACTCATCACAACTTTTGTCTCTTAACTATTTGAATAATTTCCTTTATCTCATCATACATTCTTTTAATCTTTTCATCAACTGCAGAGCTAGTGGGAATATAAACTTTCACTACTAAGGAGAGTAACAAAAGGAAAATTCACTATTAGCAATTCTGGATTTTCACCTCCTGCAGTCAAGTTCTGGCCACACAGCTTATTTTCAAGCGAATGATGATTAGGATATTGTAGAATATAATGAATTAAGGAATACTAACAACCATCCAACAACAACAAAAACGACAGCAATGACTTGGGCTTGGAAAAGACAGCTGGTAGTACACAGACTAACAGTCAAACATTTAGTGCAGTATCAATTTTCTGGAAAAGTGGTTTGTTAATCAGAGGAAGAACCAAAAAGTAGTCTCAATACATAAGTGAGCAATACATTCATTACAAATTCTCAAAATTTCATCTTGTAATTGAACATACCTGTTTTTTTATAGCAGGTGCGATGTTTAGTTTTCTTTCTTTCAGCACAATGCCATCGGCCTGAGGAAAGAATAATTGATACATTCAATCAAACACACATTAAGTAAAAATATCAGCAGTATCAATGTAAAGATATGTTTTGCAGCACAAGTAAAGTCATTCCTGTATAGCACAAGTTCGCTAACATTAACGTGGAGCTGTACAAGTCTTGTGACATCACTTGCTGTTATTTCATAATGACGAGCCATTGCTTCACATGAAACACATAGTTCTACAATAGTCCAGAAACATGCTACTAACAGCTGAACCAATAAGCTGTAAGAACACTCTACATCACAAGCAGAGCTTGGAAGCCATTGTATTTGTCATTTTCAGTTGAAACCCATATTTGTGGGTTTTATATTATGACATACACCCTACGAATCTTTGTTGTTTCTAATCACCGACACATTGAGAATCTCTCGAAAATTCATCAGTACTGGTACGTTTTGTTGTAACAAAGTTATGCAAAAGTTACACTGGTGTTTAAAGAATTTTAATAGTTAATTGTTTTCATGTTATAACTCACATATTAGGAAAGTATGCCTTTTAAGGCAACAGTATACAGAAAATTCATAAAAAAATACAGTCCTTGATAGGAACTGTTATAATTGTCATTTAACAACATATCGGTGATTAAAAGTGGCGAAGTGTGGCACTTTTTGTAGGGAAGGCTGAGAATTACAAATTTTGAAAAAATCTTACAACAAAAATTTGTAAAATAGAAAAACTGCAAAAGTAACTTGGATACCTATTTCTACTAAGTTTGAAACTACTACAGAAACTGTTATAAATAAATGGATATCAATAATAAACAGCCACACAATAATAAAAAGATAACCCATAACTCATTGCTACTTTCTTTTCATAAATTAATTCTATCCTCCTGTCCTTTTTCTAGTGTAAACATATAACAAGATACGAACTCCAGGAGTTTGGTTGAAGATTTCGCGGTTCCCTTCTCTACAGCCAAAATCGCCAAGTTTGCCAGTCTGTCATTTGTCATTGTGATGTGAAGGTACATTTTAATGGGTTTGAATGTACTCATATTACTTTCGCAAGATGCAGTGGTTCCTGGAATTTAAAGAACCAACAAAAGTAAATTCACACCTTCAGAGAAGGTTTTTTAATCTATTGTTAATTATGGCTTTCAGGAGGTCACGAGGCTTTGGATGTTTATCTTGACTGATGTTTAAGTTACCCTTTCAGTTTATCAGTGTCAAAGAATGGATGTATTTTAAGTTGCTTTTCAACTTCATGTATCGGAAATTGTTTGGCCTACTATAACCTGAACTTTTTCTGATTTACAAGTTCTGTAAACTCTAGAATGAGATTTTCACTCTGCAGCAGAGTGTGCGCTGATATGAAACTTCCTGGCAGATTAAAACTGTGTGCCGGACTGAGACTAACTCGGGACCTTTGCCTTTCGCGGGCAAGTGGTAGAGCATTTGCCCGCAAAAGGCAAAGGTACCAAGTTCCGGTCTCGGTCCAGCACACAGTTTTAATCTGCCAGGAAGTTTCTGTAAACTCTGTTTCTTGAAAGACCAGATATCTAGTTTCCATGTTTACAACTACTGTTTCAATTATTCTGAATGATGGCCTTCTCAATTTCTGAATACTTGCCTCTGTTTTGTTAAAATTAATTTTAGACACTCTTGCTGAATTTATAAGGCTCTCAGCTTCCACTATGCATTTCAGAATAATTTCCTCACATCTTATTCTATCGAAAGCCATAATGCAGGTTTCAGTATCAAGCTTAGAGTGTCCTATGTCCACAGTTTTACTTTGAAAGAAGTCAAAAAAGAAAATGTTGGAAAATTGAATTCCACAGCTGCAGTACAACAGAAAAGTTTGATCATCCAGTATACAATTTAGCCCAATTGCCTGTTGTAAAGAATTATCATCCCACCCTTCACTGTTTATCACATCATTAAATGCTGTTCTCAGGTCCATATGGTGAAGAACAACAGTTTGTACAGCGCATGAATGAAAATTCAACATTGTTTCACACGAAATTTTTAGTTTAAATACCCTTTCCCTCAGAAGTTCACTTCCTTTACTGGAAATGCTAAAAAAAAGTGTGAAATCCTGCTAGACTTGACACAAAAATTTTTACTTGTAAAAATAAAAAATAAAAAAATAAAAATACACAAGCACAGAGGAGGCTAGATTCAACTGATGTGCGTAGCAGTGTATAAAGAAAGCATGAGGATATGCTTGTTGAACAACAGAATGGACATCATAATTTTTCCTGTCACAACACTGCAACCATCGTATGTTTGCGATACTGATTTGTTTTTACCAATAGTCCAACTGCATAGCACTTGCAACAAAAACAGTTGCCTTATGCATTCCCATCTTTGAATGCTTCATAAAACCCTACAAATCTCTTATTTCTACCGATTCATTATCTAGGAAACAAAAAATTACACTCATTCGACTTCCAGTTGAGACATCCGTTGTTTTGTCGCCTTATGCTGACAAAAGGACTATTTTTAACTTCACATGAAATTTTAACTCACTCTCTGTGTCAGACAAAGTGTTTTAAATACTCTATAGGATGCTAAATGATCTTTCATGTATGGTTCTTCTTCTGCCAAGAAATTCAAAGACTGCAAATACTTTTCTATATTTACTGATACCTACATCATGACCTCCAAGAGCTAACTCTTGACGTAGTAAAAAGCAGATAGTCCATGTAAGTCTCTTCATTGTACTTCTGTTTTGATCAACCTTCTAATTATGATTCAAAGCTCAAATGTGTGTTGGTGGTGAAAGAAAACGGTCAATTCTTACTGTACCTAGCTGATTGTATTTTACAGCTTCTGTGGTGTGCGAAATGGAACTCTCATGTTCTTTAGTTTTCGAAAGGATATTTTGAAGACATTATTTGCCTACTCCTCACTTTCGCCATTCGAAATCATTACCCATTCCAAATAGTACACAGTAAAAACAAAACATTTGTTCTTTATAATGCAGCCACTTAATCAACGTTTTGAGTTTTACCATTGTGTTTGGTAACACCTTACATATTTTTCATAAGATTTCTTAATACACAGACTTTGTGTCTGCTTTCGTTCTTTCACCAGGGGTTTATCTTATAAAGAAAAACCAGAGAACAATGCAGGGTTTTCAATTAAAAAATTCTGTGGATCTCATAATAAAGGCATTCATGGCAGTTTCAAGTAGTCAGCAACATCTCTCGTTACAAGACAATGATTTAAATAATGACAACTTACATTTTCCTTTCGACAACACAATGACAAGACAAGTTGACAATGACACCCACGTTATCACAGGACACACCAAAGTATACTTCAAGAATCAAATAATCAAGTCTTCTTCTACTACTACTACTACTACTACTACTAATAATAATAATAATAATAATAATAATAATAATAATAATAATAATAATAATACTATTTTAACTACAAAATTCGTGTTTCAAGTTTCACTATCAGCACGTCTAGTACTGCTGATATGAAAACCTACAAACACGCTATGGAACTATCAATGTTTGAAATAAATAAGGCTACTAAATTTTAATCTGAGGAACAATGAAAACACATGGGGAATAGCCTATCACCCTGCAACAGCATCCAATGATGCTGTTATATTAATTTTCTTTGAATTATGAATGTCTTCTTATTCTCTGCTTTTAACCAAACGCTTAAATGAAGAGTTACTGCTTCTCTTTCTGCCCGGCTTGCTGCTAGCGCTATCTATTAGGGAACTGCTGAATGACTTGTCATTCCACTTTGGTGTGTATCCACCTGATGGCCAGAAATGGGTTGGTTGGTTGGTTTGTTTGTTTGTTTGTTGGCAGGAAAAACAACCAAACAACAAGGTCATCGATCCCTTTGTAATAATAAAACAATGCCACGAGTGTGAGAATAAAATAGGCAAAACAGAAAGCACGATACAGTAAGAAAGGAAAAGCCATAAGGCCGAAGGGAAGGCAATGAACACTAAAAGGAACAAGAGAGGATAAGAAAACAGAGGCGCTAGAAACAGAAGAAAGTAAAACATGAAGCAGATTACAGTGGCTGGCCAACTACACGAATAAAATGGGAAAGCCAGTCTGCAATACATTAAAAACCTCCACCATAAAAGCACTCGAGTGTAGGACACAGAGGGACAAAGGACATGCGCTAAAACCTACATAGAAGTATAAAACCCACTCTCACGGATAAGACGTAAAACTAAAGCTGCTGTGGAGGCATTGTCACCCAACACCAAAGGCAGGTTGCTGGGGAAGTTAAAAGTCTGCCGCAGAGCAGCCAAATGTGGGCAGTCCAGCAAGAGGTGGACGACTGTCATTTGAGAGCCACAGCGACACTGAGGTGGGTCCACGCGATTGAGTAGGTAACCATGCGTTAGCCACGTATGGCCAATGCGGAGCTGGCAGAGAACAAGTAATTCCCTACGAGAAGCCTGCATGGAAGACTTCCACACATTCATAGTCCCCTTAATGACATGCAGTTTGTCATGCATGCTGTTATGCCATTCCATCTCCCAAAGCTCGAAAACCCTGCGGTGTAAGACAGAACACAGATCAGCTTCGGAGATTCCTATCTCCAGAAGCAGATTCCGCATCACCTGTTTGGCCAGCCTGTCAGCAAGTTGCCGGGGATTCCGACGTGTCCTGGGAAAAGAAGACGGCAATTCGGATGCTCAGGGGAACTATGAATGAGTGCTGCGTAACTGGTGAGCAGTTGCACACGTCTGATCGCCAGTGAAGGGACACCAGCCTCCACCAGTAAGATGATCAACGGACTCATCCTAAAAACTCCTGTCGCTAATCAACCCCCAGAGTGGTGCATAGGGTCGAAAAATGCAATACTGAAGGTGCTGCCGAACTGTATACCACATTCCAATAGTCAATTCGGGGTTGGAGAAACGCTCTGTACAGCTGCATCAGCATACAGCAATCATCACCCCAATTCGTGCTGCTCAGGCAACGAAGCACATTAAGGTGGTGCCAGCACTTCTGCTTAAGCTAACGAAGATGAGGAAGCGAAGTCAATCGAGCGATGGAAACCAGTCCTAGGAAATAATGTGTCTCCACTACAGTCAGTGGATCATTATTAATGTGAAGTGCGTGTTCCAGATGAATGGTACGACGCCAACAGAAATGCATGACACACGACTCTGCGGCTGAAAACAAAGCCGTGGGCTAGAGCCCATGACTGCACATTGTGGATGGCTCCCTGGAGGTGCTGCTCAGCAACAACAGTACTGGAGCAGCAGCACGAAATGCGGAAGTCGTCTGCATACAGAGAAGGTGAGGCGGAGGGCCCGACAGCTGCTGCCAGACCGTTAATGGCCAATAAAAATTGACACTCAATACAGAGCCCTGCGGGATTCCATTCTCCTGGATATGGATGGGACTATGGGAGCCACCAACTTGGACATGGAAAGTACGGAGCAACAGGAAGTTTTGGATAAAAATCAGGAGTGGTCCCCAGAGACCCCACTCATGCAATGTGGCAATGTTATTATGTCACCAAGTCATGTCGTATGCTTTAACTAAGTCAAAACAGATGCAATCAGGTGTTGCCATCTGGAAAATGCTGTTCGGGTGGCATACTCCATGGACACAAGATTATCAATGGTAGAGTGACCCTGGGCAAGCCACATGACTCCAGGACCAACCCAACTGCCGGCATACCATATGTTCCAGAAGCTTACAAAGAACGTTGGTGAGGCTGATGGACCGATAGCAGTCCACATCAAGCGGGTTTTTACCGGGTTTGAGCACTGGAATGATGATGCTCTCCCACCATTGTGATGGAAAAATGTCATCGCACCAGATCCGGTTGAAGATGATGAGACGACGTCTCTTGTAGTCAGATGAGATATGTTTGATCATCTGGCTGTGGATGAGTGTCGGCGCAATGTGCAAGGGCACTGAGGAACTCCCACTCTGTAAATGGGGCATTATAGGATTCACTGCAGTGTGTAGTGAATGAGAGGATGTTCCCTTCCAACCTCCATGAGTGTGCAAAAAAGCTGGAGGAGGAGGGAGGGGAGGGTAACTCTCCGCAAAAAAGCTGGAGGGGGAGGGGTAACTCTGACGCAGAGGCTCAGGCAAAGTGCTCAGCAATTGTGTTTGCATCGATACATAACTTGCCATTTATGGTAACATGGGTGCCAGCTGTTGGGGCCTGTTACCCGGAAAGAGGTCTGATCCTTGCCCAGACTTGGGAAGGTACCGTGTGGCACCCAATGGTGGAGACACGTCTCTCCCAACACTCTTTCTTCCATTGTTTAATAAGGTAGAGAACACGGGCACGGAGCCGTTTAATGGTTATGAGATGTTCCAGGGAAGGGTGCTGCTTATGCCACTGTAGAGCCCGCCGACACTCCTCAATTGCTTCAGCGACTACTGGCGACCACCAAGGGACTGCCTTAAAACTACACACCGAGTTTAGGACATTAACACATACTCCACCTGACACTATTATAGTCACTACGGTTCCTGTAATACCCCTCATAGCCTCTGAGGGCAGGGGTCGGCATTGCTGGGAACTAGGTTTCCTGGAGGGCAACGCAGATAGTAGGTGTGAAGCTTAACAGTTGCCGTAGCTCAGCCAGGCGGAGCAAAAAACAAATGCAATTCCACTGGAGGTTGATATCGTGAGACTGGGAAGGCATGGAACATTCATTGAGGCATTTTACGCCTCGCAGTCACCTGCTGCCACTGATTTATTGCCTGAGCAATCTATATCCATTGTGTCTGAGGGTTTGGCGAGATCTAGATCCTGAGCGGTGACCAAAATCTCACCCTATCCTCAGCCGCAGAGCTTGTAGGTAGCGGTGGTGTGGGTGCCATCACTATTTCCTCGGTCTTAGTGGTTTTCTTTTTGGATTTCTCTTGCTGCTCCGAACTTCCAGCACTTAAAGTACGGCATTGGGAGAAGGATATAGGGCTTTACATCACTCCAGCAGACCATCACCTTGACCACCTTGGGCAATGTATCACCCTCAGAGGCCAAGATGAAGGCACCGGTGGCAAACTGATTATCCTTCAGAACCGGGTGGACACGCCCGATAAAATGTACACCTCATCGCTCTAAATTGGTGCGCAGTTTGTTGTTGGACTGCAAAAGAAGGTCTCTGTGAAATATAATACTATGGACCATATTTAAGCTCTTATGGGGCATGATGGTTACAAAAACATCCCCCAGCTTGTCACAAGCGAGTAACTCCTGTGACTGAGCAGAGGATGCTGCTTTTATCAGGACAGGCCCAGATCATTGTAGACAAGCCCTCCACCGCCCCGAACTTTTCCTCTAAATTTTCAACAAAAAACTGAGGCTTCATCATCATGAAAGATTCCCCAACAGCTCTCTAACATACAAGGTACTGGGGCGAATAAGATCTGCTGCCATCCTTAGGCTGACGTTCCTCCCATGGTGTGGCCAGGGAGGGGAACGTTTTGGGGTCTTACTTCTGTGCATTGAATTGAGCTCGTGATCACAGAGACTGCTGGTGTTTCACCACCAGCAAGAGATGGACTGCGCTTCATCGCGTGTCATCCGCCCTGATGGCACCCACTCCGTCCAGAGGGCCTCCCCATGGGCGCCACCCAGTCGCAGCAAAGGCCACCTAGCAGGATGGCCATTGCCGAGAGTCCCGATGCCCCACGAGGATGGGGGTGCTAACGGCGCAGGCATCAGCAAAGCGATCCCTGTGTGGTCGGGGGGGCTATAACCAACAGGGCACATGGCGGCCCCACCATATCATACTGGTTACTATGCTGGATATCAGGTGCAAAGAAGTCCATGGTCATCGTCAACACAGAAATCAACACTGCATAGTGCACGGTGGAAAACGCTCCCAGGAAGATGTCCTTGCCCAAGAGATGGAAAATGGGCAGGACTGCAATGCAACGACAAGAAAGTGGGCTAAAAATCTCAATGCAAGATGGACACTATGCACTTTATAAGGCGCCCTTCCCTAATTGGCTCACTCTTCAGGAAAATTTGGAAGTATTGAGGTTAAACTTTACAGGGTACCATCACATGATGGCCGTTACGCGTGAAACTCCTTTTAATCACCTCGTACAACAGGCATGAATACCCCGGGCCACATCCACGCTGTAGAAACGCCATCCACATGAAAGAAAGGGGCTTGCTATGTATGCTCGTTGAGTATGGAATTCAGAGCTGCTATCAGTTGCAGGATCAAAGCAGCTCAAAACTCTTCATCCCAAGGAAAAGATGTTTTCAGGTGCAATCAATACCAACACCTTACTTAAAATCAACAAGCTAAAAAAGTTTGGACTAATTCCAAATTCAAAACAGCTTTACAGGGAAACATTCTGTTTGTGAGAACTGCAGTCATAAGGATCGAAGAAATATTACACTACATGCGGATAGTCTTCGCATAAAGTATACCATATTCCGAACGGTTTCGGAGAGATTTAATGCACATCATTATTAATTTTTGTATCACGCAATGCAGAAAAATAATTTTTGGAGCAGAACTTTACATGATCATTCAACAGAGCGGTCTGAAATTAGTCTAGTCTGACATTTGCTTTTTCTGTATGTATTAGTAGGAACAGAAAAACACAAAGTATACTCAGTACTTCTGGAGTGACAGCACGAGCAGTTGGTTATTTTTCATATTTTAGTGACACTTCTAACACAGGGTGTATATGTGGAGAAGAAAAAAATCCTCTATTTTTCCCCAGTTAAAAATACACTTTTTCTAGAAGTGAAAATAAACTTTTTCCCTGTTAAGTGAGAATACACTTTCCAAATGGTAAACAGCAGCCATCAGTTATTTCCATTCTACTGAACCGTGACAAGAGCCAGAAGAACAGGTGAAAGTGATTAACAACTGCTGCTCTTTACCATTTTGAAAGCTATATCACAATTGTCTAGCACATTCCACTTTTCTACATCTACATCTACATGACTACTCTGCAATTCACATTTAAGTGCTTGGCAGACGGTTCATCGAACCACAATCATACTATCTCTCTACTATTCCACTCCCGAACAGCGAGCGGGAAAAACGAACACTTAAACCTTTCTGTTCGAGCTCTGATTTCTCTCATTTTATTTTGATGCTCATTCCTACGTATGTAGGTTGGACTCAACAAAATATTTTCGCATTCGGAAGAGAAAGTTGGTGACAAATTTCGTAAAAAGGTCTTGCCGCGACGAAAAACGTCTATGCTGTAATGACTTCCATCCCAACTCGTGTATCGTATCTGCCACACTCTCTCCCCTATAACGTGATAATACAAAACGAGCTGCCCTTTTTTGCACCCTTTCGATGTCCTCTGTCAATCCAACCTGGTAAGGATCCCACACCGCGCAGCAATATTCTAACAGAGGACGAATGAGTGTAGTGTAAGCTGTCTCTTTAGTGGACTTGTTGCATCTTCTAAGTGTCCTGCCAATGAAACGCAACCTTTGGCTCGCCTTCCTCACAATATTAGATATGTGGCCTTTCCAAATGAAGTTGTTCGTAATTTTAACACCCAGGTACTTAGTTGAATTGACAGCCTTGAGAATTGTACTATTTATCGAGTAATCGCATTTCCAACGGATTTCTTTTGGAACTCATGTGGATCATCTCACACTTTTCGTTATTTAGCATCAACTGCCACCTGACACACCATACAGCAATCTTTTCTAAATAGCTTTGCAACTGATACTGGTCTTCGGATGACCTTACTAGACGGTAAATTACAGCATCATCTGCGAACAGTCTAAGAGAACTGCTCAGATTGTCACATCAGGTCATTTATATAGATCAGGAACAGTAGAGGTCCCAGGACACTTCCCTGGGGAACACCTGATATCACTTCAGTTTTACTCGATGATTTGCCGTCTATTACTACGAACTGCGAACTGCGACCTTCCTGACAGGAAATCACGAATCCAGTCGCACAACTGAGACGATACCCCATAGCACCACAGCTTGATTAGAAGTCGCTTATGATGGAAGGTAATTTGATGAACATACTTTTCCTCAGAGCTGCAAAACTTATCAATCTTTTGAATGGTAAAGGTAATATACCAGCGTGAAACTTCTTGACACTGCCGCAAACAAAACCAGAGGGAGGGAGGGAGGAGGAGGAAGCATCATGTTTTGGAAAGATATTTGATGCACGGCAGATTAGATTAGATTAGATTAATACTTGTTCCATAGATCATGAATACGACACTTCGTAATGATGTGGAACGTGTCAGGTTAATAAAAGATGTCTGTACAAGAAATTACATTACACAAAATATTGCATGACACTAATGATTAAGTTTTTTTTTTTTTTACTTAGTTTATATCTAAAAATTCAGCCAATGAGTAGAAGGAGTTGTCATCTAGAAATTCTTTTAATTTATTTTTAAATGTTAGTTGGCTATCTGTCAGGCTTTTGATGCTGTTTGGTAGGTGCCCAAAGACTTTTGTGGCAGCATAATTTACCCCTTTCTGTGCCAAAGTCAAATTTAACCCTGCATAGTGAAGATCATCCTTTCTCCTGGTGTTATAGGTATGCACACTGCTATTACTTTTGAATTGGGTTGGATTATTATCAACAAATTTCATAAGGGAATATATATACTGTGAGGATCCCTAGATCCTTAAATAGATGTCTGCAGGATGACCGTGGGTGGGCTCCAGCAATTATTCTGATTACACGTTTTTGTGCAATGAATACTTTTCTACTCAACGATGAATTACCCCAGAATATGATGCCATACGAAAGCAGTGAATGAAAGTAGGCATAGTAAGCTAATTTACTGAGATTCTTATCAGCAAAATTTGCAATAACCCTAATAGCATACGTAGCTGAACTCAGACGTTTCAGCAGACCATCAATGTGTTGCTTCCAGTTTAACCTCTCATCAATGGACACACCTAAAAATTTTGAAAATTCTACCTTAGCTACAGACTTCTGTTCAAATTCTATATTTATTACTGGAGTTGTGCCATTTACTGTACGGAACTGTATATACTGTGTTTTATCAAAATTTAAAGAGAGTCCGTTTCCTGAGAACCACTTAATAATTTTGTGAAAAACATCATTCACAATTACATCACTTAGTTCTTGGTTTTTGGATGTTATTACTATACTTGTATCAACAGCAAAAAGAACTAACTTTGCACCTTCATCAATGTGGAATGGTAAGTCAATGTATATCAAGAACAGTAAAGGACCTAAGACCGAACCCTGTGGGACCCCGTGCTTGATAGCACCCCAGTTTGAGGAATCAGCTGTTGTTTTAACATTACACGAACCACTTATTTCAACTTTATGCATTCTTCCAGTTAAGTATGAATTAAACCATTTGTGCACTGCCCCACTCAAACCATAATGATTTAGCTTATCTAAAAGAATTCCATGATTTACACAATCAAAGGCCTTTGAGAGATCACAAAAAATACCAATGGGTGATGTCCGGTTATTCAGAGCATTTAATATTTGATCAGTGAAAGCATATATAGCATTTTCTGTTGAAAAGCCTTTCTGAAAACCAAACTGACATTTTGTTAGTACTTTATTTTTACAAATATGGGAGGCTACTCTTGAATACATTACTTTCTCAAAAATTTTTGATAAGAGCTGTCAGAAGAGAGATTGGGCGGTAGTTGTTGACATCCGACGTATCCCCCTTTTTATGCAATGGTTTTACAATGGCATATTTCAGTCTATCAGGGAAAACACCCTGCTCCAAAGAGCTATTACATACATGGCTGAGAATCCTACTTATCTGTGGGGAACAAGCTTTAAGTACTTTGTGGAAATGCCATCAATTCCGTAAGAGCTTTTACTTTTCAGTGAGTTTATTATTTTACTGATTTCAGAGGGAGAGGTTGGTGGAATTAGTTGTTTCGAACTGCGCAGGTATGGCCTCTTCTATTAATAGCCTTGCCTCTTCTAGTGAAGATCTAGATCCTATTTTCTCCACAACATTTAAAAAATGATTATTCAAAATATTTTCAATTTCTGATTGTTTGTTAGTGCACTTGTCATTCAGTTTTATTGCACTAAAGTCTTCCTATGCTCTTGGTTGCCCTGTTTCCCTTTCAATAATATTCCAAATTGTTTTAATTTTATTATCAGAGTTACTGATCTCAGACATGATACACATGCTTCTGGACTTTTTAATAACTTTTCTTAGTACCGCACAATAGTTTTTATAATATTGAACAATTTCGGGGTCAGTACTCCCTCTTGCTGTTAGATACAGTTCTCTTTTACGGTTGCAAGATATTCTTATTCCTTTAGTTAGCCAAGGTTTTTTTATATGTTTTGTTGGAATTATGTTTAACTATTTTCTTGGGAAAACAATTTTCAAATACCCTTAAAAATGTATTGTGAAATAAGTTATATTTCAAGTTTGCATCAGGTTCCTTATACACTTCATCCCAGTCTAGCTGCTGTAGGCTTTCCCTAAAGTTTGCAATATTTATATTGTTAATTGAACGCACTGCTTTGAAAGTCTGATTTATTATACTGCACGGAGCTATGTCATGTACTGTAACAAGCTGTGCACTATGATCTGAAAGACCATTCTCAACAGGATAAGCATTTATGTCCTTAAACTTATCTTGGTCTATAAAAAAGTTATCTATCAATGTACTGCTGTTCTTTGTTATCCGAGTAGGAAAATCAATGACTGAGCTCAAATTGAAAGAACTGAGTAATACTAAAAGGTCATTCTTCCTATTACACTCTTTCAGGGAATCAACATTGAAATCCCCACAAATGCATATTTTCATCACAATAGTACAAATACAAATTCTACCAAATACAGCACAGTACAGTAGCTTATGAAACACAAATATAGATTGTGATGCATTTTTGTCAGCCAATCAAGGCTCACTTCACCTGACCTCACCAGCCAATTACAGCAGATATTCAGAGCATAGGCCACATGATGTAGTCAGTCAATAGCAACATCACTGCTAAGTGGCATAAATAAACATACAAATAATCATGAAGACGACATTAATGATTTAAATTCACACACACACACACACACACACACACACACACACACACACACACACACACACACACACTATAGCTACAAGAAAACCTATGATTTCATATTAAAATATTGGTATTTTCTAGTTTGTGTTACTCTTTTAAGATTTACCAAACACAAATGTGCCAGTAAAATTTTAAATAATGGCATAAATGGCTGGTCTTCTGGTCCTGAAATTTTTCTAAGTGGCTAGTCCTCATGCTTTGAATGAGAGTAAAATGTTGTGTGATTAAAGAAATTCATCACACATTTTTCACATGTAACATAGTTCATCTTGCGTAAAAGAATATTTATGTTGAAAGCAACGCTTTTCAAATCACCATTCACAATATTTTTCTGCAACCTGTTAGAAATGACAACAGTTGTGACCTCATGCTCATCAAAAGCAACTTGTTGTAATGAGTATTGCATAGTGTTCACACTAAAGCCTTTGACATATGTTGCTGCCGGCAGACACTTTGTGTACTGTGCGTTTTGCTGCAAATGGCTCATTTCTTTGCAACTCTAGCTTTATTTTGGCACAAGCTTTATTTTGATATTATCCACTCATTTATGTTTTATTTTGTATTAGTACTATTCTGCAACAGCAGGATAAAGTAAAATCAGACATTAACAGTCAAAATTACAAAAAATTAACTGAAAACATAATGAAAAATTCCTGGAATTTTCCCTGATGAAAAATTCCCACATTTTCCCAGTTGTTCTGGGGTGTATACACCGTGTAATACATATCGACAAACAAATATTCCACTTCATTAATTTGGGATCATTCTATTGAATGATGAGATGAAATTCTGCTTTAAAAATACTTTTCCTATATCTAATTAGACAAAAAATAAGATTTTTTCAAAACTTCCACTTACTTTGCACTCGATTCTAAGCCGCAAGCGGATTTTTGGATTACAAAAACCGGAAAATATGTGCGGCTTAGATTAGAGTAAATACGGTACTGTGAAGAAATGCTGAGACGGAAAAATTTAACATAAATTAAGACCAGATGGGTGGCGAGAACCAAGGATTTGTAGCACTAGTTCCCACTTGTTGAGTTCTGAGAAACTGGAGTCTGTGGGAAGAATCCAGGTGACACGTGTGGTGCAACAGGCACCAAGGTCATGGCTGTCATGCTGTTGAGCATGCTTTGCAACAGGATATTGTGTGTTGCCAGTATACACCCTCTACCTATGTCCATTCATCTCAACTGATAACTCTGTGGTAGTCATATGCTAATGAAGGCCAAACAGTGTTTACATAACAGCTGGTATATGATGTGTCATTTCACTGAAGGCTCTCCCTTTGACAATACATGTTTTGCCAGTTACAGAGCTGGTACAAGTGGTGGTAGGAGGATACACAGAACAAGTCTTGCAGTGGGGATGGTCACATGGGTAGGAGAGAGAGTAGGGAGATGGATGCAGAAAGAGCATAAGGTCTGACAAGAATATTGTGGAGATTGTGAGGGCAATTAAAAGCTATTCTAAGTGCAGTGGGAAAAATCTCAGACAGAATGGATCTCATTTCAGGACATGATTTTAGGAAGTCACGGCCTTATCAAAGTAGCTAATTAATACATCCACAACCAGGATAGTATTGACTGACAAGTGGCATGTTCCGAGGTTGTTTTTTGGAAGGTTCAGCAGTATCAGTTCTGGATGTGATGGCTCAGGAAATCTGCTTTTGAACTAGGCTAGTGCGGTAATAACGTTCGGAAAAGGCTGAAGTGAGAATGGTGGTGTACTTCTGTAAAGAATCTGCATCCAAACAAATACATTTGCCTCAAATGCAAAGGATGTGTGGGAGGGAATGTTTGATCTGAAAAGAATGGCAACTGGGTCATTCCACATCAAGGGGACCAGGGGTCCCCACTCTACTATCTCCAAATCTAATGAAATTTGGTGTGAAGGTTCTATATGGTCTTTGACGGTTATATACCAAATTTCAGTTGAGTATCTTCAGTGGTTGAATTTTAGAAGTTCTAGCACACATTTGGTCATTTGCTTTAATATACATAGAAAACTTTATGTTGAATTACACCATGGCAAAAATTTGAGATTTAGCCACACTTAAATATAGATACAAGCCCCTTAAGTGGCTAAAAAATTCATCATGCTATTCTGAGAGCCTAGGTATGACTGACCACCGCTTCTTTTCTCATGAACCAATCACACCAAAATTTCAGAGGGTTAGTCCTACCTATTATGCCTATATGTGGATCAAATTTAATTAACATTGGATGCCTAGATGAAAAATATGTATCTGCAAAGTTGCCCAAAATTTTGTATATGCTTTTGGGGGGGGGGGGGGGGGGGTTGCAATCCCTCTACTGTGTCTTGTTCAATCCTTTTTCTTGCCACAGCTGGAAAGAGCATGCTTTACACTTTCAAAACTATATTGGTAAATTTCTGGATCTCTATGAGTACGAATATATTTCAAAACTTATTATATTATTCCTGCGAGAAGATTGAAAAGTTAAATACTGTGCTCACTAAGATCCGTAATTAATTTTTTAATTGGAGTGTGTATATCAGTTTCAAACAATTTAACATATGCCATAAAACTAGTACAATACACAACACAGCAAATCTGCAAAACAAAAACCTAATGAGTGTTCCATTTTTGGTTAATTAATTCTACAATTTTGTCAAGGACAGACTGTGGATAACTGCATTGTCTTCACCAAAAATTGTCTCACATACATGCAACAATACTGTCCTCATTGTAAACTTGCAATTGAGATGGATGGAAGTTCTTCATCTGCTTTGGAGGCATTAACTGTGAATGCTGTAGCATCATTGGAAACGTGCTTACGCTGAGCTGATTACACTTAATTGAATTAAACTGATGTTTTATCTCTTGTTCCAGATATTTTATGTCCCATGGCAAACCTTGTTTCTTGTCAGGCTCTTTTTTTTCCAATCATATGGAGTCAGTATTTCGTTATCTAAGGGCCTCTGCAAACTATTAACGGGCTGCTAGTCTGTTTGCTATTCCCCAATGTCATCACAGGGCAATTTGCCTTGGCTTGTTCCAAAGAAATTCCAGTCAGCAGTGATGCCAAAATCACTTTCATGCAGGCATAAATTGATGAAATTCTTGAAATTCCCATATCGAGCAGCTGAACTATCACTAAGGAAATAAATGTTCTTAATGTTTTCAGTCTCTGTCTTTAAGTATGCTATTAACTTTATTTGTAAGGCATGGGCAGCAATAGTATCATGATGGTGACAGTCATGGATCATACAAATGCTAATACTCTGCCACCAAAATCAACAACAAATGGATGTATTGTTTCCTGACTATTTTCCCCCAGTGCAATCCATTCACAGCATCTTTAACAACAAATGAATAATTCTCAGCAAAATCAGTCAATATTATTAATTCATTTTCTGCAAGATTTCTTTTTAGCTGTTTAAGGTATAAACTTTAGTGTTCTGTCACAAAGTGATGGCTTCTTAAACCGGTAATTTTCAAAATCAGTGCCTCAATGAAATCCTCATCAGTTCTCTGCCATGTCTCAAATGTGTGTGTGTGTGTGTGTGTGTGTGTGTGTGTGTGTGTAGCATCTTCAAGAAAAGCCTCTAGTTTTATTTTTCCTTGACATTCCTCATAACATTGTAGCATACAATATTTTGATTCCAAACTGATTACAGTTTTTTCCCTCACAATCTTGTAGTCATCTTGGGTGGATGTTTTTGATGACAACTTCAAGTTGACATTTTAATGAACTGCGCGCGCGCACACACGCACGCACGCACACAACAAATGTGATCCAGAAGCATTAAGTATAGAACACCATGTCGGTCTGAGCGCACAAAATTTTGAGATCAGTTGATTTCCGTATTGCTTGCAACAAGCAATGTACATTTCTTTCAGGTTTCAAACAAGCAGGTGTTTCTGCTTTTGAATCTTTTTTTCTTTTGTTCTTACTGCAAGAAAATTCCATCTATTTTTTTAAAAAAGTGGCAATATTTTGTTTCACTTCATCACTGAACTTTTTACCTTTCGATTTGCAGTGTTGCCAAAATCCCATCTTCCATCTTTAGTTTCCTAGGCTACTACTTTATTTTAGTCAAAACAGCACATTCTTTAGCTGTTTTTCAAAAGTCCAACCATTTGGGCCAGGATCAAAATTTGAAATTTACTGCAATTTCTTGAAACCTTAAACTTAATCTGAAGATCAATTTAAGATATGCGTATCTTTAAATTTTTTGCACTCTTCCGTTTGTATTTGAGCAACATGTACTTGGCTCACACCAGTAGCTGTGGTGATTATCTTAGTAATGCTGCCTTGCGCTTTCAGAGCTTTGTGCTTTATGTGTCCCATTGATTCCCTTTTGCTGATCTGTTGAACCTTTAATGGTGACTCTCCAAGTGATGTTAATGAAGTATTAGCAGTAAAGCAAGCTTCAACAACATCCATGTTGTCAGTGGATGGTGATTCTTGCTTATTCTGGTGTCTACATGTTATACAAACTTTCAACCAGGTTTGAAAACTCCATTAGTCAGTAACTTAAACCTATCATACACTGCAATGACTACTGCTATTAAAGCCTTCTTGGTTATGTGGTTTTCTTTACCAAATGGGTTGCAGCAAGTCTTCTGCACAAACTGAAATTTGTCATCAACAAGGCATTCCAATATGAACAATTCTGGGTAGCTTCAGTAAAATCAAGCCCAGACCTACATCATAGAAGCTCCTTGTCCACTGGTGACATTTTCTTGATTGTAGTTTACTTTTAACATAACAGAATGGTGATGACTTATGACGATCAGCTCAATCTGATCCACCAAAGTAGCCGGGTGAATGTGTCTCTTCATTCATTTTATACAGTAATTTATTAACCTATAACAAGCCATTTTTAAAGCTCATGAATAACCAGGTTTGAAGCACAGAAGATTCAGTCTTGTTTGTATATAAAATGTACAAATTAGGTCATTAAAACATATCGTTTTAGCACGTATCTTCAGCTAAAACAATGATTATTGATTATTAAAAGACTTAGTACTGAACACTAAGATTGTAAAACGTTAACACCAAAGATTACACTGCACAGAAGACTGATACAGTGAAAATTGCCAATAATGAAATCAATAACTGAAAGTGCTGATTCAGCAATGAATCTCTGCTGCGAGGATAGAGCCTTAAAAACTATTTCCGCTTTATAATGTCAATGGAAACTGAATGACAATGCATATATGCACCACTGTGCATTGACGAGTTCAAACATCCTGAACAACATAACATTCCATTATGATCACCTAGATTTTATAATCTTAATAGTATTTTCTGTGGTTTTACTATATTTATATTCTATACTGTAAAATAATGTAAAACCACTTATCAGCACAGTTACATTCCTTAAACCACAGGCAAATCCTATACTATTAAAGGACACTATAATTACACATTTTTTGATTTACAACTTCAAATTTTATTAATTTTTTGTATTTATCGATAGTCCATTTTCCCTACTTTTCAATAGGTGTACTTGCTCATCAATATGCAAGATCCAGACATTAAACAATATAGCTTTGAAAGCTTAAAGCACGCTCTTTCAAGCTGCAGCAAGGAAAAGAGGACTGAATAATACACAGCTGAGATATTGCCCCCAAAAAATACCCAAAATTTCCATGTAGAAAATTTTGGCCAATTTCGCAGATGTATATATTTTCATCTATGCATCTAATGTTAATTAAATTAGATCCATATATAGACTTCACAGGTAGGAATAACCTTCTGAAGTTTTGGTGTGTGTGGTTTATTTGAAAAGTAGCAGTGGTCATTCAAACCTTAGCTCTCAAAAGGACAATGGAGTTTTTAGCCACTTCTGAGGTTTGTATCTGTATTTAGGTGTGGCTAACCCCAAATTTTTGCTATAGTGTGATTCAGCATAAAAAGTTGTCTATGTATGTTAAAGCATATTAAAAACAAAGAGTCCAAGACTTACCAAGCGGGAAAGCGCCGGCAGACAGGCACATGAACAAAACACACAAACACACACACAGAATTACTAGCTTTCGCAACCGATGGTTGCTTCTTCAGGAAGGAAATATGTCTGCTTGTGTCTGTGTATGTGCGGATGGATATGTGTGTGTGTGTGTGTGTGTGTGTGTGTGTGTGTGTGTGCGTGCGTGCGCGTGCGTGCGCGAGTGTACACCTGTCCTTTTTTTCCCCTAAGGGAAGTCTTTCCGCTCCCGGGATTGGAATGACTCCTTACCCTCTCCCTTAAAACCCACATCCTTTCGTCTTTCCCTCTCCTTCCTGAAGAAGCAACCATCGGTTGCAAAAGCTAGTAATTCTGTGTGTGTGTTTGTGTGTTTTGTTCATGTGCCTGTCTGCCGGCGCTTTCCCGCTTGGTGTATATATATATATAATGTATTTACTGTAATTTGATAATGGGTTTAATGTGGACAGAGTGTGCAGCTGGCCATCTGTGAGGATGAGATCAACATCATGGAAAGTGGCGTGTGATTCAGAATAGGACCATATTAAGTTTAATTGGGAGGAGGTGTTTAGAGATTCCAGGAATTTTAACAGGTCAACTTCACTATCAGTACATATGGCAAAGATATAGTGTCTAAATCAAACCAGAGACCCCTTTTCATGCCGTCCTCTTCTCTACCAATTTTCCTGGGGTGTTTAACAATCTCTATGGCCTCTCTGTATAGCCATTCACTGCATCCTCTTGACTTCCAGTACTGGAGTCCTATCAAAATGACTGGTGGTCTCCTGAGTGCTAAGCATGTTTTACAGCATGCTTATCTATGTCTCCACCCTTCTGCATTTGCCCTTGTGCTCTTCTAGTCTTTTTGAACACTCATGGTCATAAATTAAGGATATGCTGATACATGGTGAAACAACACTCTGGTGGGCAGTTTGTGGGTTTAAATCACCTCGGGGTATGATCATGCAGTGGATTTGACCTGCCATCGTCACACGGAGGCGCTGGCAGCAGTCCACATATGCAGAGGTGTGTTGGTACATGTCAGAGTACGCTGCAGCGAGTAAGTGTGCAGACGTTTTCAGACATGCTAATGGTGACTGCGAGTTGAAAATGACTCAAAGAACACACATTGATGACGTTATGAGGGGTAGAATACTAGGGCGACTGCAGGCTGGTCAAACACAGCTGGCCGTAGCACGGGCCCTCTGTGTTCCACGAAGTGTGATCTCCAGATCATGGCAATTATTCCAGCAGACAGGAAACGTGTCCAGGCACTACAGTACGGGATTTCCATGGTGTACAACACCACAAGAAGACCGATATTTCTCCATCAGTGCCGGCAGATGGCCACAGAGTACTGCAGGTAGCCTTGCTTGGCACTGGAACAGTTGTCTCCAAACACACAGTCTACAGACAACTGAACAGACTTGGTTTATTCGCCTGGAGACCTGCAAGGTGCATTCCACTGACCCCTGGTTACAGGAGAGCCCGTAAAGCCTGGTGTCAAGAACACAGTACATGGTCACTGCAACACCAGGTTTTGCTCACAGACAAGTCCAGGTATAGTCTGAACAGTGATTCTCGCCGGGTTTTCACCTGGCGTGAGCCAGGAACCACATACCAACCCCTTAATGTCCTTGAAAGGGACCTGCATGGAGGTCATGGTTTGATGGTGTGGGGTAGGATTATGACTGGTGCATGTACACCCCTGCATGTCTGACACAGGAACTGTAACAGGTCAGGTGTATCGGGACATCATTTTGCACCAGTATGTCCGCCTTTTCAAGTGTGCAGTGAGCCCCACCTTCCTCCTGATGGATGATAATGCACAGCCCCACCAACCTGCCATTGTGGAGGAGTTCCTTGAAACAGAAGATATCAGGCAAATTGAGTGGCCTCCCTGTTCTCCAGACCTAAACCCCATCAAGCACGTGTGGGAGGCTCTCAGTCGATGTATCGCTGCACGTCTTCAAACCCCTATGACACTTTACAGGCACTGGTGCAAGAATGGGAGGCTATACCCCAGTAGCTGCTCAACCACATGATCCAGAGTATAACAGCCCAGTGTGCGGCCTGTGTACTTGTGCATGGTGATCATATCCCATATTGATGTCGGGGTACATGCGCAGGAAAATGTGGCGTTTTGTAGCACATGTTTCGGGACGGTTTTTTCAACGTATCACCGAAACCGTGGACTTACAGATCTGTGTCTTGTGTGTTCCCTATGTGCCTATGCTGTCAGTGCCAGTTTTGTGTAGTGCCATATTGTGCAGCACCACATTCTGCAATTATCCTTAATTTATGAGTATTAGTGTAGAAGCCACATACCGACCTCCACAAATACATTGAATCCTATGAATTCCTGCTTTTTCCAGCAGTTTGCAAGCTTCCTTGGCCAATTTTAGATGAACATTACTTCCATTTTTAAGATTTTTTCCTCTGCGTCCAATAACATCCTCACTGAAATGCAGGAAAATTTAAATTTCACAGGCCCTTGTGCAACACCATGATTTTTGCATGGCAGTCTTAACGCACACATTAACTCAGGTGACGAATAACCGTTCTTATGCAATGCACTGGTGAGGTGTTTTAATTCTGTGTCTAGTGGCTATGGTTCAAAGATGTTCCTTGCTCCATTCGCCAATATTTGTATGATGCCTTGCTTTTGTTTGAATCGCAGTGTAAGTAACTGACTGCGTGCATTGGTTTTCGGTAAATTGTGTGGCCTAAGCTACCATCATCTTTCTTGACAACTAGCACATCAAGGAAATTTAATTTTCTGCTTGCCTCCTCCTCCATGGTAAACAATCTTCAGATTAATCCCATTACGACTCTTGTAAAAAATGACCTAGTTCCTCTCTGACATGCCTCCTCAAAACAAACTTACCTTTCATATTGCAGAATCAAATAATTTTTTTTGTCTCTCTCTCCAATTTCCAATGCTGTTCCCTGAACTTTTCCTTAAAGAAATTCGATATAACTGGGCTTAAGGTGCTCACCACAGCCACGCCATCAGTCTGTTCATGGAACTCATCGTTCCATTTGAAATACATGGTCGTATTAGCCTGGAATATTTTATCGTCTCCCACATTTTTGGCACTGAAAGTTTACATTATACAAGGAAGTTATTGAAACTTCCTGGCAGATTAAAACTGCGTGACAGAGCGAGTCTCGAACTCAGGACCTTAGCCTTTTGCGGGCAAGTACACTCCGCTGCAGAGTGAAAATCTCATTCTCGAACTATTCTTTCTTACAGGAGTGCTACTTCTGCAAACTCGCATAAGAACTTCTGTGAAGTCTAGGAGGTAAGAGGCGAGATACTGGCAGAAGTAAAGCTGTGCGGACAGGGCGTGAGTTGTGCTTGAGTAGCTCAGACGGTAGAGCACTTGCCCGCAAAAGGCAAAGGTCCCAAGTTCGAGTCTCGGACCGGCACACAGTTTTAATCTGCCAGGAAGTTTCAAAAATCAGCACACACTCTGCTGCAGTGAAAATGTCATTAAGGAAGCTATTGCCTGACTTTGTGCACATTTTCTAGCAGATTAACCATTTAGATGAGGTTCCTAAGGGTACTGAGGAACATTTAAACCTGGCTATACTACACAACTCAATTTACTGACTTGTTATTAAAGGAAAACGAACTGCTTTGAGAATATGGCTTTCTACCACTCAAAATAAGCCAAGTGTTACTGTAACACTTGTCATTTATAGGTAGTAAGTACGCACCATTTAAAGAATATCTACTTTCCATAGTCAACAAACTGCGGGATAATGTACCGTATTTACTCGGATCTAAGCCGCACTCGAATCTACGCCGCACCTGAAAAATGAGACTCAAAATCAAGGAAAAAAAAAACTGTCCCGAATCTTAAGCCACATCTGAAATTTGAGACTAAATTCAAGGGGAGAGAAAAGTTTTAGGCCGCATGACCAAATCAAAACGAAGTTGGTCCATTGTAATATGAGACACAATTTAGTTCTAATGAATGACGATACAGCTACAGTAGTTTGGTTCAAGTCTTAAGCTTAGCAGTTAAGCTTTACCAGGTAGCCATTGCTATGCGTCAGGCGCTCCGTCCGTATTTATACGGGTGCCCTTCCTTTTTCATGTGCTTCGTCTCGTTTGAATTAATTGCTTATTTTTCATTTATCTGATAAGTGCCGTTCTCTTTGTTATAGGTGTTTACGTCACTAAGCAGAAAATGCATTACTGTACTGTGTCATGCACTGTTTGTCACATTCTGATAATGAGAGTTTCCGGCCTGTCGCTGCTCGCGGCATGGCTTGCTTTTTTGCGCACTACCGCCGCTTACAATTAAAAAAGAGAGAGAGAGAGAGAGAGAGAGAGAGAGAGAGAGAGAGAGAGAGAGAGAGAGAGGACTCATCTCATTAGAAAAACAATGGCAATAGATTGCTGTTAGTTGTTACTTGCACTGCTGCTTTCTTTGATAATGATCAACAAGAACCAAATAATACACTGTGTATGATAGAATATGTTCTGAACGAGATTTTAGCGAAAATTTTTCTCCGTTTGAAAATCTTTGCAGGTGCCTCTTTAGTACATTACATTCTGCACAGAAATTAGAGTCATCTTAGATTTAAAAATTTAGTCAATTGCTGTGCTTCATTTCTGACTGTATCACTATTAGGCATAAGAATAATACAAATATAAATATGACATATGTATATTCTTCCGCGTTTTGTGTTGTCTCACTCTAGTTTCGTAGTTTATTAGGCAGAGAGGATTTAAATGAGATAGCATCAAACACGAAACAATACATGACAAAATGTTTATATTTGTGTTATTCTTATGGTAAAGAGAATACTGCATGTGATTTACAATTCATAGAAGTTCCTATAGCAACCATTTCTTCTCACAGGTAGGAAACAATTCAGAACGTAGAGTTGGCCATATTGACAAACAGTCTTGCCAGTCGGATTTTCGTAGTACATTGAAATGCTGCTACATTCGAAGATGAACAATACAGAATGGGTATTTACTTCTGTTGGATAATGTATGAAAATGCAGTGGTCGTAACTCAGGGCAGAGATAAAAAGCTCGTCTTCCACCTTTTCTTAATTTATTTACTGACACAGAGGATTTGGTGCCAGTATTTATCTTTGTGCCTACAAAGCATGCCTGTGTAGCACTACATATATTCACCGGCAGAAGTTAGTTGTGGCGGCACCCACCAACATTTTTCAGAACTTCCGCTTGCTTTGCACTCTATTCTAAGCCACAGGCAGTTTTATGGATTACAAAAACCGGAAAAAAAAGTGCGGCTTAGATTCGAGTAAATACGGTACAAATCCACAGCAGTTATGGGCAAGGTTGTAGAGGAATGTTTACCGTTAGCTTCCTTTGGTAACATGAGCACTTGCCGAGTGCAGTGGCATGCGTGTTAAAGATTAGTATGCAATGTTGGTACATGCACTTCTACTTCCGAACATCGCTGAGGGGGCCACTGAATTAACATTCTCATCAGTCCTCTAATTGGCATCAACACACACACACACACAAACACACACACACACACACACACACACACACAAACACACACACAAACACACACACAAACACAAACACAAACACAAACACAAACACAAACACAAACACAAACACAAACACAAACACAAACACAAACACACACAAAATCTTGTAGAATTCAAATCAGCTATGTTGGGTCAAGCATTTAAGTAACCTCAGGTAAAAATGCCCTAGCATCTTTGAAAATGTGCAACACCTCAGAGGGCATATAGTAAGAAGAACTGGCACCAATATTAAGAAAAATTTAAGAGGCAGTTGAGAAACTGAGATGTTAAAGAATAACTGTGTTTGCCGTAAAAACAGCAATGACACAAACAATAACGTGTTTACCTCCTGTGTCATCAAACGAGTAGCTTCTTCTGCAGTTTCAAATGTTACAAAGCCATATCCTTTGGACACTCCAGCTCTGTCACTGATCACCTTAGTAGCTTTTACGTTCCCATAGGCTGTGAAAGTAACATGGTTTAATATAAGCATACTATTTTGCAATGCGCTAAATATTATTTGGTACAATAACAACATTTTACAGTAACAATTCATCGGAATAAAAATCAGAAAACAAGAAATAGTATTATTTACTTGGTATCATTCATCTGAGTTTTCAACTGTAACAATCAACACTACATTACTAACTAATAAAAGCTAACTTTTTTAAAATCACTAGTTTAATGTTCCTAGACTAGTTAAGAAGCAGGTTAATTCCACCCACATATCATTTGTATTTTCCATAATGCTAAAAACTAGAGAAACTGATTATTAGCAGTGTCCTTTTTGCAATCACTTACCTGCAAATGAAAGAAGTACAAGAAAGAAGGATTGTCATTTATCATACTCCCTCCGACATATGTTGTCGAGTGAGCACTATATTGTTGCAACCTGAAATTCAGACAGGCCTTCGTATCCAGGCACGGGATATGTGGGCCATTCTCTGAATGAATTATGAAGCTGAGTGGTGCAACAGTTATGGTGCAGCACCTGTGCTGCAGCATTCTGCAATAGTGGTGACTATTGTTACACAGTGTAACACAGCCAAGTAAATGACAGGAGACTACCAAATGTCCTAACATAGTAGATCAGAGAAATTATAAAGGCTCCCATTCAGGCAGTAGCAACATTCCTTCGCTGTTGTGGATCTTCAGTCTCCACAACAGTTATCAGTTACATGTATGGCTAAGCTCCTCCAGGCTCATCATCAAGCACTGTCAACAACAAACTGAAGCCCTCGGAGTGAAGATAACGTTCTTTTCACAGAACACTGCTGAGAAAATTTGGACAACCAGCAACTAAAGCAGAATGATTCTACTACTGCCAAAGTACATTTGGTTTGAGGACCATGACAATAATATAAAAGAAATTAGATTGTATATGTTTCTCCCTCACCATTTGCGAGTAGAACAGAAAGGTGGTGACTAGTAGTGGTATAAAGAACTCTCTGCCACACACCTTGCAGTAGCTTGTGGAGTACGGGTGTAGATGTAAATGTAGATGGCTCTGATCTGTTAGCTGTCAACTAGCACTGATGGTTCCGAGCTTTCAGCGGAATCTGTTGGGGTGAGGACACACTGGCTGTTCTGGCAGTGGCATCCCCTAATCTCTGAGGGTCCCAATTCAACTTTTATCACCTCAGGGTGTCTGACTGCACTGCAGAGCCACTACACTATTGCTTCAGCAATGCTGCCATCTCCTCCAGCTGCTGTCGTGCTGACTCCGCATTCCATTAGGAATTCATACACAGTCTACCAGCCGGGACTGACCCCTGGGCCTCTATTGTCCACATACCACGTGGAAAGTGTCAAATAATAAACAATGTTCCTGTTGAGAAGCTTTCTGGACTCCATGTCCCTACAGTACTGGAGAACCTATACTATAACTTTCCATAACCACAAGTCTGCATCCAAAACTGGCCAGCTCTACTCGAGTGACATTTCAGAATGGCAGGTATCAGGAGGGAGACATCCCTCATTTGTAAAGAGGGCAGGGAACACGGGATAGTTGGGGAAATGGCGAATGGCAATTGTATAAGAAACCAGGAACTGGCTCCACCATATTAGTACAGGGGGAATCCCCACTACTGCGAGTAGACTGCCAATGGGACTAGCACGAAAGACACCAAGGAAAGTCCACTGGACCTGACGGGATACCAATTCGATTCTACACAGAGTACGCGAAAGAACTTGCCCCCTTTCTAACAGCCATCTACCGCAAGTCTATAGAGGAACGGAAGGTTCCAAATGATTGGAAAAGAGCACAAGTAGTCCCAGTCTTCAAGAAGGGCCATCGAGCAGATGCGCAAAACTATAGACCTATATCTCTGATGTTGATCTGTTGTAAAATTTTAGAACATGTTTTTTGCTCGAGTATCGTGTCATTTTTGGAAACCCACAATCTACTCTGTAGGAATCAACATGGATTCCGGAAACAGCGATCGTGTGAGATTCAACTCGCTTTATTTGTTCATGAGACCCAGAAGATATTAGATACAAGCTCCCATGTAGATGCTATTTTTCTTTACTTCCGGAAGGCGTTCGATACAGTTCCGCACTGTCGCCTGATAAAGTAAGAGCCTATGGAATATCAGACCAGCCGTGTGGCTGGATTGAAGAGTTTTTAGCAAACAGAACACAGCATGTTGTTATCAATGGAGAGACGTCGACAGACGTTAAAATAACCTCTGGCGTGCCACAGGGGAGTGTTATGGGACCATTGCTTTTCACAATATATATAAATGACCTAGTAGATAGTGTTGGAAGTTCCATGCGGCTTTTCGCAGATGATGCTCTAGTATACAGAGAAGTTGCAGCATTAGAAAATTGTAGCGAAATGCAGGAAGATCTGCAGCAGATAGGCACTTGGTGCAGGGAGTGGCAACTGACCCTTAACATAGACAAATGTAATGTATTGCGAGTATATAGAAAGAAGGATCCTTTATTGTATGATTATATGATAGCGGAACAAACACAGGTAGCAGTTACTTCTGTAAAATATCTGGGCGTATGCGTGCTGAATGATTTGAAGTGGAATGATATAAAATTAACTGTTGGTAAGGCGGGTACCAGGTTGAGATTCATTGGGAGAGTTCTTAGAGAATGTAGTCCATCAACAAAGGAGGTTGCTTACAGAACACTCTTTCACCTATACTTGAGTATTGCACATCAGTGTGGGATCCGTTCCAGATCGGGTTGACAGAGGAGATAGAGAAGATACAAAGGAGAGCGGCACGTTTCATCACAGGGTTATTTGGTAACCGTGATAGCGTTACAGAGATGGTTAACAAACTCAAGTGGCAGACTCTGCAAGAGAGGCGCTCTGTATCGCAGTGTAGCTTACTCGCCAGGTTTCGAGAGGGTGCGTTTCTGGATGAGGTATTGAATATATTGCTTCCCCCTACTTATATCTCCCGAGGAGATCACAAATGTAAAATTAGAGAGATTAGAGCACGCACGGATGCTTTCAGACAGTTGTTCTTCCCGCAAACTATACGCGACTGGAACAGAAAAGGGAGGTTATGACAGTGGCACGTAAAGTGCCCTCTGCCACACATCACTGGGTGGCTTGTGGAGTATAAATGTAGATGTAGATGTAGATGGTGAATATGGGGCGGCCATGTCAGCTTTTTATCAAACATAAGACCCAAGAAACAGGATTGTGCTACAACATCTATGCACTGGTCACCAAATCCAGTTCTGGATCGGGTGTACTGTGGGTCAATGGCAAAAATGCATAACCCTCACTTTGGAGGGAGAAAACAAAAGCTGTAGGACAGGCTCCATGCAGAGGCCCGTCAAACGGCACCTTTGAGCCAACATTCAGCAGATGCCACTGAGTGAGAGCTTTTCCGTATGCAAAAATCATCAATATATGAATACAATGCCGGGGTAGTCAAAGGCCCAACAAATGCTACAAGCTCATTGATGGCTATGAGGAAGAGAGTGACTATTAACTCTGAACCCAGTGAGTCACCACTGTCCTGAATCCGAGTGCTGAGTGAAGTGAGAACTCTAGACCCGGAGAGCCTTTGGGATAAAAGCTTGTTGATAAAAATAAGAAAAGGGCCACAAAAGCCCCAGTCACGGAGGGTAACTAAAATGAGATGGCGCCAAGCCGCATCTTATGTCTTATACAGGTCAAAGAAGACCACGACAAGGGGCCAACAATAAGTTAAAGTTTGTCAGATTGCTGTTTCCAACCTGAGTGAACAGTCTGTAATAGAGCATCTTTCCTGGAAGCTACACTGATATGGGGACAAAAGGCTCTGATAATCTAAAGCTATCCATCCTCTCAAGCAGTTTACAAAGTGCATTAATCATGCTAATTGGGCAGTAGCTGTTGAGAGACATTGGGTTCTTCCCAGGCTTAATAAGGATACGGTAACTATACTGTCCTGATTGCGAGGGAATCGCATCTAGCCAAAAAAGGTTGAAGACACTGAGTAGTTTTTGCCTCTAAGAAACATCCAGATTATGGATGGTTGGTTGGTCGGTTTAGAGGCAGGACAAGGGACCAAACCACAACATCATCAGTCCCTTGGTCCTAATAAAACAATGCCACAACTGTGAGAATAAAAACACAAAACAGAAAACAAAATAAGAAACAAGAAAGAACAAGAAAGCAACAGAGAGATGCTAGAAACAGAAGACAGTAAAACATGAAAGCAGATTACAGTGGCTGGCCAACTACACGAATAAAATGGGAAAGCCAGTCTGCAATACATTAAAAACCTCCACCATAAAAGCACTCGAGTGTAGGACACAGAGGGACAAAGGACATGCGCTAAAACCTACATAGAAGTATAAAACCCACTCTCACGGATAAGACGTAAAACTAAAGCTGCTGTGGAGGCATTGTCACCCAACACCAAAGGCAGGTTGCTGGGGAAGTTAAAAGTCTGCCAAAGAGCAGCCAAATGTGGGCAGTCCAGCAAGGGTGGGGAAGGGGGGGGGGGGGGGAAGGGGGGGGAAGGGTGGGAAGGGGGGAAGGGGGGAAGGTAACTGAGGCCAAATTTGAAGAAAGTGACACTTGATTGAATCTATCAGATTTTGGCGAGCCTCAGCATAATATAGCCAATCCAGGGACGTGTTCTCTTGGATCTTCTTTTCTCTCTTGTAAGCCTGGCAACCTGGTGAGTGAGGGGAGAGGCTATCAGGACAATAGACACACAGGAGGTGCAACACAGGGGTGTCCTTCATGGTGTTTGTGTCCAGTCATCAAACAGAGGATCTGCCATACAGATGGAGACATATACCCAAAACGCAAGCACCAAAAGCACCTCGTGGGTGAAGGGACGTACGGCGTCATATCGCATGTGTAGCATGTAACATTTACCTTCTCTGGGAGAATATCTCCTTCGAACACCAGAATGAAGGTGCCAATATCTGTGCTGTTGTCTTTATGACCTTCTGCACCTGTCTAACAAAATGAACGCCACTGCACTACAGATTAGCCTGAAGTCCATCATGAGGTCCCTATGAAAAATCACTCCCTGGACCATGTTCAAAAACTGGTGAGGGGTAATAGACTGTTGGACATTGCCAAGATGATCACAAGCACAGAGTGCTGCAGACTGGGCAGCAGAAGCAGCTCTGATCAAGAGGGAGCCCGACATCTCACTGAGAGATGCCACGTCACCAAACTTGTCCTTGATATCCTCCACCAAAAACAATGGCTTTGCGGCAGTGAATGTGTCCCCATCTGTCCTAGTACAGACAGGGCAGTGGGGACAGGGTTCCAGCCCAAGAAGGCAAGCCTGGCCCTCCTTCCATAGGGTAGCCAGGGAAGGGAAGGCTACAGTGTCATACTAAGCAGCATTCAATGAGCCTTTACCACTCAGAGACAGCCGTTTGAAAATGGTCAGATTTTTGCATATGCCAAGCATAAGCACTGATACCACCCACTGATCACAGGCTCTCCCATGGACGCCTGCAGCAAGGGCCGCCTGGCACGGCGGCCATTGCCGAGAGTCTCTCTGTTCCAGGAAGAAAAGTACCCATTCCTTGGCATACATGGGGAGGGAACAGCTCAGGTATCAGTAATGTGATCCCTGTGTTGTCAGGGGCCTCAGCCAGATGGGTACGTAACAGCCCCACCACATGGACTGGCTACATCTGTTTGTGACCTAGTCAGGTGGAGGGGGGGGGGGCTATAGTAGGGAATGAAGAGGGGAAGGTAGACACTAGTGAGGGAATCCCCCCCCCCCAAATGGTTCACACTAAAGACAGAAAATTTAGAAGTGGTGATTCAAACCCCACACGGGGACTAAAATGCCAAAAAGGATAGAAGAAAACAGGCAGGAGGAACAAAACTGCAAGCAATACAGGGAACCAGGTGGATAGCCAGGTCAACATAAATTAGAACACCAATGTATAGGAGGGAGGGGGCAGTGGGGAAGGAGCGAGGATGGAAGGCAGGGGCATAGAGAGAGAAATGTAGCTACGGAAACAAGAATGGGCTGCAATAGCCCATAGACTGGGTGCACCACATACAAATTCATGAAAGAACCATGTGACCATTGGAGGGTCGTAACTGCTTAATAGACTAAGGTTCCAGCAAGCCCTTCTAAGTCTTTATGAATATAAAATGTGGACACTTTCCTCTCACCCACTACAAATGCATTATGATTTACGACACCTTGTGCGCCGTTACTAAATACAATTTGATTCAAGCAGCCTTGAGTTATGTGCTGACAACATTATTGAAACAGTGTGGTTAGTAAGTCAAAGCATTTGCAATATGAAAGATGACAAGTAAAATACGGGAAAGAAGAGAGAGGAAAGGGCAGATACTGAGTAAAGTAATGTTTTAGAGAATATCACCAAATGAAAACAGCGCTGGATTGTGGGGTGGAAGAAAAGCCATTAGGGAAAATCAAATAATGGAAAGTGAAGGATGGAACAACAACAACAACATTATGGAAAGGATAGCCTGCTACTCACCATATAGAGAAGACACTGAATTGTGGACGGGCCTAACTGCACATGGTAACACTATCCTGTCTCATAAATGTCTTCACAGGTCTGTTGCCAGATCGCATTGTGCAAATTCCACAAGCCAACGCATACATATCTATATCTGCAGGCCACAAGCTGCCATCATCCTGTGCAATGCAGTAGTGCATTACATATAGGTCATTCCATGTCAAGTCACCCAGGCCTTAACACCAACCATGTCAGATTTTGAGGAAACTTGGTACAATTACTTCTTTTATCACACTGAAAGCACTTTTAAATTTTTTTGCTCTATTTTTTTAAATCAATTTTTAAAGTTTTTAGGTTTGGCGTTGTTTCAGCAGTCCGAAATCTTAAATGTGTCCTCACAACGAAAAAATTTGTGTATTAAAGAATACTCAAGATATCAGTATGAAATTTTGGAATAAGTTTGTGTATTGTATCTAAATGTTAAAATAATTACCATAAAGATATATTAAAATCTTCCAAATGAAAAAATTATATTTTTTTTAGCTAACGGATGTTTAGTTTTACAAAAACTCCAATATCTAGAGTCTCAGACCTGACAGAGCTCACATTTGTTTTAAAATACTCTTAATTGTATAGGCTATTAGATTAAATAAAAAATATGAAGGCTTTTTAACCTGTTTAGTAGTTATCTAATTTTTAAAATAATATTAATTATATTTTAAAAAATAGAAGTACCAACTGACTTAGACACCGAAAATAAGTTTTTGTCTTCTTGGAGTAACAATGTACGCTTGGATTTTGTTTTTTACTCCTGTGTTTTGAAGTAAAAAATTATTACAGTGTTAAATAGTGCTTGGATACTGTTTTATTAAGTTTATTCGAACTTTCAGTAAGTACTGTTACTTAGTTTACAGAGATTCTTTTCCAATATCCTATAAAAGTAACCAGAACAGGAATCAGACCAAAAGTGAAATCAGTGTCAGATATTCAAACCTGTAGCATAGGGTTATTTAAAAAATCTGACTTTTTCCAAACAATCTACACACCTTTAAAAAAGTTACAACCGGTATCTGAATTGAGTGAGGAAGAAAAAGATTTGATCCACTTACGATCTGGAATTAATCTGTGTGAATTTAAGAATATACGTTCACACCACAGCTACAACGTTTTCAATGTTTTTGAAAAGTGTCAAACAACATGAGGAGCCCATCAAAAAATCGTTGAGAAGTGTAGGCTTGGATCTTTCTAAACAATTACTGACAAAAAATATTAGCATAAAACCTGGACAAAAGCTTCGCTCAACATGCCGTAACTTTTGTGAGGAAAATTAAGAGTTGAAGTCAATGAAAGTGAAACAGACGATGACGTCATGGCTGACTTAGAATCATTGGAATCCAGAAATGAATCCCTCATACAAAAACATTGCTCTTGATAATTTAGGTTTAACACCAATAAAGCTTCATGGCTTGTCATAAAGTAAAGGAAGGTTAGCAGTATTGAAAAGACTGCAAAAAAGGCAGTTTCAAAAGCATTAAAATGTGATGCACCAAGTTCTGATGATGAAAATACAAGTGTGGTTGAAAAAGCAAAGGATTCTGATGTAATTATTTCTCTTATTGAAGAGAAGATTTCATCTGTTGGGAGGTCTAGAAAAATCCAGATTCTGACCTTGTCTCCAGATTCTTGAAGTCGAAATAAAGTGATGAAAGAATTTAATGTGAGTGAGTACATGGTGCGACAAGCTAGAAAGCTAAAATCTGAAAAGGGTATTTTGGAAACTCCTGGTCCAAAAAGAAAAGGTCGAACTCTTTCTGAAAATACAGTGAGACTTGCAAACAGATTTTTATGAAAAGGATGAAAGTTCCAGAGAGCTACCTGGAACAAAAGACAAAGTAAGTGTTCAAAAAAATGTGTACATGCAAAAAAGACTCATTTTGTGTAACTTGAGAGAACTCAATAATTCTTTCAAATGGGAGAATCCCGAGGTAGAAGCAGGATTTTCAAAATTTTGTTTCTTGAGACCTAAATGGTGTTTCCTTGCTGGGTTAACACAGACAGGGCAGAAATGATCAAACAGTCTATCAGTGTTGAAGACTACATTTCTTTATTGGTTAGGTCATTGGAAAAGCTCACCCCGCACTCATTTGTAGCTAAATCCCAATCAGCAGCCTTTAAAAGATTGAAAGAAGATCCACCACCCAAAACAGCAATTATTGTGATGGATTTCAGTGAAAATTATTCCTTTGTTAAACAAAATGAGATCCCAAGTTACCACTGGAATAGAGGTGGTTTTACTCTTACACCCAGTTGGAGTTTTTCTAAGAAATGAGGAAAACAATGTTTTTGCTTCCAACCACTGTTTTATTAGTGATGACCAAGAACATGACACTGGTTTTGTTAACTTTGTACAAAAAGAAATTACAAAGTGGCTGTCATTACATCATACTGACATTGACTCAGATCACTACTTTACAGGTGGTTGTGCTGGGCAGTACAAAAATAGAAACAGTTTTAAAAATCTGAACACTTGAGAGACTTTAATTTGAAGGCCCAACACTTTTTTGCAACAAGTCATGGGAAGTCCATTTGTGATGGCCTAGGAGGAACTATTATAAGAATTTTAAGAAAAGCCAGTCTACAGCTTTCAGACGAAGAACAAATAATGACAGCAAACGATGTGTACAAGTTTTGTGAAAAAAATATTGAAAACATTCATTTTCACTTTATTGACAAAAAAGAAGCTGATTTGCTACTGTTAAAACTAGAAAAACAGTTTTCAGCAACCCGAACCATTCCTGGAACAAGAAGTTTTCATAACTTCAATCCACTTCCAACAAACAACCTTGAAATTAGGACTACAGATAGTATAAAACCCTCTTTAGTCTTTTCTTTCCATTCTTCTTCTGATTGGGTTCGTGTTGCACCATCCACAAATAGCTATGTGGCTGCAAATTATGACGGTAACTGGTACTTTGGATTGGTAAAAACAATATTCAATGATGAAGATGCAGAAATTCTATTTCTACATCCTTCAGGACCAGCTGCATCATTTTATTGGCCTGAAAGAGAAGATTCTTGCATAGTGCCTTTAGAGCACAGTCTGTGTAGCGGACGCACCTCTATCAAGCGGCACTGGAAGAATGTATTACTTCAAAGAAGACTGTATGAAAAGAACTGAGAGCTCTTGGATGAAGTGGAAAAACTGTTTGAATCAGCATTAATGTTTATTAAAAAGACAAAATTACTCAAAAAATTCAATGTTTGAAGCAGTTGGGTTATACATAGGTGTCTTAAGTACACTATCTTTGTAAATAATTCTAATGTAATCTACTATAATTAATAAACATGTTAAAAAGCCATCATTATTTTTGTTTTATCGAGTTGCCTATATGTTTAAGAGTAAATTAAAACAAATTTAAGCATTCTATCAGGTCTGAGACTCTGGATATTGCAATTCTTATAAAACAAAACATCAATTTTTAAAAAAAATTATATAATAGAGGGAAACATTCCACGGGGGAAAAATATATCTAAAAACAAAGATGATGTGACTTATCAAAAAAAGCGCTGGCAGGTCGATAGACACAAAAAAAACACAAACATACACACAAAATTTGAGCTTTCGCAACCAGCGGTTGCTTCGTCAGGAAAGAGGGAAGGAGAGGGAAAGATGAAAGGATGTGGGTTTTAAGGGAGAGGGTAAGGAGTCATTCCAATCTCGGGAGTGGAAAGACTTACCTTAGGGGGGAAAAAAGGATAGGCACACACACACACACACACACACACACACACACACACACACACACACACTTCCATCCGCACATACACAGACACAAGCAGACATTTGTAAAGACAAAGAGTTTGGGCAGAAATGTCAGTCGAGGCAGAAGTACAGAGGCAAAGGAGTTGTTGAAAGACAGGTGAGGTATGAGCGGCGGCAACTTGAAATTAGCGAAGGTTGAGGCTTGGTGGGTAACAGGAAGAGAGGATATACTGAAGGGCAAGTTCCCATCTCCGGAGTTCTGACAGGTTGGTGTTAGTGGGAAGTATCCAGATAACCCGGATGGTGTAACACTGTGCCAAGAAGTGCCGGCCGTGCACCAGGGCATGTTTAGCTACAGGGTGATCCTCATTACCAACAAACACTGTCTGCCTGTGTCCATTCATGCGAATGGACAGTTTGTTGCTGGTCATTCCCACATAGAAAGCGTCACAGTGTAGGCAGGTCAGTTGGTAAATCACGTGGGTGCTTTCACATGTGGCTCTGCCTTTGATCGTGTACACCTTCCGAGTTACAGGACTGGAGTAGGTGGTGGTGGTGGTGGGAGGGTGCATAGGACAGGTTTTACACCGGGGGCGGTTGCATGGGTAGGAGCCAGAGGGTAGGGAAGGTGGTTTGGGGATTTCATAGGGATGAACCAAGAGGTTACGAAGGTTAGGTGGACGGCGGAAAGACACTCTTGGTGGAGTGGGGAGGATTTCATGAAGGATGGATCTCATTTCGGGGCAGGATTTTAGGAAGTCAATAGAAAATAGAAAAACAATAGAAAATATTAATATATTTGCTGCAAAAATTCATGATATCTGAAAGTGTTTTTAAGATAAGCAATTTTAAAGTTTTGAATACAAATTAAATTTACCATTTCCAAAGGTTTGGAAAACACAAAACATAAATTTAAAAATTTATATAAAAACTATAAGAGATACAGCAAAAAAAATTTGCAGGTGTTGTCAGGATGGTATTAGAACCATTTGAGCCAAATTTCATGAAAATCTAAGGAGGTGGGTGTAAAATATTTTTTTATTGGGTGATTTGATATGGATTGACCCTTATGTTAGTTCATAGAATACATGCGGTATCTGATCCTGAAAACCTGTCGAGTGAAACATTTGATGACAGTATTCTGACAAAATGGTTATTCTGAAAGACAGATACATAATGCATTCAGGCCCAGACGAGTTCAATTTATGGAGCAGAATGAAGATACGAAGACCCCCACCACTCTGGCCTTTTGGTGCCATGTCGCCAAGAATCTGAAGAGTCCTCAGAAGATAGGGAATTAAATGTGTTTTTCAACCATCTTCAAAACTGAGAAACTGGTTGGGTTAATTTAAGGGTGACCTTGGCCAGAGGAAATACGGTGTGTACAAGATTCCTAGTCAACGTGGGGCAGCGTATATAGGCCAGACATGCCACACAGTACAAGAACGTCGCGATGAACATCAATGTCTTACACACCTTCGTCAACCAAGAAAGTCGGCAATTCTGGAAAACTGTGAATACAGGACATCGTATGATTTTTGGAAAGATAGAAGTTTTATCCCCAGCATCATTTTTCTGGGACTGCATCATTAAGGAAGCAATACATATCAGTACAGCCGATAATGTCATCAACCAGGATGTGGGATTTCAATTGAGTACAGCTTGGAACCCTGCATTTGTTGCTATTAAATCACAAAGTGAAAAATCAAGATTCTTCAATAACAGGCTTGTCATAACATCAGTCGCGTACAGCCGTTGGCGAATAATTTCTGACAGCACTGTTGGCAAACCCAGCATACAGTGCACGTGCAGGAGAGCCACTCTTCGATTTTCGGCCGAGGTAGTTTGAATATGGCACCATCTATCTGATAATCAGCGCGCATGCGCGATTTCTGTTCCTGTGCATTCTTCACGCTCGTGCTCTAGAAACGGGGGTGGTGACGTGCGGATACCGTAACAAGTACCTAGCCACCAGGAAGGTTGAACCACCTGAAGATGTCTGACAACTGCTCCAAGGAAATATTGTGGAATTTGCACAACGTGATCTGGCGGCAAACCCATGAAGACTATTTACTACACATCTGCTGGGAAAGCTTGAAGAGTCACACTACCCTGTCTCCTCGAAGTCCCTGCACATTCCTGGCAGCAGCACTAGGCCTTCCCACACCCTCACCCTATTATCCCGCCCTCTCCTTGCCCAATGCTTCCTCCTTACCCCAACACCAACTCCAGATTGCTTTTCCCTTCAGGCGAAGATGCAGTCCATAGTTTGGGCACAGTGACAAGAGTCATTGGTCACTGTGGTGTGTGTGTGTGTGTGTGTGTGTGTGTGTGTGTGTGTGTGTGTGTGTGTGTGTTTTTTTACAGCAGAAGACCTTTTGGCTGAAAGCTTGAATGTATAGCAGTCTTCTCACTGTGCCTGCCAGCAACTCAACTCTCCTTTATACGGTAAGCAGCAATCAATCCTCCTCATAACAGTGTTGTTACTCCAACATGAACTTTCCAATGTTAATTACTGTGCACACACAGATGGGAAGATTCATTAATGTTGAATTACAGGAATGGTGATCAATCACTAGAAACTGTAACACATCAGGACATGTAGACATCCACACAAAATTTGTTGCACAAAAATCATATAAAAGATTCATTGACAGAATCCTAAGGAACCCATTTCACCCACTTAAGTCCAGGGCCATGAATAATCTGTCCACTAGCTCCAGTATTGCTAATCAGCCTGGGGTACTACCAAGGACAGAGTATGGTAAATGGTTCAATTTAGAAAATTTGAGAGCGTCACAGAGATTCTCGTAAGACTCCAGCGAAAGAAACTGGATCGTGGAGAAGATAACTGTTCATTAATAAACAGATGACACATTACTTCCACCTACATACATCTCATATACAAACATGGCATGAAAAGTCAGATAAATTTGAACTCCAGCTGAGAATCACTGTCAGTTGTTTCTCCCAACAAGGTCTGCAAATGGAATAGGAGAGGGGGGAAATTATAGTGGTGCACTAAGTACCTGTGCTGCACACTTTAGAATGGCCTGCAAAACAAAGAAGTAGATATTTCTTCCATTGTATCATAAGTTTGTTTTGGAGAAACATGGCAAAAGCTAATTTTTGGTATTTCCATTTCTTCTAGCCAAGTACAGTCATTCAAAATCATAACTCATTCTCATTATTACATCATGTCCAGTGTTAATTCTAGAATGCTAAAAACATTCACGTTTCAGTTTGTACTATGATACTTTGGGGATAAATAATTGTGATCACACAACTTTGTGAGATAATTGCAATAAAATACGCAACTGAATCGAACTGCAATACAATTAAGAACTTCTATAGCACTAATGGTTAGAAAAACAATGACATATGTAAATAAAGTAATACTGAACTGTAACCAAGATAGGAAATGAAAATAGAAAAACTTTTACTAAATGGAGTTAACATGAAAACAAAGCGTGAGTAGCTTTTTAAACTCAAACAATACGAAAAATTCTAAATTATCCTTTAACTAACTGTAATTTCACAAATATTATTTTAATCATGCCACTTTTTACGAGAAAACCAATATGTCTACCCGAAGGCAACAAATATGTGGACTGAACACATTCTTGAGTAGCTTGGGAGGATTAAGAGCAGTTTAAAGTGGAAAGCAGCTCTATGAGGTCTGTCAGTTAAAAGTATATTCCCTCCCAGGGGACACCGCCTTATCGTAGGCACCTTCAGTGTCGGACAGAAGGGTTTGCATGCTTTGATGAGGCCAAGAGTTGTGCCAGTGGTAGCATAGTTACTCATAGGGTCATCCAAGCTGGAGTGGTCTCGTCTGCCACATGAAGCGTCCCACACCATAGGGTAGGGGGACTCTACAGGCTAGATCGTCAACCCCTCTAGGGGAGCTAACCCCAAAATGAAAGCCTGGTCCTCCAGGTTGGGAGTTGAGCACAGGATTGATACCCCAGCCATGTAAAAAGTCTACCATTGTGAATAATTCTACGATGAATGCCAGACTGCCCCTACCAAGACAAACTGCGCTAGAAAAATAGGAATATGGATCAGTACTTAACATGGAATATGTGTATGCTGCTGCAAACAGGAACAATGAATAGTGTTGCAGAAGAGATGCTAAGGATCATTACCTAAAAAGAGTCAAATGAGAAACTTACCATGGCTGCCAAACAAAGTAGTACCATGGTAAAGAAATAGAATACAGAACAACTGAAAGATAGGTCTACTGTTCACGAGTATCACATCAGATTGAGACATGAGTTACAACTAAAGATGGTGGAGATGATACTGACAAAAGTTGGAAATCTATTAAACAAGCCATTAGGATGACAGCACATGAAATACTGAGGGAAACACGGAGACTGAGGAATGAAGACTGGTATGATGATGTATGTAGACAGGCAGTGGAATAGAAAAAGGAAGCAAGGCTGAAATGCTTGCAGTGGAATGTTAATCAAATCAGTCATTATATAATGAAAAGAGAATAGAGGCAGCAAGAGTGTGTAGAGGGAAAAAGGGGGGAGGGCATGAAGGAAGAGAGTTTGAACACCACTACCAGAAAACTGAAGAAGGAACTCAAGATTGTAGAACGAAAATAAAAGCTTGTAAGGACAAAGAGAAATGTTCTGGACAAATGGAGAGGATACTTCATGGGAATTTTGGAGGGCAATCCTATCAGGAATGAGCAGCCACTCTATTATGTCTCAGATCCAGAAATAGAGGAACCAACATTAGAGGAAGTATGGAAGATAGTGTAGTGTCTAAAAAATACGAAGCACCGCGAACTGATGAAGTAACTGCAGAATTGCTAAAAAATGGGGAACTTATCTTCACAAGTGGATCCACAAACTTATTAAGTTGATATGGAATCAGGAAAGAATCCCGGAAGAAAGGACCTTATGTGTAATTCAACCAATAGACAAGAAAGGAGGCAAGACCTGCTGTTCAAATTACCGAGCAATTACCCTGCTGAATGTAACCTCCAATATCTTCTCTAGTATTATCTACAACAGATTAGTGCCATATGCAGAAGAGATTGTGGGGGAGCATCAGTGTGGATTTTGCCTTAGGTCACAACAGACCAGATATTTGTGGTGAAGCAAATAGCTGAAAAGGCATACGAGTGTAACATGGAGCTTCCTAACCTCTACATAGACTTCAAGCAGGCCTTTGATATTCTTGATAGAATGTAAATGCTAAATTATTTCCTGCTGTTTCATTTACCATCAAAGTATGTCTCACTTATTCAAGCAACATTGGCTGCTTTCAAGGTTGCAGTGTGAGTGGATGGAGAACTGAGCAATTGGTTTAGCATTAGTAAAGGAGTCAGAAGGGGATGCACTCTCTACAATACTTTTCAATCTGACTCTCTAAGCAGCCATGCAGAAGCTTCAGATATCTGGTTACATAGGCACAAAGTCGACTCAGAGATGCGCATATATTAGTAGAAGGATATCACTAGACAGGAGAATATCCAAGCTGAAAGTAGTCACAGAACCTAGAGGCCTTTCTATAAATGAAACAAAGACCAAGTACATGAACTTCACAAGGAAGGGAAATAATACCTTGGATAGACCATCAGCAGACTATTTCAATTTTGAACATGTGTAGAACTTGGACTATTTGGGCTCTAATATTAACAGCATATATGCCATATCTACTGAAATAAAACTGCGCATCCTAAGTAGTAATACATGCTTCCACACATTTAAGAAATTGTTGGCCACTAGGTTATTAAATAGGCAGCTGAAACTGCAACTGTATAAGGTCATGATCAGACCAGTCGTAAGCTATGGATGCAAATCTTTGACGCTAATGGGTGTTGATGAGCAGCAGCAGGTCACGATATTTGAATGTAGAGTGCTCAGCATGATATATGGGGAAGTTCAGGATAATAACGGTTTCTGGATATCTAGGACAAATACTGAGCTGGACCACCTCATACAAGGAGCTGACATCATAATTATAAAAAGTAGAACAGCAGCCTGGCTTGGGCTGGAGGCCAACCAGAAGAAGACAGAGAGGAAGGCCACAAAAACAATGGAGAGATTATGCGGAAGAAGATATAAAATATCTCCGAGTCTAAGGATGGCAGAGAACCATGCTGGAGAGGGCAGAATGGAGGACTCTGCTTAATGAGACTAAAACCCACACAGGATTATAATGCCAGCAGGAGGAGGAGGAGGAGGAGGAGGAGGAGGTACATTAATTTCAAGGGCTCTCAAGATATTGTAACATAGATTCGATTTGCCTAATGGAAAGCTTCACAATGTATTTGATAATTCTGAATGTCACTCAACATATGATAAGCAATCTGTAGTGTCTTTTGCCTTCTCCAGCTTGATCTATGTGCCCATTTAACTGCAACAGTTCACCCAACTGTCCACTGAACTCAACATTCTAAAGTATTTCTGTATTCCCTACTGCTGTTCGACAGATGGGTCTGGTCATTTTAGTGTCAAACAGGAAGGAGTTTTATGAAGTCTGGGACTGCACACCATCTACTAACCACAATGGAAGCTGCATCACATTGTGCATAAAAAGTGATGAGAAAGGGGGTCTTCTTCTTCTTCTGTCCTGAGACTGGTTTGATGCACCTCTCCAAGCTACTCTATCCTGTGCAAGCTTCTTCATCTCCCAGTACTTACTGCAACCTACGTCCTTCTGAATCTGCTTAGTGTATTCATCTCTTGGTCTCCCTCTACGATTTTTACCCTCCACATTGCCCTCCAATGCTAAATTTGTGATCCATTGATGCCTCAGAACCTGTCCTACCAACCAGTCCCTTCTTCTTGTCAAGTTGTGCCACAAACTCCTCCCAGTTCTATTCAATACCACCTCATTAGTTATGTGATCTACCCATCTAATCTTCAGCATTCTTCTGTAGCACCACATTTCGAAAGCTTCTATTCTCTTCTTGTCCAAACTATTTAACGTCCATGTTTCACTTCCATACATGGCTACACTCCATACCAATACTTTCAGAAATGACTTCCTGACACTTAAATCAATACTCAGTGTTAACAAATTTCTCTTCTTCAGATACGCTTTCCTTGCCATTGCCAGTCTACATTTTATATCCTCTCTACTTCGACCATCATCAGTTATTTTGCTCCCCAAATAGCAAAACTCCTTTACTACTTTAAGTGTCTCATTTCATAATCTAATTCCCTCAGCATCACCCGACTTAATTCGACTACATTCCATTATCCTTGTTTTGCTTTTGTTGATCATCTTATATCCTCCTTTCAAGACACTGTCCATTCCATTCAGCTGCTTATTCAAGTACTTTGCTGTCTCTGACAGAATTACAATGTCATCGGCGAACCTCAAAGTTTTTATTTCTGCTCCATAGATTTTAATACCTACCCCAATTTTTTCTTTTGTTTCCTTTACTGCTTGTTCAATATACAGATTGAATAACATTGGGGAGAAGCTACAATCCTTTCTCACTCCTTTCCCAACCACTGCTTCCCATTCATGTCCATAGACTCTTAACTGACATCTGGTTTCTGTACAAATTGTAAATAGCCTTTTGCTCCCTGTGTTTTACCCCTGCCACCTTTAGAATTTGAAAGAGTATTCCAGTAGGGTTTGGGGGGAGGGGGGGGGGGGGTGTAGAATCTTTCATTTCTGAAATGATCTTCAATTTCTGCTCTTTTGTAAAATATCATCTGTCGAAAGTCCAACTACAAAGAAAAATGCAGGAAGGTGGGAGGCAAACTTTTGGTTTCAACATCCTATCACAAGGGAAAGTCATTTTTTTTCTACATATAAACAACAAATAAGATGCTTTGTAACCATTTAAAACCCATCCGTGTATGATATAACTGATTGGTAGAGTTGGTGGCCTGACGGCTTTTCTTCGGTCCTAACCCAGCGCTGTTTTCCTTTGTTATTTTCTTTTGCATCACTATACTCAATGTCCATCATCCTTTCTCTTCTTTCCTGTGTTTCTCCTGTCGCCTACAAACCGCACTGCACACTCCTTACGAGCACACTATCCAACATCCCGGCCGCACACAAAAGATGGATACAAGACTATGCTGATTGTTGGTGCAGTATCTTATGTCCCACATTACTCACACCAATAAATTAATCTTACACTTTCCAATTAATCACTCTCCCTGGGTCAATCTCCCATACCTTACCGGTGCCACACATCCTACAAACCCCTCCCTACTTTTCCTCCATTCTATCCCAGTTTTCACGCACTAATTCCACCTCATCCAGTCACACACAAATTTTTCCTCCTCCACTTCAATCCTTGTCACAGTATACAGTAATCAACAGAAAATCATCAAGCAAAACTCAAAGAGATATCCGGCATTCCCCAAGGTGTTTTTATACGTCCTCTGCTGTTCCTAATCTAAATAAACAATTTATGAATAATGTGAGCAGTCCTCTTACACTTTTTGCATATGATACTGTCATTTACCATCTTATAAAGTCATCATAGGATCAAAACCTACTACAAAATGACTTAGGAACAATGTCTGTATGGTGCAAAAAGTGGCAATTGGCCCTGAATAATGAAAAGTTTGAGGTCTTCCATATGATTGCTAAAAGTAACCCATTAAATTTTGGTTACATGATAAATCACACAAATTTAAATATTGTCAATTCGACAAAATACCTAGGAATTACAATTACAAAAAGACAAATTGGAACAGTCACACAGATAATGTGAGAAATACAAACCATAAATTGTATTTTACTGGGAGAATACTTAGAAGATGTAAACAGGTTTACTAAAGAGGCTGCCTAGGGATCCTTACCTGATAGGATTGACAGACGACATTGAATAAAGTACAGAGGAGAGTAGCTTTTTTGTATTATCACGAAATAGGGGAGACGTGTCACTGACATGATAAGCAAATTGGGGAGGAAATCATTAAATAAACGTGGTTTGCATTGCAGTGAGATCTTTTCATGAAATTTCAATCACCTACTTTCTCCTCTGAAATGCAGAATATTTTATTGTTGCCAACCCACACAGAGGGAAATGACTAATGAAAATAATAAAATCTGGGCTCGAAAGATTCAAGTTTTTAATTTTTTCCATGCGTTGGTAATAATGGAATGGTAGAAATATAGTCTAAAGATAGCTTGAAGAGCCCTCTGCCAGGCACGTAAGTGTGAACTGCAGAGTAGTGATGGAGGTGTAGCCACAGTATTATCAGCATCCATGAAACTATCAATATGTCATTAACCTTTTCCTGTGAGGTACAAATTTTTCCTGGAGTCAACTCTTTCTTAATTTCTTCTCTGTAAAATTCTGTTGTTCAATTTTTGTTTTTAACCAGTACATCAGTTTAGCTCCCTATACCAAAGCTTTACTTATATTCTTACTAGCTTGGTATTGTATTACTGGACAGCATATGTATTTCTTCAACTGATCAGACATTAAAGAATTATTTAATCTTCCATTCTACTGAAATGAGGGAAGTAGAAAAACACACTACTAATGTAGAGTATTCATATGATTCAGCAACCCTCATCACAATCTCTCATTATTCCATGTGAACGGCAGGATGAACACTACTGTTAGACCTTGGAAGATACCTTCAGTATTTTTGACCCTTTATTTTCACTTTGGCATTCTACAGCTCAGCATCTGGATGTAATTGTTGCACACTATGGATCAGTAATGGCACATTCTACAATCATTGCGAAGTCTGCATCTGGCATCCAATTGTCTTAAATGTTTGGTCGTCACATCTTATACGTTCCTTCCAAAAACACAGATAACAGTAGAAGGCACTTCAAAGAAAAGCTTGCAGAAAACATGCAGTGGTACCTTAATATGAAACAGAACTATGAAGTATGTCAATTTGTAAATACAGGCAGGAATTTTTTTTTACGTACCAGAAAACAGTTGAGCAAGTTCACTCTCAGTTGTATTGCCAGAGATGCCCCCAACAAATATACGATTTGGAACAAGGGTACCATACTTGGGAGCATTGTTTGCAGCAGCAGTATTTTGTTGAGAGCCATGACTAGCATTCACAGGGGAGGACGGCGAAGACGAGCCTGGAGAGCCTTCAGGAGGACTTGCAGATGACTGTAATGAGGAAAAAGGCTAAGTTACTACAGATAAAAACCACAGAAATACAGTTTAATTATTTTCATAATTTAAGTCGTCTAAAGCAGTCTCACATGTTTTGTAAAATTAGAAGACAAAATAACACCAGCACTTACCTTCAGGAGGCAAAATTCCAAGTACTACTGACAGACATTTAACAATAGTGATAATTACCTACATTTTGGAACCATTAGCTAATGGCTAAGTGAGAAGAAAGGAGAAGGTCCTGGATAGTTGGGAAGGAGGAGCAAGCCACTCAAACCTCCTGTTGAGAGGGACCCCACCTATTGTGATCTCTTAAGACACCTGTGGCTCTACTACATACTCTCCTCCCCCCCTCCCTCCAGTGAACATGTTTCAGACCAAAGATTTTCAATAATTGAGGGAATAAAAGTATTAGAACCTACACTAGTTAGTTGATCTGGTCTTACAAAGAGGTGGATTTATGTTTCAATTAAAATAACTTTTTGGCCGATATTTGAGGTAGTCAAGTGGACGCGGCCAGGCTCATCGAGTGCCACATGTTCCCTGTGTTGGCCATTATGTAGATACGTAAAGAGTCTTGCCAAGTGAGGCTGACTGCAGGCCAGTAATACTGCACCCCACCACTAATCTGTCAATAATTATTTAAGATAACAGATTTCATGCTAAGGCAAGGCACTGTATTCATTAATGTACTGAAGGTGTGGAAAAAGAGTAGCACTCAGATGAGAGATGCAAAGCAGACAAAGGAAAAGAATGAACAAGAACAAAACAGGGGACCTATCCTTACTAGGAGACAAATACTCATAGCTTTGAGGTGATGATAATGCACTAATATAGGTTCTCATACCTTCATTTTAACATGGCAACTGTTTAAAATGAATTTTGGACCATAAAACGTATCACACAAAAACTAAGTTTCTAGTGAAGCCACAGGTGCACGTAAATGGTATATTTCAGTAATTTCTCCATATACATTAGGGAGAATGAAATCCCACCATGCTAATATCACATGCAACAACTTTAAAAATTACACATTATAAATTTAGTTATCACTACATTTTAAAACTATTTATTAGTTATACCTATCTAGATATAAAATTATTCTTCTAAATTCTACCACAGAAAAGGAAGACTTCAGGAAAGAAACCAGAAATAAAAACTGCATTGAGGTTGGCCACAGGACAGAGAAAAACAGGACACAGATAAGGAGGAAGAAGAAAAATGACAGGAATATACATACACACACCTGTTGACATCCTCTGCAAAAGGGACTGTAACTGAAAATTATATATGTCTTACAATATAACCAATAAATAGCATCTTTTGGGAGACACAATGTGAAAAAAATTCACAGGTGGGGAAAAAATGATTTAGTAGCAGCTAAGAACAAGCAGACTGTGAAATCCCAACAGAAGCATAAGAACTGCAGAAGTAGAAGTCACAAATGATTATAAACCAACAATGATGGGATTGCACAAAGTTGCTTTGCCTTGATAACTACATGAAGTACAATGATGTGGAATGTATAAAAATTCTGAAAAATGAGATTACTAAGTACATACAATATGGGTGTGGGCATCAGGAAAAGAGATACAGTGGGGCATGAGAAATTTATCACACCATTTCTTTCATTCTAGGTCATTGCAAAGACCTCATACAAATGAATTCATAATAAAGCAGGTATAAATTATTTATTGTAAGAAAGGGTTCTTAAATGATTCATAAACTTCCAATCAGAGAAACAACAATACCATTGAAATGTGACGTGAATGTGATTAGCATCCAATTTCAAAACAAATCTGTAGTATGTTAAGGAGACTTTCCCTTTATTGATAAGGCAATTTTTCTGCAATTGCATTACAAATTCCAGTATACATACATTTTTAGAAAAAGACATATTTGCCATAACATGCAGAAATCAATCAATTTCTAAATAAGCAGACTGCTACAGAAAATTGACTGCCAATGGCCTCCAGGCAGCACCGTTTCCAAAATACTGAACATGAAAGATACTGTGATTTTTCTGAAACAACCGTATAATTTAGCATACTTTAACATCAAATTGCTTCTTCAAAAACAAAATGTAGGTTTACTGTGTATGCATACCTCAATTTTTAAACGGTAGCATGCAAATCTCTCCCCTTTCAACATTTTCTGCCAATAGAACACTCAGGCAGTATTCAGTAATGACACTTTCTGCAAAACTGGCTAAAATGTTTCACCATTTATCTTGGAATAAGGCTATATCTGGAACCACACCATACATTATTACTACAGCCAGATTCATTAAGAAATATAAACAAAAACGATGAGTTAATTATACTGGGCAGTGCAGCTAGTTATTTTTCATATTACAAAATTTAAAAAGTAAGAGGGGAGTTATGTAATATGTGCCCCTACATTGTTACTATTACTACCATACACAAGAAACTCATGTAAACGTACCTTTAAATTACTGGAAATTACATTTCATGATTACCACCACGAAAATATGAACGATTCCAGAAAACAATTACTACATGAAGAATGTGAAAAATGATTAACCACGAGTGTTTCTATACAACAAGTGTTTTGCTTATGAAAACACGCCCTCTTCTTATAAACTTATACTGACCTTATTCTTCTTAAAATGTAATGTCGCCATGACTAAATGCGACAAGGTGCGTTATTCTACTCGGCTGATACAACTAGCCAGGAAAGCTGTGAAATGTAATATACAGAAATCCAGTCAGATCTGTCAGACACTGACCTACTTAGCGTTATGTTAACATAAGCAGATACATTCAAATTATAAAAGGTAATTGACAGTCAAGCTGTTAATTTGCAGCAGGTTTAAACTGGTTTTACGAAATTTCGTGCTTTACTTTTTAGTTAAAACTCTTCAGTAGAAAGCAGAATTATGTGAGCGCGGAATGATAGCTTTTATTTCATTTTCTATTAATGAAAACTTATTTACCAAAATGAATGAATGAGAGAAACTATCATCGTACTGTAAACAATACTACATGCCAAATGCAATTCTATGGTTGAATAATACAAACCATGCTGGGTTTTGTAGAGCATGCATTTTACACATGACAGTATTTATACAGGTTTCCTCACCTCTCTTAAGATTATTTTCCTTTCTGACTGGTACTAAACACATGCGCTTAATACACAAGGCGTGCGTCTTGTAAACATTACACGTTAATCTCCCTTCAGCAGACGACCGAGACATAATAATTCGTATATCATCCCCTTCTATTCAGTTTATAGTTTAATCTTCGTTTAGCTATTGTACATTTCCGCCTTTAATCTTAGACTTTTCAACTTACCATGGGCGGTATTCGGGCCACAGCAAACAGCACCTCAAATTCCCCAACCTAATTCCTGTTTGGACGAACCCCTTCTGCTGTCACCAAACAGCGACGTTCTCACGTAAGATGGCAGACCGCGTAGAGTCTAAAAACGGATCTAACAAAAAAACTGTAGCTAACGCCCGACAGCAAAACAGACTGATATAAATCCTTAAATATGCTGTCACGTGCAACTTTTAAATTAATAATTGTATTATTTTTTAAAAAAACAAACTCAACTAAAACAAAACCAAACTACTATAACTTTTACAGAACTAATCAAACAACATACTAACGCACAACAATGACGAACTTCAATTTTCATCCGCACATTTACCACAAGAAAATATGTCTCAGAAGTTTAATCGCAAAAGGCCTCCATACTTGTTTCCGTACCTGCTGCTGGGAGCTCTAGATTTCGTGCAACATTCAAAATCTGAAAATCTATTTGCATCATCTGTGAAATGCAGTATGCACCATCTTCTTTCTTTAGCGGCGCTGGTTTTAAAAACAGGCAGTTGACTGGAAGTGTCAGTGAAATATTATTCTCACAGTCAGCAAATTCATTTTTATAGATTTATGACATGGCGAAAAGGACGCCAAATGTGAAGTTTACAGCGGTTAAGATAATAAACATTAATTATATATATATATATATATATATATATATATATATATATATATATATATATATATATTGTTTATCCGAAGGGAAATTAGTCACATTGGAATAAGGATAGAGCACAGCAACTTTTCCCAAAATTCATCTGATGACATTAATTGCCAGACATTACTACTTTTTTTTAGGGGGGGGGGGGGGAGGGAGCACATCAGGAAAACTGAAGACGAAATCTGAAGCTCCATGTAATAGTTTCAACAATGAAAATGGTCTATAGACATTGATAGAGTAACGATGAAGTGAAGTGGTTGAAGCAATTGCCTCGTCGCTCTGGAGAAGAAGGTTCAAATCTCCGTTACAGACAGAAGGAGCGGGGTTCAAATTTCCGACCTGTCGTCCTCACTTTCGTTTTCTGTGGTTTTGCCTAAATCGATTAAGGTAAATGCCAGGATGATTACTTGGAGAATGACACTGCCGACATTCTCCCCCCCCCCCCCCAATCCTTGTCCAAACCGACCTTTTTCTCTAACACAGATCGTTAAACCCTAATCTTCCTTTCTTCCTTACTCTCAAGCCGTAAGCCTCGATCTCAGGCATATCTCACACCCTTGACGAAGAAAAAGCGAAGAAAGAAAACGTTAGCTGGCTGAACCTACGTCAGAAGAGCTACCACATTTCGGAACGCAAAAAAGAGGACTCTTTCTGTATTTTAAAATGAAAAAAGAGGACACTTTCCACATTTCGGAATTAAAAGTGAGGGCAATCTATTCAATATTCACACAAGGACTATTAATTACTCATTAGCAATGGAAAAATGTTAAAATGAGCCCAATTTACCACCACAAACACTTTTCGCTTAATAATTTGTGGTAATACTTTCTGTACTAGCATCCGTTGAATGTAGCGATCTAGAAACCACAGGCAAAAACTGAAATTTCTCGTAAAAACAACGTCTAATATAGTTACTTACAAACAGATCCAGAATGCTACAGTAGTAATATTTACATTGAGGACTACTGACTGTTCGCTTATTGTTGACCCCCGACCTTTGCAGAAGTAACAAGGTTTCCTAAAGGATTATTAAAGTATATTCTTGGTCAAATGCAGTGCGTACTTCTGGTAATGAACTTGAATAGAAAGTAAGCTTGTTGTAACATTGTTACATGACATAATGTTCGCAGTTTCCGGGTATAGTACGAAATTTACCGAGAAGAATCGATCATAAAGATGCAGGCAAGCGCCGTAACTCCGGTGCAGACTTTTAATAATCTCTAATACTATCATTCAGTTTTGCCACATTTGTCACAAAATTTATAGTTGAACTAATAAGTGTCAAAATTTCGGACATTTTAACAAATTTTAAAATTCCTTTCGGACGCAAATTTCAGGACCCAAGAAGAGGATATGCCCGGAAAAATTCGGATGTATGGTAGCCCTAAATCTACCCATGGGGGTATCCTAACCATCAGTGCCACAGAACTTCATTTTTCGCCAGTTTGTGGGAAGCATGAGACAATATAAAACGTTTTCATAACTTTTGTGTTCATTTTATCGTCGATTAAAACTAGTGTCTTAGACCAAACCAAGAAAAACAGTCCCAGATAATCACTCTCCGCAGAACTACATTATAGTGATAACACATGCAGAGTGTTTCAAACAGGACTTTACAACATTGAAAATTCATATAAATTAATTCATAGTACCTACAGAGGTGACTGTAGTGTCTATTTGTAGGGAAATACATCAAGTTTTCTCTCGCGTAGTTCGCTAGTGCCGAATCGTACCGAAAGGAGCGCTAGCGGCAGTTGAGTTAAAGATGGGTGCCTTCTCTGGACTGGAGCGTGCTAGCTGTGTGTTTTGTTTTGAAGAATCGAAATCGGTGACAACAGTTCAGCGTAATTAATTCATCAAGGATATCGTGTTTGTATCTACAGTGCCGGCTTCTCTACCTAAACTTAGAGCAAGTATTTACACCACTGAGCAAGTTACACCTGCAATGCTACAGCGAGTTTCAGAAGAAATTGACTTCTGATGGGATGTGTACAGGATAACCAACGGAAGTCACATACATCTTTAGTTTAACGTAAAAAAACTTGATCTGTTTGCCTATAAAATAACACTAAACCCAACTCTATATCTTCTTTCAATAAACTTTACAACTTTTGAAAGCAGTAGGCTATCTCCTGACAAAATTGTAAACTTCTGTTTGAAGCACCCTGTATAAGTAAATACCGTTATTGTAGCCAGGCATCTGTGACATCTATACATCCCCATCTGGTTCCACATCATGTTCTCATGACTATACAAAATCTTCCGCCACTGCTTAAGAGAGAAGTGATAGCTTTATTTGTACCATCGCTGTAAGTGCCATTATGAAGGAAATCAACAATGTTGGCTTCAAAGGAACTGTCTCGACATTTGCCCGAAGTGATGTAGGGAAACGATGGCAAATCTAAATTTATGAATGCAGCTATGTATATGTCATTAGTGCATACTTATTTTTGGTGTTGTGCTTACATTGTTGTCAAGGATGAAAGAAAGTTGATGCAAGAGATGTGTGTATAGTATAGTCTCATATTTTTGTTATATGACGATGAGAGAGGGTAGATGTTTAAATTCAGTGACAGCACATAGCCTACTGCTTTCAAAAGTACCATACAAGTTTCAAGTCCCCATACTACAGATGTGTCACCACAAACAGTGTTAAATGTTCTTACTGCACAAGGCAATGCAGAGAGTTTTCGAATTTAACCCATGACATTGGTTCAACATCAGGAGATCAGGGAATGTATATGCCAATATCCCTCCACCAACATGTCATCCAAATACGATGGTGAAACCACCAGAATTAGAGCAGGTAGATATCTGACTCAAGTGCTACAACATACATATGCGTTAAGCCTCATTTACGCTGGAGCAACATCTTGCAACATTGTGGCACGCAACAGTGCTGCATATTACATGACGCACTTTATCACATGATTCATGTAGCACAGCCAACACTGTGCATCGTGTCGCAAGCTGTTGCAGTGTGCTGCAGCTAACTCCCAAACTGAGTTGTTTCATGTGAGACAGACATTTTCTGTGTGGCAGTGATAAATTCGAAAATATGGAGTGGTCGAACATTAAGTATTTAGCATTCATAGAGGACTACAGACAAGCTGAGATTCCGTGGAATGTACGTGAAAATAATCATAAAAATAATGTAGTGAAAAGAGATGTTATATGAAATCTCGCTTCAAAATATAAAATTGATTAGGATGCTGTGAGGGAGAAGATAAAAAATCTGAGATGTGTATTTCATTGCAAAGACGTGTGTGCGACAAATTAAAAAAAAACGGCTCAGTGGGTAATACAGAAAGAAAATCGTTTGCATACGAAACATTAAAATTCACCTTAGATGTGACAGAACCACATACAGGAATGAAAAGCGCAATTGAAAGAGTCTTGATTTCAATAACTATTCATGTTTCTTAACTGAGTACTGTAGTATACCAATCAATGGCAACAAAATTATCAATAAGTGTATTTGTAAAATAGGAAATTTTTTCTCTTCTTAGAATGTCCCATTAAAAAAAATGTTGTCATGAATAGGCTATATATGGTACTATCTGGCAAATGCCTTTGAATACATATGTAATTACATAAATGAATACACATTGTAGTATGAACATAATTAATATATATTGGTGCAGGATGATGCTTTTGGTATCCCTCTTGTCATTCAACCTTTCTGTGGGGTGTTAAAATATTCATTGAATTCCTCTCATACTGGCTGTGTAGCACAGGAAGGTCTTTGAGGTATTTTTGATAAATCTGTTAAGCCTGTATATTTGCGAGTAGCTTCTCTCCACTCTCCAAGAGTAATGCCACCATAAACTATTTGGAAGTGAATAAATAGTTCTGAAGGTTGCACTTTGCCTTAAGAAATTATGGAGATATGTACAAGCTTTTGCAACTATTGCAGCGTTCTCAACATTAAGTAGCAACAGCTTTCTAAACATTGAAAACAGAGGACATTATTCCGTAAGAATTTTCGACAACACGTCGTGAGCCAGAAAGTCAGTAATTAAATATTCTTTCCTCTGACCTTGGTAACTGCCCAGGTCAATGGAAAAGCTTCGTCTGCTACTAAAGGATATGGTGTCAAATTTTCTTTTCCTGGAAGAGATTCTGGGGAGCAATGTTTAATTTATTTCCCGTTGACGCTTTATGAAACAAAGTATTCTTAAAAACTCCGCCAACTGATATGTGGCCATGACAACCAACAAGTACATGTTATAAGCAATAATTTGCGTCTGCAATCGCCATAAGGACGATGCTAAACTTTTTTTTAGTTAATATATTTACTTCCAGTATTGGCAGGACATAATTTGCACATTTGCCATCAATGGCTACTAAACAGTGATGAAGTTCCACTTCACTTCGAATTTTCTGGCAACATTTTCCAGTGTCGTTTGGAATCTGAAAAACAAAACATTACCATTTCATTCATTTCTCTAAAATATTAAGATGCAGGTCAGCCTTCTGAATGAGGAAACACAGAGAAAGAGAATTACTAAACCCAAAAGAAGAACAGCTCAGGAAATGGAGGGAGATGCTTGTGTTGAGGAAGCTTACCAGATTTTAAAAACTGTTAACAGCGGAGATGAATGGAGTGTGTATGGAGAGTTCATTGCCAATGAGATGAGAAAACTTCCCCTTGCAACACAAACGATTGTGAAGCACATAATTGGAAATGTGCTATTCAAAGCAGCATTGTGGGAATATGAGAACCGAAGTCCCAACATCACATCAATAGCAGTTGTTATATCAGAAAACAGTGAAGAAATAAGCTGTCCAGAAGCTAACTGCAAAATTATATACATTGACAATGGTAGTGGTGAGAGTGAAGAATTCATTGAAGTATCAGGTACATCAGAAGAGCTCCATCAATTTTTACAGTTTAAAAAATAAGTGAAATACTTTGTACCAGTTATTTAATTTTATTATAACTTACTTAAAATGGAAATAAAAAAATATTTTAATAAAGTATGAATGTTGTGCACTTACCTTTATGTAATTCTTCAACACTGATGAAATAGCTTCACATACTTACGGCACTGTGAGGGAAATGACAGGATATGATACTTTGAATAAGTACATTAGCAACTTGTACGAATCTCCAGTGCCTAAAACTCGAATTCTTGGTGAAACACTGTCCTGGCAATAGGTATCTTTCTTTAGAATAACAGGTGTAGTTAACTGTAGTAAATAATTGAAGTCTTCACTGGGCATTCTCATAAAATTACTAAATAATGCACAATCATCTGCTGCTACATCTCCCAGTATATTCTTTCGTGGGCCTTCTTTAAGTATTCTTATCTTCCATCATTGTTTTATTTTAAGTTTATTTTTATTTCCATTGTTAGCGGCATGTGCGATGTCCAAGTAAGCAGCTGCCACAATCACTTTTTCAGCCATTCTCCTACAAGACTGTCTCAGTGTGCCAGAAATTCTGTTGTTTTGATATAAATTAACCTGCTGCATGCAACATAGACCACTAGATGTTGCCTTTTGTGACATACTAAAAGACAACACGCTCCACAGTTCCGTACCATGCCACAATGTTGGAAGTTGTTGCAACAGTGTAAATGAGCCTTTAGTGACCTTATTTCTGAATTCTTTTCTCTTCCAAAAAAACGTTTACATTATGTAAAAGTAAGTGACTCTTTTTACACATGGTTACAATACGAATGAGTTTCAGTTATGTGCAGTTAGTCGCTTCAATAATGGAGATTAATTTAAAGAAAAGGCTTACACGGACATTACTTAATTACAGGCACACAGCTATTACACAGTACTGAGATAATATTAATCGTGTCCAGCCACATTATTCACTATTACTGAAAAGCACTGTGGGAGTAGGTATAGTGCACGCAAAATGCCGTGGCCGCTAGATGCATAGTCGGCTGGGAAAGTATGGGAGAGCGGTGGTGGTGGGGATTGCTCAGACCGCTGTAGGGGAAATGCCGAGTGCTGGAGGGGAAGTGCCATTCTAAACTGAAGCTTATGCTCATATTTTGTAAGTATTAAGTGGAACCCCTCCATGACCACACTTGCATGCTGACCGTTCAAAAAGATGTACCATCATCTAGTATCATTAGTATTTAAAAATAATTCCGCCGAAAACGCGGCGATCTATCTTCTTCTCTTTTGTTAAGCATTTGTAACTTTCAAAGAAGCGTCATGAGTGGCGAATTTCGAGTAAAATCTACACATTTCTCAAGTCAGAAGTTGCTTCTTTTGCGCACTGACTCGCCTCACTACATGTGGTGCAGACACAGTTGCGAGATGATTCTGAAACAGTGGTTTATTAAGTGAGGAACTGAGGAAAAATGAAGACAGTAACTTATGAGAAAGCACCACTTCAGTACAGAAAAACGCAATGTCTTCACATATGTTGTTCCAAAACCCATACCATTTCTCTTTTCATCAGTCATCAATGGCAATTAAAAATTACATTCGTCCACCAAAAACATCTGTAGTTATTGGAATAACACAGTAGATAATGAAGATTTACATAACAACGATATCTTAAAATACTCTCCTCTTAGAATGCTATCATTTGCCAAAATCTCGTGTCTATATCTGGAACCGTTTATGAAATAAGAGGAATGTTATGGATATTTCACTCTGGTTTTATTACTAGCACGACGGGGTCGCAAATGAGTGTGTTATATCAGATCAATTTTCTTGAGACTGGTGACAGATAGATACCTCTAACCAAATCTGAAGAAAAATTCAATATATTAGCTAAATTTCATAAGCAGCAACATATTATGTCATATGCACCAAAAGCAAAATTATAGCTACCTCTATTTTTCATTGCACATTGTTCCAAATTTTGCACAGTGTCTTACCTTCATGTAAATATCAGAATAACTATGTCCATTAACGAAATAATGGGCATATTATCATGAAATTCACACATAAAGCTGTAAGTAAAGCAAAAATGACTTTTTTTACTGAATAGTATCAGTAAAACCGTTCGAGAAAGACTGCAGGATATGCTCCTCGATTCTGTCATCGCTGACCAGCTGGAAAGTGTAAAACACTTACTGACCTCCCCTTCCGAACTAACGAATGAACGCGCGCAGGGCTTTGCACAAAAACTGGTCACTGTGCATCGGCCACTGTATCCTGCAAGGTACACTCCTGGAAATGGAAAAAAGAACACATTGACACCGGTGTGTCAGACCCACCATACTTGCTCCGGACACTGCGAGAGGGCTGTACAAGCAATGATCACAAGCACAGCACAGCGGACACACCAGGAACCGCGGTGTTGGCCGTCGAATGGCGCTAGCTGCGCAGCATTTGTGCACCGCCGCCGTCAGTGTCAGCCAGTTTGCCGTGGCATACGGAGCTCCATCGCAGTCTTTAACACTGGTAGCATGCCGCGACAGCGTGGATGTGAACCGTATGTGCAGTTGACGGACTTTGAGCGAGGGCGTATAGTGGGCATGCGGGAGACCGGGTGGACGTACCGCCGAATTGCTCAACACGTGGGGCGTGAGGTCTCAACAGTACATCGATGTTGTCGCCAGTGGTCGGCGGAAGGTGCACGTGCCCATCGACCTGGGACCGGACCGCAGCGACGCACGGATGCACGCCAAGACCGTAAGATCCTACGCAGTGCCGTAGGGGACCGCACCGCCACTTCCCAGCAAATTAGGGACACTGTTGTTCCTGGGGTATCGGCGAGGACCATTCGCAACCGCCTCCATGAAGCTGGGCTATGGTCCCACACACTGTTAGGCCGTCTTCCGCTCACGCCCCAACATCGTGCAGCCCGCCTCCAGTAGTGTCGCGACAGGCGTGAACGGAGGGACGAATGGAGACGTGTCGTCTTCAGCGATGAGAGTCGCTTCTGCGTTGGTGCCAATGATGGTCGTATGCGTGTTTGGCGCCGTGCAGGTGAGCGCCACAATCAGGACTGCATACGACCGAGGCACACAGGGCCAACACCCGGCATCATGGTGTGGGGAGCGATCTCCTACACTGGCCGTAGACCTCTGGTGATCGTCGAGGGGACACTGAATAGTGCACGGTACATCCAAACCGTCATCGAACCCATCGTTCTACCATTCCTAGACCGGCAAGGGAACTTGCTGTTCCAACAGGACACTGCACGTCCGCATGTATCCCGTGCCACCCAACGTGCTCTAGAAGATGTAAGTCAACTACCCTGGCCAGCAAGATCTCCGGATCTGTCCCCCATTGAGCATGTTTGGGACTGGATGAAGCATCGTCTCACGCGGTCTGCACGTCCAGCACGAACGCTGGTCCAACTGAGGCGCCAGGTGGAAATGGCATGGCAAGCCGTTCCACAGGACTACATCCAGCATCTCTACGATCGTCTCCATGGGAGAATAGCAGCCTGCATTGCTGCGAAAGGTAGATATACACTGTACTAGTGCCGACATTGTGCATGGTCTGTTGCCTGTGTCTATGTGCCTGTGGTTCTGTCAGTATGATCATGTGATATATCTGACCCCAGGAATGTGTCAATAAAGTTTCCCCTTCCTGGGACAATGAATTCACGGTGTTCTTATTTCAATTTCCAGGAGTGTATATATTCCCAGGTGAAACGCAATAGATACTGTTTGGAGTCTGTGAATGGTGAAATATGGTTGTTCTTTGGTTGTGCTGGTGTTCTAAAGTTGCTTCCTGTTGATAACAAAATCGAGATCTCTTGTATGTGGGTATTATAATTTGCCTACGTCATTTGTGACCACAAGACGAAAGTAGTTCATGAACAGAAAGTATGGCCGCGTTTTGCGATATTTTTTCGTAGTCATGGAAGATACGGCAAGGAGATCCAGCAGCTGCAGCGGGAGATTGAAGTTCAAGAGATCTCTACACAGACGAGTGATGACAGCTAAATTACAGTGAACTTACCAGTTGCAGTGATATCTTCAAAGGCCATTTTACTAGTGTCATCTGCACTGCGGTTACTTTTAAGGGCCCTCCGTTTTCGCCTGAACAAGCTGAGATCGGTTTGCAATTTTAGAAGGTTTTTTGCTCAACTGGAGTTCACAGAGGACCAGAAGTAATTTATGTTAGCGGTCAGTAATTTAGATCAGAGAGCAACCGCTGTAGTTACGGAGATTATCCTGCAACATTCACACCGATGGACCTACCATGGTCTCAAGATGGCGTAGATCGCTCTTTGCATGAAGTCACTCAAACAAATACTTAAGCAGGGGCAGTATCACGAGCGAAAAAGTGACAGAACCCCATTCGAATTCAGAGGCATTTACTTGCTATGGTTGAAGTTAGTGTGATCTCTGAAGAGTTGCTGCTACAGATCTGGCAAAACAGCAACTGCCTGCACAGGTGCAATTAACCCTGAAGCACATGAAGGGAATCATTGAAAAAAATGCTGTGGGTAAATGATTGCACACATAGAATGTTAGACTCGACAGTTGTAGCGGCTGTAGCACCACCAGGTACTGATGCCACACATAAAAGTCAGGCATCAGGGACGTCAACAAAACATACACATCGTTGTGTAACGCTGTCATTTCGGCGAACAATGAGTAGGACCAGATCTTGTCAGCACTAGTGCAAAGACAGCATCAGCACATTTTGTTAGTGCAGGTTGCCTACATCAGGGGCAAGTATGCACTCAGGAGCAAAGCTACTGTTCTCTTTTGATTGACAGTTTATGACCTCCTGGTGATAATCCTTCCTGTTGATTGACAGATACTTAGCCTATAGTTCCCCCATATGCTCCCCTCCTGCTCCTCCTCCAAACCGTGCAGGAAACCTCTAACCATCCCCTCTCCCCCTCCCCCTCATTGACATAGGTACACTTTCAGGCCTGAGTTATTCGTTTAGCCCCTTCCCACTCTATCAAATTGATTGACTACTCATTTAAATTTGTCAATTAATTAAACCCTCCACCTCTAGTAAACTCCTGCACTATCCACCCCTCTTCCCCTTCCCTACCTAGAAACTGGCGGCTCTGTGCTGGGAAGAAGGATCTCACAATAAGAAAATCAGTTACATAGCAGAACATATATTGTTTATTTCTAAAAAAATCAGTTTGCAGGGGCTGGATTTCTCTTGGTCATCATTCTCTGTTGTTTGGGAAGATGCAGGTCTTGTAAAGAAGTAATTAAATAGATCGTTTTTTATTCTGCTCACACAAGGAATACTGTCATGAAACAGCCATCACACATAATTACACTGTCAAAAATCGTTCGATCATGAAGCACACACTGTCCATAATCCCATCTCGCCACCCATGCTGACTGCCCCAGATGTGCATCCCAGAGCCAGAGTGGGCTGCTGGGCCACGCCACACCAGCGAGAGCCCGAGAAGCAACGCTGTGCTCAGGGTCCACGACTGACACTAATCCCTGAATAAAAGCACCCTTGAAAATCCTGTCGAAACACATGCTCTTTCTCTATTTCTCCTCACATTCTGTTGGGCCTGCATGTGCCGTCGGTCACAGTCAGACCAAATCCCAAACAAAACAGCGGTTGCCTGGTAAACACCTGCGAAATACTGACGCATGTGACGAACTCCTTCCTTCCAAGGCAAATGGCTGATTGGGAACCATTCCAGAAATACTGCTGAAGTCAATAAATAATTAATTTCCAGTCATGTGACCGTGATGTAGGGGATATAAGGCGAGCACGACAGCTCACCGCTCCGAGTCGCAATTAGTCTCTGGAAGCAGAAGACCCATGAAGCATTGCCAGCAGTCGAGATCTTCATCTTCCTCTCCATCGCAAAGAAGCATAGATGTAAGTACTATTTACCTGTTATTGCTAATATTACTGCAAGTAGCAGTTCGCTTTCTTTGTTCAATTCTACATCATTCTCTGTGGATTCTTATTGTTTCTTCTTTTCCTTTTCTTTGTCTAGCGACCCCTGGGATGTCTGAACCAGCAGAAGCCACCATCACCTCACCGGGACTTGCAGTGAACTCTGGCCTATCAGGATCAGGAGCAGTAGTAGCAACATGGGATCCTGTAGTGCACATAGCTCACTTGCTGGATCAGGACAACAAAATGCTATTGTCTATTCCATTCACTGATTTAGACACCCAGCAAGTCCCTGACTCTTAGAAGAACTGTGAAGGGGGCCCTACACCACACAGTGTGCGTCAGTACTGGTCTCTGATCAATGAGCCATCCCAGAAAATTCCAGTGTTACTGCAAGGACAGAGTGTTGATATGGTGGATAAGAAGGTGCCGATACCCCCCAGTGCTCTACTGTTTTTCACTTCAACTTATAATTTAACAGCTAGTGGTTCAAAGCGCTTAAAAATGTGTGTGAATTCCTAAGGGACCCAACAGCTGAGGTCGTCGGTCCCTAGACTTACACACTACTTAAATTAACTTATGCTAAGAACAACATGCACACCCATGCCTGAGTGAGGACTCTAACCTCCAACAGGAGGGGCCATGCAATCCGTGACATGGTGCCTCAAACCACATGGCCACTCTGTGCAGCTCAAAGCGCTTAAATATTGGGTTAGAAGCATCAGTGAACACTGATTGGCGTGTTGTGTTACAGATTGAAAATGCGTTGAGAAATGTTAATGTGCAATTTACAGAGCTGGAATGGGATGAACTGTGTCATGCAGAACATTGCATCAACGAACAGATGACCTCTGACTATTCTCCATCTCTGGACATTTACTGTGCTGGTCTGACAGTTTCTATAACACCATTGTGCGATGGCGTGACACTCATGCTAAGATCTGGAAATCGATCCATTTATCTGAAACACTCCACTGTTACAAACTTGTTTGGTCTACTCTTGTACTGGAAAGACTGAACTGTGGGCTGCCTTGTGTTCAAACTGTGTATAAAGACTTTGTGAACTATCTCCGTACATATAGTGTGCATGCAGATCATATAGAACAGTACATCAATATGGTGTCAAAAGAAGAAGCTAAAGAAACTCCCATCAGTTTGAGAGAAATACATGCTGAATTTGTTGCATACAGTTAACAGCTATTCAGTAAATACTGTAAAAAATGAATCAGTTGTTTTTGTTGTTGTTGCTGATGTAAAGCAGCCTATGTATCATTACTGAAATGTAAGTAAAATAAATATAACCGCAAATCTCTGCTGCTTTCCTTATTTAACTACCCTGTCATTATGTTATGCAAGATGATTGCTCTATAGTGGTTGCATTTATTATTTTTATTATTACGAGTGTTCATTTTTCCTGTAAAAGTCTGTTGTACACCAAAACCTGTCGTAGTCAGCATCTTGGCCAGGTCAGTGAAGCACCAGGACTTTTCTTTTGGTGACTGGTCCTGTGAATAAGCAAAGGAAGACCTGAAGAAGGATTATAAAAAGAAGAATGGAATACTCCTTCCTGATAATATACCATAAATTATTGTAGGTCCATCCAATTATGGCAAGACTATTGTCCTCATGACGCTGCTAACAAATGTAGATGAAGTCTGACTTGAATATCTTTCTGTGTTTTGAAAAATACTTTCAGCCCAAATATCAGCTATTACAGGAGATATTGCTTGGTGTAACAGGCATTACACACATGAAATTCGGTGAGAGCGGTAATATCCCTCACCTGAAAAAGTAAAGCCAAATGCTGTATTCATATTTGATGATGTTGCTGTGCAAGCTTCTTCATCTCCCAGTACCTATTGCAACCTACATCCTTCTGAATCTGCTTAGTGTAGTCATGTCTTGGTCTCCCTCTACGATTTTTACCCTCCACACTGCCCTGCAGAACTAAATTGGTGATCCCTTGATGCCTCAGAACATATCTTACCAACCGATCCCTTCTTCTAGCCAAATTGTGCCACAAATTTCTCTTCTCCCCAATTCTGTTCAGTACCTCCTCATTAGTTATGTGATCTATCTATCTAATCTTCAGCATTCTTCTGTAGCACCACATTTCGAAAGCTTCTATTCTCTTCTTGTCCAAACTATTTAACGTCCATGTTTCACTTCCATACATGGCTACACTCCATACAAATACTTTCAGAAACGACTTCCTGACCATTAAATTTGTACTTGATGTTAACAAATTTCTCTTATCCAGAAACTCTTTTCTTGGCATTGCCAGTCTACATTTTATATCCACTCTACATCGACCATCATCAGTTATTTTGTTCCCCAAATAGCAAAACTCCTTTACTATTTTAAGTGTCTCATTTCCTAATCTAATTACCTCAGCATCACCTGACTTAATTAGATTACATTTCATTATCCTCATCTTACTTTTGTTGATGTTCATCTTATATCCTCCGTTCAAGACACTATCCATTCCGTTCAACTGCTCTTCCTGGTCCTTTGCTGTCTATGACAGAATAACAATGTCATCGACAAACATCAAGGTTTTTATTTCTTCTCCATGTATTTTAATTCCTACTCCAAATTTGTCTTTTGTTTCCTTTTCTGCTTGCTTAATATACAGATTGAATAAAAGCAGGGATAGACTACAACCCTGTCTCACTCACTTCCCAACCACTGCTTCCCCTTCATGCCCCTCGACTCATATAACTACCATCTGGTTTCTGTAAAAGTTGTAAATAACCTTTTGGTCCCTGTATTTGACCCCTGCCACCTAAAGAATTTCAAAGAGAGTATTCCAGTCAACATTGTCGAAAGCTTTCTCTAAGTCTACAAATGCTAGAAATGTAGGTTTGCCTTTCCTTAATCTATCTTCTAAGATATGTCTGAGGGTAAGTATTGCCTCATGTGTTCCAACATTTCTATGGAATCCAAACTGATCTTCCCTGAGGTCGGATTCTACCAATTTTTGCATTTGTCTGTACAGAATTCATGTTAGTATTTTGCAACTGTGACTTATAAAACTGATAGTTCGGTAATTTTCATATCTGTCAACATCTGCTTTCTTTGAGATTGGAATTATTACATTCTTCTGGAAGTCTGAGTGTATTTCGTCTGTTTGATACATCTTGCTCACCAGATGGTAGAGTTTTGTCAGGGCTGGGTCTCCCAAGGCTATCAGTAATTCTAATGGAATGTTGTCTACTCCCGGGCCCTTGTTTCGACGTAGGTCTTTCAGTGCTCTGTCAAACTCTTCATGCAGTATCACACCTCCCATTTCATCTTCAACTACGTCCTCTTCCATTTCCATAAGATTATCCTCAAGTATATCGCCCTTGTGTAGATCCTCTATATACTCCTTCCATCTTTCTGCTTTCCCATAGGGACTGATGACCTTAGCAATTAAGTCCCATAAGATTTCACATACATTTGAACACTTTTTTTTGCTTTCCCATCTTTGCTTAGAACTGGGTTTCCACCTGGTCTCTTATTACTCATACAAGTGGCCCTCTTTTCTCCAAAGGTTTGTTCTATTTTCCTGTAGGCAGTATCTGTCTTACCCCTAGTGATATATGTCTCTACATTCTTACATTTGTCCCCAAGCCCTGCTTATCCATTTTTCACTTCCTGTCGACCTCATTTTTGAGACGTTTGTATTCCTTTTTGCCTGTTTCATTTACTGCATTTTTATATTTTCTCCTTTCATCAATTACATTCAATATCTCTTCTGTTACCCAAGGACTTCTACTAGATCTCGTATTTTTACCTACTTGATCCTCTGCTAACTTCACTATTTCATCTCTCAAAGCTACCCATTCTTCTTCTACTGTATTTCTTTCCCCAGTTCTTGTCAGTCGTTCCCTAATGCTCTCTCTGAAACTCACCACAACCTCTGGTTCGTTCAGTTTATCCAGGTCCCACCTCTTTAAATTTCCACCTTTTTGCAGTTTCTTTAGTTTTAATCTACAGTTTATAACCAATAGATTGTGGGCAGAGTCCACATCTGCCTGTGGAAATGTCTTAGTTTAAAACGTGTTTCCTAAACCTCTGTCTTACCATATAAAATCTATATGAAACCTTCCAGTGTCTCCAGGTCTCTTCCATGTATAGAACATTCTTTCATGATTCTTGAACCAAGTGTTAGCTATGATTAAGTTATGCTCTGTGCAAAATTCTACTAGACAGCTTCCTCTTTCATTCATTACCCCCCCATTCCATATTATCTACTACTTTTCCTTCTCTTCCTTTTCCTACTATCGAATTCCAGTCACCCATGACTATTAAATTTTCGTCTCCTTTTACTATCTGAATAATTTCTTTTATCTCATCATATATTTCATCAATCTCTTTGTCATCTGCGGAGCTAGTTGGCATATAAACTTGTACTACTGTAGTAGGTGTGGGCTTCATGTCCATCTTGGCTACAATAATGCGTTCACTATGCTGTTTGTAGTAGCTTACCCGTGCTCCTATTTTTTATTCATTATTAAACATACTCCTGCAGTACCCCTATTTGATTTTTTATTCATAACCCTGTATTCACTTCACCAGAAGTCGTGTTCCTTTTGCCACCAAACTTCACTAATTCCCACTATATCTGACTTTAATCTATCCATTTCCAGTTTTAAAGTTTTTAACCTGCCTGCCTGATTAAGGTATCTGATATTCCACACTTCGATATGTACAACGCTGGTTTTGTTTCTCCTAATAATGACGTCCTTCTGAGTAGTCCCCTCCCAGAGATCTGAATGGGGGACTATTTTACCCGAGAGGACGCCATAATCATTTAACCATACAGTAAAGCTGCCTGCCCTTGGGACAAATTACAGCTGCAGTTTCCCCTTACTTTCAGCCATTTGCAGTACTAGCACAGCAAGGCCGTTTTGGTTAATGTTAAAAGGTCAGATCAGTCAATCGTCCAGACTGTTGCCCCTGCAACTGCTGACAAGGGTGCTGCTCCTCTTCAGGAACTACACGTTTGTCTGGCCTCTCAACAGATACCCTTCCGTTGTAGCAGCTACAGTACAGCTATCTGTATCTCTGAGGTATGCAAGCCTCCCCACCAACGGCAAAGTCCATGGTTCATGGGGGGGACGATCATCCATATTACTCGTACACGCAAATCACTTACCACCAGTTGATTTGGGGACTGGTGAATGCAGTATTTCATTGATTGGACTGGAGACATACAACAGCATCCCAAATATCATCGAGACTAACAACAAACTGTGCTGGATATTAAAGGTGAAAAGACATTGTGGAAATAGAACCTTATGTATACGATATGTAAGATTGAAACGAAGTCTTAAAACAATCTGAAAAAGGTATGGAGCTACGTCCAAACATCAATACACTTAAATCTGAAACAAGGACTGTGAATGGAACGACTGTTTTCAACCAGTAAGGTTCAATAGGCCGCCTACTGGGCTTCACGAAAGGACAGGTTTTCAAGAAGGGTCCTAGTAAATTTTACAAGTCAGATCAGACTATGAACATACTGCTTGTCACCACAATCCAAGTGGAGTGTAACAGTGCAATGAACTCTGACCTCAACGACAGTCTGATTCATAATATTAACGGTTTTTCCCCTCAGTTGCAACAGGGAATAAAATTGTTGAGACTCCCACCAATGCAATATACCCTCCAGTAACAGTTCAAACCTTGAACTATTTGGAGTTGCGTGTTGTGGACCAGAATAATCAACTTGTCGTTTTCGTGGTGAGGAAATTATCATAAGATTACATATAAGGCAGGATAGGCGTATGGTATAAACCAGTGCACGCAACCCAAAACACGTCACTTTCCAGCTGAACTGTAAAGGGATAACACATGCTAACTACGAGTTTCTTAAATCAGTTGACTTGAAACCTCGCAATGACGTACTCAGTCAATAGAAGCAGTCCATTAGAGTATGATGAGCGAATTATATGTCAGGAATACTTCTCGCACAAACCTTACATTTCAGCCAGATTTAACAAGAATGATGAAATTAGGATTGTCATCCAACACCAAGATGCATTGACGCTTCCATGCAAGAGTTTCATATATTTGGAGCGGTTATTCAAGAAAACCGACGGCAGTGCTACACTGGGATTCAGGATTACACGTAATGCTTTAGCATTCCTGTTTCAAGAGATGTGCTATGAACTCAGTAGGTCTGAGAACGACCATACCCACAACGTCGGCATAAATCAACCCTTAAAACAAACGCCTCTGCATTATCCACGAATTTGAATGGTTTAGAAAATGGAGGATGGTTTATAGACGATCTGACAGATAGAACGGTTGCAGAGTATAAACTATTTACTGCATGCATACCTCTAAAAATGTTTATGAGCTACTTTGAGGGCACAAGACAGATTATTATGAATGCTAAACTCGAATTCGTTCTGGTACGGAGTGTGACGGATAATAACTCATACATTCAAGGAACTCAATATGATAACAATTAGCAAGATAGTAGGGAAAATGCCTCACGTAAGTGTATCAGACGAGGAGCGTTTCAAGGTTTTAAAAGTTCTGAATTCCTGTACATATCTATCAATAATATTTCGCTCATGGGAGGTTTTCAAGTACCCAGTGCTACCGACTGCAAGCAGATAAACATGGGCTATGAAAACCTCTTTGTATCTGGAGACGCCTACATTCATCATACTTGCATTTCAGACTGACAGATGAGAGAATATAGTAGATGATTCCACTGTATTCGACAACGGCAGATTAACTAATGTCAGAGTCTACCTGAATTGAGAATTCTACCCACATGACAACTTACACTTGCAGTGGAATGAAAATGTATAAAATCTAGCGTATGGCATGTATGTGAGGTTTTGTTCTTACTATGGAATTACTGAAGAAGAAGGAAGGTGTCTACTCCGTCCACGTAAACTCAAGGAGCTATCGCCGATCATTGTAATAGACTGCTCGTAACAGAACGAGGTAATTGAGTCTGGACCTATACATGTACGAACTTAATTTGAATCTTCGACAAATTGCCCAGAACTCACTGCAGCGTATGTTCTAGTTATACATGACTGTGTGATCAACTACTGTCTGCTCACCAGTGTTGTGCAATGAGCTGTATAAAAGAACTGGTACTCCACCTTACCTAGAGCATTCCACAGTGGCATCTCAAGGTGTGAACATCACTGCAGATACCCAGGGTTTCTATGATGATAAGCATATATTAACAGATGTTGCACTCGTAGTGTACGCAGAAGATGCAGGAATAACAGAGACATTCTCAACAAGCATTACAGCACTGAGGTCTTCCAAGAATGTGAAGTGCACTAAAACATGAAAAAGAGCAAAGTGGTTAACGCATTTCTACCATGGAATTTACTGGGATAATCCTGGCATACCCTACAAAGATATGGTGACGGCGCTTCAATTATTCAACTACATGGATACCATCATCTATGTGAAGGGAAAGGAGAAGAACTCATGGATCCATCGAATGTTCAAGTTTTCTATAATTCAAGACCTGGAATTCTATGGGTGTCCTGCTCTCCATCGACTCAGGAGGAAGAAGATGTGTGAAATTTTTTTAAATATATATACACTCCTGGAAATGGAAAAAAGAACACACTATACTTGCTCCGGACACTGCGAGAGGGATGTACAAGGAATGATCACACGCACGGCACAGCGGACACACCAGGAACCGCGGTGTTGGCCGTCGAATGGCACTAGCTGCGCAGCATTTGTGCACCGCCGCCGTCAGTGTCAGCCAGTTTGCCGTGGCATACGGAGCTCCATCGCAGTCTTTAACACTGGTAGCATGTCGCGACAGCGTGGACGTGAACTGTATGTGCAGTTGACGGACTTTGAGCGAGGGCGAATAGTGGGCATGCGGGAGGCCAGGTGGACGTACCGCCATATTGCTCAACACGTGGGACGTAAGGTCTCCACAGTACATCGATGTTGTCGCCAGTGGTCGGTGGAAGGTGCACGTGCCCGTCGACCTGGGACCGGACCGCAGCGACGCACGGATGCGCGCCAAGACCGTAGGATCCTACGCAGTGCCGTAGGGGACCACACTGCCACTTCCCAGCAAATTAGGGACACTGTATCTCCTGGGGTATCGGCGAGGACCATTCGCAACCGTCTCCATGAAGCTGGGCTACGGTCCCGCACACCGTTAGGCCGTCTTCCGCTCACGCCCCAACATCGTGCAGCCCGCCTCCAGTGGTGTCGCGATAGGCGTGAATGGAGGGACGAATGGAGACGTGTCGTCTTCAGCGATGAGAGTGGCTTCTGCCTTGGTGCCAATGTTGGTCGTATGCGTGTTTGGCGCCGAGCAGGTGAGCGCCACAATCAGGACTGCATACGACCGAGGCACACAGGGCCAACACCCGGCATCATGGTGTGGGGAGCGATCTCCTACACTGGCCGTAGACCTCTGGTGATCGTCGAGGGGACACTGAATAGTGCACGGTACATCCAAACTGTCATCGTACCCATCGTTCTACCATTCCTAGACCGGCAAGGGAACTTGCTGTTCCAACAGGACAATGCACGTCCGCATGTATCCCGTGCCACCCAACGTGCTGTAGAAGGTGTAAGTCAACTACCCTGGCCAGCAAGATCTCCGGATCTGTTCCCCATTGAGCATGTTTGGGACTGGATGAAGCGTCGTCTCACGCGGTCTGCACGTCCAGCACGAACGCTGGTCCAACTGAGGCGCCAGGTGGAAATGGCATGGCAAGCCGTTCCACAGGACTACATCCAGCATCTCTACGATCGTCTCCATGGGAGAATAGCAGCCTGCATTGCTGCGAAAGGTGGATATACACTGTACTAGTGCCGACATTGTGCATGGTCTGTTGCCTGTGTCTATGTGCCTGTGGTTCTGTCAGTGTGATCATGTGATGTATCTGACCCCAGGAATGTGTCAATAAAGTTTCCCCTTCCTGGGACAATGATGCTGTGTAATAAAAGGCAGGATCCAGAGAAAACTCCCGCAAGCAAGTGCACATCTGTGTCCATGTAAAGCCATGCAAACTCTCCTAAAGTGGAAATGCATTCCTGCCAGACATTCATGGCATGCTCATACTCTGCATCCGTTATGGCATCGCCTGTAAGTTTGGTGGGGAAAGCAGTTATGCTGGGTAGTCTTGTTTCGTTGAGTTTTCAATACTGTGTAGATACTCATACGGAAAAACCCCCTTCCTTGTCACAAGTTGGAACTTTTCGTCATCGGGGAATGCAGCTAAAGCCCCATGTATATCCTCCTGAGGTAGAGTTTCAACGAGTTTCTGGAGTGGTGCCTGCATAAAACGTAGCGAGCCAAGGAAGTGGAACATAGTTCTTGTCGTAATTAGTTTGGAGAATGAAATATATTTCTCGAAGCTCTCAGGCAGGACACTGACCTGATCTTTCTTCATGCTCAAACCAGCCAAGTGCTCAACAAGAGAGTGAGTGTCATATGTTCTTAAATTATGGAAGAAAACAGGTATGTGCCCTGGTGACTGGCACTTCAAATTGCATGTATTGTGAGCGGCACCACGTAACTTCACTGCAAGATTACAGTGGTCCCTATGAAGAGCTTCCGCTTTTCTATCTAACAGCAGCCCACATATATGACAGTCAGTCGTGTTATGGTACAAATCTTCATTCTCCTTCGATCTGGTCATGGGAATGTTGTCACTGTAAACCTTATCAACCTCCCATGAAAGTTTGTCGAGTTCAGTGAGTAGCCAAACCGCATGATTATCCCCAACATAAAATTTGCAGCAGTTAACACTTGAATCACAGGACGATTCAATTTGGTATGCTGCCGCATATGGTGGATGTTTTTCTGTAAATGTAGTATGTGAGGCTGTAGGGTCACCTGCACAGTGGGTCATAGGAGCGAGGAGGCATTCAAAGTTGGTGTACGCCACAAATAGGCATCACTCTTGATGGTGAGCATTTTTAAACTTTATGAATTTGTGTTCCTCAGGAGGCATAATAATGTACTGGGTTCTTACTGGGTTCTTGGAAACACAATCTACTAATGTCTTTCGCAGGCAAGTGCTCTTTCATATAAGCGTACACTCCGCTGCAGAGTGAAAATCTCATTCTGGACAATCTACTAATGCACTGCTAATAACATGTCTGATGAAAAATAATTCAGGCACCTTAAACAAGTATGATTTTTACCATCATGCTTAGTCAGTTGGATGGAAAGGAGTCGAGACATGTCATTGATACAAACATAGTGATAATTATCACCTTCAGAGAAGATTCAAATGGTTCTGAGCACTATGGGACTTAACATCTGAGGTCATCAGTCCCCTAGAACTTAGAACTACTTAAATCCTACTAACCTAACGACATCACACACATCCATGCCCGAGGCAGGATTCGAACCTGTGGCCGTAGCGGTCACACGGTTGCAGACTGAAGCGCCTAGAACCGCATAGAAACGCCAGCCAGCTTCAGAGAAGAGTAGCACGTTTACATGCATCTTACACTCACTAGCAAATTTTGAGAAATGGAATAACAGCATGCTTGTCATTTTCATCTGACTTAACTTCCTTCTCCAGGCCATAAACGTGAACCGATATTCTGGTAGTCTGCGCCTATATTTCAGGTATGTCCTGGATCTTGACTGGGAACTTGATACCATCAAAGTTATAACACTTATGATTGTCAAGGTATCTACCATATCAATGTGTGCACTGTGGATCATTTGTGCAATTTCTCTCACAAACCGTGATTGCCCATGCCAAACGAGCCTGATCGATTTTAATTTCGACATTAATACATGTTTTCTTATTAGCCCAATCTTTAGGTAGACCGATATAGCTAGACACTCTGTTTACTGGATCATAGACAAGTGTATGGATGTCCAGATGTAGTATTTCGCCGAGTGCTCTAGCTGACCCCCTAACTTCCTTCTCAGAAAACTTGGCTAGTATAGCACTCGACATTTGACATGTTCCATGTTCTCATGACATTTTCTCCCCCAAAGATAACTAAGACTTCTCTCTTCAATACCAGAATCAACTTTGAGAGCCTGCAAAAGTTTGATGCAGAGCACTGCGCTGTATTTAATGGTTGGATACCATGGATCATTGACTATCTTGAGGAGTACCTTTTCCACGACAGGAAGGCAACCCCTTGGAAACCAAGAGGGTCATGGTACTCTCCTGCTGGATTCTTGATCATTGTGAACGAGATTCGCTTCTCAATGGCGTCTGGAATCACTGAGTATTCTAACTGCGTGAATGACCTGATCTCCTTCACTAAAAGGCCAGGAGAAGAAGCTACCTCTAGCCACATAATGGTTGCTATCACTAATAATATAACTACAACTAGTCGATGGAGTTTCTTGCAGTGATATTTTGAGGGGTATGTGCTGAACCTCATATCAGGGAGGACCTGGCAGTGGAGGTGCAGGAGGAGGAGATGCTGTGGAATTCGGCTACTGCAAGCAGCTGGTTGCTGCAGCCGTGACCTGCTAGCCTGAGGGAGGACGCCCATGGACGCCAGAAGCGTGCTATTGCGGCTTAGGGAGCAGAGTCGACGGCGGCGGCGACCTCCTAAGCGGTGACTAGCGGCGCCCTTTCCAGCGAAGCGTGCCGTTTTGATGTTACAGGTTTCGCCACCCCCCCCCCCCCCCTCACCCTGTACCCGCGCCATACAGTATTGTGTGAATTTTCCCCTGTAGATTAATGAGAAAAAATTAAGTACAAAGTTCTAAACATCGCTCGCTGCCGCTGAAGCTGCAAGGAAAGAAAGAGTAATGATTATTTCTAAACAGAGTGAGCATGTATTACCTTTTCACTCTGCCCCCTTGGCATCTTCCACATCTCCTCACGATGACAAATGTCTCCCTCCATCTCCTCCACCCACTGTAGCATTTCGCCCTCGCCTGAACTGGAGAGGTCCAATTGATTTATCTCTCCTATATCGCCTGCAATAAAATGATCTAATTATAAATCAACATACACAGCCAGCTGGGATGGCCGAGCGGTTCTAGGCGCTTCAGTCTGGAACCGCGTGACCGCTACAGTTGCAAGTTCGAATCCTGCCTCGGGCATGGATGTGTGTGATGTCCTTAGGTTAGTTAGGTTTAAGTAATTGTAAGTTCTAGAGGACTGATGACCTCAGAAGTTAAGTCCCATAGTGCTCAGAGCCATTTGAACCATTTTTTGAAACATACATGCACACGCAGACACAGACACTACAGGAAAGAAGAATATATTTCTTTAGAATATACACTCGCATGAGATCTGCGATGGCTCCAGCGTATCTCCAGCACATACCCCTTCCTGTCCCCCTTCTTTGTCTGCCAGGAAGTCATCTGCAACAGAGAATATACTTCATATTACATATACAATGAACTTTAATTACGTGTACACAGTACTATAGAGATGAAAAAATTAATGGACACACACACACACACACACACACAGATATATATACACCCCTGGAAATTGAAATACGAACACCGTGAATTCATTGTCCCGGGAAGGGGAAACTTTCCTGACCACATTCCTGGGGTCAGATACATCACATGATCACACTGACAGAACCACAGGCACATAGACACAGGTAACAGACCATGCACAATGTCGGCACTAGTACAGTGTATATCCACCTTTCGCAGCAATGCAGGCTGCTATTCTCCCATGGAGACGATCGTAGAGATGCTGGATGTAGTCCTGTGGAACGGCTTGCCATGCCATTTCCACCTGGCGCCTCAGTTGGACCAGCGTTCGTGCTGGACGTGCAGACCGCGTGAGACGACACTTCATCCAGTCCCAAACGTGCTCAATGGGGGACAGATTCGGAGATCTTGCTGGCCAGGGTAGTTGACTTACACCTTATAGAGCACGTTGGGTGGCACGGGATACATGAGGACGTGCATTGTCCTGTTGGAACAGCAAGTTCCCTTGCCGGTCTAGGAATGGTAGAACGATGGGTTCGATGACAGTTTGGATGTACCGTGCACTATTCAGTGTCCCCTCGACGATCACCAGAGGTCTACGGCCAGTGTAGGAGATCGCTCCCCACACCATGATGCCGGGTGTTGGCCCTGTGTGCCTGGGTCGTATGCAGTCCTGATTGTGGCGCTCACCTGCACGGCGCCAAACACGCATACGACCATCATTGGCACCAAGGCAGAAGCCACTCTCATCGCTGAAGACGACACGTCTCCATTCGTCCCTCCATTCACGCCTGTCGCGACACCACTGGAGGCGGGCTGCACGATGTTGGGGCGTGAGCGGAAGACGGCCTAACGGTGTGCGGGACCGTAGCCCAGCTTCATGGAGACGGTTGCGAACGGTCCTCGCCGATACCCCAGGAGATACAGTGTCCCTAATTTGCTGGGAAGTGGCGGTGCGGTCCCCTACGGCTCTGCGTAGGATCCTACGGTGTTGGCGTGCATCCGTGCGTCGCTGCGGTCCGGTCCCAGGTCGACGGGCACGTGCACCTTCCGCCGACCACTGGCGACAACATCGATGTACTGTGGAGTCCTCACGCCCCACGTGTTGAGCAATTCGGCGGTACGTCCACCCGGTCTCCCGCATGCCCACTATACACCCTCGCTCAAAGTCCGTCAACTGCACATACGGTTCACGTCCACGCTGTCGCGGCATGCTACCAGTGTTAAAGACTGCGATGGAGCTCCGTATGCCACGGCAAACTGGCTGACACTGACGGCGGCGGTGCACAAATGCTGCGCAGCTAGCGCCATTCGACGGCCAACACCGCGGTTCCTGGTGTGTCCGCTGTGCCGTGCGTGTGATCACTGCTTGTACAGCCCTCTCGCAGTGTCCGGAGCAAGTATGGTGGGTCTGACACACCGGTGTCAATCTGTTCTTTTTTCCATTTCCAGTATATATATATATATATATATATATATATATATATATATATATATATATATGGTGGAATCGATTCTGAGACTGCAACTGCCTTGGAAGAACGGAGTCCTCATGTGCATCAGTATTCTGCAGACATTTACTGGGTAAATGTTTGTTCGTGGTTCAGTCCGACCACGACTGATGGCCTGTGGAGGCCCAGCAGGACAGGAGGAGAATGGCCCGGCAGCTGACGCCAGCTCTGAGATGCACGACTGGGATGGCATGTGTGGCTGGCGACATGGGATGATGGACAGTGTGTGCTTCGCGATTGACCGATTTTTAACAGCGTAATAATGTGTGACGGGTGTTTCATGACGCCGGCCGCGGTGGAACCGTGCAACTGCTGCAGTCGCAGGCTCGAATCCTGCCTCGGGCATGGATGTGTGTGATGTCCTTAGGTTAGTTAGGTTTAAGTAGTTCTAAGTCCTAGGGGACTAATGACCACAGCAGTTGAGTCCCATAGTGCTCAGAGCCATTTGAACCATTTTTTTTTGTTTCATGACGGCTTTCCTTGTACGAGCGGAATAAAAAAACACGATCGATTCAAATGGTTCTTTCCAAGACCTGTATCTTCCAAAACAGCAGAAAATTATGAGCAAAAGAAATCCAACCTTACAAACTGAATTTTTTGCAAAGAAACAATATATGTTCTGCTATGTAATTGAATTTCCTGTTGTGAAGTCTTCCTCTCCAGCACAGAGCCGCCAATTTCTAGGTAGTGGAGGGGTAGAGTGGAGAGGAGGGATGGCAGTTTACCAGGGGAGGAAGAGTTAATTAATTGATCATTTAATTGAGTAGTTAATCAAACTGATTGAGTGGGAGGGGGCTAATCGAATAACTCAGGCCTGAAAGTGTACAAAAGGAAGGATTATTCTCAGAGGGTCATAACCTGTCAATCTAAAGAGAACAATAGGTTTGGCTCAGAGTGCATACTTGCCCCTAATGTAGGCAACCTGCACTAAGAATACGCTTTGATTCTGTCTTTGCCCTACTATGCTCATCAAGATTTATAAACCATGCTGGAAAAGATAGCTGAATGGCTGCGACCATTGGAACATTGGATGGGTTCAGATAGAAGGCCACTAGCATGATGTTCCACTAATTTTCCATCTCAGGACCATAGCCAAACTTAAGATACCGCTCTGACCATTTGTTGGTATCATAGTTGGTTTGAGCCACAGGCTACCAAGTGACTGAGGCTGTGTTACCCATAGTTAGTTAGCTAGTTATTAGTTAGTTTGTTGTGCGTTCCATTGATCAATCTCACAGTACAGTAGACGCTATGATGTGGAATGTGTCAAGTGCACAAGAAATGCACATATGAAACATGTTTATATATATATATATATATATATATATATATATATATATATATATATATATATATATATATATACACTCCTGGAAATTGAAATAAGAACACCGTGAATTCATTGTCCCAGGAAGGGGAAACTTTATTGACACATTCCTGGGGTCAGATACATCACATGATCACACTGACAGAACCACAGGCACATAGACACAGGCAACAGAGCATGCACAATGTCGGCACTAGTACAGTGTATATCCACCTTTCGCAGCAATGCAGGCTGCTATTCTCCCATGGAGACGATCGTAGAGATGCTGGCTGTAGTCCTGTGGAACGGCTTGCCATGCCATTTCCACCTGGCGCCTCAGTTGGACCAGCGTTCGTGCTGGACGTGCATACCGCGTGAGACGACGCTTCATCCAGTCCCAAACATGCTCAATGGGGGACAGATCTGGAGATCTTGCTGGCCAGGGTAGCTGACTTACACCTTCTAGAGCACGTTGGGTGGCACGGGATACATGCGGACGTGCATTGTCCTGTTGGAACAGCAAGTTCCCTTGCCGGTCTAGGAATAGTAGAACGATGGGTTCGATGACGGTTTGGATGTACCGTGCACTATTCAGTGTCCCCTCGACGATCACCAGAGGTCTACGGCCAGTGTAGGAGATCGCTCCCCACACCATGATGCCGGGTGTTGGCCCTGTATGCCTCGGTCGTATGCAGTCCTGATTGTAGCGCTCACCTTCACGGCGCCAAACAGGCATACGACCATCATTGGCACCAAGGCAGAAGCGACTCTCATCGCTGAAGACGACACGTCTCCATTCGTCCCTCCATTCACGCCTGTCGCGACACCACTGGAGGCGGGCTGCACGATGTTGGGGCGTGAGCGGAAGACGGCCTAACGGTGTGCAGGACCGTAGCCCAGCTTCATGGAGACGGTTGCGAATGGTCGTCGCCGATACCCCAGGAGCAACAGTGTCCCTAATTTGCTGGGAAGTGGCGGTGCGGTCCCCTACAGCACTGCGTAGGATCCTACGGTCTTGGCGTGCATCCGTGCGTCGCTGCGGTCCGGTCCCAGGTCGACGGGCACGTGCACTTTCCGCCGACCACTGGCGACAACATCGATGTACTGTGGAGATCTCACGCCCCACGTGTTGAGCAATTCGGCGGTACGTCCACCTGGCCTCCCGCATGCCCACTATACGCCCTCGCTCAAAGTCCGTCAACTGCACATACGGTTCACGTTCACGCTGTCGCGGCATGCTACCAGTGTTAAAGACTGCGATGGAGCTCCGTATGCCATGGCAAACTGGCTGACACTGACGGCGGCGGTGCACAAATGCTGCGCAGCTAGCGCCATTCGACGGCCAACACCTCGGTTCCTGGTGTGTCCACTGTGCCGTCCGTGTGATCATTGCTTGTACAGCCCTCTGGCAGTGTCCGGAGCAAGTATGGTGGGTCTGACACACCGGTGTCAATGTGTTCTTTTTTCCATTTCCAGGAGTGTATATATATATTACAGTACAAAGTTAAAGGTTAGAGGCCGCCTACATATTTGGAAGTACAGGCCATGAATTCTAGCGGAGAGCACATGAGCTACTAGAACTAGTTGCCAAACTTCACTGTAGAGTGTGCAGACGTAGTAGCTGTCATGGTTTGTGAGTATTTGGCTGTGAATTTTTTTTCTGTCATAAAAAGTTGGAAAGGTTTGTGTTTACTTGAATAAAACTCAAATTTCTAACATATTAAGTACATATATGGCTTGTTGTTCGAATGCCGTTTTACATTAATTAACGTCAGTTGCGAACCAAACTAACTGTAGGCTAAATCGTTTGTCCCAAGATGGCGAGGGTGGATATATGGGCCCCTTTTGCTGCTGGTATTATGGGCCCCGTAAAATCAATCAGATTGTATGGGACCATTTACAAATATTGCTACTCTTTATGTATCAGATGCCTCGAAGACATCTTTACCCCCCCAAAAATGGAAATGGCAATCGTGGGACAAAGCAAATATGGCAAATGCTATTGTAGCTATTAAATAGAAAAAAATGGGGTTGAAGAAAGCGGTTAAAGTGTACTCTGTCCCTCGTTCTACACTCCAAAGGCTTTCACGAATCGATAAACTGGTCGAAGAAATAGTTAATATTAAACTGGGCCGTCCACCAGTTTTGCCACAGGGACTTGAGAACGAACTGGTTAAATATCTTCCCATTATGGAATCCAAATTCTACGGCCTTGCCAGAAATAACGTCAGGCACATGGCTTACCAGCTTTACACAAGAAATAAAACCCCTCATCCATTTGTAAAGGGCGAAGTTGCTGGTCGAGCTTGGTTGACCATTTTATGTCACGGCACAAAAATATTCTGTCTATTTTGAAGCCATCCGCAACTTCGATTTCACATGCTAATAGGTTTAATAAACAAGCTGTCGACAATTTCTTCAATTTACTTGAAACTGCGTTCAGTAAGTACAAATGTCCTGCGGACAGAGTTTTTAATGTAGACGAGTCAGGCCTTAATGTTGTTCAAAGCAAAATTTGTCGTGTCATAGGTCTGATGTGAAAAAGGCAAGTTTGTGCATTATCTGCAGCTGAAAGAGGATCACTTGTAAAGTGTGTGTTCTGCATGAGCGCGTCTGGTACTTTCGTCCCACCAATGATAATTTTCCCCAGGAAAAATATGACGGATACACTGATGAAAGGGGCTCTACCTGGCTCTATAGGAAGGTGTCATCCCTCTGGTTGGATTCAGAGCAACCTTTTCACTGATTGGTTAATCCATTTTATCTCTAAAACAAAGCCATCAAAAGATGATCCTATTTTGCTTATTTTAGATGGCCACGCTACACACAAGTTGCAACCACTAGATAGGAGCTTCATGGGGCCCCTTAAGAATCATTATAGTGACTACATAAGGCAATGGATACTGCACTACAATAGGCCTCTGAGACCATACTATATTGCTGAGCTACTTGGGCATGCATTCCTGAAATGTCAGACAGCTGAAATAGCCATTTCAGGGTTCAGAGTCACAGGAATTTTCCCTGTAAATCGCAAAGTGTTTAATGATATTGTCTTTGCTCCCTCTGAAGAGATTAACGCTCAAAGTCTGACTGTAGATGCTCTGAAAGCCAATAAAGGGCAAACTCCTAAGGACAAGCCTTCTAGTCAATCAGCTCAATGCATTCATCCTGGCTCATCATTGACATTAACTACACCATCTGCAAGAGACTTGGCAGAAGCTGCGCCCTCAGGATACTCTTCCCAACAACGTTTTGGTCATGTTTCTTCCCAAGACATATTGCCAATACCAAGACCAAAAAGAAAATTGACAAACAAAGGCCCAAAACCCATTACTTGTGCTGTTGTAACTTCTTCTCCTTAGAAACGTGCACTAAAAGGGGCAGAAGAAAAGAAAAATAAGAAAAATAAGAAAAAACAAGACGGAAATGAAAAGAGCAGTACAATGAAGAACGGTGGCAATGAAAAACAACCAAATTCTAGAAAATGTAGGAGAAATAAGTTAGTGTATGAACATGAATCAGATGAAGAAGGTGAAGAGGCAAGTGTAGGTTTTGTTTCGGGAGAATCCCTGCCAGACATTGAAGTTGGTGTTTCTGTCCCTGATGTTAACGATGCTGTATGTCTATTGTGTGAAGGTTTTTATTTCAAACGACACAAAAGGTGAACTTTGGGTCCAGTGGGATGTGGGCTCACAACGAATGTGCTGCATGCGAAGAAGATGCATTTGTGTGTGACTATTGTAAATAGACTAGGCATAGGCTTTGAAAATCATCCCACCAGTAGACTAATAACAATGTTCAGAGTGAATCTTTCTTTCATTATACTCAAAAATTAAATAAAACTATTTTTTTCAAATTTTTGTTTCTTTTTATTTCAAACTACCTTGGAGCCCATATTACCAGCACAAATTCTTGACACAACAAAATGCAGACTATCAGGAAAAAAATAAAATTTCGTTTTAAATATTAAAAAGGTGAACCAAAACATGTTGTAACTATTGCAGGACATACTAGAGAAATTTTTTATGTTAATTTCAGGTGATTATACTAAACATAAATGGTGGTATATAAAAAAAACAAAGTGGGGGCCAATTTATCCACCTTCACCTTTAATATCTGTATTATTTACCCCATTCCCTTAAATGGCACAAAAAGCATATACTATATGTATAGAATTATTTATTCCTCATCAAGAATTCATCTATGGTATAGAAGGAGTTGTCAAGGAGATATGATTCCAATTTATTTTTGAAGCTATTAGTGCTATCTGTCAGGCACCTTATTTCATCTGGTAATTTGTCGCAAATTTTTATAGCAGCATATTATACCCCTTTTGGTGCCAAAGATAGGTTGAGCAAAATATAGTGTAAGTCTTTCTTTTTCTGGTATTATAATCATGAATGTCACTGTTGTTTTTAAACTGGTCCATGCTGTTGAGAACAAATTTCACTAGTGAGTAGATGTATTGTGAGGCTGTTGTAAGAATTCCCAATCTTTTAAAAAGATGCCTACAAGATGTGAGACTATGAACCCCACACATTTCTAACTGCTTTCTTTTGAGCAGTGAATACTTTTTGTCTAAGTGTTGCATTACCCCAAAATATTATTCCATATGACATCAGAGAGTGAAAGTATGCTAAGTATGTTAGCTTACTAATTTCTGTATCTTCAAAATTGTCAATTATTCTGATTGCAAAAGTTGCTGAATCTAGTCGCTTTAGGAGATCCAAAATATGAATTTTCCAATTAGTATTCTCATCTATATGTACACCCAAAAACTTAGTTTACTGATTTCTGTTGATGTGTTAAGGTTATTGAAGGAACTGTACTTTTTGCAGCAGAAAATTGGATGTACGTGTTTTTTCAAAGCTTAGAGCAAGCCCATTTGCAGAAAACCAATTAATGACTTTTCCAAAGACCTTATTTGTATCATTGTCAATTTGACTTTCTTTTACTGGATTAATAATGATGCTTGTATCATCAGCAGACAGTGTCAGTTCAGCTTCCTGTTTCAGATAGGAAGGGAGGTCGTTCACATATATCAAGAACAAAAGGGGACCCACGACTGAACCCTGTGGAACACCTAATGTAATTTCACCCCAGTTAGATGAAGTGACTAACTTATTTAAATCACTTGGCCAATACAAGGAAACTTTTTGCTTCCTGACTTAAACCACTCATATGCTATTCCATTTATACCATAGAATTGTAATTTATGTAACATAATGTCATTGTTCAAACAAACAAATGCTTTGGACAAGTCAGAAAATTCCTATTGGTGATATTTTACTATTTAAAGACTCTATTATGTGGACAGTAAAATTGTATATTGCTGTATCAGTGGAACAGCATTTTTGAAATCCAAATTGTGATTTACTAAGTATCCCATTACTCTTGAGTACATTACATTCTTGAAGATTTTTGAGAATGCTGTAAGTGAGGATACTGGCCGATAATTATTGACATCTGTGGTGTCCCCCTTTTTGTAGAGAAGGCTGACAAAGGCATATTTTAGGCTGTCTGGGAAAATACCTGAGTTAGTGATGCATTACATATGTGACTCAGAACATCAGCTGTAATTGCTCCACATTGTTTTAATATCTCATTGGAGATGTCATCTACTCCAAAAAAACATTTATTTTTCAGAGATTTAATAATTCTACTTATTTAACAAGAGGTTGTTAGGTGAAAGTTAATCTGACTAAATTTTTTCAAAACAGACTCTTCCATGTACTGCCTACCTTTTCTTTTCAACTGCTGTCATCAATTTTTTCTCCTACACTTAAGAAATGGTTGTTAAATACATTAGCTACTTGTGTACTGTTGGTTGGGATGGTCTCATTCTCTTTAACAGTAATACTACCTACCCCAGTGGTTACTTTTCCTTTCTCCCTTCTAACAACATTCCATATTGATTTGATTTTATTGCCAGAATTGTTAATTTCTTTTCTAACACACATATTTCTTGATTTCCTTACACCTTTTCTCAGTATGTTACAATAATTTTTGTAGGTAGTGTAAAACTACTTCTGGATCTTTACTAGTTCTTGCTGTCTCATACAGCTTTCTTTTTCTTTCTGAAGACACTTTAATACCTGTAATAATCCAACCTTTCTTTGAAAAGTGTGTGGTGTTACACTTACTAATTTTCTTTGAGAAACAGTATTCGAACAGGGATATACATTTATCAAGAAATATGTTGCACTTATCATTAACATTTGTCTCATTATATACATCTCCCTAATTAACATTTCTGAAGCTTTCACTGAAGTGCTGTATAGATACCGGGTTGAGCGACCTCACACTTTTACTTAATGCTTTCTGAACTGTACACCTTGTTACGTTTTGTAAGTTAATCAGTTGTGCATCATGGTCTGACAATCCATTTACCACAGGGAAAGCAGGTGTTTGTTTCACATTCTCTTTCTGTACAAATACATTATGTGTTAGCAGGCTACTATCCTGAGCTGTACATGTAGGGAAATTAATCACTGGTTCTAAGTTATATGTTGTTAATAACACTTCTAGTTCACTTTTTCTATCAGAATTACTTAGAAAGTTTACATTGAAATCACCGCAGATTAATAACTTCTTTTTGTCTGACAGACAGCATAATAGGGATTCAAACTTTTTTATGAACAGCTCCCAGTCTCCTAATGGGGATCTGTACACTGTTGCTAATATCAATACTACATTACCTAGCTGAAGTTCACATGCACAAACCTCAGAGTGCTGATCCACACAAAATTTTCTTACTTCTACAGTTTTGCATTTATACCCTTGTTTTATGAAAATGGCAACTCCTCCTTTATTCATACTAGATCTACAAGTGTAAGATGCCAAGTTATACCCACTTATATTGATATTATCCATGCCCACAGTGGCATGGTCTTCAGACAGACAGAGTGTATCAATCTCATTCTTATTTTTGAGATCATCTAAACACACTAATAACTCCTCTACTTTATTTTTTATTACCCTGATATTTTGATAAAGTATGTTGATACTGCCCTTAGCTTTACCCCTATTAATTGTACATGAAGTTTCTTTTATTCTATTTATCTTGATTGTCATCTGTCTGGACTTTGGCTTTAACTTAAAAAACCTGTCTGCCTGGACCCATTAACCACAGGGATCACCCCTTGTGTGACTGTGGACCCCTTACAGTTTCTGCTAATAGAGAAGCTAACTTACTTTTCCCCATCCTATTTAGGTGCAGGCCATGTGTAGCGTATCCTGACGTACCAATAGCATTTACTGGAACTACACTTACGTGAGATTTTGCCGTTTTATGGAGCATTCTGCTCAGCTCAGTGTTAACATACCTTACAGCTGTGTGTACCCAGGGATGATCATGGCGCTGAAAGACCTCCACAAAACCCACATTTGTGCCCTCAGTTTCTGCTCCTATTTTATCCATGTCACTCCTAATACAATACCTTTTCAGAAAAGGTGTTCAAACGTATTTTGCACTACTGTCTGTCTGTAAGCCCCACAATGAATCAATAGACATTCCAGTCTACACTCGGAAGGTTAAAGTTGCCTCCAACAACTACTGCATGATCTGGGTTTTTATCTGGTATTGACCATAGACTTTCTTTGAATACTCTAGAATTGTCACAGCAGAATTGGGTGGCCAGTAGAAACATCCAAGAATAACTTGGTTTGACCTACATCTCTTATATGTGACCAGATAACTTCACTGTCACACTCAACTTCAGTCTTAATAGAGACAATATTATTTTCAACTGCAATGAACACTTGCTCTCTTATGGGCTCTAATCTATCTTTCTGTTATACATTACATGAATTGCTAACTATCTCCATTTCGGCTTTCAGCCAGCTCCCGGCCCCAAAAATAACTTTAACGTGAGAACTTTTCTGGGGGGCAGTAAATTTGGGAATGTTATCATGAATTCTTTGATAGTTTACTGATAAAATCATGATAGTTGAAGTGTCTTTATTCTGAACGCTGTTTGAGTTCCCTTGCTGTGTATCAACTAGCAAGTGTTCATCACCACATACTATCGTGTAAACTAAAAAAAACCTCTTGTGCACTCCACAATTACCCTCCTATCTGAGTAGCTGCCTTCTTTGTGTAGTGCACCACTGACCTAACAAGGGGAGTCCTACAAATACCCACATGATTGCGTGGGTTTATAAATCCACAGTCAAGACCACTACAGAGTCAATGAAGCCTTTGGTTGAGACCCTCCACTTCGCTCCAAACCAAAGGACCCCAATCAATGTTGGAAATGGTGCCGGAAACTGCGAGCTCTGGTTGCACCCCACGCATAAGGCCAGGAGTCTTCACCACCTCCGCCAGCCACCTGTGTGACAGGAGTCATTGGTGCCGATGTAAGCCACAACTTGCTGACAACTGCACCCTGCGTGCTCAGTAGCTGCAGTCAGTGCCGCCTCCACTTATTGTATAAGGTCCCCCAGCAGACATACCTAGCGCACATTGGCTTTCTATTCAGCCCTGAAAGCCATCTGCCTAAGAGGCTCCATGACGTGCCTAACATTGGAGCTGCCAATAACTAGTAAACACCATCTCCTGTGTGCTTTCTTAGACCCTGTTGAAAGAGGGGCCATCTCTCCACTCACAGGATATTCATCCTGGTCAGGCAGACAGTCTCCACATTGGCCCTCCATCTTGAGTGACGTAAAACCATTACCACCAACCTCTCATCCTGCTGTGAAAGTGGAAGCACCATGTTGCGTGCACTAGAAGGTGGCTTGGGAGCAGAGCATATGGGCAAAACAAGCAACACCTGGGGTGTCCCATGCAGTGATTCTACACCACCATTACATCCTGAGGCAGCAGCCTGACGGTGACTGACCATAGTCAAAAGCATTTTCAGTTTTTTCCATACTGCAGCCAGCTCCTTCTGCATCCCCACACAGCATGCACACATCCTAATCATCCTAGCAAGACTAACTGAAGAAGTAGACTATAAAAGCAGACACAATCTTGGATTTGCAACATGCTATGCTCCTGATGTGTCACCAATGAACAATGACGCGTTAATGAGCTACTTTGCTGGCTTTCCAGCGAGCAACTCACTGTGCTACAGACTGAATGAAATCACACATACAAGAACCCGAGATCAAACTACTTAAATAGCAAAACATACACGAAATTTAGTAAATATACCACAAGGAAAACACAGAAAAAGGAAAACCTTTAACTTGCCGCTCTGTACTTGTATATCAGTTGGGAGCTGGAGCCTGATACTGTTTATTTATAAAACTCAATTCACAGGGGTTGGATCCCTCTTTTATGTGGCACGAAAAGCCCATCATTGTATGCTGTTTTGGAAGATGTAGGTCTTGTAAAATACACTGAAAAGAAGTAATTAAATAGAGTTCATTTTTTCCGATGGCGCAAGGAATACCGCCACGAACTCGACGTCTGTGTAACTCGTTGCAGGTAATTACACTGTTAAAACTGTTCCAATTGCGTCATAGCACCAGCTTCAGTGAGGATCTGCCAGGAGCCGTGCCAGCCAGGACAGTGTATCTTAATGTACCATAGCGCTATCTATTTCGCCTGCCTGCACCACACGCTGGTGTCCGAGAGGCCACCCCATAAAACGACTGTCAACCGTCTCGCGGTATTAACACGCCTAAAGTGCCCACTGTGTGCGACTGCTTGGCGGGATTCCGACCAAATGTCCAAACCAGCAAACCATGGTGTTTTAGAATACTGTGCTCTTTTTTTGTGACCGTCTGGTAGTAAGATCACCCTGCACCCATGGTCTCCTTTGTTCGCAGAAGTGTCCTTTGCCATCTCAAGTGGCTACTTCCTGTTTGCACGTGCATGAACTAATCCGTCCAAACCTGTCGACCAAGGTGTCCCCGAATACTGCAATCTGACTGATTCCGGCCAAATTACTGGGCAGTGTTTCAGTCAATGCGAGGAGTGATTGGAAAGTTTTAAGAATGGTCTTGTAATTGTACAATGGCGGTACTTACATGCTACTGTGGTGCATCTCCTTCAAAATAGTCACCTTCTGACTGAACACGCCGTCTCGAACAGTGTTTCCACTTTTGGGAATATTCCTGAATTTTTTTTCCTAAAGTGTGTTGAGAACGCTCTACGTGTTTGCCTGGATGTCTTCAATCGAGTCAACTGGCTTCCCTACCAGTGAAAATTTCAGTTTAGAAAACAGATACATGTCTGCAGGGGCCAAATCAGGGGAATATGGCGGTTGTGGACGCACAGGAGTTTTGAATTTGGTCAAAAATTCAACGATGGAGAAGGCACGAAGAGCCAGAGCATTGTCATGGTGTAGCACCCAACTCCTGTCTTTTCACAATGCAGGCCTTTTCTTCCACACCTTCTCGCGCAAACGCTCAAGGACACGCTTGTAGTATTCCTGGTTAAATGTCTGTCCTCCAGGGGTAAATTCATGATGTATAATACCGGTACAATCGAAAAAAAGCACCAACATTGTATTCACCTTCGACCGACTTTACTCTGCTTTTTACTGTTATGGTGAACCTGGAGTCTTCCACTGCGAAGACTGCACTTTGGTTTCAGGATCCTATCCATATAACCACGATTCGTCACTTGTAATTACGCTATTTAACAAATCTGGGTCATTTTTATTCCGATTAATCAGCTCTTGGCACACTTCAAGTCGGTATTGTCTCTGGTCACATGACAACACTTTGGAATGAATTTTGGAATAAATTTTGCAGACACTCCACTCCAGGCATGTTAAGATCTTCAGTTAAAACTGACTAAACTGCATAGAAACTTAAATTACGTTCATCAGCCATCTCCCTAATTGTAAGTCTACGATCAAAGCGCACTAAGTTGCGAACTTTCACAACATTTTTATTCGTTTTTCAGGTGGAAGGATGGCCGGACAGTGGTTCAGCTTCAAATGATTCGCAACCATTTTTAAATCTGGTGAACCAGACAAAAACATTTTACTGGCTCATACAATTATCTCCAAAACCGGTTTTAATAGTTCATAAGTATCAGAAGCTGATTTCCCGATTTTAAAATAAAATTTCACACAAACTCGTTGCTCCGTTTTTACGTTCATTTTCGCGCAGGCAGAACCCGGCAACAAGCCCTAACAAACCTGCGCTCAACCAGCTGCCACAACGAACTGAATAAAGGAAATTGCAATTTCCTGTCAGAGGACGTTCAAGGACAAGGCAATGACTCTCTCCCCACCCTCCGTATACCTGCCCGCCTAACCAGTAAGCAGTAGCGGATCGATTCTTACAATGCTCCAATCACACCTAGTATAAACCATACACCCTCCACCCTTGGCCTCATTCTGCTATTGTGCGCGGGTGGGTCAGCTCAATTTCATTTCTCCCTGTTGTGTTACTAGTCTGTCTGCTTTGTCGTCATCTTATCTGTACCAACATAAAGTATTCTGCTGATGCAGTAGGCAACAGCAGTGGCAATCCCAGTGACACCAAAGTCTGAGGGTAATGGGAATTACCTAGTAAGTTAATATTCAAACTGGCAACTATAACTTTTTCTTCCAATAAGAATTACATAGTAGCATTGTTAAATACATTTCGTCTTATTGTTCCAGCATACATCAACCAAATTGTGGATACGTTGAAGGTGGGGACGGAGAGATTGCAGCAGCAGCAAGTAAATATTCAGGGTGGTCCATTGATCGTGACCGGGCCAAATATCTCACGAAATAAGCGTCAAACGAAAAAACTACAAAGAACGAAACTTGTCTAGCTTGAAGGGGGAAACCAGATGGCGCTATGGTTGGCCCACTAGATGGCGCTGCCATAGGTCAAACGGATATCAACTGCGTTTTTTAAAATAGGAACCCCCATTTTTAATTACATATTCGTGTAGTACGTAAATAAATTTGAATGTTTTGAGTTGGACCACTTTTTTCGCTTTCTGATAGATGGTGCTCTAATAGTCACAAGCATATGACACACTTTTAGACGAACAGTTGGTAACAGGTAGGTTTTTTAAATTAAAATACAGAACGTAGGTACGTTTGAACATTTTATTTCGGTTGTTCCAATGTGATACATGTACCTTTGTGAACTTATCATTTCTGAGAACGCATGCTGTTACAGCGTGATTACCTGTAAATACCACATTAATGCAATAAATGCTCAAAATGATGTCCATCAACCTCAATGCATTTGGCAATACGTGTAACGACATTCCTCTCAACAGCGAGTAGTTCGCCTTCCGTACTGTTTGCACATGCATTGGCAATGCACTGATGCATGTTGTCAGGCGTTGCTGGCGGATCACGATAGCAAATATCCCTCAGCTTTCCTCGCAGAAAGAAATCCAGGGACGGCAGATCTGGTGAACGTGCGGGGCATGGTGTGATGCTTCGATGACCAATCCACCTGTCATGAAATATTCTATTCAATACCGCTTCAACCACACGTGAGCTATGTGCTGGACATCCATCATGTTGGAAGTACATCGCCATTCTGTCATGCAGTGAAACATCTTGTAGTAACATCGGTAGAACATTACATAGGAAATCAGCATACATTGCACCATTTACATTGCCATCGATAAAATGGGGGCCAATTATCCTTCCTTCCATAATGCCGCACCATACATTAACCCGACAAGGTCACTGATGCTCCACTTGTCGTAGCCATCGTGGATTTTCCGTTGCCCAATAGTGCATATTGTGCTGGTTTACGTTACTGCTGTTGGTGAAAGCGCTTCGTCGCTAAATGGAACACATGCAAAATATATCTCGTCATCCTGTAATTTCTCTTGTGCCCAGTGGCAGAAGTGCACACGACTTTCAAAGTCGTCGCCATGCAATTCCTGGTGCATAGAAATATGGTACGGGTGCAATCGATGTTGATGTAGCATTCTCAACATCGACATTTTTGAGATTCCCGATTCTCCAGCAATTTGTCTCTTACTGATGTGCGGATTAGCTGCGACAACACCTACTTGGGCATAATTATTTGTTGCAGGTCGTGGTTGACGTTTCACATGTGGCTGAAAACTTCCTGTTTCCTTAAATAGCGTAACTATCCAACGAACGGTCCGGACACATGGATGAAGTCGTCCAGGATACCGAGTAGCAAACATAGCACACTCCTGTTGGGCATTTTGATCAAAATAGCCATACATCAACACGATATCGACCTTTTTTGCAATTGGTAAACCGTCCATTTTGACACGGGTAATGTATCACGAAGCAAATACCGTCCGCACTGGCGGCATGTTACGTGATACCACGTACTTATACGTTTGTGACTATTACAGTGCCATCTATCACAAAGCGAAAAAAGTGGTCCAACTAAAATATTCATATTTCCTTACGTACTACACGAATATGTAATAAAAAATGGGGGTTCTTCTTTTAAAAAAACGCAGTTGATATCCGTTTGACCTATGGCAGCGCCATCTAGTGGTCCAACCATAGCGCCATCTGGTTTCCCCCTTCAAGCTAGATGAGTTTCGTTCTTTGTGGTTTTTTCGTTTGATGCTTGTTTCGTGAGATATTTGGCGCAGTCACTATCAAAGGACCACCCTGTATATCTATATTTTCTTCATATACGTAATGTCCAGCTGTTATTTAGGTGGTCAGTCAGTGAGTTCTCGCCGTTATACATGATTTTTAAAATCAAAATCCGTAACTGTAACTTTTTCACATAGAATTTCGTAGTATTGAATACAAGTCATCTTATTGTTTCATTATATGTCCAAGGCATAATTGGTGAGCCAGCAACTGTAGCAGCATCAGCTGGTGTATGTGGTTTTCTTCATAGTTCTAGGTATACGTAATATATTGCTATTTGATAAAAATTTCATCGTATATATACTATGGTGCATAGTCTTTGTTGTTGCTGCAGACGATTTCCTGCCAAAGAAGAGGAACTGGGAGGAGTATGTGTTGAGGATAAGCAGGAACCATTGCAGAGCTCCTGTAAGTGGATATACAAAAAATATTTTTTCTCGTATTTTTTTGCGTGTGTAGATGTTTTTATTACTAAAAGGAATAATATGAGGTTTGGGTGATATCAGTGAGATGGACAGATGGCTCTTCCTCAGTTGAGGCGAGGATGGCATGCCACAGTGGATGGAGTAGATGGATAGAGACCTTCGTTGGCGTGAGGAGATGCTGGATGAGATGACGGAGATGTCAAGCAGCCAGAGAGAAATAGGTGATTTATATACATGTACTCATTCTACTTACAAATAACAATAACAATCTATGTTCTTTCTCTCCTTTTCGTTATTCTGTTTCTCTTCAACAGTCGGCCAGGGGAACAATTCTCACAATACACAGTGGCATGGGCCCTGGGGGTGGCAAAGCCAGCTTCGCCAAAGCTGGATCCGGTGAGGCATGGCTTAACGGCAAGGGAGCCGCCCATCCCCGCGAGGGAAGCCACTGCGGCCGCTGCCAACCCTGTTGCCTCCCCCACTGCTACTGCCCCAGCACTGGTCTGGCGTCCATGGGTCACCCACCCTCTGGAGTGCAGTTCAGGGCTTCACAAACAGCAGCCGCACCCAGGATGCTCGCACTGGTCTGATACTGCAATATCAACTCCTCCTTCCCCACCTTCTCTTCCTCGCCGATTCTGCAAGGTACGCCACATACTCCTCAACACCTCACCGCAAGCAGCTTTGTCAAGGTCATCAACTGGTTGCACCTATAGTATTAGTAACAGCGATGATCCTGTGGCTAGTGGCAGTTTCATTTCCCATCCTTTTAGTGAAGGACATCAGGTCAGTAACACCAAACTGCAGTTAGAATACTCGGTGACTTGACGCCTTTGAGGAACGAGTCTCGTTCACTAGAATTGAGAATCAGGCAGGAGGGTACCGCGACACTGTTGGGTTTTTAAGAGCATGCCTTCCTGTATTGGAAACGAAGCTCCTGAAGGCTGCTAATCATCTGTGGTATCCTGCCATTAAAGCTATTAAATGTAGCATAGTGAACCCCCCCCCCCCCCCTCAAAGTTGCCGCTGGCGTTGAAGAGACAAGTCTTCACTAATTTTTGAGAGTAAAATAGTGTGATAACACGGAGTAAATTAATCACCGGGTGGTTTCGTGAGTCCACCTTGAGAACTATCGTGGCCCAGTTTTCCAAGATGGAAGGTAAAGGGTCAGGTAAAGCATTCAGCCGAATACTACACCTGAACATCCATACACATGTCTATCAAAAATGGCTCTGAGCACTATGGGACTTAACATCTGTGGTCATCAGTCCATAGAACTTAGAACTACTTAAACCTAACCAACCTAAGGACATCACACACATCCATGCCAGAGGCAGGATTCGAACCTGCGATCGTAGCGGTCACGCGGTTCCAGACTGAAGCGCCTTTAACCACACGGCCACACTGGCTGGCACATGTCCATCATCCAGTAATTGGAGGGTCTAGCTATATCGAGTTAACTAAAGATAAAGCAAATAAGAAGTCATTCACTACCATCAAAAATGAGAAGGATCAGTCTTGTTTTGCATGGTCAATCCTGGCTTGCAAGAGAAATCACAATTTACATCCAAAGCATGCAGGAAGACACCACATATGTACAAATATTATCCCCAGAGGGTATAACGTTGAGAGTATTGAGTTTCCCACTAAACTCCAGGACATGTCTAAATTTCAGACTCAGAATACCAGAGTATCAGCTCATGTCAGTGGTTTGGAGAAATGCAACAAGACGAGCAGAACAAGTATATAGTTGTCAGCCCCCTCCATTTCTTAAAATCTGCCAATGAGCGTAACATGCACATAAACACGCTCTTATTTTCCAGTGAGAAAAACAAGGAGTAAGGCAAGTATCGTTATGTCTGGATCAAAGATATGTCCCGCCTTCTCACCTCCCAGTTGAGCAAACTAAGGGTAAAGAGCTTATTTGCTTAAGGTGCCTCAATGGCTTTCTGATAAACGAGTATTTAGGTAAACATCTAGTTGACTGCGCTTCCAATGATCGAGTAGGTGTTGTTATGCCTACTGATGAAAACAAATTCATGAAGTTAAAACATACTCACCATCAAGAGTGATGCACAATCTGTGGTGTACAACAACTTTGAATGCCTCCTCGCTCCTGTAACCCACTGTTAAGGTGACTCTACAGACTCACATACTACCTCTACAGGAAAAACGGGTACCATATGCAGCAGCATACCAAATTGAATCGTTTTGTGATTCAAGTCTTAACCGCTGCAAGTCTTATGTTGTGGATAATCCTATGGTTTGGCTGCTCACTGAGCTCTGAAACTTTTATGGGAGGCTGATAAGGCTTACAGCAACAACGTTCCCATGACCAGATTGAAGAAGAATGAAGATTTGTACCATAACACAAGTGACTGTCCTATTTGTGGGATGCCATTAGATAGAAAAGCGGAAACTCTTCATAGGGACCACTGTCATCTTGCAGTGAAGTTCCATAGTGCAGCTCACGAGTACCAGTTACCAAGGTACATACCTGTTTCTTCCATAATTTAAGCGCATATGACATTTACTTTCTTGTTGAGCACTTGTATGGTTTCAGCATGTAGAAATTTCAGGTCAGTGTCCTGCCTGAGAGCATCAAGGAATATATTTCATTCTCCAAACAAACGACGCCAAGACCTATGTTTCACTTCCTTGACTCACTACGTTTTGTGCAGGCACCACTCCAGATACTCGTTGAAGCCCTACCTTGGGAGTATATGCACATGACTTGAGCTGCATTCCCCAATGACGAAAAGTTCCAACTTGTGGCAAGAAAGGGGGTTTTTCCGTATGAGTACCTAGATAGTATGGCAAAACTCAATGAAACAAGACTACCCAATATATCTGCCTTCTCCAACAATCTTACAGGCGATGCCATAATGTGTGCAGAGTATAAGCATTCTGTGAATGTCTGGCAGGAATTCAGTATCACCACTTGAAGAGAGTATGCACAGCTTTACTTGGACACATACAAGCGCTGGCTTATGGACGTTTTCTAGAAATTCCAGAGTCTATTCATGACCATATATTCTCTGGATACCATTCTCTGGATACCACGTTCTATTACACGGCACCTGGGTTGTCTTGGGACGCTATGCTCGAGAGGACGAAGTGCAGCATCGACTTATTCACTGATACTGACATGCTTCTTTTGCTTGAGTGAGGGATGTGTGGGGGACTTCGACAATGTGTCCATCGGCACGCCAAGGCAAATAACCTATGAATGGGTTCAATGCATCCCTTGATTTGAGTTACATCATGTACCTGGATGTAAATAACTTATACAGGCACACCACGCATCTATCACTACCGATTGGTGAGTTTTGATGGACGTCTAAAGACGAATGCAGGGGATTAGGTGAATAAATCAAGGGTATGGCGGCTGATTGCAATGTGAAGCATGTGATGGAGGTACAACTCACACACGCTATTAGTGTGCATGATGCACACTTCGATTTACTGCTGTGTCCAGAACAACTAGTTCTGCGAAGAAGCTCCACCCCGAAACTGATGACAATGTTGGGGAATAAGCGGAGATATATTATTCATTATTGTAATCTTCAGCAATATCTCAAATTAGGGATGGAGCTGGTTAGAATCACCTTGGCTATCTCCTTCAAGCAGTTCCCCTGGTTGAAGACATATATTGATTTGAATATGAGACAGAGAGCTATTGTGATATGTGACTTTGTAACAGATTTCTACAAAATAACTAATAATTCTATGTTCTTCAAAACAACAGGGAACTTGAGGGACTGGTATGAAATTTTGATTCGATCCAAATGGGGAATTGTATCTCAAAAACTGAACTGTATCTCAAAAATGAAATTGTATGTGCATGAACTGAATAAATTAAAAATATTCGTTACCATATGTCTTTGTTGTTGTTATTTACAAATAAGCTATCCTCTACTGCATTGTGCATATAGAGGATGTGCATGAAACAAATGGCATTAGTTTTTCTGAAGATAAGTATTATTACGGAGATGAAGTTTAAGTTGCATCACAACAAAATATATAGAATGGTTGCATGCGATTATTCCAATTGTGCAGCACAAATTGGCTTATGGTGGCAGCAGGCATGTGACCATGTCCAATTCCAAGGGGATTTAGCAAATGTGTCTAAAATTATACCTCCTATGCTTGAAGAAAACCACAGATGTAGTATACGGGCAAAACTGTATACTGTCAAAGTGAGAACAAGGTGAAATCAGTATAAAAAGTACACACATATTATGGAGTAAAAATTCATTTATTTCTCTCCAACTTAAGAGTAATTTAGCATTTTCAGAAGCAGATATTGCAACACTATTTTCACACATCTTCCTGGGTAGATGGGGATCAGGACACCAGTATAATTCCAGGTCTTGAATAGCAGGAAACTTGAAGATTCGATGCATGTATGCGATATTCTCCTTCCCCTTCATAAAGAAGATGGTATCTGTGTGGTCGAATACTCGAAACTAAGTCACCATGTCTTTATAGGGTACGCCAGGATCATCCCAGTGAATTCCATGGTAGAAACATGTTAACCATTTTGCACTCTTATATGTCTTAGCGCACTTCACATCCTTGAAATACCTCAGTGATACATTGTTTGCTGAGAATGTCACCTTCTCTGTAAGCTACGAACGCAACATCTTTAAATGTGAACTGTCTATGCTCATCACCACAGAAATCCTGAGCGCCTGCAGTGATGTTCACATGTTGAGATACCATTGTGGCATACTCTGGGTATGGTGTAGCATCTATTCCGTTATGCAGCTTGTTGCGCAACGCCAGTGAGCGGTGGTACTTAATAATGCAGTCAGGTAGGACTAGAGCATGCAGTGCAGTGTGTTTTGGGAAATTCGCACTTCTATAGATCCAGATTTAATTAGTTCATTGTGTTTTGAGCAGTTTATTACAATGATTGGTGCCAGCTCCTTGAATCTTCATGGACTGAGGAGATGTCCTTCCCTACATAGTATGATGCACAGAACTCGCACACACATGTTACACTGCATACAATTTCATCCCACTGAAGGCCTAAATTATCATACAGGTAGACTCTGGCATCAGTTAACCTGCAATTATCAAATCTGGTGGAATCATTTGCTATATCGAGTCTTCCATTGGACTGAAATGCAAGTATGATGAACGAGGCATCTCTAGTTGACCGGCAGGTTTTAATACGAGGGAATTTTGAAAAGTAAAGATACAATGGCTCACACTCCTTAAATAGAACATGTATTTATAAAACGTCAGTTACCTCTTATTAACTGGATTATTTGTTATTTATCGAAAGAATCACCCCCGTTATCCAAAGATTTGTTAAGTCGGTGCACAAGCTTTTGTATCCCACAGTCATAGGACAGTTGTCGGAACCACATTTCAACTTCATCTTTGATCTCTTCATCGTCGTGGAATGATTTTCCACCAAGATGTGACTTCAGGTAACGGAAGACATGGAAGTCCGTGGGCGCAAGGTCCAGGATGTATGGCGGATAGTCCAATATGTCCCATTTGAATTGTTTGAGTAGTGCTTTGGTTACAAATGCTATATGTGGGCGAGCGTTGTCATGAAGCAAGCGGACTCCACTCGTCAGCATTCCCCTGCATTTGTTTTGAATTGCCCTTCGAAGACGTTTCAAAGTCTGGCAATATGCAGCAGCGTTAATTGTCGTTCCAGGAGTCATAAATTCCAACAAAAGAATGCCTTGTCTGTCCCAAAAAAACAGAAACCATGATTTTCTTCGCTGAAATCGACGTTTTGCATTTCTTGGCTTTTGGTGAATTCGAATGGCGCCGTTGCATTGATTGTTGCTCGGATTCAGGTGCATGGTGATAAACCCACGTCTCGTCACCTGTCACAATGTGATCAAGGAACTCATCACCTGCTTCAGTATAGCATGTGAGGAAGTCAAGTGCAAAGCCCATCCTTTTGTTTTTGTGTTCTTCCCTTAACAGTGTTGTAACCCAGCGCGCACACTATTTCCTGTACCATAACTTGACAGTGACTTCATCATAACGAGTTGTCATTGACACGTCCGTTACGATCTGATACAATTCTTACAATGTGAGACATCTATTCGCACGAATTGCTTCCTCCGTTCTCCGATGAAGGGCATCAAAGATTACAGGTGGCCAACCTGTTCTTTGTTCGTCATGAACATCAGTCCTACCTTCAGAGAAATGACGACATCATTTCGTTACATTTTGTCCATTCATAACGTTCCCATAAACAGAAACAGTTTCTTTGTGAATATCAGCTGGTCGCTGACCTTTTGCATGAAGAAAATGTATGACGGAGCGCACTTCGCCCTTCTCGGGATTCTGAATCGACTCATTTTAAACACGACCTACCCCAAGCAGAAACAACATTCAACTGCATAACGACCGCGAGGAGAAAGCTAACGGTTCAAGGTTAACACCAGTGTTGCCAACTTGCTCTCCCAAACTCTTCTGTTCCTCTGGCGTACGGCGTATCTTTACTTTTCGAAATACCCTCGTAGATCACATTTTTCTCCTTGCAGTTGGTAACACTGGGTACCCAAAGACCTTCCATGAACGGAAAGATAACGGCTGAAATTCACCAGCATTCAAAACTTTTAAGTGCTTCAAACACTGCCCATCCAATACTGTGATGTGTGGCGTTTTCCATATTGTATTATTGATGGTGGTCTCGTTATCCTCATGAGCTCCCTAAATGTATGAGTTGCTATCCGTTGCACTCTGTACCAGAATAAGTTACTGTTTAGCATTCAGAACAATTCGGTATATAGAATGAGGTTTTCACTCTGCAGCAGAGTGTGCGCTGGTATGAAACTTCCTGGCAGATTAAAACTATGTGCCCGACCGAGACTCGAACTCGGGACCGAGTTCGAGTCTCGGTTGGGCACACAGTTTTAATCTGCCAGGAAGTTTCAGATCGGTATATGTCCTCAAAGTATCTCATAAGCAACTTTAAAGGTATGCACTCAGTAAATCTCTTGTACTCATTCACTATTCTATCCACTGACTCGTCTATGAACAATCCAGCATTTTCTAAATCGTTCACATCCGAGGAAGAAGGAATGACATACAGTTTAAAAGTTCATGTTATGGCAACACTGCCCATATGATCAATCTTGACCCCATTGTCGCGCAATGCGTCTGCTACTGATGTGCGGATTAGCCGCGATAGCAACTAAAACACCTACTTGGGCATCATCATTTGTTGTAGGTCGTTGTTGACGTTTCTCATGTGCGTGCACACTTTCTGTTTCCTTAAATAACGTAACTATCCGGCGAACGGTCCGGACATTTGGATGATGTCGACCAGGATACTGAGCGGCATGCATAACACACAGCCGTTGGTCATTTTCATCACAATAGCCATACATCCACACGATATCGACCTTTTCCGCAATGGGTAAACGGTCCATTTTAACACGAGTAATGTATCACGAAGCAAATACCGTCCGTACTGGCGGAATTTTACGTGATACGACGTACTACACGCATATGTAATAAAAATGGGGATTCCCATTTTAAAAAAACTCAGTTGATATCCGTTTGACCTATGGCAGCACCATCTAGTGGGCCAACCATAGCGCCATTGGTTTCCCCCTTCAAACTAGACAAGTTTCGTTCTTGGTAGTTTTTCGTTTGACGCGTATTTCGTGAGATATTTGGCCTCGTCACGATCAATGGACCATCCTGTATATGCTTCTTCGTAAATTTTAGGAGGAACGTGATGCAGAGATGCCCACATAAGTGTGTATTAAAATTTTGGTAGTGATGAAAACTGTAGAAAACATGTTTTTTGTCGGCGAAGTACAGTTGTTAACTCTTCTGGCGGCTGCCAAGTCTACAAATGAGTCGAAATTGTAGACGTTATTTGTATTTTTCTTAACATACGCGACCCAATGGGTTCCTGGTCCTCAGCAACATCTAATAGATTCACGATTTCACATTCTACGGATTTCCACGTAATCTTCGATAATGTATACCTCGTAAGCGCACCACAGAATCTTGGAATGCCCAATTTTTTCCTGGCAAACTTAAGCAGATCTGTATTTGTAGGCGATCTATCCGGTTTGGTCAGCTACCGCACTTTTTTTTCTTATTTATGAAGAGACCTAGTCCTTCCTTGTATGGTTTCAGGTGTGGTCCTATTCCGATGGCTGCTGCGTCCATCATGCGGTTATGTCTTCTTGCTTCCTCTAGCTGCTCCTGGGATTTTTGTGCGTTCTTCACTGTTCTACCAATAGTTACAGCACAACGAGCCAATGAACCCATCGCTGAGACACCCGCGAGGGCAGGAATGAGGAAGGAGGTAATTCCACCTGATGTCTTGAGTGTCGGCAGAACCCTGTATGCTTTAGCCAGTCAGTCATTTACGCTTCAGGGCACTTTTAGCTGCATACATCGCTATCATAATACAGGTTTTTAAACACTCCTACATAGGCTTCTTCTTCTTCATCGTTATCTTCGTCTTCTTCATGGTTTTATGAACTACAAAAGCTGCAGTGTGGTTTCTCGCACATATTGCCTTGGTTTTATCAGCTAAAATTCTATGTGCGGGATGACATCCTGGCAGATATTTATGTTTTGCTTATGCAATGCCAATGTTCCAAAACGTCTCGTCAAGCAGCTTAATTCCCTTACTACCACGAGCCAAACGTTTCTAAAGCTTTATACCAACATCTCGACTGGGCCTTTGTTGAGAATACCACCACCTCCTATAATGCGTCTGCTATTACTCAAGTTTATGCTACTGTGCGGGTTGTGCTCTGTGCATCCCATTATATAGCAAATAAGATATTCTAATGTATCCATAGCCCTCAACGTTGTCTTAATCGCGCTTTAGTTTTATTTCAAAAAGCGTGTAATATACACTCACAGTCTCTGTACTATTGTGTTCTGATTGTCGCGCTTTTAATACACAGTATGAAAATGGCTGAGGCTGCTGTCTGGTCTGTAGTGAAGCACGCGTGTGGAACACGGTTAAAAAGTGCCAAGAAATAGGTTGTTCTTAATGTTTTTCATAAGTTTACAGAAAAAATGGCTTTGAAATTTTCCGAGGCACTGTATTTAACACGTTCATGTACAAATATACTCTGGTTGCGTAGGGGAATCGGTAGCATAGTTAACTGGTAGTCTCGTGTAGTTCATGGTTGGTTCAAATGGCTCTGAGCACTATGGGACTTAACTTCTGAGGCCACCAGTCCCCTAGAACTTAGAACTACTTAAACCTAACTAACCTACGGACATCACACACATCTATGCCCGGGGCACGATTCGAACCTACGACCGTAGCGATCGCGTGGTTCAAGACTGTAGCGCCTAGAACCGCTCGGCCACTCCGGGCGGCGTAGTTCATGTGTCGCTGGATCAAGTTTCGGCTTGGTTATCCTTTCTTTCGTGCAATTTGAAATACCTACATCTCGTTGTTGTAAAATTCATCATCATTTCTTATTAGTAATGCACGCCTTGTAGTTTCAAATTACACACTGCACGCGAGATTCCTGTTTTCATTTCAAATATAATTTCATAATTATCGATATTGTGTGGAAGATTGTTAATAAAGGTTACTTAAATTACGAAAACATCATTAATTTTTACGACAAAAATCAAAAACCAAATACTCATTTGAACTATGTTCGTTGTGTCATACCACAGATGTAATCTCACATAAGTGTCCTAGAAACGTGAAGAACAATCATTTTCACAGCATCGAGCATACTACAGGTAGACAAATTTCCGTTAACACAATTAATTAATTAACACAATTAATTAATTAAGTCCCCAGAAACTATAAAAGGTATGAAACAACAAAGCACAAGTGTAACTATTCTGTGTGTGACTCAACGTACACATCTGGCACGGTTCGTCCTCAATACGACAAGATGCTTTAAACACCATTTACACTGAAGTAATTAAAAAAAACAGAAATACTATAATTGCATATAGAAACCAGAATTACAGTCTATACAAGAACACGAGCCAGAAGCTTTGTTAACTGAACCTGTGACGAATAGGCATTATTATTTAAGACATTTGAGATAAAAAAAATTATTTACCTTCATATATATTGACGAAAAATACACTCTAATCATTACAGCATCCCCAATTCAACAACATCTGGTGTCTTGCCCAACAGAACAACTGCACACGACATGCTCACAACTAGTACTCTAACTACGGCTACCTCAGAACTACAACAGCCCACAGCAACTTCTCAACAAACACTGCCAGTGGAGGCGTCTGAATAATACTCTTTGGCGCAATCTCTGGCGCTGTGACTTATTGTAGCCACCTTTCATATGCCCCTCCTCCACGGGCTAGAATTTGATGGTAGTTTAGCCAGCATTGGTGGTGAAAATGCCACCAAATACGTCCAAAAAATACAGACAAAAATTAAAAAGTAATATTAATAAGTAAATATCACATAACTAAATAAATTTTGGCTTTGCACTGACCCTTCAATAACCTAATATATAAAATACCTTAAGGACTACAAATGCTTTCATACATGTGATTTTACACGATAGTTTACACAAGTATAATTCAATCAATGGCACCAGCAATGACGAATAGGTGTAGGTAAGAGTCTCTTAACATTTCATATACAGTAAATACACAAAAAATCAGTTTACACAAATATTCGCATAAAATCCTTTCAATAATACAATAAAGGAGTAGGACTCCTCAGAGTAGTTGACAGTTCCAGCAGTAGCACCCAGCAATGGTCAACAGGTGCAAATAGCAGTCTCATAACATTTCATCAGCAGTATTTAAACAGCTCCAACAGTGGCACCCAGAAATGGCGAGCAGGTACATACAACATCAAGTGACATTATCTCAGTAGCAGCAGTTCCATCAGTGGCACCCAGCAATGTTGAGCAGGTGCAGACAGCAACAAGTGACATTATTTCATTAGAAGCAGTTCCATCAGTGGCACCCAGCAATGTTGAGCAGGTGCAGACAGTAACAAGTGACATCATCTCAGTAGAAGCAGTTCCATCAGTGACATCCAGCAATGTTGAGCAGGTGCAGACAGCAACAAGTGACATTATTTCAGTAGAAGCAGTTCCATCAGTGGCACCCAGTAATGTTGAACAGGTGCAGGTAACAACCCATAACATTCACTATCACTAATTAGACAATTCATCAGCAGAAATTAAACATTTCCAAGTGGCACCCATCAATGTTGAACAAGTGCATGTAACAGTCCATAATATTCCGTATCACTAATCAAACAGTTCATCAGAGTTTACCAGCACAAATTAAACATTACCAAGTGGCACCCACCAATGTTAATACATGTAAGCACAAACAACAGTTTGAATGCACACACAATTGCTTTTGCAAAATTATTATTAATGCTCTTACACTAAACATACAAATTATAGCAAACACACAAATGATCAGATAATTGTAATATTAACTATTACAATACACAAATGTCAGTAAACCTATAATATTTATGGGTGTCAGTGCAAGCCACAACAAACAAGTAAAACAATATTTAGGAGATAGGTCAGTACCAATCATTTGGGATTAGGAAAGGAAAACACACTCACTCATCTCTCATCCACATATTAAATACTACTGTGTAATTGGATTGTGTTAGCTGTGTAAATGCAATTCTGTCAAAATTTGATGTTCAACATGTGTATCAAGTAGTAGAGGCAACAGTGTATAACAGTCAATAATAGTTAGTCAACGTCATAGTCATCATGTCAACACCAATGTTTGCCAAGCCAGCTTTTTCTGAACAACTGTCAGTGTGCCATGATATGCAAATACTTCCTTTCTCCAAAAAAAGTATATACTGCTTATTGATTTAACAAAGTGTGTGTGTGTGTAGACAATCTTCCTTCTACTTGAGTGTTCGAAGCTGCCATCTTGATCCTCCTTGTTGCATATAAACGAACAAAAAAAAAAAAAAAACATGCTCCTCACTTACTTTACCTCTTATCCACCAAAACTCCAATAATCATCAGCATCACATAATCTTAATACTTCAATAATACCTCTTCAATACGTCGATACATATAAACCTTATCACCAAAATCATTTACCTTACCTCTTATCCACCAAAACTCCAATAATCATCAACATTACACAATCGCAATACCTCAATAATACCTCTTCAATACGTCATACATATAAACCTTATCGCCAATCTCATTTCACTTCCATAACAATTCTTTCCTCTAGTCAGTCTCCTCGAACAAGTACAGATAAAATCATAGTGCAAACTTCAATTCATCATCCCATACAATCCAAAGACATAATGTCCACACACAACCTCTGTGTAATCCACTTGACCCGAATCTTCTACTCATTATGAATTATAAAATACATTTTGGTTACCTTGTCCATCATCAAATAAAAGAAATGCATACATGACCTCTAACAGCCTTTAGTTTGAATAACTTTCAGTAAGTAAGTAAGTACGAGTACAGAGTGTGAATGATCGTAATATTTCACAGTGTGTACATCACTTCAAGGATCAGGGCAAAACAGAAGCAAACACGTGGAGTATTTCTTGTGTCAAGTGTCACTTGCTATTTCAATTGCTCACGAAGAATGCAGTGTAATAACTGTCAATGATCTAAACCTAGTGTTGGTATGTCATGTCGTTAGCTTCCTTCCTATTAGCATAAATTTATACAGCTTCCATAAAACCTCCAGCTCATGTGACTTCAATGAAGTTTCTTGTACCAATGTCGTTAGTAGAATTATAGCAGTTCATTTTCTTATCTTAAAATATAAGGCACTGCGCATAAGCAAGATATGCAATAGCGAGGAAATATACTAGTAGAGAACAGAGTGTCAACAATTGGATGTAGCACAATCCCTACAACGAGGCTCTGCCAAGCGAACAATCTATAATTAATACCATAGTGTGACCTAAACTCCATGTTCGTACACCGCATATCAGCATTTCAATATAGCAAATTAAAGAGTAGTTATGACAACAAAACAGAAATGTGTAAATATTCAATCCATACGCAAAGCAGCAAATATATATCTTACATAATAAACAGGTCATTAGCATCACATCAGCATAAGCAAATAAATGTTCATATGTAATCTTAATAAGTACACATGAAGGCGCAAGCAGATAAATCAAAAAGTATAACTTAACATACATAACCGCAATCAGTACAATTAATCAGGTGACGATTATAATTTAAATAAATAAGCACAGCAGGCACATAATTTTAAAAAAAGCGACATCAGTGAAAAAGCAGCGCAGCCAAGAGATGCATAATATACATAATTAACAACCCTGTTCATTAATCAAGCATTGTCAAAATCGGTTAACACAAAGTATAAATCAAGTAATCGCGAACAGCAAATCACGTCTAAAGTACGTACCTAAGTGGAAATATGTTTCCTGAAAAATAAACTCAATTAATAGTTACTTTCTTTAGTTTATTGCTTTCTTCTTCGAAATTACATTCTTCCTGAAATTTTCTCGATAGCAAGTCCTCTTAACGTCGCACACACACTGAATTTACCTGAAGTCCTTAAATATTTTATACAACTGTATCCTGAAAAATACTGAACGTTAATAACATAATTTATCAAGTCACTATAGCTTTATACTGAATTTATTCGGAGAAATTAGACTGTGTATTTGTTTACGGCTGTCAGTGCATTCGCACTGAGTGCTCGATCAGCTGTAGGTACGCGTGACGTAGGAAGTAATTGTTTGCGGTCAACGACTGCCTTGTGCGACGCGCAGGCTTGGCTGTTGCTTTGAGTATGTGCCGCCGCCAGAACACGGCGCGGTATCCTTGTACTCTCCGCGTGTTCACATATAACTGTTAGTTTCTCATAAGTATGTCATTCCACAAAAATTTTAACGTTCGATATATGATGTATTCCCTTAGAGCGCCGTGATTTAAGAGTTTCTACTTCAACAGTGTTATCATGAATAATTTTGCGAATTCTATGTGGACCGTTATAAAGCAGAAAAAATTTGCGACACAAGACTTTTCCTTTGTGAGACAAACGATGATACTTAATTAACACCTTTTGACCAACTGACAAGGTTTTTAAACGACCAGGACGTTTAGCTGATTTTTCTCCTCTAGCAGCCGCAGATGCAAATTTTGTAGAGCCAGATAGACAACTTCAGAATGTCGCAGTTTCCGTGAAGGGGGAAAAGGAACGATTTCAGAAATGCGATTTGCCGGTGCTTTATTTTTTAATGGGCGGTAAAGAAGTTGAATCATTATGGAGTTCATTTAGAATGTTTTGAAAAATATGAAGATACTGATCCCACGTTCTGTGATTCTGATGACAATAAAGTCGACACAGTTTATTGATTTCCTTCATCCACCTCCCTGAAGCGTTAGATTGAGGATGAAAAAGTGAAATGAAAATTGGTTTAATCTCACGACGCCGTAGAGTACGAAGCCAAATTTTGGAGCTGTGATCCATTATCTGATATAACCTTATCAACATAACCCACTTCTTTAAGAAAATGTTTAATGAAAGCATTAGATACTGAACGAGCTGTTTCTTTGCGTAAAGGTGTAAAACACACATATTTTGATGTCAATTCCACTGCTACCAAAATGTAAGCAAAACCATTAGTAGAACGAACCACTGGACCGAACAAATCGACTGCAGTCATGCCCTTTAATTTCGCTGGAATGATAGGAAACAACGGTGCTCTGTGAGAAATAGTTGGCGGCTTAGCCTTTTGACATAATTTGCATTTGGCAAGAACTGATCGAATACGTTTTTTCCATATTACTGAAGTAGCAATTTTCTCGTAATTTAGAAAAGCATTTCCTGGGACCAATGTGTTCATAACTGAAATGTGTATACCAAATCAATTTATTAACCCACTCAAGAATGCAAACTAACCAAACAGAGTTGTCGACCGATTTTCGTTTAAAAAGAATATCATTGCGAACTAAATAATACTGTCTAATCGCTACGCTTTCCTTTCTCCTCCACTTCTCCTTAATGTCCTTCCAGATTGGATCCTTGTTTTGCTCCTTAGCGATGTCCTGGAGCGAAGACGAAATAAAATTTTCGAACACAGCACCTTGAATATACATCAAACAATAATTATTTTCTTTGCAGTCTTCCTCAGCACTTTGTTTCAAACCCATAGGTGCACGTGATAAAGCATCAGCAATAATATTTGAAGAGCCCTATATGTAAACAATACTAAAGTCAAATTCCTGTAGATACAGCGCCCATCGTGACAATCTTCCATGAGTTAATTTTGTTGACATAAGAAATTCCAGAGCTCGATGATCGGTGTAAACATTAGTATGTGTGCCATACAAAAATATGCGGAAATTTGTGAAAGCCCAGACAACAGCCAAGGCTTCAAGTTCCGTAATCGAATAATTCTTTTCTGATTTAGAGAGAACACGACTTCTAAATGCAATAGTTTTCTGTACTACAACGCCGTTTTCTTCTATCTCTTGAAATAAGTGTGCACCTAGGCCTTTGTACGATGAGTCCGTCGCCAAACAAAAATCTTTAGATAAATCCGGATGTGAAAGAAGTGGAGCAGCAACTAAAGCATCACGAAGTTGTTCAAATTCTGATTGAGCTTCCTCATCCCAACACCAATTAGAATTCTTCCCAGATAGTTCACACAAACGAGGTGTGGCCAAATCGTCCTATCTGACAAAGCGTCTAAGAAAATCACAGACACCAAGGAAACTACGAACATCGCGTTTTGTAGTAGGAATAGCATAATTACGAATAGCGTCTAGTTTTTCTGGATCAGGAAGAATACCTTCTGTAGAAATAATATGACCAAGAAATTTCACCTGAGAACGACCAAATTCAGATTTTTCCAAGTTCACTGTAATGCCAACTCTTGCAAAAATACGTAATAATGAATCCAAAATTTTGTTATGCTCACTCCAAGAACGTTTAGCAATAAGAATATCGTCAACATATGAAATAATATTGTCACGAAGATAAACAGGTAAAATTTCGTTTAAACTACGAATGAATGCTGCTGAAGATACAGTAAGTCCAAACGGTAATTTCCGAAATCACTTTTGGGCAAAATAGTTATATCCGGTAATTCTTTACCGACTCTCTAGATAGATTGATAGTTGAAGAGTTGTTTTGATAGATACAAAGAATAGTAAAAGAGTAGGCAGCGGTGCAGAAAACTAAAAGGGAAATAACACCACTACAAGTCGGGGCCCTGTGCACGCTACGGCACATATTCACTTAGTGTAGCGAATCCCCTGAGGACTTAAATAGCCGCACATAAATTCCAGTTTGTGACTTAGTGGCCAATTTGGTGGAAGTGCGTACATAAATTGGTCTAACCATGAACATGGAAGTATGTCGTTCTTAGAATTGCGAAAGATCTTAAATTTCCGATCAGTTAAAAAGTGTTTATAGTCAAAGATTTCGCCTCGTGGCGACAAAGATCTACCGCGTCTGTCCGAGTCCAAATGTCGCTTACTGTCAAGCTCGAGCCCCTGGCGCTCTCTTGATGCTTCTCGTAAATGAAATAAATTATTTTCTTCAAAGCCCTCTGCTATCTGTGATTCTAAATTTCTTCTGCTGTCTTTTCCTACGATTTCGCTTTCAATTTGTTTGACTTGCTTTCGTAACGCCTCAAATTCCCTTTTAACGCGTTCATTAAATTTTCCCTGATTTTCAACATGTTTATTTATGTTCTGGTACTCTTCGGTTTCTACAAATGGCAACGGAGCTGTATCGTCTGAATCTCTGTCCCCAATTAAATTAAGACTTGTCAATTTATCTGAAATCTCCTTAACTCTTTCCGATAAGTCACCTATTTGTTCTTTCTGTTTATTTACGTCTTCTGTAAGTCTCGCGACTCGGGTTTCAGTATTAACACATTTAGAAGTTACCTGTTCATATTGTTGTGTTAGGTTATTTATTCTGTCATTTCGTACGGATTCCTCGATTCTTTCAAGTATTTCCTCCTTATCGTGTGCATGTTGTAAATTTAACTCTGAAAATTTTTGTACTATCACACGATATCTTTCTTCCTGTTCTCTATCCTGTTCCTTTTGTCTGATTTCTATTGAAATTAATCTATTATTGTGAGCATTCAAAATCGGTTGTACTTCTTCTCTAATTTCTTTCTTTAATTCATCTTTCATGTTTTTGAAACATGTCCCTATTCATGAGTCTAACCGTGTTTCCATTGTTTCCATCTCAGTTTTTATTGTTCCTATTTGTGATCCCACTGTTTTTAATTCAGATCTTAACTGTTTCCATGGTTCCTATACCAGTCTCTAACCGTGTTGCCAAATTTAATATAGCACCCATCAACTGCTCCATATAAACTGGTTCAAAATTCTTTTCGCCCCTAAAATTTCCCGTATAACTAACTTCCTTCGGGATAGCCATAAAGCTATCTGTGTTCGATACTATTTCAGAATCTTCTATCGTTAATCTCGTATTCTGTGAATTTTTTTGATTGAGAAAAATTTTGACCTGATTCCGGACTATTTTCCCGGCTTATTAAATTGTTTTCAACTTCATGATTCATCATACTGTTCTCCTGTGTTGGCGAGTTCGCCATGTTAACAATTACGTCATTCTGACTATCCATCATTTTCGCCTTTTTCATCGATTTGCTTAATCATTTACAAAACATACACAACTCGTCACTATACGAAAATTACACACAATATAACACTTTATCACCAACAATACCATTCACACGAAATGCTTCCCGACAAACACGACTAACGAACAATTAGAACCTTCATAATTGTGCAAAATTGTCAAACCCGTATGCGACTCATCAAAAACTAAATTCCACAAAAATACGGCCAGAAGAATGACAAGACAACTACAAATGTTCATTACCAAATCTACACATGCAATATAGACTACAATTACTAAACTACGAATTACTACAACAATACAACTGTCTGCTATTTGATACTATCAAAAGAATTCCAAGGGACGATCCGAAGCAGCGGTCGCCACGTGCATGGGGGCTTTATTAAATAAAATGCAAATATTTTTAGTTTTTAGTATTTGTTTGTCCGGTTACGCAGTCTCGTACCGGTTGGCCCTGACCAGTATTAGTATGCAATCTGACTGCATAGAATAACAACAAAGAATGAAAGGAAATTTGCGTTAACACAATTAATTAATTAAGTCCCCAGCAACTATAAAAGCTATGAAACAACAAAGCACAAGTGTAACTGTTCTGTGTGTGAAAGTGTGATTCAATGTACACATCTGGCACGTTCTTCCTCAATACGACAAGATGCTTTAAACACCATTTACACTGAAGTAATTAAAAAAACCAGAAATACTATAATTGCGTATAGAAACCAGAATTACAGTCTAATACAAGAACACGAGCCAGATGGTTCGTTGAGTGAACCTGTGACCAAGAGGCATTATTATTTAAGACATTTGAGATAAAAAAATTATTTACCTTCATATATATTGACGAAACATACACTCTGATCATTACAACATCACCAATCCCACAAAATCTGGTGTCTTGCCCAACAGAACAACTGCACACGACATGCTCACAACTAGTACTCTAACTACGGCTACCTCAGAACTACAACCGCCCACAGCAACTTTTCAACAAACACTGCCAGTGGAGGCGGCTGAATAATACTCTTTGGCGCAATCTCTGGCGCTATGACTCAGTGTAGCCACCTTTCAATGTACACCCAAAAACTTAGTTTGCTCAACCCTGGCTACTGACTTCTTTTGATGTGTCATGTTTATTAAAGGAATTACACTTTTTGCAGCAGAAAATTGGATGTACTGTGTTTTTTCCGAGTTCAGAGGAGCCCATTCGCAGAAAACCAATTAATAGCTTTTCCAAAGACCTTATTTGTGTCATTTCGGACTTTCTTTTCCTGGATTAGTAATTACGCTTGTATCATCAGCAAACAGTGTCAGTTCAGCATCTTGTTTCACATAAGAATGGAGGTCATACAGATATCTCAAGACCATGAGGGGACCCATGATCGAACCTTGTGGAACACCTAATGTAATTTCACCCCAGTCAGATGAGATGGCAAACTCCTTTGAATCGCTTGAAGCATATAAAGAAACTTTTTGCTTCCTGTTCTGTAGATATGACTTAAACCACTCATATGCTGTTCCATTTATACCATATAACTATAATTTCTCTAACATAATGTCATGGTTTACACAAACAAATGCTTTGGACAATTCACAGAATATTCCTACTGGTGACATTTTATTATTTAAAGACTCTATTATGTGGACAGTGAAATTGTATATTTCTGTCTCAGTGGAACAGCATTTCTGAGATCTGAACTGTGATTTACTAAGTATCCCATCACAGTCAGTCATCTGCATTGGAAGGAGTTCTTATGTGTCCCAGTATCCAGGAATCCAGGAGAGGAGGGCTTGGGGGTTTCCCAGGTAAATGCTGCTTTGTTTGCAGTTCTGTCCAGCTGCGACCGATGGAGCGTGCAGGCCCAGCAGTAAGAGTGGGAGGGAGGGAGAGAGAGAGAGAGAGAAAGGAGAGAGAGAGAGAGAGAGAGAGAGAGAGAGAATGTGTATCGACAGGAATTTCTCAGGTACCAGTATGAAAGAGTTGCCGCCTCCTGATGCTTTGTTCAGCAGTTTGCACAACATTGGGTCTGGACACCACACGAGCTGGCACTGTGCACAGGCCTTTCCTGGCCTCGTGCTGGGTGATATCAACACCGACTCAAAGGAAGGCCTCGGCGCTTGTTCGTGACGTCACGTCAGCTAGGCACGGCGAACGCCACGTCTGTTGCAGGCATACTCATAATGGTGGTGTCTCCCTCCCTGACACAGGAACATTGTTCTGAGAGATTTCTGCAATCAATTAATTGTGCAATTCATTACACTTCTTAACAAATAGTGTACTCCTGAACTCAAATTCCCACCTGTTTTAAGGATTGACATACAAAAACAACTTCATGGTCCAGCAGCAACAGAATTCGTGCTTCTTTACCTTATATGTAAATCTGAGGAAGTTACGTTTGTACTGGGTTGCTTTTACAAGAAACTGTGAACATATTGGAGCTCTTCTTTAGGTATTTGGGTTGACTATGGGGTGAGGAGCACTGAATATTAATGAAATATCTTGCGGTTGTACACGTTGGGAAAAGGGGTGGGGGACAGAAGAAGAGGCAAAAGAGAGATACTTGTTTTATCAAATAAATTTTTTTTATCTTATAAAGTTTCTCCTTTCAGTTTCAAGAGGGGAATATTTATCTTTTCTAATGTGCATGTTTAAAAAAGTTTAAGTTTAGCAGTATTTTCGATGTATGCAGCTATTTTGTTTCCTGTTTAGAATTCCTTTCTTTGAAAACGACTGTAATGTAATGACTGGCAACAGTTGGACATTTACACATGTAAATTAGTTCACATTTCCAGTGACGATGCCAAACGAACATAAATAAATAAATAAAAGAAACAAGTTCATTGTAAGGGGGTTGGGGTAAGTTTCGATAACAAAATGGATCAAGTAAATATAGTTACTTGAATGTAAAATTTCCGAAGCTTGCAATGGGGCAAAGCATCTTCTCATATTGATCTACGTTTGTTTCGATAGGATTCAGTAACACAGAACTATGATCTTCATTTGTAGCTTTACGATAATAAGAAAATCTTTCATCTAAATAAAAGTGCAGAATCCAAAACAATACCAAACATTTTGTCCAAAAATAAGAGATTTGTAGTGATAAGCACGCCCAGGCGTTTCTGCCTGCAACATACGTGGCGTTCGCCGTGCCTAGCTGACAAGACGTCACCAACAATCGCCGAGGCCTTCCGTTGAGTCGGTGTTGGTGATATGCAAGGTGGCCGGCGCATGGCTGTGCAGTGTCCAGCTTGGGTCCCAGCACATCTGCCCTGTAGTTGTAGTGAAGATGCAAGTGGAAGATTTTTAACAGTGTAATTAAATGTGGTGAGTTACGCTGACATCGACTTCGTGACGCTTTTCCTAGCACTATCGGAAAAACAGCACTCAGTTTAATTACTTCTTTTCCTTGTATTTTACAAGACCTGCATCTTCCAAAATAGCAGAGAATGATGAGCTTTCCCGCGAAATGAAAGAAGGATCTTGCAAATTGAATTTTATAAATAAACAGTATATCCTTTGCTACCTAATTGACATTGTTTTGAATTTCGTGTCTCGAGATCCTTCTTCTCCATCAGAGAATGAGTCTTTTTCCCGCCAATTTCCATTTGGGGGAGGGTAAGAGGGCTGGCGGATTTACCACAGGGTGAGGGATTTATTAATTTATTGATTTAATTAATTAGTTAATCAAACTGATGGAGTTCGTGGAGGCTACTCGAATAGCTCAGGTCTGAAAGCGTGCTTCTATGAGTGAGGGGGAGGGGGCGGGGTAGGAATTGGACGTTTCCAGGGGTTGGGGAAGGTGGAGGGGTGGGCAGTTTCTCAGAAGGATGGATTATCCCCAAGGGGTCATAAATCAATTAACAGAAAAATAGCTTAAGTGGAGGGGGGCAGTTTCTTAGAAGGATGGATTATCCCCAGGGGGTCATAAATCAATTAACAGAAAAATAGCTTAAGGGGAGGGGAGGGGTAAGGTTGCATAGAAAACTAATTAGCAAAACAATAGGTTAAGGTCATGAATCGATCAGCTGTCAACGTGTCCCAGAACATAGTTTCCTCCACTATCAACACATTGTAAGCTAGTTTATTTTCAGCCGGCCGAAGTGGCGGTGCGGTTCTAGGCGCTGCAGTCTGGAACCACGCCACCGCTACGGTCGCAGGTTCGAATCCTGCCTCGGGCATGGATGTGTGTGATGTCCTTAGGTTAGTTAGGTTTAATTAGTTCTAAGTTCTAGGGGACTGATGACCTCAGAAGTTAAGCCGCATAGTGCTCAGAGCCATTTGAACGATTTTTTTAGTGTATTTTCCTCAACGACAGCCAGCAGTTCTCGCTTAATATATGATTCTTAAAAGCAATAGCCAGGCTATAATATTTCGTTTACTGGAGCCTATGTTCGAATTTTTTTCCAGTTTGTATATTATCACATACAATAACAAAATGATCCCTGAGGCGAGGAAATACTTTGGAAAACCAAGATTCGAAAGATTTGGCGTTGCGTTCATTTCTTGGTGATAGTCACCGATCTTTTTCGACTCGGAAGTCCGCAAAATCTCGCCCACAAAACTGCCTCCGTCCCAATATGAGTGATTGCTAGTCGTTCTTCTTTCCCAGATGGCGCTTTGTTTCCTGTAGACAAGCCAGATAGAAGGGCTTCCTAAGCTGATGATGCTGAATCATCTACCCAGATTTTATTCCGCGTACAGTCAGTATTTAGCCAGGTCTCGTCCAAGTAATAAATGTTCCTCCCTTCATGGCCAGCTGACTTTTTGTCCTTCAATAACGCCTTCTTCATGTCTATGAAGGAGATGTTGTTGAGAGGACATACTGAGTTGTACTTAGAGCAATTGTTTTTATCATATCCCACACAGATAAATGATGCAAATAAGGAAGCAGTTCTTGGCAAAATATCATTTGAAAATTAGACTCCACAGCTCGAAGTACCATAAAATTTTGCTAAGGGGTGACTTTGACAGATTTTTTTTTTTTTTTTTTTTTTAATTCGCCCCTCTGCGATATTGTTATGTAGCATTTCCAGCAGGTTTGCATCCAAACAGCACTGCAAAAGCTAATAGGATGGAATACAAATTTCTTGCAAAAAAAAAAAAAAAAAAAAAAAAATTGAGGAGAGGGGGAGAGAGAGAGAGAGAGAGAGAGACAGAGAGACAGTTTCTTGTGTAACTTACACCGGAATCCGGAATAAAGGACAACAAATTTCATGACTACGTCAAAATGTGAAAAAATTAATATGGTTGTCTGTGAGGCAAAGAATCTGTACAACTGACAGTTTATATTCTACTCTAGGAAGAAATGTGTCGAGTTAAAACGATAAAACACGGTATGCGGCCACTCTAAAATTTAGCATAGAATGGCATTCTATAAATTGAAGACGTAAACACAAAGGAAGTACTAGACAAGTGCCTTGTGATCGAAAACACTGTTTCACAGAAGGCAGATTTGTAAAATTCTGCTACAGCTGCCATTATATTTGAAACAAAATATTTAGTTCAAAACTACTGACCTACTTAGTCAGCTTCAAGTCAATGTTTATGTATGTTCGTACGTATATTGCATTAAGAGATCTTACAGTGTCATAAAAGGAGCAGGATATCAGAGACTACTCCAGCATCATCGGAATTTCATAAACCGTACTAAAATGCTTCATTCCGCTCTAATTACACATTTCTATCTCCAGATGCACTCTGAAGTACCTGATATTCAGCTTTTCATTTGGTTTTCGTGATACCAATAATCTTGGAGGTCCAGTACTGTATTCTCATGTTTGGTTCTTTATTATGGTATAATGTCATTCGTCCCAGAAAACGAAAATTTGCACTTTAAATTTAATGAGGTTGAAAGTAGCCAATAGCGCGGAATGAATCACTTCGTTTCAAATAAACTAACTGCCTCTATCAGAAAAATATTAATACAAGCAAATTTCCCTGTAAAACAGGCAGAAATAGCTTCATTAAGACATTGATAGTTCATTGCTAATAATGTGGAAATAATATAAAATCAGAAAATTGAAACTACGAACTTATTTTGGTCTTTCATGGTTATGAGAATGTATATTAATTCACTTGATGGCTCCCGGCCACAGAAATCTGTTTTGATTTCATTTGACGTGAGCGCTGTAACGAAGACACGAAACATATACACGGCCCACGGGTCACATGGGGTAGGACCCCCCCTCTGTAACTCAGCTTGCTCTGCGCATGCGCGAATCTGGCAGCTTGGGCGCACCAGAAAAAAATTTCCGGGTAGCTTCTGGCTACTTGCTGCTACTGCTCATACAGCAAACAGCCACGCTCCAAGTAGCCAGAAGCGGGAGGAAGGCACTACTCATACGCGAATTCAGCTCTGCGCATGCGCACGAGCCTAATGGCAACTGCTAATACGAACGTTATGCCGGGAGTGCCAAAGATGGCGGGCTTTGTGAAACCATAATGGCAGACGTTTCACAGTTCGTATAGAAATAAATAGTAGCCAGATGAATCATGATACCTCAAAAAGAAAGATGTACATTATCATTATTTGCACGACGATTCTGATGGTGTAATCAGATTTTCAACATCTTTATTTATTTATTTATTTATTTATTTATTTATTTATGCATTTATTTTACCTGGCAAGATTAGGGCCTTCAGGCCCTCTCTTACACCTAACCAGGCATACTCAGATTGAACGAGTTACAGTTTCTACTTAACATTAAGGACATATAGCCTATTATGCAGTATTGATGTTAAAGAAAAAAATAGATATTATAACAGTAGTAAAATGATAATTATAACAATAAAAAATAATTATAACAATCAATAATAATAATAATAATAATAATAATAATAATAATAGTAATAATAATAATAATAATAGTAATAATAATAATAATAATAATAGTAATAATAATAATAATAATGACTATGTATATGAAAGTAAACATACTTTTCTTTTCTGAATGTCAGTCACATTGTTAGTTGGGAATTTTGTCGTTATGTTCTTGCAGCTTGTGAGTTATTCTCATCGAGCACAGACATGAGACGATAGAATGGGGTGAATGAGATATATAAGAGGTAGATAGGTTAGAGGAAGAGAAAGAGTTTAATGTTTAGTATCTGACTGTAAATTAGACAAGTAACACCCAGCAACGAATTTCCAAAATGTGAACGCTTCATCCGATTTCGTCGACCGACTTGTCTTTAGAAAGCTAATAGTGAAAACCTAAATTGGTATAAATTACAGGCATTTAACTTGAATAGTACATGAGTTATAGGAGGTGAAAGTGGTCGACTACTATAGATCGCGTCAGGCCATAAGTACCCCACAGTTACACGAAAAACGGTAGCAGCATGTTTATAAATATACTTATTCATCTATGTCTTTGTTTACATTCGATTTATACTATTCATGAAGAAATTGGTTAAATATTTACTGTGTTTTAGAATGCACAGAGACCTTAGGCTATTAGCCTACCTTTTGTTCTATTCCTTTGATATGTTGTTGTTGTGGTCTTCAGTCCTGTGACTGGTTTGATGCAGCTCTCCATGCTATCCTATCCTGTGCAAGCTTCTTCATTTCCCAGTACTTACTGCAACCTACAGCCCTATGAATCTGCTTAGTCTATTCATCTCTCGGTATCCCTCTACGATTTTTACCCTCCACGTTGCTCTCCAATGCTACATTTGTGATCCCTCCATGCCTCAGAACATGTCCTACCAACCGACCCCTTCTTCTTGTCAAGTTGTGCCACAAATTTTTCTTCTCCCCAATTCTATTCAATACCTCCTCATTAGTTATGTAATCTACCCATCCAATCTTCATCATTCTTCTGTATCACCACATTTCGAAAAATTCTATTCTCTTCTTGTCCAAATTATTTATCGTCCATGTATCACTTCCATATTTGGCTACACTCCATACAAATACTTTCAGAAACGACTTCCTGACACATCTATACTTGATGTTAACAAACTTCTCTTCTTCAGAAACGCTTTCCTTGCCATTGCCAGTCTACATTTTATATCCTCTCTACTTCGACCATAATCAGTTATTTTGCACCCCAAATAGCAAAACTCCTTTACTACTTTAAGTGTCTCATTTCATAATCTAATTCCCTCAGCATCACCCGACTTAATTCGACTACATTCCATTATCCTCCTTTTGCTTTTGTTGATGTTCATCTTATATCCTCCTTTCAAGGCACTATCCATTCCGTTCAGCTGCTCTTCTAAGTCCTTTGCTGTCTCAACTCAGAGTCGGAGGGTGCTTAGTTATATGAAAGCCCGCATACTTAAACTAACTTATGCTAAGAACAACACACACAACCCACGTCCGAGAAGGAGTCGAACCTCTGGCGGGAGGGGCCGCGCAATCCGTTCATAGCGCCTCAAACCGTGCGGCCACTGCGCGAGGCTCTGCAGGTTTCGAGCCGCCGTTCACGTCGATGAAAGCGATTGTGGAGACGACCATCGACCTTGTATAGCAAAATTTTGATTCACCCGAAAAATTGACACGTTTTCATTGATCGAAGGTCGAATCCCTATGGTCCCATGTCCACTCAATCGTAACTGAGAATTTCGACGGGTCAAAACGAGAACACCGAGCTCCATGTTCAAGAATGTACGTTGAACAGTGTGCTCCGAAACACTTGTGCGTGCACCAGCACTGTGTTCTTTCGGCAGAGGTGATAGAGATCAGCATCTATCCTACCTCACAGAGCAGACAAGCCTCCGAATCCCATATTTTGTGAAGAATGATGGATGTCCAACCGCTTGTTCCATAGCTGTAGTTTCACTGTCCTTCTACCCGTTTCTGTAGATGCCCACGACAGTAGCGCATGAACATTCGGCCAACTTCGCCGTTTCCGAGGTTCTCGTTCACAGGCTTTGCGTGATAATGATGTGTCCTTTGACGAAGTCGCTCATCTCAGTGGGTTTCCCCATTTGCGACTGGTATCTTCGCCAGGATGATTCCCCAACCGTCCCTGCTGCGCTTACATACTTTTCATATCGCATCACATGCCCACAACGTCACCAGGCGGCATCAAACCTCGGTCGGCAGTGGTCATAATGTTTTGGTTATCAGAGTAATTGTTCTTTGATCGTGTTGTTGTACCAAGACATTTTCTGTGGATAACAAAGTCGAGATCTCTTATTTGTGGGTGTTGTAATTTGCTTGCGTCACTTACCATCAACATTAAATTACTTAAGGGTTAAATGATGGCAGAACATAAGAAATAAAACCCATTACAAAGATACCAATAGCAGTATAAGCAAATCTGTTATTATACCTACTTGGTTTATAACATACTCCCTTTTTACAGCATGAAAATTTTACATACAGATGTCACAGCAGACTCTCTTTATGGCATCTATATCGAATTGCTGCAAGATCTATTCTGTTAGTAATAGCTGCAAACCAGTAACCACAACAGCAAAATGTTCTAACTCGTCGGTCGTTGCTCGGCAGTGTGGAGTTCCATTATGTTCCAATAAGCTGCGAGTGAAAATGCGATCTTTCGGGGAGTTATATCTCGGGCTCCATCGATCACAGAGATAAGGAGTTGAGTGATCTGGATAGTTCTTGACCTAGTGACATTTTGAATATCTATCGGAAAAACGAGCATACTGTAACTACATTACGAAACAGGATCAAAATTCAAACATTACACATTCCCTCCAACCCCGGCAACAACGAAATGATCAAGTCCATTTTTGTTTTGTTTTTTGTTTTTTTTAATTGGGTGTGGTGCAGAGTAGATTTAAGGCGGCTTATAAAAGCTCCATTTGTTCGTGGTTGGTTCCTGGGAAAATCCCAAAAAGCCATGATTTTTGGGTACGAAAAATACTAGTTGTCGATATAGCCATTTCTATCATTTCTTTTCATGGTACATCGTCGAAATTTTTACCATGCGCCCTAAAGAGTATATTCTCGGGGAACTTCAAATTGTTTTCGATGTTATTATCCATTATCAACGTTGACAGGTTCAGAGTCGTCGTAGTCGCGCAGAAAGCTGCAAAAAACTTTTTTTAGCCGGTTCTGCACCCTCGGCCCAGTTATCTAGATAAGTAACCTTAGCAAATGGCTCAAATTCTAACTGGACATTCTTCAGACTTTCATCAAGGTGAGCGATTTTCCCGTTTCTGTAACGGTTATCAAAATAAACCCGACAAACCACGGATTTTGAGCATCAAAATTACCAGTCATGGGGATGGCGACATCTATAACTTTTATAGAAATTTTTTACCAGATGTTCTAGAAACGATGTTCTCGGGGAACCTTTAAATTTTTTTTAGATATCTTTATCTGTTATCAAGACCTGGAGGTTCCAAGTTACCGTCCTTAAGCAGGTAAAATATGCACATAATATCCGTTCTGAGGTGTAAATGTAGTTTTAAAAGACGTAGTGAATACCGGGTAAGTTGCTAGTGACATCGTAAGGGTTCTGAGGTCAGCAAACTATGTTTTTAGCTAGCATTTTTTCAACAATAAAACTTCATGACGGGCTGTCTATGGATAACAGGCACTTCACGCCTGCACAAATATGCACAAAGCGGTGCTTCAGTGACAAAAAATGGGCTAAAATGGTTTAACTTGCCCGAAAATAACTTAAAATAACTACTAAAAATTATGTAACACTGGAAAGACAGCAAATTCAGTAAAATATTGCTAATAATATTTTTACTATTTTAAGATACATATCGTGAGTCTGGCGCTGTCGATCAATTGCGATCGGTGAGCAAAGTATCGAGGAAAAATGTGAAGCAAACGATTTTGTGTTAACCTTATATTATGTGTACTTATTTATTGTTTATATGTGCCAAAGTGTATAAATGTGTCAAAGTATATAGATAAACTGTCTTAACTTCACTGACCTACAGAATTCGTTTTATACAGGCAGCACACCCTGCTGTAGCGGGGAAAATCGGAGAACCAGCGGAAAAATGCTACTGTTGGAACACAAAATGGCGAATATGTTCCTCTTTGAAAGTCGCAGGTAGAAAATTGAGGTATCAGCTGCTTCCACCCAAATTCAACTTTGTCACCAACAATTTTGGCAGGCGAACGTATTAGTGCTTTTTGTGCTGAAGGAGAACAGCAAAGAGACAGTGACGGCGGAAGAGAGAGGACACAGAGCGACTGGTAGAGAAATAGAAACCAGACAGTGATGATGAGTGAGAGAAAATTGCAGTCAAAGAGAAACATAGATTGATGGAGGCAAAATCAGTAAGAGCAAAAGAGAGATGAGATGGCAGGAATAAAAAATACAGATGAGTGGAGCGCGCAATTTGGCCCGAAATTTTAAATACGTGAGTATAGGGGAAAATAAGTTGGTGCTCCAGAATTTTTGAGCTGCCGAAGTATGAAGAAGACAAAGGCATTGTGAAAGAAAAAGGAGACAGTATAAGTGAGAGAAGAGACGGCGGCACTTGGATATACTGTAAATCAATGTAGAAAAAGGACAGTGGGAGGGAGACATTTACAGGGTGCTCAGTTTCACTGAGACATTGAAATACCTCAAAAAATACACATCGGATCAAAAAAAATTATGATTCCTAGTTTGTTTGTCTCCGAGGGGGGCATCCAATTATAACACACTCGCCACCTCAACCAACCCCGTGCGTCAGTGGCGGGGGACAATTTTGAAATCTTCGATGGGAACCCCCGTTTTTCATTGTTAATTACGATTCTACTGCAAAATCTACATACGTTTTGTCTGGAGCATTTTCTTCGTTTCGCCACAGATGGCGCTGCAATTGGAGAAATAGAAATGGGCACACAATCGTAATTTGCGACACGCTACTCAATGGTCCTTGAATATCCAATGGCACGTCGTACGCCACCTCCGTGCTCCGGGGTAGGACAGGCCAGTGTTTCATAAATTCTAATTGGAAACCCCATTTGCAAAGTTGCATTCCTCCGACATGTCGAACCGGGGACTGGTCGACGCGCCACTGTGGGCTTGGCTTGAGGTGAACGCTACCCTACTTTTCTAATTAGAGTAAGCGCTCAAACGTAGTACGGTCAGCTTCAACGCACTTATTGGTCCGTTTCTCAAACGACTGTACACAGGACAGAAGCATATCTGCTTCAATTACAGCATACGCGTTTCTGATACGGTCGACCATGTGTTCATGGCCTGTTGGCACTTGCTGGTACACCCTGTCTTTTAAATATTCGCACAGAAAGAAATCTGGCGACGTACCGGGTCTAACCCGTAACTACTATCGACTGTCTCTCAGACCGCTACTAATTTTTGTGTACACATATTTCTCACACTCCTGCAAAGCCAAATGGACTCTTCGACGTACCTTCCTATTGGCTGTTTAAGTCACACGTGCCAGCATTCTTGCATTGTTGCTGCTCTTTCTTTCGTAATTATTAGCCTTGAGAGGTCTCACGGACGTACCATAGTGTTTGCGTGCCACGTTTTTATTGCATGCTACTGTTTCTCCATGGCGGGGAAAGCTGGGCTTCTGTGCAACGTGTGTTATGTGAGACAGATGTCTTCACTTGCAAGATGAGCCCCAGACACCGAAAGAAGAATTCGAAAATCGAGAAACGTGCACCTTTTGCCCTCCTTGTCTGAAGAGGAAAACAAGGTATCCATGTCAACAATGTGGTGTTCCGATTTGTTTGGAGTGTTCCAGGAAGGTCTGCGTGAAGTGTTTGCAGGTGGAAATTGACTAAAGTATGATTCATTGGCACATGAGAACAAGTACTTAGTTTTTCCTTGTAATGTTAGAAGTAAAATGGTGGCTAAGTTTCTCCATTCATAGACTTACGGACTGAAATATTCGCTCTTCATTTCAAAGTGAATCGTAAACTGAAAGCTGACTTCGCACACAATTTATCGTAAGTCATGTCGGATTTTTCCACCTAGTTATATTGCCAATTTGTAATATAATCCCTCTGACGAAAATCTATGTGTGAGTAGAGAGCTAACTATTTGCTGTTATTTTCGTAACTCATAAAATAAAAATATACTCCAGATTTCGCTATGTTTTAGTTGTCGAAGTGTTTTAAATACTGCAGTGTTTAAAAAAATCAAATTTCTACTGAAGCCACCTCTAAGAAGTGTAATGAATGACTGGAAGTCAAGAAACTACTTATTCAGCAAAATTCTGGTTTGATATATACAACAGAAAAATGCGGTCTGTGAGACCCCTCCATAGTAATTGTGTTCCTGTGAATGACCATAGTAGTTAAGGGTGGGCCACCTCTCTCGATCCACCGACCAGTGTAAGCACGGCCTCTTACCTCCCGTGCTCCATTTGCGTAATGCGCTAAGCAATCGTCATGCTGAAACCACGTACTTTGTCGAACGCCCAAGACAATCTGCAGTACTTCGCGCAGTTCCCCTTCCAAAAACATTCGATATCTGCGTCCATTCAACGTGTCCCCGATAAAATAGGGACCAATGAGTTTGGTCTCCATGATGCCACACCATACGTTAACCGACCAAGGTCGCTGATGGCCAACTTTCTGTAACCAGCGAGAATTGTCTATAGTCCAGTAATGCATGTTATGCGGGTTAACGCTATCATGGTTTGTGAATGTAGACTCATCGGAAAATAGTACCTCGGCAAAGAATGTGCGGATCATTAGCATTTGTTGACGTGCCCATTCACAAAACCCCACCCGGTTAGCCGGCCGGGGTGGCCGTGCGGTTCTAGGCGCTACAATCTGGAACCGCGGGACCGCTACGGTCGCAGGTTCGAATCCTGCCTCGGGCATGGATGTGTGTAATGTCCTTAGGTTAGTTAGGTTTAAGTAGTTCTAAGTTCTAGCCGACTGATGACCTCAGAAGTTAAGTGCCATAGTGCTCAGAGCCATTAGAACCATTTTGGACCCACCCGCTTAGGGGAATCGGCGCCATCAAGTACTTGATGCATGACACGTGGTATGGATGACGCTTATGACGACGCAGTATTGTGGTAGAACTACCTATGGGCATATCGGAACCGCGATGTGATTGCCGGGCACTTACCTGTGGGTTGTGGTGCACTGCCAATAGTACAGCTATTTCATTAGCTTCTCCAAAAATGGCTCTGAGCAATATGGGACTTAACTTCTGAGGTCATCAGTCCCCTAGAACTCAGAACTACTTAAACCTAACTAACCTAAGGACAGCACTCACATCCATGCCCAAGCCAGGATTCGAACCTGCAATCGTAGCGGTCGCGCGGTTCCAGACTGTAGCGCCTAGAACCGGTCGGCCACCGCGGCCGGCAGCTTCTCCTGTAACACGTTTGCTTCGTCAGAGGAATACAACGTTGCAAATGGAGTTTTCAGCTAGAAATTATGAAATACTGGCCTCCCCTACCCTCGCAACGTGGAGATAGGGTCCGATGTACCATTGAATATTCAAGGGCCATTGAGTAGCATGTCATAAATTACGATTGTGTACCCATTTCTGCTCCTCCGATTACAGTGCTATCTATCTGTGACGAAACGAAAAAAATGCTTCCCATAAAATTGGTGTAGATTTTGCTGTAGAATCGCTATCAGCAATTTAAAAAAAGGATGTTCCCATGGAAGATTTCAAAGTGTGATACCGTCGGATGTCCCTCTCCGAGATAAGCAAATTGGAATCGTAACTTGACGTAATCGCCCTGCAGACGTACACATTTTTCACAACGCTGACGCCATGATTCCATGGCAGCGGCGAAGGCTTCTTTAGGAGTCTGTTTTGACTACTGGAGAATCGCTGAGGCAATAGCAGCACGGCTGGTGAATGTGCGGCCACGGAGAGTGTCTTTCATTGTTGGAAAACGCCAAAAGTCGCTAGGAGCCAGGTCAGGTGAGTAGGAGCATGGGGAATCACTTCAAAGTTGTTATCACGAAGAAACTGTTGCGTAACGTTAGCTCGATGTGCGGGTGCGTTGTCTTCGTGAAACAGCACACGCGGAGCTTTTCCCGGACGTTTTTGTTGCAGTGCAGGAAGGAATTTGTTCTTCAAAACATTTTCGTAGGATGCACCTGTTACTGTAGTGCCCTTTGGAACGCAATGGGTAAGGATTACGCCCTCGCTGGCCCAGAACATGGACACCATTTTTTCAGCACTGGCGGTTACCCGAAATTTTTTTGGTGGCGGTGAATCTGTGTGCTTCCACTGAGCTGACTGGCGCTTTGTTTCTGGATTGAAAAATGGCATCCACGTCTCATTAATTGTCACAACCGACGAAAAGAAAGTCCCATTCATGCTTTCATTGCGCGTCAACATTGCTTGGCAAAATGTCACACGGGCAGCCATGTAGTCGTCCGTCAGCATTCGTGGCACCCACCTGGATGACACTTTTCGCATTTTCAGGTTGTCATGCAGGATTGTGTGCACAGAACCCACAGAAATGCCAACTCTGGAGGCGATCTGTTCAACAGTCATTCTGCGATCCCCCAAAACAATTCTCTCCACTTTCTCGATCATGTCGTCAGACCGGCTTGTGTGTGCCCAAGGTTGTTTCGGTTTGTTGTCACACGATGTTCTGCACCCACGAACGCACTTTCGACACATCCATAACTCCATCACCACATGTCTCCTTCCACTGTCGATGAATTTCAATTGGTTTCACACCACGCAAATTCAGAAAACGAATGATTGCACGCTGTTCAAGTAAGGAAAGCGTCGCCATTTTAAGTATTTAAAACTTCTCATTCTCGCCGCTGGCGGTAAAATTCCATCTGCCGTACAGTGCTGCCATCTCTGGGACGTATTGACAATGAACGCGGCCTAATTTTAAAACAATGCACATGTTTCTATCTCTTTCCAGTCCGGACAAAAAAAAAATCGGAGGCCTTAGAACTTGAATGCACCCCGTAGTTCTCGTGGTATTTTAATGTTTTCAGTTAAAATGAACGCCCTGTATAGACAGTGGCAGGGAGGGGAGAATACTGAGTATGAAGGCTTAACTACAAAGAGCAAATGGGTAAAAGGATTTTGCCTGTTTTCTGTTAATAGAGCGCGAATACTTTCGCTATGGAGGCAGCTGGTTCCCGACTTTTCCGTCAGAAGTTTTTAAAGGGTAACATATTCGCCTTTCTTGTGTTCCGAAAGGAGCATTTTTTTCGCTGGACATATGCCAATTAATTTTTATTTTTGAATACGTGCTCTTGACTGTGCAGGTGATTATCCTTTGGACCTGATCAAGGTCGGGACGCACAGGTCCGGGCAGTGTCAGGGCCGAGAGTCGGAAGAGTGACGGCCGTGCTGCAGGGGCCACGCAGGACCGGGGCGCGTCCGTGCCTTTGTCGTTCCTTGGAGTGACTCGGACGCAGTGATCTGTGCTTCTGTTTGTGAAAGCTGTGAAACATGTTCACTAATTTTCGTAATAGTGAATTAGGACTTATAGCACTTGCTTTAGACGAAGAGGAAAATTATGGATCCACAGTGCCTGGAAAACAAGACCAGTACAGGGAGAGTTTCGAACATTATTTTCTCATCTCATAGATGGTGAGACTAAGTTTTATGAACATTTTAGGATGACGCAGTACACCTACTGTGAACTTTTAAAGAAACTAGAATCAAGACTGAGAAAAACGACACTTTCTGGAGAGTATCAGTTTCACCCAAAGAACGACTGGCTGTCTTTTTAAGGTTGGTTAAAGAAAAGTGCACAGAACACATATAAATAAGACATTTAAGGACAGCGTTTTTATTTTATTACTTTAGTAACTGAAAGATAAATACATAAGTTAGTAAATAATACAGTTAAATTTCTACTACCCTAAGAAAAACAAATGAGGACTATTCAGTGAATTAGTTTCTGAAGCTGATGAGGATGCAGGGGAACTTGGAGGATGATGGCTTTGGTTTTTTATATACGAATTGTGGCAATCCCTTTGCAGATCCAAAGGCTGCTGTGTAGGTTCTGTTGGCTCGTTTTCCACAGGTGAAGGATATGGTGTTGAAACAGATTTTGCTGAGGAATTGGAGGATGATGGAGTGAATTGATGGACTGTTACGTCATTCATGAGTTGCTTCAGTTCAAAGTCTTGAACAATTGAAAAAATCCTACTTTTAGCTTGATGAAGAAGTAGTGGATGCAACGATTTTAGGGCTGGTGCTATACCAGCCCAAAAAGCATAAACTGGGTTTTGTATTTCTCTCTGGTTTTCAGCTTTTTTTGTGCCAATATGTAAGCCATGAGCTGACTTGATGCAGATTCTTGTGGTTTAACCTCACGCTGAAATTTTCGTTTCAGTGGTGGTTTCATAAACGTGTTCTTATTTGAAGTGACGGACGAATGAGCTGAGGACGTCTGGGAATGCCGAGTGCGCTCTATCAAATTCCCTGTTTCGCAACCCTGACGGTCCCGGGTTCGATTCCCGGCGGGGTCAGGGATTTTCTCTGCCTCGTGATGACTGGGTGTTGTGTGATGTCCTTAGGTTAGTTAGGTTTAAGTAATTCTAAGTTCTAGCGGACTGATGACCATAGATACTTAGTCACATAGTGCTCAGAGCCATTTGAACCAACCACAACCCTGGGTTTTAATGATCGATTCTTCATCTGCAATGTCTTCTTGTGTGGACTCTTTTTCGTTTTCAACAATACACTGCTCCTCTTGGGAATCTGTATTTGATTCTTGTTTATGCTATTATTGTCTTGCGTGCAAGGAACATTGGAAACTGTTCTCGTTCTACCACGTAAGGTAGCAGGAAGTTTAAGAGATCTTCATACTTATATTTATGTTGATGAACAGCAGCTTGTCCTGAAACAGCTTTCCTTTTGTGCAGGGTCTTCCTTAGTTGGCCTCGAACAGATGCCCATTTTTTTACATTCCTCTATTCCACCTGTAGCAAAAATATTTTAAATCGCGTATTTATATTACAAGGTTTAAAATGCTGCAAATATTTTATAGATTATACAGTACTTCTCATCTTATACAGTTCAAATTTTTTTCAGGTTGCTTGCTACAGGAGATTCCTTAAAAACTATTTCCTTCAGCTACAGGTTGGGAAAATCCACAGTCGGTGCTATCGTCATGACAACTCTAGAGCAGTTATCGATTTATTGTTGGAAGAGGTGATGCCTGTGCCGAATGAAGAAAAATGGAATGCTATAGCTGACGAGTTTTGGACAAAATGGCAGTTTCCAAACTGACCTTAGCAGTTAAGTCCCATAAGATTTCACACACATTTGAATATTACAATGATTGTGACGGCTGTGTGTGTACTGTACAACTTTATTCGAAAAATGGAAGGTTATAGGGTGCCCAAACAGAGGATGGATCGAAAGGAAACTTATGAGGCATCCGGAAGATCATCAAATCTTCGAAACCCACCTCGAATTCGTGGGAGATCAACAGATGCTGCATTTGCTGTACGAGAACAACTCAAAAAATTCCTGAATTCTCCACAAGGGACTGTGGAATGGCAAGAACATGTCGCCTTGGCCGTATAACGATGACATAAACCAAACGTCTGTGTGTAAAATAAAAAGTAAATAAATATCTTTCGGGAATTAAAACTTGTATAGTTTTTATCTTCCCTTTGGCTTGTAGATCTGTTGCAACTGTCTTCCAAACTCTGTCTTTGTACTCGATATTGCTGTAGATCGTAAAGAACAGCAAACTTACGTACTTCTTCTATTAGTCGTTCCACATCCATGTTTTGTACACATAGCAGTCTTGCGCAGTTGCACAGCTCACAAGACAGTTCTACCGTCAGGCCGTGTCCGTCACGTGGAAAATTAAACACGGCGAATCCCACCCGGCCCGGCCCCGGCCCGTTGACGTTCCCCGTGCACGGCCCGGTCAAGTGGGGCCCGCTACATTTGTTTTAATGATGTATTTCGTTGTCCGGGTGACGGCCGATACTCGGACGTGCCTCGGCACGGACACGGTCCGGACATGTGTGTCCCGACCTTTGTCATGAGCGACAATTTTGACGAACTCTGTTGCAAATGTTGAACACTTTGTAGATGCTATGATTGCTTGGTAGGACGTAAATGAGATAAACTGCCTGTCGCTGTTTCCTTATCAGTAGATAGAACAGCCTCACCTGTTGATGTGTTGTTCCCTGGATCGTGGAGGCATCACCATCAGCACTGCTACAGCGAAATCCATTGCCTAGATAACCGCCTTAGTTAATGGAGGGGACAGGGGGAAAGTAGGGGCCAGTATCAAGTAGTGAACTGAAGTTAAAGCAAATGTATTCTTGATGTTGTTGAGGCCTTCAGTCCGAGGACCGCTGTGATGCAGCTCTCCGCGCCACTCTATCTTGTGCAAGCTTCTTCATCTCCCAGTACCTACTGCAACCTACATCCTTCTAAATCTGCTTGGTGTATTCATCTCTTGGTATCCCTCTACGATTCCACCCCCCCCCCCCCCCCGCCCCTCCCACTTCCCTCCAATACTAAATATGAGATACTTTGATGTCTCAGAATCTGTCGTGTCAACTCATCCTTTCTAGTCAGGTTGTGTCACAAATTTCTTTTCTACTCAGTTCTATTCAGTACCTCCTCATTATTTATGTGATCTACCCACCTAACCTTCAGCACTCTTCCGTAGCACCATATTTCAAAATCTTCTATTCTCTTCTTGTCTAAACTGTTTATTGTGCATGTTTCGCTTCCACACATGGCTACACTGCAGACAAATACCTTCAGAAAAGACTTCCTAATACTTAAATTTATACTCGATGTTAACAAATTTCTCTTCTTGAGAAACGCATTCCTTGCTATTTCCAGTCTACATTTTATATCCTGTCTACTTCGACCATCAGTCATTTTGCTCCCCAAATAGCAAAACTCCTTTACTACTTTAAGTGTCTCATTTCCTAATCTAATTTCCTCAGCATACCTGATTTAATTTGACTACATTCCATTATCCTTATTTTGCTTTTGTTGATGTTCATCTTATATCCACCTTTGAAGACACTGTCCATTCCGTTCAAGAGCTCTTCCAAGTCCATTGCTGTCTGTACAGAATTACAATACCGTCGTCAAAGCTCAGAGTTTTTATGTCTTTTCCCTAAACTTAATTCCTTCTGCAAATTTTTCTTTGGTTTCCTTTACTGCTTCCTCAATGTACAGATAGAATAACATCGGCGATCGCCTCAACCCTGCCTCACTCTCTTCTCAGTCCCTGCATCCTTTTCATTCCCTGACTCTTATAACTGCTGTCTGGTTTCCGTATAAGTTGTAAATAATCTTACGCTCTCCGTATTTTACTCCTGCTACCTTCAGTATTTCAAACAGAGTACTCTAGTCAACATTGTCAAAAGCTTTCTCTAAGTCTACAAATGCTACAAAGATTTGCATTTCGTTAAGCTATCTTCTAAGATCTCGCATGTTCTTACAGTTCTACAGAATCCAAACTGGTGTTCCCCGAAATTGGCTTCTACCAGTGTTTTTTTCCATTCTTCTGTAAAGAATTCGTAAAAAGACATAAATGTGAGCCAGCTTTTGTCACAAAGAATGGAACTCTGGACCTTAGGGCGAGCCGCCGGCTTGCCGTAGGACGAGCTAACAGTACATGAAAAATTTAAAGACTCAGACTATAAATAACAATTACTCGTCCAATCACTAGAACGAGTGATAATCGGAAAAAACAGACATAAATCTTGGCAGCTGAGAATCACAAACGAGAGCAGTTAAACACGAGTAGAGAACTATGAATGCAACAAGGAAATGGATAAAGATTCAGAAAGGGGTCCGGCAAGGCTCCATACTGTCATCGAACTTATTCAATCTGTATGCAGATCATGTTATGAGGAATGCGAGGCTAGATGAAGGAGAAACAGGAATTAAAATAGCTGGAATAAATGTAAACAACCTCAGGTACGCGGATGATACGATCCTGTTGGCAGAAAGTGAAGAAGAATTGAGAACACTCTTACTGAAGGTGAAAGACGAGAGTGAAAAGGCCGGTCTTATGCTCAATGTGAAGAAGGCGAAAATTATGGCAACTACACCTACCAATTCGTGGGATATAGCAGGAGAAACCATGGAGGTAGTGACCACATTCAGTTATCTCGGTTCCCAGATCTCTGCTGATGGCGACTGCAGCCATGAAATCCGGAGACGCCTGTTGCTCGGTAGACAGGCGATGTCAAACCTTGACAAGGTTATAAGGTCCAGAGACATAACACTAGCAACAAAGATCCGTATTGTGACTGCTATGGTGTGATGTATGGATGTGAGACCTGGACCATTAGAAAGGCTCAACGGCGAAGAATTGACTCCTTCGAATTGTGGTGTTGGAGGAAACTTCTTAGAGTTCCATGGACTGCAAAGAGAACCAACACATCAATATTGGAGCAAATAAAACCAGATTTCTCCTTGGAAGGTCTGATGTTAAAACAAAAGCTGACCTACTTTGGACACACAATGTGAAGGCATGCCTCGCTGGAAAAAAAAAACATTAATGCTGGGGAAGCTTGAAGGAACTAGAAGAAGAGGACGTCAGAGGATGAGATGGGTCGATGGCATCACAGAAGCAATGTGTTCCAACCTGGAAGGTCAACAGGAGAAAGGGCAAGACAGGAAAAAGTGGCGTGATTTGGTTCGTGGGGTCACGAAGAGACGGAACCGATTAAACGAATAGAGAGAGAGAGAGAGAGAGAGAGAGTCGCGTAATACGAGGACACAGACAGGGACAGGTGGAACGGTAATGTTGGTTGCTCGCGGTGCAAATCGCCTATTTGCATCTTAATCACTGCAGGAGCATTCTACTGCGAAACGTCTTGACTGAAACTGTATGAAGCTACACACACTACTGCTAGTCACGAAGTGAAGGCGAGTAAGAACTGAAACAAAAGGGCCAGAACAACGTTTCTCTGGAGCTTTGTAACCTCGGATGTAGCACTGCAGTGGGGCTTCTGCGATAGAAAAGCATTCCTGTAGCCATCTTGATTGGCGGTGGCGAAGCAAACAGGTTCTGCTGCTAACAGACGATGTAGCAGCAGTGTGGTGATCTTCTGGTGGCGCCAGTTCCAGAGATGCAGACAGGGCTATGTCGTTTCATATCGCCGGGGCCGCAGCTTGAATTTGAAAATTACGGCCCCAGACTTTGTTGTGGCAGGTGGCAGTTGACGCTAAATAACGAAAAGTGTGAAGTGATCCACATGAGTTCCAAAAGAAATCCGTTGGAATTCGATTACTCGATAAATAGTACAATTATCAAGGCTGTCAATTCAACTAAGTACCTGGGTGTTAAAATTACGAACAACTTCAATTGGAAATACCACATCGATAATATTGTGGGGAAGGCGAGCTAAACGTTGCGTTTCATTGGCAGGACACTTAGAAGAAGCAACAAGTCCACTAAAGAGACAGCTTACACTACACTCGTTCGTCCTCTGTTAGAATATTGCTGCGCGGTGTGGGATCCTTACCAGGTGGGATTGACGGAGGACATCGAAAGGGTGCAAAAAAGGGCAGCTCGTTTTGTATTATCACGTAATAGGGGAGATAGTGTGGCGGATATGATACGCGAGTTGGGATGGAAGTCATTAAAGCAAAGACGTTTTCGTCGCGGCGAGATCTATTTACGAAATTTCAGTCACCAACTTTCTCTTCTGAATGCGAAAATATTTTGTTGAGCCCAACCTACATAGGTAGAAATTATCATCAAAATAAAATAAGAGAAATCAGCTCGAACAGAAAGGTTTAGGTTTTCGTTTTTCTCACGCGCTGTTCGGGAGTGGAATGGTAGGGAGATAGTATGATTGTGGTTCGATGAACCCTCTGCCAAGCACTTAAATGTGAATTGCAGAGTAATCATGTAGATGTAGATGTAGATGTATTGACTTTCGCCATCTTGTGCATTTTCTGAATTAATGAATAGGTGAGGTAGGTAAGGTAAAGTTCCTTGCCCTGGCCCTAGACGGGCCAACTGGGTTCGACCGTTGCCATGTCATGTTCTGCCAGTGACGTCATCGGATGCAATGTGGAGAGATATGTGATCAGCACTTCGCTCTCCCGGTCGTTGTCAGTTTTATAGACCTTGGAACCGCTGCTAACAGGTAGAGTAGCTCCTTCGTTTTCCGTCATGAGGCTAACTGCAATCCTTCCAGTCGTCCCACCAACGGAAAAGCTCTGGGAGTACTGGGAATCGAAGGCAGACTCCCTACCCCTAAGTGGCAGTCAGCCGCAGTGTCCACTCAGTTATGGAGGCGGACGAATTAATTAATAGGTCAACATAAAAGTTACTCCACCCCAAACCAGCCGCAGTGTCCATTCAGTTATGGAGGCGGACGAATTAATTAATAGGTCAACATAAAAGTTACTCCACCCCAAACCAGCCGCAGTGTCCACTCAGTCATGGAGGCGGACGAATTAATTAATAGGTCAACATAAAGGTTACTCCACCCCAAACCAGCCGCAGTGTCCACTCAGTCATGGAGGTGGACGAATTAATTAATAGGTCAACATAAAGGTTACTCCACCCCAAACCAGCCGCAGTGTCCACTCAGTCATGGAGGCGGACGAATTAATTAATAGGTCAACATAAAGGTTACTCCACCCCAAACCAGCCGCAGTGTCCACTCAGTTATGGAGGCGGACGAATTAATTAATAGGTCAACATAAAAGTTACTCCACCCCAAACCAGCCGCAGTGTCCACTCAGTTATGGAGGCGGACGAATTAATTAATAGGTCAACATAAAGGTTACTCCACCCCAAACCAGCCGCAGTGTCCACTCAGTTATGGAGGCGGACGAATTAATTAATAGGTCAACATAAAAGTTACTCCACCCCAAACCAGCCGCAGTGTCCACTCAGTTATGGAGGCGGACGAATTAATTAATAGGTCAACATAAAAGTTACTCCACCCCAAACCGTCAGTAGTCCCCCACCAAGCTAAGCCATCAGTGGTTTTACCTGGCCGGCGAAAGTTAATCGTAAAGCACATTTTGACTCATTAATTTCATCGAATTTTGGACTTCTCCATGTGATATATTCGCCTCAGAAAAGTATCTAGGTTAGAACTTATTCTGTCATACGCCTTCTCATTGGTAATTTAAACGCTAATTTTATTTGACGGATCAACATTAAATGTGTAATATCTTTCTATTCATCTATAATGTGGAACATCACTGTGCTGCCGACTTGATATGGTTGTACAGATACGTTAAGTATCGATTTTATCATAATCTTGCATTTAATCCTGTCGTTGATTAGCCTCCTAGGAATACTACACATACATCTCCGTCTACACTGTGCAGTAAATTAAGGAACCACATTTTTTTAAAAAAATCCCGCAATTGTCGCCAATTTCTATTCAGAAGTCTGAAACTTGACTCAGATGTTCCTCCAACCTTTCTCAGCAATTTCACAATACACTACTGGCCATTAAAATTGCTACACCACGAAGATGACGTGCTAAAGATGCGAAATTTAACCGACAAGGAGAAGATGCTGTGATACGCAAATGATTAGCTTTTCAGAACATTCACAGAAGGCTGGCGCCGGTGGCGTCACCCACAACGTTCTGACATGAGGAAAGTTTCCAACCGATTTCTCATACACAAACAGCAGTTAACCGGCTTTGCCTGGTGAAACGTTGTTGTGATGCCTCGTGTAAGGAGGAGAAATGCGTACCATCACGTTTCCAACATTGATAAAAGTCGGATTGTAGCCTATCGCGATTGCGGTTTATCGTATCGCGACATTGCTGCTCGCGTTGCTCGAGATCCAATGACTGTTAGCAGAATATGGAATCGGTGAGTTCAGGAGGGTAATATGGAACGCCGTGCTGGATGGCAAAGACCTCGTATCACTAGCAGTCAAAATGACAGCATGGCTGTAACGGATCGTGCAGTCACGCCTCGATCCCTGAGTCAACAGATGGACACATTTGCAAGACAACAACCCTTTACACGAACAGTTCGACGACGTTTGCAGCAGCATGGACTATCAGCTCGGAGACCATGGCTGCGGTTACCCTTGACGCTGCATCACAGACAGGAGCGCCTGCGATGGTGTACTCAACGACGAACCTGGCTGCAAGAATGGCAAAACGTCATTTTTTCGGATGAATCCAGGTTCGGTTTACAGCATCATGATGGTCGCATCCGTGTTTGGCGACTTCGCGGTGAACGCACATTGGAAACGTGTGTTCGTCATCGCCATACTGGCATATCACCCGGCGTGATGGTATGGGGTGCCATTGGTTACACGTCTCGGTCACCTCTTGTTCGCATTGACGGTACTTTGAACAGTGGACGTTACATTTCAGATTTGTTACGGCCCGTGGCTCTACCCTTTATTCAATCCCTGGGAAACCCCTAAATTTCAACAGAATAATGCACGACCGCACGTTGCAGGTTCTGTACGGGCCTTTCTGGATACAGAAAATGTTCAACTGCTGCCCTGGCCAGCACATTCTCCAGATCTCTCAAGAAATTGAAAACGTCTGGTCAATGGTGGTCGAGCAACTGGCTCGTCACAATAAGCCAGTCACTACTCTTGTTGAACTGTAGTTTCGTGTTGAAGCCGTATGGGCAGCTGTACCTGTACACGCCATCCAAGCTCTGTTTGACTCAATGCCCAATCGTATCAGGGCCGTTATTACGGCCAGAGGTGGTTGTTCCGGGTACTGATTTCTCAGGATCTATGCACCCAAATTGCGTGAAAATGTAATCACATGTCAGTTCTAGTATAATATATTTGTCCAATGAATACCCGTTTATCATCTGCATTTCTTCTTGGTGCAGCAATTTCAATGGCCAGTAATGTACCAAGGCGCCCTATGACGTCACCCTCGGACCCGGCGACGCTTCAAACGGCAAGGTGTCGAAAAATTGCAAATAAAAGGCCACAACTCAGAAGCTCATGTGCGCTGTAAGGTGGGCTAACGATATTACAGTGACACCAGATTTCACCACAGTTCTGTGGAATGCCACTCTGAACGTATCACGTGATGGGAAGATTATTACATCGCTCTTACCCGCATTTCACCCCCTCTGTTTCATGCCTCTCCAATGGGAGCCAGGATCGTGACACCTAGCACTGAAATACCGGGGATTTCCTGTGGGTGGCCGAGGAACACTCATCCATTCAGAATCGACACGCAAAGGTCTCAGAAGGTGGCACGGTGGTAGTCAGTGAAACCAACCCTTCCCGAGGCTCTTTCATTTTCCCACATTTTACGCTCGAAAACGACAGTTTACAGTGCGATGTGCAACAGGATGTTGTGTTTGACAACTTTTGCCACTGCCGGCACCCCCTGAAAGGTTCAACCCTGTTATAAGAACACTGACAGACTGCAACACCAGCGAATGTGATGTCACCCATCAGGAATGTGAAATGACTGCGAGTTTTGCTTTGTTATACAAGGTGGAACCACTAGGGACCGTTCAAAACCATTCACCGAAATTTGAACGTCATCCAAAGTAAAAGAGGTTCCAGAATGAGATGTTCACTCTGCAGCGGAGTGTGTGCTGATATGAAACTTCCTGGCAGATTAAAACTGTGTGCCGGACCGAGACTAGAACTCGGGACCTGTGCCGTTCGCGGGCAAGGTAGGAGACGAGGTACTGGCGGAAGTAAAGCTGTGAGGACGGGGCGTGAGTCGTGCTTGGGTAGCTCAGTTAGGAGAGCACTTGTCCGCGAAAGGCAAAGGTCCCGAGTTCGAGTCTCGGTCCGGCACAGAGTTTTAATCTGCCAGGAAGTTTCGTTTTAGAAAAAACTGTTTATGCTTTTTCGTCTCTGCTTCAAATGTGAAGCATGGGGGGGGGGGGGGGGGGGGGAGAGACAATGATACATAAATCAAATAGCAAAGGATCCATCTAAGACCCAGCACTTTAAAAATGATTCTGCACGGAGATACTCAGTCACCGATCCCTAGCCACTGGTGGGACAAGCAGTCAACTCCATACTAGCGCCTGCGGGCTGCATGGGAAAACAGATGAGTGTCGGAAGGGTTGCCTATCTGTCCAGAAGTTAGGGATCGATAGACTGATGTCTCTGTGCAGCCACATTATTTAAGTGCCCAACAAAGGCACATCGATGATGTTACCAAACTATTCGGTGCTTTGCTGTTTATTCGCGTGCATTTCAGTGTCACATCCTTCCATGCTCGTTCCAGAGGAGCGAGTGAAAAAGGAGGGATTAAAAGCACAGACGCCCTTTGCTGCCGGCCTGTGGGGCCGAGCGGTTCTAGGCGCTTCAGTCTGGAATCGCGCAACCGCTAAGGTCGCAGGTTCGAATCCTGCCTCGGCCATGGATGTGTGTGATGTCCTTAGGTTAGTTAGGTTTAAGTAGTTCTAAGTTCTAGGGGACTGATGACCTCAGATGTTAAGTCCCATAGTGCTCAGAGCCATCTGAACCATTTTAACACCCTTTGCTGCTTTGGATCTCATTCAAATTTAGTCGAATGGACCTGAATGGTGCCTATTGGCTCCACCCTGTATACGTAGAGAAAACTGACAGTCACGTTACACACCAAAGGAATCAGATCACGTTTAACGGGGTTTCAGCCCCACAATCTCCTTAGAAAAGAATTAAATCATCTGGGGGAGGAAGGGAGTGTCAGCAATGGCAAATTTTATCAAGAACGTCGTCCCGTGTGCATCGTATCGCATGCTGTCGTTTTCGAGCACGAAATGTACAAATATCGACACCTCTAGGGAAGGGATGGTTTCATTGATGCCCTTTATGCCACCTCATGAGGCGTGTTCATGTCGAAACTGGGTGCCACCAATAAGAAACCTGCATGGTTTCAATACTAGGCGAGGCAGTTTTGACCTCCGTCGCAGAGGCATGAAATGAGGGGGTGAAATGTTGATAAGAGGGGTATAACGCTCTTCTCAATACGCCAGAGACCATTTTGGAAATTTGTGATAATGTCTTATGGGACCACGCTGCCGAGGTCATCGGTCCCTAAGCTTACCCACTATTTAATCTACCTCAAACTACCTCATGCTAAGGACGATACACACACCCACACACCCATGCCCGAGGGACGACTCGAACCACTCACGGGGGAAGCTGCACGGGCCATGACAAGACGCCTTAGACCACGTGCCTACCCCATGCGGCGCCGGAGATCAACGACAGAGAAGAACACAGGAAAAGATTAGTGTGTCACCAGTGGTGCCGACAGGAGAAAAGGATACTGAAGACCTCGGAAGATGAGTGGGAAAGAAAAACTGAAGAGGTTCTGGGAGAAGAAGAGGAAAATGCAGTCAACGAAAGAGCTACCTGTGGTCCTACAGAAGCTGTAACGCAAGAAGATGAAGAGTAAGAACAAGAAGATATGTCAATAATTGAAATCTGTCAGTGGCTTTGTTGGCTTTCGACAGAGCTTATCCCGTTTTTGTCGTATAAAATATCTTTCCTACATGGCACTTAGGTGATAGAGGGAGTCTGGACCCTCTCGCACCCCTCCCCCTCCCCCCCCTCCCCCCTCCCCCCTTTGGCTACGTCCGTGACTCGTTTCGTAAACGTATGGCCAAGGAGTCCTACAGTCTTACGCCTTCATTGCGCTGTGGCTCGATATTAATAAACAATAACTCACTTCCTGCTAGTGCGATAACTGTGATTACACATTTGCGCTACTTTGCTATGGAATGTAACTTTTCTTCCTATGAAGTTCAAATGGTTCAAATGGCTCTGAGCACTATGGGACTTAACTGCTGAGGTCACCAGTCCCCTAGAACTTACAACTACTTAAACCTAACTAACCTAAGGACATCACACACATCCATGCCCGAGGCAGGATTCGAACCTGCGACCGTAGCAGTTACGCGGTTCCGGACTGAGCGCCTAGAACCGCTAGACCACCGCGGCCGGCTCCTATGAAGTATTCCGATTTGCATCTCCAGCAGCAACAAATCAGTACAATTGTTGTTACTAATAAATAAATGTGTGAAAGGAGATTATTACGTGTAATATTAAAGTTTCAGTATAAATGCAAACAACAGAATCATAACAACACCAAAGCCTAACAGTCTCGGTGCTTGTCTCTTCAGCTAGAGTTGTGGTAGCTTATCTGGTATAGTACGTTAAATAATGCAGGTCTTGGATTCCATGCAAGTTTCCTACGTTGCATATCCACTAATTTGACTAGAAATGTAGTAAGGAAAATTTGTTGAGTTGATGTACAACGTCTTTCTGCAAGAGGTCGGGTCTTCTGATATTTACTAGGAATCCATCAAATGTGAACAACCATCAGCTGTATAATGGAATGACGGCAACGAAAATTTGTGTCGGATCAGGACTTGAACCATCGCGTGCTGTCACTTTACCGTCAGGCTATCCGAGCACGACCCACAGCCAGACCCAAACTTCCATATGTGGTCAGACATGTGTCTACAACCTGTACTCGTACATCCCTTATGCATATTCCCGCAAGGGCAGGACAAGCTTACTTGTACATGTCTAAAGGAACAGGCACTGCAGCAACTACAGTCGGTATGAAATACCAGGATTGGCCACAAAATAAGGTTCCCATGGGGCTACAGTCCTGAAAAGCGCTGTTACGGTCGATACCGCGATTCTGTGTGGTACCTTGGTTCCCCCACTCCAAATCCCCTACCTAGCGAGCTCCCTGCGGAGTTCAGTCATGGCTTGGCAGGCGTACTTGATGGATCTCCCCCTCGCTTCGCCAGCCAGGTGATCCGTTTCCTGTCTGCAAAAAACATTGCGCCGCCAGAAATCCATTCCCAGCTATGCGAAATCTATGGAGAGAAGTGCATGAGCGTACAACATGTGCGCAAATGGTGCAGAGAGTTCAAGAATGGGCTTACTGGCGTCCCTGATGAGGAGCGTTCCGGAAGGCCATCTGTTTCTGACCAAAGAATCGCAAAAGTGGAGGCAGCGGTGCTCTCAGATCGAAGAGTGACGGTTCGTCAGCTCTCCAACATGATCCCTGATGCCAGCAAAACTTCTATTGACAAGATTTTGACGGAGCATCTAGGGTATGTTAAGGTTTGCTCGAGGTGGGTGCGAAGAACAATTAATTGATAAGCTTTACTCGCCATATTTCTAAATCTTTGATATTAGCAGATAATTGTCTAGTCACAGAAATCTGTCCCACCTCCTTTGCTAGTTCACTGTGCGTGAAGGTGTAAAGAATGTAGTTTGTTAATGATTCCTGCCCGTTTCTTTCATGTCTAATCCTAATTTGTCAACAACAAAAATACTGAGTTTTTTTGTACACTGCGAAAATCATCAGCTGTTATCTTTGCTTGTCTTGCGTTCGCAAATAATTTGATGAATTCCTCTTTGAAAATAATCCTCCTAAGCGGAATGTTGCTAATTAAAGCAGATACATGGTGGCGCAGGGCAACGGGAAGTTTTGAACGTTACAGTTGGCAGCACTGTAGCGCCGGCGGATGTTCGAAACTTTGCGCAGTTGATGTGAACGCATTGCCGTTTACTAATCAAGGGGAATTGGACTGGTGCGGAACGTGCAGTAGCTGTGAGAGCGTTTTACAAAAGTGGTGATAGTGCGACTGCCGCGCAGAGAACATTTCGACAGCATTACCAGTTTGGACGTCACGGACGTGTCCCATCTGCGCATGCGATTACAACGTGGGTGCGTAATTTTGAAGAAACAGGATCTGCCTTGAAAAAGAAACCTCCAGGTGGCATTCCCACGGTACGTACCCCAGAGAACATTGCAGCTGCTAGAGCTGCAATCGAGAGAAGTCCTCGCCGCTCCGTTCGACAGCATGCATCTTCGCTAGGGATTAAGCGACGAAGCTTACAAAGAATACTGCACGAATTAGACTTCGATCCATATAAGTTGCAGATTGTGCAACACTTACATGAACGAGATCCAGTGTCACGTATAGAGTTTAGTAGCCAAATATCGGCTAAAATCAACGAGGACGCGAATTTCCTTGGTAACTTATAGATATCAGACGAAGTCCATTTCCACCTGAACGGATTCGTGAACAAACAGAATTTTCGTTATTGGGCACAGGACAATCCTTGAGAGTTTCACCAGCGACAACTACATAGCGCCAAGGTCACAATATGGTGTGCTGTATCATGTCATGGTGTTATCGGCCCTTATTTTTTTGAACGTGAGGATGGTAGTGCAGTGACAGTAACATCCGCTCGATATGTTGAAATGCTTCAAACATTCTTTACACCGAGACTGTACGAGCCTAATCTTAACGTCGAAAACATGTGGTTTCATCAGGACGGAGCCACGTCACACACTGCTCGACAATCGATGGGAGCAGTTCGTCAATTGTTTGGGAGACGCATTATTTCACGTAACGGTGACACTGCATAGCCTGCGAGATCCCCTGATCTTAGTGTGTGCGACTTCTTCCTGTGGGGATATCTTAAAGGCAAGGTGTACCGTACACGTCCTGCAACAATCCATGAACTGAAGGAGAACGTTCGAGTATAATGTCTTTTCTGGAGACTAGAAATCTACTCTGTAGGAATCAGCATGGGTTTCGAAAAAGACGGTCGTGTGAAACCCAGCTCGCGCTATTCGTCCACGAGACTCAGAGGGCCTTAGACACGGGTTCACAGGTAGATGCCGTGTTTCTTGACTTCCGCAAGGCGTTTGACACAGTTCCCCACAGTCGTTTAATGAACAAAGTAAGAGCATACGGACTATCAGATCAATTGTGTGATTGGATTGAGGAGTTCCTAGATAACAGAACGCAGCATGTCATTCTCAATGGAGAGAAGTCTTCCGAAGTAAGAGTGATTTCAGGTGTGCCGCAGGGGAGTGTCATAGGACCGTTGCTATTCACAATATACATAAATGACCTGGTGGATGACATCGGAAGTTCACTGAGGCTTTTTGCAGATGATGCCGTGGTGTATCGAGAGGTTGCAACAATGGAAAATTGTACTGAAATGCAGGAGGATCTGCAGCGAATTGATGCATGGTGCACGGAATGGCAATTGAATCTCAATGTAGACAAGTGTAATGTGATGCGAATACATAGAAAGACAGGTCCCTTATCATTTAGCTACAAAATAGCAGGTTAGCAACTGGAAGCAGTTAATTCCATAAATTATCTGGGAGTACGGATTAGGAGTGATTTAAAATGGAATGATCATATAAAGTTGATCGTCGGTAAAGCAGATGCCAGACTGAGATTCATTGGAAGAATCCTAAGGAAATGCAATCCGACAACAAAGGAAGTAGGTTACAGTACGCTTGTTCGCCCAGTGCTTGAATACTGCTCAGCAGTGTGGTATCCGCACCAGGTAGGATTGATAGAAGAGATAGAGAAGATCCAACGGAGAGCAGCGCGCTTCGTTACAGGATCATTTAGTAATTGCGAAAGCGTTACGGAGATGATAGATAAACTCCAGTGGAAGACTCTGCAGGAGAGACGCTCAGTAGCTCGGTACGGGCTTTTGTTAAAGTTTCGAGAGCATACCTTCACCGAAGAGTCAAGCAGTATATTGCTCCCTCCTACGTATATCTCGCGAAGAGACCATGAGGATAAAATCAGAGAGATTAGAGCCCACACAGAAGCATACCGACAATCCTTCTTTCCACGTACAATACGAGACTGGAATAGAAGAGAGAACCGATAGAGGTACTCAGGGTACCCTCCGCCACACACCGTCAGGTGGCTTGCGGAGTATGGATGTAGATGTAGATGTAGAGAACATTGAAAACTAAATCACTGCCATTCCCCAAGATTTGCTACACCGCGCATTCCAGAGTTTTCATAACAGGCTGTTAGAGTGTGAACGCCGAATGGGAGCACATCTTTCCGATGTCATCTTTAAAAAGTAAAGAGACACTTTTGGACATTTTGATTGTAAAGACATACTTTCGTTAATAAATTACTAGCTTTATGAATTTATTCATGGAAATGACGTTATTTTGAAATCTCCCGTTTCCCTGCGCCACCCTGTATAACTGAAACGATTTTGGTTTTGTACACACTGAGGTGTAAGTTAAGGCGGTATATGCTCAAAATGGCTACCTTCCATCACAATGCATCGCCGACGACGACTTAGAACACAGCGTCCATGAAGGTATAATAAGAGTAGTTGTCATGACATCACGACCTTGATGCTGGCGTTTGATATGTTAGTTACCCAAACATTAGCTTCTGATGGGAGAGTTTTGATACAAAATGCCAGCTTACAGACATGCTAATCGTTCTGATTATAGTCTAAAATCTAAGGGAATCACATTTCATTCTGTTAAAATAGCAAGTTGTTACGAGACGACATTCGTTGCAGTAAGGCACACAGCCATTTGGTACGGTGGCTGCAGAATGGCTACGTTTTTTTCGCTTTGCTCACGGTACAGGTGACGGTACCTGCCGAAAGAACTGCATAGAGTAACATTCAGTCGGTGTGAAGATTCATACCCTCTACGAACCTAAATAATCCATATCAGTTATTATTTAATTTTGTTCAAATTTGGTACACAGCCTTTTGTTATTAATGGAATGATGCTGTCAAAATTTCAGATTTTTATTTATTATACTTCCGGAGATAATGAAAATTACCTAAAAGTCCTAAAATCGACGCTTGCGTTCTAAAACCCAGTTAGGAACAATAAGAAATTGACTTCATTATCATTTGAAGCCTTTACAAAGTTATCAGTGCATAAAAGTAATTAATGAAAATTTTCTTTTCAAAACATTAGTTACTGTACAGTACATAATACGAAAATCGCTCAAAATTACACTCCTGGAAATCGAAATAAGAACACCGTGAATTCATTGTCCCAGGAAGGGGAAACTTTATTGACACATTCCTGGGGTCAGATACATCACATGATCACACTGACAGAACCACAGGCACATAGACACAGGCAACAGAGCATGCACAATGTCGGCACTAGTACAGTGTATATCCACCTTTCGCAACAATGCAGGCTGCTATTCTCCCATGGAAACGATCGTAGAGACGCAGGATGTAGTCCTGTGGAATGGCTTGCCATGCCATTTCCACCTGGCGCCTCAGTTGGACCAGCGTTCGTGCTGGACGTGCAGACCGCGTGAGACGACGCTTCATCCACTCCCAAACATGCTCAATGGGGGACAGATCCGGAGATCTTGCTGGCCAAGGTAGTTGACTCACACCTTCTAGAGCACGTTGGGTGGCACGGGATACATGCGGACATGCATTGTTCTGTTGGAACAGCAAGTTCCCTTGCCGGTCTAGGAATGGTAGAAAGATGGGTTCGATGACGGTTTGGATGTACCGTACACTATTCAGTGTCCCCTCGACGATCACCAGAGGTGTACGGCCAGTGTAGGAGATCGCTCCCCACACCATGATGCCGGGTGTTGGCCCTGTGTGCCTCGGTCGTATGCAGTCCTGATTGTGGCGCTCACCTGCACGGCGCCAAACACGCATACGACCATCATTGGCACCAAGGCAGAAGCGACTCTCATCGCTGATGACGACACGTCTCCATTCGTCCCTCCATTCACGCCTGTCGCGACACCACTGGAGGCGGGCTGCACGATGTTGGGGCGTGAGCGGAAGACGGCCTAACGGTGTGCGGGACCGTAGCCCAGCTTCATGGAGACAGTTGCGAATGGTCCTCGCAGATACCCCAGGAGCAACAGTGTCCCTAATTTGGTGGGAAGTGGCGGTGCGGTCCCCTACGGCACTGCGTAGGATCCTACGGTCTTGGCGTGCATCCGTGCGTAGCTGCGGTCCGGTCCCAGGTCGACGGGCACGTGCACCTTCCGCCGATCACTGGCGACAACATCGATGTACTGTGGAGACCTCACGCCCCACGTGTTGAGCAATTCGGCGGTACGTCCACCCGGCCTCCCGCATGCCCGCTATACGCCCTCGCTCAAAGTCTGTCAACTGCACATACGGTTCACGTCCACGCTGTCGCGGCATGCTACCAGTGTTAAAGACTAGTAGTAGTAGTAGTTTTATTCATCCGTAGATCTCTTTTTACAAGGATATAGGACATGTCAAAGTATTTACAAGCTTAGATCAATTTACAATAAGCTAATTCGTATACACATATATTTACAGACTTCTAGAGACAATCATTAGATTTTACTCCTGGTATACAATAATTTATTTACAAATAACTCATTAAATAATGTAATGACACACTATTCACTCATATTTCACTATCCTTGGGCCATTTTCTGTAATGCAAGTTCCCATTTGCTATCCTGAAAAACTGAGTCAGCATCCCTTCATAATGAGTGAGATGTTGAGCTCAGAAAGAGGAAGAGGTGTTAGTATTGTGCTATGCATAGCTTGAGGGGAGAGTGTCTCTAGAAAGGAAAAAAGAAGAAAAATAGTAAAGTGAAGGTGTTATGTGGAATATTGGATGTTTTATAATCATCATTATTATTATTATTATTTGTTTGTATAACATTTTTTTATCAAACCCCTACTCTGCTTTATCTAAGTAATCCTTCAATGTATAAAATGTATTGCATAACAGGTACTTTTTAGCTGCCTTCTTAAATAAGTGTATTTTTGAAATTTCTTTAATCTCTTTTGGTAATTTATTGTACAGTTTTATTCCTTGGTAGAAAATGCTGTTTTGAGTTTTATGTTTATTTTTTCTTGGTAAATGTAAGTTGAGTCTATCTCTTGATGCATGGTCATGGACAGAGCTGTTTGTGCAGTAATTGCCAATGTTACTTTTGATGTGTACAACTGACTGGTAAATGTGTTCACATGGAGCAGTTAAAATTCCCAGTGTTTTGAACAGATCTTTACAATGAGCTTGACTACTATTTCTGGTTATTATTCTTATGGCTCTTTTCTGGAGTTTGAAAATTGTGTTCATATTTTGTGGATTTGTTCCCCAAAAAAGAATGCCATAGCTAAGAATTGAGTGTACATATGAATAATATGTAACTAAAAGACACTGCATGTTACACACAGATGATAGAATTCTAAGGGCATAACATGCTGATGACATTCTGTTTGCAAGTACCTTTGTGTGTTCGCACCACTTCAGCTGAGAGTCAATATTCATTCCTAGAAATTTTGCATTTGTTACACAGTCTATAGAGGTGCCATCTACATTTAATTTAACATTGTCATTTTTCCTCTTCAAACTGAAGTTCATGGCATTAGTTTTCTTTATGTTTAATGTCAATTTGTTGCTTATTGACCAATCGTAAACTTCCTTGAGAGTTTCATTTGCTTTCTCGGTAAGGAGTTCTCTTGTTCTCTCAGTGACTATAATATTGCTGTCATCAGCGAAGAGAATTTTCTCACCATGAGTAACACTACTGGGAAAGTCATTGATGTATATCACGAATAGTATTGGTCCTAATATGCTACCTTGTGGAACCCCTATATTAATATGTTTTGGTTCTGATAAGTATTTTACTAAATGTTTAGATCTATTTGAAGTATGTGTTATCTCTACTCTTTGTACCCTATCTGTTAGGTATGATCGAAACCAGTCATTAGCTACCCCTCTTATTCCTAATGCTTCTAATTTATTTAATAGAATCTTGTGGTCGACTGTATCAAAAGCCTTAGAAAGATCCAAAAATATGCCTGTGACACACTCATCTTTATCAAGAGCATAAAGTACAACTTTTGTGAATTCTACTATGGCTGACTCCATATTTTTGCCACTTCGAAAACCAAACTGTGATTTGCTTAAAAGATTGTATTTATTCAGATAATTCATTAATCTGTCTTTCATAATTGCTTCTATTATTTTTGAGAATGCTGACAGCAGGGAAATGGGCCGGTAATTTTCTATGTCTTCTGCATTACCTTTCTTAAGCAAAGGTACAACTCTTGCCTGTTTTAGCTGCTCTGGAAATGTCCCTGATGTGAAGGATTCATTTATTATATTTGTTAATAGGCCTTGTATAATCCCTATGCATTGTTTCAGTACACACATTGGTACATCATCTAAGCCTTCTAACTTTTTATTTTTTAGCTTTTGAACAGTTTTATTGACTTCATTCTCTGTGGTTGGAAGTAACATCATTGTATCTAGTGCAACAATTTTTGCAGGTGTTATATTTGTTTTGGGGAATTTTTGCTGTAACTTCTCTGCAATACTTGAAAAATGCTCGTTTACATAGTTTGCTAAGTGTTGTGGATCATTTATTACCTTATCCCCCTCCCTTAGCAGTATGTTATTCTGCGTTTGTTTGCCTCTCCCCGTTTCCTTTTTTATAACATCCCAGACTGCTTTGCTTTTATTCTCTGCATTATATATTATTTTGTCATTAAATGACTTTTTTGCAGCAATCAGCACCTTCCTATAAATCTTTTTGTATCTATGATAGAAATTTAAGAATTCTGGATCATTGTGAATCTTTTTCATGGAACTGAGGTGTTTAAGTGTTTGGGAGGACTTCTTAATACCTGCTGTTATCCATCTGTTTTTGTGAGATGTTGATACAGTCATGCATACTTTTGGAAATGCTGTTTCAAAGTTCAATTTAAACAATGTGGAGAATTTGGAGAATTTCATATTCACATTGGTTTCCTTATACACTTTATCCCAGCTTTGTTTTTCTAGTTCTTTTGAAAAATCTTTTATTTTGATTTCTGATAGATGTCGTTTATAGGCTTGTAGTTTAGGGAATGATTCGATGCCTGATTTTACTGTTGTTATTTGACAGAGATGGTCTGATAGTCCGAGATCTTTTACAGCTACATCACATTTTTCCCTGTCTATATTTGTGGCCACATGGTCAATTACTGATGCAGTCATTGTAGTAACCCTTGTTGCACTATTGACCAATAGGGACATGCCAAAACTTTGAAGGATATTTATGAAGGTGCTGCTGGATTCATTTATGATATTAGTGTTGATGTTTATGTCCCCACACAGAATTATGTTGACCTTTGTACTTGAGACTTTATCTATAACTTCTGTTAATTTAATGAAAAAAGTGTCCACACTACCACTGGGAGATCTATACACACACAAAATGATTAATTTCTTGGTGATATCGAGCCCTGATAATTCAATAGCTGATATTTCAATGTGTTTGTCTTCACTGCGATGGAGCTCTGTATGCCACGGCAAACTGGCTGACACTGACGGCGGCGGTGCACAAATGCTGCGCAGCTAGCGCCATTCGACGGCCAACACCGCGGTTCATGGTGTGTCAGCTGTGCCGTGCGTGTAATCATTGCTTGTACAGCCCTCTCGCAGTGTCCGGAGCAAGTATGGTGGGTCTGACACACCGGAATCAATGTGTTCTTTTTTCCATTTCCAGGAGTGTATTATTTGCTTATAATTTCTCTGTGTGTGTGCATGAGAATGATTGAGAGAGTGTATGTGGGACATACGTTAAAACTTAATATGTCATTTTATGTAAAACACTGTATAAACGAACCGTGGAAATGTTGTGGTGCAACCACAATTCAGATGACGTATGTCGGTGTGAACTTACTTTAGAAATTGAAGTTTTGATGATGTTAATTACTATCAGTTTAGCGATTGAATAAGGCAAGTTTTGCCGCCAGAATGATTTGGGAGGAACATTCTGATTGGTCGTTTAGATCAACAGCTAATGAGAATTAAGCTGCTCCCGTGCGAATATAATGAGGTGGGCTGAGAGTAGAGGAGCCCGAGGGAGTCGCTTGCTAACCGGCCTACGGATAACACCATGTTAGATAGCTCCGTAGAAATAGTCTGTAAGATGAAGAACTAGTGAGTTCATTTCGGTTAGAACGTGTCGTGACTGAAGCGACTGGAGTTACGAGCATTTTAATCAAAGTTTGGTGTTTCTAAATTACATAGTTGAAGATTTATGAGCGTGTGAACTTTCTGGTCGTAGTAACAATTCCGTGTGGCATATTTCGTGTTCTGTACAGAATACTTTGGCGAGCACTTCTTACTAAGAAGACCACTGAAATGGCCGAATGTTTAACTCGCGAAGAGTGGTGGGTCTGTGACTGTTAAATCGTGAAAATTGGTTGGTTTGGACTTGCAAAAATTATGGCTGCTTTTCGAGTGAAAATTTGTTGTATAGACATTGAATTATGAAGGATAAAGTTTCCCATAATAAATAAGGTCTTGATAGCCATTTCATGCGTTTCCATACGAATAAAAAGCAGATTCAACAAGATTTTTAAATGCGTTCTGCAAGTAGACTGCATTCTCCGAACGCCCGATTTTTTGAATATGAACTTAAAAGAACTAACTTTCAACTAGAGTTATGCGGCCTCTGTATGATAGGTATTAGGTTGTGATTTCAACAACGCTGCTTTACACTGCCTAGCACATATCTGCTACTACGGAGTGAAAGGACGTCAGAAGGAAGGAATATCGAGGTAGGTGGACTTTCGATAAAAGTGTTAGAGACAACGAAGACGTCCGACGCGTCGCCAGCACAATTCGTTAGTGGAATTGTTCAGGTAAAGTTTCTTTCATACGCACGAATTGCTGTTGCACTGTTAACTTTGAGTGTGGTGCTTTTTTTTTTTTTTTTTTCACTAGCTGTTACCAGCCGCTTCATTTGCATGTCAGTAACTTTGTTGGTTCGTTGGTTGATTTAGGGGAGGGGACCAAACACAGAGGTTATCATCATTGGAGAAGGATGGGGAAGGAAGTCGGCCGTGCCCTTTCAAAGGAACCATCCCGGCATTTGCCTGGAGTGATTTAGCGAAATCACGAAAAACCTAAAGCAGTATGGCTGGACACAGATTTGAACCGACATCCTTATGAAAGCGAGTCCTGTGTACTGTGTACTGTGCCACCTCGCTCGACGTAGTTTGTTATGATGAGTGACGACGAGTAAGTAACCTAGTAATTTTACGAGATGTCTGTGTACATAGTAGCGTAGAGGTGTATGTATAAGGAATGTATGCAGTTCCCATATGCAGGAACGTAATAAATGTCTTTCTTTTATTTTACCGTATTTCGACTCCGAAAGCATACATTATATTTTCTAATTATATCTAAAAAGGTTTTGTTGCCTATATTCGAGCATAAGTAGTGCTTTTGTGGCTCAGATAGTACTGGATCTGAGATTTTGCCGCCAGAGCAACACATACCAATCGTTTCTCCCTTCCATGCAAAAATGTTACAGTGCCTACATTTTTTATCCATTCCCCTATGATGACTGATTTGTGATTAACTTAGTTAGTTAGTAGGTCATAATCAAACGCAGCCTCACCAAAATCCTCTCACCTTTCACATGAAAAGGCACGACTCCCTGTTTCTCGTACAGTCTTTAAATGACATCGACGTTGTGAGTCTTCAAGCGTCTTGGAAGCTGTAAGAGACACTTGGCGGTCAGCGTCTAAAATGCGACGGGTTTGTGACTGTTCTAACGTCTCTGTAGCTCTGAAGACCACCTGACGTTCTGCATCCAATTTCCAGCGGACTTGATATTGCCCTGAGGTTTTTTGGATACGAGTAACTTTCGCAACTTGTGCTTTCTTAGGACTCTACACTAAATCAGACTTACGTTTGCGAGGCTGATAATAATGGTTTTAAATATGGTGCTCGATTATATTGTTGCATCTCTACCGAAACTCTCCTGCTAGGCCATGTGGTTCAGGAACACAATGTCACAAAACATGCGCATAATAACATTGGATTTTCATTGTTATGGAATAATCTATAGACACTACGAGTCGCAGGCCTTCGCGACAGCATCGTCGGAAGTCCGCTCACGTATACCACAATTATTCAAAAACATTAATAATACTCAAAGAGATACAACTTTCTAAAGCAGACTATGGTGTTCCTCATGGTTCAAGCTATCTCCATACCAAATACCATCGGAATCGGTGCACCGGTAGAGCCATGAAAACATAACAAAGTTGCCTTTGCATGTACAGTATTAGTACGGAAGTATGGATTAAACTGTTGTGTATAGGAATCCTGCATACTCGGTTCGCTAGACAAACAACCTTAATGGCAGCCATTTCACAGTTCGTATAGAAATTAATAGTAGCCAGATGAATCGTGATACCTCAAAAAGAAACATGTACATTACCATTATTTGCACAACTATTCTGATGGTGTAATTAGATTTTCAACATCTTTATTAGTTTAAAGTTTAGTATCTGACTGTAAATTAGACAAGTAACACCCAGCAATGAATTTCCAAAATGTAAACGCTTCATTCGATTTCGTTGATCGACGTGTCTTTAGAAAGCTATTAGTGTAAACCTATATTGGTATGAATTAAAGGCATGTAACTTTAATAGTACATGAGTTATAGGAGCTCAAATTGGCCGATTACTATCGTCGCGTCAGGCCATAAGTACTTGACAGTTACACGAAAAAACGGTAGCAGCATGCTTATAAATATATTTATTCGTCTATGTCTTTGTTTATATCCAATATACGCTATTCATGAAGAAATTGGTTAAATATTTACTGTGTTTTAGAAAAGCACAGAGACATTAGGCTACTGGCGTACCATTTGCTTCCTTTCTTTTGTTAATTGTTTATTTAATTGTTTATGTATTTAATAACGTGTGTTAGAGCGTGTTTATGGTCCAGTCGTAGGAGTATTTATTTAATATCAAGTATTTAAATGTACATCCGGTATTTAGAATATGTTTCATTATGTTCGTGAGTGTGCGTTGGTTTGAAGATAGGGCGGGAGTGCTCTAGCCAATCACAGCGATCGTTGCAAAAAGGACACTTGTAGAGGCTGTATGGACGTGGGGAGGACCATCGCTTCCAGAGTTCTGAGGAGGGCAGTTCTGGACAAGATGGCATACGACACGGGAAGTGCTGGATGGGACGGCGCGACGGACACGGAGTCGACGGAGGGACTTGGAGAGTGCAGTGGTTTGAGCTTGGTCGTGAGACATAGAAATACTTCGGAGTGCCGGAGTGAGATTTCTGTGATTTCTACAGTGAAGACGTAGTACGCGTTTGGATGTGAATATTTTGCGAGATATGTTGTTGTTCATAACTAATTATGTGAAGTAGGTTCAAAAAATTGTTCAAATGGCTCTGAGCACTATGGGACTTAACATCTTAGGTCATCAGTCCCCTAGAACTTAGAACCACTTAAACCTAACTAACCTAAGCACATCACACACATCCATGCCCGAGGCAGGATTCGAAACCTGCGACCGTAGCAGTCACGCGGTTCCGGACTGAAGCGCCTAGAACCGCACGGCCACCGCGGCCGGCCATGAAGTAGGAATCTATTGTTTCCCTGTTATTTAACTTACATTTTGTGAGACCTGAGTTTCTCCTGGCGTATACAACTTTCAAATAACTTCCGGGAATTCAGCCAGGTAACACTTTCAGGCGGTCGCTGAAAGTGTTACCTGGCTGAATTCCCGAAAGTTATTTGAACTTATATTTTATTTAACTGCTGGGCCATCGACACCAATAAGTGTTTTGCAGAAATATACCGCATTCTCAAGAATACTACTACTATCATACTCATCATTTAAAGTCGTTAAGATAGTACCTGCAGATTTTATTTAGTTGCAATCTTTCATTTATAAATTTATATGTTACTTTCATAATTCACAATTGCTGAGTGATAGAGACCTGAAACCTTCGACCATTCGATTCATGTGCGTATTCTTATCATATACTGTAGACTCAGCAGTATTTGGCCTGTAATGCGGCAACTATGTATCCCAGCCCCTAGACAATGAAACAAGCCAAAACTTTTAATATTTCAACTCTGAGTCGGAGGGTAGTAGTTATTGGAAAGCCCGCAGCTACATGGACATTCCTAACGAAGTGGCCAACGTTGATGCTGCTATCGAACTGGGCTCCACCAGTCGGGCACAGCGCTTATGTCGACTTCACATAGGGGCCGCTGCTGTCACGTTGTTGTCCTGGAGGGAGATCCGTCAGCCTGCGATTGGCTGACTTCTTCTCATAGCTTCTGTTCCCTGTCGTTCCCGACTGCCATGCCGCCGCTGACTTTACGCCGTAACATAAACAACCCGAGGACTGTATGAGCATTGTATTCCAGCTGCTACCCACGGCTGCACTAGCATATCAGTAAAAGGAAATGAAATGTGCATCTATATTTCTTGGCTGGAGACCCCAGTTTGGATGTTCAGGAGCTTGGTCCAACTCTTTTTATTTGACGCCACTTTGGTGACTTGCACGTCGATGAGGATAAAATGATTACGAGGGCAACGCAAACATCTGGCCGCGAGCAGAAAAATAAATAAATCAGCCCAGGCGAGAATTGAAACTGGAAACCCAAAATCATGAAACAGCAACGCTAACCGCATGACCACAAGTCGTTTATACAGATTTCGACGGAACAAAGAACTTATTAGGATGCATGACACTCAACAGCTAAAATCTGACGGGTTTGTGACGGATTTTGGTATGGAACTATAGATTGAACACGTGGAGGATTGTATAAACGTTGTATTCATTACGTTGAATCAGATTATGTAGAACATATCAAACAATAAAAGCATTTTCACACATATGATGAAGTTCAAAAGTCAATCAAATAGCTTTTTCAAAGAATAATCAGTAAATATATTGTGCTGCACAGTTTCTAAAGTAGCCTATGCTCCTCCTCAGTGTTCAAAGTATCTCCATACCAAAAGTTGTCAAAATCGGTTCTTCGGTTTAGTCGTGAAAGCGTAACAGATAGTTACTTTCACATTTATAATATTATTATGGATTTGACTTCATATTTCGTATCATTCCAGCTCCAAAAGGTCTTTAGGTTAACACTGGGACGAGGAAATACTGGAAACCAACGAAACAACACAATATATGTTCTTAGCATTTTCGGCAAGAGGACATACACCGAATATGAGTTTCGTCAGTCTACATTAAGGAAAATGCTGCATTACGAAACCCACCTTTTCACATCTCATACTTCGCTTCTCTGATTATTCGAAACATATATCAAAAAGAAAGGTTTCGTGAAGGCAGAGATTCAGTGCAAGACGATCCCAGAGCTCACGCCCGTCTACAACACATACTGATGCAAACGTGGAGCGTATAAGGAAATTACTGGAAGGAGACTGTCATGTGAATGTGCGTGCAATATCAGAAGAACTTAATTTGAACTGTGATTTGTGTCATAAGATTTTACGCGAAGATGTAGGAAACAAAAACTTAACGCAAAACTCGTCCCTCACGGACTAATAGACGAACAGAAAGAGGAAAGACGAAGAATTTCTGCTGAACTTCTGGGTAGAGCTAGACGTGATCCCACTTTTCTGTAAAAAATCATTGCTCTGGATGGAAGTTGATGCTACCAGTACAAGTAAGTCAAAGATCCGCCTCAGTTGCGAAAAGTTACTGGTCTACCAGTATGACCTTCACACGAAGTGTCAAAGAGCTAAATGACGGAGTCCTGGACTACCAGCCTTCGAGAAAATCAAACGACAACCTTTGAGGAAAAGACGATATTCGTCGCATTCTTTTATAGTAAAGGATGAGTTCACCATGAGTATATTCCTCCAGGTCAAAAAGTGAACCAAACTCTTTACACTGAAGTCTTGAAATGTTTGCGACACGTAGTTCGATGTCGCAGCCCTGATTCGTAGCATTCTCAGGACTGGTTCTTACTGCGTTACGTTGAAAGACCCCATCCTGCTTTATCTGTTATGGAGTATCTGGCCAGATATTCTGTTATTCCCATCCCACATCCGACATGTTCGCCTGACATCTTGCCTTGCGATTTTTTCTTGTTTCTATAGTGAAAAGGCGACTGAAAGGAAGGCTTCATCACAATATTGCAGATGTACAACAGGCTGTGACAAATGAGCCTACAAGCATTGCAGTTGAAAATTTACCTGCTTGCTTCCAAGACCTCCACAAACGTTGGAAACTGTGTATTGATAACAAAGTAAACTACGGTACTTTCATAGGAGCTATGATCATTACATGGAAAGCACTATTTTCTATTTAAAAAAAATCCGTACTGAAATTTTTCTGACGAAAGGAGTATTACTGGATCAAATTTGCATTTAAGACAAGAAAGACCTTTGACTATACCTTCATGATGCTTTAGCATTCACGAAAACATTGAACCATTTACTATTTAAAACATCTGTTGAGTGCATACAACCTAGATTAAGAACAAGAAGAAAAGGTAAATAATAGCCTGCTAATGTGTTGGGCCTCTAACATGGCGGTGTGACCTTCAGAGCAATGTACATCAGCATGTAGCGCCATCTCGCCTTATTATGTCCACAATTCGTGGTCTAGTGGCTAGTGTTGCTGCCTCTGGATCACGGGATCCCAGGTTCGATTCTCGCCGGGGATGGGTATTTTCTCTCCCCAGAGATTCGATGTTTGTGTTGTCCTCATCATTTCATTACCATCATCAACATTCGTGTCAGTGACTAGGTTGGATTGTGTAAAAATTGGACTGTGTAAAAATTGTGATTTTGTATGGGCATTGATGACCGTGCAGCTGAGCGCCCCATGAACCAAACATCATTCCCTTATTATACCGCCGGCCAGAGTGGCCGAGCGGTTCTAGGTGCTACAGTCTGGAACTGCGCGACCGCTACGGTCGCAGTTTCGAATCCTGCCTCGGGCATGGATGTGTGTGATGTCCTTAGGTTAGTTAGGTTTAAGTAGTTCTAAGTTCTAGGGGACTGATGACCTCAGAAGTTAAGTTCCATGGCGCTCAGAGCCATTTGAGCCTTATTATACCTCTTTGAGAACGTCCTACCAGTAGAATTATTTTTGATGTAATATCATCCAGAGGTGTACACATTTAGCTCTTAACTTAGCCATGCTTGCCTGTTACCCATGCAGGCAAGCAGCCGCACATTATCAGTCAAACGGTTAGGCTGCTCTACTCACATCCAAGCCAAGTTACACCCAACCCAAGCATGCTAGAGGAATCTTTCTCGCATGCCTGCCCGTCTTCCGGCGATGCTACGCTACGTAGCAATTTATTCTGTACGCTTTCACTGCAGTGTTATGAGTAGGTTTCGGACTTTTTCACCTCACTATCGCAAGACAAGGCTCAATACACTACATATATTCATTTTGTGTCATTGCAGCCCAGAAAATTGTGGCTCTAATTTGTCCCTTTGTTCCTTTAACCCTTATTTCGGGCTTAAGTAGATACTACGGTATGAACTGTTTTCTCTGCAACTTCTCCCTCTTTCGACTAGTACCGGCTGTTCTCACTTCAAACCGTCTTCGGGTCATCTCTAACACACGTTTTCCATAGTAAGCAGAATCATCTCTGAAAGTTAGATCCTTTGCACTTAAGAACCTGGAGACGTCTATTATAGTGCAACTCCAAGTAAGATTGGGGAAGTCTAGTTTCTGTAACCGTAGTGTGTTTCAGCAAATATGAACCCAGTTATAACAACTTTAATTACTTTTCCTGGATGTGTATTGTGGGTTCATTGAATTCATTCTAAGTGTCCTAAACAGTTCATTCTAAAATCCCCAAACGCATTTTAGCAAACACGAAGTTCGTTTTTCATGTTACGTTAATCTAAAAAGTACCTGTCTGAAAGAAGAAGCTTATCTTTCATACTAAGATTTCTTCGCACTGCTTACCACCAGAACCCCGTAAATTCTTCCTATTTCACTCAGTGTTTCCCCTAAATTAAGAAACCCTGTATACTGTTAAATAACTTCAAGTCCTTAGCAATCATTTCCATACACTTGTCAGCCACTAACCATTTATCCTCTTTTAAAAAAATTATGGATTGAGGAAACTGCTGATCAAATTTCCAAACATCGTAAGATGCTCGAGTTTCCCAAATGAATGATTAGTAACTTTTTACACAATTTGCATTGCGAGATACCTACCGATTTTTGTATTTGAAGTTGCCTCATAAGCACACAAAAACTTTCCCCATGCTGGACTGATACTCTATTTCGTGAGCAGTATAGATTCCCACCCTCTTAATTTCCCCTGAGTCTTCTTTAAGTTTGGTTTGTTGATTTGGCTGCTCCCAGCACTGAAACTACCTATAAAACGTACTTTATACCTGGCAATTCTGTAGTCATATTTGATTGACAGCGCAATCAGTTGTCAGGTGCAAAAGGCTGAATGTATCCCATGAAGACTGCGAGCCTTGTGGAAACAGAAGTTGACTTGCTTTAACAACTGAGCATCAGTACACACGCACTCTTGTGTCTGCAATGCGGCAGGTTTAGTTGCTTTAATGGTCCAGCTGTAATTAATTTAATCTTGTCCTCTCTCTTCCTGTGGGGGCGAAAACCTGGGGCTGTAGTATATTCCTAGGGTCGTCATTTACAGCCGGTTCTTGAAACTTTGTAAACAGACTGTTTTCAAGAGTCTTCCAGTTCAGTTTCAACAGCATCTCTGTGACTCTCCCACAGGTCAAACAAACCTGGGACCATTCGTGCTACCCTGCTCTGTATAAATTCAATATCCCCTGTTAGCCCTATTTGATATGGGTCCCAATAACTTGAACATTATTCTGGTACGTATCACACGAATGGTCTGTAAGCAGTCTGTTTTGTAGACTGACTGTATTTCCCTAGCGTTGTCCCAATAATTCACCTGCTTTATCTACAACTGAGACTATGTGGGCGTTCCACTTCATATCCCTACAAACTGTTACACTCAGGAGTTTGTAAGACTTAACCGCTTCCAATTGTGACTCATTGATATTAGAGTCATAGGATACTTCGTTTATTCGTTTTGTGAAGCGCACAGCTTTGCATTTCAGGACTTTTATAGGAAGTTGCCATTCTTTGCACCACTTTGAATTCCTAACAAGATTGGACCGAATATTTGTGCAGCTTCTTTCAGAGAGTACTTCATAACAGAAACTGCTTCACCTGCGAAAAGTTTGAGGTTACTGTTAATACTATCTAAAATGCCATTAATATACAACTTCTAAACATTCATGGTGGTGTCTGATTGTTCTATATCGTGTCTCCCTACCACTTTCGCGCAACGACGCTCTGAGCATGTTTTTTAGGGAATTGACTAGTTTGAACCTGGGACCTGTTGCTGGTAAGGAGACGCCAGACCACACATGACATGTAGAATTCAGAAGAGTTCAGTGAGACTAGTGATGATATAACCATATACTAAATGATCTCAGCGTCAGCTCCACTGCACTCCCTGTAAAAGAATCTTAATACTAACTAAATTTAGTGGAAAGGGTTCAAGGCTTTCCTATTTTTAGTTAGCTGGTAAAATAACGTCGAAAAAGCAGTTAAGTTTACCATTGGAAATTTTATTCTACTCACAAAACATCGTTTATAAATTGCACTATTGGGCAATGTTTTAATACAGGATGGTAAAAACCAACTGCGTTCAACAAAAATGTGAACGAATATTCCCTAAATGGGTTTCCAAGTTCTTCAATCGATCGAAGGATGACCTATGCCATATCACATCTATAATCTAGGTTAAATTTAAGTTTCACAAAAGAGAAAACTATCAAAATGGTCTTCAGTGACCCTCAATTATCTTTAATTACTTATCTAACTTGTCGTAAATTACAGTGGCTGATGTGGCTTCTCAGTAACTAAAAATAGAAAAATTATCGCGTTTCAGATTTTTACTTCAAGTGGCAAATGTGAACACCATGAGTTTTAATTAACGATCGACACTAGTATTACGCAAAAAGGGGGTGTAACAGATGAGACTTCTGCAGTTCTGAGTGAAGCCTTATGCGCTCAAAAATGTGGCATCGCGTACGTTCATTACCTTGTCGATGTTTAAGCAGCGTCAGGGCGGCAGCAGCCGGCGCAGCAGCCATCCAGCCCGCCGTCTCGGAACTAACTCTCCTCTAACTTCTCCTTACTACAATTTACCGAAGTTGGTTTAAAAAAAACTATCTGGCTGTGTTTTCATCTGACCAATCAGGGTCTCAATGTTAACCTTAAGCTCCGCCTACAAAAATTCTGTCTATCCAATGAGAAACGTTATACTTTTCGTGGTGGGGCAATGTTTTTAAAGTTTGCAACGTAACAGAGACGCTAAAAAGTCTCACGCTAAAACCTGCAGCTAGTGTGGTCCTTTTAGCGTTATCGTAAGATCTATACTGCTCTTCTGGAGGGCTCTATCTTTTAACATGGGCTGGGGAGTGATTCTAATGTAACAGACACGCGAAAACGCTCATGCTAAAACTTGCGGGTGGTAGTGGCCCTTTTTGTGTTATCGTAAGATCTATACTGTTTTTCTGGAGGGCTCTAACTTTTAACATGGGCTGGGGGTTGTCCTTGACATACCTGAGACGCGAAAAAGTCTCACGCTAAAACGTGCGGGTGGTGAGCCCTAGTGGTTAGCTGGAGACGTGGGTGTCCGTCCCTCCGTCCGTTATCGTAGGACCTTCTAGCTTAACACGGTTCTGCTCTCGGCTTCTGTCCTCGTTTCTCCCCTCGGAACTGCGTCTGCCTCACGGTGGGAAGGTACGACATGCATTTAGGCATTCTTGTGTTAGTCTGTGGCATTCCATTTGCTCACTCGTTACTCGTATTACTTTGGTTAATTTAATGTCACGATTTATTCGGAGCTATGTGACATACTACTGGATTTTCTTATCATGTCAGGGTTTTCATGTAAGGTGTTGGATTTGCCTGACACCTTACAAACTGGAACAACAAGGATCCCAACATACTTGCCTCGGGGACACCAGAATTTGCTTCTACGGTTCTACATCTATGACACTCCATCCAAGATAAACTGTTGCCTTCTCCATACCAAGAAATCCTCAGACCAGCCACAAATATCATTTTATATCCCCCTACAATTGTAGTTTTGATAATAAACTTAGATGTGGTACAGAGTAAAATGCTTTTGGAAAATCGAGAAATACTACCTTGATGAGAAAACTGTGATTTGGGTTTCACATTGTCGATGTTTTCAGAATCAAAGCTGGCTGACGTGGAGAAGGTCATTCTGTTTGAGATTAAAATTTATTCCACAATTCTACAACAAAATGGTGTCAACATTTCTGAATGGTAGTTTCGTGAGTCACTTTTGCTACCCTTCTAGTAGAGTGACATGACCAGCGCTTTCTTTCTACTTCCAAAAACGACCTTTTGTTTGAAGGATCTACTATAGATCTCTGTTAACAGAGGGGCTAACTCAGAATCTACACTGACAAACCAAAAGATAATGACACCTGCTTAATAGCTTATTGGGCCATCTTTGTAACGAAGTACAGTGCCGTTTCAGTGTATCGTCGGTTCTACAGGTCGTTGGTAGATTCGTGGAGCTATGTGGCATCCGATATATGTTGGTGCCGGTGGCAACACCTACAACGTGCTGACATGAAGTTTCCAACCGATTTCTCATACACAAACAGCAGTTGACCGGCTTTGCCTGGTGAAACGTTGTTGTGAAGCCTCGTGTAAGGAGGACAAATGCATACCATCACGTTTCCGACTTTGGTAAAGATCGGATTGTAGCCTATAGCGATTGCGGTTTATCGTATCGCGACATTGTTGCTCTCATTGGTCGAGATCCAATGTCTGTTAGCAGAATATGGAATCGGTGGGTTCAGGAGGGTAATACGGAACGCCGTGCTTGATCCTAACGGCCTCGTAACACTAGCAGTCGAGATAACAGGCATCTTATCCACATGGCTGTAACGGATCGTGCAGCCACGACTCGATCCCTGAGTCAACAGATGGGGACGTTTGCAAGACAACAACCATCTGCACGAACAGTTCGACGACGTTTGCAGCAGCACGGACTGTCAGTTCGGAGACCAAGGCTGCGGTTATCCTTGATTCTGCATCACACACAGGAGCACCTGCGATGGTGTACTCAACGACGAACCTGGGTGCACGAATGGCAAAACGTCATTTTTTCGGATAAATCCAGGTTCTGTTTACAGCATCATGATGGTCGCATCTGTGTTTGGCGACATCGCGGTGAACGCACGTTGGAAGCGTGTATTCGTCATCGCCATACTGGCGTATTACCCGGCGTGATGGCATGGAGTGCCATTGGTTACACGTCTCGGTCACCTCTTATTCGTACTGACGGCACTTTGAACAGTGGGCATTACATTTCAGATGTGTTACGACCCGTGGCTCTACCCTTCATTCGATCCCTGCGAAACCCTACATTTCAGCAGGATAATGCACGACCACAAGTTGCAGGTCCTGTACGGGCCTTTCTGGATACAGTAAATGTTCGACTGCTGCCCTGGTCAGCACATTCTCTAGATCTCTCACCAATTGAAAATGTCTGGTCAATGGTGGCCGAGCAACTGGCTCGTCACAATATGTCATTCACTACTCTTGATGAACTGTGGTATCGTGTTGAAGCTGCATGGACAGAGGCCTATCCCGGCCGTTATTACGCCCACAGGTGGTTGTTCTGGGTACTGATTTCTTAGGATCTATGCACCCAAATTGCGTAAAAATGTAATCACATGTCAGTTCTAGTATAATATATTTGTCCAATGAATACCTATTTATCATCTGAATTTCTTCTTGGTGTAGCAAATTTAATGGCCAGTAGTGTAAATCATGTAAATAACTGGCCGCTGATTTGTGTACACTGTAATGCTGTCCAGTAACGATCCATGTGGGTTCCACCGGATTCACATCTTTCGAATTTGGTGGCCAAGACATCAACGTGAGTTCACAATCCTGCAGCTCAAAGCACTGCAGCACTTTCAGATATAGGCAGTTATCCTGCTGAAGTATGATTTTGCTGCCGGGTATGATATCAAGTAAAAAGCAACGCAGGCAGTCAGCAGCTGTCAGCTTGTCTTCAATTGGTACCATAGGTCTCATGCAAGTGCAGGGGAATGTCTCCCATAGTATACTACTGCCCTCAATGGCATTCGCCTGGGTGATGTCTTTTGTGGAGACGTTCATCGACACGGTGCAGAAAAAACGTGATTCACGCGAATAGCCGACACGTTTCCTTTGATCTGCGGTCTAATCTCGATTATCGTATGCCTATTGCAACCGCAATTGAAAATGTTGTTGAGTCAGAATGTGAAAAAGTTGGGTCACCCGCAGGGGAAGCCCCATGTTCGACGTTGTGCACTGAACTGAGGACTCCAAAACACTCGTGTGTGCATCACCATTGTGCTCTTTCGGCAGAGATGCCATATATCTTAACCATCCTACTTTACAGAGGAGGCAAGGCTGCAAACTCCATCGTCTGTGAAGTCATGGACGTCCAACCATCTGGCGTCTAGTGGGAGTTTTACTGTCCTTCTGTCGCTTTCCATAGATGCTCACAACTGTAACACGTGATCATTCGCTAGCTCCGCCGTTTTCGACGTACTCGTTCACAGGCTCTGGGTAATAATAACGTGCCCTATGCCAAAGTCGCTGACCTCAGTGTATTTTCTCATCTGCGGTGCGTATCGTCCATAGAATGATGCCACAACAATCATTCGTCCACTTACATACTTTCCTCACCACATCACCACGTTTCCACAACGCCACCAGGTTGCGGCGGCGCGGTTCCTTCCCTCCCTTTACGACGAACCTGCACCTAACTGTGAACATTGTCTCAGCAAATTATCGGTAGGAAAGCCGAGTGAAACCTACTGCACTTCGACGTGAACCAGGCTGCAATTGAAGTCACTAATCTACGTTTCGGGAGAAAGTTTCCACACGAAATGAAAGGTTGGAAATTTTGTCCTCAATTAATATATTATGAAAGGTGAACAAGTATCACTGCCAAGCCCGTGCTGGTCTTAACACAGTCACTAACAATCCCTTTCACTCACGTTAACAATTTTATGGTGTTGCATTTCCCGAAAACGTAATAGCTAAGAAAATACTGATTGTTTTTGATTGAGAATGCTCGTCAAATATTAAGTCTGTCGGTACCAAATGCAGTCACAGCTTTTAGCCACCGATCTGCTCAATACGCCACGCGGAATTTATGTCTTTTCTCGTCACAAAATTCACTTAAAAATTCCGAAATTTCTACACGCCCATCGGAATAATTATGCCGTCACTTTACCACACTTTTGATCTATGAAACACTGCTACATCCGGCAGCTTATCATTTCCATCGGAACTACTACTACACACGTCGGAGCTGTTTCGTGGCTTGGCTTCGACTCTCCTCTAGAATACTCTTAAGTCTTCTCTACCAGCAGAGAAAGGCCCGCGAAGAATATTGCTTTACCATTGCTCAGTTTACTCAACAGCCAATAGCAAAATAACACTCTTCCGCGTCGGTCCGCGCTTTTCATTAACAACCAATCGGAAAATAGTAAACCTAACGACTGCACTTTTTGCCGACGTAATTATCTAACATGCTGAAGTTTTGTTTATGCATAAAGTTATTTACTATTATAATTTATATTTGAATTAATTTTCCGTTTACCATAAACTTACTTTACAAATCTATTCTACAAAAATCCCTGTTGTCCACATCCATAGTTGTTCGAAATGTTCCCCCACTAAATCCCACTACATAACTCGTTGAACAATTATCTTCATATATACCTTAAACCACCCTCAAGCATCATTCATACTGCTAAAACACATTTACAGCGTTTTACATATACAAAAGACATAATAATAGAACAGTTTATGAAAAACATTCTATTACTATAGTGCACTCTAGTGGGCACAATCGTAACTAAAATCACAGTCCCCCTATCCAATACTGTCATCTATCGGCTGATACATAAACTACGTGCGCGTCCAGTCTCGCGTCACCATCTGTCACTATCCAGCTCTGAGACACACCTCACACTTAACGGCCTCCAAGGCAAGGATCGGTATACGGTGCTACGCCTCAAGGTGACATCCATCTTCGCAGGGGGCAGTGGTCATAATGTTTTGGCTTATCTGTGTTCTAACATGCAGAGTGCTCTGGTTTTTGTGTAATCTACCCCACCACTTAGCACTCAAGGAGTGCTCTGAAAAGGAAAACATTAAACCTGTGAACCCTGGCCCTGCCAGGTAGAGGGAGATCCCAGACACGCCCACTGTTAGACATCGGAAGGAAATATGTCAAGGAGGAAGGGGGGCCTCTATTTTAGAACAAACAAACAGCCATTCCTGAATATTGATATTTTTATTAGATAAATTACCGTACACATTCGGTTTCGGGATGCGAAAATAGTAGTCTTAGGAAAATCCTATACAGTCTAGGAAATTCCCAGTCAAAATATAAGGCAGGAAAAGTGTATTCATCAAATTTAACAAAACTTAGTACGAAAATACGTGACAAAAGTGGCAGCAGGAATCTCAACTGAAATTTCTGTCAGAAACATTCAGTCTAACAACATAAACTAAGCTACTGCAGCTTGGCAATGATTCCTATCACCTGTATCGCTTATCCGAATGTAAAACTTATGATGATCTACTTTGGGTACAGATCTTTTGCTCTGAGCACTATGGAACTTAACATCTGATATCATCAGTCCCCCAGAACTTAGAACTACTGAAACCTAACTAACCTAAGGACATCACACACATCCATGCCTGAGACACGATTTGAACCTGCGAACGTAGCGGTTGTGCGGTTCCAGACTGAAGCGCCCAGAACCACTCGGGCACAGCTGCCGGCTACAGATCTTTCTACAAGCGAGTAACTGTAAAAGATTGTAAAGTATGGCGCTATTGTATCAGCATACTTTGCTGATACAAATTGTTTAATTTCAGGGCCCAAAGTCATGGTGGCACTTAGTTCTTTCTTTCTTTCTTTCTTTTTTGCAATTTTCCTTTTTATTTTAATCGTTGTACATGGGGGGCAGGGAACTTCTTGCACTCTTCCACTGTCTTTGATTTTTAATGTAAACGTAAACTCAGGATGACTTGGCTGTCCCGAACATAAGGGAATTCTAGCAATTACTCCAAGCTCATGCAGTTCTCAAGTGAAAGCCCGCTAGTAGCTTCAACATTTAGCGCCTCAGCAATGCGTCATTTACCTTTCGATGTGTACGTCGGCGGTAGCCGACTGCTGCGTGCGACATGTCTTGTAGCTGTCAACCTAATAACATTATGCTGGCCTCTGACTGCATTTAACCAGGCCAAAACTTCCCTAAATTTCCATGAAGCGGATGACTGCATGTGTCCCTAGGCTAAGACAAAATGGCTCTATACACTCGCCCAGGCTGAGCAACATACATAATATTGCCCTCAAAGTTCTTGCAAGAAAGTTAGCTAGAACGACTCGTCTCGTTTTCTCCACTTTGGAGGTCTACGAGGGATTCAGCACAAGTATGACTGAAACAGAGCCCAGTGAACCAAAAATGTCCACAGAAAAATCTCTCTCTGCATCACCACAGGGTCTTAAGCGCCACGTGCAATACTCGAGGCCTTTCAAGAGAAGTGAGCTTCAATTATCCAACTGCAATTGCCTCTCTTGTCATGAACGTCCTCCGCCGTACGACAGCATTGCCTCGCACCAACACTGGAATCGGCCAATGGGAGTGCTCGGTACATTCCGTCCTTGCTTGTTCGAGTCAATCAAAGCTTTCCTAGCAAACTTCTGTGTCGCAATAACGTCGCCTTCTCCCTCCTTCCTCTGGATCAATCAGCGTCCATGTTTTTATTATTGCGTTTAAGTTCAACGCTCGGTGTCTTTATATGTGAAGCCCGCGCGCTGTTCACGACAGGGATATACGATCCGAGTGTTTACTAAAACTGTGACAAAGAGGGTTTTTTCCACCTGCCTTAGAAATGTGCAGAGGCGAGGGCCCCGAGCACATCTACATCTACATGGATACTCTGCAAAATCACATTTAAGTGCCTGACAGAGGGTTCTCCGAACCACGTTCACAATTCCCTATCTTCCAGTCTCGTATAGCGCGCGGAAGGAACGAACACCTATATCTTTCCGTACTAGCTCTGATTTCCCTATTTTATCGTGGTGATCGTTTCTCCCTATGTAGGTCGGTGTAAACAAAATATTTTCGCATTCGTGGGACAAAGTTGGTGAATGGAATTTCGTGAGAAGATTCCGTCGCAACGAAAAAAAGTCTTTGTTTTAATGATGTCCACCCCAAAACCTGTATCATTTCAGTGACACTCTCTCCTATATTTCGCGATAATGCAAAACCTGCAGCCCTACTTTGAACTTTTTCGATATACTCCGTCACTCCTATCTGGTAAGGATCCCACAGCGTGCAGCACTATTCTAAAAGAGAGCGGACAAGCGGAGTGTAGGCAGTCTCCTTAGTAGGTCTGTTACATTTTCTAAGTATCCTGCCAATAAAACGCAGTAGGCTATTTAGGTTTTTATATTGGTAACGCCACGTAACGCTCTGTATGAAAATCATTGACTGTGCTGTGTGCAGTCTGAGGCTAGATTGCACTGTTGTCTGCCCTTGTAGTGTTGGGCAGTTGGCGTAGCGTTGCGCAGTTGGAGGTGAGCCGCCAGCAGTGGTGAATGTGGGGACAGAAATGGCGGAGTTTTGAAATTTGTAAGACTGGATGCCATGCACTGCTATATATATTATGACTTTTGAACACTATTAAGGTAAATACATTGTTTGTTCTCTATCAAAATCTTTCATTTGCTAACTATGCCTGTCAGTAGTTAGTGCCTTCAGTAGTTTGAATATTTTATTTAGCTGGCAGTAGTGGCGCTCGCTGTATTGCAGTAGTTCGAGTAACGAAGATTTTTGTGAGGTAAGTGATTTGTGAAAGGTGTAGGTTAATGTTAGACAGGGCCATTCTTTTGTAAGGATTATTAAAAGTCAGATTGCGTTGCGCTAAAAATATTGTGTGTCAGTTTAGTGTTGATCAGAATAAGTAAAGAGATTAATGTCTGAGTACGTTCAGTTTTGCTCAGCTGTTTGAAAATCAAATAATGTAAGAGATTTATCAGCAACAATTCACAAATTTTTCCAAGGGGACGTTTCAGTTATCCTTCCCCACAACATTTTCTATGTGTTCCTTCCAATTTAAATTGTTCGTAATTGTAATTTCTAGGTATTTAGTTGAATTTATGGCCTTTAGATTTGACTGATTTATCGTGTAACCAAAGTTTAACGGATTCCTTTTACCACTCTTGTGGATGGCCTTACACTTTCCGTTATTTAAAGTCAACTGTCAATTTTCGCACCATTCCGACAACTTTTCTAAATCGCTTTGCAATTTGTTTTGATCTTGTGATGACTTTATTAGTCGATAAACGACAACGTCATGTGCAAGCAACCTAAGACGGCTGCTAAGATTGTCTCCCAAATCGTTTATATAGATAAGTAATAGCAAAGGGCCTATTACACTACCTTGAGCAACGCCAGAAATCACTTCTGTTTTACTCGATGACTTTCTGTCAATTACTACGAACTGTGACCTCTCTGACAGGAAATCACAAATCCAGTGACGATATTCCATAAGCACGCAATTTCAGAATCCGCTTGTGTGGTACACTGTCAAAAGCCTCCCGGAAATCCAGAAATATGAAATCGATCTGAAATCCCTTGTCAATAGCACTCAACATTTAATGCCAATAAAGAGCTAATTGTGTTTCACAAGAACGATGTTTTCTAAACCCATGTTGACTGTGTGTCAATAGATCGTTTTCTTCGAGGTAATTCATGATGTTCGAACACAATATATGTTCCAAAATACTGTTGCATATCGACGTTAGTGATATGGGCCTGTAATTAAGTGGATTACTCCAACTTTTCTTGAATATTGGTGTGACCTGTGTAGCTTTCCAGTCTTTGGGTAAAGATCTTTCGTCGAGCGAACGGTTGTATATGATTGTTAAGTATGGAGCTAATGTATCAACATGCTCTGGAAGGAACCTAACCTGAATACAGTCTGTACCAGAAGACTTGCTTTTATTAAGTGATTTAAGTTTCTTCACTACTCCGAGGATATTTACTTCTACGTTATTCAGGTTGGCAACTGTTCTCGATTCGAATTTTGTAATATTTACATCGTCTTCTTTTGTGAAGGCATTTCGGAAGACTGTGTTTAGTAACTCTGCTTTGGCAGCACTGTCTTCGATAGTATCTCCATTCCTATCGCGCAGAGAAAGCATTGGTTGTTTCTTGCCGGTAACATACTTCACATACGACCAGATTCTCTTTGGATTTTCTGTCAGGATTCGAGACAAAGTTTCGTTGTGGAAACTGTTATAAGCATCTCTCATTGAAGTCCATGCTAAATTTCGAGCTTTTGTAAAAGATCGTCAATCTTGGGGATTTTGCGTCTGTTTAAATTTGGCATGTTTGTTTCGTTGTTTCTGCAACTGTGTTCTGACCCGTTTTGTACCAATGAGGACCAGCTCCGTCGTTTGTTACTTTATTTGGTATACATCTCTCAATTGCTGCCGATACTATTTCTTTGAATTAAGCCACACCTGGTCTACACTCATATTATTAATTTGGAAGGAGTGGAGATTGTCTCTCAGGAAGTCGTCTTAAATTGGCTCACCGCTGTAAGGGTCGGTTTGTTGTGCCTTGCCAATGCTTCCTAAAGTGGATTTTCGTGTCGCGCTTTTGCGTGCTAACCTGAGCGACTGGCCCCTTTAACTTCAGATCCACGTCGCTATAAAAATATATGCATTTTTCTTCATGCAATTGGAAAGGGACTATTAATAGTGAGTACACTAAAGACGCTTATGTGCCCATTGCTCATTGCACTCCTCATAAAGCAAATTACATCCAAAGTATGGCATCTGCCGTAGCAATCGAATCGGTTTTCGTGGAGAATCACATGTGAGGTGGTAAAATATCTGCCACGTTACAGTGTGTAATCGGCGGACACAGTTCAAGGCACTGTCCGCAGCTCGTGGTCGTGCGGCAGCGTTGTCGCTTCCCACGCCCGGGTTCGATTCCCGGCGGGGTCAGGGATTTTCTCTGCCTCGTGATGGTTGGGTGTTGTGTGATGTCCTTAGGTTAGTTAGGTTTAAGTAGTTCTAAGTTCTCGGGGACTGATGAGCATAGATGTTAAGTCGCATAGTGCTCAGAGCCATTTGAACCATTTAGTTCAAGGCACTAGTTGAAAGTTACCTATGTAACAGCTTCCAGAGTGAAACACCCCCAATTAAAATTCCTGTATTAGGTTATTTACCGAAGCCGCCAAATAGTTAATTATTATGATTATATGACCGTGTGCTTAATGGATGAAGGCTATGGGTTTTTCTGCTGTGGTTTCGGGGATATTTCAACCGAGTGCGGCTGTTTTACAACTGAATTGTGGAATGACTGAAAGTTTGTCAATTATTAAGGACCATAAAGGTTGCGATGTACAAACTGATACATATTTCCTACTAACACACAAATTCTGAGGTAGTTTCCACCTTCGCCTTACACATCTAATTACGATTATATCCTTATTAGTTGCTGATTTAAGGTATTTCGTCACACGCAATGATGATGGATAACATCCACAACAATCCTCACTGCAATCCACGGTTGTTGCTGGCCGACGCGGTTGACGCGAAACACGAAATTCGGCAATTGTCACTTTTGGTGTTATATCACTCGCGAATCGGTATCATTGAGGGTCAACCCCACGACGTGCTCACTCGTCATACTGCGGTGAATTTTACTCGACCACCGTTCTTGCCCGTCTTTTCCGCACTACTTTTCACTCGACTCTCTCCAGTACTACTCGCACTCAACACTCGTCTCACTGCCTCCTGCAGCTCTCGACAATCGACCCCGTCTGCTAGCGACCTGGGCGTCGGATACTAGCATCTATGTTCGTGGGATCACGGATCCCTTACAAGAGGCAATGAAACTTTCATTTTCAGTATTTCAAATAATTACTGGCCAAACTTAAAAATTTTAACTGCCGTCGAAATCTACTCATTAAGAGACATAATCTTACGTTAAGTGTTTAACATAGTAAGATAAATATTACCGTTTTAAACTACATATTTGTCTTAAGGTGGTGTAACTCACCACATGCGAATATCCAGACTTCAGACTGAGGGCACTTAGCACTTCCAGCAAACTTTTCACATAATTTCAAATCGTTACGAAACTTTTTATTGCTGTCAGGCCTGCAAAGTGATGAAAGGATAAAGTTTATCGATTACTGCTGCATCAGGTACTACGTTTTAATTTATTACGTCTTTGCCGCTGTCTCTATTCGAAACTCTTTTGCACACAGTATCCACACATACCATTGAATGTACCTGAATGTATACAGGGTCAACGTTAATAAAACAGACAAACTGCAGGGACGGATTCCCGATTGGAAATGTAGCGAAAAAGGTGCTATGAACATGTGTCCGGAAACGCATCGTTATCACAGTAGATGGTGCTGTCGAATGACAGTTCCTCTGAGGACATGGCGCATGTTCCCTGTATCTTGCAGGCTTTGTGATCGATGTAGCATACTGTAAGAAGCAGACTGGTCCAATGTTCGTGCCAGGATAAAGCTGAGATGATGTTTGTGTACGGCGAAGCATATGGAAACGCTGGCGAGGCAGCACGTCTATAGCACGACCGTAGCAGCAGCGCGGTTCGAAACTGAATCGCCTAGAACCGCTCGGTCACAACGACGTGCCGTAGACAGTTATCAATCAGCCATCATTTGTGTTGTAGCGCCTAGCAATAGCATTGGGCGGCTGCATAAACAGACAGCTTCCAAGTCCAGCGCAAGGATGGACGGCTGTACGGCGATGGCCAAACGCCAAATAAAAAAATATAAAGGAATGTCGAGCGTCCAGCGCTCACTCGGGCTCAGCGTAAACAGCCACGTAAACAGCCAGGCCTGCAAGCTAACGCCGTGAAGTCTTCTGCAGTTCTCAGCGCATAAGCCGCACTTATACCCATCACGAAGCGCGACTCGTTTTTCATACGGCGAGAGCGGATATGTTCAAGCGGTATGCCTACAGAAGAAGAAGACTCTCTCTCCTAGTAAGCGCCTACAGAAATCATATTTTGCTGCATATGTTGTGTACTGTGAACCAAACAGACCTTCTAGTTTGGATGAGAAGTGTGGTAGTTCGCAATTAAAGAAATCAGTAGCCTCTTCTTGGGTGCAGTGCCACTCTAGGAAACTATTAGATACGGATCCTCAGTTTCGTCGCTCAGTCTTAACACTTGTGATCTTGGTAAGCCCAAGCTGCAGAAACTACACAGTACGTTTGCAGCAAATAACGGACAAGACATTCAAGTACTCGGCTCTTGCAGCCTTCCTCCCGTATACCAGAATTTGCGAACGACTGTGATATTTCAGATTTTGCGATCACGGAACAGAGTAAACGTATTTGGCCTTCATTTGTTTTGATTCGTTTGGGTTCCGTGTAGTAGACTGTGTTGTCAGTTATTCCCTTTGCTTCGAAGGATAGTGTTGCTCAGTGACGTGCTGAATTCAAATACTTGTTTGTTATTGCCTTGGGCAAAGCTTCTAATTTTGTTGCGTATGTGACTACGAAAGACAACGCACTGTCTCGCTTCTTCACGGCCTTCACCGTACCCCGCACAGTGCTAGGGACAGCTGACATGTTACATCCGCTTCATTCTGAATGCAGCTCAGATTGCTGTACCGTTGTCCCGCCTTCGGCGCAAGAATGTACCTTTTGTGTGGTCCCCAAAATGTAACATTGCTTTTCGACAACTCAAAGACACTTTACTCAGTGATCGTTGTTTACTTCATTCTGATCCTTCCAAACCTGTAGTCTTAGTAGTGGAGCCGGCCGCTGATGGTCTCGCGGTTCTAGGTGCTCAGTCCGGAACCGCGAGACTGCTGCGGTCGCAGGTTCGAATCCTGCCTCGGGCATGGTTGTGTGTGATGTCCTTAGGTTAGTTAGATTTTATTAGTTCTAAGTTCTAGGCGACTGATGACCTCAGAAGTTAAGTCGCATAGTGCTCAGAGCCATTTGAACCATCTTAGTAGTGGGTGCCGTTCAATATGACACTGGTGCTGTACTCTCACATAGTATTCGTTCTGCTGACAGATCAGTAGCCTTCGCATCCAAATTGCTTAACAAAGCTCAGACCAATTATTCACAAATAGAGGAGGAGGCTCTTGCCATCATCTATTGAGTGATTAAATTTTATCATAATTCACCGACCACAAGGCTTTGCAGTCACTTGTCAACCTAGGCAAGACCATTCCACATCGCACAGAGCAGAAATTACAAAGTTGGGCTCTCATCTTATTGTGCGACAAATATGAGATTGAGAGGTTCCATGGCCTCTTTTGCATGTCTCCTCTCATTTGCATCAATTTTATTGATGTTCTATGTCAATGCACGGCAATAACAGACCGAATAAGGTTATTTTAATGAGAGTATTTGTACTGAGAGCCCAAAAACTACTTTTCACTTGATTCCCATGCATGTTGGTTTAGTTCCTTGGGTGACTTTTGCGAGGCAAGCATCGGAGGACGCGGCACACGGCGTTTACGGTTGGGGCTGCTCTTCCCTGAATTTCTGAGGGGTTCGTACAGTAGGCTTAGGCGCCTGGCGGAGCGACCGACGGCGGTCGAGTTTCGCCTGTTGTGTGATGGGCGAAACGACCTGCGAGACGTCTGAGTGTCGCCACAGTTTCTGTGTTTACCGTTCCGGCGCGTCCGGAACGAAGATTCCTGGCACCGACTGACTGCATTGTCCTCTCGATTCTGAGAATACTTGTGGACTGTGCCCTGCTGTGTGCGACCGTCTGGCGCCGGTTGGCCGGTGGTCTAGGCAGGTTGTTTTCAATGCCGGTCAAACGGCAAGTTCAGTGCCCTCAGCTGAATAGCAGAGGCATGATTGCTCAAACTGAGGCTAGTTGACGCCGTAAAGCCCTGCTCGAAATTGGAGGGAATGGTCTCTATTGGCGCGAATGATGTTCTGAGACAGTGTGGCGGAATTTTGGAATCACAACTGGATGCTGATTCGCAGTTTTTCGAGGAGAGTAGGTCCAAAATGGTTCAAATGGCTGTGAGCACTATGGGACTTAACATCTGAGGTCATCAGTCCCCTAGAACTTAGAACTACTTAAGCCTAACTAACCTAAGGACATCACACACATTCATGCCCGAGGCAGGATTCGAACCTGCGACCGTAGCGGTCATCCGCTCGGCCACCCCGGCCGGCCGAGGAGAGTAGCGAGTAGAGCAATGTTGACTTCGCTCTTGCGTTGCGCGGGCAGAGTGATTCGGGATCTGTTCTTCCTCGGAGTCGGACGGTCTTGCGATTTGGTCGCTAGTTTTCGGAAGAACTGGGAATTCTCGGACAGCCTTCATGGCCAAGGGTTGACTCAGAGCTGCTGCACGGCAGAAGTCGGCGCCTACTTCATCAGGACGCTGCCTACCGACGACGTGCTGCAGATTTCTGTACTTGTACAGTATTTTGCGGCTCTGGCATTTTAGCACCTTATCAATTTTATACTGAATCCCTCAGTGGCACGCGCGCTCGCTTTGCTACAAGACCACCTTGCTTGTTTCTCCATGTGATCCCATTTGACCTCTCACTACTAATTGTGATACTGCTATATAGTCAGATGATTAACATATGATTCATTAGGACCTCCAGCCATTATCGTAGATATATTGCATCACAGAGACTAGGAGCCCCTTGTTCTCAAGCCAACTCTTATTCTCATAATATTTCAGTATACCCTGTCCTTTAACCCACTGTTTGTGTCGATAATCATGTACATTTATGTTGTGATGTACAATAAATCTCCTTGTAATATTTAATCCGCATATCATTTCGTAGCTATATGCAGAATCCCATTAATGTTGTTTATTATGATGAAGTTCCCTTTTTTGACCAGATTATGATTTTTATTAAATAATTGTGAGTGTGCGCTCCTTATTTTACCAACCAGCAGGGTCCACCATCATTTTCTTCCGTTACCGTTGCGTACATAATCAATTAGGTGGTATGTAAGGAGGAGGTCGAGTGCATGTCCAGTTGTCATGCAAAATTTGTCTGAATTAGAGAGGTACAAACTCTTCTCCAACCCGGCAACTCGCAGATAATGCACAGACGCACATCCAAGCATGTCAATGAAGACATGCTTTCGCGTTTTCCCTTGAGATCAGATGTGGATTGTGATACATCAGAAGCATTTGTTACTACATTGATGCACAGAATTCAGACACACTGGACCAATTTCAGTTAGATCACTGGAAGATCGCCCTGTCCACGGCAGCGAATCTCGACACAATGATTCTGTTGCACTACATCTGCACTGGCTGGCTTTGCACTGTGAAAGAAATTGTTGTCCCAGTCGTCCGTCGATACTTAGGTCGTTGACATGAGTTGTCTGAGCTACAAGGTGTCCTATTACAAAGCACTGACTCTGAACAATCATGTGCGGTGATTCCAAAGGTTCTCCTCAGACATGTTCTTAATTTGCTTCATCAGGGTCACTAGGGTATGTTTCGCACCAAACAATTAGCTCATTGACATTGCACATGGTTTGGCAGGGAATCGCAAACAGAGAAGATTACAGCTCAGTTACCAGATTATCTACCAGCCCAGGTGATGCAGCCTGCATCCCTTCTGGCTACCTGGGCTCTGGCATCGCGAGCACCTGGCCCTGAACCGATGGGACTAGACCCTACATCTCATCCGTTGCCAAGCGGGCAGCAGTCCACTGGTGTTGGTCCCCCTCAATCCACGGCTGGTCAGGGGCCACCGCACCAAGACAACATTGTAGTTCGACCACCAGAAGGCCCCGCACCTTCACTGGATGCAGGGGCGCGTCTCCATCTCATTTCTCGGCTGGCGTCCCAGGATGGTCTCGAGGCGGATGCTAGGGCACGGACAGAAGCTCAGCACCAGCCACAGCTTCAGCTCCTGACTCCTCATCGCTTTCTGCATCTAACACTCCTCCCCTGTCCTTGCAGCAATCGTCACTACGCAAAGGTCGTGAGCTGGCACCTCGAAGATTCCTGCCATCAGTGAAGAAATTCCAGGTCTCCGGACAAAGAAGACTGCCGAGGCAGTGTTATAAGCGGTGGTCACCTGGGCACCAGTCTTCACTTCAAGACTGGTGCTGGTCGAGATTACTTCTAGTTGCTAGTTGGTGCCAAAACTTAGACCGAGATGCTGATAGTTAACACTACCAGCAAAATTCAGTGTACTTCTACGCACAGCGTTCGATTTACTCGGGACAGTCACAATGGAAACATTCCATTCACGCTCAGTAGTAACATCACATGACGGCCAGATGACTGGGCTGCGCAAGAAGATTCTCGGACTTTTTTCCACGTCACAACTTTACCTGGGGAGCTCGTCCCCCATCGCTCTCCAAACTCATGTGCCATCACATCTGCGGCGTAGCTGCTGTGGAGCATTTATTCAACTGGGACCTCACTCAAAGCACTGATGTGGCTCGTGATAATCCAGTGCATCCTGCAGAACTACGGCATTTTTGACGACAGCTCCAAGCTTGCTGCTCTCTTGAGTCATATACAGGGACTGCGTTGACATCATCAGTGATATCACACACACACCCCAGCTAATGACAAATCTTACTTGACAAAGGCAGCGTTGCTCCACTGGCTAGCCGTGAGACGTAGGCAACAACTAAGTCAAGTTATTTGCAATGGACGATTGGACACTAAGACGCTCTTCCAGCTTTGGAAGCACCTCCACACATTAACTGACTCGACACAGAAACCGTGCTGTGGGTTCTGTGGCTCATCAAGCTGCTGCTACAAATACAAACGGCCAAGATTTCACACAAGACCGAAACCATGCAATTGAATTACACTACTGGCCATTAAAATTTTACACCACGAAGATAACGTGCTAAAGACGCGAAATTTAACCGGCAGTAAGAAGTTGCTGTGGTATGCAAATGATTAGCTTTTCAGAGCAATCACATAAGGTTGCCGCCGGTGGCGACACCTACAACGTGCTGACATGAGGAAAGTTTCCAACCGATTTCTCATACAGCAGTTGACCGGCGTTGCCTGGTGAAACGTTGTTGTGATGCCTCATGTAAGGAGGACAAATGCGTACCATCACGTTTCCGACTTTGTTATAGATCGGATTGTAGCCTATCGCGATGGCGGTTTATCGTATCGCGACATTGCTACTCGCGTTGGTCGAGATCCAATGACTGTCAGCAGAATATGGAATCAGTGGGTTCAGGAGGGTAACACGGAACGTCGTGCTGGGTCCCAACGGCCTCGTATCACTAGCAGTCGAGATGACAGGAATCTTATCCCAATGGCTGTAACGGATCGTGCAGCCACGGCTCGATCCCTGAGTCAACAGATGGGGACGTTAGCAAGACAACAACCATCTGCACCAACAGTTCAACGACGTTTGCAGCAGCGTGGACTATCAGCTTGGAGACCATGGTTGCGGTTACCCATGACGCTGCATCACAGACAGTAGCGCCTGCGATGGTGTACTCAACGACGAACCTGGGTGCACGAATGGCAAAACGTAATTTTTTCGAATGAATCCAGGTTATGTTTACAGCATCATGATGGTCGCATCCGTGTTTGGCGACATCGCGGTGAACGCACATTGGTAGCGTGTATTCGTCATCGCCGTACTGGCGTATAACGCAGCGTGATGGTATGGGGGTGCCATTGGTTACACGTCTCGGTCACCTCTTGTTCGGATTGACGGCACTTTGAACAGTGGACGCTACATTTCAGATATGTTACGACCCGTGGTTCTAGCGTTCATTCGATCCCTGCGAAACCCTACATTTCAGCAGGATAGTGCCCGACCGCAGGTCCTGTACGGGCCTTTCTGGATACAGAAAGTGTTCGACTGCTGCCCTGGCCAGTACATTCTCCAGATCTCTCAGCAATTGAAAACCTCTGGTCAATGGCGGCCGAGCAACTGGCTCGTCACAATACGCCAGTCACTACTCTTGATGTTGAGGCTGCATGGGCAGCTGCACTGTACACGTCATCCAAGCTCTGTTCAACTCAATGCCCAGGCGTATCAAGGCCGTTATTACGGGCAGAGGTGGTTGTTCTGGGTACTGATTTCTCGGGATCTATGGTCCGATATTGCGTGAAAATGTAATCACATGTCAGTTTTAGTATAATATATTTGTCCAATGAATACCCATTAATCATCTGCATTTCTTCTTGGTGTAGCAATTTTAATGGCCAGTAGTTTAATTTTGGTCGACAAGCTTTTGGCTGTGTTACATCACCGACAGTACATGGATTTCCCAGACAGGAATGACAGCCAGCAGTACAGCTGAGAATCATGCCACGTCATGGGGCTGCGGGCAGCCTAACCGACCTGACTGTTCACGGACGCTACCGAGGATGATGCAGCTAGCAACCGCCGTGAGAACGGTGACCTACAACCAGTCAAAACAAATATTCCTCTGGCCTTCGACAACATTCTACGCCTAGTAAGCCGGTCTGACCCTGCCAGTGTTGGTTACATGCACATTCCAGTGACAAATCACGCAACTCCTTGCCACCATGCAATCATTCAAAGTTGAAACACTATCTGCAATAGGCGCCCTGGATCGTAGCACTGGTCCAAGTCACTTATAATCGCTGTACGTGGCCCAAACTAATTTCGCCCCAATTCCAGGCGAGAGCTTCTATGTACTGGATCGCTCGACCAGCCAATTCCTTTTCATCGACACTGATTCATAAGTGAGGAGAACCCATCATGAGGACCCTCCAACAGAGTGGAGTATCCGACTTACTGCTGCTAATTATTCCCTATTACGATTAACGGAACACTCGAACGGTCGACCTGGGAATTCGTTACACGTTTCCATGGCAATTTTTGGTCGCAGACATCACAGAACCTGTCCTGCCGGTAGACTTTCTTCGCCACTTCCATCTCTCTCCGGCTCTGATACATCAGATCCTCACACACCACAAGGTGCCCCACCCGTCGACAGATACCAACCAGCAGGCATCAAACTCTTACACTGCTCACAGTAGCCACCTGCAGCTGCTCCATGACTGCCCTGCAATGGAATCAGAGCCATGACAGATCACGCAGCGCTATGAAAAATTCAGAAAAGTGGTAATCAGTCTACACAAAGAGAAACACGAACATTAGCAAGTGCTTCAGTGTTCAGTGTTTTAGATGGTAGAAAAGCTTACTTCCAGATTTATATGGACAAGGAAGACATACCGAAGGCAGCGCTCATAACCCCATTTGGGCTTATGAATATCTGTTCATGCCCTACAGCCTGAAAAATTTGGGCAAACTTGGCATCTTTTCGTAGAAAATATACTCTTCGAGTTCTCCATCTGCTTTGCATTTCTTGACAATATTTTAGTCTTTTCCAATTCCCTGATGAACATGAGGAACATCTCACGATCATTTTCGCAGCATTAAAAACACTTCGGTGTTGTTATAGTGACGGCGAACTGCGAAAATCCAGAGTGACATTTTTTGGCCATTCTAATAGTAATGACGGTGTCCGACCAATTAGACGACGCACGAAACTCATCAGCCAGCTGCCACAGCCCCAGAACTACCACGAACAACTCCGATTCCCCGCCACGGTGGAAATGTGCGGCACTTACCCCTTGCGGTTGCCATTAGGCTCCATTGACGAATGCACTGTGCACTGCATATGGCAAAAGGAATCTTATATGGATGCTGAAAATGCAACAAATGTTTAATCAGTTTAAAGACAGCCTACCCCATGCTACGACGTTGGCAGACCAGCTGCAACAGTTCCCCTATCAATCATATCAGACACGAGCGATACGGCAATCAGAGCAGTGCTTCAGCAGAGTATACCAGTAGCAGGCATGCAGCAGCCGCTGCAAATCCGTTATACAGAAATTATTTGGGCCTCAGTGCTAGTGGTCAGCATACAATAGGGAATGTTGACAGTACATGCAACGGTGCGTCATTTCAAAGATAACTTATAGGGCAGAGAACTTACCGTTTATAGTGATCACCTGTCACTAGCGGATTCTACTTCTCGTTCGCCTTTGCTTGGACCGGGAGGCACTCGTGCGTTCGGTCGCCGTTTTTGTGTAGATTCTTCGCCGCTGAGTCATGACGCAGCGTTGCCCAGGGTGCACCATCGGGGAGGTGATCTACACTTCGCTGAAGGAAGAGATCTCCACCTTCTGTACGATCCAAAAGACCGAGCGACCTTTTCATCAGCAGCATGGGGATCACAAACAACACCTGACCTGACATTCGTTACAACGGGAGCAACAGGAGACGTGCTCCAAGCGCAAAGAAGGGTATTACCAAAGTTCCCTAAAAGCCAACACCGACCTGTGATCGTCGAAGTGGGACTGTCAATTCCTGTCATACAAAGCCCTCCAATCCCAAGATGGAATCTAAAACATGTTGACTGGGAGACATTTCGGACGCTTACAGAGAGAACAGTGAACCGTATTCCACCTATACCAGAGAACCATGAGCGGTTCACTACTCTGATATATAAATCTGCACTGAAAAGCATCCCACGCGGTGCGAGGAAAGAATACACTCCGTGCTGGACGCGAGAGTGTGAATCATTATTGGAAGAATACCAGGAGACAGAAAACTATGAGGTCGCGGAACAACTAGTTCAAACAATGAACGAAGAACGCAGGTGTAGATGGATGGAAACGATGGAGAGCATAGATTTCACCCATTCTAGCCGCAAGAGCTGGAGTCTGCTAAGAAGATTAGGAGGAGCTACAACCCTACACAGACCACAGAAGAGAATGACACCCACCCAGATAGCGCTGCACATAAAACAAACCTCGAAAATCCATCTAAGAACATCTGGAAAGAAGGACTTCGATCATATGATAAAAGAGGTAATGAAGAACAAACAAGAGAACACAGATCTGATAAAAGATGTAGAGTTTCAAGAGATCAATAACGCACTGAAAGGAGTGAAAGCTGGCAAAGCAGCAGGAGTAGATGGAATCCTACAAGAATTCCTTAAAAATCTAGGACCAGCAGGAAGAAACTGGCTAGCAAAACTCTTCTCTCAGTGCATCAAGCAGAACAAACTACCTTCTATATGGAAAGAAGCCAAGGTAGTTGCTGTTCTGAAACCAGGGAAGACTGGAGAAAACCCCAAACATTTTAGACCAATTTCTCTTTTATGCACTGTATATAAATTATTTGAGAGAATTCTGATGACCAGACTCTCCCCATATATAGAACCCTCCCTGCCAAAGGAGCAAGCAGGTTTTAGGTCTAAAAGAAATTGTTGTGATCAAGTCCTTGCCCTCACAACCTTTATCGAAAAGGGTTATCAGGATAAGAAGAAAACTGGCGTTGTCCTTTTGGATCTAACCTCAGCATACGATACAGTGTGGAGGGATGGCCTACTTTATAAACTGATGGAAAAAACTCAGAGCAGCCAGACCTATAATCTTATGAAGAACATTCTAACTGGAAGAAAAATTAGAGGTACTCTTAATGGCAGAACCAGCAGATGCGTAGCGCTCAACAACGGACTCCCACAGGGCTCGGTACTGGCCCCCTTATTGTTTAACTTGTACACTGCGGATATCCCAGAAACAGCGTCCCGTAAGTTTATATACGCGGACGATATGGCAATAGCTTATCAAAGCAAATATTTGGAAACAATAGAGCGGAAATTGAACGAAGACCTAAACCTGCTGCACCTATACTACACCAAATGGCATCTCCAACCAAATCCAGACAAGACAGTAAGTGTAAACATGCATCTCAATAACAGAGCAGCCAAGAGAAAGCTGAACATCTGCATGAATAACCAGACCATTAGACATGAAGACAATCCTCGGTACCTTGGAGTGAAGCTCGACCGATCCCTAACGTACAGAGCCCATCTAGAGGACACAAAACAAAAACTGAAAACTAGAAATGCCATTCTAGCTAAACTCACCGGAACCACTTGGGGATGTGATGCAAATACCTTGAGAACTTCTGCCTTGGCACTGGTATACAGCGTGGCCGAGTATTGTGCACTGTATGGGCCAGAAGTGTGCATGTATCAAAAATCGATATCCAGCTTAGAGAAACAATGAGAATAATATCAGGAGCACTTAAACCTACCCCTATAGATTGGCTACCCGTACTGTCCAACATAGCACCACCTGAAATCAGAAGAAATCAGCTGCTGTCAAGAGAATATAGCAAAATACTGGTAAATCCAAACCTACCCATACATCAGGACCTGACACCAAAAAACCACCTGAGATCGAGGTCACCTCTATGGCAAATAGGTGAAGAGGTGTTTCCCTTCGACCCAGAAAATGAATGGAAAAGTTTATGGAGTAGAAGCGCAGTAAAGAACAAAAAACTAGTTACTGACCCAAGCATACAAATAGAGGGCTTTAAGCTTCCCAGAAGAGTGTGGACTACGCTGAACCGTGTGAGGACGGGTGTCGGAAGATGCAGGGAGATGATGACAACATGGGGCCTCGCGAACGACCCTCAGTGCGAATGTGGACTCAATCAATCAATGGCCCACTTGATCGAGTGTACTGTGCATGGTTTTAATGGTGAACTGGAGGATATACATAATCTCACGGACAATGCCATTGAATGGGTAAAAAATATAAGTCATATAGTATAAAATTTTGTATTTTGTATTATGTAATTAGGTAAAGCTGAATGTCTCATTTTTAATGTTGTAATGTTCAAATTTAATATTTCGCCTTGTAAATGCCGATCGAGTAAATAAATAAAATACTAGCGGATTCCATTCGTAATGCATCGAAAGACTGCTGCCCACAGTGTTTTCCACACTTGCATTGTATGGCACAATTTACGACCGACGTCTAGAACCTCCATGGGACAGACATCATTGTTACAGACTATCTCTCCCAGATAAACGTTCTCTCTGTGGATATCGAATACAATGAGCTAGCCAAAGCACAACAGTAGACGAACAAATACGCAATTTCGTAGATAAAACCATGACTGTGTCGAAAATAGTACGCCGCAATGTGACTGGCTCCTCTTTGCAAGTTTTGTGCGCCGAGTCACAAAACCGCATGAGATCCCCCCCCCACTCAACATGTGGAAGGCTGTTTTTGACTGACTACACGGTCTGTCACACCCAGGAGTGTATCGCACAACTGAACTAATAATTGAATAAAAGTCTCTCGGTGTACATGCTGCGTCAATTCAGGATGAAACTTCAAGCTTTTGACCACTACCTCCATGGTCGTCGTCAGGGCTAAAACTGATTGTCGTGAACTGCTTTTTTTTTTCTTTATTGTGATTTCATTCCCCTGCCCCAGATGGGCAGGGGAGGGCTGTCAGCGGCACAATCCGCCGCTCTTCAGCCGAGTGACACTACAACTAAAACAAGAATAAAATGATACATACATAAGGAGATAAGAAAGGGAACATAAAACAGAGTTAGGGGAGAAAATGGAGGTAAAATATACACTGACATGGAGACGTTCATGGGCGACAGTTAAAAAAAGTCACCAGAAAGTTAAAAAACACAATTGGCGATTCTTAAAACACAGAGAAGACACTGAATGCGCAGGCACAGGTTAAAAGTCGGCCACAGTAGTAAAAACACTCTGGTACAACACACTTAAAACCCACTTGGAGCACACACGACAAACAATAAAACTGCCAGGTGGGACCTGCTGAGGGAAAAGGTCAGAGAGTATGGAAAAGGAGGGGAGAGCAAGGGGCAGCTGGGATAGTGAACTGGCGAGGCTCCCACTTTTATACGCAAAGGACGGCTTCTGATTGGCTGGAATATGTGATAGCAACAGTGATGTGGCACGTAGTGATGTGGTGCCCTCTGCTTCCATAGATGTAGTTTCTATCCCGTGTTGCTTGCAGCGCCATCCCTTGAATTAGGAGGTAAAGTGCGGGAAGTTTTCCTCTGAGATTTTTCTTTATCCAGTGCACTCTTCTAGGTGTTGCTAAGTGCATAACCGTTGTCTCTGTTACAGTTATTATCGCTAAGTCTAATTTCCACTGCTTCCTGGATCACAGAGTCCCAGTAATTCGATATGTGGGCTGTTTCTCTCGTTTCTTCAAATAAAATCTTGTGCTTGTTAAGCAGGCTATGCTGAGCCAGCGCTGATTTTTCAAATACCTGTATTTCAGGTGGCGCTGGTGTTCGATGCAGCGGTCGGCAACGGTTCTCACAGACTGGCCCACGTAATTCTTGCCGCATTCGCAAGGAATGTTATAAATTCCCGGCACTCGTTAGCCGAGACTATCTTTGACTGGTCTCAACATTTCCTTAATTTTCCTAGGTGGTCGGAAAACTGGTTTTATTCCTTGCCTCTTTAGGACTCTGCCTAACCTGCTTGTTGTAGCACCGCAAAATCGAAGCCGTGCTATGTGTTGGTCCTCTTCTTGTTTATGGACAGCATTGTGTCTTACTTTCTTGGACAATACTGATTTAATTTCACCGGCAGAATAACCATTCCTCTTGAAAACACTCATCAAATGGTTAATCTCGGGGCCGAGGTGGTCCTTGTCGGAAATAGTCCTGGCTCTGTGTACTAAAGTATTTAGCATAGCTCTCTTCTGAGACTGATGATGGAAGCTATGGCTATGCAGATATAAGTCTGTATGGGTTGGCTTCCTTGTGCACAGAATGGCCCAGTGGTCCATCCGGCTTTCGCCCCACCAACACATCTAAAAAAGATAACTTCCCTTCTTTCTCTACCTCCAATGTAAATTTTATGTTTCGATGTACACCATTTATATGTTCGACGAACTGTTGCAGCGTGTCATTGCCATGTGGCCAGATTAAAAAGGTGTCGTCGACGTATCTATAGAAGCATGATGGGCAGAGGTGAGCACTGCTCAATGCTCGTTCTTCAAAATCCTCCATGAAAAAATTCGCTATTGCTGGTGATAGTGGCGAACCCATGACTGTTCCACCCGTCATTTCATAATAATTTCCACTGTATAAAAAGTAAGTGGTCGTCAAGGTGTGCCGGAACAACTTCAAAATTTCTGAGGAAAAATGAGCAGCCAACAGTTGTAATGTGCCATCCACAGGAACTTTGGTGAACGCAGAAACCACGTCGAGGCTGACCATGATATCATTTGGGTCTATCTTCATCTGTTTTATGATATCAACAAACATCTTAGAATTCTTAATATGATGTGGGCAGTGACCAACTATAGGCTCCAACAGTTTAGTTAAGTGTTTTGCAAGCCTGTACATAGGAGAGTCAATAGCGCTAACAATCGGTTTCAACGGGACGTTCTCCTTATGAACCTTTGGCAAACCGTACAATCTTGGTGGCCTGGGTGTTCTTGGCCGTAAGTTCTTCACCAGTTCGTCGGAGAGGCCAGAGTTTTTTAGTAGCTCCCTTGTCTTCCTGCTGAGTGCCAATGTGGGATCCCGTCTGAGAATCAGATATGTGCTATCTTCCAGTAACAATCCAACTTTCTTGTGGTAATCTGTAGCATTGAGGATTACCGTGGCGTTCCCCTTGTCAGCAGGTAAAACAACTAGATCTTCATACTTCTGCAACAATTTCAGTCCTTGTCTTTCCTCTCTGCTGATGTTTGACTTAGGCGGCGTGGATGTCGCTAAAATCCGGCTAGAAGCAAACCTCACGTCATGCGCTGCTTCTTGAGGAATATGACGAACTGCTTGTTCCACTCCACTAATAATAAACTAATAATTGACCGTTTCGTATAGCCAAAAGTCAAACGAGACTGAAAAAATTGGGCCCAAACTTGTACAGCTTGCCACTGCTATAAGATAGGGTGGTTAGTTTGTGATACCTAAGGGCCGCTTTGAACATGTTCACCGTGACCTAGTAGCACCCCTCCCAGGATATGGAGGCTTCTGATACATCCTCTATGCACCTGACACAGTCACCCACTGGGTCAAAGTCGTACCTGCGTCTGACATCACGGCAGAAACTACGGCAAGAGCATTTGTACAGTTACGAGTCTCACGTTTCGGGTGCGCTGCCTCCATCACGACCGACCAAGGTCGTCAATTCGAGTAAGCATTATTTACCGACCTCTGTAATCTTTGCGGTGTCCAGCGCTTCTGCATCACAGCGTATCACTTTCAAAGCAGTGGGTTAATAGAGCGCTGGCACAACACAATAAAAACAGCACTCATGTGTCACAGTGGCGAGTGGAAGAATTCTTGCTGTGCGTACTTTTAGGCGTTCGTTCTGTGTATAAGAAAGACCACCAGGCCTCATTATTGGAAATCCTCTACGGTGAGCCACTCACCTGGCCAACTGTCTTACGACACAACAGCTGACAGATGAGAAACTACTTACCCTAGTCCACAGAGTTAAACAGCACGTCTCAGAATGCCACCTCTGCAGGCACACGGCTCACCTACATTTTTTGTACATTCATCTCTAAAAGACTGTGACTCCGCCATGTTGTTTGATTGATACGATTTGATCTGCTTTGCAGGCACCATATCAGGCACCCACAGAGCCATAAAACGCAGAGACAGCATCTTCAACATTTTCTTCCATGGGAAACTGACCACTATTACAGTGAACCGTCTTAAACTTTCATGGGTACTGAGGGATACCAGCAGCACAACCAACGAAGGTACAGCACACACACATGGCAGTTCTCATGGGTCTCGAGACCAAGGCCGCACATCTGACACATAGAAAGAAAGCAACACTTTCGAACCGAAACCCAATGTGCAGCAGTTTCAACCAGAAGACTTTACAATGAAACTGGTCGACAACTTCGTCGTCGTCGAAGGATGCCACAGGGAATGGCAGGTCGATGACAGCTTCCTCTCCAGACAATTCACTCACAATTACAACTTCCCCATAACGCGAACTGACAATGATCATCTCATGATTGTCAGATGATGGAATCCTTACACTCACTGTTACTAAGAAGCAGCATCCACTCACGTGCACAGATGTGGAGGTTGGAAGACCCGTGACTATGACTCCCCCACCCCTTTTGCCTAACCCCACCCTCGCCCTATCTTCCTCCAAGGAAGACTCATGCAACGGCCGAGCCCAGCGATTTCCTTCCCACCTTGTACAATAGCATGTGTATTGAAAGAGGGATGAGGATAACTATGTTACACTCTCTTTCACCCTCTCGCCAAGAAACGGTGCAGCCGTGCCCTGTGTAGCAGCCAACTACAGTACAGGTGGTTAAGCACAGCTGTACAAAGGTTGCAAGATCAATAGCACCTCTGACGACCTCCCCACCTCCCCCTCCCCTCATGACCAAAGTACTCCGCACTCTGCGTCTACTCCACCATCAATAACCACAGCAAGGGAGAAGGAGACTCCCTGGTCAGCGGTGAGAGCGCCTCTGAGAAAAATATTTTTTGTTGAGTCAGTTCGCTCTGAACTATAGTTGTACGGGCAGGGGCTTTTGTTGGTATCACAAGGCATGCAGGGGCTTTTGTTGGTATTGCGAGGCCAGTAATGATGTGTGTATATCTACATTAGCTGTCTTAGTTATTTCGCTTCGAATGTTCCTACCCAGATCCACCACACAAGTCCATTGATCTGGAGTTTGCTGCTGTTTATTTTTAACAAAGTAGAAAACTCAGTGCTTTTTAGTAATTTTATGAGTTTCACAATTTTTAGGGGCTTTATTTTTGAAATGAAACACTCACTTTGCTGTGTCTTGAATGTACTGTAGAAGTGGTGTTTCGTCTGTGCAATCTGTAGCTGGAGTCTGCTCAAATAAATAATATTTATCATGTCTTTCTTGCGAAACCCAGTGTTCATGAAAAGCATTGGTTTGTTTTCCATTACAAACAAAACTATTTTTAAGCGGAATTTTGCGACTCCAGTTCCAAGTATTAGTCTAGTGTGATATTCGTTTAATCGATATGTGTTTACAGGGACAGTAAAACACGAATAATAACCAGTACATCAGCAACGATGGCACCATCCTGGCCCGTGCTGACCGCCGTGCAGCAGTGCTGCCCATTCGCTGCTGGTGTACGGGATATTTTTCGTGTTTTGGTATCTTTTATTTCTACTCCGTGGATTTTAACACCTACTCCGAATTTTTCTTTTGTTTCCTTTACTGCTTGCTCAATATACAGATTGAATAACATCGGGGAGAGGCTACAACCCTGTCTTACTCCCTTCCCGACCACTGCTTCCCTTTCATGTCCCTCAACTCCTATAACTGCCATCTGGTTTCTGTACAAATTGTAAATAGCCTTTCGCTCCCTGTATTTTACCCCTGCCACCTTTAGAATTTGAAAGAGAGTATTCCAGTCAACATTGTCAATAGCTTTCTCTAAGTCTACAAATTCTAGAAACGTAGGTTTGCCTTTCCTTAATCTTTCTTCTAAGATAAGTCTTAGGGTCAGTAGAGCCTCACGTGTTCCAGTGTTTCTACGGAATCCAAACTGATCTTCCCTGAGGCCAGCTTCTACTAGTTTTTCCATTTGTCTGTAAAGAATTCGTGTTAGTATTTTGCAGCTGTGGCTTATTAAACTGATTGTTTGGTAATTTTCACATCAGTCAACACCTGCTTTCTTTGGGATTGGAATTATTATATTCTTCTTTAAGTCTGAGGGTATTTCGCCTGTTTCAAACATCTTGCTCACCAGATAGTAGAGTTTTGTCGGGACTGGCTCTCCCAAGGCCGTCAGTAGTTCCAATGGAATGTTGTCTACTCCGGGGGCCTTGTTTCAACTCAGGTCTTTCAGTGCTCTGTCAAACTCTCCATGCAATATCATATCTCCCATTTCATCTTCATCTACATCCTCTTCCATTTCCATAATATTGTCCTGAAGTGCATCGCCCTTGTATAGGCCCTCTATATACTCCGTCCACCTTTCTGCTTTCCCTTCTTTGCTTAGAACTGGGTTTCCATCTGAGCTCTTGATATTCATACTAGTGGTCCTCTTATCTCCAAAGGTGTCTCTAATTTTCCTGTAGGCAGTATCTATCGTACCCCTAGTGAGATAAGCCTCTACATCCTTACATTTGTCATCTAGCCATCCCTGCTTAGCCATTTTGTACTTCCTGTCGATCTCATTTTTGAGACGTTTGTATTCCTTTTTGCCTGCTTCATTTACCGCATTTTTATATTTTCTCCTTTCATCAATTAAATTCAATATTTCTTCTGTTGCCCAAGGATTTCTAGCAGCCCTCGTCTTTTTACCTACTTGATCCTCTGCTGCCTGTGAATACTTCATCCCTCAAAGCTACCCATTCTTCTTCTACTGTATTTCTTTCCCCCATTCCTGTCAGTTGTTCCCTTATGCTCTCCCTGAAACTCTGTACAACCTCTGGTTCTCTAAGTTTATCCTGGTCCCATCTCCTTAATTTCCCACATTTTTGCAGTTTCTTCAGTTTTAATCTACAGGTCATAACCAATAGATTGTGGTCAGAGTCCAAATCTGCCCCTGGAAAAGTCTTACAATTTAAAACCTGTTTCCTAAATCTCTGTCTTACCATTATATAGTCTATCTGATACCTTTTAGTATCTCCAGGGTTCTTCCATGTATACAACCTTCTTTCATGATTCTTAAACCAAGTGTTAGCTATGATTCTCCAGGGTTCTTCCATGTATACAACCTTCTTTCATGATTCTTAAACCAAGTGTTAGCTATGATTAAGTTGTTCTCTGTGCAAAATTCTACCAGGCGGCATCTTCTCATCTCTTAGCCCCAATTCATATACACCTACTATGTTTCTTTCTCTCCCTTTTCCTACACTCGAATTCCAGTCACCCATGACTATTAACTTTTCGTCTCCCTTCACTATCTGAATAATTTCTTTTATTTCATCATACATTTCTTCAATTTCTTCGTCATCTGCAGAGCTAGTTGGCATATAAACTTGTACTACTGTAGTAGGTGTAGGCTTCGTATCTATCTTGGCCACAATAATGCTTACCCGCATTCCTATTTTCCTATTCATTATTAAACTGACTCCTGCATTACCCCTATTTGATTTTGTGTCTATAACCTTGTAGTCACCTGGCCAGAAGTTTTGTACCTCCTGCCACCGAACTTCACTTATTCCCACTATATCTAACTTTAACCTATCCATTTTCCCTTTTTAAATTTTCTAACCTACCTGCCCGATTAAGGGATCTGATATTCCACGTTCCGATCCGTAGAACGCCAGTTTTCTTTCTCCTGATAACGACATCCTCAGAGTAGTCCCCGCCCGGAGATCCAAATGGGGGACTATTTTACCTCCGGAATATTTTACCCAAGAGGACGCCATCAACATTTAATCATACAGTAAAGCTGCATGCACTCGGGAAAAATTACGGCCGTAGTTTCCCCTTGCTTTCAGCCGTTCGCAGTACCAGCACAACAAAGCCGTTTTGGTTATTGTTACAAGGCCAGATCACTCAATCATCCAGATTTGCCCTTGCAACTACTGAAAAGGCTGCTGCCCCTTTTCAGGAACCACACGTTTGTCTGGCCTCTCAACAGATACTCCTCTGTTGTGGTTGCACCTATGGTACGGCTATCTGTATTGCTGAGGCACTCAAGCCTCCCCAGCAACGGCAAGGTCCATGGTTCATGGGGGGGGGGGGTGTACGTGTACGAGGTACGAGGTTGCCAGAGACAATTTTCAGTGCACAAATGTGACAGTATTTAGGCCGACTACTGCCTAGGCCCCTACATGTTACATCCTCAAATCAAGGGGCCAATATACAGATTTTATGTGCAAGAGGACCTGTAGATGTTACTGGAATTGTATCCCCATGTATTACAGAGGATGTGGTTCCAGCAGCCCGACCAATTTTACAGACCCAGTGTGTGCATCATTAACCATACTTACGGCAGATGGGGTGTCGACTGGAGAGGACCTGTAGCTTGGCCTCCAAGGTCCCCGGACCTCGCCGTTTTATACATCTTTCTCTGGAGATAGCCCAGCACGCAAACCAAAGTATTTTCTACTCCAGTGGCCTCGGAGGAGGAATTATTTGCAAGATTTTTGTCGCAGACACACATGTGTAACACACGCACCTCATGGCCTTGGGGTGAAGTTAAATGTACACATTTTGAACATTCGCTGTAGCATTGATAACGACATTAAAGGAATGAAACACGTTTAAAATTGTTTCATTCTCAATAACAGCCACTGATTCACCAGGAACCTGCACAGTGATTCAGTACTTGACATCTGGTTGTGTAACAAAGTATGTTTGTTTTTTCTCCATTATCATATCCGTCAGTCTGGACATTGAATTTTTATATACCCTACATGCATATATGACCCTTTTTTTTAGCAACAGCAAAGATTCTGGTTTCGGGAGGGTAGGCTGAGTTCACGTAACTTTTTTTCGCCATTCTGTCTACAGGTTCTCTGCCGTAAACGAAGGTGTTTTCGTTAATCTGTTACAAAACCAACTACGAGGGTCGGTCAAAAAGTAATGCCTCCCATTTTTTTTCTACTTAAAAAATTAAGTTAAGTGAAAAATTTGAATTTGGCGCCATTCCTCAAACCTTCTTCTGCAATCCACTGCAGTAGTAACTTTCTGTGTCAACAGGTGGCAGCACAGCAGAAGTTTGTAAGATGGCCGACATCGATGTTCGTTTGAGACAGCGTTGTATGATTGAATTCTTGAATGCAGAAGGTGAAACGCCCATATGCATTCATGAAAGACTGAAGAAGGTGTATGGTGTTGTGACAGTGGATGTCAGCACTGTTAGACGATGGGTTCGTCGTTGTAAGGAAGCTGAAGGGCAAACACCGTTGACTGACGAAAAACGGAGCGGCAGGCCGGTGAGTGCAGTGACTCCACACAACATTCAGCAAGTTGATGACATCATTCGTGGTGACCGTCGGGTGACTGCAGATGAAGTGTGTCGCATTATTTCTCTTAGTAAAGGCAGTGTGATCACGATTATTAAACAATTGGGGTACTCAAAAGTTTGTGCACGGTGGGTTCCAAGAATGTTAACCGATCAGAATAAAGAGGCAAGGGAAACAATAGCCTCCCAACACTTGCAGCGCTTCCGTTTGGAGGGAGATGAGTTTCTGAAAAAAATTGTGACCGGGTACGAAACATGGGTGCATTTTTTTGAACCCGAATCAAAGAGGCAGTCAATGGAGTGGCGTCACACAAGCTCGCCGAGGAAGAAAAAATTCAAAACTGTGCGATCGGCAGGGAAAGTTATGGCAACAGTTTTCTGGGATACAGAGGGTGTGATTCTGGTTGATTTTTTGGAGCAGGGATGCACAATAAATTCTGTTCAATACGTCACAACCCTCAAAAAACTTAAAGCACGTCTTCAGCGAGTTCGCCCAACAAAATCAATGGCAGATGTTCTTCTTTTGCATGACAATGCAAGACCACACACCAGTCGTCACACCTCTGACGAGATTGTCAAAATTGGATGGGAAGTTTTGCCTCATCCCCCATACAGCCCTGACCTGGCACCATCAGACTTCCATCTGTTCGGGCCACTAAAAGAAGCTCGTCGTGGGATTCATTTTGAAGATGAGGAGGCCGTCAAAACATCCGTGCGTCAATGGCTTAGGAAGCAGAGCTGTGATTTTTACCGTGCTGGGATACATGCCCTTGTTCAAAGAATGACCAAAACTGTAGAGATGGGCGGAGATTACATTGAAAAATGACAAAATGATCGTCAATGTTGTGGTTTTCAACCTATGTAATTGCATTTAAATTTCCTGACAATTAAACGTAGAAAAAAAAATAGGAGGCATTACTTTTTGACTGACCCTCGTACAATAGCGAGAAAAGTTTCGAGACTGTTAAGACTGAAAGCAACGATCCAAGAAATCTTTTTTTTTTTTAAAAAAAAAAAGAAAATAATTAACAAGCGTAGTTCTGCTAGGGAGGGGTTGGCACTGCAGCCCCATAGCACACACCACCCGTGGATTTTCTTCTGACCTACGGTGAAACAAAGTGTTAACTGAATCCTGACTGTCACTTTTTACTCTCTCATTACCAGAGACCTGTGATATCCCTGCTTGTTGTGATTTTTTGTTCCTATTTGTGTCGTGTCATTTTTTTATGTTCCACGTGAATTCTTATTTTATTGCTGTTGCCTGCTAATTTTTTGTGCATTATATCTCCGATCAGGCGAGTACACAGAAATCATACACAGTTCTCGTAAGAAAATCTGGAAGTTACCGCCAGACTGGTAGTCCTGTTTAATAGCAGTTTGCTTACGAACTTACGAAGTATGAATGCAAACTATGGAACAAAAAGACCTTGATGTGAAAATGTGTCGTTATTTTGCAACTGAAGTAACAGTGCGATCTCTTACCTACGACCAACAACTAGAGATGAGATGAAACGCAGACGTCGGCCAGAAAAACGAATAATTATTAAGTCCACTGAAGATGAATGTAAAATACGAAACACGTCTCGAGCAAATTAAAGAGATTGTAGCGAGGGAAACGGTGGATGCATTTGTAAAACCAATATTTTTGTACTTACTGTGGATGAAGGCAATGCAGCCGAACCTGCTTTGAGAAGTTCATCAACATCCAAAGAAAATTAATAAGGCAATACACGCTTGAAATCAAAAATAACGTAATTCAATACTACTTTCGTCCTTTCTGGGTGTTTGATGCTGTTAACATTTATCTCTGACGACACTTTAGTTCGGTTGGTAGACCTGTTGTCGATAGAGGTCACGCGAATGAGTGGAAGTGGATCTGAAATGTGCAATGGTCGGACATTTTGTTTTATTACGAAGGTTGTAATTTATTTGTGATACTTTGTTTTAAAGTACAAAAACAATGGGTACACCAAAACAGGATAGTGCTACCGTTTCGAATTCAGTGAAAAAACCGTACGGTAAAATAGTTTTAACTCTGAAGAACTGTTTATTACCCGACGAGAAACTCGTGCCAACCCCCTCTCAGTTGGATGGACTTGATGCTGAAACAGAAACTGATTTGAGGATATTAGGCTGTGAATTAATACAGACAGCGGGGATTTTGCTCAAACTACCTCAAGTGAGTATTGTTTTTACTACATTATAACATTATTTCTTCTTAATGTATCATAGTTTTGGTTCATCCTTGCAACGACCTTGTTTTGCGAATGGCTTGGACGTAAATCTTCATACGAATGTGTTGTACATTTCTTCTTATAGTGTTGTAAATCTTGTAAGCTATGTGAAAAGGGTAGATGTTGGCTGACCAGCACAATTTGAAATTATCGCTCTTGTGGTGAGACGACGGCTCTGTGCATTTAAAATAATAGGAAACCTGTTGGTTTCGATAATAAACGTTGCAATTTTCCTGTTTTTTGTTGTATGCCAAATGTTTAATGTTGCCCAAAATGTGAATTCCGTAAAGGTAAAAAAATCTGAACGACGTCTGTAATAGAACTTGTCAGCGCCAATTTGTACTTTTACGTAGTCCATTTTATCGACAGCGTTATTGTAACGTCTTACGAAGTATTAAATTTTTCATAGCAGTGTGATAAGTAGACTAGGCCTTAATGTTATTTCACCGTTGCACGAATTTATTGCTCCACGCAGTACTTGCCTAAAATTGTAATGGTGACGCAAATGTGTTTACGAAATGTTCCATTTGAGTTAATAAAAATTCATGAAACTTTCGGACTATTACAATGAACATGTATCTGTGAAAACGGAGATAACACAGTGGTAAAGAACACTTTGAATTATTTTTTATGATCAGTATTGGCAGTAGATAGTAGTTATTATGAAGCAACTACAATGGTGCACACAGCATTCACTTTACTGACTTTTTTGCAATGCTAAAAAAAAACATAGGCTGTGTTCCGTTTCTGTTGGATAGCCAACAGGAGTGAAAGTGGTCCACCCCCTAATTATTCTCTGTGGTGACATGACTGATCTGAAGGTAGGCCTAGCCAAAGTTTGTTAGCTTAGAAGGAGATAATTCGGTAAAAGTTACATATAGGGCACACTTAGCGTTTGGCACAGTTTGTATGTCATAGTCATCAAAATACTTGTCAGGTACTTGTGCACTGTGCAATACAATGTTTCTGAGTGTGCTTTGTAATTTTAGCTTTTATAATGAAAGCTGTATTAAATCTGGTGCGACTGAAAACATCTGGCTACACACAGTTCAAGCATTATTTTGGATCCACATTTGTTGTCTTTGCCAACTCTTAACAAAATTGTTGGTAGTAATTTGATACATTGCTCTAGCTGCCCAATGTCTTCATATGTGTAGTGACTGAAAAATTTGCATCTTATAGAATTCATCCCTGCAGTGTAATTTTGTCACATATTACATAATAAATAAAGTGCAGCCATAGGAAAATTAAGTGGGATGCTACTAATTACTACCAGGATTTTTTTCCAGTTTGCTTTATTTTTTGCTCTTCCTGTGGTGGTTGTGATGTAATAGAAGAGTGAAAGGCTTGTCAATTTGTGTGTTGAGGATAAAGTTATCTCCAGTTTGTAAGAATTTAATAACTAGGGCTTACTTAATGCAATATCAGATCAGTGAGAAAACATAGCCTAAACTTCTGGAGATTGTGTAGCGCTTGTTTGTTTGTCCACAGAATATTTAGTACAGTAGTATTGGTTATGCGAGAAACATGCATAAATAATTTGTATGCATAAAACATTAACATAATAGGATATCATAAGAGGAGGATAAGGCAGAGAATCAGCCATGGCCTAATCAAAGGAGCCATCCCAGCATTCACCGAAGTGTGGCTTGAAAATCTGTTTCTGTTCCTTTAAAGAAATGTCTGACCTTTACAATCCTTTAAAAGCAGTTTGTGAGAAATTACTTCCTCATTTTAACAGATTTCCCTTTGTCAGTTACTTCCGAGCAAGTTTTCATTCACCTTTTAAAAAATGCAGAAATTTAGAAGCCGTTGCAAAGCAAATAGCTTTCTGTTTTCTGTGAAGTATTACATTCAATTGTGAACAAGTTGGTAAATACTTTTATTTTATTTATTTATTTCCTTTAATATTAAGCCCTGCGTCTTGTTAGTGGTCAACAGTGTCTTAATACTGGTGCATAACTAATGGAAAAGAATTATGGAAGATTGTTTTTGGACAAATATACATTGTAATCACTGGAAATACAAATAATGTTTTTATGAGTGTAATTGTAAATTCCACTGAACTGCGCTAGTGTGTTTGTTTTCTTGATTTGTCAAGAGTGTTTCTTTAAAAATGCTTGGGAATGAATTATTGGTAACTTTAATACTGTAAGAAATTTAAACCATTTACCACAGAAGTTATTTGTTAATGTTTTTGCATGCATGACAGTAATCGTAAAGTTTTCCACCAAGCAAGCAGATGAAGCCGTTTTTTTCCATTACTAAGTCTGTTGTTCTTTTACACCTGCTATTTGGGTGGCTACTCTACTTAGTATTTGAAAGCAAGTTGATATTATTATTTTTGTCAGCCTCAGTCTTTAATACTTTTCTTCTGTTTTATTTGTTTCTCTTCCCTGTGTTATACAGCAAACAGTTGGTGTTTAAAGCTTTTTTTCTGTAACCAGAGCAAAGGTTTCAATTGTGCTGTTCAACTGTTCACAGAAAATGATCACTTTGTACTTGCTTTCTAGGTAGCAATGGCTACAGGACAAGTTCTGTTTCAACGATTTTATTATTCAACTTCTTTTGTACGCCATGCAATGGAAACTACTGCTATGGGCTGCATTTGCCTAGCATCCAAAATAGAGGAAGCTCCAAGGAGAATACGTGATGTGATTAATGTATTCCATCACATCAAACAAGTAAAGGGGCAGAAGTAAGTATTTTTCACTCTTTTGGTAATATATTAAAGCATATTTTCAACATTGTGCAATGTGTGCTTTTAGTTTCTGCCCTTGATTGGGGCAAATATTTTTAAAAGGGTTGGTGTGACTGGATGTAAAATGGTGCTTTATATTCCCAGGACCCCAAGCACCTGTGGAATTTTAACGAGATTGCATTGAAACAAAAGGCCAAACACTTTAGAGTGAGTAATTGCTTCTACACTTGCATCATTAATTATTTTGTTACATGTGCACTTAAATGCACATGTTAGTGATGCAGTTAGTTGAAAATAACTATTATGACAGATCATTATTAATAAAAACAAAGTGGAGCCCTGAGAACAAATGAGATTGATTTTTATCTCATTAATTGGCACAGATTGTGTATTATAACTTTCAATTTTCTTATTTTCTTCAGAAGAGGATGTACAGATCATAATAAAGTAATTCTTTGATCGGGTAAGTACTGTTTCCTTTTCGTACATAAGTGAGTGAAGTGTACACTTCGGAAAGTGTTGTCCGTTTAGTGTAGTTACAAAGTTCAAATATTAGCAGTTTGCAGTTTGATTAGTAGAGTGGTACTAGTGAAAAAGCTATAGCAAAACATGTTTAGGCCAAGTGATTCTGGCAAATGTTATTCTTTTCTTTTGGATGATATTTATGGTTACCCATTTTCTTGATGCCAAAAATGGTCAGGATGTTTATTTTTAATTAATCTGACTTTTGAGTTGTCATATCCTTGTTGATAACAAGGATAATTTGAGTTGGGTTCATTTAACACAAAAATGAAATGATTTCATCATTTAAAAAATGAAATTGTGCTGCTAGTCATAATTTTGTATGAAACTTCCTGGCAGATTAAAACTGTGTGCCCGATCGAGACTCGAACTCGGGACCTTTGCCTTTCGCGGCGCAGAGTGAAAATCTCATTCTGGATAATTCTGTATCTTTAATCTTTTCAGCCTGCCTTTTAATAACTTGAAAAATTCGGGTTTTAAGATGATTTAATGAAAACTCTCACAGTTCAAATGGGATAGTGCTTTTTTCTGTTAGAGGATGTCATCTATTCACAATGATAGCTGGCTTTGTTCTGTTACAGAATACCTTCTAATTTTGTATGTTTCCAAATCATTGCAGATCAGTGTCAATAATTCCTAACAATAGCCCTTGAACCATATTTTGCCCATAATTAGTAATCATTTATCTTCAGTGAATGGGGCTGTTCTGTCAGTGTCACAATACTTTTCAGGAAGTGGTCCTTTGGTTTAGAATGGTCTTGGCAACATAAAGATAAGTAGATGTTTTGTAGCTGAATGAAACTAGTTATTATGGTAATACTGTGACATTAAACTGTAGTCAAGTACAGTGTCTCACGAAAGACACGTGGGAGGGGTCTACAGGTCACACAGATTGGTCGCCGCCCACCACTGCACTCGGCTTTTGGACACCAATCTGCAGGTGGTCGGCAGCACACGTGGTTTCTCCGAGTTAAGTGTAAATCTTGTTGCCATTTTACCAACTTAAGCTTACCTTTATTTACAGTATGTGCCCAAAATGATATCTCTCTGTGGTAAGAGCAGCCTGACATCTCCTGAACACATTAGCAAACACTTTACAAATTACAACTGCTGAAATCTGGGATGTAACTAGCCAAACACTGCCTTCCAACTCTTCAAGTGTGGGAGGGTTGCTTGCATACATCTCGTGTTTCAACATTCCCGTAGATCTGGAGAATGAGGCGGCCAGTCAACTATCCTAACATCCAAAACATTTTGTATTGCTGTCACAGACGATGTGTGGTCTTGTATTTCCTGCATGAAATAAACCATACAACTTTTCGTTAGGTGTTAGTGCTCAGTAAAAAGGCTGCAGTGTATTGTTCACACACCTGTGAGAGTGTATTGTTTTGTGGAAAAAGATTGGTCCAATAATTCACCTTGCACTAATTGCACACCACACTCCTGTTTTTATGTTATGCAGAAGTTGTTGATATTATTCGTGGGTATTTTAGGAGCTCCAATGTTAATTGTTCTGAGAATTTACATACCCTGACAAATGGAGCCATCCTTCATCTGGAAAAAAAGGCATCTTAGGGTCAACTTCCCCATTGTGCACAGACTGTAACAGCCAGTTCCAGTAACGACATCGAGCAACAGTATCTCAGTTTCTCAGTTGATGCACTGCTGTATATTGTATGGTTTCAATTTCAGTTTGTGCACAGCTCTGTGAGCAGATGCTCATGGCTAGAAATTGGCTTATATGCATTTGCATATTTGATTCCTTTTCACTGGTTATTGCATATTTTAACTAAAAATAAGTGACAATGCATGTTTTCGCTCTATGTGTACAATATTTAAAAAAAATTGATGGGCGGTCTCTAGCTGGATCTAGTTTTGATGTCTCACAGATTGACCGCTACCTAGAACTGCGTGCAGTCACTAACCGGGAGGCAACTGCCTAGTGAAATCATTAAAGAAGAGGAACAGGCAGACAGAGTGCCACTGTGTGCAGCGCACCCCCAGTTAATCCCCTTCGCTGTCACACCGTACGTGTCAGCAACAATTAAATCAAACTATGCAGGCTTCTAGTCACTTGTCCATTGTTTCACTTAGCTTTTTATTTACTTGTACACAGTTGAATGTGTTTATGATGTAGTGTGTAACGTGTTGGCCACCCGAAAAAGGAAACATCATTTCGTGGATAGCTGATCGCCCTGGAACATTAACATGACGGAATTGTTTCATATTGTCAAGTTTGCAAGAGAAAGGATCGCACAAAAAAAAAGTTTCGAATATATCAACACATCAAGACAAGTCTTCATATCGAAGGAATGCAGAAGAAACGACCATGACGACGACTTCTGACAACAGCAAGTTGCAGTAGCAGGGATTTGTCCAAAGTTAACAAAAATAGTCGGTCTAACATGGACCTGTGTGAAGACTTCATTGCATGCAAAATTCCTTCTTACAAACCCTATCCTCAGAGGCTTTCTGCGCAAATATTGCTTAAATCAAAATATACCACATAAGTCAACATTGCATAAAAATAATGTACGACAATTTACATAAATGTTCTGGAGGAAATATGCTGTGAACTCAAGGACAGCATTATCTGGATTTCAGATGACGAAACTACTAGACACTTGTGGTTGTTACATTGCAAATTTAATTGTTGGTGCGTTAAAAAAAAAGAGCCTCCTCCTTCCTATTTACCGGCCTGCGGAGAACTTGGAAAAAGTTAATCGTTCTATGATCGCCAGATTTGTGGATGGAGGTATCAGAAAAAGATTTCCAGAATCTTCTGAAGAGGAAAGGGTGTTTGTGTTCATTTTAGATGCTGCTCCCTGTATGATCAAAGCAGGAAAAGCCCTCCAAGTATTTTATAGCAGTTTGATTCATGTGACATGCTTTGTTCATGGTGTACATTGTCATACTGAAGTAGTACATTCCACTTTTGTGAATGTGAATAAACTGATTTAATCCACAAAGAAAGTGTCTCTAAAGGCTCCTGCTCGTACCAAGACCTACAAAGACAAACTACCAAATGTGCCTTTACCTCCAGAACCAGTGGTAACTCATTGGGGTACACGGGTAAAAGCTGTGTTATTTTACAATGAACATTTCAAGGCCATTAGAGGGTAGTAAATGACTTCGATAGTGCAGAGGCTTTGGTATTTTGCCAGTGCAAGGAAGTTTTTAATGATTCCAGTATTAAAAAAGACATTTCTGTGATTGGTACTCATTTTTCCCACATCTGCAAGTATTATAAAGCTTGAAACTAAAGGTTTGGCATTAAGGGAATCTATTCAGTTAATGAATAAAATTATTCTAATTAACTCCTCATTACTGGAGGTATTCTTAAGAAAACTAAAAAAAAAGTTTGAAAACATTTTAAGCAATAAACCACATTTTGAACCCTTGTGCCATATTGATAGTTTTGTTAATGGGATGGGTAAACTTTTACCAGAAACAATAAGTGCCAACATAGCACCCAAATTCAAATATTGCCCAGTTACCTCATTTGATGTAGAATGGTCCTTTTGTGCTTATAGAAATGTTTAGAGTGATCGAAGACACGGTCTTACTACCGTACATTTGGGAAAATACTCGGTTGTTTATGTTTACAGTAGTAGGAAAACATAAAATAATCCGTAAATGATGTTTTGGTCCAGTAGTATTAATTAATATTAGATAATACTGTAAAAAAAATTCATGATTATATGTTGTTTTTGAGCGTGCCCCTCTGGATGCGACATATCTTGAAATTGGTACTGTGCGAATTGCGACTCACTCGCATCACATCTGATTATTACGAACAACAATAGCAAAGAAGGAACAATTCTTGAAACACGGTATGTTTCTCCATTTTGCAAACTTTTAGAAAATAATCCCAGAAAGGCCCCCTACGTAACCTCTGCCAGGAAGTATTCAGAAAATATCAGTTTTCTAAATGTACTGATTTTATGCGTGGCCGGCGCCCTTCCTCATAATTGATATGAACAGGTTGGACTTAGAGACATAATGTACCTAGTAACTACCATGTTTTTCGTATTATTTGATCTTGCCTATTTTGACACTTTTCTTGCATTTTTAAGAATTTTTGATGCATATTTAAAGGTTTTTATGATTCATATAATTCGGTCTCTACTCATAACATCAGACTGCAGTGCCAAGTGGCACAGAGATTTTCTCAAACTTCTTTCCAATGCCTGCCCTATCTCATATAATTTATTTTCAGGTGAAACACTAGGTTCTCGATGCCTTTGGTTGTGTAACACAGATCCAGTCTCTTGAAATTTCTTAACTAATCTGCGTACCGCCAAATCATTGGGAAAATGCACACTGGGAAATACTCGTATGAATTCAAGCTGACATTCCACATGATTCTGTTTTTGCATAGTTCAGCACACGAAACACTTGTTGATCCTTGGTGTGTACCACACCAAATTCAAACTTGACACGAAACTCTAAACATCCGAACATTTTTCACACAGTAAAGAAGACATGCACGCCGTGTTTCTGTCTTGAGGACGAGGCCCAGGGACAGCCCCAGACTCGGTGCAGTTGCAATAATGATGCCTAGCAACAATATTTGAAGCAATTTAACTTGGCAAAAGGCAACTTAAAAGAAAAACCGGTACACTCAGTGTATGGGGGTGTGCGTTGAGTATTGGCATCTGAGAGAACCAGCAGAAACAGCAGCAGCACCCGGCAAATGCACTGCGTGCCCCGTGGATCCCTCCCGGGCATGTTTTAATGAGACACCATCTATAGCGTATTAAGATCTTTCATGTAGTGTGAACAGGGGCAACAAGTATATGAGAACGTGGGACAACAGTAATGTTAAAAGGATAGGCTACTGCTCAGCATATAGAGAAACCATTAATTTGAAGACAAGCGCAAAGAAAAGGGCTGCTAAAAGTATAAAATTTTGAGCCAATAGTACTCTCGAATTTAAACACGCACACAAAATTCACACAGCTCACACACATGGCCACCATATCTGGGCTCTTGGGTGGGGGTGTTTTGTGCATTTTGCTGACAATTTATTAACCCTAAGTTGGCCTATCCTTAATTATCCATTATTCTTCCACAACAGACTAGATACTGTTACCAGTTTGATAGTTGTGGAAATAGTTTTTCCCTTTTTTGTGTTTGGATAGTTGGGAAGTTTGTGAGAAATTTTTATGCTAGAGTGCAAATTAAGAAACCCTGGGAAGTAGAAGTTCAGCTCTTTTTGCATCTATTTTTTTGTCCTTTTTCTGATTTGGAAAATACGATTTCCCCCTTCCAGTAAAACTCTCTTTTGGGATTATTGTTTTGCACCTATAAGGTTGAACCATTTTGACATCATAGTATCATGTTTAGAAACTGTTAGTTTAGCAAAACAGATTTCCTGGCACTATTTAAAATTATTTATATTGGCGTGTTTAAAAAATTAGGATTTTTTAATCATGATGTGGATGATTGTGTAAAAGCTAGCAGGGGACTGTTCATGAATATTCTGTAGATATATCTTGGTGGTGTATGATGTGAGTTGATCATGGGATCTTGATTGTGGGGAAAGTTAACAAGAAGCATTGATATTAGGGGCACTGCTTTCATATGTTTCGCAAAATTAGGTGTGATGGGAATGCATGTGTAGTGTGTGTCAACATGTGGTTGCAAGTATGCAGTGTGAGAAAACCAGATGGGTGACATTTTAGAGCAGTGAGTTGAAGCATTTGTGCCATTTATTTACACAATTACTGAATGAAAGCACAGTGTATTTGGTATAACAGCAGTTGTAATCCAATAAGTTCATAATGTATTGGCTATAGCAATAAAAATAAGTTCATGGTACAGTACATGATTTACTGCTGAAACTTCTCAGTAACTGTAGCCAGCCTATTCACTTTCTTCAACAATGTGCAGTTAAACTATATCCTTCCATTGTAATGCAGATCTCTAGCTACATTGCAGAATAGTGTGCCACGACAACATGCACTCCAAAAAGAGAGAACAGTTGGAAAGCTGTGGAAATTTAAGGCAGTCATTTAGGACTAAACATAACCTGTGATGAATATCATTCTGTTGCTGCTTTTCTTATCTGTTATTAGTTTTCTAAACTTATCATGTGGGCCTATAGTAATTTTCAGCTATCATAATTTTAGAAATTTATATCTTCATTTTGATCACGCAACTTTTCTTACTTGCGGCAAGTAAAACTGTCAACCTGACAGTGATCTTGGGCTTTGTTACATATCAGTCAGTCACCATAACTTGAATTTTGTGCTCAGATTTATTGCCTTAGGTAGCCCACATCTGAAGTATCATTTCACAACCTAGAAATGGCATACAAAGCATCACATTTAAATCATGACTGACTTTAGTTGCAGAAATCTTGCATTATAATTAGATTTTCTATTGGTTTGAAAGTATTAATATAGCATTGGCTTCATGTTCCAGTAGTTGAATTGGTAATACTAATTTTGTTGCCAAACTGGCCAGTATCAGTAATGTTCGAACAAAGTCAATATTTGCCATGAGGCATTGGTAAAAGATACTTGTCGATTGTTCCCTTCCACAGTTTTCCTTCCACAGACTTGTGACAATTTCCATCTAATAAGAAAACTTCGAGGAATTGGTTATAACAAATAATTATCGAGGAATTGGTTATAACAAATAATTAGTTTTAAACTTTCTAGAAAAAGTAAAAGAGGCTTAGCACTTCACTAAATTAGCTGTTAAGACTTTTTTTTTTGAGGGGTACCAATCTGGCTAAAGAAAGCACTCTGCATTTTAAATCTAGTTCTTGGGGTGCTAATTCCTGGAATTACCACTTCCCTATGCAAAGTAAACTAATAACAGTTACGAACTGTGAACTCCTAGAAGGATGCAGCAACTTTCACACGAATCATGTAAAGAGAAAAGCCAGTTGAGCCAGATTATCGTTATGCAAGTATTTATTGTGCATGTTACTTCGTATATTTAAGGTATTTAAAATACAGCTTTTATCATTTAATACAGAGGTGAGTCTCATCCAAGTTGTGGGCGAACTGAACAGCTTTGATGGTAGTGTATTGTACCATTAATAAGAAATAATTGTCGTATCTTTTGAAAATAAAGATGCTGGAAAATTTCCTCGTTCTTCATTATGTGCTTTCAATAACTCAATGCTCCAACTATTCGGTAAATCATTACCTTTACTCCTTAAAATATTTTACTTTTCAACAGGACTCTACATACCCCTACGGGTATGAGTTATTGAAAGCACATAATGAAGAATGAGGAAATTTTCCAGCAATTCCCTGGACGGACACACACACACACACACACACACACACACACAATTCATTTTGTTTATGTGCCTTTTGATGGCTCAACACCTATACTATTTGATGAGTTATTGCCTATACTAATTCAATTACACATATAATAAATGTGACATCTCAGGTTTTCTTGGTGTTATTGATTCATGGTGTACCGCCTTGGTTTCTGCTGAGTTGTTTCCAGGAAACATCAATTCGGCAGAACACCTGGACGCACACCCTGATTGAATAAATGTTCATTCATTGTTATGTGTCTTCCTTCCACTTGGCAGTTTTTCACACTACTATTAGTTTTTTGTTGTTGTTATTAGAAGTGAATTGGTCTTTTGTTTTGTGTGTGTGGGGGGGGGGTATGTCATTTGTAAAGTGTCTTGGATCTCTTCGCTACTTTTAAAATTGTTTACTGCCTAGTTATGCCATGCACACATTGCACAATGTTAGGCATAATCGCTAATATTTATCTTATTTTTCAGTGATTTATTTTTGTATTTTAACTGTAACTGGTTAAAAGAATGATACAGTATAAATAATAATCTTCTGTTGCCTGTGAGCATATCACTACTGTTTTTAGCTTTGATATGGACCGTCGTGGGTGAAATACAAATAGTGGAAGGAACAGAGGAGCCACACACTGTATAATTGAGGCATTGAGTGGTTGATAGACATACAAGCAAGACTGAAAATGTTGCTGAGCTTTCAAACAATGTCAGCAGTGCCATTACAGTTTAGTCATCTGTAACAGTGCAGAATGTTGTTGTGTATGTGTACTCTCTTTAGTTAATATTGAAGGACATTCCCTGAAAACTCAGCAAAGTTTTTGTCTTGTTTCTGTGCCTGTCGACTACTCAGCACAACTATATGGTGGGTGGTAATATTTACTCTTTCCCTTTAGGCATTTAATAAATGCTCCAACAGATTAACCTTCTGTTATTGGCATTTTGATGTTGATGTGTCATTTGTTTACTTACTTTTTGTGGTCAAGTGTATGGTATTTGATGTCACCATACTTGCAAACTGGAGACCATAAGAGTGCAGTACTTTATTTCTATTTACTTCACAATGAAAAAAAGAAATAAGGACATTAAAGTACATTAAATAACTATTCAAAATGTATATGGTTTTTTGGCATGTTACATACGGTGCAATGTGTTTTAATGTACAAAAGAAGTATCTGTTTCACAGATTTGAGAATGGTGTGTTTGTCAGTATATTCACAAATATATACTCACATTCAAAGTACACAGGACCATTTATCAGTTAGTTTCGTGTTAAACAGTCCCAATTGCAGTGTGTAATTAATACTTCAGGACTATGTAGGTAGTTGTTTGACTTAAAACCAAGCTGACTGCAAGACAGATTGTGGATACCAAATTTTTACATTTGGGAGCTAGAGTACAGAAGAAATACTTGAAAGGCTATGGAAATAAAATGAAGAGTCAGTAACAAGCAAAGTCAAGATGGATGGAAGACATGAGAAAATCAGCGTTCTGCTTCATTCCTCTTATTCTCGTAGCTGTGAATCAATTTTGCCTAGCTGTGTGAATTTGAAGTTTGGTATCTACTTTCTGTTATTGGCAGCTATGTTACATTTGCTGTATCCATTATGGTCTCCATGTTTAAATCACAATAGTTTGTTAGGTCATGGATATTATTCTTATTTCAAACATTCTTTTACTTGTGGGTAAGAGAGTAATTTTGTTAGATCAATGAAACCAACTGTAACCACATTACTAGTTAAGAACACAAAAGAATCTAAGCTGTGTATTTTTAGCTGTTGTTTCAGTGTGGTAGCTGATGTTTCATAATGTGGTTGATCAGTATGAATCCAAAGAATGCTGATAGTTGTTGTTTTCAGGACATAATCATTTCTTAGTTCACACAGTTTTTTACAGAACTTCTAAACTAGTTCAGATAAATAATTTTAACATGACATTGAATAATAGCTTTAGATCCATTTGACATTGCTGAACGCGAAGAAATAAACATAACCTTTACCTTCTGGTTTGTTATGAGATAACAAAATTAATGACAGCGCCACCAGTGGACCAACTGACATTTGCTGTAATAGACATTTTGTATTTGACTTAGATAATTTAATGTAATATGTATCCGTATTAGAACATAATGTATTAGATGAACACACATTGACATTGTAAAATCTCCTTGCTACGAAATGCTGAAATATTGCAGAGATATGAAGTTAATTTTTTCTTCTGTGATGTAGTATATCTGATAACGCAGAATTATTTCCTTTCATTTTTCCATCTGCCTCCTATTTCTCATATTACTAATTTACTGTTGGTGAAATTATCCATGCATGACTTATCCCAAGAAAGGAAAAACAAATTGGTACAAACTGTTGTCTTCTTTATAAAGATGTATAGTCCAGTGACTGTACTTACACAGTGAATTTTCAAGTAGTTGTATTCAGAAAGAATATACACAAACATTGTTGAAATCTCTCATGATGATGTCAATCTTTGGATGTTAAAGTGAAACTGTCATGTCTATACAAAGACACCACTTCTTCTTTTGACTTCATCCCAGACCCTGGTTATTGATGGATTTAACATTGTCAGAGTTGGGGAGAGTGCCTGAATGCCCTTCCTATCACCACTCCTTTATCTGCGTGACTGAATATCTATCCCAACTGTCTGCATGTTATATTGTGTGAGAACATTAAATGTTTGCAAATTGTGTAAGTGAAGCAGATTTTGAATACCAGTTCAGTATTCACCTATTCAGCTGTGAGAAAAAAAACTTTAAAACCACATCCAGACTGACGGGCACTGTGGTCCTAATCATTAGTCCTTCTGGCAATTTGAACCCGGTTTCAGTGCACCTGTTCAAACCTCGGAAGCGGTGTGATAATGCATGGCTATCTACACAGGTGTCTGCACAAACATCAGTTTCCTGAAGTTTGTTGGAATTTCATCTGGAATTTGTGCCTATTTTTATGTAATAAATAGTTGAAGAGTTTAACTCTACATTTAAAGTGTGCAGTGTCTTTAATTGGTTTATGGTCATTTGAATATTGATGATGACGACCTCTGTGAGGAGCTACGGGAGCTGATAAATTACGGAAAATACTGTTAGAAGATGATAGAGGGATTTTAATTCAGAGTGACAGAATGGTAAAAGTAATGAAGAATGATTATTCAGTGAAACACTTCAGTTCTTGTATCAGAAATTTCATTTGTTATTCTAATTTGCTGGGGAAATGCAGTGGTTGTTTTTAACATATTCTTCCAGAAATAAAAATGGATTTGAAGGGACAAAATGAAACTAAAAATTTTATAGTCTATATCTTAACAGATAATAAAGAAATTGTACTGGATGTGATGGTCTTAAACCACATACAAACTTTTAAACTTAAAATGCAGAGTAAAACAATTACCAAGCTAGAAAGAAATTCCTTGTAAAATTTTTACAACCCCCCCCCCCCCCCCCCACTGCCCCTTGCTCCCTCCCTCCCCTTTATCCCATTGGCAGTCTCTTGATGCCTCAGGATGTGCTCTATCAGCTGGTCCCTTCTTTTACTCAAGTTCTGCTATACATTTTTCTTCCAGATAAATTCAGTACCTTCTCAGCTGTCTGATCTACCCATCCAGTTTTTTGACTTCATAGTATAATACTACATTTCAAAAGCTTCTGTTCTCTACTTGTCAGAATAGCGTGTAAGTGTTCCACATGCGTACAAGGCTATGCCACAAAAAGGCTTTCTAACACCTAAATTTCATGTTCTCAAAATTCACCTTTTACAGAAACAGTGTTCTTACTTTCGCAGTTTTTCTTCTGTACTGAGTATAATCACTTCTTTTGCTGCCCAAGTAGCAAAATCCATTCTAATTGAATTTCCTCAGAATCACCTATTTTAATTTGAATTTTTCTATTACCTTTGTTCTACTGTTGAAGAAGATCATCTTGTATCATCCTTTCAAGCTATTATTCATTCCATCCAACTGCTCTTCCAAGTCCTTTGCTGTTTCACACACAACTGCAATAGGGGTACTCACACACTCCTCCTAACTGATTGATTTGGGGTGACCCATGCAGACCTGTGCACAAGTGCGTCTGTGTGAACGTAGTTTCATTAAAGAGGCAAGTGTGCAGTTAAGCTGCTGGTCAGATGAACACTATACCTCCTACATGCTCACCAGCATGTTCAGACCTATGTGCCTGGTGTGTGGTGTTCTCACACAGATTGTGTGCTCCGTCAAGGATTCTTCTGTCGGTTGCCTACAGTACAGTACAAGATAGGATTGTTGTGCATTCTTTCACAGATTTTTGCCAGAAACTAAGCACATGACACTTGTCATGGTGAATTCCCATTTTTTGGATCAACAACTTTTTGGCAGGCTCTATAAAATGCACAAAGAGCATCAGTGCTTGTGGAAAGTGAGATCCAAATATTGTATAAATAAAAATTGAAAGACTGAAGATTATGATAGATTGTGTTGTACAAACCAGGACTCTGTCGAGGGAGGTGGTTGAGGGAGGGGGGAGAGTACAAAGCTTACAGCGCTTATTTAGAAAGGAATTGAAGGAAGTTTGTGACAGTAAGCTTAGCGGCAGACTTCCTGATTCCATTTATGTACGAACTTCGTGGTACTACGACTTTCTTTTATTTACTGTAGATCAAAAGCTGCCAAGGTTTGCTAAAAGCTTCAACTACAGAGAATAATTTGTGTGACAAAAATACGTGTTAAAGTCGGGTTACTATCAGCCCTGTCCCATGCTTCAATACTCTTTTTCTCCTTTATCTCCTTCATCTGCAAGGTTTCTCACTTGTGTTCCAGATTAAGACAATACTTCCCTTAACACATTTTACATCCAATATGGTAATTGTGACAGTAGGATAGTAACAGTGGCAGTTCATTTATCTCATTCTTGACCAGTGATGTCACTAAATAATGTACATGGCTGTCCATTTGAGTTTTCTCCAAGTTATTTTCAGGAGTTTTATAAATAAGATTTTCCTCTGCAGAAATGCTCTTCCTCATCACAGTATGTTCCAGTTGATTTTGTCCTCAACGATGTATCAAGTTTTCCACTGTCCATTCTTTAACCATTTTGGTCGTCATCTCGCATCACAGTAATCAAAGAAGTATGATTGTGATGGTATTTTATTCTTCACAATTTAGAGACGAAGCCTGAGTATAGGTCAGACTGCGATTTTCTCGACGTGAAATATTTCGAAAGAAACATTAGCGAACAGTGAATGAGTGGGTCAGTATAATTGCTTTGATGTAATTTCATGACTGTACTTAATAGGTTTCATAGTTTTGTGTAAGTCTACTACAAATAAGTCACGTTTGTTGCGAGAGCAAAGAATTTTGGAAGTTCAAGAGAGCAGTTGCTCAATAATTTTTCTTTGGGAGAATAATTGTACTTTGTTGTTATTTTAAAATTTGTAATCTGTCAAAGGACTGAATCTATCAAATTAATGAAAAATAAATTTTCAAAGCTTAGTCCTTTTTTAGTATGTATTACTCGTGAAGACATATGAATTACATATCAGCCAGTAACGCCTCAAGTAGTGGCATAAAAAATTGTTACCTAGGCCCATCATTCTTGTAAGTGGCTGGACTCCAAAGTGTTCAATCAAAACCATGTTTTCTTTGATTTGTGTTCATGTTGATAGCTGCTGCACCTAGTGATGTATTAGTAATGATGATGTCTGATCTGCTTTCTCATGTAATACAGCTGCAAGTAATGTGCTTGCCGCACACAAGCCACGTGAGATATTAAAACTGAAGAAACTCCATACCTCACATTTGCACACATATCTGCGAGTAGATTTTACAATTTACATGCAGATGCATGTGTGTGGCACTTCTGAACACAGACTTGCACATGGGTAAGAACGTATGTCTAAATGTCACTACATGGACCTGGGCACCATGGTTCTATGCGGATGAAGATGTGCCCCACTCAGTTGCATGTTTAAAACTGTACGTATGAGGGCTGCTAACGTCATCAGAATACCTTGAGAGTTTTAATTTGTTCCCTCTGAACTTTATTTCCCTATCTAACTTTTCTCTTGGTTTCCTCTGTAGCTTGCTCGATGTGAAGATTGAATAACAATGGGAATAAGCTACAACTGTCTCATTCCCTTCTCAGATACTGTTTCTCTTTTGTATCCTTTGACTCTTAACTGCAGTCTTTGATTTCTGTGTTTTATTCCTCCTACCTCCAGAATTTCAAAGAGTGCATTCCTGTTAACATTGCTTTTCTTCAGCCCATTATCATGTTGTTGTGGTCTTCAGTCCTGAGACTGGTTTGATGCAGCTCTCCATGGTACTCTATCCTGTGCAACCCGCTTCATCTCCCAGTACCTACTGCAGCCTACATCCTTGTGAATCTGCTTAGTGTATTCATCTCTTGGTCTCCCTCTACGATTTTTACCCTCCACGCTGTCCTCCAATACTAAATTTGCGATCCCTTGATACCTCAGAACATATCCTACCAACTGATCCCTTCTTCTAGTCAAGTTGTGCCACAAACTCCTCTTCTCCCCAATCCTATTCAATACTTCCTCATTAGTTGTGTGATCTACCCATCTAATCTTCGCATTCTTCTGTAGCACCACAATTCGAAAGCTTCTATTCTCTTCGTCCATGTTTCACTTCCATACATGGTTACACTCCATACAAACACTTTCAGAAATGGCTTCGTGACACTTAAATCAATTCTCTTCTTCAGAAACACTTTCCTTGCCATTGCCAGTCCACATTTTATATCCTCTCTACTTCGACCATCATCAGTTATTTTGCTCCCCAAATAGCAAAACTCCTTTACTAGTTTAAGTGTCTCATTTCCTAATCTAATTCCCTCAGCATCACCTGATTTAATTCGACTACATTCCATTATCCTTGTTTTGATATTGTTGATGTTCATCTTATACCCTCTTTTCAAGACACTGTCCAATCTGTTCAACTGCTCTTCCAAGTCCTTTGCTATCTCTGACAGAATTACAATGTCATTGGCGAACGTCAAAGTTTTTATTTCTTCTCCATGGATTTTAATACCTACTCCGAACTTTTCTTTTCTTTCATTTCCTTTACTGCTTGCTCAATATACAGATTGAATAGCATCGGGGAGAGGCTACAACCCTGTCTCACTCTGTTCCCAACCACTGCTTCCCTTTCATGTCCCTCGACTCTTATAACTGCCATCTGGTTTCTGTACAAATTGTAAATAGCCTTTCGCTCCCTGTATTTTACCCCTGCTACCGTCAGAATTTGAAAGAGAGTATTCCAATCAACATTGTCAAAAGCTTTCTCTAAGTCTACAAATGCTAGAAATGTAGATTTGCCTTTCCTTAATCTTTCTTCTAAGATAAGTCGGAGGGTCAGTATTTCCTCACGTGTTCCAGTGTTTCTACGGAATCCAAACTGATCTTCCCCGAGGTCGGCTTCTATCAGTTTTTGCATTCGTCTGTAAACGATTTGCATTAGTATTTTGCAGCTGTGACTCATTAAACTGATAGTTTAGTAATTTTCACATCTGTCAACACCTGCTTTCTTTGGGATTGGAATTATTGTATTCTTCTTGAAGTCTTAGGGTATTTCGCCTGTCTCATACATCTTGCTCACCAGATGGTAGAGTTTTACTGGCTCTCCCAAGGCCGTCAGTAGGTCTAATGGAATGTGGTCTACTCCTGGAGCCTTGTTTCAACTTTGGTCCCATTTCATCTTCATCTACATCCTCTTCCATTTCTATAACATTGCCCTCAAGAACATCGCCCCTGTATAGACCCTCTATATACTCCTTCTACCTTTCTGCTTTCCCTTATTTCCTTAGAACTTGGTTTTCATCTGAGTTCTTGATATTCATGCAAGTGGTTCTCTTTTCTCCAATGGCCTCTTTAATTTTCCTGTAGGCAGTATCTATCATACCCCTAGTGAGATAAGCCTCTGCATCCTTACACTTGTCCTCTTGCCATCCCTGCTTAGCCATTTTCCACTTCCTGTCAGTTTCATTTTTGAGACGTTTGTATTCCTTTTTGTCTGCTTCACTTGCTGCATTTTTGTATTTTCGCCTTTCATCAATTAAATTCAGGATCTCTTCTGTTACCCAAGGATTTCTACTAGCCCTCGTATTTTTACCTACTTGAACCTCTGCTGCCTTCACTATTTCATTCCTCAAAGCTTCCCGTTTTGTACTACTATATTTCTTTCCCCCGTTCCTGTCAACTTTCATAGATAAGTCATATGATCAGTATTGTCTCATGTTTTTCTCCATTTCTGTAGAACTATAATTGATTTAGGTTTTTCTAGTCTCCTGTAACACATTCATGCCAGTATTAACCATGACTGAATAACCCAATGGTTCAGTAATTTTCACACCTGTCAGCACCTGCCTCTTTGGAATTATTATTACATTTATGAGAGGTTATTTTGCCTGTCTCATGTATCATGGATGTCAGGTGAAGTGGTATGTTCTGTCAAGGATCTCAGAAGTTCTCAGGGAATGTCATCTAACCCACGTGTCTTGTTTTGACTTTGTCACGTTCTTTTTGCAGTATCACATCTCCCATCTCATCTTCATGTGCTTCTCCTTCTCTTTTTAGAATCTTCCATTTTCTCTATAATATTGCCGTGAAGTTCCATTTCCCTCTTATAGCCCTTCTTCATATTCCCTCTTCTTTTCTGCCTGCATTTTTAGCGTAATATGGGATTACCATTTAAGCTCTTAATATTCAAGCAGCTTCTTCTTTTCCCTCAAAAGGTTTCTCTAATTTTCCTATTGGCTGCATCTGTCTTCACCTTAGCCATGCATGTTTCCACAGTCCAGCATTTCTGCTTTCCATTTTGCATGTGTCAGTCTCATTCTTTATATGACACTATTTGCCTTTGCCCGATTAATTTGCTGAGATTTTACATTTTCTTTTGCAAATAAAATTTGGTATACACTCGAAGAAAAAATATGCTCCGTGAAGGAATTACCCAGTTGGGACAGAAATGGTTAACATGATGTACATGTACAGACAAACAAATGATTATAATTGGATGATTTAATCAAGAGAGAGAGCTTCACAAATTGAGTGTGTCAGTAATGTGTTGGACCACCTCTTGCCCTCATGCAAAGCATTTATTTGGCTTTGCAATGATTGATAAAGGTAGGGTTTGTCAAGTGCAAAGACAAGCAGCAGCAGAAACTCCTGTCATTTGCAGGCGGGCATTATGTCTCTGAAATGTAAAGCCAGGATGGCTTGCTATGAAGGGCTACAAAATGGGGTGTAGAATATCCTCAACCTTTCACTGTGCCATAAGGATGCCATGAATGAAGACAACCAAAGAGATCCTTCTGTGAAAATAAATGTCATTCCAGACCATTACTTCTGGTTATCTGGCTGTATGGTGTGTGATAATTGGATAAGTGTCCTGTAGCTGTTTAGGGCATCTCCACACATATTCACTAGTCATCGGGACTCAGTTCATAGCAGTACCTTATAACTGAAGACATTTCATATCCTCCCAATGATATTCCAGACCTAAGATGTGTCTGGAGACACCCAGGACAGCGATGGAATACCAACCACTCATACGGCCCAACAACCCGGAGTGACAGTCTGGGGTGCCATTTCATTTCATCTATGGCACTGTTGACAGCATAGTCACAATAATCTATGCTTTATTTTGTTGTGTTTCTGGACAAACAATCCTGATCTTACATGCTGTGAGAAATCCCTGCCTGCACATTGCAAGAGTTTCAACTGCTTGTCTTCATGCCTGCCAAACCCTACATTGGTCAGCAAGGTTGCTGGATCTCTCCCAGTTAAGAATGTTTAGAGCACTATGTGCAGGGCCCTGCAGTCAGCTTGGGATTTTGACAATCTAAAGCATCAGTTGAACAAAATCTGGCATGATATGCCTGTGGAGGACACTCAACAACTCCACATTAGTCATTGCCAAACTGAATAGCTGCTTGCATAAGGGGCAAAGGTGGTCCATCACATTATTGACCTGCTCAATTTGTGAAGCACTTTCTCTTGAATAAATCATCCAATTTTACTGAAACTGTGATCATTTGTATCTCTTTTGCAAACAACAAAATATATTGCATACATGAAGAAACCAGAGGGAGGAAATTCTGTAAGAGAGCAAGGCAGTAGTTAAAGAGAAGGGGAGAGTTTCAAGCAACCATTAATAGGAACATGATAGGTACGCCGAATTGAAGAAAACTGTTTGATGATAGGAGAATTTGATCAGAGAAACAGTTAGAAACAATTTAAGTATGACTAAAATGAAACTTGTGGATTAATGGAGACCTCTCCCCGAAAAGCAGGAATGTTGAGCTGTCAATAGGCACACAAAAAAGAAAGAAAACCTGCTATCTTTGGGAGTTATCCTTTGCTAAGCTAAAAACACACACACAGACCTAAGCCACTATGTGATTCAGCTGGACTTTTGCTCTAGCTTGTCAAAAGTTATATCCCAGTCCTTTCCTTTAATCTTTGCTACAGATTTAAACATCCAGTTATAGTGGACCCTGTATTGGCTATGAACAAAGGAACAGCTTGGTGTTCATACATACATATCACTTAATATAGGGCGATGTGTTGAACATTGATCTTAGCTTTCAGTATAAAAGTTACTTGTGGAGATCACAAATTTATACACTGGTATGGCCAGTTTTTATTATCCTGCTCATATCATTGTATGCATTTGTGATGTAGACAAATAAAACTTTTTGTATTTTGTGACTGCAATACTATGAAATGTATAGATTGATACTCAAGATATAGAAACATATAGTTTCAGACGCACAACAAAAAGACAGTAATACATTTGCACTTTTAGCCAAAAGACCTATGTCTAGAGTAGAAAAAATACACATTCATGCAAGCACAAGTCAGATATACATTACCACTGTCTCTTTCCACTGAGGTCAGACTGCAAGCAACTGCGCCTGATGGGATAAGCAATCAGTGCGTGGTGGGGAAAGGAGGAAACTGGGTTGGGGAGGGGGAGGGTTTAGTGTTGCCTGTGGGAGCATGGAGGTACTTGATGGGGTGGGGCTGCTAGATGCAATTGGGAGGTTTGAGATTTGGGGGGGGGGGGGTGCGGGAAAGGAGAGTAGTAGAGGAGGGGGAAAGGCTAGTGGTTGCATTCGTGTGGGAACAGGGAAGGGGATATTGTGGATGAAGGACGGGGAATAACAAAGGTTGAGGCCAGGGGTTCACGGGAACACAAGATATACTGCAAGGAGTGTTCCCACCTGTGCAATTCAGAAAAATATGGTATTTGTATGAGAGATCCAGGTGGCTCAGGCTGTGACACAGTCTCTGAAGTGAAGCACATTGTGTCGGGCAGCATGTTCAGCAACTGGATGGTCCAGCTGCCTCTTAACGACTGTTTGTCAGTGGCCAAAAGCAGCACAGTGGTTGCGCTTAGTTTGTAAGTAAAGTGACTGTAGCTCTGCCTTTGGTAGGATAGGTGATCCTTGTGACCGAACTTGGGCAGGTAATGGTGGAAGGATGTTCGGGACTGGTCTTGAACCATGGTGTATATCAGGGATATGAGTTACAAGGCAAGGGGGTTGGGAGCAGGGATGGAGTAGCGATGGACAAGGATATTGTATATGTTCAGTGGGTGGCAGAATACCACTGTGGGAAGGGTAGTGAGTAGGATGTCCCTCATTGAACAGGGCATTTGCTCCAGTCCTGAGTGGTACTGAGTAATGATGGGAGTGCTCCTTTGTGGATGGATGGTGGGAGATGGTAGGTGACTTTAGAGACAAGGCATGAGAGATATGTTTCTGTACAACGTTGGTAGGGTAACTTCGGTCTGTGAAGGCCTCAGTGAGACACTGTATATTTAGAGATGGACAGATGTGGTGGGCATGTGAGTGGCTAGGCAATGTGAAGGGGACTACTTAGTTTGGAAGAGGTGACAGCTATTACAGTGGAGGAATCGCTGGCGTTTGGTAGGTTTGTTATTGCTGGAGGTACTGATACAGCAGATGTCTTTAAAGTGGAGATCAGCATCAAGGAAGGTGGCATGTTGGGTTGAGAAGGGCCAAGTTAAGCAAATAGAGTGGTTGGGTTGATGGACTTTGGAAGCATGTAGAAAGTAGGAGTGCAGGGAGCATTTGGGGAGGGAGTGAAAGAGAGGGGAGAGGTTCTGGGATGGGGCTGAGTATTTGAGGAGAGATGGGAAATCGTTTGATTTCTGGAATGGAGTCACTGTGGCATGGTTTGGAGGTCAGTGAATCTGACAGCTGGCGAAATCCTTCCGCCAGGTAATTGCAGCTGTTCTAAATCAAAGTGGCGGAACCTTTGTTGGTAGGTAGTACTATAAGGTCAGGATCAGTTTTTAGGGGATGGGTTGCAGTTCTTCCTGTGAATTTTAAGGTTTTCTTCCATGTAGAGGGATTTTGTGAATGATTTTGAGGCAAGGTTTGCAGTTAATAAATTCTGTAACATTAACAGGAGATGATTTGGAGACAGTGGGTTTGCATCAGGGTTGGATGGAGGAGTGAACAGTCAAGTAGGGTTCAACATTGCTTTGGGTTGTCGGTGGCAAAAGTGTCTTCACTGTAGGGGCAGGAGAAGGGTTCCTTAAAGGAATCCAACATAATTGAATTTGAGAGAGGGACAAAAGGTACAAAGCTTTTGGAAAGGACTGATAATTTCTGTGGGACTTCACACTAGGAAGTCCCTTCCATACCACCTAGCCATTTGCACCCATCGCATCTGTAGTGGTGAGCTGTGTGTGTCCAGATATATCAAGGGTTTCATTTAGGCCCTTACAGACCAAACTTATGCTCTCAGTCTTGTACAGAAACAGATCTCAAATGCCATATTACTCCAGTCACCTACCATCTCCCACATTCCAACCATGTGGCCACAAAGAAGCATTCACTTTGTGACTTAGTGCCACACAGGATTGGAGCAACTGAATCAGCGCCATGGTTTTGATTACCTCTCATCATCCCCTGAAATGTCGAATGCCCTACCACTATCATCCCCACAGTGGTATTCTGCCGCCCTCCAAACCTGTGCCACCCCTGCTCCCAAGCCCTCGCTTCATGCTCCGTATCCCTGTAATAGACTTGAATGAAAGGCCCGTTCCATACATCCACCTTATAAAGATGACTTACATGTGTTTGGAGGGGGGGGGGGGGAGAGAGAGAGAGAGAGAGAGAGAGAGAGAGAGAGAGAGAGGGGGGGGGGGGGTGGAGGTTTATTTTTGATTGAGATTTTTACTTTGTCGTAACTGGTACCTTAATTTTGGTTGCTGTCTCCTTGAATGATCAGCTTCTGCACCAGTAGTTGACGTATTGCAATTTGGAGGAAGTTATTGTTCTTTAAGGTTTAAAACACGACTCTGTTAGTTACTTGGTCATATTGCAGATAGCTTTGAGCCCAAGTTTTCGTACCTTTTCATGCCTAAGGGACTACTCTTGTAAGTAAGAAAGATCAAACAGCAATCTGCTTTTCGTGAAAAAAGGAGATTGCTTGACACACAAATTCCTTCAAACTATGCTTCCTGCTACAGCAAAATTGGTCAGTGGAGTTCAGCACCACACTATTGTACAAGAACATAATCCAGTTACTGTAATTAAGAAATTATGAGAGGTTGTTACTTATTGAATGAAAACTACAGGGAATGCATTTCTTTTCGTGTATTTTAGTGAACTTTGTACCCTTATAATTCTGTCGATTGATAGACGGCAATGACAATGAAGTTCACCTGCTTTTCCAGAAACAAGATATTTCTATTCTTCGCTACCAGAAAATTTGTATACATAAATGTTTGGCAACTCTTACGCATACCTCACTCGGTTTTATCACTAAAATATCAATTTTCATTAAATGTAACAATACGTTCTGAGCAACGGCCTAGCAACATGTCCTTTTTCCACAAGATACAGATTAACAGTCTTTTTTTAATAAAATCAATTGTCTTTTTAGAGTCCATACTCAAAGATTCTCTAATACTATCATTGAGGGGATTGTGCGCTAAAGAGTTCCTTGCTGTCCAGCTGCGCTTCACTTCAAGTACTTTTTGAATCACATTTACATTAATGGTATTTACATACATTACTGAGCTTCTCAGAATAAAATCAGGCACAAATTAGTTAAAAACAGTGAGGCACACACAGCATTACAACCTGCCACCATCTATTCCAGTTCGGTCAGTCATCACCAATCTCATCAAAGGCAGAGATATCTGTGAAAGCAGTTGCGTGATAAACTAAGCTGTAACCACTGTGCTGCTCTCAGTGTCGGTATAACAAGCAACAAGCTGTCTGTAAACATGAATGGCCACCAACAAACGGTGGTTAAGAGACAGGTGGCCCATCCAGTTGCTGAACATGATGCTCAACACAGTGTGCTTCGCTTCAGTGACTATTACAGCCTGAGTCATGTGGATCCTTCATATAAATGCCAGCTTTTCTGAATTGCACAGGTGGAAACTCTCCCTGCAATATATCCTGCAGTCTCTAACCCCCCCCCCCCCCCCCCCCCTCCCCCTGGCCTGAACCTTCGCTTGTCCCTGTTCTTTACCCGCCAGTCCCCTTCCTTGCTCCCCGTCGTGCAATACACAGCCTTTTATTCCCATCCCCCGACATGTCCCTTCATGCTCCCAGAAGCAGCACTACTACCTCCCCTATTGCTACCCCCGCTATTCCTGCCCCTTCCCCACCACAGCCTCCTCTTTGTCCCCACCACCCACAGATTGCATCTCACATCAGGTGCATTGGCAAGAAACAGTGGATTTGTGTGTGTGTGTGTGTGTGTGTGTGTGTGTGTGTGTGTGTGTGTGTGTGTGTTTTTTACTTTAGAAGAAGGCATTTTCGCTGAAAGCTCAAATGTATGGTAGTCTTTTTGTTATGCCAGTCTGCAATTTAATATGTCGTCCTTATTGTAGGAGGAGCAATCTGTCCTTTTCATAATGTTGCCATCATTCCATTGTGGTTCTCCATTTCCCGATTTTGTACTTTATCATTAACATATCATTGCCTGAGGTGTAAAAAGAGGTAATAAACAGAAAAAACCCTTATGAACAACTGAAAACTGGATTAGTCACCTGACATTTAACCGCTGACCCACTCTTATGTTAGGGCACATTAATTACATATTCCTTAAAGTGTGCACTAAAATAAACAATAAAAGTTGGATGTGGCTACACACTCCTCAAAGTGCACATCAGTGGAGCCTGTTGCACACACTTAGAGCAAGGTATAGAGGTGTTGAGCACTTAAAGGAAATCAGTTATTTTTGCTTTCTCTGTGGCTGCTGCGTTACATGCCATAGCAGTGAAAACATTTTAAGAAGAAAACAGTTGTTATGGCTGAAAATATAGATGAACAGGCAGGGAAGAGGGGAAACATGACATTTCTTTGAAAATAATTTCTCTTAGGGGACGAATACTCAGTTTGAAATTGTCAGTGAGCAAGGATAATTATCAATTACTATTGGGCGTTGTACAACAGAAATTAACATAAGACCCTGTGATGAGAAAAGCAGTTGCTTTTTCTTAGAAGTTACTGGCTAGTCAAAGATTCCGTGGAACTGGTGAATGCGAGTTCACCAAAACGTGCTTTTAGTACATAAACATCGTCAGTGCCAGTAACACTTCTCTTCGAGGTGTCAGTGATTTCTCTTTTTTGACAATACTGTGAGTTCACAGGTTTTTCTTTTTTTAATTTCATCCCTTGTTATGTTTCCTACATTATTGTAATTTGAAGTATACTTTTTTTAAATGCTGTCTCACACATTTTCTTGTTATAATCTTTACTTCTGCTGTCAAGACAGGGTTTCTGTTCATATTGTTCAGTTAAGACGTGCTCATGTTCTTTGCACCAAGTGGCTTCAAATGTGATACAAGCTACACAGGAGGCCAGCGAGTATTATGTGAACTCTGAGCACATCTCATAACACTGCTTTATTAGGTTGCTAAAATCGACTGATAATTTGTTGTGAAAATTTTATTTGCTTTTGCATTTCAAGCTGTGATTGTCAGGAAATATAATTTTTAACAGGAAGTTAAGTGTTGATTTAGCAACTTAATAGTGTAGTGATGTAAAATATGCTCAGATTTTGCAATAAGTCATATTCCGCCTTCTCAAAATGACTTTGTCAATGTGCTGCAGGAGCTGTGAAGTGAGCAGCTGCAGCTACCATCACCACATGAAAGCAGCTTCTGTTGGCAACATTTGTATGTCATTGCTGGCACTTTGTCACAGATGTAGACTTTGCTTTGGTTGGGTGCATTGTGCAACAGCTGGGTGAGGTAGCTAATTTTTACAGTAGACACAACTCTGCAGACTCTTGTATGTGCGAAAAGGAATGTGTAAATGGACACTTGGACACCACATTTCATCAAATGTGATAACAGGGTAAATAACTGAGAGAAAATTTTAAAAATATTCTGAGATATTTGTAAGTTGTTTTATAGTTCAAGGTAAACCTGAAGCACAGATTGTTAATAAGGGAATAATACCAGATGAGATGTACAGAACAATTTAAGAGATTAAAACAAGGAAGGCAATGAAAGATGATAATGCAATAGAAATGATTAAAGTTGACATCCATGAAAAACAAAAGGAACTTTCAAAATTGTTTACAGAATGACTGTGGAAGAAAATAGTACCCCATAACTTCTACACGTCTGTGTGATAAGAGCAAAATGAGATTATAATTATCGACATATCAGCGTTCTCTGTGTTACAGGTTATTTACTAAAACGGGCCCAAATGGCTAGAGAAACATATGTTAATAAGGTAAAGGGAGAAACTGGCATTAGAATGGCTATAGTAAAATGAACCACATGCTTATTGTGAATGAAATTATAAAGTTGAGGAAGAAGTATGAATTACCATTTTGTATGAGATTCGTAGAGGATGAGAGAGCGTTTTACTCAGTTTTAAGAATAGTTGCACTTGCAGCTCTTGAAAAAGAAGGCATCATTTCAGCTTATGTTAATAATCTGAATGTTAGAACTTCAGCTCTCATTAGACTTCATCAGAATAGTGATAAACTGAGGGTGGGGCCAAGCAAGGATTCCACATCACCAAATTTGCAACTTTTCTGGAGTAAGTCTTTAGATTCCTAAACTGAGCAAAATGAGAAGTAAATGCAAATGGGATATACGTGTATCATGTACATTAACTTCTGGCTTTGAAAGTGGACCTGATAATTAGTTATAATAAAACAAAAGTAACATTTGACAGCTCAGAAACAAAATTGTAAAAATTAACAATTTAGTTAGAGAACCAGTTGAAGATTCTTTTCTTATTTAGCAGTGGCTAGATGTACAGCAAAATAAATAGTTAAAACAAGATGATGACTTGGAGTGCTGTTGCCAAACAAATTAGTTTTTTCTCCTGACAAGAAAAGACAGAGACAATGACATGACTGAGAGGCCTTTTGAAAATGTGAAGAAGCAACACGTGTGTGTATAGATAGCTAAGGACTGTAATACGTGGGACGGGTTTGGAGAAGATCTTTATGCAGGAATTCATATCAAATGGCAGATGTTGGGATATATTGAAGGTTATGTGAAGAAGTCATGATGCTGAGGGTGTATGCAAAGATATAAAACAGTCGATGTGCTACAAGGAAAGAAAATTTTTGCTAACTGAAATACAGATTCAGGTCAGACTAATAAAACATGGAGACTTTAATGTGATTTACAAAGAAGCCAGGTTGAAATTGACCCCATAGAAATGTGTCAACTTTGGTAACATTGTAGCAGAATGTGGAAATCTTCATATAAAAATATTCTTATTGATTACATAAACTTATATTCAGTTATGGGCAGTTCGAATATAAGGGGATAAATAGCAACATCTATGTTGCTATGTTGTTTCTCACTTATTGTTCATCTTCTGCAGGCACATTTAGCTTTATATTACATCTTTTTCCTGTAATTTTTGGCAGTGCCCTCATGAGGAAATGTCTTTATAGCTCTCAGCAGTCTCACTGTTACTGTTTGAAATATTTTTACTTTAAAATATGAAGTTACTGCTCTTTTGTCTTCTAATAGTTGGCTCAAATGTGTAATGTGCTTTGGAAGTTGTCTCATCTTGCCAGCCCAGTACATTTCAACAGTGCAGAAACGTAATTAAAATTGCCTTTAATGATTTGCTCTTCAGACATAAAGTATTCAGATTATAAGATATTGTAATATAAACTGCACTAAATTTGTCTCTTTCATAGTAATGTACAAATGTGGTGCAATTTTCTGTTGCCAAGTGCTACAAGTTGTAAAACAGTGAAATTTGCATAGTTTGTGTCCACTTTCCTCCCCTTCGTTAATTTACACTGTTTAGTTAAGAGATGATCTGAAGGGTTTGAAACTCCCTCATGCACATTGCAAGCATTTAGTTGTAAACCTTGGGGGTGTAATTGTCATTGTAGTGTCGGTTGTCTCTTCAGTACACCATCCATGAAAGAATGTAGCTGCACATGACACCAGTGTTCAGTGGATTTCCACACACAGCACAGTTACATGTGAACAGATGTGAAATCAGTGGATATGTAATCCTCTGCATCACTTTCAAAATTACAATATTTCTGTAAAATTTAATTCCAGAGTAATTCCTTAACTGCCTTTTTTCATAAGAAATATCTCTGCATATTTCGCCATTTGGTTGCATTGTAAACATACTTCAGTGCATCATAACATCTTATTTTGTTGTTACAGAATTGTGTTTGCACACTCATAATGCCATTATTTTGTTAATGTTAGTGTAGACTTACCTCAGTCAACACTTAATGAATTATTATAATAGTTGTAGTATTTAATCAATATTTGTTTAAATCTCTAATTAGTTTAGTGATCATTCATATAGCAGATGACCCCAAATAATATGGCAATAACATTTTCCAGTCTTTTTTTACTGTGTATTAATGTATCATATGTTTTCTGTAAAGAAATACTTTAAATTCTAGCAGTTAGGTGTCTTAAAAGTATAAGAGCCTTCATATTTCATGTTTGGATATTGGTATTTTCATAAAAAATGTAAAACAAAGGCAATGAGAGGAGAGAAAAGTGTTGTGGGGTGATTTGATTTAAAGCTTTCATCCATGATATTATTGTCAGACAAATTTCATTCCTTTGTTATGGCACTGTGGTACATAAAATGATTTCAAGAGTAATTGTGTTCAAAGTGAGGTACAATGAAATGATTGTAAGGTTATTGTTAATTTTTTTAGGATTGGAAAATACCAATATCTTAAAAGTAATGTAATTTCTATGTGAAGTATGAATTGCCTTGGGTTCTTTCTTCACAATCAGTTATTTCCCCTTTCATCATACCAGAAACAGTGGTGCCAATCACATACTGTAGGTTTAATAATTTGTGATGCATTAAGTATTGCTTGTAATTAATAGCAGAATTTTCACTGAATCTACGTAGTGAAAGATATTGTCCCACATTATTTCCTTCCTGCTACTAGATCAAATTACTGATTTTACTATCATCAATTTTATTCGGACAAATTTTCCCTCATTTTTTTTATTTTTATTTGGAAGGAAGAAATCTTATACCAGTAGACCTCTTGTATTTGAGTGGTTGGCACAACTGGTTATGTAGATGGGAAGGGAGGGGGGACCACTAAAAGCCGCAAGAACCATACCTTTGCTCAGAGTGTTTTTGTACTTCGTTTCCACAGATGTTGGTCTGCTGGTGAGTTGGCGCGCCCACCCCAGGTAGCGGGGGTGTTTGGCTAGGGCCACGCCTGCTGGCTCTTCAGTTCTGCACCCCCAGTGGTCCACAACGAGAGAATCAAGCGCTCTGCTAATCTTAATCTCTCGATCTTTCTCTCTCAATCTACATCTAATATTGTTTTGTTGATTTACAAAAAATAAACACTACAAATTCTAAATCTCCAGGCAACTTGATAGATGGAGTTGGGCAATCAGGTTTGTAATGGTGTGTGTATTTATTGTTAATGTTTCCAGTGGCTATCTCATCTGCTAAGATAATTTTATGTGTGTACGTTTTGGAGATGGGTAAGAGGAATAACGTAAAATGTTGTGGGCGGTAGTAAAATATTTGACTGTACTCTCTGAATTAATTTATTCCTCTCACTACACATTTCAGAACATGTCTTAAGTCTTCATGTATCTGTTCACAAGACTAAGACAACATAACTATATGGTTCTCAATAAAGAATCATTTAGGATATAAAAGAACCACTAGCATGTAATTGAAATTTTTAGGTTACAAGCTTGAATGTACTGCCAAGGTATGTTTCTACTGGCAGTATTTTTGAACTTGCCATAAGTAGATCATTTAAGTCAATAACAATAACAAAACGTCTTTCAAACAAAATAGAAATTGCAATCGCAATCTTAGAAATATGAATCTTCAACATTCCATATGGACTGCTGTAGATTTGTGTGTCTAAGGTTTTGATTTCTATTTTATTAGCTTCTGTATGGTTAACTTTTAAATTGCTGTTTCTTAAAAAGTTTTGTGATTATCATTGTCTTGAATTATGTATCTGTTTTGCAGGCTCAAAGTACACACTTCAGCATTGCATTCTTGCAACCATAGGTGACCTTTTTAAATCCGAATTGATTCTTGATTGGCAAATAGTTATGTGGTCTTCATTTTTGTGAATAGACACCTGAAGTTGTATTACGAAACATGTAGTGGAAGGACTAAATCAATTCAGTGCAAAGATTGAACATTTTGGTGCTCGTTACCCAGGTTACTGTAGCTATTACCATTCCATCTACGGAGATGGACAAGTGTGTGATTAAAATGTGTTGACTACTCATACCAAACAAGAATAATTACATGTGCAAATAATAGCATTTTAATTGAAGTTTGCTATAGAAACATGTGAATAGCACCTATTGCCTTGTGTGACTAGCAGTATCTGGAGGAGGACTGTATAAATGATTTCTTCAGTTGAACACAGGTGTATAGTCAAAATCATCCATAAACTGAGGATTGAGAGGTTAAGAAAATCAAATGATGAAAGCTTGGCTTGTGAAAGTCATTAATATGATAGTGGCCACCTACAGTAAATACTGTGCAAATATCAAAACATAACTGACTACTAATCCATGTAATGAGTGATGTTGTAACACTCAGTGTTTTAAATGGATAGGTTTAGTTGTGTCATCTTCAGAAATTCCAAAGAAAAGTATTCTTTAAAGTTAAGATATGGCTAACACAAAATTTACTTGCTTGCAGTGTCACTGGACTTTTATCTGTTCTCTATTTACTTCAAACAATTGAAGTTCCAGGTGTGCATATCAAGAACTTAGGAAATGGCAGGTTGCTACTTACTGTAAAGAAGACACGTCAAGTTCCAGACAGGCACAATTAAGACACGAACATACAGCTTTCGGTCACAGTCATAAGTTACACACACACACACACACACACACACACACACACACACACACAAGCAAGCAAACATTATGCACACACGACTGCCAATTCCACCATCTCGGGCTGGAATGCAGTGTCGTGTGGGGTGCAAGCAGCAATCTGGAGGGGGCAGGGAAGGGATGGTGTACGGGTGGGGAGAGAGACGAATGCAGTCTGGTGGAGTGTGCAGGGACTAGAATGTCAACAGGTGAAGAGTTGGGAGGCAGGGAGGTAACGAGAAAAGAAGGCGAGCAGGGAAAGACAGGCAGATGCATTGGCATAGGGCTGCAAATAAACAGGGTGGGAGATGAGATTGGGGGTAGAGGGGTTGGGAACTGTTGGGTGGTGAGTTTGGGGACAGTATGTTACCATAGATTGAGACTGGGATAATTACAGGACTGGAGAATGTGTTGTACCCATCTGCACAGTTAAGAAAAGGTGTTATTGGAGGGAAGAATCCAGATGGTTCAGGTGGTGAAGCAGCCATTAAATCAAATGTGTTGTGTTCAACTACATGTTGTACTACTTTGCTCTTAGCCACAGTTTGGTGGTGGTCGTTCATTCTAGTGGACAGTTGATTGGTAATCATACCAATATAAAAAGATGGCTGCTTTCACAGGTGGCCCATCCCCTGATGGGGTAGGATAAACCTGTGACAGGACTTGAATAGGAAGTGCTGATTGGGTGGATTGGGCAGGTTTTGCACCTGGATCTTCCTAAAGGATTTGATCTTCATGGCAAGAGGTTGGCATTGGGAGTGGCATAGGGATGGGCTGGGATGATGTGGATGTCCCCTTCCCTCCTAAAGTGCTGTTCCGCTGCCCACCCAATCTCCAAGACATCATAGTCCATCCCTATGCCACTCCCAATCCTTGACACAAGGATCATGTTCTTGTGGAAGACCCAGGTGCAAAACCTTCCCAATCCAGCCACCCTGCACTTCCTGTTCCAGTCCTGTCACAGGTTTATCCTACTCTATTGGGGGCCAGGTCATTTGTGAAAGCAGCCATGTCATTTACCAGCCATGCTGCAATCATTGCATAGCTTTTTATATTGGTAATGGCTACCAATCAGTTATCCACCAGGATGAACAGCTACTGCCAAACTGTGGCCAAGAGTAAAGTAGACCACCTTGTGGCACAGCATGCAGCTGAAAACAACATAATTGATTTCAGTGGCTGCTTCACTACCTAAGCCATCTGAATCCTTCCCTCCACCAACAGATTTTCTGAACTGCACAGATGGGAGTTAACTTTACAACACATTCTCCACTCCTGTAATTATCCTGGCCTCAAACTACGGAAGATGATGCCCCCACACCCTCCATCCAACAGCCTCCAATTCCTCTATCCCCATTCTCGTCACCCACCCAGTTTATTTGCAGCTGTCTGCCAATGAATCCACCTGTCTTTCCTTGCTCCTCTCTTTTTGTGCTCCTTTTTTCTCCACGTCCTTGCCTCTCAACCCCGTGACTGTCTCTGTTGACATCCTAATCCCTGCACACTCCACCAGACAGCATTCGTCTCTCTCCCCACCATCCCCTTTCCATGCCCTCCAGATTGTTCCTTCCATCCCTCGTGGTGTTGCATTCTGACCCGAGATGCTGGAGTTGGTGGTTGTGTGCACATGCGGTGTGAATGGTCTGTGTCTTTTTTTTTTTAATTGATGAAGGCTGTTACTGAAAGCTATATGTAAGTGTCTCTTAATTGTGCCTGTCTGCAACTTAACATGTCTTCTTAATGGTAAGTAGTATTCTAGTTACTTTTTGAATAAGTGAAAGGTTGAAAATTTTCTTTCTGATTTCTGATAACCAAAATATTTGTCTCCTTTAGTGCAAAAATAATAATAACTGTGGAGTGCATTTGATTTGAGAACTAATTCAGTCACAGTTGCACATTTCTGTTATGTAATAAGAGAGATTTTCTAAGATTTGCAGTTTCAGAAATTGCAATGACACTTTTTTTTTTTTTTTTAGATTTGAAAGAATATCTGTTACAGCACATTTTTCTCTCCAGATGAGTAATTTTGATTCCAAAGTCCGGTTGTTCCCTAGTGAAATAATTCAATGGTTATGTTATCCAGATAGGAGTTTTCACTGTTCTCCTTAAATCACTCTAGAATGTCAAGACACAGAATATTTTCTTCTGTATCCTTGTCCAGTGGATGAACTTATGCTTCATCCCTTGACAACCTGTTATTCTTTGGAAACCCTAATCATCTTGCTTCCATGTCCTGCTCTACAGCAATGATGAGCTGTTTTATCACTTTATATTCTTTACTTGTTCCTCACTTCGAGAAGTGATGCTGTATCTTTTTATTCTTTCAGTAAAGTACTTGCTGAATTTTTCGTATCACAGAACAAAAAGAAGTAACTGAAAGAAGATTAACATAACATGGTTGGCAAAATATTAAATACAGAAGCTAGGTTTACGTGACACTGGGCCTAAGCAATATATGAAATTCAGAGTAATAATAATGAGAGTTCTGGAAGAGTATAAATAGTTTAAGAGTAAAGGAGGCCACTCACCGAATGGCAGTAGCATTTGGTTTCCGAGAGAAGATCTAATGGAGAATTTATCTTCAGTAACTATGTATATCTTTGAACAAGGGAAGGAATACTTGTTCTTATTGAATTATTTATTATCTTCCCATTCCACCTGCTCATCACAGTGGTTTTAAGCATACATTTGGCTCTCTCTTATCTTAATGTTCTTAGTGCTTCTTCCAGTCAGTATTGTCACTTTATGACTCGACATTTTATTCTGGTAATTGTGAGATGTAATAAAGGAAAATATTGTCATAGTGTGTTCTCAGCAGATGTAAATATCACACACACACACACACACACACACACACACACACACACACACACACACACACAATTTGCAGAAGCGTCATTGTTGTATGATAGCAGGGAAGTTAAGAATTACGTTAATGTTATGTCAAAAGTGCACATTATCATCAGTTCATGAAGTTATATTGAATATTACTATGCTCTGTATTACCCAGGTCGCTATGAAATGACATTTGATGTTTTGCCCACTACACCTGTGGTTTTGTATTTGGTTTGTGTTATAGTTAGAAACTGCCATAACATTTGGAATATTTCTATTAAAAGTGCATATCTTGAGTGAGGTTATGGTAAAATCTTGTACATTACTTTGATGGCCCTCCTCCTCTTTCCTAGTACATGGAGGAAAATCAAATACTAGAATTAAAATAGGAAGTTAGGAGCTGTAGTGTGTTTTATTCATTTTGCTTCCTGGCAATTTCTTGAGAGCAACATGGCTTTATCTAGGAACTTTGTGATCTTTAATGTGTGTGGGTGATCAATAGATATTCAACAAGAATGTTTTGTTCTCTTATTTTGATAACCCATTATAGAAAATGGGCATTCCAATTTTGACATTTGTTTGTGTGCACATGATGTTAAATCATCAGTAGCTGTGCACATGATGTTAAATCATCAGTAGCATAACAAAAATAATTATAATATAGATGTTAATGCTTGCTACTCTGTCAGTGAGAAGTTGCCTGGTGATTAGGTTTGTAGTGATGCTTCATTATGCTTGATCCAATGTAAGAAAAGGATCTCAATTTAATAATCTGAATCATTCAAGAATGGTTAGTTCATCTCTGCTGCTTTTATGTGATATTTAGTCTGTAATATTGTAAGGAAAAAAGGTGGCAGAGAATTTCAGCATGAAGCTTAATCATTAAATTTATGATGTTGAAATAAGTTTATGTAGTTGTGCCAACAGGTTGAATGTAAGTAAGTCTGCTGCAAGATAATGATCTTCATAAAGTTAATGCATGATAATGTTTATTGAATGCACATAATGCACTGTACATACCAAGTACAGCTCACAGTGTGATCAATAATAAAATTTTGTGATCTCATGTTAATGATTTTGAAAACTTAATATGAACTTCATTTACGATGCATGTATAATTTAATGTTAATTGTTCTTTTTCTGTATAGTCACTAGTGTGTGTCTATAAAGGAGCGAGAACGAAATAGGTGCATACGCACTTCGATGCTTTTAAATCACACTCGATTCTTTAAAAGCTAATATTTGACAGTTTTGATATGAAAACTGATTTTCTGGTGTTATTTAATGAATACTTACAGCAATGAAAACAATCAATTATTGACCAATTTAACTGAATAGATAAAAAATCTACTCACCAAGTGGCGGCAGAACACACACGAAAGATGGTTGTAATTGACAGAAGGGGAAGGAAGAGGGGTGAAGGAAAAGGACTGGAGACGTGTAGGAAAAGGGTAGATTTTGGGAAAATCACCCAGAACTTAGAGTTGGGGAGACTTGCCGTATGGGATGAGAAGGAAAGACTGATTGTTGGGGACCGCTTCGGACGAGGTTTTAAAACCTGAGAACTCCCTTGACCTTCTGCTCTGGACGACTTTTCTGAAATGTACCCCTTTTCCTAGACCTCTCCAGTCCCTTTGCTTCACCTCTCGTCCTTCCCCTTCAACCCTTCTGCCTGAAGAAGCTTGCCAATTACAGTCATCTTTTATGTGTGTGTTCTGCTGCTGCTTGGTGGGTAGATTTTTTATCTATCCATTTAATTAATGAATACTTGAGGACTGTTGTAATCCCACTATATCTTTTCTTCTTCATTTTGTTTCATCCATCTCTTTTACAAACATTTTAGTTTCATTAGAGATCCATTTGAAATAAACATTTTTCATAGCCGTAAGTTTCACTATATTTTTAATTTTTCAGTCATTTAATTATGATTTGGTTACTGTAGCTCTTTTGAAACATAGTTCTTCCCTGCTTTCCTCTTTTATGCGTTCTGGTTCGACATTCTTTTATTTCTTATTCATTGTATTGCAGATCAGTGTTTGATCTTTCCAAATTACTGTTCATACTCTGCACATTGTATTAATGCTCATCTAATACCTTCTAATAATTTTCTTTGTGCATTATCCAGTTTACTGTATAATATAACTCTCTCTGTGTGGATTATTAACAATGCCTCAGATGTTTTCATTACACTTTCATTCTGTGGCATAATATTTGAGTTGCTGCTTCAGGCAAAAGCATATCATTATCTTCAGATATTATTTAGTGTATTCACAAAATACACAGAATTTTTAAAAAAGTTAGGTTGTCGATTTCAGATGAAGTTGTTTGACAGTTTGCAAAATGGGAATCCTACAGTTCTCACAAAAGTTGGGCAAAAATTTTAAGAACAATATTAAGTCTTGTTTTTTAGTACTTCTCTACACCAACCTTCCACCTTACAACAACAAAGCTTCTAATTTAGTGAATTTATTACAACCAGCTAATTTTTTTAGAGTAAAATGAACCACTGTGGCAGATGAGTAGAGCACTCTTACAATTCCACCAACCACTTTCCCAGGTTATTTAGTGTATTGTCTGTTCACGATTATTTTCCATAGTACATTCAGATTTTCATAGAGGGAGGGGGGGGGGGGGGAGGGAATTGGTGGAGCTGCAGAAGACTGAGAATAAGTATTCCATGGCATTAATAGAAAGTTTGGAAAAGTAGACTTCAAACTGCTCAGACATCTTATTTTTATATTGTTACTAGAACAGGAATATGATGATACTAGGAAACATTATTATTAGGAATGAAGTATCTGGTCAGCTTCTATAATGTTTGACATGCAGTTATTAAACATCATAGCCAGCTGAATTCATTTTAAAAGCTTTATAAATATGAGAGGAAACATGAAATCACTGAACATGTATTTAATGTAATCTTAACAATTATGGCACACGCGTGGTGTATGCTCATTGTTCATACGAGTAAAGCTTCATACACCTCTCACAAGTTTGTGGTTTCTGAGAGCTCACATTTCTTTTGTATTTGAACAAATTTCAAATATAGTTAATTGGGTACCATGAAATAATTTCCCAGAAATCAAAAAATCAGTGAATTAGTTTTAATGCATCTATAGAAGAGAACACACTGTAATAGAGTATGTGAAATAGACAAATTTGCAATGGGGAGGCAGATTGTATGGTGTAGGGGAAAAAAATGTTATTGCATCTTGTTTATAACCCCTTGAAAATACTCTTCACAGAGCTGATGCCAGTTTAGTTTTTAAATTGGAGCGTCAAAAGTGTGGCACATTTCTGCATTTTTTGTTGCCAATTGTGGTTAGTATTTAGTGTGGTCTCATGTAACTGCTTGATTGTGTTCAATAGCTTGCTTAAATTTTGCGTGAAAGTGCCAAGAACATAAGTGTCTCAGGTGATTGGAGTATCTACTGTTCACACTGCTTGCCATGTAGGAAAATCTAATTATTCACTGAAGTAGTCCAGCTTCACATTGTCTAATTTTGACCTTCTGAATCAGTGCATTGTCTTTCCCATTGAAACTGCCAATCTTTTATTTGATTTATTTTCGTCTTAACCTATGCAACAAATACTTTTCAGTTGATGTACTACACTTGCAGGCCTAACTACTTCTATTGTAGACTGAGCCATCGATCGACCCATACCAGTTTTGGATGGATATCATGAAGTATCTATGGCCAGATGACATGTCTGGCATAGATTATTTACACAAACCTTCCTTGTAAATCAGTCGGTGTTTTAACCAAAACTGTAACAAAATTCTTATAGTGGGTCCCAAGATTAGCCTTAAGATACAGATAGTAAACTGTGTAAGTAGACTTAAAATTAATAATAGGTATAGGAGTTACATTTTCACACTGACCAGATGTAACCTTATTTATGTAAAGCATTTTGGTACATAGTGCATAGAATTTCACCTAATAATTAGGACTGACAACAAGAAACATTGGAAACAAAGGGCAGTGTATCAATTTTTTCCTGTCTCAAGCGTCACATTCACCTTATGTGAACATGATTAGGATATTTTGTATTCATTGAATTAATTTTTCCGGAGGTACGGGGAGAGGGGGGGGGGGTTGTCTTTGACATAGTTGTCATACTTTTGGTATTGCTTTTTTATTTTGGCATCATAAAACCAATCTTTCATTTTGTTATCAATTGCAACAATGGTTACAGTACACATGTGAAAAGAAATTAATGTAACCGCTTCATTCGCAGATATAACAATGGATACTCTGGGTTGGAATGTCAACAATATAAGGAAAAGAATAGACTGCTATTCAGTGTAGAGATGACCCATCAAGTTGCAGACAGGCACAATGAAAAGAATGTTACACTTTGTAGCTTTTTGTCAAAGCCTTCTTCAGCAAAGGAAAACCACAAATAGATTAACTCAAGCAATCGCACCTCATGCACAAATGACAACTGTCACCAGTGGCTCTGATCGGAATGTGACTGTTTCATTTCAAATGCTTTACCATGACTGTTATTGACATGAAATGAAACAATAAGTTTACTTTTACCAGTCATTGTTTAATTATCTCCATGACACGTTTCAAAGGTTTAAACCTTCATCATCAGGCGGATTTACATTTGTTAGTATGACATTTGTGTGTGTGTGTGTGTGTGTGTGTGTGTGTGTGTGTGTGTGTGTCGTGTTATGATTTTTTGGTGAAACTTGTGGCACTGTTTAGTGGAGAAATAAAACACCATTTCAGAGCATAGTTTTGGGTTTCTTTTTACAAAAAAATTAAACATTTAATTTTTTGTCAAGAGAAACCTAAAACCATACTTTGAAATAGTGTTTCGTTTCTCTGCTAGACAGTGCCACAAGTTCCTCCAAAAAATCGTAACACAACACACACACAAATGTCATACTAACAAATGTAAATCCACCTGATGACAGAGGTTTAAACCTTTGAAACGTGTCGTGGAGATAAACAAACAGTGACTGGTAACAGTAAACTTGTTGTTTCATTTAATGCCTGTTTCACGTCAAGTAGTAGTGAGTGCTAGTGCGTTGTCCATTTTGAGGTCTCCTGCAGAGAGTTGTTCAGATTTCAAGATGTCAGGTGCATAAAATATTATTCTAAGATGACACCACTCTCTGATTAGAAAAAGGTCCTGTTTGTTTGTTTGTTTGTTTGTTTGTGTGTGTGTGTGTGTGTGTGTGTGTGTGTGCGCGTGTGCGCGTGCGTGCGCGCGTGTGCGCGTGCGTGCGCGCGTGTGCGCGTGCGTGCGCGCGTGTGCGCGTGCGTGCGCGCGTGTGCGCGTGCGTGCGCGCGTGTGCGCGTGCGTGCGCGTGCGTGCGCGCGTGTGCGTGCGCGCGTGTGCGCGTGTGCGTGCGCGCGTGTGCGCGTGCGTGCGCGCGTGTGCGCGTGCGCGTGCGTGCGCGCGTGTGCGCGTGTGCGTGTGCGCGTGCGTGCGCGCGTGTGCGCGTGTGCGCGTGTGCGCACGTGTGCGCGTGCGTGCGCACGTGTGCGCGTGCGTGCGCACGTGTGTGTGCGCGCGCGTGGAACGCACTGCATGCGTGCATTACATTGGAAATGTAATGCTGGAATGGTTGATATGTATACACTACATTTTATAAAATTTAGTCAGTTGTGTAATTTTTCTAAATCAAACATGGCGGAAGATACGAGAGCAAGTCGGTAAGTAAAGGCAATTTTTTTCCTACCTCATAAGTGGACATGACTGATTCAACAATAGCATGCCTTATCTTAATCACACTTTTTTTTTTTAATAGCTGTGTTGCTTCAGTGAGTAGCTCTATTCATGGTGATTTCAGAACAATTTTTTAATAGTTCCCCATGATGGAAGTGATTAAATTTATTTATGGGGAAGGAACTACAGCTTAGAAACATATTCACATATGCGACTGCAGTATGGTGATAGCTGTTTTAGTGAATGAAAAATTTATGGGTAGCTGAAATGCTTTAATTATGGACATATGTGTGTATTGCAATGAAAAGTGTTCAAGCTGGTTAGCATTTTGAAAACATAGGACCAGTGAAGCAACTGAGTGAAAGCTACAACTGTCCATTAATTTCTAAACAGTCACAGAGTTGTGCTTGTTGGGAACCATGTCAACTGACACTCACACAGGAACATACGGAAATATTGAAATTATCAAAGACGGAAGAGGAGACTTCCTCAGTCACATAGTAACTGTTGGTGAGATGTGGCTCCATCGCTATAAACCACAGAGTAAGATTTCATCTTCACCTACAGAAAAAAATTATGAAAAGCCATGTTTCTGTAAGATTGTTGATAATGACAGCATTTTGTTATGTAAATGGCCCATTGCTGAGTACTTACTCTGCTAGGGGCAAACAGTGAAAATTGACAGCTACAGTGAGATGTAAAACCCACAACTGGAACAAAGACTTTCAAAAGTTGTAATTTTGATTCTGCTTCAGCTTGAGAAATAATAAAGTGCATATAAAATTATGATTTTACGCTGCTGAAACAAGACCTTACACTACTGACCTAGCTGTAATCGATTTTCACCTTTTTGGTCCAGCGTGAGATCACCTGTGTGAATCCATATGTTTGTCAGATGACGTGGTTGTGGAAGCAGTACATAAGTGGTTGTGCACAGTGCCACAAAGCTGCTTCTAGGCTATAATTAGTGTCTTTCAAGGGATGGGCAAAATACATAGTGGTTGGGGAGATTGTGTTGAGAAGTTCTGTTGGTTGCAATTTCTTTTTCCAATAAAAAATTTCTTTTCAAAAAATTGTCTTTACTTTTTGACTTAATCTTTACTTTAATAAATTTCATGCATTTGAACGCGCTCTCCCTTTATGAAACTTCTGATGATTGATACCAGTTGATGATTGTGGAAGAACAGAGAGGAAAACATGCTTCAAGAAGGAGAAGGAATTTCAAAGTCAGTCGCAAATGTGCTTTCTATTGCAGATGTAGATTTCAGCTATTGAGTAACAATCTTCAGTGCATGAAGACCAACTCATACAGACTCGTCAAGCTTGTGACAGCACGTTACTATAAGACTCCAAAAGGTACATAGACAGATTGAATTACAGTCTGTCTTTGTACCTGTTATTAGTAACGTGTTATCACAATCTTGACAAGTGCACGTGACTCGATTTTAACATACTGAAGCTAGCTACTCAGTTGCTGAAATGAAGGTCTGCAATAAAATACAGATCAGATTTGCAGCTGATTGCTGAATTCCTTTTTTATTATTATTATTATTATTATTATTATTATTATTATTATTATTATTATAATAAATATACCACAGTTGCTGTGCACAACTGTTCTGATGTAATCAAACTTGGTGAAAAAGTACTTCATTGTAACTCGTATAACAAAAGTGGTTTTTCATAATGCAGCTGACAAGTAGTTAAATATGAACTGATTTTATAAATATTATATCGTTGTTAAATATACTTTTTAGATTCTCCTGTTGAGCCTCCTTTACCGCAATCATTGTTTTATGATCTCCTACTACTTATCACGGATGTATTGTAGATACAAATGGTTTGATATGTGGTAAAGTTTATAGGCACTTAACGACTTACTTCAACCAGCAGTAGTGAATCCTGTATGTTGTAAGAAGTATTGCCATCCCAAACAGTATTAACCAAAAAGCCGTATTCCAGTCTTATCACTACCTCCACATTTTCACCTGTTTGTGCCAGTGCTTGTAACTATCTGTTGTCACAGAAACATTTGTATTTATTTAAACTATGAGTAGTTCTCATTTAACCAATCACATTTGATTCATCTGTACTGTTGTGGGGTGTTAATTTCGAAATTTAGGTTTTCAGATTAAGTTTGATTCGACATTTGCTTTAAACCCTTTTGTAAATTATATTTAAAACTGTACACATTGAAGACTGATCTTTAAGGGAAGTTTCTGACTCTTTAATTGTCCTATCTCAGTAACATTTTGATTTCTACATTATTTCTGTTGTGTTGACGTAGCCGGCAGGAGTGGCCGTGCGGTTCTAGGCGCTACAGTCTGGAACCGAGAGACCGCTACGGTCGGAGGTTCGAACCCTGCCTCGGGCATGGGTGTGTGTGATGTCCGTAGGTTAGTTAGGTTTAATTAGTTTTTAGTTCTAAGCGACTGATGGCCTCAGAAATTAAGTCGCATAGTGCTCAGAGCCATTTTTTAGCCTCAATTACTCATTAGTAAGATAATAGCATGCATACTCACGAGACTAAACCATGGAATATTTGTATCTGTTGGGTTGAACTTCACATTTCCTCAACTTACTGAAGAAGGCAGCTATTTTACAGAAGAATTTACTGGAAATTATTGTCTGTAACATGTCTTTTTGGTTGCTGTACTGCCCCTCTGCAATGGGATGCTTCAAAGCAAATTAAATCATGTTATTCTGAAGTAGATGTGAAAAATTCCTTGCCCTCAAGCTAGGTGATCGGTACTTAGACTTTTTGTGCTTACTACATTGCTAGAATTTTTTTGTTTGATATCCAGGTGAACCCGATTTCAGTGTGATACTACTGTGATGACTGGAATGACAAATTCCTCACATTTCAGAAATATGATATGTGAACTTCTGAAAAAGGTTGTATTGAAAGTTGTAAAATCAACATGATAATTATAATCCATTTGCTTTCCATTGAATGTGCCTTACAATTTAGGAACTTCTATGTTGCAGTTTGTCACATTCAGGTTTCTTGCTTCAGTGTAATAGATCAGATAAAGAATAATGTATAGGATATAAGGGGAACCTGTTACTGTCTTTCTGTTATGTATCTGATAAATAGTAATGTGAAGTGGAAAAAGGGAACCTGTCACGTTTGCGACTTCACACTAGTCATATGCACAGGTGTATGATTTCCAGGTATTTTGTGTGTAATATAAAGTGGACCCTAAAAAGTTTAATAAAAAGTAAAGGAATTTGAAACTAATTTGCTTATGGAGATTGTAACATTGCAAAAAGGGATTCAGCTTATTAGCAGAGGCTGGCGAGACATTTCCTTTAGTTACTTGATGCCATTTGTTATGGTATTCAAATCAGTTTGCATATCCATTTCATTACCGTTGCTATAAAGTACCTTGAGACCTAACAGCTGTAGTTACCAGAGAGTGACCACTTATCTGTGTCACCCTGGTAATTGTTAAACATGTGAATTTTGTGATGAATCACCTTCCTGCATTAAGATGCACGATTATGTTGCATGAATATGCCACACTGTTACTCAATGTACTGCTTCATCCTGCCATTGTTTATATTTGATAACTAACCTTTTTGAACATCTCTTAAAAGTGCAAAATTTGACTTTTCTCCCATATTGCAGAGAATGCTATTCTATTTTTGGCAAAAATTATGTACTGAAAAATGCTTTTGAATATTGGAGTACAGCATCTCCTTGCCTTTTCCTATTCCACTGCCCTTGTTACTTACACTCAGAATCTTACCGTGAGTGTTGTTTACAGTCTATTGCAGCAGCTACAATGAATTGTCAGATATTCCTGTAAAAGCATGGCCATTTGCACAATAGCATGTTCCAAACACCTCAGATGAACTTAAATCCATGGAATGCAGCATTCTCATGAAACATCAGCATATCAGCTATTTTTTATAAGTTACATACTTTTGTTCTTCTGCCGTATTCCACATCCTCTAGAATCACTATACTGGTGTCTATGGTACCAACTGTGTATCTAATTGTATCTGGGTCCCCTTCAACTCTCATAATTTCCACGAGTACTTTACACACATATAATCATAGGTATATATAACTTTTTAAGGTGATTGAGATACATTGTTACTTAAGAAATATTTCTATAAACCCGTTATTTTGTCAAAGTGTTGGCATGAGGTTTCACTAAGTTGTTATAGAAATGTTAATGAAAATCCCAATACTAACGCAAGAACTAAGTGATCAGTACACATTCTTTTATTAAACAGTGTACATTTGCTTTCAGTGTATCACGCAAAGAGCAGCACATAAACTGTTGTGACATGCTACTTACATGTTTCAGTGACAATTACCAGTGTTCAGAACAGAAGAAATGGGGTAGTACATATTGGTGTATATACAGTGTGTGCATAAAGTCCGGGAACAATTATTTATTGATTTTTTTATTTTATTTTATTTATTTATTTATTTTTTTTTTTTTTTACGAAATTCAATATGTGGTCATGCGTGACCTGGCAGATGTCAATATGGTAATCAAATTCTTGCCATACCCGTACTAGATGCATTGTCGACTGTGGCAGTAGCTTTCCGTATTCTCTCCTAGAGCTCCGCTACATCACATGGTAGAGGCGGTACATACATCTTTAATGTGTCCCTACAGAAAAAAGTCACACGGGATGAGATCTGGTGATCGGGGAGGCCATTTCACATGAAACAGCTTGCTCTGCACCTGAACTCGCCATGTTTGTGACTAGCGCTGACTATCGGCAAATTTCCATACTACACTGTGGCATTATACGGGGGGGGGGGGGGGGGAATAAAAAAAAACACAAAAAAAACCTTTAAGATTTCTTGTCAAAATGACATATATATGATATCTGTACAGTGTTTGGTTCTTGTGCAATAAATAATTAGAAGTGTTCCCAGACTTTATGTACACCCTGTATATGCAGACTGAAGTGACGAATGAAAATTTATACTATGCCTGGGATTCAAACATGGGTCACCTGCTCGCTGGGCAGATACACTCTAACCACTTTTCTACCCTGGCCGAGTAGCTTTGCACGATTGCACAGGATTGCACAGACTAGCCCAGACTTGATCTTAATTCCCATTTATGCCTCGGCCAGCTTCGTATTCCCGCGAAACTCGAACAGCATTGCAGAGGCTCTCCAGCTATATTGGAAAAGCACATCAGCATTGAACAAAACAGAGGATCCTGCCTGAAATCCAGTTCTAGGTACTTTGATCAAATAAAACAATATGGTTCCTGAGGCTTTACCATGTGTTAAACATTTATGATATATATGCAGACCAAAGTGACGTCCCTTCAGTCTGCATATGTACATCACAGGTATTTGACACTTGGTACTGTCTGTGGAACCATGTGGTTTTATTTGAGTATGTACTGACTCCATACAGGAATTTTTAATTATTGCTGGTATTGGTTAGGTGGTAAAACACTGGACTTTTGTTGGGAGAACCACAATAAACTATTGTTCAGCCATCAGGATCTAGGTTTCCCATGACTTTGACAAATCGTCTTAGCCAGTTATCAGGATTTCTTTGTAAAGTACACAAGTGATTCACTAAGTAAATATGAGCTTGTGCTCCCTCTCTGTGAGCTCCATTTCTTTTTGATCACGGCAGCCAACCTGTTAAACAAAAACACTATTGAATTACCAGTAACAAAATTTGTCAAATGTTCATGAATATAGAAATATATGAAATAATTGTATGATAAGCATTCTAAGGGGAAAAAAAAACCATAACCTTGGTTCAATTAGAAGAGGGATAAGTATTGTGAGAAACAATGTTAATTCACGAAAATCTTAATCTTCTCCCACTCAGAGTCATGTAAAGGTTTTGCTGTTACTGCAGCAGTTCAATGATCTTATCTCATTGGGAGTTTTTAAAAGGAAAAAAAAGTACCACTGTGTACCCAGAAAAGAATGTAGGTGAATCAGTCTAATGTTACAGGAAGATGTTCAAACAGTAAGGATGTAGTCTGTTTTGCTTTTAGTATCATTACAAAGTACATATTTTCATCATAATCATATAATGCATGTTGTGCACTAACTTTTGTTTCATTTCAACATAGCGTCACATAAGTGGACTACTAGAGAGATTGCAAGTGGGCCAGATCAAATTCATCATCGTCTTAGTTATTATACGGTTAAGATAAAGTGGCATTATGATACTCTTAACTGTGTACTCATTGACTGTTCAAACACTTTGCTGCCATTATTGTTCAAAAATGTCACAGAAACTGATTACGGTGTGTGATGTAATGAAAATAATGAATTTTTAGTCGATCCCTTCGTCATTTTATGGAAATTGTGGCTCTTTGAAACAAAATAACTGATCTGTTGGTAAGTATACATTATAGGTCAAACCATGTTTGTGGAAGACATAATGTGCAAATGTAAGCCACAGAAATGAAATGTTTGTATGTTTTCTTCCCCCCACCCCACCCCACCCTTTTCCCCCTCAAACTTGCTCTTCCTCCTTTTGCCGTCTTTTTCTCTACATTTTTTATCACATTTGAAAACATATTTAACTATAAGAAGTGTTATAAGTTGTTAACTTTTTGTGTGTTTACATATTTCTATTAGCTTTATATCTCACATTGTCTTGCAGTGGATTTCTATTTAAACCTGTTGGCTTGGTTATTGTTTCCCCAGAACAATAATGGGTTTGAATGTCACATTCTGCAAATTAGTTGCTATGTGCAATGAAAAGGGCACTAAAAGTCTACAAAAGAAGGCCACAGTGTACATCAGAATGTATGTATTTGTTACTTAAGACCAATGTAAGGAAAGATCTACATGAAAATGTATTGCCCTGTTTAACAATTTCTCTGTTGTTGAGATTCCTTCTGAGAATTTTGCTAATTATTTTTTAAAAAAAAATACTTTGAGTCTACATGTAAGTTTGTGTTAATTACTTCAAATTGCAAAATGTAGTTTTAGCAGTAATTCCATTTACGGGGAAATTATTTTGGTAAGTATTGAGGGCTAACCTTTTATCCACAGCTAGTTTCCAATAGATTCCACAGAGTACAGTGAATATTCTGAATGAACATGAAAGTTCCTTTTTGGAAAATGGAAATCAGTTTGTGTATAGTGCAAAACCAGGTAACAAAGGTGCGGTGCGTGTGATGGTTTGTGTGAAAGGTATGTAGAACTAGGTATGTTGTGAAACTTAAACATAAGCTGTTGACATTTAAGAGAAACATTGACTTGTGAAGTTTTGACTGTTTCCCAGTCAGAAACTGATGCATCGCTGTGAAGTTTTGACTTTCTCAATCAGAAGCGGATTTATGGGAGTGAATTTTCAACTTTTCCCACATCAGATGCTGATTTATTGATGGATGTGATGCAGTACTTCACTGGCATACTTTTGGAGGTGCTTCAAGAAAAGTTGTCTGTGTGTTCAACAATGAAGAAAGAAGAAATTCAGTGGAAGTGTGCAGCAGTTATAACAAAACTTAAGACTTGGTAAGGTGTTGGCTGAGAGGAATACTATTGTCAGTAAAGTACTGTTTGTGTACAGAAGGAAACATGCTAGGGGACTTGCTCTGGATTTTCAAAGAGAATTGTGCAAAGCACCTTGTGGATGGAAACTGTTCTGTTTATTAATTTTTAGTTCTGACGCTGTTTTGTAAGTTAATTACTGTCCTTGGTGTCGCTGTCACACTAAAGTTAATGGTATAAAGCCTATTGTTTCAAGCAAAAGAAAAGATTTTGTTGGGTTATAGGTTATGTGTAAGTATTTAAGATTTGGCATTTACACATCATTAAAGTCCTATGCCAGTTAATGATGATTAATCACTGTTCTGTTTACAGCACATTTGAAGCATTTCATCAAACTACACAATGTGTGTGTTACAACCTACTACAGACCAGAAGAAGTGTTCATGTTATTTTGGAGAAAATAATTTTTTGTTCAACTATTGCTGTCATGCTATAGTTTGGAATATTTATTGCTTAGAGTTTGGTTGCTTTTGTATGTTACAGGACTATCCAGCCAATGATACTGGACCAGAATTATATAGCTCTCAAAACTCAGGTCATTAAGGCAGAAAGGAGAGTGTTAAAAGAGCTTGGTTTCTGTGTTCATGTAAAACATCCTCACAAGGTTAGAAAGTGCTAGTAAAAGTTTAAAATTTTCAATATTATTATTGGTATATTTCATCATTAAATGTATAAATAATGAAATATTTTTCTGCTTTCAGTTAATAGTAATGTACCTGCAAGTTCTGTGCTTCGAGAAACACCAAACTCTCATGCAGTTGGCATGGTAAGAATATCTTGTCACACATTTTCATAGAGTTATATTAATCTATTATTAAATTTGTTACTGTTACAGAATACTAAAAAGGATCACACCATTGTTTCTTTGCAGGAATTACATGAACGATTCTTTGCGGACTGATGTCTTTGTACGGTATCAGCCAGAGACAGTTGCTTGTGCTTGCATTTACCTAACATCCCGTCGACTAGGTATTCCACTTCCAAAATCCCCAGCCTGGTACAGCCTGTTCCGTGTTGAAGAAAAAGACATTCAAGATGTGTGTATGCGCATTTTACGCCTCTATGCCCGCAAGAAGGTATAAACAAAACGAAAATAGATGACCAGTAGTATAAATTGATATCGATTTACCTCTGCTTTTTATTAAACTTTGCTTCAGTTACATTTACGCAGTTTTATGTGGTGATATATGGTGTTATACCCAGCTCAGAATTACAAAGTGATTGGTAGCGGGTAGCGTACAGGACAGCTACCAATTAACAAGCAATCAGAGAACAATCATGGTCACACCTCCTATTATGCTCATTGTTTTAATATTGCTCTGCTAATCAGGTACCAGTTGCCATAGTTTGTTGCAGACACCGCTTATGAGCGGTAATATAACAGTGGTGTTGCTTTTTCTATGTATGATGAGTATTCTACTCAACAGACTGCCCTAAACTAGTTGTGCAAGTGTACAGAGGAGTGTTAGGACTTTTTCCACCTTCTAAGTAAGCCCAATACTATATGTTGATAGACATTGTGTTTCCAGTATGGAAATGCCCGCCTGTTGGTGGCACAGTTACATTGTTTACACAGACAGATATTAACCAACATCGCCCCCTCCAGTGCTCTACTATCAATCACTTTGTTATTTTGATTGAAGTATAGTTCTTGCAACTTCCTAAAAATTTTATTTATTCTTTGTACTTGATTTTTGTCACTAAGATGGCCATTTTGTGTCTACATGTTTGATTCTGTGCCACCTATTTGACAGTCAGACTTCCTCTATTTAATTGTACAATTTTTAGGTGTCTTGGGAGGTCTTTTATCATGTGAATTAGTTTTTGCCTGTTTATTACATTGAGTTTCCATATCCCACTGGGGCGTAGTGTGAGAAAAGCTTTTTTCCCCAAGAACACAGTCACAAACATGCAAGGTGTGTGAGAAAATGAGAGAAATTTTTTTACCAAACAACAATATTGTTGCTTTCAAAGTAGTTTCCTTCTGCAGCTATACACTGGCAGAGTAGTTGTTGCCAGTCTCGGTAGCAGCACTGAAAGGCTTCAAACGAGAGGGCACATAAAATGTCAGTCACATCCTTTCAAATGTTCTCCAGAATCCCAAGACATCCTTTTGAGACATTTTTCAGTTTTGGGAAAAGAAAAAAGTCACAAGGACTCAGATCAGGTAAATGGGGGGAAGAGGTTGTGGAACAACAGGAATGCCTTTTGAGGTCAAAAATTGATGGAAGTGGGAACAACTTCTTTATGCTTGGTACATCTACTACCAAAAAACCCAAATCTGTATTGTTTTGACTAGCTCATTCGGGCTTTTTATTTCAGTGTACCACTCCTCACTTTATTGCTTTGTCTCAGGATCGTAACCAAAAATCGAGGATTCTTTGTCTGTGATTATATGACCTTGCCACTAGAGGTCATTGGAAATCCTTTCAATATAAGTGCACTTGCTACTTGGAATGTACTGCTCAGTTGTGAGGTTTTATGGCACAATTTTTTTACAAAACTTTGACAAAAGTTTAATGTATGCTGAAAATCTTCCTAACATCAGTTGTATCTCAAAAGAGAAAGCCTAATGCATTCAACATCTTAGTTGGTTTTTGAAGTTGAAGGTCCCCCTCAGTGAGGTTCATTTTTAAACATGTTCTCAGCCTTCCAGAAATGATTTGTGCCAGTGAAAAACTTGTCTCTTGATACAGAATATTTCCCGTAGACCTGTTTCAGTTTTTCAAAAGGACACACTCAAGTACGTTCCAAGCTCAACACAAATCTTGATTACATAACATTGCTCTAAATTCTGCTATTCCATTTTTGTAACACAAAAAGCACAACTTCACTGATTGCACACTCAGGAATCACATGATGGCTGTATGGAGCTGAAAAGCAGACTATCTGGAAGGGATGAACACACCAATCTACACAAGTAGAACAACACAGTGTTGCCAGATTGCTCAGTGTTGTTTGTCTCATTACTTTTTTTGCACACCTCATACATTAATTATAAATCCTTGGATAAAGTGACAGCATTGTAGTGTGCAAGTCCCTTTGAAGTGTCATAGTCTGGGGCTTTCAATGGTCTGCTGCTCCTATTTCTTATTAGCTCGCAGAGAACAGATAATTCAACATGCAGTTAAAGTATTCAACAAAGACAAGTGTTGCTCCAGCAGTTGTGGGAACAAAACTTGATCGTATGTCAAGGTGCAGCCATATGCAGGTCAGGTACAAGTTTATGCATGCTGTAATTAAGTAGTTAATCATCGAAACAACAAAAGAAAATATCTTCACTGAAAGTGGTGATGACTTGATGTTATCAATGAGATTATTAACAAGCATAAGAAAACAATGTGACTACTGTCTATAAAATACAAAACAGTGGATATGACTCAAAAGTACTGTCAGTGATAGATGGAACTCTGTGTAAATGGGCTTCTGCAAAGTTTGTGTTCTAAGGTTGTCAGTTTTTTCTGAGTACCAGTGCATTCAAATGTGGAATCTGGCCATATCTCTGTACATTGTAGGCTATATGCTGTAATCAGTACAATTGAGAGTGCCCCTTTTGTCTGTAAGGCGATACAACGAGGACACTGAGATGTTGAATTCACTATATGGAAAGAAGGGCAGCATGAATGGTTGCAGGTTTATTTGACTTGGGGGGAGAGCATCACGGTGATACTGAAAAACTGAACTGGCAAATGCTTAAAGGTAGACAAAAACTTCCTAAAGACAACTTTTAGTTATGAATCTCGGGATATACTACAGTTACTATGTATTGCCCCTATAGGGATTGCAAAGTCAAGTTTAGACCTATCACAGTGCACATAGGAGCAATTAAGCAATTATTATTCCCACATTCCACATATAAAAAGGAAAAAGGTGTTCTAATTATGGGTACAATAGAAAATACCCTCTGTCGTGCACTGTGGAGTGTGGTTAGCAGAGCATGACTGTAGATGCAGGCATTACTTATGACAAATGGTGGGGTTATTTTTTAACCCCAGCTACTTTCATGCCTCATTCTTCTTCATTTGATATAGTTAATCTCAGGGAAGGATCATACTGAGATTGCTTATCTGCAGAAGCGCCTCATATTATAAGTGACTGTATCTTATATATTCGTGATGCAACTCCATTGTTTTGTTGTTCCACCCAGTAGAGAGTGCACAAGAACAATGTTGACATAGTCCTGTTGTCACGAAATGTGGCAGCCAGAAGTTTAGCTTGAGATTTTCATGATACCATATGGAAGTTAATGTTAAAAAGTTGAAGTAGTAGTTAACGGTTTACTGTACCCTCAGTTTCTGTAGGTGCTTGTGTTCACTGCTGTAGTAAACAAGAGCCTTCATGGCAACAGTTATCGTTGATGGTTGGCGTTGTTCTAGAGGACATAGCACTTGTGTTGTAAAAAGAAACACAACTTGAGATAAATATTGTCTTGTGTGATTGTTTATTCAGACTAATGCCCATGCAGCCTGTTCATTTAATGCAGTGAGTAGTGACTGCTAATGAAATGCAGTAACATGAATTATTAGTTTTAGACCAAAATACTGTTTTGAACTTTCTACATGTAATCAGCTAAGTGTTCTCAGCAGAAGAGGAGAATCAAATGTCAACAGCTCTACAGGTTAAAAATAGTAGCTTGATAATTCACAGGGGAGGCTAAGGGATAAGAACAGGCAATTGTAACATAACTGGATGACATTGATCACAGAAATTATGTTATGAAATTCGTTTGTGTGCTTATATTGTGTATAATGTTTTACTGTGTTAATATTTGAGAAATATTTTATCCATGTATTTTCAAAAGTCATCTGATAAATTACAAAATTGTTGATTATAATTGAAGATACTTAATTGCAGCCAAATTCTGAAGAGTTGGAGAGGCGTGTGGAGGAGCTTAGGAAACAGTACCAAGAAGCGCGATTAAAAGCTCGAGGTACAAATAGTACAGGTACTGGAGGTGGTGCAGGGAGCAATAGCCCTGGCTCACCTTCACGAGCTCGACATACTTCTCCACGATGGGGTGGCTTTATCAGGTATATTTTGATTGAAATACTTTATTTCTATACATCTGTCAGCTGAATCACTGACAACAATTTCAAACACATGTAAAATATAATGTTATTTGTGTGACACAAGTACAGCTGTACATTTTTGTGGCTCTTTCCATTTTATTTCATTTATTTACAGCCGAAATAATCACAACTCTGAAAAACACAGGAGTCGAAGTAGAACAAGATCTCCAAGCCATAGCCCACCACCTTCAAAGCACAGCAAAAAGTCCAAAAAAACAAGGTGAGTCAAAATTGAACATCATCTAAATTTAGATGATGTTTACCTCGTATGAACAGTATCCATCTATTATAAGTTCTCTGACTATGGCATTAATATAGGGTTACTTGCTCTGACTTTATTTACAGAAAATAGGCTCTGTTATAATATGTTGGTTAGCATATGTTTTCAATTAGTTTCTCTGAAAAGCCTTGTTTTACAATGAGCTTGAGCGAGTGAAATCTTAAGGTGTTTTTTTTTTTTTAAATACTAAAATTGAATGTTGCACGGTCCAGGTGTGTGTTTGGTTTTGGGGATACATTACAAACCTGGAAAATTTGGAGGTTGTTCAAACATTGAGCCAGGCTTTTTAGTGAGAAACAGGACGACATGGCTACTGAATTTGCTATAGTGTTGTTGTATTGCAAAATAAAAAAATTAAAAAAATATGAAAAGCTGATGAGGTCAAGGGAAACTAATTGGTTTGAAATAAGGAAGTGTTTCAGTACTGCAAATTTATTATTCTGACTGGATGTACAAATTCTGTTTGAATGATGCCTCTACTGTTAGCTGACAATGAGGCAATGTGTGTTTCTTGTAGTTTTGAGACCATGAGAGCTGCAGTATGCGTCCTGGCATTGTCGTGAAGGAAGATGGTCTCTTGAATCACACTTTTGTGATGATTATTTTCCAGCTCCATTAAATTAATCTGGCCTGTTAGGCCTATGCAATTTCTGATACTCTCACCTGTCGATCATGTTAAAGAATGTCTCTAACTGCACAAATGTTTTCATTTGTAGTGCTGGTTTAAGGATTATGATCATGTTCCTGATTTTCCATTTGTTGTTGCCCTTCCTTGAAGTATTTGTTTCAGAGGCGCGCGCGCGAGACTTTGACAGTGTGTGGTCCCCAAACTGTGTAGTTAATCTCTGAAAAATTTCCATCTCTCGAACTTTTGCAAGAGTAATAAATTTCATAATTATGTGTTGCACAGTGGAGGGGTGCAACTTTTGCTCAGACAGAATGAGTGCTAGTGACGAATTGTTTGGGAATGTAGAAGGCTGGTTCTCCCCACTCCTAAGGACTTCACCCTAGCACAATAGAAGCGTAGGCTCAGCTCTAACAACTTCGGGAACAAAGTTCCTGTTTATATTTGATTTACCCTCGTACTCGCATCTTTGATGCTAGTAGTCTGAGTTGTTGGCTGACCATTAAGTTTCCGTCATTTTCTCTCTTTTGGCCCTAAAAACAAATATTATGTCTGATAACTTGTGTGTGTGTGTGTGGGGGGGGGGGGGGGGGGGGTGAGAGAGAGAGAGAGAGAGAGAGAGAGAGAGAGAGAGAGAGAGAGTGCTAAATAAATGTTATATTGCTTGAACTGCAGGGTTTTGTGTTTATTCCAGCCGCAGTAATCACAGTTCAGACAAACACAGGAGCAGAAGCCGTACGAGATCTCCCAGTCATTCACCACCACCAGTGAAACATAAAAAGTCAAAAGCCAGCAGGTAGGGGACACATTAAGTACATAATCAGAATTTAAGTGTTTTAATGTTAAGTACCTTACATTGGAATGTGTAAAAAAAGTTTACTTGCGTAGTGGCGGCAGAACAGACATCAAGGTTTAGAAATTTGCAAGGTTTCAGAGCCAGTGGCTCCTCCTGACAGAAGGGTCGAGTTGCCCTTCTGCCAGAGAAGGAAGCCACTGGCTCTGAAAGCTTGCATATTTCTTTACCTTTGTATGTTTTTTCTCCTCCTGCTGCTTGGTGAGATAGGATTTTATTCATCCATTTACATTACACAGGGTGTTTAAAAAAGAACGACCTGATTTCAAAACTCTCTATTTATTGATAAAAACATACTACTAACATAGGATAAATTGCAAAATACTAAAAAAAACCTCTAATAGTTTTAGGTATGCTATTACAAATGCTCTGTGTGTTCACCACCACCAGCATGAACATCATTTAGAAGATAGCTAAATTTGTCATAAACTCTTCACAATCTGATTTTACAGAAGTTATGGTGGCTGTTATTCTGTTCTCCACTTCTTCTATGTCATGAGATAAAAGGGGGTGAATGTGCTTTCCTTCACATATTCCCCCAAGAAAAAAATCTCACAGGGTCATGGCCTGGCAATCTTGGGAGGCAAGAATGCAAGGCAGTGTCTCAGGGTCCCGTGCGCCCTATCCCAGCATTGAGGTGGCGTGTCATTGAAAAATTAATGTATGTTGTTTTGCCTATGTGGTGGAGCTCCACCCTGTTGTAAATTTAAATCATCGGAGCCCTCCTGAAGTTGTGGAGAAAGCCAGTTCTGTAACATTTGAAGGTATCTCATTCCAATTACTGTGTTTTCCTCAAAAAAGCAAGGATGTACACTTGTTCATGAGAATGGCACAAGAAACCTTCACTTCAGGTGCCTCTCCTACCTGAATTTTGTGAGGATTACGGAGTCCCCATATGTGCATGCTATGTCAGTTCACTTAGTGCTAACATTAAATGTTGCTTCATCACTGAAAATTAGCCATGGTAAAAATTTATTGTCTTCCATGTCCTCTGGCAGAGCATTGATGAAGTCAACCCATTTCTTTTTATCACAAACCCAAAGTGCTTGCAGTAATTGTAGTCTGTATGGTTTATAGACCAAATGATGCCTTAACCCTCACCACAATCATATGAGGCCCTGGCAGTTCTCTGCTTGCGAGGGGAGTAGACTTCTGTGGAGTCTGCTCAAATGTTTCCCGAGTTCTTTCCACCATGTCATCAGAAGTGTGAGCTCAAACTGGACTCTTACCTTTACACAGGCATCCAGTCTCTTCAGATTGGCGATACCAACAATGAATGTTTTTTTTTGGGGGGGGGGGGGGAATCAATGCCAACTAGTAGCTCACTGGACTGAAATCACTGACTCACTCTTTCCAAATTATAGTGCACAAAATACCTTCTTTTGAGTGGAAACTATCTTACTTGTGATTGCAAACTTGGAAGATGCATTGACTGAGATCTAGGGACTATTTTCTAAACTCTAGGCCACGCCCACTCAAAGAACACTTATTTACTTGCGCCGGTAGTCCCATGTTTGGTAATAATTACTGTCCAAAATTGGATCACTATTTTTGAAACACCTGGATTTTCAAAGATTGATTCTATATCAAGAGGCAGAGGATTTTGTTTTCTTTATAGTGCATTGTAAAAGATTAATAATTAATCAACTGTTGCATCAAAGAAAACTGAAAGGAAACAAGTGCCACTCAGCGACATCGTGCAGTCTGTCAGTCAGTGAGAAGCTCTTTCAGTAGGAACTTGAGCAAATTGGGAGAAACTTCAGTAGGACTTAGGACACATTGATACAGCCCATTTGTGTGTAACCCTGTATGTACTTTGCATTGAAGATTATACCTGGCAAATGTTGATGTGCATAAATACTGTATATTACCATTTATTCAGGGTGATGTGGGGAACAAGATGCATGAGTAATTGAGATATTTTCAAGCGCGTGTTCTGAACGGTGGCTAGTGGATGGGTAATAGCAGGAGCAGGAGCAGCATCAGTGGCAAACATCTGTATGCACCCAGACACTGCTCAGTGGAGTCATCTTCCGCTGCTGATGGTCCCCGTATGTGCGTCATTTGTGCCCCCCCCCCCCCCACCTCACCCTTATATATATATGGGTGGATGGTCCGCCCACAAATAATTGGGAATACAGTGTATAATTAAATTTGCCATTTATTAAAAACAATGGCGTTTTTAAGAGGAATATGAACTTAAGTCGGTGTTGAGACCTCCATTTATAGTTTGCTTCAAAATTAAAATTCAAGCATTTGAGGATCATTACCAGATCGAAAATGAACTTGTATCTTATGATGACAGGTTTCCAGAAGGTTGACTTTTTACTTCTGTTTAATATTACTTATTTTGTGAGACCAGGAACTCAATGGTTGCAGTCATGGAGTATTGTATATACTTACCTTGATGAGATCGGGTTTAGAACTCACGTGCCAGGAAAGTAAGTTCTGTTGGTCAATTGAGGTGACACAAAATGTAAACTTTCATGTATGTATATTGAAGTTTGTTCTAACATCATTACCATTTGTTTGTTAAAACAACGAAGTTATAATTGGTCTTTCTCATCTTGGATATCCATTGAAAGAAATAAAATATTCAGGTACAAAAACGTGTGAGAATCTGACGAGGTGGGTTATGACTTTATGTATATGAGAAGTGTTTACCACCAGTCTCAAATGAGCTGTTGTACTGCAGTGACTGTGTCAGCCGATCATTGTCAAAGATAAAAATGCTACCATCTGTGCTCCACAACACTTCTTTGAATTGCACTTAGTACATATTCTCAGCCCTAAAACACCACACACTGTAGTAGATTGAGTCATCAGAATTTGTGCTGGTGTGTGCATCTACTTCAGGGAATGCTGAGTGTGTTTCAAGGGGAGTCAGTTTCATGTTGCAGTGACTGAAAAATGTTGAAAAGTGCACAGATAGAAGTCTCATAGTGAACTGTTGATCCTTGTGCAGTTAATCTTCCAGAGGATGGACTAACTTACTTTTATGTTTCTCACAATGGACATTGTTCTGTCCGTCATTGGATTTCCTTATTGATGAAGCATTTATGATCTGTTCGCTAAACTCCTATTCTCATGTATTTTTGAGCAGTTATTGAAAAAGCAGTAAGAATTAGATGCCACATTACTTCCAGAATTACCAGTTTCTCTCTAGCTTTATTTAGAAACCACATTTTAGTTATTAATTTCCATTTGCATATTACTGAACTTAATCAGTTTTTTTATTATTATCCTTAGGGAATCAAAATGTGTTAAAATTTTAATAAGAACCAGTTAGCAATAAACCATTTTTCTTTTTTCACTTCTTTGAATTACAGGATATAAGCTATCAGAATTGTGGGGAAATTGTTGACTCAGAAAATTACGCTGTTTCGCTGATTTACAAAAAATACTTTTCCTTCCGTTGCAGGACACGATCTCTATCCCGATCAAGATCTCGGTCTCGGTCGCGTTCCCATGAGAGGAAGAATCGTAAGTGGACAAAAAGTCGGCGCAGCTACTCTCGTTCTCCAAGTCTTTCACCACACAAGTCACGAAAAGCAACCAGGTAATAGATTTATAATACTCCCATTTCTATATTAATGTACAAACCATGCATAATAGTTCAGCATTACCATTTATTCTGGCCTCAAGTGCATAACAGTTAACCAAGCAGAATGTGGTACCATTTCTGTATAATCAAAGAACTTGCTGCTCTTTCACGTGTACTGTATTGTGTTGATTTTCATGGAAAAAGTGCACAAGGATCAATTAACGTCTTAATTTGGGGCAATTCCACATAAAAAAGTATTCCCTCCAAGTTCGTAACTTTTTGTGCAACAGTCTTTTACGGGGTGAGACAGCTAAGTCATAACACCCCTTGTATCTCCCCAACCGCAATAGTTACAAATATGCCATTTGGACAGTGAATTGCATGGACGGGGCTACTTGACTGCATCACATTTCATGTTTGTGCTATTTTTGATTACAGAGCGTAACATGATGGGCTTGAAAAGACTGTTTCAAATATGTGTAAATCATAATATTTAGGTGAAGGTTTTTGAGACACAGATATGTTCTTGTATCATGTTCGTCCTTCGAAGCGGTTTTGTCCAATGCAATCTTTCCTGTTGACACTGAGGAACTTAACATGGAAGGCGTTGTTTTCCTGCCTCTCAATAATGCCGCAAGGTGATGCACTAGGTATCTGGAGAGAAGGGTATACATGTGCTGGTGGGGTAATGAGACATTGCATTTCCATCGTAGTTTCTTGGAACAGACATGTGCACCAACGAAGAAAAGTTAGATATGCTTCTAGTGTAGGGTGAAAGCAGAAGAAATGCTGTTGGAGCAATAAAGCGATATGGAGGGCTGTATCCTGATTGGGAGCGTCCTAGACGTCAGCTTCGTGCACATACTTCCAAGAAACTACGTGAATCGGGATATGGAACACCATGCAGAGGACAAGGCAGAAAACTGCAACTGGCGAGGTATATGAAGAGGGCGTTCTAGTATTTGCACATAACCACCCTACTGCTTCGTCGCGACATATCGCCTCGGAATGTGGTATAAGTCAGAGAAGTGATCTACACTTATTGCACCCGCATAGATTTCATCTGTTTCACCTTTCATACATCAAGCACACTCCGGTGTGGATTTTGAACGGCGCCAGTAATTTTGCCGGTTTGCTCTGCAGTGCCTACAAGATGATCCAACGTTTTTTCAACAGGTGCTTTCTACTGATGAAGCGACTTTCACCAACCACGATAATGTGAATTTGCATAATATGCCTCGCAGCCGTTAACAAATCATTCAAACAGCGACTACAAATGTGCATTGCAGCAGAGGGGAAGCATTTTGAGCATATGCTTCAGTAAAGTTTTATGTCATGTACAGTATGTATTTTGCATCTTTGAGTGTATTTGCTTCATATTGTGATCAATAGTAAATATTTTCAGATAAAAAAAAACAAATACATACAAAATAATACATAATAATAAGGGCCTCCTCATTTATATTTGTATTTCTATTTCTGTTACTTAAAACATATTAACATCTTGTAGTATTTTAATACTGTATGTTGTCTCCTATTTTGGTATCACAGGTGTCAAATAACTGAATAATATTTGCGCAACATCCTCAGTTAATTTTTGCACAAAATATCGCAGTATGTATTACTATTGTCAGGTAAATGGGCGTGTTTGTGTAAGGATCGACTCGCAACGTTTACTGTGTACTCTACACAACAGGAAAGGTCACATTGGACTATTTACCTATTCGTTTTTATTTTTTTTAGCCCATCATGTTACGCAAAAATTTAACATAGGGTTCCATAAAAAAAAAGATAGCCTCATATCTCTGTAATAAAAAATATCACAAACATGAATTGTGATGTATTCGAGTAGCCCCTCTCCCTGCAATTCACTGTCCAAACGGCACCTTTGTATCTATTACGGTTGGGGAGATACGAAGGGTGTTATGACTTCAGCTGCGTCACTCTGTATACGTAAACAGTTGTTACAGAGTGAGGTGGTGCAGTAATAAGGTACTGGATATGTATTCGGGAGGACAGTAGTTCAAATTCTCTATTAGCCGTGTAGATGTAATTTTTCCATGATTTCCCTAAATTGGAATGGGGGTAAGAAATGAAAGAGGAAGCCGCCTGGTAGAATTTTGCACAGAGCATAACTTAATCATAGCTAACACTTGGTTCAAGAATCAAGAAAGAATCTTGTATACATGGAAGAGTCCTCAAGATACTGGAAGGTTTCAGATTATATAATGGTAAGACAGAGATTTATGAAACAGGTTTTAAATTGTTAGACATTTCCAGTGACAGATATGGACTCTGACCACAATCTATTGGTTGTGAACTGTAGATTAAAACTGAAGAAACTGCAAAAAGGTGGGAATTTAAGGAGATGGGAACTGGATAAACCGATTAAACCAGAGGTTGTACATAGTTCAGGGAGAGCGTAAGGGAACAAATGGCAGGAATGGGGGAAAGAAATACAGTAGAAGAAGAATGGGTAGGTTTGAGGGATGAGGTAGTGAAGGCAGCAGAGGATCAAATAGGTAAAAAGACGAGGGCTAGTAGAAATCCTTGGGTAACAGAAGAAATATTGAATTTAATTAATAAAAGGAGGAAATATAAACATGCAGTAAATGAAGCAGACAAAAAGGAATACAAATGTCTCAAAAATGAGATCGACAGGAAGTGGAAAATGGCTAAGCAGGCATAGCTAGAGGACAAATGTAAGGATGTAGAGGCATATATCACTAGGACAAGATAGATACTGCCAACAGGAAAAATAGAGAGACCTTTGGAGAAAAGAGAACCACTTGTATGAGTATTAAGAGCTCAGATGGAAACCCAGTTCTAAGCAAAGAAGGGAAAGCAAAAATATTGAAGGAGTATATAGAGGTTCTATACAAGGGCGATGGATTTGAGGAAAATATTATGGAAATGGGAGAGGATGTAGATGAAGATGAAATGGGAGATACGATACTGCATGAAGAGTTTGGCAGAGCACCGAAAGGTCTAAGTCGAAACAAGACCCCAGGAGTAGACAAAATTCCATTAGAACTACTTATAGCCTTGGGAGTCCCAGTCCTGACAAAACTTTACTCTGGTGAGCAAAATGTATGAGCCAGGCGAAATACCCTCAGACTTCAAGAAGAATATAATAATTCCAATCCCAAAGAAAGCTGGTGTTGGCAGATGTGAAAATTACGAACTATCAGTTGAATAGTCACGGCTACAAATTCCTGACACAAAATCTTAACAGATGAATGGAAAAACTGGTAGAAGCCAACCTCGGGGAAGATCATTTTGGATTCTGTAGAAATGTTGAAACATGGGGATTAAGGAAAGGCAAACCTACGTTTCTAGCATTTGTAGACTTGGAGAAAGCTTTTGACAATGCTGACCGGAATATTCTCTTTTAAATTCTGAAGGTGGCAGGGGTAAAATACAGGGAGCAAAAGGCTATTTACAATTTGTACAGAAACCAGATAGCAGTTAAGAGAGTTGAGGGGCATGAAAGGGAAGCAGTGGTTGGGAAGGGAGAGACCGGATTGTAGCCTATCCTCGATGTTATTCAGTCTGTATATTGAGCAAGCATTAAAGGAAACAAAAGAAAAATTGAGAGTAGGGATTAAAATCCATGGAAAAGAAATGAAAACTTTGAGGTCTGCCGATGATATTGTAATTCTGCCAGAGACAGCAAAGGACCTGCAGTTGAACGATATGGCTGTATCTTGAAAGGAGGGTATAATATGAACATCAACAAAAGCAAAATGAGGATAATGGAATATAGTGGAATTAAATTGGGTGATGCTGAGGGAATTGCATTAGGGTGTGAGACACTTAAAGTAGTAAATGAGTTTTGCTATTTGGGGAGCAAAATAACTGATGATGGTCGAAGTAGAGAGGATATAAAATGTATACTGGCAATGGCGAGGAAAGTGTTTCTGAAGAAGAGAAATTTAACATCGAGTATAGATTTAAATGTCAGGAAGACCTTTCTGAAAGTATTTGTGTGGAGTGTAGCCATTTATGGAAGTGAAGCGAGGATGATAAATAGTTTAGACAGGAATAGTATATAACCTTTCAAAATGTGGTGCTACAGAAGAATGCTGAAGATTAGATGGATAGATCAGATAACTAATGAGGAGGTATTGAATAGAATTGGGGAGAAGAGAAATTTGTGGCACAACTTGACTAGCAGAAGGGATCAGTTTCTAGGACATGTCCTGAGGCATCAAGGGATCACCAATTTAGTATTGGAAGGCAGCATGGAGGAGACCAAGAGATGAATACGCTAAATAGATCCAGATGGATGTAGGTTGCAGTAGGTACTGGGTGATGAAGCAGCTAGCACAGTATATAGTAGCGTGGAGAGCTGCATCAAGCCAGTCTCTGGACTGAATACCACATACAACAACAGCAACAATGACATAGTAGTGTGTAACTCTCCGTTTTGCCCAGGAGATAGCAGCAGAGAGGTCTGACACTGGCTTGATAGGAAGACAAAAGAGGATGGGTTCAGTTCAGTATTTACAAATTTGTTTTGATTTAGATTATGATAAAGCTAATCTAACTGATACACTATCACATATTATCTATTCATAAGGAACTTAATGATAGTATTTGTTGCAGGGAGAAGACGAGGCATCGTTCACGTTCTCGAAGCCATGAAAGTCGTCGTGGTGAAAATTATGACAGGTATTATTCTAGTGGAAAATCACGCAGTAGACATTCATCGCGTGGTGTTGAAGATCGGCCAAAGGAGCGTCGATAGCAAAGACAATGTGCACAGTTGTCTGATACTTGACTGCCTATTTCTGGACACTATGAAGTGCGACGTGATACTTTTTTTAATATTTTGTGTGAAAATTGTAAATTTCTTGTACATTAAAATTTATATTTATAGTAATTTTTCGTTTGGATCTACCCTTCACTATTGCTAACACTTGGTTTAAGAACAATGAAAGAAAGCTGTATATGTGGAAGAGCTACTATAAGATTTCAACTTGATGTATAGGGTCTTTCATATAATACACAATTTAAAAAATGCAATAATTAATTCAAAAATACATCATAATAATACATTCCCATTTAAGTATGGAAAATTATATCAGGCATATGTCCACCTCCACTGTCTTAGCAGGCAGTTACTTGCTCTATGAAGTTTGTGATGACCCTCCCACGGACGTGTGTCTTGTGGTCATTAATGACATGTTAAGTTAAAGAACGGTTTGTGGTGTGTTCTGGTAGACCTTGGAATTCACACAACTCCATAAAAAAAAATCACATGGAGTATGGTCACAAGATCTGGGAAGCCATTCCAGGTCGCCATGAAGTGAGATTACAGACAGAGGGAATTTTTCATGGACTAGAGTTATTGTCTAGCAGGATGTGCGACATGTAGCCCAGTCCTGCTGAAACCACTTACTGCCTGTATCACCTTAATCCAGAGCAGGCCAGAAATTGTTTCTGACCATTTCACTGTTAACATTTGCTGCATTATCTAATGTTGAAATTTTCAAAAAAGAAGAGGCCATTCAAGCCACCTGCCTATAAGCCACACCAAACTGTGGTTCACAGTGGATACACGTGGCTGTCGTCGTTTCTTGGCTCATCCTAGGGTTTTCTTGGCCCCATATACAGCAATTTTGTCGGTTAATGAGCCCACACAGATGAAAATATGTCACTGAAGATTATTCTTCTTCAAAAATTGTTGTCCTCTTCTTGTTTTGTGAAAATCTACTTTTTGAAATTTTTCTGTTTCGAATAATTTATAGGTTTAAGATTCCTTAGTCAGCCAAATCTTGTACGGGTGTATATGAAGATCCTTTTTCAAATTTCTTTGAGGCTCACAGCACACTATCCTGCACCAATGCAATGTTTTGTTCCGTATGAAGTGTATGGTTTTATCCATGCGGTTTTATCGTTGCAATGGACCCGCTTTCCTTGATTACGTTATCAATCTCGGATCTCTCAATGCTGTAGGAGCATTATTACGTGCAAAGATCCCTCCAAAGTCTACAAACATTCTCAGCGTAGCATTTGCCAGTTCTGTGATGGGTTTTCACGATAAGATATCCCTCCTTTGTGAACTGCTCAATGGCAACATAGTATGGAATACGTAAACAACTACTGATCAAGTAATTAGAATAACAATTGATATTAAAAGTAATTAATACAGTGCTGTAAACTTGAAAGCAAAATTTTACCACCCTTTTTAAAAATTGTGTACTATATGAAAGACCCTTTATAAGGGCAAGACATTTTCCTTCCCTATCCTTGACACAATAGAAGCTTGTGCTCCTTATGTAATGACCTTGATGTCAACGGGATGTTAAACCCATTCATCATCCTCTCCTCTTTTCATTTGTCACCGTCACTGTCAGTCACATGGTGCTCAGGTGGCCTGCTTGTCTGTTGCATATCAATTCTGAAGGCAGTAACTGTTCTCAGTTTAGAGGCGAACAGTGTTTGTATTATTCATTCTATAATACAACCAGGTCCCCACAGATGAGCACATGCTTCTGTTGAACAGCTTCAACCATATGAATGGGAGCATACTGGTCTTGCGGGAAGTTGAACAGATGTAAGTGTTGACTGCAGAGTGGAATAGTGGCCCGTTATTTTCAGTGATGAAAATAAGTGCTTTCTGTATACAAGTGATGGAATACTCGTATATGGCATAGACCTGGTGAATTTTGGAATGCATTTGTCCTTGACACTCAGGTCCCACACCAGGCTTCCATGGCATGGAGGGCAATCAGTTTACAAATTACAGTCACATTTGGTGTTTCTGTAGGACAAAGTAACCAGTGCCCGCTACACTGCACAGGCTGTTATCCCATTCACTTGCTGGTTCTTCAACAGGAAGGTGACATGCTGTTTCAGCAGAATGATGCACATCCACATATGGCTCCTCCAGCACATTGTGCTCTTCAGGGTGTACAATTGCCCTGCCCAGCAAGACCACCAGATCTATCAGCTGATCATATATGGGACATGATGAAGTGGAAACTGATTCATTCTCCACGATCTGTAAGGACCATTGTCAAACTGCAACAAAAGACGCTAGATGCTTGGGACAATCTACTGCTGGATTCCATTCGACACCTTTATCATCATTTACATACAAGAATACATGCCTGCATTGCCACCAGAGAGGCATACATTGTGAACTTATTGGGTACCCTTTACTGTGATGTGTGTTTCATTTGGTCTGAATTTATCATATGCTATTATAGTTACGAACTGCATCATGGCATCTCTTGTCCATAAAATGATCTTATCCTTGCGGGTGTTGCATTTCTTTCCTGGCAGTGTAGAACATGTACAGAAACAAGACTCCAGTTACAAGAGTTGAGCGGCATGAAAGGGAAGAAGTGCTTCAGAAGGGATGAGACAAGATTTTAGCCCATGCCTCTTGTATATCACTACTGATTAGGTGTGACAGTTCAGATCTGTCCTTTTTTTCATAGTTTTCTTGCAACAATAATGTCATTGTAATGAAACCCACTCTGGCCCATATAATCTAGAAGTGTATCAATGCATGTAAATCTTGCTTCCAGTATGTGCAACTGAAGCAAGCAGTTCAAGAAGCGACAAAATGCATGAGAGAGAGTATCAGTGATAATGTCTGGGAGCAGCACAACCACGACCCATCTGCCGATGCAGTTGATAATATAAGTATGTATTTTCAACCATCTAAGGTGAAAGTGGACCATTGAAGTCGAGATAAAAGTGTTGAAACTGTCCTTTGGGGATGTTGAATTGACCCAGTGGAGGTTGTGCATGGCATCAAACTTTACAACATTGACATGGTAAGCATGTGCACGTCCAGGAGCAACAGCCTGACTTAACCCCTATCCAAATGAGGCATTCAGTGACAAGGTGAGTAGCAGCCTGTAGGCCTGGATGAGGGAAGTCTGAACTGCCGAGAAGACTGTGGTACAGTGAGGCTGGAACAGGGGGTGGAGGGTACATAGCGTAGGTCACAAAGCATCAAGGAAACAGCATGGCTCGCTAGTCAGTGTGGTAGCATCATCTTGTTGCAAATGGCAGATATCCAGATTAGCTTGTTAAAGGCACACCAGTTCGTCCAAGTGCAAAAGTGAAGAGAGGGTGTGTACAAGCAACATGTAATCGGTGATGACATTATCTGTTCCTTTCATTCGACAGACATCAGTGGTATACTGGCAAATGAGGTACATGCTATGAAAGTAGCTGGCTGTCAACTCATTAGCAGGATTACGGATGGCATCCACAAGTATTTTGTGATAATTACAGATCGGCCTTCTATGTCCTCATGAAAGTGACGGACCACCTTGTATATCGCAAATAATGCCATGTCAAAGATGAACCAATTACACTCACTTTCAGAAAAAATTAGAACACCCTGAATGATTAGAGATAGGACATTGATATTCACAGGAAATGCACATTAGTATGTTCTGCAGACATTATTAGCATTCCAGTCACCTCAGTTCAGCCCTGTTGCCTAAGAGGCACAGGGTCCACCATAGGCCCTGATAACTTGTTCCATGCGTGATGGCACAGATAGTACAGCTACCCATACTGCATTCACTTGGTTCCAAAGTTCATCTGTGGTGGCCAGCATTGGCCCACAGTGCTGCACCTGTTGTTTCACCATATCCCACACATTTTTGATTGGCGACAAGTCTGGTGATCTGACGGACCAGGGCAAAACATTGACATTCTGTGACACCAAGAAGGCATGTGTTCACGCAGTAACGTGATCTGCATTGGCTTGCTGAAAGGTGACGTCTGGGGTGTTGTACAGAAAGGTTATGGCTACGGGTTGCAGGATGTCATTATGTAGCCCACACTGGTCACTGTGTCCTGGACATGCACCAACTGTGATTTATGGTTGTACCCAATAGCACCCCACACCATAAAGCCTCTAGTTGGCATTGTATGTCTTTTGCAAATGCAGTCACTCTGATGCTGTTTCCCCTGTCTGTGGCAAACCAGAATGTGGCCATTATTTTCAAACAAACAGAACCTGGATTCATCCGAAAACACTATCCGATGTTATTCCTGCCCACAGTGACGTCGTTCCATACATCATTGCCATCTAGCATGTTTCTGCACATATTTGTCAAAAGTACGTGGAGAAGTGGCCAATGTGCATGTAACCAATGCCATAATAAATGGCCACAGACTATCACCTCTGATAGTGTACGATGTGTTATACTGTTGCACCAGGGCTGAGAAGAGAATGCAGATCTATCCTGCAATTCCATTAGGAGGAGGTATCGATCTGACCCTTCTTGTCATGTTCTGCGGCCTTCTGTGAAACATCTACACACACTCGTTGCACTACCAAAACACTTTGTCCTGCATGAGGAGCAATTTCCCAGATGGATACATCACATTCTCTCATGCCATTAATGTGCCCTCTTTCAAAGTCACTAATTTGATGGAATGGTTTGCGCATACATCTGCGAGGCACCCTGCAAGTCTGGGTCCATTACCTTCAGTTTATAGTGACAATGAGAGCTGCATGCACATTTTACTGGTGGATGGTGTTGCAAGTCAGGGTATTGTGGTGCATTGTGAAAGTGCACATGTCCTGTGTACAGTTCCTGCCAAGGTGGCTGTAACCTGGAGAGGTTAGAGTTCACATTCACATCTGATGCGAGCTTGTAGGTACACACGAGTGCGGAATTTGTATACGCCGAAAGGTAGGAGTGTCACTATCAAAAACACTGTCCGTGCACCCACAGCGGAATCCAAGTCATAAAACTGGTGCCTGTCCATTGTGCAGGATTTGGCATGAAAATGCAAATGTGTCACACACAAACACTGTCCAACGGAATACATCAGTGGTCACTAATGTGGCTGTTCCTGTTCCCATGGCGAACTGATGGAGAAAGATCACCAAGACGAGCCAATGTACAGAGAAATCACTGTTATTGAAGTTAGCACATTACAATAGGTGGCATAACATACATATAAAGTGCTGGTTGAAACCAGACTGAGTCAAAGATAATCATGAAGTCCATCATAGCAGTCATTGTTACAGTCAATCTTTACATGTTCGATGATGGTAGGCACCACAAACCCATTTGAGCTTGGAACATACATGCCGCTAATAATTCCGGTGCATTTTGTCAGCCACTGAAAAGACAAAGGATGGTGTACGTAAATTTCAGGCAGTCTCTTGTAACGGAACTACTGTAAACTCTCGGGGAAAGTTTGCAATGTAGGATTTTATTTTGAAGATTGCATCAAATTACACCACACTGAAAGTTAAGTGATGTTTTAATTGTAATCACTCGGAACTATATAACCACCTACCTAACAGCTGGTATGACAACCTGCCACGGTGCATTATCTTGTTGAAAAATGCAACTGCCGAGGGAAACATGATTGTCATATGTGAATATTCCCCAGAGCATAATGGAGTCCACGCCAGCTTGTCTCCGTCCCACCGTACATGTGTCAAGGAGCTGTCCCCCTGGAAGACAATGGAGTCGCGCCCTCCATTAGCATGATGAAGAAAGTGTCGGTATTCATCCTATGCAATGGTGTGCCACTGTGCCTACACTCAGTGCTGATGGTCAAGTGCCCATTTTTGTCACGGTTAACATTGGCACGTGCATCTTTCGTCGGCTGTGGAGGCCTATCGTTACGACTCTTCGGTGCACTGTGTGTACAGACACAATTGTAAACTGCGCAGCAATGAGGTCTGATGTCAGTTCTGGACAGTTTGCAGCCTGTCCTGTTCCACCAGTCAGCCCAGCCTGCAATATCCAGTATCAGTAATGAGGGGTGGCTGCCCAACCTCATGATGTCTGGATAGTGTTTCACCTTGGTTCCGCCAGGTGTTGAAGACACTCACCAGAGCACTCCTCAAACACCTGACAAGTAATGCAGTTTCTGAAATGCTTGTACCAACTTTGGGGCCATCACACTCTGTTCTCGGTCAGACAGATTGGTTGTGCACCTTCCCTACTCTATACATGGAAAGCAAGCTCACTGATACTACATGCACAACGTGCGTGTCTGACTAGCTGATGCTGTTATCACCTGGATGGGTTTATATCGGTAGCTGGTCAGTGGTCATAAGTTCTAGCCGATCAGTGTACTTTTAGTATTTCTTGAAAATTTAATTGTTCTTTTGACAAATAATATCTACACTGGAGGAGTTTAAATAAAGCTCTACGTTTCTGTGCCTGCTCTCCACCAAATCTACTGCTCATAAACTAGACATAAGAATGGAAACTACCAAATTGGAAGGTTTAGCATTTAAAAAGTATGACTTAAGTGAATATTTTGTTGTTCTGTGCACGCACTGCATTCGATTGCTTTTGAGCGAAAAATCTGTTCTCTGTAAATTACAAGCTTATGTTATACACTACCCTATTTGCTAAATAATCTTCATTACATCTCACGTCAGTAAAAAGATACCACTTGCTGAATAGCAGAGGCTTCGACTCATTGACTGGCATAAAAAAAAGAAATATTTTTCCATCAGTCTCATTTTCATTTGATTGCCCCTTACATATTAAGAAACTTGGTGGACCTAAAACAGGACCATAAGCCACACCCCTGTCCCACTACTCTACAGAACCCCAATTAGATTCAAATCTCGTTCCTAGCTTAAGATAGAGGGCAGCCTCCCATTTGCCAGCTATTTCACAATGCTCCGATTTGTGTAAAAGTGCAGCATGCTGTGCACAGTCAAATGAGTCCATTGTTCGCAACTCATTGTTTAGCCCTTGAAAGTGGCTCTTAAACAGAACAAAATTATTTTAAATGCAGAATTTAAGTAAGACGTATAAATGGTAAAAGCTTTTGCCTTTTGCATTTATTGTTGAGGATTTTTTTCTTTTTCATTCATCATGTGGTGTTCAACACATTGCCACGTGCTCAGTGTTAGATGTCCCACCAGCAGACCATGGCAGGCCAAGCACATGCCCTTACACATGAGGCTGTGTGGTAGCGTCATGGCAGACAACATGTCAAAGTCATTTATAGTGTGTCCTCCCTCACTGAAGAAGTAGTTTATAAAACAATATATGAATCATACAAGTGTTATTGTCTTGGATGCTGGGATAGCTTTGACAACCATGTACATTATTTTCTTGTTGTTTCTTTTGTTGACAGTCACTGATAGCAAACTTGCTGATTTAAATCTTATCTGGTTCACATACCTGTAATTTTCGAGCAACCTAGGCCTACTGTTTGGTGTATGGCAGTGTAAACCATTTCACACTGTGGATGACAAGTCAGCTTTACTGTATTAGTATGGTGTCAGGCAGCTGTTGGGACTACATCATTAATAAAAATGTAGGTAGCTGAATGCAAACCTTGAACTTACGGATGTATCTGCAAAACTAGACCAGACTATCTTCCAGCTTAAGTTTTTGTATTTAATCTGATTTACTGACGGACATGGAGTTTTACTCCCAGTGGTTTCGATTGTTTTCTTCATTGTGTAGAATCTTACTTGGGTGTCTTCTCTCAAATATACGTTGCAGCTTGCAAGGCACAGATTTAGCTTGCTGGCTTACTCATGTTACCTATATTTGCTGCCGGAATGCTCTACCCAGCCTTTAGTAAGTCCAACTGTTGATTTGAAGATATTTATCAGATTTTTCGCTATGACGGTTGAACATTTTATCTCACAGCCTGTTAAGGTTATGCCACCTACATTACGTGGTTTTGTCAGTTGATCTCTGGTTACCTGAAACAACACAACTTTCCAAATAAACCAGCCTATGGACTTTTTGATTTGTGTGATGTATTTTCTATTGACAAGTATAATGTGTGCAACATAACACAATTTGGATAGGGCCAGTATGTTTACACATTCACTCGTCTGCATCAGGGCGCCTTTTACTTTTTCTACTAATCCTTTGGAACTGACATCAATTAACTCATTTTTTGTTTTTCTCAATTTCGCTCCAGCACTTCCATTTCAACACTTCAGAGAAGGATGTGGCATGGGATGAGTACTTCCATTTAGCTAGAAGAGCTTTGTTGTTTATCGTTGCCCCTGCAGCTTATTTACAATAGACCATTACTTCTGATACTTTTGCAGTATCTTAGGATTCTGTAATTATAATGGAAACGTCATCGGCGTGGGCGTTCACGATGAATTGTTGTGTAACGGTAAATAACCTGGCATGGAAGTGCTGATTGTATGATTAAATGGTTCTAAACAAACACCAAACAGTATCATTGATATGGGGCAGCCCTGTTGGGCAGAACTTTGGACTGTGTGAACACACACAACTTTTGACAACAGTATGTTTGATGTTAGATCTCCTGAAGGCTTTTACCATTGATGCGTCGTTAACTGACTTTTAGGTATAACAATGTCGTGGTTCATCAGTGTTTGAACCTATAGAACAGTTCATCATGAGAGAGAACTTTGCGATAAATCTTCAATGCACTGTTTTCTGGGAATGGCATACTGTCATAAACATGGAGCTATAATACCTGATATACAGCGAAATTCAATATGGCGTCCTCAAAGTTCTGCACCTGTCGACTGCTATCGAGTTTCATAGTCGGATCAAGCGACATTTCATTTTTACATCACTTCAAACCAAGCTCTGAATGTGTCTCTAGCTTCTCCCCACACAACTTACTCTAACCTGGCTCGCCGCCATTTTCAGCAACTTAGGTTGGCGGCATCCTTTTCGGTAGTTATCTGAACTACTTTGCCAGCAACACATTAAAGAAACAAAATCTTTGAGAGTTTGTCTTGCACATTTGATATCATTTGTTATGTTGCGTTTAGCCATTTACTTATACCAGTCTTCAAAAATATTTCATGAACCTTATAATTATTGTAAGCTGTATTTTCCTTACATCATGTCCAGTGTGCACACAGTGCCACCAGGTGTCATTCATTCTCATGGTGAACAGTTCACGATGGATGAGATCTTTCATGGACTACAGTCACTATAAAGAATCTTTAAAAAAAATCGCGTGCTGCACAATAGCTGTAAAACAGAGCATGTAGAGAAACTAAACGAAACATGTTTGATTGTCTAAAGTGAAATGCTTTCAATGATTAGCAGATTATTATTAAAAGACCCCAGAAACCCTTCGAAGCTCTAATGACACACAAACCAAAACAAGGGGAGAAATGCTAATCTCCGTTTTCAAATGTTCCTTTACGGAGTTTCAGAGGTTGTGCTCTATATTAATTCTCGTATCACTACAGAGTTGAACGATACAGGCATTAGTGGCTTTAGTGCACAGTGGTATTGAGAAACAGCTGAAATCGCTAGGATTAAACATGACTCTAGGGCCCAATGGAATCCCAGTCAGACACTACATAATCTGCAGCTGAGTTAACTCCCATTAGAACCATCGTACATCGTAGATTCCCCGAATGAAAAACTGTACTCAGAGGCTGGAAGAAAACACAGGTCACACATATGTACAAGAAGAGTAGTAGAAGCGACCAACAAAATAGAACTGCCATCCCTCTGCTGCAGGTTCTTAGATCAGATTCTACACTCAAACGTAAAGAGGTAGCGGTATCTTGGCAAACGCAGGTACTACATCCAAGAGATAAAGCGATTTATAATTAATTAATTTGTTGTTATATTTCAAAGATGAAACTGTACATTATACCTGTTTCACTTACAAACATCCATTACATATATATATCTGTGAACACTCAATATTTTCGATCTTCGACATAAAGAAGAACCAACCGTGCGGTCAGAGGCGCCTTATCACGGTCTTCGCGGCTCCTCCGTCGGAGGTTCGAGTCCTGCCTCGGGCATGGGCGTGTGTGTGTTGTCTTTAGCGTCAGTTACTTTAAGTTACATCAAATAGTGTGTAGGCTTATGGACCGATGACCTCAGCAGTTTGATCCCATAAGATCTTACCACAAATTTCCAATTAAAGAATAACCAAGGCATATATAGCCTCCTGTCCGCGATAATGTAAGGGCACCCTTTCTTGTTATATGTAATTACGACAGTAATAATGATCATCTATTAATGCATTTATATTTTATTTCATAACCATAGAATAGAGGTCTTGTTACTAATGCTACGTCCAGAAACTCTTCTCTCTTTCAGTTTCTAATAACGCTGTGAAGCGATTTGTTTGATGATGTGTCGATATGCACGCCATCCGCTCCGCGCGCCATTATACGCAGATCTGCATTCCGTAAATCGAAACTTGCAGTGTAAATTTCTTGTCACAAGGTCCGATCAAAGTTTTCTGATAATGCAAAACTTTTTTCGCATTATATTCAGAGGCGGATTTACATGTGGGCCCACTAGATAAGGGCTTAGGGGCGGCATCTTTATTCCGTTGAATGAAAAAATATGAAAAATATTACTGATTTCTCTCTCTCCAAGATTTGGGATGATTCAGAGTGCAAACGTGGCTGCACTGGATTGTTTTAGAAGTTAAAAAATGTGTTTTTTTCCATTTCAGTTTCTCATCAGTATAGACATTTAAAAATTTCGTCACCATGCATTACATTTGTCACTGGTGCATGATCTCTAGATGTGCAGAACTGAATTGTTGCGTCTTTTTGGAAGTGATGGCGGGGCCGTATTCAGGAAACCTCTCAATAATACTTAGAGAACACCTTTCACCATTTCTTCCATTGTTGTACATTTGTTTGAACTGATTATAACATTAATGTCTTCTTCAGCGAGAACTAATTCTTCATCTTGTATTTTAGAGGGAAGATTGTTTATACAGGTTGCAACAAGAAGGTATGACAAACTTTCAGGAAGCATTCCCCTCACCTAGTGGAAGACATGGATCTCCAAACTTTATTTTCATGTTAGAGATCATTTTATACTTTCCTTCATGATGGCATTAATGATGGTAAACACACAGGAAGAGAACGTATCAGTACAATACGAAACACTTTCCTAAATGAAATGTTCAAAATGCCCTCGGTTAGCAAGGATACATGTACGAACCCACCATCGCATTGAATCCCTGTTGCGCTGATGCAGCGATGGAGAATTGCGTATTGACAGCCTTCCACAATATGGGAATCAAGACTCTGTACCTCTTTCCTCTTTCATTGGGTATTCTGTATACAAGAGCTCTCAAATGCCTCCACAAATAAAATTCTAGTTAATTTAGCTCGGGAAAGCGTGGAAGCCAAGGAATTGGTCCACCTGTTTCTCCCTAAGAGGACGATCAAATGGCTTAAACGCCCTCCTGTCAGGACACCGTTGTTCTGGACGTCTCTCCCGATACAAACGTTGAGCACCACGGCCATTACCATTTGCTCATTCGTACAGGGAATGGGCATTTGCCAGATCCGCATTTGAGTACACTTCCATTGCCCTGCACTAGAAACAAGTCTCTGATGCTATGTGCTTCATGCTAGTAGAGGAATGAAGTTAGTCACATGTCAATACAAGCAATTAAGTGAGTCACATGTCAACATTACCTTCGTTCTATTAGAACAACAAACATTGGCAGTGAACCAGGAGTAACAACTTACTACACATTCTAACCGAACGTAACCAAGAGGGTATTTTGAACATTTCGTGTAAATGAACGTTTCATGTAATCTGGTATATTCTGTTTCTGTGTGTTACCCATGATTACTGTGATTATGACGAGAAACAGAAAACGAGCTCTAACATGCGTTTCAGGACCCATGTCCATATAGAACATTTTATTCATCTTCGTGTGAGAAATACATCCTGAAAGTTTGACCATACCACTTTGATACACCTTGTGAATCAATAATGGAAGTAGGATTGAGCCTTGTGAAATCCCATAAGTGATTTCTCCCCAGCCAGAACACTCCTCTCCTGGTTACATTGGTTGGAATTAAGTTGTAAAGTGCAACTTACTGCATTCATTTTGTTAGATATGACATTATCCATTGACTGGCTATATCATCAGTTCCATAAATCCTATATTTATTTAGGAGGAACTTGTACATATCACACCCCAACATGACGTGACATAAGTTGAAAAATGACAGTTATTAGTTTACGTCGCTGAAAAGTATGTTTGAAGCACCCCCAACGCACACAAAAAACGACACATCTCTTATCTCGCAATTTGTCTGCTTGAGGGCAGTTGTGTCAGTTTGGTTACAGCCTAATTCATGATGCGCTACGGCAAGAGCAATCACGTCAGCGTTGCTACTGGCAGGTACACATGGGTCATTCAAGAAGAGAGGCACATCCTGAGTTGTTACACTTTTCATGTATAACGTAAGTTGAATGTAATTTTGACGTAACTGATTGTTCGTCCGTTATACAGTGTCTCTATCTCACATTACAATGTCTTTCAGACATGCACGCATGTCTGAAGAACATTGTAGTGTAAGATACAGACATTGTAATAATCAGTGATATAGATGGCTCGATGGCTAAAATGACGAAGAAAAGAAAAAAAAAAAAAACGGTTTGTTCGTACCTGTGCGGCAAAGTGCGAGCGTAAGTGTCATGGACAACGTGACATAAAATTACCTCTAAGTGTGGAAGAGTGACCCAGGAATTTCTTTTGTGAAAATCACATACAAACAAACAGAATATGAGTAAATTATCGTCACCAATACCAGAAGAAAATAACTGTTAGCTTTGCAATGCAATGCTTTGCAGCGTACAAGAAAAACGGAAATTTGTGCTGTAAAGAAAACTTTTATTACATCTCTTTTCTCGACGAAATATGTTACAACTTTATATAAGTTCATTTATGATTCTATGTTTTTGTATATTGTGTTTGTTAAATTGTTCCTTCTCGATATTATTTATTAAATTATATTAGTTTTATTAGTTTTCATAAATTACAAATTTACAATTTACTTAAGTATTAATTTAGGTTATATTAGTACTTTGTGGTTCATGGTGTGGGTTCCTGTAGTCATGTCCTAGTTCATGAACCACGGGCAATGTATGAGTGGCCAAGTAAGTGGTCCCGACAGTCGGGATACCAGTTACTTTGGAATAAGGCTGGGCATCTCGGACATATTCTGAGTCGTGGTCACCTTTGTGCTCATATGGCAAAGACTACCAAATCCACCGGTTAGTCCCTCAACCGTTAGGGGTAAAACTCAATGGGACTCGGGGCAAGTAAGGCTAGCAACCTGCTTCCCCGATACTTTAAATATGATGCTGGCAACAATCAGAGCAAAATGCCTCGGACCTTTTGAGGTAACGGAGTCCCACCTCTAACTGACAAACCAGGGACTCCTAAGATACGACTTGGCAAACAAATGGTAATGAGATGGGGAGCTATTAATATCAATGGGGGCTACCCTGGGAAGAAGGTAGAGGAAGAAGGTAGAGCTGGCAGAGGCTGCAAGTAAGATGGGGCTGGACGTTTTAGCTGTTAGTGACATTCGGGTCAGGGGTGAGAAAGAAGAGGAAGTAGGAGAATACAAGGTCTACCTGTCAGGAGTCAAAGCAGGAATAGCACAATGGGGTGTAGGGATTTACATCAGGAAAGAAATAAAAACCGAGCGTAGTTGCCTAGCCAAACAGATAATTGCAGCATCCAAGAAGAAATCTTGGGAAGACTTTGGAAAGAGGTTGGAGACTACGGGTCAAGCTGCTGGAAAACCATTCTGGAGTGTAATTAGCAGTCTTCGAAAGGGAGGTAAGAAGGAAAAGACAAGTATTTTGGATAGGTCAGGAAAACTGCTGGTGAATCCTGTGGATGCCTTGGGCAGACGGAGGGAATATTTTGAAGAGTTGCTCAATGTAGGTGAAAATACGATCAGCAATGTTTCAGATTTCGAGGTAGAATGGGATAGGAATGAGGATGGAAATAAAATCACATTTGAGGAAGTGGAGAAAATGGTCAATAGATTGCAGTGCAATAAAGCAGCTGGGGTGGATGAAATTAAGTTGGAACTCATCGAATACAGTGGAACGTCGGGTCTTAAATAGCTACACAGGATAATTGAAATGGGCTGGGAGTCGGGACAGGTTCCACCAGACTGGACAAAAGCAGTAATCACACCAATCTTTAAACATGGAAACAGAAAAGATTGTAACAACTACAGAGGTCTCTCTTTAATCAGCGTTGTGGGTAAAATCTTCTGAGGTATTGTTGAAAGGAAAGTGCGAGTATTAGTTGAGGACCAATTGGATGAAAAACAGTGTGGGTTTAGGCCTCTTAGAGGTTGTCAGGACCAGATCTTTAGCTTACGGCAAATAATGGAGAAGTGTTATAAGTGGAACAGGGAATTGTATCTATGCTTTATAGATCTAGAAAAAGGCATATGACCGGGTTCCTAGGAGGAAGTTATTGTCTGTTCTACGAGATTATGGAATAGGAGGCAAACTTTTGCAAGCAATTAAAGGTCTTTACATGATAGTCAGGCAGCAGTTAGAGTTGACGGTAAATTGAGTTCATGGTTCAGAGTAGTTTCTGGGGTAAGACAAGGCTGCAACCTGTCTCCACTGTTGTTCATATTATTTATGGATCATATGTTGAAAACAATAGACTGGCTGGGTGAGATCAAGATATGTGAACACAAAATAAGCAGTCTTGCATATGAGGATGACTTAGTTGTGATGGCAGATTCGATTGAAAGTTTGCAAAGTAATATTTCAGAGCTAGATCAGAAATGTAAGGACTATGGTATGAAGATTAGCATCTCCAAAACGAAAGTAATGTCAGTGGGAAAGAAATATAAACGGATTCAGTGCCAAATGGGAGGAACAAAGTTAGAACAGGTGGACAGTTTCAAGTACTTAGGATGCATATTCTCACAGGATGGCAACATAGTGAAAGAACTGGAAGTGAGGTGTAGCAAAGCTAATGGAGTGAGCGCTCAGCTACGATCTACTCTCTTCTGCAAGAAGCAAGTGAGTACCAAGACTAAGTTATCTGTGCACCGTTCAATCTTTCGACCAACTTTGTTGTATGGGAGCGAAAGCTGGGTGGATTCAGGTTACGTTATCAACAAGGTTGAGGCTACGGATATGAAAGTAGCTAGGATGATTGCAGGTACTAGTAGATGGGAACAATGGCAGGAGGGTGTCCACAATGAGGAAATCAAAGAAAAACTGGGAATGAACTCTATAGATGTAGCAGTCAGGATGAACAGGCTTAGATGGTGGGGTCATGTTACACGCATGGGAGAAGCAAGGTTACCCAAGAGACTCATGGGTTCAGCAGTAGAGGGTAGGAGGAGTCGGGTCAGACCGAGGAGAAGGTACCTGGATTCGGTTAAGAATGATTTTGAAGTAGTAGGTTTAACATCAGAAGAGGCACCAATGTTAGCACTGAATAGGGGATCATGGAGGAATTTTATAAGGGGGCTATGCTTCAGACTGAACGCTGAAAGGCATAATCAGTCTTAAATGATGAAGAACATCGATTAGGAACAATTTAACGAACACAATATACAAAAACATAGAATCATAAATGGACTTATATAATGTTGTAACATATTTTGCGGAGAAAACAGATTTAATAAAGAGTTTTTTTAACAGCACAAATTTCAGTTTCTCTTGTACGCTGCAAAGAATGCATTGCAAAGATATCAATTATATATATAATTTGGAAAGGAAAAGAGGCAAAAGTATTGAATGAGGAGTCATAACAAAAACAAACAAAAAGTTTTAGAAAAGGAAGAGAAGTGACACAGTTGAAATAAATAATTAAAAATTACTCGGTAACACCTCACATTCGATGGGAATGGAGCTATATGTCATCCATATTACTGTTGTATGGAATATAGTGGAATTTACTGTCGAAAATACCAATTGAGGAGCGCCGGAACAAAAACCGATATGTCCGCATTTGCTGTTAATACAGAAAGTAACAAATAGTGATCTCTAAATGGCTCCACAAGCTATAAAAAGAAGACACACACCATAAAACGCTTGAGTTGCGCTGAGAATTATTTTGTGGCAGCACGTATTACTCCGGTATCTCCCCCCTACAGCTCAAACACGCGAATACAGCAAAACTGGATATATCGGGTTTTGTTCCGACGCTCCTCAATTCGAAACTTAAAGGAAGCTTATAGTATTTCAGTATAAGTTTTATAGAATTCTTTAAGTCGAAATTCTTCCAATGCATATGTGGCATACAGCAAACCAATACTTAACAGTATAGATTAAAAACAGTCTTGGTTTCAATTTTATTTTTTTATTTTTCAACGACGCGTTTCGCCTTATTTAGGCATCTTCAGGTTATCTACATAGAAAACAGAGAACAAATACATCTATTTAAGAATCTGCACCACGCGATCGCGATTCTTAAGTAGATGTATTTGTTTTACATCTACATAACTACTCTGCAATTCACATTTAAGTGCTTGGCAGAGGGTTCATCGAACCACAATCATACTATCTCTCTACTATTCCACTCCCGAACAGTGAGCGGGAAAAACGAACACCTAAACCTTTCTGTTCGAGCTCTGATTTCTCTTATTTCATTTTGATGATCATTCCTACCTATGTAGGTTGGGCTCAACAAAATATTTTCGCATTCGGAAGAGAAAGTTGGTGACTGAAATTTCGTAAAAAGGTCTCGCCGCGACGAAAAACGTCTATGCTGTAATGACTTCCATCCCAACTCGTGTATCATATCTGCCACACTCTCTCCCCTATAACACGATAATACAAAACGAGCTGCACTTCTTTGCACCCTCTCGATGTCCTCCGTCAATCCCACCTGGTAAGGATCCCACACCGCGCAGCAATATTCTAACAGAGGACGAACGAGTGTAGTGTAAGCTGTCTCTTTAGTGGACTTGTTGCATCTTCTAAGTGTCCTGCCAATGAAACGCAACCTTTGGCTCGCCTTCCCGACAATATTATCTATGTGGTCCTTCCAACTGAAGTTGTTCGTAATTTTAACACCCAGGTACTTAGTTGAATTGACAGCCTTGAGAATTGTACTATTTATCGAGTAATCGAATTCCAACGGATTTCTTTTGGAACTCATGTGGATCATCTCACACTTTTCGTTATTTAGCGTCAACTGCCACCTGACACACCATACAGCAATCTTTTCTAAATCGCTTTGCAGCTGATACTGGTCTTCGGATGACCTTACTAGACGGTAAATTACAGCATCATCTGCGAACAGTCTAAGAGAACTGCTCAGATTGTCACCCAGGTCATTTATATAGATCAGGAACAGTAAAGGTCCCAGGTCGCTTCCCTGGGGAACACCTGGTATCACTTCAGTTTTACTCGATGATTTGCCGTCTATTACTACGAACTGCGACCTTCCTGACAGGAAATCACGAATCCAGTCGCACAACTGAGACGATACCCCATAGCTCCGCAGCTTGATTAGAAGTCGCTTGTGAGGAACGGTGTCAAAAGCTTTCCGGAAATCTAGAAATACGGAATCAACTTGAGATCCCCTGTCGATAGCGGCCATTACTTCGTGCGAATAAAGAGCTAACTGCGTTGCACAAGAGCGATGTTTTCTGAAGCCATGCTGATTACGTGTCAATAGATCGTTCCCTTCGAGGTGATTCATAATGTTTGAATACAGTATATGCTCCAAAACCCTACTGCAAACCGACGTCAGTGATATAGGTCTGTAGTTAAATGGATTACTCCTACTACCCTTCTTGAACACTGGTGCGACCTGCGCAATTTTCCAATCTGTAGGAACAGATCTATCGGTGAGCGAGCGGTTGTATATGAGTGCTAAGTAGGGAGCTATAGTATCAGCGTAATCTGAAAGGAACCTAATCGGTATACAATCTGGACCTGAAGACTTGCCCGTATCAAGCGATTTGAGTTGCTTCGCAACCCCTAAGGTATCTACTTCTAAGAAACTCATGCTAGCAGATGTTCGTGTTTCAAATTCTGGAATATTCCATTCATCTTCCCTGGTGAGGGAATTTCGGAAAACTGCGTTCAATAACTCCGCTTTAGCGGCACAGTCGTCGATAACAGTACCATCGGCACTGCGCAGCGAAGGTATTGACTGCGTCTTGCCGCTTGTATACTTTACATACGACCAGAATTTCTTCGGATTTTCTACCAAATTTCGAGACAATGTTTCGTTGTGGAACCTATTAAAGGCATCTCGCATCGAAGTACGTGCCAAATTTCGCGCGTCTGTAAATTTTAGCCCATCTTCGGGATTTCGCGTTCTTCTGAACTTCGCATGCTTTTTCCGTTGCCTCTGCAACAGCGTTCGGACCTTTTTTGTGTACCACGTGGGATCCGTTCCATCTCTTACCAATTTATGAGGTATGAATATCTCAATTGCTGTTGCTACTATACCTCTGAATTTGAGCCACATCTCGTCTACATTCGCATAGTCAGTTCGGAAGGAATGGAAATTGTCTTTTAGGAAGGCTTCTAGTGGCACTTTATCCGCTTTTTTAAATAAAATTATTTTGCGTTTGTTTCTGATGGATTTGGAAGAAATGGTATTGAGCCTAGCTACAATGACCTTGTGATCACTAATCCCTGTATCAGTCATGATGCTCTCTATCAGCTCTGGATTGTTTGTGGCTAAGAGGTCAAGTGTGTTTTCGCAACCATTTACAATTCTCGTGGGTTCGTGGACTAACTGCTCGAAATAATTTTCGGAGAAAGCATTTAGGACAATCTCGGAAGACGTTTTCTGCGTACCACCGGTTTTGAACAAGTTTTCTATGTAGATAACCTGAAGATACCTAAATAAGGCGAAACGCGTCGTTGAAAAATAAAAAAATAAAATTGCAAACAAGACTCTTTTTACAATGAAATGAACACCCTTAGCTGCTTATAGGCGTTGACATACGTCAACGGAGACTGATGAAAATGAGTGCCGCGATCGGGACTCGAACCCGAGATCTCCTGCTGACATGGCAGACGCTTTATCCATCTGAGCCACCGAGGACAGAGGATAGCGCGACTGCAGGGATTTATCTCTGGCACGCCTCCCGCGAAACCCTCATTCTCAACGTATTGTCCCGCACTACATTCTTAGTGGCCCCGCCCATTATACTCCATTACTCGCAGCGCGTTGTCGGTTCCCGTAAGAGTTCGGGCACTGTTTGTGCTTTCGCACAGAAGAAGAAGATGGTCAAGTGGCCGGTGAGCCTTAACTGAGATGGTATCTGTTATTTCGGACATGTCCGAAAGAACAAATACTATCGGTGACCATGCAGCTCCTTAGAATGAAATTACAATGAAATGAACAACCTTAGTTGCTTACAGGCGTTGACATACGTCAACGGGGACAGATGAAAATATGTGCCCCGACCGGGACTCGAACCTGGCTAAGGGTGTTCATTTCATTGTAATTTCATTCTAACGAGCTGCATGGTCACTGATGGTATCTGTTCTTTGGGACGTGTCCGAAAGAACAGACACCATCTTACAAGGGAACCTCCCCATCGCACCCCCCTGAGATTTAGTTATAAGTTGTCACAGTGTATAGGCCTTGAAAACCTGAACACAGATCAATCGAGAAAACAGGAAGAAGTTGTGTGGAACTAAGAAAAAATAAGCAAAATATACAAACTGAATAGTCCATGTGGAAGATAAGCAACATCTAGGATCGTGTGAGCTCAGGTTAGCGTGAGCAGCTGTGGAACATGAAGTCGAAAATAAAGAAAATAAATTTTTCACTCGAGAGAGGACTTCAACCAAGGACTTTTCATTCTGCAAGTACTCACGTTAACCACTGGACCACGGCACTCCTGAGGTTACACTGTCGTCGACGTTGCCTATCTTGCACATGGACTACTCAGTTTGTATGTTTTGCTTATTTTTTTCATAGTTCCACACAACTTCTTCTTGTTTTCTCGATTGATCTGTGTTCAGGTTTTCAAGGCCTATCCACTGTGCCAACTTATCACTAAATATGAGGGGGGTGCGATGGGGAGGTTCCCTTGTTAGTATATATAAGACTGTTTTTAACCAATATCTTTAAGTCGAGTTTTCGCAAGTATTGCATTTTTGAACTGTGTCACTGCTTTCGCTGGGGTGCGATATTAGTGGAAGCTGAAGTTGAAGACGCGGGGCGCTCTTGGTGAACAGCCGGTGGGCGATGCGGCTTCTGTTAGGGCCCTCGGCGCTCGGACTGTGGAGTGAGTGGCGTCGTACGACGCGACGCGAAGTAGCGGCTGCGTGGGCGTCGGTAGGCGGCAGCTGCAGCGCAGGGCGTGGCGCGTGGCGAGACCTTGGCGGCGCGTGCGTTGTGTGTAGCTGGCGCCACGGACGGCCGGCTGGTCACACGCCAGGCGCTGCAGCCGTCTCCCGTGCAACAGCCGTCCATTCAGTGGCGCTGACCCACAACTGCACTTCTACAGCAACAACTTCCTGTATCACCCACAGTCTGTCAAGACTGTGTATCTACACTACAGGCCATTAACATTGTTACACCAAGAAGAAATGCAGATGATAAACGGGTATTCATTGGACAGATATATTATACTAGAACTGACACGTGATTACATTTTCACGCAGTTTGGGTGCATAGATCCTGAGAAATCAGCACCCAGAACAACCACCTCTGGCCGTAATAACGGCATTGATACGCATGGGCATTGAGTCAAACAGAGCTTGGATGGCGTGTACAGGTACAGCTGCCCATGCAGCTTCAACACGATACCACAGTTCGTCAAGAGTAGTGACTGGCGTATTGTGACGAGCCAGTTGCTCGGCCACCATTGATCACACGTTTTCAGTTGGTGAGAGATCCGGAGAATGTGCTGGCCAGGGCAGCAGTCGAACATTTTCTGTATCCAGAAACGCCCGTATAGGATCTGCAACATGCGGTCGTGCATTATCCTACTGAAATGTAGGGTTTCGCAGGGATCGAATGAAGGGTAGAGCCACGGGTCGTAACACATCTGAAATGTAATGTCCACTGTTCAAAGTGCTGTCAATCCGAACAAGATGTCACCGAGATATGTAACCAATGGCACACCATACCATCACGCCGGGTGATACGCCAGTATGGCGATGACAAATACACGCCTCCAATGTGCGTTCACCGCGATGTCGCCAAACACGGATGCGGCCGTCATGATGCTGTAGACAGAACCTGGATTCATTCGAAAAAATGACGTTTTGCCATTCGTGAACCCAGGTTCGTCGTTGAGTACACCATCGCAGGCGCTCCTGTCTGTGATGCAGCGTCAAGCGTAACTACAGCCGTGGTCTCCGAGGTGATAGTCCTTGTTGCTGCAAACATCGTCGAACTGTTCGTGCAGATGGCTGTTGCCTTGCAAACGTTCCCATCTGGTGACTCAGGGATCGAGACGTGGCTGCACGATGCGTTTTAGCCATGCGCATAAGATGCCTGTCATCTCGACTGCTAGTGATACGAGGCCGTTGGGATCCAGCAAGGCGTTCCATATCACCTTCCTGAACCCACCGATTCCATACTCTGCTAACAGTAATTGGTTCTCGACCAACGCCAGCAGCAATGTCCCGATACGATAAACCGCAATCGCGATAGGCTACAATCCGACCTTTATCAAAGTCGGAAACGTGATGGTACGCATTTCTCCTCCTTACAAGAGACATCACATCAACGTTTCACCAGGCAACGCCGGTCAACTACTATTTCTGTATGAGAAATCGGTTGGAAACTTTCCTCATGTCAGCTCGTTGTAGATGTCACCACCGGCGCTAACCTTGTGTGAAAGCTCTGAAAACCTAATCATTTGCATATCACAGCATCTTTTTCCTGTCGGTTAAATTTCGCGTCTGTAGCACGTGGTATTCGTGGTGTAGCAATTTTAATGGCCAGTAGTGTATTTTAATTTAATGATTACAATGCATTTTAGTATGAAAGAATCATTTCAACTCGCCAGTAAGTGTATTTAGGTCCTCCAGTTATTAATATATGCTGTTAGCAAGACTTATTGCTGCTCTGTCCTAGACATGTAGAGCATCACCGCATACTTCTTTCTTTTCTAGACAGTAACATCCAGAGGCAACCCTCTTATGCACTGTTGAATTTATTTATATGAGAGGTACTTTTTTAAAACTACGTATATTTTCCGATAAGAACAAAAATACTGAAAATATATTTTTTGTCAGTATTCCATATACTTGTACTACTTTTCTATATAATTTCCGTTGTTTTTCAAAAAAATGGTTCAAATGGCTCTGAGCACTATGGGACTCAACTGCTGTGATTATCAGTCCCCTAGAACTTAGAACCACTTAAACCTAACTAACGTAAGGACATCACACACATCTACGCCCGAGGCAGGATTCGAACCTGCGACCGTAGCAGTCCCGCGGTTCCGGACTGCAGCGCCTAGAACCGCACGGCCACCGTTGTTTTTCAAGCTGTTGTTATGCCTTTTTAAAAGAAGTCATAGTCGCCCCTGAATATATAATTATTTATTTTCGGTATTGCAATTTTGGCCTTAAAGGCCATTACCAATTGTGGTTTAACTAATATCAAACTTCAAGAATCGTCTGATATTGTGGACGCGCCATCACTATATCTCAGCCTTCTTACAACGTTACCATCTATAACATAATTCTCAACAAGTCACTGTACTGTCACACTGTTTATACGAAAATTTGTCATATCGGTTACCAATTTCTTGAACTCAGACGTCAAAGAAATCTCCCGCCTGTGAAGAAACCCAATCGATGGCTGCACTTCTATGTCATCGCTGAGCTGTTCACCACCAAGTATCGAAACAAGTATCATTGCGAGACAGGCCTGGACTGTAAGGTGGATGATCCAGTTGTTCCATCCAAATGACATTATCGGATTGTGTGCAAAAACATGTGGCTTTGCATTCTGATTGAGGAACAACATTGTGGAAGGCATAGGCCACTTCTTGAACATTATAAAATTCTACAGATCTGCACACAAACGATACGGTTGCAACTGGCGTCTAATCGCGCCCAAAGCAGGCTGGGAGTAGATGCACATGTAGCCATCGCGCCCCATTCTCACTCTCATTCACAAACGGATCTCATTTAAAAAATATTTCTGGGGTGATATTCCACAGTTACCACATTAATTCCTACAGTGCCTTAGTTAATCCATAATTTAACAAGCAAGTGCGGGAGAAAATTGATGTAATTCTATTAAAGGAGTTACTACTGAGAAAGTCAATACATAATAAGCCTACACTTACACGAAACTCCAGACCTGGCGTTTGGAGCGCTTTCGATACAGCTCCACAGTTTAGCTTAATGAATGAAATATGAGGTTTTGAAATATCGAACCTGCTTTCCGACTGGACTCTGGATTTCTCAGTATACAGGATTGAACGTGTCGTTCTTAACTTGACGAAATCATCAAATGTGAAAATATCCCCAGGAGTACCCCAAAGAAATGTTATGAGACCGTTACTTTTCGCGATATATTACATAACTGATCTGGTGGGTAACGTCGGGAGCTTCGTGAAGCTGTTTGCGGATGCTGCTGTCGTATTCAGGAAAATTACAACGCTAGAAAACCGAAGAGAACTGGAAAAAAAGCTTACAGATGTTCGACACTTGATGCTGGGTTCGTCACTTGAACATCAACATAAATATGGAGGGAGCACGTTGAAGACTTCAGCAGTAGCTCTTGTTTACAGCGTGACGGAATATTGTTCGCCAGTCTGAATCAAAAGTACACAAGCAGCTGAAGTGGACGTTCAACTGAAGGAAACAATGCGAATGATCTCTGGAACACTCACGAGGCGCTCGATGTGTCTGGCTCACCATCCTGGCAAACATAGAGCCCCTGCAATTAGGCAACTACAGTTTTCCACAAGAGCACACAAAAGATCCTAGACAACCTAGAACTCCCTATACAACAAAACCTAGTACCTACAAACAGATTTAAGGCCGAATAAAATGGTCTCGGATTTCCAGCGGCGTCAATTACTTAAAACTACACGATCTTTCGGCCAAGCACTCCTTAGCCATTGTCCAGAGGTATGACTGCCAGTGGGCTGTTGGTGCGCCCTTATATACGCTAGCTGCCAACTGTGACGTCACTGGAGCTCGTGACATTGCCGTATATGGGCACGTTTTGAGTCGGCGTTCGATGTGCCCTCTTCAACCTCGCGATCGCTGGATCCCACGCAGCGCTGAGCTGCAAGCCCTATTCAGGGTCTTTGCGGTAATTTTTATTTCAGTAGCTTCCTTTATTAAACGGTCCCAGAAGCCGTTAGTGCAAACCACGACAGAGGTATCGTCAGATTTCTCTGGATAGCGTAGGCGATAATACCTCTCGTGTTCTTCCCTGCGTTGTTCCACGGTGCGCACTGCTTGTCCGATGTACTCCTGGCCACACTCACAAGATATTTCGTAAACACCAGGTGTTCTGAGACCTACTGCCTCTTTAACTGGTCTCAGTAATTGACGGATTTTCGTTGGAGACCTGAAGATTGATTTGATCTTGTGTCTTTTCAACAGGCGGCTTATCTTGCCCGACACAGAGCCACAGAATGGCAGCAAAGCAAGTTTCTTTTCCTGCTCTTCGTCGGTGGTCTTATTCTAATATTTCCCAGAAATCACTTCCTTCACTTGATGGGCGCTGTAGCCGTTATTCCTGAAAACCTTGCGTAGGTGGCTCAGTTCATGGGACAGGTTATCGTCGCCTGATAGTACTGTCGCACGATGCACCAATGTTTGTAATACTGTGCAGGTGCAGGTCTGTGTGGCTGGGTTTTCTGTAGACGCTGTGGCCGAGGCACCCACGCTGTGGCCAAGGCACCCATTTCGTTTACGGTGGACAAGGACCTCGAGGAAGTGCAATGCATTATCTTTTTCCAGCTTCATGGTGAACCGGATATTACTGTTTATGCCACTGAGTTGTTCGAAAAATTCATCTAGTGTCTCGCTTCCGTGTGGTCAAATGACGAACGTGTCGTCAACGTATCGAAAGAAACACTTCGGGTTCAATGGCGCAGTGTCTATGGCAGTATCCTCAAAATTCTCCATGTATAACTTTGCAACAGCTCGTGTAGTTTTAAGCAACTGACGTGGTTGGAAACCCGAGAACATTTTATTCAATGTTATCGCCGTGAGACTCTGCATTCATACAGACTTAAATCCGGCTGTAAGTGAACATAAGAACCAAAATTTGCTGGACGATCCCCATAAGATGATCGACAGATTCGTAACTCAGCCCACGTTCAGTTACGGTATTGGCGTGAAAATTCCAGCCTTCTTCGCCGATGAATATCAGCCACTGTGGGTGCATCAACCAGGCGCCAGCTGTGGAGACCCGTACGCAGCAACGTTCGCTGTAGGGTTCATTGAGGAGACACTGTCGGTAGCCCCGTGGTTCCTGGGGGCGATCAGTTATCCAATATTTACACGTCTGTTCACCCGCACACGTCTCTGCAGCCGTCCTTCACCCCTGTCATCCATGGCCCGTCGTCTACCACAGTTGTGTCTGTGACGGTTTTGGACAGCGCGATTTTGCCGTGCGCGGCATACTTTAACCATGGTGGCACGCGAACTGTTTGTAAGTCATAGCTATTTCGGAAATGCTTCCACTCTTAGAGCGACAGCCAATGATCGTGCTCTCTTGGACGTCAGATAAGTGGCTCCGTTTCAGAATTACGACGACTCCAAGTGCACACCGCGTGCCCCAGGCACGCTTTATAAACCTTTCACCGCTAGTGCTGCCTCCTGTTGTCGGTGAGTGGTTACTGCATGTTGACGTCGAACATAGGCGGTGGTCACGTTAATGTGACTGGACCGTGTAATTTTTGCAATATATGCTAGACGTCATGCATTTAACCGATAATTGCCTGTCAAAGACTATAACAGGCAGCTAGGGCCGTTATTAGGGCGGAAACAAAGCGACAGCCGACCCATTGCTTTGACTATGCAGTTTGACGATAGGACTATTCACTAGCTCTGACTCCAATAAATCGCAGTTCTTACTTAGAACAGGGCGCAAATTTTGTGATTATTATCTCAACTGCAGTGGTCGGCTTGCACATTATAATGCAGTTCATCGTAAGTTATTATAGTCAAGTAAACTTCCATTCTCGACTCCAAACAATCTAACTCCCATGAATGAAACTGTGTGTCGTATTAGATTGGTACATAAGTTCGTAGCGTTTTTCCGTAAGTTTAATAAACACTACAAATACACATAACAGAGGCTCTAATCTTGAATAATTTGTCCTCCCTCACTGGTATTTACAACAGTACACAGCTCGTAGTCTCGCGGTAGCGTTCTCGCTTCCGGAGCACGGTGTCCTGGATTCGATTCCCGGCGGGGTCAGGGATTTTCACCTGCCTCGAGATGACTGGGTGGTGGTGTGTCGTCTTCATCATTCATCCCCATTACGGTCGGAGGAAGGCAATGGCAAACCACCTCCGCTAGGACCTTGCCTAGGTGCGGGTCTCCCGCATCGTTCCCTATGCTCGGTGATTGAGTATGGGACTTCATCAACACTATTTACAACGCTCTGCCAACGCTGGGGTAGCTTTTCGATTATGCGACTGCAGAAATCACGTGGTTTTGTTGTGAAGAACTCGTCAAGCCATGTTGGGAACGCATTTTCATCTGGAAAGGAAATTCCTTGAAAGCTGTTCGACAGAGAGAGGAAAAGATGAAAACCTAAGGATGCAAGGTCGAGTGCAGAGGTGGGTGCGGAATGACCTCCCAATACAACTCCTGTGTAGTGTTTTTTGTCAGTCTAGCAGGATGCGTGTGGGTATTATCTTAGAGTAGAATCACTTCACGCAGTCTTCCTCGTCGTTGTTCTTGAACTGCGTCTGCAAGACGTCTCAGTTGTTGACAATAAATGTCCTGAGTGATGGTTACATCTCGGGGAAATACTTCGTAGTACACCAAACCGTCGCTGTTCCACCAGAAGCATAAAATTATCTTCCGTGGCGCGTAGCTTTTCACTAGGATTTGCTGCTTTGTTTGGGCTCACCCATCAAAAACAAACAAAAAAAAAAATAAAAAATAAAACAAATGGTTCAAATGGCTCTGAGCACTATGGGACTTAACTTCTGAGGTCATCAGTCCCCTAGAGCTTAGAACTACTTAAACCTAACTAACCTAAGCACATCACACACATCCATGCCCGAGGCAGGAATCGAACCTGCGACCGTAGCGGTCGCGCAGTTCCATACTGTAGCGCCTAGAACCGCTCGGCCACTCCGGCCGGCGCTTCTTTCATCTTCGCGGTCATTACGCGAGGTGTAAGTTACAGCTATCATCAACCTGAAAACAAAAGTTCTCTTCTAGAGTGGAAGGAGGAAGGGAGATTAGAATTTAATGTCCCGTTGACAACGAGGTCATTAGAGACGAAGCATAAGCTCGGTTTAAGAAAAGACGGGGATGGAAATCGATCGTGCATTTATCAAGTGAACCACCCGGCGGCTTAACTTGGGGCAATAGCACAAGGTCTCGTCATCAGGCATTAGGTAAACACCTCATCCCCTTCACTGACAAATCCTGACGATGAAACTTTCATTCAGTACCTAGATTAAAACTGGCTACTCTTGGTTTGGACAGCACCACGCTATTACGATTACTGTATTTGTAGTACTGTTTTTGTCATGTATTTTGTAGCTGGACCTACTGGAAGACCGACCCCTTCACCCTCAACATATTACCCTCCTTAAAACGAGAAAACTATTTTCTTGAGTGCCTTATCCAATGGCAATATCACCTCACCATACACGCCGCAAGTGTTTATGGCTGCCTCCGCTAGTGTCGCCCCACTACAGAAGAATTAAAAAAAAAAAAAAAAAGTTGTTCAAATGGCTCTGAGCACTATGGGACTCAACATCTTAGGTCATAAGTCCCCTAGAACTTAGAACTACTTAAACCTAACTAACCTAAGGACATCACAAACATCCATGCCCGAGGCAGGATTCGAACCTGCGAACCGTAGCAGTCCCGCGGTTCCAGAAGAATACAGGTATATCGGAAATGTTCCGATTTCTTCTCTTGGCATTCCATTTTCTAGCTTCCACAGTTTCACTCAGTATCTTTAGGTGACAAGATGGCAACATGTAAACTCAAATAGCAACAGCAAACCACAAATAAAAAACGACAGTCGATATATAAACCCCTAGCAACCGGAATGCTAACATGCAAAACAAAAACGCTGCGAACTTATGCACAAACATAATACAGTGATATAATTTTGCAGGTAACTTCAGTCGCATATGTGGATACTGTCTGCAAAATGCATTGCGAATGGAGTTAGTGGTAAAGAAGTAATAAATTAAGACGTCGTACCTCATGTTGCAGTTTTACTCCATGTACAACGAAATGCAGAAGCCGATGAACTTCTTTCCTTTAATAATTTTGTGGGAGAGAGCGGGGCGGTGTAAGGGAAGAAGATTTCCTAAAAGTTTGAAATTATGTGTATAGTTCGTTGGAATTCTTTACTATTTAAAACAGTCTTGATCACGATTTATTTATCAAGGTGACCGGTTTCGACCACTACTGTGGTCATCTGACCATTGAGTAGGAACCTCTTTCTGTGGGAGTAGTGAATCTCCCACAGAAAGAGATTCCTACTCAATGGCCTGAAGATGATCACAGTAGTGGTCGAAACCGGTCACCTTGATAAATAAATCGTGATCAAGACTGTTTTTAATAGTAAATATTTGTAAGACATTGATCACTGCCTTTCCGTAATGTATTCGTTGGAATTCGCTAAGTGCTCTCATTTTCAAATTGGGGATGAACAAAGTCCGGATATTTGCATGCCGTGAGTTATACCGGGCAGCGGCCTTGCCGCAGTGGATACATCGGTTCCCGTCATATCACCGAAGTTAAGCGCCGTCGGGCGTGGCGGGCACTTTAATGGGTGACCATCCGGGCCACCATGCGCTGTTGCGATTTGTCGGGTTGCACACAGCCTCGTGATGCCAATTGAGGAGCTACTCGACCGAATAGTAGCGGCTCCGGTCGAAGAAAACCATCATAACGACTGGGAGACCGGTGTGCTGACCACACGACCCCCCCCCCCCCCGCCCCCCAAAATCCGCATCCTCACTGAGGATGACACGGCGGTCGGATGGTCCCGATGGGCCACTTGTGGCCAGAAGACGGAGTGCAGTGCTTTGTGAGTTACACTGTCTCCAGATATATATAGAGTTTCTAACTGTAATACCTGGCGTATTGTATTAAACATTAACATAAGATCATAGCTGTTAATGAGCAGGTTATGACAGCACTTTAAATTTTTAAATTCGATCGGTAGCCGTATGAAACGTTGAAAATATAATTTTTGTTGCCCCCGGAAGTCGTTAGATAGGCAACCTGCTAGTAGAATAGCGCTCCCTTTTAGCTGTTAGTAGTACATACGGGCCTCGGTAGCGAATTAATGACGGATGTGGGCTGTTGTTGACGCTTCGGCTTAATCAGTTATCAGGGGAAACCGTGACTGGGCTTTTAGAACAATGGAAATTGATTGCCTGATCCGCTTCCTGTGTGAAAACGGAAATGGGTATGTTACGATATGCCGCCTTCAAGGAAAACACGTGCACAGTAAATTATTACAAGACCGCACTCATTGGCAGTGCTATATCGTGAGGAAAATTGACATCGGTCTCAGTTGCACTGCTCAATACTCCTTAAAAGCTATGGACAACGTCGCTTGTGTTGTTGATCACCCCAAGCGATGTCTACCTTACTGGACATGGAGTTTCAAGGCAGCTGTCCATGCCGCAGGGCTGGAATCGTATTGCAGTTGTTTCAATAATACGATGTATGCGACTTTAAGTCCTGCCCCCAATGTCTCCGGATAGTATTTATATCCATATCCACATCCACTTTCGTAACCAATGGGCTGCAGAATGGAAGATCATTTGGAAACCGTCCCCTTGTCTGTGGCTAAACCAGTCCTCCGAGATAAGCTTTCTTCCAGAGATATTATTTCAGCAAAATAAGCAGGAGAACTTCTGTGATATTTGCAGACTAAGAGACAGGTGTTGGCTGAAGTGAATCTGTCAGGATGGTTTCTGAGTCGTGCCAAGGTAGGACATTTGGTGATATCTATGACCTCGAAAGCCAGGTTCCAGTTTCGTGTCACAGTCCGTCATTAAGCTTAAAACCATTGCACATTGAAGCCTTCATTGTTGAAAGTTGGGATACGCGGCAACATACGGCTCACGAATCACCTCCTTGAATACTACAGCGATTGCACGAACTATACAGGAACTAACCACACAATGTAGGTCTTCGCAGTCGGAGTTTACTACAGTTAAAATTTCGGGACTGCGAGGACGCGATCGATGTATAAAACTATTCTTTAGCGTTTCGTCTATTACTGCGGAAGACATCTTCGGAGGCAACTGCTGTTTTACCTCCGAAGTTGTCTGCTGCAGTCGGGGATGAAACGTCATAGAATAGTTTTATCCAGGATGTTGTAGAGGAGACTTAGAAGTTAATGTTTTGATGAGGAACTCATAACCGGGAATGTACAGCTTGCTTGCACAATAATTTTGAAGATCGGATTACTTTCAAACTCTCCCTCCACAGCAAGCACACAGCGAAGACAATGAGCGGTGACCTGTGTGCTCTACAGGAGCCCATGGTTTCCGAGTACTGATCGTCGGGTTCTCTTCTATGTGACGAAGGACGTCCATTCGGAAAGTTGCGGACGTACCAGTTTCTCGCAGCCGTTGCTGTAGTCGACGAAAATACACTCCTGGAAATGGAAAAAAGAACACATTGACACCGGTGTGCCAGACCCACCATACTTGCTCCGGACACTGCGAGAGGGCTGTACAAGCAATGATCACACGCACGGCACAGCGGACACTCCAGGAACCGCGGTGTTGGCAGTCGAATGGCGCTAGCTGCGCAGCATTTGTGCACCGCCGCCGTCAGTGTCAGCCAGTTTGCCGTGGCATACGGAGCTCGATCGCAGTCTTTAACACTGGTAGCATGCCGCAACATCGTGGACGTGAACTGTATGTGCAGTTGACGGACTTTGAGCGAGGGCGAATAGTGGGCATGCGGGAGGCCAGGTGGACGTACCGCCATATTGCTCAACACGTGGGACGTGAGGTCTCCACAGTACATCGATGTTGTCGCCAGTGGTCGGCGGAAGGTGCACGTGCCCGTCGACCTGGGACCGGACCGCAGCGACGCACGGATGCATGCCAAGACCGTAGGATCCTACGCAGTGCCGTAGGGGACCGCACCGCCACTTCCCAGAAAATTAGGGACACTGTTGCTCCTGGGGTATCGGCGAGGACCATTCGCAACCGTCTCCATGAAGCTGGGCTACGGTCCCGCACACCGTTAGGCCGTCTTCCGCTCACGCCCCAACATCGTGCAGCCCGCCTCCAGTGGTGTCGCGACAGGCGTGAATGGAGGGACGAATGGAGACGTGTCGTCTTCAGCGATGAGAGTCGCTTCTGCCTTGGTGCCAATGATGGTCGTATGCGTGTTTGGCGCCGTGCAGGTGAGCGCCACAATCAGGACTGCATACGACCGAGGCACACAGGGCCAACACCCGGCATCATGGTGTGGGGAGCGATCTCCTACACTGGCCGTACACCTCTGGTGATCGTCGAGGGGACACTGAATAGTGCACGGTACATCCAAACCGTCATCGAACCCATCGTTCTACCATTCCTAGACCGGCAAGGGAACTTGCTGTTCCAACAGGACAATGCACGTCCGCATGTATCCCGTGCCACCCAACGTGCTCTAGAAGGTGTAAGTCAACTACCCTGGCCAGCAAGATCTCTGGATCTGTCTCCCATTGAGCATGTTTGGGACTGGATGAAGCGTCGTCTCACGCGGTCTGCACGTCCAGCACGAACGCTGGTCCAACTGAGGCGCCAGGTGGAAATGGCATGGCAAGCCGTTCCACAGGACTACATACAGCATCTCTACGATCGTCTCCATGGGAGAATAGCAGCCTGCGTTGCTGCGAAAGGTGGATATACACTGTACTAGTGCCGACATTGTGCATACTCTGTTGCCTGTGTCTACGTGCCTCTGGTTCTGTCAGTGTGATCATGTGATGTATCTGACCCCAGGAATGTGTCAATAAAGTTTCCCCTTCCTGGGACAATGAATTCACGGTGTTCTTATTTCAATTTCCAGGAGTGTAGTATGCGACGTCGTAACAACAGGGACTTAACTAAGAGGCCTTCTTCTCAGTTCGTGCGCGTATCGCGAAGTGATTCGATCTTTCAACTTGTTTTGTATTCAAACAGTATGTTTCAAGACTTAGTAAATAAAAATGTCGTGTGACTAGGGCCTCCCGTCGGGTAGACCGTTCGCCGGGTGCAAGTCTTTCGATTTAACGCCACTTCGGCGATGTGCGCGTCGATGGGGATGAAATGATGATGATTAGGACAACACAACACCCAGTCCCTGAGCCAAGAAAATCTCCTACCCAGCCGGGAATCGAACCCGGGCCCTTAGGATTGACATTCAGTCGCGTTGACCACTTTTTTTTGGTTCTATATTGTCCGTTGAATTTGTTCGTGCCGGACGTCCGATGACACTCGTTCAGGTTGTTCGTTGATCCGTTTTCAGTTTTTTTTTTCCAGAGGGTAGCTAAACCATCTGACCGAACACGCTGAGCTACCGTGCCGGCGATATTTATATAAAAATGTGGGACGCTTCACGATTTTGCGTGTCATCCATGCTAATCTTCTCTGTGTTGTTCCAATTTTAGTATATGTACCGCCGAAGCGAGTACACCACTCAGCTACCGGGCGCGGACTCCAGATTTGGTTTCTCTATGAAAACTTTGTCTAACTAGGCCCCCTACAATCATGGCACAGGAATTGTGAAACACATGAAGCAAAATTTTAAAGAAGACTTGAGAAATTTGGCACTCTGTAAGTAATTTTGGGCAACAAATTAGAACTAACTCAACACGCATGCAATTCTTTCAATTCACCACTTTCATCATATGTACCAACGGTGTGTTCGTATAAAAATAAAATGGTTGTCGGGCTAAACTTCACAAGAACTTTCAACATTTTATACTCTTTTAAATTTTATTTGCAACTTGGCGCGGGCCGCTGTGGCCGAGCGGTTCTAGGCGCTTTAGTCTGCAACCGCGCTGCTGCTACGGTTGGAGGTTCGAATCATGCCTCGGGCATAGATGTGCGGGATGTCCTTAGGTTAGTTACGTTTAAGTAGTTCTAAGTCTAGGGGAGAGACGACCTCAAATGTTAAGTCCCATAGTGCTCAGAGCCATTTGAACTATTTTCGTAACTTGGCCTGCCGAAAACATTTTTATTTTCTTATAATGGAGCGGCAATGCAGCTTTGGTGGAAGTTTTTTGTATTACGTTGTGCAATAGTTGTCGACGGTGTGCTGAAGGAAACAAATACTCTTTTGCTATTCCAATGTTGTCAGACGTAGGTGACAGAAAATTAAAACAGCTATCATGTTTTGATTACTTTCCTTCCATAGTATGTTACGATGTAGCATTTATGGCTTGGGCCTGAAGCCGAAGATGGTTGTCATGAATTTATAGACATGTATATGATGACTTTTTAACATTATTAAGGTAAATACATTGTTTGTTCTCTAAAAAAATGGAAATTTGTAAAGATGGTTGTCATGAGATATCTTTACAAATTTCCTTTCTGGTGGACACACGACCAGATCGTCGGCTTATAGTAACCTCTCCAAACTCTGGCATTTGTCTCTCCACATCCACCACTGGCGGCTCACCTCCAACTGCCCAACGCTAAGCACTGTTCACATCCAACTGCCCAACACTACACAATCGAATATTCCAACAGTGAGTCCAACTACGCACTGCAGTCAGTGATTTTCATACAGAGCGCTACGTGACGTTACCAACATAAAAACCTAAATAGCCTACTTACAAGTTGAAGTTATCCAAGCCAAAAGAATGTACAGCACTGAGAAGACGTGGTCATATGTCAATGTAACTTCGTACATATAAACACCATCGGCGGATATATAAATGGTTACAGTTACGGTTTTCTGTGTCTGGCAGAACAGCAACCAGAGTGCATTAGTGTAGTTTGCTGTTAGGCCTGATAGGGTACGTAAAGGGCGTGAGCAGCGTCAGGTGATCGCTGTGAACGACACGGAGATGCGGTATACTGGTGTTAGACAGCGTTATCAGCACCTCACAGAGTTACAAAGGGGCCTCATTGTGGGAGTCTTTTGGTCAGATGGTTGATCGTGCAACATCCAAGATTGTGGGGCATTCAAGTGTGACAGTGGTCCGATGTTGGGATGGGTAGGAACTCGAGTGCGGCACGTATCCGTCGTCGGGGTTCTGGTTGACCACATCAGAGGTCCACCATACTGTGCATGAACAGTAAACACGTTCCAACCCCTTCATATATGTGCCAGCTATGTGAGTAAAAGTTACCATCAATCTGCTACGTTCTGTGTCACCCCGCGCCATTGGTTGGAGACCAGCGGCCGGACTGGAGAATTACCGTCCCAAGTATAGGCTGCTGTTAATCCCAAAACACAAATGGCTGCGTTTGGAGTGGCGCCTGCCCCTGCATGCTGATGAATGGCGTCGCACTGTGTTCACCGACGAAGCGCAGTTCTGCGCTACGCCCGGATGACTATCGCCGCCCAGTTTGGCGGCGACCTGAGATGAGGGTTGTAATGGTCACCTAGTCGTAGATATTTACGGAGCTTGTTAGCACTTGATGTTAGGTTGGCACCATTAAAATGCATTGTAGTAATCGCTGCTGCTTGCTGGATCGCTGCTGTGTCTCGATGTTGATGCTGGCTCTAAATATGGTTGTCTATGGGTAAAAAGATGAAGTTCCGTATTTTTGATATGCTTTTGATGATAAATAACAAGCGAAACCCACAAATATTTCAACTTCAAATATTTATTACTCTGGTGGCCATCTTAATTCCACTGCCCACCAAAGACAATGACACAACACAAAGTAGTACTTCTTTTACATGTTCTTTGCATTGTTTATCCACCTCGAACAATAACACACACAGTACACACTTTACCAAAGTGACATTCCGACTGCGCCCCCGGCCCTTCTTGCTGTTTGTATTTATAACATTGTCAAAGAACTACTAAAAACAGATATAGTTTATAAGTCACATGTACATCTGTTATCATAATTTGTGCAGAAAAGTTATTAATTTACATCGAGTGACATAGTTTAACATGCTATTAAAATGACAAATATATTTGTTGACTTGACTGAATAATTCCTTGTTACAAAAAGTCCGTTTTTTAGAAGTTTGTCAATTGACTTCTCTAATTTGCATAAATAAGTAAATAACATGAATTATTAAGAATTACATTGGTTTTCGTCTAAAATAGGATTGATTACGTGAATACTGAGTGAAAACGCTCCTACTGAACAAATAGGTTTCACTGGGTGATTTTTTTTTTTAAGATATCCAAAATACTTAAGTTGGCCACTATTTTTCGTACTTCATATTAATTATTTAAGATGAACTTAGTGTTTTTACATGATGACATTTGCTGTATCAGTGATCAAGTGATATTAACTTTTGTTTGGGTCAGTTATTCAGTATAATTTAATGGGCTGACTGTTTATGGAGTCATGTTATGCAATCATTGTTAACATACACAATAACATTTCTATAATACTAAATACTCGTTAAACAGGTTGAATTTGGAGGGTATCTCATACTTCGGTAAAGTAAAGCCTTTAATATGTTCCGTTACAGGGTCCGGTCTTCAAACGTGTTGGAGAGGGGCAGTGGCGTAACTCCCGGCATCGTGGTGCGCGGAACCACCGTGTATGACACCAGGACACGACTGGTTGTGATGGAGGGAGCTCTGACGGTACGTCGCAGGCGGCATGTGTCCTCATTTGTTGGTTCCAGTGTGACAGTATCGTCGTGTCCGCTTCCGGTAGCTGAGTGGTCAGCGCGACAGAATGTCAATCCTAATGGCCTGCCCTTCAGAAAGCGACACGTTAGGCTGCACTACGTGGCGAACCCCGGCCACAGCCAACAGAATATACTGGGCCCTCAGGGGGAAGCCGGCAAAAAACAAAACTGAAAACAAACTCCCGCAATACAATTGGAAACAAATATGGGAAAATGTCTCAGAAGCCATGTTGCCTAAATATGCAAAGGAGACATGGTACAAAATAGTTAACAAAACGGTACCAACCAACCAAAGACTGGCGGAGGTAAAACTCGTCGTAAGTAACAAGTGTGACGTATGTGGCACCCTCGAGCACCATTTCACCTGCAGGAAAGCCACCAACATCTGGGAAGCGTGCCAGCAGATGGTGGCCCACATCAGCAGAACGGCGCCGGGAAGCATCACAGTGGAAGCAATCACCGCCCGAGACTGCAACCCATTTCCACGACTGACGACTCTCTGGATCCTCGCCATGACGGCATTCGCCATTGTAGCGAGGAGGCAGACCGACCAGCTGGCCTTCCTGATGGACCTCTGGGAGGAGAACAAGACGGCCCAGCAGCACAGGCGCTACCGCGAGAACTTCAGAAGCCTCCTGCAGATTCCACTGCAGACAGCGATCGCCAGAGTCCTCCCCAGCCTGTGACCCTCAGCACCTCCACCAGCCACGTCACCGCACTCATCACAAGGAAGAAAGTGTGCAGTGAAAGTGAATAAGTGCAACAAAAAAGATAAAGTGTTTTCTCCTCTCGCCTCAAATAGTGAAGTATAGTATTCTAAACTGTTTCTTCTTAGTGAAGTCAGTGATACAAAGTGCTCCACATTAAACCTGTGTCATGCTCACAGCCAAATCAGTGTCAAAGGTATGCCCGATAGTACTAACAGTGCTTTTTTTCATTATTTGTACTACATTGTCTAGGATACAAGCACTGCTAGTGAAAAGTGCCAACTACTCATAATTTTTTTTTAAAATGACCTTTACTATGTGCCCTATAAAATTTATATTGTTTACCCACACTTCCCTCTCTGCTTCTCTTATATAATATGACAATTTTTCTTTCTTCTTCAATTATGTATAATCTGTAGTATAGGTAAAAAAAAATTTTCCACTTCTGCTCCATCTGTTATGCTGATGTATTCCCTCATACTGTCCCACCTAACAGTGCTAACTAGAGGAAGAGATCAAAACCAGCTTGCACAATATGCCTGTGGCGTCACAAGTGCATGACATACAGAAACATGAACTCAAAATCAGTGTGTCGAAGCTACATATAAAATATTATGCCTGTCCTCCAATGTTTTACCCAAAAAAAGACGTCAAATCGCCATGTAAAAGGGTTCAAGGAACAACAATGAGAGAAAAACGAAAAAGAAAAGAAGATACAAACGAAAACCTATAAAACGATAGTAACGTTAACCAACTCTAAGAATGTAACAGGTTAATAGAAAGAAATGTTTTTAAATGTATCTTTGTTAATAATTTAAATAAATATATATGGTTATATAAAAAAACAAGGTTCGATTCCCGGCTGGGTCGGAGATTTTCTCCCCTCAGGGACTGGGTGCTGTGTTGTCTTAAGCATCATCATTTCATCCCCATCAACGCGGAAGTCGCCGAAGTGGCGTCAAATCGAAAGACTTACACCTTGCGAACGGTCTATCCTACGAGAGGCCCTAGTCACACGACATTTATTTTTAGTATGCCACTGGCGGTTGCACTTTTCCGTAGGTCAATTTTCATCCACACATAGCTCTTGTCTCTATGAACTGTCTGCTTGATGCCGAGGTACTTCCGTAGCTAACAAGAGCCTCAGAGCTGCCTCCGATGGAACGTGTGCGGGGACCGGCTCAGACGCCAACTCTGTTCCAGTGGTAGCATCCTGGATGCCGAGGACCAGTCGCGACAGTTGTGGTCAAGTTTTGCCACAGGAGAGAATACAATGACGTTACGACGCCCTTCCCAACCGAATCAGTTCATGCACCAGGCCGTGGTGCGTGCAACGTCATACTGATAAGTGGACTCACACTGCCACATTCTTTCTAAATTTGAGTCGATTTTGTAATCACTGAAATAATGTCACATACACTCTAACCAGTCAAGTTTTATTCTGTTTCCTCCTCCTCTTCTGGATGCTTCACTTTTTTTGTGCATTTGAAATAATTCACTCATGGACTTTGGAATGTGTGTGTGTGTGTGTGTGTGTGTGTGTGTGTGTGTGTGTGTGTGTGTGTGTGCACTTGTGTCACACAACTGAATTGACATACTTACGTAATGCTTGAATGTAGGAATGATTTTATCAGCGTAAGTCCCTTCTATGATGATACACTATGAATTTTTCAAAATATTTTACCCTCAGCGTAAGACTTCCTGTAATAACATAATCTAAGTCTACATCTATATCTTCATGGATACTCTGAAAGTCACATTTGAGTGTCTGGCAGAGAGTTCATCGAACCACCTTTACAATTCTCTATTATTCCAATCTCGTATAGCGCGCAAAAGAAAATGAACACCTGTATCTTTCCGCGCGAGCTCTGATTTCCCTTATTTTATTATGGTGATCCTTTCTCCTTATATATGATGGCGTCACAAAATATTTCCGCTCTCCGATGAGAAATTTGATGAATGGGATTTCGTGAGGAGATTCCGCCGCAACGAACAACGCCTGTCTTTTAATGATGCCCACCCCAAGTCCTGTATCATTTCAGTGACACTCTCTCCCCTATTTCGCAATAACACATAACTTGCTGCCCTTATTTGAACTTTTTCGATGTACTCCGTCAGTCATATCTGGTAAGGATCCAACATCCCCCCCCCCCCCCCCCCCCAGCAGTATTCTAAAAGAGAACGGCCAAGCGTAGTGTAGGCAGTCTCTTTAGTAGATCAGTTACATTTTCGAAGTGCTCTGCCAACAAAACGCAGTCTTTGGTTAGCCTTCCACACAACACTTTCTATGTGTTCTTTCCAATTTAAGTTGTTCCTAATTGTAATTCCTAGGTATTTAGTTGAAATTACGACCTTTAGATTATCGTATAACCGAAATTTAACGGATTCCATTTGGCACTCATGTGGATGACTTCACACTTTTCGTTATTTAGGATCAATTGCCAATTTCCGCACCATACAGATACCTTTTCTAAATCGTTTGGCAATTTATTTTGATCTTCTGATGATTTTATTAGTCGATGAACGACAGCGTCATCTGCAAATAACCTATGACTGCTGCTAAATTGTATCCCAAATCGTTTAAATAGATAAGGAAAAGCAAAAGGCCGATAACACTACTTTGGGGAACGCCAGAAATCACTTCTGTTTTACTCGATGACTTTTCGTCAATTACTACGAACTGTGTCCTCTCTGACAGGAAATCACGAATCCACGACTGTGACGATATTCCATAAGCACACAATTTCGTTACAAGCCGCTTGTGTGGTACAGTGTCAAAAGCCTTCCGGAAATCGAGAAATACGGAATCAAAAATGGCTCGGACCACTATAGGACTTAACTTCTGAGGTCATCAGTCCCCTAGAACTTAGAACTACTTCAACCTAACTAACCTAAGGACATCACACACATCCATGCCCGAGGCAGGATTCGAACCTGCGACCGTAGCGGTCTCGCGGTTGCAGACTGTAGCGCCTAGAACCGCTCGGCCACTCCGGCCGGCAAATACGGAATCGGTCTGAAATTCCTTGTCAATGGCACTCAACACGTCGTTCGTGTAAAGAGCTAATTGTGTTTCTTAGGAACAATGTTTTCTAAATCCGTTTTGACGTTGTGCCAATAGATCGTTTTCTTCGAGGTAATTCATAATGTTCGAACACAATGTATGTTCCAAAATCCTGCTGCATATCGACGTTAATGATACGTGGCTGTAATGTAATGGATTACTCCTACTACCTTTCTTGATTACTGGCGTGCCCTGTACAACTTTCCAGTCTTTGGATACGGATCTTTCGGAGAGCGAAATATTATTAAAGACAGTTATATTTTTTAAAAAGGTGGCTCAGTGAGTAAGTGCCAGACTACAAATCCATAGGTTTGAGGTTCGAATCCCTCTTTCTGAAATGATTTGTGTACCTGAAAACTGTCTATTTGCACCATGGTTCGAATTCAAGTTAAACTGTAGCTCCCCTATGGCTTCCTCGATAAGCCAAGGCAAAGGGCGAAGGATGACAAACACTAAACGCCTCCATAAGCTTAGTAAAGCACTGTATTCAAACACGGCAGTGGGCTGACGACAGCTTTACCTTTTGCATAAATCTACTCTTAGGGAAGGCAGGTAGTATAGATTCATTCGAAGAATGATAAGGAAGTGTAATTCATCTACGAACACGGCCTACTCATCCTACCTATTCAAGAGTATTTTTCGTTTTGTGGGATGTTTACTAAATTATATTCATGCATGTTTTCGTTGAGAGAAGCAATAATAAAAACATCATGTCTAACAGAAACGTTTAGGCCTGCCTTTAAATTTCGAGAGTGGACATTCCCAGACAGGGCAACCAGCTCACCATTTCCTCCCACATAAACTCCTTGTAACGACCAAGAGGGTAAAATAAGAGAGATCAGAGGTTACAGGAAGGCGTCCTCGCGGCATAAAATTATGTCTTGTATGTATGTATTACGTGAGACCTGGAAACGTTGTTACGTGGGCTGATTGTCGCAAATCTCATTTCTCAGTCGCTGCCGCTGCTTTGCGGTCTAAACTCAAACTACACTACACACGCAATATGAGTAGTGTGTACTGATAGTCTAGTTCCTGGTTACATTTTTCTGGATTTTACTTGTGTTTTGTGGGTATGCAGTTGTAAGTGTTCATTTGTTGATGTACGTAATTGTCATTATTCACTATTTATTCAATGAAGGCTACAGCTCAGCTATTATCTATTTTTTATAACAAATGCTTAATGTTATTCTGTATCAAACTTTAGGTTAGGCTCAAAATCTATTTTTTCAGCTGGTTTTTGTCTCAAAACCCTGTTTAGTATAGCCTGTCTCACAAATCACAGGTAGATCGTCACATGTGACAGCCTACCTCGGTGCGATACTTTAGCAGTTTCTTCGCTTGATCGGATGAAGACGGAGAGAAGCCATAATAAAAGAGAAACCGAGGTGACTTTGCTTCAGAAAGCATGTTTGCAGCAATGGGAAAGGTAAAAACAGAGGGATCATCAATTGGGTTATCGAACTTTAGCGAGAGATCTTGAGACAAATCCCTGAAATGAAATGAGAAGATAATTCGACCTCCCACCACAATCGGTTAGTTTCTCACTACAGTCTGATGACGACGAGAAGGAATTAAAACAATGTGTTCTTCTAAGTGTCGACGTTTAAGAAATCAAAAGCTTTGGTATATGATTTTTGCATGGCAAACTCTGGTAAACATTGTAAGTTCCACCAACGTGAGTAAGTCATCTCTTGTACTAAGGCCTTTACCCACGGCTGGGGATATGAAAAAATAGAGATTGAAATAACTCTCAAAAAAGAGATGCAGTAATTTTAATTGATTCACCAGTAAAAGAAAGTTTGAAGAACTAGCTACAGCGTACGTAAAAAAAAACCCTCAATGAAACGTCTGTTTAGAAAAGCAGTTAATAAAACGAGAATTCGGAAAAAATAATAATGGAAGTAAAAAGCAGAAAGATAGAAAATCTCAATTAGTGAAGAAGAGGACGACGACCATTTTTGTTTATTTGTAGTTAGGTATTTTCTCACAGTTAAGCTACGGAAAATGTATGTAAGAAGGAGGAACACGTATTTTGTATTCCAGGGACAAATAACTTTTATACATGTCAAAAAATCAGAGCACTGAAAGACCTGGGTCGAAACAAGGCCCCCGGAGTAGACAACATTCCATTGGAACTAGTGATGCCCTTGGGAGAGTCAGTCCTGTCAAAACTCTACCATCTGGTGAGCGAAATGTATGAAACAGGCGAAATACCCTCAGACTTCAAGAAGAATATAATAATTCCAATCCCAAAGAAAGCAGGTGTCGACAAATGTGAAAATTACCGAACAATCAGTTTAATAAGGCACAGCTGCAAAATACTAACACGACTTCTTTACAGACGAATGAAAAAACTAGTAGAAGCCGCCCTCGGGGAAGATCAGTTTGGATTCCGTAGAAACACTGGAACACGTGAGGCAATACTGACCTTACGACTTATCTTAGAAGAAAGATTAAGGAAAGGCAAACCTACGTTTCTAGCATTTGTAGACTTAGAGAAAGCTTTTGACAATGTTGACTGGAATACTCTCTTTCAAATTCTAAAGGTGGCAGGGGTAAAATACAGAGAGCGAAAGGCTATTTGCAATTTGTACAGAAACCAGATGGCAGTTATAAGAGTCGAGGGACATGAAAGGGAAGCAGTGGTTGGGAAGGGAGTAAGACAGGGTTGTAGCCTCTCCCCAATGTCATTCAATCTGTATAATGAGCAAGCAGTAAAGGAAACCAAAGAAAAATTCGGAGTAGGTATTAAAATCCATGGGGAAGAAATAAAAACTTTGAGGTTCGCCGATGACATTGTAATTCTGTCAGAGACAGCAAAGGAGTTGGAAGAGCAGTTCAATGGAATGGACAGTGTCTTGAAAGGAGGATATAACATGAACATCAACAAAAGCAAAACGAGGATAATGGAATGTAGTCGAATTAAGTCGGGTGATGCTGAGGGAATTAGATTAGGAAATGAGACACTTAAAGTAGTAAAGGAATTTTGCTATTTGGGGAGCGAAATAACTGATGATGGTCGAAGTAGAGAGGATACAAATGTAGACTGGATTCAGAAGGATGTAGGTTGCAACAAGTACTGGCAGATGAAGCAGCTTGCACAGGATAGAGTGGCGTGGAGAGCTGCATCAAACCAGTCTCAGGACTGAAGACCACAACAACTACAGAGGCAGCATGGCTGACTATTTGTGGAGGGGACTTCCAAAGAATTGTTTAGTTCGTGCCACGCCGACTCGTTGCACTATTTCGGGCAGAAGGAAGTCCTGTATGATGTTAGGAGGTATACCGTGACTTTTGTCACCTCTATTATAAGGCAAACGGCCTATGGTTGGTTGTGTAAAATGGCCAATGGTTAAAAAAAGAAATGAAACTGATGTAAGCGTTTGAAACGTGATATTGCAAGAGACGGTTGAAGATCAGGTGGACTTCTAGAATCATGAATGAACGTGGACTGCTGAAAGTAAAAAAGAAAAATGCCTAATCAAGAATACGATGAACCGATGACACAATATTGTTGGGTACATGTTAAATAAGCCGTTATTGAAAACTCTAATTGAAGGGATGAAGGAAGGAAACAGTCGCAGCAGCAGGATTAGATATAGGTAGGTAACAGCACACCGTTGACGACGCAGAACACAGCAGTAATGCTGAACAGAGGAGCTGGCAAGCGTCAGGGCTGGAAGGTGTCAGGGTTGATGACCGAACGAACACGATTTTTTTAAAAGTCATCACGCTTCTTATCGGGTTGGTGCAGCCCGTCACGAATTCATCTCCTGCGCCAAACTCTTCATTTCAGAGCAACACCTGCACCCTACGTCCTCAATTATTTGTTGGATGTGTTCCAATCTCTGTCTTCCCCTACAGTTTTAACCCTGTACAATTCACTGTGGTACGCCTACTATGGAGGTTAGTCCCTGATACCTTGATGTCATACTATCCAGTTTCATCTTCTTGTCAGTGTTGTCCATATGTCCCTTTCTTCGACAATTCTGGAGAGAACCTCCTCATTGCCTATTTTATTAGTCCACATGATTCTCAACATTCTTCTGCAGCGACACATCTCACAGGGGGAAGGCCTCAGACACGACCAACCGATTCGGCTCAAATTTGGCACGTCGCTTCTGTACAACCTAAAACGAAGGAATCTAAAATATTTTGGGTCAACACCCCCGCAATTTTGAGAAAATCACCCGTAAAGGTTATGATGAGAAATCGACTCAAAATTGGCGGGATCGATAGATAATGGTATATATAGCATTTTTCATCATCATCAGGTATAGGGCAATTTTCTCAAAATTGCGGGAATGTTGACCCAAAATATCTTAGATTCCTTCGTTTTACGTTGTACACAAGCGACCTGCCAAATTTGAGCCGAATCGGTTGGCCGTGTCTTAGGCCTTCCCCTTGTCAGGTGCTTGGATTCTCTTCTGTTCTAATTTTCCCACTGTCCATGGTTCACTATGCAATTCTGTGGTCCAAACGTACATTGTTAGAAATTTGTTCCCTGAATTGAGGCCCGTGTTTGACTTCTCTTGGCCAGGAATGCCCTCCTTGCCCCTGCTGGTCTGCATTTCTGATGTCCTCCTTACTCTGTCCGTCACGGGTTATTTCGCTTCCAAGGTAGCAGAATTCCTTAATTTCGTTGACTTCGTGATCACCGATTTTGATGTCAAGTTTCTCGCTGTTCTCATTTCTAGTACGTCTCGTTACTTCTGTCTTTTTCCGGTTCATTCTCAATCCATATTCTGTTCTCAATACACTGTTCACTCATTTCAACAGATCCTTTAATTTTTCTTAACGTTCACTGAGGATAGAACGTTATAGCGTGTATCACTGATACCTTTCCACACTGAATTTTAATTCGATTCCTGGATTTTTCTTTTATTTCTGTCATTGCTTCTTCGATGTAGAAATTGAACAGATAGGTGATAGATCGTAGCCCTATCTTACTCCCTTTTTAATCCGAGCACTTCGATCTTGGTCTCACAGTCTTCTTGCTTGATTCTTGTACATGTTATAAATCACCCATCTTTCTCAATAGCTTACTCCTACTTTTATTACAATTTCGAACATCTTTCACCATTTCACATTTTCGAAGGCTTTTTCTAGGCCGACGAATCCTATGAGCGTATATTGATTTTTTTAAAGAGCTTGAAATCTTCACTGTAGCCTCGCAATATATACCGGGTGATCAAAAAGTCAGTATAAATTTGAAAACTTAATAGACCACAAAATAATGTAGATAGAGAGGTACAAATTGACACACATGGTTGGAATGTTATGGGGTTTTATTAGAACAAAAGAAAAAAACAAAGTATTGCTAGGTGCGTGAAAGATCTCTTGCACGCGTCGTTTGGAGATGAACGTGTGCTCAGTCGCCACTTTCGTCATGCTTGGCCTGGTCCCCAGGCCTCAGTCCGTTCGACTATTGGCTTTGGGATTACCTGAAGTCGCAAGTGTATCGTGATCGACCGACATCTCTAGGGATGCTGAAAGACAACATTGTCCGTGATTTATTCAGTTTTCAAATTTATACTGACTTTTTGATCATCCGGTGAATTCACTTCTGAAATTTGTTATTAACAATCCGAACGAATTCAAAAGTAATAGCAGTGTACATGGCTACAGCACTAGGAGAAAGGATGATCTTCACTACTCAAGGTTAAATCTAACTTTGGCTCAGAAGGGGGTAAATTATGCTCCCACAAAAGTCTTTGGTCACTTACCTAATAGCATCAAAAGTCAGACAGATAGCCACATAGCATTTAAAAGGAAATTAAAAGAATTTCTTAATGGCAACTCCTCCTGCTCATTAGATGAATTTTTGGATACAGTAAGTGGGTAATTTCCCAACACCCACAAAAAAATTGAGTGTCATGTAACATTTTGTGTAATGCAATATCTTGTGTAGACACCTTTTTTTAACCTGACACGTTCCACATCATTACGAAGTGTCGTCTTCATGATCTATGGAGCAAGTACTAATCTAATCTAATCTTCTTCAGCCCACTTCCATTATCAAACGTAACGGCAGAGCTGCCTCGCTGGTACCTTTACTTTTTCTAAAGCCAAACAGATAGTCATCTAATAGATCCCCAAATTTCTTTTACATTTCTCCGTACATTATTCTTATCAGTTTGAAAAATTGTTTAAATGGCTCTGAGCACTATGGGACTTAACTTCTAAGGTAATCAGTCCCCTAGAACTTAGAACTACTTAAACCTAACTAACCTAAGGACATCACACACATCCATGCCCGAGGCAGGATTCGAACCTGCGACCGTAGCGGTCGCGCGGTTCCAGACTGTAGCGCCTAGAACCGCTCGGCCACCCCGGCCGGCATTCTTATCAGTTTCTCGTATACATGAAATATTAAGCTGGCTCTGTGATATCTTTCACATCTTTCTACCCTTGCAATCATTAGAACTGTGCGAGTGATATTTTTCCGGAAGTTTGATGGTGCGTCGCCGTTCTCATGAATTTTACACAAACAGATTTATTGGAAAAAAGATGCATCTTTCTCGGAATATGCATGTAGTCTGTGGACAGACTTCCAGCCATTGCCATTTGGTTACCTGTGTGTGACTTACATTTCTGTTTGTTACTGACTGAAATAAGGACAATCTCAATTCTTGTTATTCACTGTAACAGCGAAATTAAAAGCAAACCTCTAAATGGGGTAAATTGAACTGCTGAACGCCGAATAACTGCTATTGTGATAGATAGTGATTTGATAAATATTGATATACTCTCTCGCAGAAACTTTTAAAGCTAAGAGAATGTAAAGCTTCCACGTAGCCTATCAGGCGTGAAGAAGAATTTGTTGCCGCCCGAATACGAAGCCGGAAACTACCCGGGAATGGTATTCAGTGACAATAATACAAGCCAAACAGATAGTCATCTCATAGATCCCCAAATTTCTTTTATATTTCTCCGTACATTATTCTTATCAGTTTGAAAAATCATTTAAATGGCTCTGAGCACTATGGGACTTAACTTCTAAGGTCATCAGTCCCCTAGAACTTAGAACTACTTAAACCTAACTAACCTAAGGACATCACACACATCCATGCTCGAGGCAGACTGTAGCGCCTAGAACCTCTCGGCCACCCTGGCTTGCATTCCTATCAGTATCTCGTATACATGAAGTATTAAGCTGGCTCTGTGATATCTTTCACACCTTTCTACCATTGCAATCATTAGAACTGTGCGGGTGATATTTTTCCGGAAGTTTGATGGTACGTCGCCGTTCTCATAATTTTACACAAACAGATTTATTGGAAAAAAGATGCATCTTTCTCGCAATATGCATGTAGTCTGTGGTTAGACTTCCAGCCATTTCCATTTGGTTGCCTGTGTGTGAATTACATTTCTGTTTGTTACTGACTGAAATAAGGACAATCTCAATTCTTGTTATTCATTGTAATAGCGAAATTAAAAGCAAACCTCTAAATGGAGTAAACTGAACTGTTGAACGTCGAATGACTCCTATTAGGACAGATAATGATTCGATAAATATTGATATACTCTCTCAAAGATGCTTTCAAAGATAAGTGAATGTAAAGCTTCCACGTAGCCTATCAGGCACGAAGAAGAATTTGTTGCCGTCCGAATACGAAGCCGGAAACTACCCGGGAATGGTATTCAGTGACAATAATACACGTTTCACAAGTGTGTCGTGCAGTGATCTTCCGAACCTTGAAGTGGATCGCCTGGCCCATTACCGCGCTATCTCGTCACGTGACAATCACCTGCTGACGCCCCCCTCGGGCACTAGCGACGCTCCACCCGTGAAACTGAAACCTTGGGGAATGTCGAAACGCCACGTGTTGGGACAAATTACTCTACTTATTTCCATCATGCTGGATGACATCTACATCTACATGTATACTCTGCAAAACACTTTTAAGTACGTGGCAGAGGGTTCATTGAGCCACTTTCACAATAATACTCTTTTATTCCAATCTCGTACAGCGCGCGGAAAAAACGAACACCTATATCTCTCCGTGCTCGCTCTGATTTCCATTGTTTTCTTAAAATTATCGTCTCTGCCTACATAGGTCGGCGTCGTCAACAAAATATTTCAGCATTCGGAGGATAAAATTGGAGATCGAAATTTCGTGAGAAGATTCTGCCACAACGCAAAACGCCTTTGTTTTAATGATGTTCACTCCAAATCCTGTATAATTTCAGTGACACTCACTCCCCAGTTTCGCGATCATACAAAATTGCTGCCCTTCTTTGTACTTTCTCGACCTACCTGGGTAAGGATCCCACACCGCGCAGTAGTATTCTAACGAAACTTTGCCTCGAAACCTGGCAGAAAATCCAAAGAGATTCTGGTCGTATGTGAAGTATCTTAGCGGCAAGAAACAATCAGTGCCTTCTCTGCACGATAGCAATGGAGACACTACGCTTGTCCGTCCTCTTTTCGAATACTGCTGCGTGTTGTGGGATCCTTACCAGATAGGACACGCGGAGTACATAGAAAAAGTTCAAAGAAAGGCAGCACGTTTTGTATTATCGCGAAATATGGGAGAGAGTGTCACAGAAATGATACAGGATTTGGGCTGGACAACATTAAAAGAAAGGCATTTTTTGTTGCGACGGAATCTTCTCACGAAATTCCAATCACCAACTTTCTCCTCCGAATGCGAAAATATTTTGTTGTCACCTACCTACATAGAGAGGAACGATCACCAAGATAAAATAAGGGATATCAGAGCTCGTACAGAAAGATATAGGTGTTCATTCTTTACGCAAGATTGGAATAATAGAGAATTGTGAAGGTGGTTCGATGAACACTCTGGCAGGCACTTAAATGTGATTCGCAGAGTATCCATGTAGATGAAGATGAAATGTAGGACGGACAAACGTAGTGTAGACAGTCTCTTTAGTAGATCTGTTACATTTTCTAAGTGTCCTGCCAATAAAACGCAGTCTTTGGTTAGTCTACCACACACTACATTTCCTATGTATGCTTTCCAATTTAAGTTGTCGTAATTGTGTTTCCTAGGTATTTAGTTAAATTTACGGCCTTTTGATTTGACTGATTCATCGTGTAATCGACGTTTAACGGATTGCTTTTAGCACTCATGTGGATGACCTCACATTTTTTGTTATTTAGGGTCAATTGCCTATTCTTGCACCAAACAGATACCTTTTAAAAATCGTTTTACAATTTGTTTTGACGTTCTGATAACTTTATTAGTCGATGAAAGACAGCATCATCTACAAACAACCTAAAGTGGCTGCTCAGACTATCTCCTAAATTGTTTATATGGATAAAGAACAGCAAAAGGCCTATAACATTACCTTAGGGAATGCCAGAAATCACTTCTGTTTTACTCGATGACTTTCTCCCAGTTACTACTACCTCTCTGACAGGAAGTCACGAATCCAGTCACACAACTGAGACAATATTCCATAAGCACGCAATTTCGTTACATGCCGCTTGTGTGGTACCGTGTCAAAAGCCTTCTGGAAATCTAGAAATACGGAATCGATTTGAAATCCCTTCTCAATAGCTCTCAACACTTCGTGTGAGTAAAGGGCTAGTGTTGTTTCACAAGAACGATGTTTTCGAAATCCGTATTCAAAAAAATGGCTCTGAGCACTATGGGACTCAACTGCTGTGGTCATCAGTCCCCTAGAACTTAGAACTACTTAAACCTAACTAACCTAAGGACATCACACACATCCATGCCCGAGGCAGGATTCGAACCTGCGACCGTAGCAGTCCCACGGTTCCGGACTGCGCGCCTAGAACCGCGAGACCACCGCGGCCGGCAAATCCGTATTGATTGTGTGTCAGTAGACCATTCTCTTCGCGATAATGCATAATGTTCGAATACAATATATGTTCCAAAATCCTGCTGAAAATCGATTTTAATGTCAATAGGCAGCTGCTTACAATGATTCAATTATAATACCAAATCGTCAAAGATGCACAGAAACTTGTTTTCATTTAAATACACAAGGTCCGAAACTGGTCACCGTTTAAATCTAAACAAACGTCTGAGCAACTTTGTCAGTTTTGTAATTTTACGGATCGATTAATCTGCTGCAGTCACCGGTGCGCGTGTACATCCTAAAGGCTGCATCTTAATACGACTGTCAACGTGTGGTGCGGTGTGAGCTTTGAAGTACTGTGCTGAAGTAATATCTTAATAGTAGTAGTAGTAGATTTATTCGTCCGTAGCTCTCATTTTACAAGGATATAGGACATGTCAAGATATTTACCAATTTAAAATAAGCTAATTCGCATACACATACATTTACAGACTTCTAGTTAGAGATAATCATTAGATTTACTTCTGGTATACAATACTTCTTTTACAAATAACTTATTAAATAATGTAATGCTATACTGTTCACTCGTATCTCACTATCAGTCACTGCACACACTATACACACGTTGTTTTATAACACTTCACTTACTACACACACAAACACACACACACTGGTGATTTCTGGGCCATTTTCTGTACCACAACTTCCTGAAAACCTGAGATAGCATCCCTCTATAATGAGCGAGATGTTGTCTCAGAAAGAGGAAGAGGTGTTAGTATCGTGCAATGCATAACTTGGGGGTACATTTTTCTAGAAAAGGAAAAAAGAAAGAAAAAACATAGTGCGAAGGTGTTATGTGGTATGTAGGATGTTTTATAATCATTATTATTATTTATTTGTATAACATTTTTTTAACAAACCCCTACTCTGTTTTATCTAAGTAACCCTTCAATGTAAAAAATGTATTGCGCAACAGGTACTTTTTAGCTGTTTAAATAAGTGTATTTTTGAAATTTCTTTTATATATTTTGGTAATTTATTGTACAGTTTTATTCCTAGGTAGAAAATGCCGCTTTGAGTTTTATGCTTATTTTTTCTTGGCAAATGTAAGTTGAGCATAGCTCTTGTTCCATGGTCATGGATAGAACTGTTTGTGCTGTAATTTCCAATGTCATTTTTGACACGTACAACTGACTGGTAAATGTATTCACACGGAACAGTTAAATCCTAAAGCATAGTGACGCGATGTGATGTAATCCTGTCGATTTCCCCGCTGCTTTGTCAATTTATGATCGACTACCGATTTTCTCTATTTCGCGAGTTCCAAGCAACTCTCAAAATTGTTTCACATTACAGCCCTTTAGGCAGTCTGTGCTGCAGCGGCTGCTTGGTTTGGTTTTGTCTCAGCCATGGACATTTCCGTCAGATATGTCCATGTTTCCATTACTTGTAACAATGCCACAACAATCTTCATGAATGTTCCCCTGATGTAAGGGAAATCTGGGAAAAATGTCAATCCAGGAGCTCCTGAAATAGGGCTGTCCAAACACTGGGAAACTATCTGAAACGAATTACACTTCTCTTATTAGAGAAACTCAACTCACCACCTAAATGCTGTTGAAAATGACGGCATTCTATCCAGCGGGGTCATAACCGAATCTCCTAGGAATCCAGCAGATCCCTGCCATTGTCTCAATGTATCAAAAATTCCATGCCCCCTGCTATTGTCTAAAAGCCGGATCGGCTACATTACTGCCATCAAAAACTTTCCCCTACCGATTCGGAGATGATAACGAGATGATTTAATTGGTTCATGTGTCACCAAAAACTGTGTTGTGTTGACAAATTAGACAAATTTATGAGACCAGTAAAGAACTATTACCAGTGCCAGTTGTTTTGTAATCCTAGAACTGTTTGATTCCCAAAAACTGAGGAATGATCTGGCCAGGTTGTTTTCAAGAGGATAATGCAACACCGTTCTCCGGCTTGGAATTGTTGAACGTACTTAACGAGAAGGTCTACTTATGATGGATTGGTAGATGTATTGTACGCTATTGTACGCCTATCTCGAAATACACATCTTATATCTTTGCCACTTTTTTGTTCATATCCAAAAAATACATTTTCTATTCCCTTAACTTTAAAATGAGGGCAACTACAGCCGAAATTCTGTACGTTGAATAATAAGTCTTCCGCTCACGCTATAAAAGGCTTTTAATGAAAGGTCGCGATTGGTTTCATATTCCTAAAATGCATCAGGTGATCTGTACATTGGAGGAATAACATATTTATTCTTCAGAAAATCACTTTTTAGAAGTTATTGTTGTTGTGGTTTTCAGTCCTGAGACTGGTTTGATGCAGCTCTCCATGCTACTCTATCCCGTGCAAGCTTCTTCATCTCCCAGTACCTACCGCAACCTACATCCTTATGAATCTGCTTAGTGTATTCATCTCTTGGTCTTCCTCTACGATATTTACCCTCCACGCTGCCCTCCAATACTAAATTGGTGATCCCTTGATACCTCAGAACATGTCCCACCAACCGATCCCTTCTTCTAATCAAGTTGTGCCACAAACTTCTCTTCTCCCCAATCCTATTCAATACTTCCTCATTAGTTATGTGATCTACCCATTTATTCTTCTGTAGCACCACATTTCAAAAGCTTCTATTCTCTTCTCGTCCAAACTATTTATCGTCCATGCTTCACTTCCATACATGGCTACACTCCATACAAATACTTTCAAAAATGGCTTCCTGACACTTAAATCTATATTCGATGTTAACAAATTTCTCTTCTTCAGAAACGCTTTATTGCCATTGATAGTCTACATTTTATATCCTCTCTACTTCGACCATCATCAGTTATTTTGCTCGCCAAATAGCAAAACTCCTTAACTACTTTAAGTGTCTCATTTCCTAATCTAATTCCCTCAGCATCACCCGACGTAATTCGACTACATTCCATTATCGTCGTTTTGCTTTTGTTGATGTTCATCTTATATCCTCCTTCAAGACACTATCCATTTCGTTCAACTGCTCTTCCAAGTCCTTTGCTGTCTCTGACAGAATTACAATGTCATCGGCGAACCTCAAACTTTTCATTTCTTCTCCGTGGATTTTAATACCTACTCCAAATTTTTCTTTTGTTTCCTTTACTGCTTGCTCAATATACACATTGAGTAACATCAGGGAGAGGCTCACTCCCTTTCCAACCACTGCTTCCCTTTCATGACCCTCGACTCTTATAACTGCCATCTGGTTTCTGTACAAATTGTAAATAGCCTTTCGTTCCCTGTATTTTACCCCTGCCACCTTCAGAATTTGAAAGAGAGTATTCCAGTCAACATTGTCAAAAGCTTTCTCTAAGTTTACAAATGCTAGAAACGTAGGTTTGCCCTTCCTGAATCTAGCTTAAAAGATAAGTCGTAGGGTCAGTATTGCCTCACGTGTTCCAACATTTCTACGGAATCCAAACTGATCTTCCCCGAGGTCGGCTTCTACTAGTTTTTCCATTCGCCTGTAAAGAATTCGTGTTAGTATTTTGCAGCTGTGACTTATTAAACTGATAGTTCGATAATTTTCACATATGTTAGCACCTGCTATCTTTGGGATTGTAATTATTATATTCTTCTTGAAGTCTGAGGGTATTTCGCCTGTTTCATACACCTTGCTCACCAGATGGTAGAGTTTTGTCAGGACTGGTTCTCCCAAGGCCGTCAGTAGTTCTAATGGAATGTTGCCTACTACGGGGGCCTTGTTTCGACTCAGGCCTTTCAGTGCTCTGTCAAACTCTTCACGCAGTATCGTATCTCCCATTTCATCTTCATCTGCATCCTCTTCCATTCCCATAAAATTGCCCTCAAGTACATCGCCCTTGTATAGACCCTCTATATACTCCTTCCACCTTTCTGCTTTCCCTTCTTTGCTTAGAACTGGTTTTCCACCTGAGCTCTTGATGTTCATACAAGTGATTCTCTTATCTCCAAAGGTGTCTTTAATTTTCCTGTAGGCAGTATCTATCTTACCCCTAGTGAGATAAGATTCTACATCCTTACATTTGTCCTCCAGTCATCCATGCTTAGCAATTTAGCAGTTCCTATCGATCTCATTTTTGAGACGTTTGTATTCCTTTTTGCCTGCTTCATTTACTGCATTTTCATATTTTCTTCTTTCATCAGTTAAATTCAATACATCTTCTGTTACCCAAGGATTTCTACTAGCCCTCGTCTTTTCACCTACTTGATCCTCTGCTGCCTTCACTACCTCATCCCTCAAAGCTACCTATTCTTCTTCTACGGTATTTGTTTCCCCCATTCCTGTCAATTGTTCCCTTACGCTCTCCCTGAAACTCTGTACAACCTCTGGTTTAGTCAGTTTATCCAGGTCGCATCTCCTTAAATTCTCACCTTTTTGCAGTTTCTTCAGTTTTAATCTACAGATCATAACCAATAGATTGTCTCAGAGTCCACATCTGCTCCTGGAAATGTCTTACAATTTAAAACCTGGTTCCTAAATCTCTGTCTTACCATTATATAATCTATCTGATACCTTTTAGTATATCCAGGATTCTTCCATGTATACAACCTTCCTTTATAATTCTTGAACCAATTTTCGTCACCCTTCACTATCTGAATAATTTCTTTTATTTCATCACACATTTCTTCAATTTCTTCGTCATCTGCAGAGCTAGTTGGCATATAAACTTGTATTACTGTAGTAGGCGTGGGCTTCGTATCTATCTTTGCCACAATAATGCGTTCACTATGCTGTTTGTAGTAGTTTACCCGCATTCCTATTTTCCTATTCATTATTAAACCTAGTCCTGCATTACCCCTATTTGAATTTGTGTAGTCACCTGACCAGAAGTCTTGTTCCTCCTGCCACCGAACTTCACTAATTCCCACTATATCTAACTTTAACCTATCCATTTCCTTTTTTAAATTTTCTAACCTACCTGCCCGATTAAGGGATCTGACATTCCACGCTCCGATCCGTAGAACGCCAGTTTTCTTTCTCTTTTTAGAAGTAAGTGATTATAATCACATAAGGCCGTTAAGAATAGTATAATTACATTATCTTTTAAATCATTGTACTATATAGGAAAAGCAGGTACAGCAAAAGTTGATGGGTCATCTTCAAAGCGATGGTTCAAGATTAAATGACTGAGGCTGAAAGCAACCTGTAAAATAATTGCATATCTCAGTAACTACAAAAAAGAGAAGATATCGGAAAGACCGTAGATGTCCTAAGGACTTCTGAATAAACAATATCAGATAAACGTATCCTAACTTTAAGTAGGAGCCAGATAAAAAAAGAAACAAGGCTGAACACGTATCTCATCCCTAGACTGCTCAAGGAGCTAACACGGCATCAAGCTGAACTCAACTGGCAGAATGCTACCTATGTTTACGGCCGGGGATATTCATAAATAACTGTTAAAATTCATGGTGAAACCTTCACCTGTCCTTTATTTTCCACAATTCCCTACTAGTTTCGGTCAGTGACCATTATCAAGCTTAGCCTGAAACGAATAAATCAAATCATTAGAGATTACACAGTTTACAAGGGAAATATAAGGCTAACTACTGTATCACTTTCTGGCATAAACAGCATGTTGTAATTTGAATAAAAGTGCTTTGCTGTTTTGAGCCCACCGTAGTACGTAAAAATTCTTCACAGTAACTGTGTGATAGTTTTCATCAAGAAGCAAGTCAACATCGATAACTAGTAACACATAGACAGATGTAATTAGGCCGAATAGTCAAGGATGCAGTCAAAGACAACGCCATGTCATTGATAAAACCTGTAGTACATGCTCTCAATAATTGTATCAATTTACTAAGAGGTACATGACAAACTTTAGTTCCATGTAAACACTGTACATTACTGAGCTAGATAGTGCAATTCCGTATATACAAACGTAATACATCAAGAAATGCCACAATCACGACCCTTTCAATCTAAAATTTTCGTAACTGCAGAAAATAAGTCGGCTTAAACCAAATTACAGGTCGTATCAACGATCTTCCGTCCAAGACCCAACCAAAAATACCATACAATACACTGGAAGCCAGGGGGTGTGTTGGGTTGGTAATGGATCTAAGGGCTCACGCCTAACTATCAGAAAAACCTGATGTGAAGTAGAAAATAAAAAATTATCACAGGACCTATGCTACTCAGTCAGATGCAAGCCAGTTGTGTGTCACATATGCAGTCGTAAAAATACCTAACTTTACACATATTTAGAAACAACATACCATAACCAGTATATCTTATGTGTAAGGACTCATCAAAATGTTGCATTTAAGATTTAATTATCTGTCACCAGAAAATATTCTGTTTCCAAAAGGAAAGTTAACCAATCTATTTTAGAAACCACACTGTATACACAAAACAGTTAAAACACAGGTTTACTCAAAGAGTGTAAAACAAGGTTAACACGAGGAACATATATATACTTAAAACTTCTGTTGAACAGTGGGGCCCAACAAGAGAAGCTCGATCTCCAAACCTTTCTATAATTACAGTAGAACATCCAACCAGTCTGTGTTACAAACCCTCACATAGAATAGACTTCTCATAAGTAGTATCGCCAACGCTGCTGTGATCCCGCGCGGAAAATAGCGCATGCACAAAGTTATCAGAAAGGATGAGTCGTGTGCACAGACGAGCAGGATGGAAAGTGGCTGTACAGTGTTACTAAACTAAATGTCCAACAAGCAAGGCGATGCATATATTAACATCTAAAGGCAATGCGTAAAGAATATGCTTCTCGGCACGAATACATAAATACGTCTTTAAACAATCCAAATTATCCAAAAGGCTTCAGGCTTCTGTGGAGTAAATTGGCTGTGCGTTATTTTACGATTTTTTTTTTTTTTTTGCTGAGCCATATATTTACAATTCGACCAAAATATTAAGTGTCTTTTCGTTGCTTTCTCGATGCAGTATCTGAAGATCAGAAGGGAGATCCGTAACTGAAGGCGGATTTGCAGCTTGGGTTATTTTGAGATACGCATTAACTAGCTTTAATTCACAAGTGAATTTACACTATAGAAACCTTTTGATAGATTTTGATTGTTGAAATAAGCAGTTTATTGGTTCCTAGGAGCATATTCTTTACACATGGCCTTTAGGTATCAGTATATTCTTCTCCTTGCTTGTGGGAGGTTTAGTGTAGTAACAGTATATATCTACTTTCCATCCCCCTCGTCGATACACACGACTCAGCCGTTCTATAACTTTGTGCACGCGCCATTTCCCGCACGGTCTCACAACAGCATTCTGCCAGTTTAACTCAATCTGATGCCGTTATTACCTTCCTGAGGAGTCTACGGATAAGTTGTGTGTGCAGCCTTGTTTCCTTTTCATCTGATTCCTACTTCAAGTTAGGTTACGTTTATCTGTTATTGTTTATTCAGATATCCTCACGGCACCTATGGTCTTTCCGATATCTTTCCTTTTTTGTAGTTAGTGAGATATGCCCTTCTTTTATACGTTGCTTTTCGGGCTCAGCCATTTTATATTGGACCACCACTTTACATTGAGGATGGGACTTGCCTCAACATGTTTTTCCTGTGTTCTATAATGATTTAAAAGCTAATGCCAATACACTATAAAGGTTTTACGTGATTATGAACATTTATTTTTAAAACGTGGTTATTCCTAAAACAAATGTGTTATTCCTTCAATGCACAGATCACCTGATGCTGCATTTTAAGAATGTACTTTTAACAGCCTGAGCGGAAGGCTTTTTAATCAACACTGCTTATTCTCCCTTTTGGATTTGCATCTCTTGTATTTTTATTCGTGTTTGAGGTTAAAATCGACACCTCCGTGCCTTCATCAGTAGGTTTTGTTTATTGAAAAAATGTAAAAATAGAAGATATTTGAGGTTGTAACTGACCTAAGAATATGAGGCCTAGAGACAGTTTTTGTTCGTTTTTGTTCTTACCTTGAATTTACACTGCACGGTTTTGCAGGATCATCTGCATGGTGTCCTCTACTGATAGCTTGTTATCTGCAAACCAAACGACGTAAATGTGAATTTTATCAGTGAGTTAACATCTCCCTTGATTTTTAAAAACCCAGTGATCCAAAAGCTAGGTAGTAGAGAAATATTGAACAAAAACTGAAAAATATCAAAAATACATTCTCAAAAGGCCAAATAAAAAGAATGACACAAAAAGATCCAAAGACGTCCACTCTGAAATCTCTACCAAAGGTGCACAAGGAACATATCTCTTTAAGACTGGTCATCAGCTTCAGAAATGCTTCATCATACCAGCTAGCCCAACATACACACACGTTACTAAAGAAAATTACGCACTTCTGAAAACAAATGGAACCTAGAATACTCAGTAGAACTATCTGACAGAATCAAGAACACAGACATACCAGACACAGCAAAACTCATATCATTTGATGTCCCATCATTTTAACTTGCATTCCAACAAATGAAAGAAATGACATCGTCATACAAAATCTAAAATCACAAGGAAGCACAACAGACTCACACATTAATGAAATAGCAGCTGTCCTCAAGGCCATAACAGCAGAATTTTTTTTTTATGTTCAACGCAGAATTTTATTCCCAACATGAAGGACTGCCAATGGAATCGCCAATTGTGGCTTCGTAGCCGACATATTCATGAGCAACTTAGAGAACAAAATCTTCACACACACAGTAAAACCCAAAAATTTAAAGTTATGTACTAGTACCGTTATGTTGATGACGTAATGTGCCTGATTGATGAATCGCACACACACACATAGAACAGCTATACAATGAAATAAACAACTTACACCCAAAAATTTACTTTACGTTAGAAACAGAAACAGACGGCACACTAAATTTTCTGGATATCGCAACACGAAAAACAAACAGCACCCATGATTTCATAACATTCAGGAAACCGACAACCTTGAGCACCACCATTCTCGATATATTTAACCGCGCTGTGCCACAGAGGCAAGTAGGCTTCAGATTCATTCTCCCCAGACTGAACAGAACGCCCATAAGCAAACAGAATTAGACACAGGAGCTAAACACAATAAAACAAATAGCAGCGGAAAATGGTTACATGACCCATATGACAGAGAAATTAAACCAACAAATTTGCTATCAGAAGAGGAATGAACGCACCCCCCCCCCCCCCCCCACACACACACACAGATACACACACAAAGAACAGTCAACATATTAAAGAAACAGGGACTTCAAATAAGATACAGGACAGACAACACTCCACAGATGAAATCCAGAACTCAGCAGACATCCATAGGTAAATTCGACAGATCAGGAATATATGAAATCACAAGCAACGCTTGCCAATCAGTATACAAAGGACTAACATCCACGAATTTTAAAACAAGATACTCAGAGGCCTAAAAAGTAACAGCACCCGTAGCACGTTTGCTGACCACCTAATAGCTCATAACCATCATCCACTACAATAGCAACAGATTTAAAAACACTGAAATTCAGTCACAGCCTATACCATAAACTAGCAATGGAAGAAAACGTCCACATACAGTAGGCAATAGCAGAAGGCAAACAAGTTTTAAAAGAATGCACTTCAGTATGCAAAGGCACATTATTTAACGCACTAAAGGGACTTTACAGAAAAGGCCACAAAACAAACAGTTAAAGGAGCTAATCACACACACACACACACACACACACACACACGGAAAGAGAGAGAGAGAGGGGGGGGGGGGGAGGGAGAGAGAGGGAGAGGGAGAGAGAGAGAGAGAGAGAGAGAAAGTAAACAAAACTCGAATTCGGCGCCAGATTCATCAAACTCATCCGGGAACTAATAAAAGTCGACGGGGTTAGGACACACAACAACATCGATTACACCACATTTTGCGAAATGAAAAGGCGTTTGCTGAACCAAAATTATACTAACTATATTTAATATGTGTGTGCAGTGCTCTCAGAACGCGAAAGAAGAAGAAGGATCCGTCGCAACAAAACATGAGTAATAACGACTATATGCCCGCCCGGTTAGCCGTTCGGTCTAACGCACTGCTTTCCGTGCGGGAAGGCGTGCCGGTCCCCGGCACGAATCCGCACGGCAGATAAGTGTCGAAGTCCGGTGTGCCGGCCAGTCTGTGGATGGGTTTTAGGCGGTTTTCCATCTGCCTCGGCGAATGCAGGCTGGTTCTCCTTATTCCGCCTTAGTTACACTATGTCGGCGATCGCTGCGCAGACACTGTCTCTACGTACGCGTACATCGTATTTACTCTACCACGCAAACATTGGGGTTACACTCGTCTAGTGTGAGACGTTCCCCGGGGCAGTCCATTGGGGGCGGCGGTGGGGTGAGTGGACTGTTGTGGCCAGTTGTGGGGTTGTGTACAACTGCGGGTTATGGCGGGGACGAAGCCTCTCCCCCGTTCCTACGTCCCCAATTCAATACAATACAATAACAAATACATACGCAAACATTTTGCCACACGAAAATCACGTTTTCAAGTATCAACGGAGTTGTTAACTCGTTGATAAAATTGAATTTACATCGTTTGCTTTGCACATGAGAAGCTAGGGATTATAATTACAAATAACGTATATTGGAACGATCACATAGATAATGTTGTGGATAGAGCAAACCAAAAACTGCGATTCATTGGCAGAACACTTAAAAGGTGCAACAAGTCTACTAACGAGACTGCTTACGCCACGCTTGTCCGCCCTGTTCTGGAGTATTGCTGTGCAATGTGGGATCGGCACCAGGTGGGACTGACGGATGACATCGAAAAAGTACAAAGAAGGGCAGCTCGTTTTGTATTATCGCGAAATAGGGGAGATAGTGCCACCGCCATGATTCGTGAATTGGAGTGGCAATCATTAAAACAAAGGCGTTTTTCGTTGCGTCGGGATCTTCTCATGAAATTTCAATTACCAGTTTTCTCCTCCGACTGCGAAAACATTCTGTTGGCACCTACCTATATAGTGAGAAGTGATCATCACGATAAAATAAGAGCAACCAGGGCTCGCACAGAAAAATTTCAGTGCTCGTCTTTCGCCGTTCGCGAGAGGAACGGTAGAGAGACAGCTTGACGGTGGTACATTGAACCCTCTGCCAGGCACCTTATTGTGAATAGCGAGTAATCACGTAGATGTATCGTTGCAGGACACCACACAAATGGTCCTGCAAAACCGTATAATCTAAAATCAAGGTAAGAACAAAAACGAACAAAAATGTCTTTAGGTCTCTTTTGTTATATCAGTTACAACCTTAAATATGTTTCTCTTTTCACTGTTTTTCAATAAACAAAAGCCACTAATGATGGCACATAAGTGCCGAAACATGTTTGGGTAACAAGCAGAAACACTGTTTTCTATGAAAGGTGGAACCTATGCACAACAATTATTTATTCCGTTTGAATTTTATCTCATTTGCAAGAAAGTATAACGAAAGCAGTTGCCATGCTCCCTGCTGACAGCATTTATCGTAGATGTCGATGTATATTGCGCTCCAAATTGTGGCCGGCCCTATCTAAGTACAAAACAGTGTATTCTGTAAATTGTATACGGCTACATCTAAATCTGTGCTCCGCGAGCCACCTTATAAAGTGTGGCGAAGGATACTTCGTGTACCACAAGCGTTCCCCCTCTCCCCTTCCCCTAATTCCTTTTTCTATCACGAATGATGCGCGGTGAAGAACGACTGTTCGTAAGTCTCCGTGTGGGCTCGAATCTAATTCGCCTTTACAGTACTTCCTGAAATATATGTAGGCTAAACCAGTATATTAGTTGACTCTTCTAGGACCGTGCGTTTCCAGAATTTTAACAGTAAACATCGTGATGCACAATGACTCTCTCATAGCTTCTGCCATTGGAATTCGATGAACATTTTCGCGACGCTTCCTCTCTTACTACACTAACATGTGACGAAAAGTTCTTCTTTGGGTGCTCTGTTTCAACTATCAATTCCACTTGGTCTGTCCCACATTGGAGAGCAATGTTCAAAATCAGTCGAATGAGGGCTTTGTAAGCTCCTTCGTTGGTATATTACCCTCTTTGGAATTTGTCGAATGAATCTCAGTTTCGCATTTGCGTTTCTTAAGACTTTCTTTTAGTGGTCGTTCACTCTGTTCGCAATCGCCGAAATATTTAAAGCGTATGAATGTTTGCAGCGATTGTTACGTAATCATAATCAAACAATAACAGATCTCTTCGCCAGTTTACGCGCAGTAAGTTACGTTAATTATTTAAGTTGAGGTCAGATGCCAGTATTGATTTATCTGCATTTACAAGTTTTTAGCGTTTCAGCTTCTCTATATACAACAGCACCATTCACGAACAGCCTCTTTGGGCTTCCGCCGTTTCCGCTAGGTCACTTATACAGGGTGTTTAAAAAATGACCGGTATATTTGAAACGGCAATACAAACTAAACGAGCATCGATAGAAATACACCGTTTGTTGCAATATGCCTGGGACAACAGTACATTTTCAGGCAGACAAACTTTCGAAATTACAGTAGTTACAATTGTCAACAACAGATGGCGCTGCGGTCTGGGAAACTCTATAGTATGACATTTTCCACATATCCACCATGCGTAGCAGTAATATGGCGTAGTCTCTGAATGAAATTACCCGAAACCTTTGACAACGTGTCTGGCGGAATAGCTTCACATGCAGATGAGATGTACTGCTTCAGCTGTTCAATTGTTTCTGGATTCTGGCGGTACACCTGGTCTTTCAAGTGTCCCCACAGAAAGAAGTCACAGGGGTTCATGTCTGGCGAATGGGAAGGCCAATCCACGCCGCCTCCTGTATGTTTCGGATAGCCCAAAGCAATCACACGATCATCGAAATATTCATTAAGGAAATTAAAGACGTCGGCCGGGCACCATCTTGCATAAACCACGAGGTGTTCGCAGTGTCGTCTAAGGCAGTTTGTACCGCCACAAATTCACGAAGAATGTCCAGATAGCGTGATGCAGTAATCGTTTCGGATCTGAAAAATGGGCCAATGATTCTTTTGGAAGAAATGGCGGCCTAGACCAGTACTTTTTGAGGATGCAGGGACGATGGGACTGCAACATGGGGCTTTTCGGTTCCCCATATGCGCCAGTTCTGTTTATTGACGAAGCCATCCAGGTAAAAATAAGCTTCGTCAGTAAACCAAATGCTGCCCACATGCATATCGCCGTCATCAATCCTGTGCACTATATCGTTAGCGAATGTCTCTCGTGCAACAATGGTAGCGGCGCTGAGGGGTTGCCGCGTTTGAATTTTGTATGGATAGAGGTGTAAACTCTGGCGCGTGAGACGATACGTGGACGTTGGCGTCATTTGGACCGCAGCTGCAACACGGCGAATGGAAACTCGATGCCGGTGTTGGATCACCTGCTGCCCTAGCTGCGCGTTGCCCTCTGTGGTTGCCGTACGCGGTCGCCCTACCTTTCCAGCACGTTCATCCGTCACGTTCCCAGTCCGTTGAAATTTTTCTAGCAGGTCCTTTATTGTATCGCTTTTCGGTCCTTTGGTTACATTAAACGTCCGTTGAAAACTTCGTCTTGTTGCAACAACACTGTGTTCTAGGCGGTGGAATTACAACACCAGAAAAATCCTCTGTTCTAAGGAATAAACCATGTTGTCCACAGCACACTTGCACTTTGTGAACAGCACACGCTTACATCAGAAAGACGACGTACAGAACAGCGCACCCACAGACTGCGTTGTCTTCTATATCTTTCACATCACTTGCAGCGCCATCTGTTGTTAAAAATTGTAACTACTGTAATTCCGAAAGATTGTCCGCCTGAAAATGTACTGTTGTCCCAAACATATTGCAACAAACGGTGTATTTCTATCGCAGCTCGTTTAGTTTTTATTGCCGTTTCAAATATACCGGTCATTTTTGAAACACCCTGTAGAAACTGTGAACAGTTATGGTCCCGTAACACTCCAGTAGTGCATACAGAAAGTACTTTCATGCTGAAGATTTTTCTGGATTAAGAATGAAATACTGTGTTTTGTTTCTTAGGGCTGGGCTGATATTCCGTGCACCCGTATTATGGTCGCTCTGTGTGGAACTGTATCGTACGCCTTCCGAAAATCAAGGAACACGACATCAATCTAGACTCTGATATTTATCGCATTGTGGGTCTAGTGGAGAAACAGACGGAGCTCGTTGTTTGCAGAATCCATGTTATTTACTACACAGGAAATTAAACTTCCTCCTTATAGTGTCAAAATTTATTCCTCTTCGGGAATACGGCATATAGCACAGCAGAGTCTATGATGTAAAAGGCTTTTTTTCATTCATAGCATGATCTCTTCCATTTCCATTAAGGTAACGAAAGTCATGGGATAGGATATTCAGATATACCGATGGAAGCAGTATCGCGTACGAAAGATATAAAAGGGCAGTGCATTGGCGGAACTGTCATTCGTACTCAGGTGATCGTGTGAAAAGGTTTCCGAACTGATTGTGGCCGGACGACGGGAATTAACAGACTCTCAACTCGGAATAGTAATTGGAGCTAGACGCATGGTACATTCCATTTCGGCCAGAGCCAGTTGAACCCTGGTTTTTAACCGAGTTTTACGCCTCCCGTCCTTCTTTCCCATCCGGGCTTGGGACGGGCAACGGCTTGCCGGTAAATTTGAAGCAAAAAAATTACAGCAGGAATGAAGATTAATATGATGCTTGACGCAAAAATCATTAACGAATTGCATAAATATGTATACTTAGAACCTACGATAGCGAACAGCAGCTCCTGCGCTAAGGAAATAAGAAGAAATGTGCAACTTGGAAAAGCTGCTGCAATGAAATTAGGCAAGTTGCTCAAAGAAATGAAACTATCTCCAAAGATCAAAATAAAAGTCGTTGAAACTTTTCCACAATTAATATGGACGTGAGTCGTGAACAATGAAAACAATACAGCGTTAAAAAACTTCTTCCTTTGAAATGCTTCTACCGTCATGCGCTATCCTATACCTTTAATCATATTGTCTTTTGAAATATGTGTTTGGCGAAGGATCCTGGGATTTTATCGTCAGTCGGCCGCAGTAACCGTGCGGGCGCTACAGTCTGGAGCCGAGCGACCGCTACATTCGCAGGTTCGAATGCTGCCTCGGGCATGGATGTGTGTGATGTCCTTGGGTTAGTTAGGTTTAATTAGTTCTAAGTTCTAGGCGTCTGATGATCTCAGACGTTAAGTCGCATAGTGCTCAGAGCCATTTGAATCATTTGATTTTATCGTCCGAAAAATTAGAAACAAAAATCAGTCCTGGAAAAAATAAAACTCAAACTATATCTCTAAACCAAGATACTCCAGATTACTGAGAAATAGGGGAGAGTGTGTCACGAACATGATTCAAGATTTGTGGTGGACATCATTAAAACAAAGACGTTCCTAGTTGCAGCGGGATCTTCTCACGAAATTTCAGTCACCTACTTTCTCCTACGAATGCGAAAATACTTTGTTGACGCCGACCTACGTAGGGAGAAACGATCATCATCATAAAGTAAGGGAAACCAGAGCTCGGACGGAAAGATATAGATATTCTTTTTTCTCGCGCTGTTCGAGAGTGAAACTGCGAAGATGTTCGATGAACCCTCTGCCAGGCAGTGTGATTTGCAGCGTATCCATTTAGATGTAGATGTAGATGATATTGAGGTACATTGACTATATCATAAGGGCAAAAGCCTGCCTAGACAAACCTGTAAAACTCGGAAGAACGGAAGGTCAAAGACGTAGCGCCAAGCCAGGGTAAAGAGGGGCAGAGGGAGTCAAAGAAAGTATAGGAATAATTCTGAAAGAACAGAGAACCAAAACAACACCCAGTAGTGCATGGCACCAGGAGTTGGAGATGACTAGACGGATCGTAACGCCGGCCGGGGTGGCCGAATGGTTCTAGGCGCTACAGTCTGGAACCGAGCGACCCCTACGGTCGCAGGTTCGAATCCTGCCTCGGGCATGAATGTGTGTGATGTCCTTAGGTTAGTTAGGTTTAAGTAGTTCTAAGTTATAGGGGACTGATGGCCTCAGAAGTTAAGTCCCATAGTGCTCAGAGCCATTTGAACCATTTTGAACAGATCGTAACAACAAAGCAGACTGTCATATTATTCATAACGTGTACTTGATACAATGTAATTTTGTGAAATATTCTCTTAAATTTTAGTCATACTATTCCTTTATAAAATGTACGTTAAATACCATAATTTTAAATCATGCCACATATCACATTACTCAATGTAAATAAGCGGTGCATTGCGTACTTGTAAACATTTTAAGAGAAACGCTGGTAGATTCAATGAAGTGCATTTAAGAGAAGTATTGGTAAATTCACTGATTTTGTACGGAACATAAACTGTGTCATATCTACATCTACATCTACATCCATACTCCACAAGCCACCTGACGGTGTGTGGCGGAGGGTACCCTGAGTACCTCTATCGGTTCTCCCTTCTATTCCAGTCTCGTATTGTACGTGGAAAGAAGGATTGTCGGTATGCTTCTGTGTGGGCTCTAATCTCTCTGATTTTATCCTCATGGTCTCTTCGCGAGATATACGTAGGAGGGAGCAATATACTGCTTGACTCTTCGGTGAAGGTATGTTCTCGAAACTTTAACAAAAGCCCGTACCGAGCTACTGAGCGTCTCTCCTGCTGAGTCTTCCACTGGAGTTTATCTATCATCTCCGTAATGCTTTCGCAATTACTAAATGATCCTGTAACGAAGCGCGCTGCTCTCCGTTGGATCTTCTCTATCTCTTCTATCAACCCTACCTGGTGCGGATCCCACACTGCTGAGCAGTATTCAAGCATTGGACGAACAGGCGTACTGTAACCTACTTCCTTTGTTGTCGGATTGCATTTCCTTAAGATTCTTCCAATGAATCTCAGTCTGGCATCTGCTTTACCGACGATCAACTTTATATGATCATTCCATTTTAAATCACTCCTAATGAGTACTCCCAGATAATTTATGGAATTAACTACTTCCAGTTGCTGACCTGCTATTTTGTAGCTAAATGATAAGGGACCTATCTTTCTATGTATTCGAATCACATTACACTTGTCTACATTGAGATTCAATTGCCATTCCGTGCACCATGCGTCAATTCGCTGCAGATCCTCCTGCATTTCAGTACAATTTTCCATTGTTGCAACCTCTCGATACACCACAGCATCATCTGCAAAAAGCCTCAGTGAACTTCCGATGTCATCCACCAGGTCATTTATGTATATTGTGAATAGCAACGGTCCTATGACACTCCCCTGCGGCACACCTGAAATCACTCTTACTTCGGAAGACTTCTCTCCATTGAGAATGACATGCTGAATTCTGTTATCTAGGAACTCCTCAATCCAATCACACAATTGATCTGATAGTCCGTATGCTCTTACTTTGTTCATTAAACGACTGTGGGGAACTGTGTCAAACGCCTTGCGGAAGTCAAGAAACACGGCATCTACCTGTGAACCCGTGTCTAAGGCCCTCTGAGTCTCGTGGACGAATAGCGAGAGCTGGGTTTCACACGACCGTCTTTTTCGAAACCCATGCTGATTCCTACAGAGTAGATTTCTAGCCTCCAGAAAAGACATTATACTCGAACATAATACGTGTTCCAAAATTCTACAACTGATCGACGTTAGAGATATAGGTCTATAGTTCTGCACATCTGTTCGACGTCCCTTCTTGAAAACGGGGATGACCTGTGCCCTTTTCCAATCCTTTGGAACGCTTCGCTCTTCTAGAGACCTACGGTACACCGCTGCAAGAAGGGGGGCAAGTTCCTTCGCGTACTCTGTGTAAAATCGAACTGGTATTCCATCAGGACCAGCGGCCTTTCCTCTTTTGAGCGATTTTAATTGTTTCTCTATCCCTCTGTCGTCTATTTCGATATCTACCATTTTGTCAACTGTGCGACAATCTAGAGAAGGAACTACAGTGCAGTCTTCCTCTGTGAAACAGCTTTGGAAGAAGACATTTAGTAATTCGGCCTTTAGTCTGTCATCCTCTGTTTCAGTACCATTTTGGTCACAGAGTGTCTGGACATTTTGTTTTGATCCACCTACCGCTTTGACATAGGACCAAAATTTCTTAGGATTTTCTGCCAAGTCAGTACATAGAACTTTACTTTCGAATTCATTGAAAGCCTCTCGCATAGCCCTCCTCACACTGCATTTCGCTTCGCGTAATTTTTGTTTGTCTGCAAGGCTTTGGCTATGTTTATGTTTGCTGTGAAGTTCCCTTTGCTTCCGCAGCAGTTTTCTAACTCGGTTGTTGTACCACGGTGGCTCTTTCCCATGTCTTACGATCCTGCTTGGCACATACTCATCTAACGCATATTGTACCATGGTTTTGAACTTTGTCCACTGATCCTCAACACTGTCTGTACTTGAGACAAAACTTTTGTGTTGAGCCACCAAGTACTCTGAAATCTGCTTTTTGTCACTTTTGCTAAACAGAAAAATCTTCCTACCTTTTTTAATATTTCTATTTACGGCTGAAATCATCGATGCAGTAACCGCTTTATGATCGCTGATTCCCTGTTCTGCATTAACTGATTCAAATAGTTCGGGTCTGTTTGTCACCAGAAGGTCTAATATGTTATCGCCACGAGTCGGTTTTCTGTTTAACTGCTCAAGGTAGTTTTCAGATAAAGCACTTAAAAATATTTCACTAGATTCTTTGTCCCTGCCACCCGTTATGAACGTCTGAGTCTCCCAGTCTATATCCGCAAATTAAAATCTCCACCCAGAACTATAACATGGTGGGGAAATCTACTCGAAATATTTTCCAAATTATTCTTCAGGTGCTGAGCCACAACAGCTGCTGAGCCCGGGGGCCTATAGAGACATCCAATTACCATGTCTGAGCCTGCTTTAACCGTGACCTTCACCCAAATCATTTCACAATTCGAATCTCCGTCAATTTCCTTCGATACTATTGCACTTCTTATCGCTATAAACACGCCTCCCCCTTCACTGTCCATCCTATCTCTGCGGTATACATTCCAATCCGAGTTTAGCATTTCATTACTGTTTACGTCTGGTTTCAGCCAACTTTCTGTTCCTAGTACTATATGGGCGTTGTGACCGTTTATTAATGAGAGCAGTTCTGGGACCTTTCTATAGACGCTCCTGCAGTTTACTATAAGCACATTAATATTGTTATTCCTTGTTGCATTTTGCCTACTGCCTTGCCGCGTCTCAGGAGGCGTCTTGTCGGGCCTAGGGAGGGAATTCTCTAACCTAAAAAAACCCCATGTGCACTCCACACGTACTCCGCTACCCTCGTAGCCGCTTCCGGCTTGTAGTGCACGCCTGACCTATTCAGGGGGGCCCTATATTTCTCCACCCGATAGCGGAGGTCGAGAAATTTGCACCCCAGCTCTCCGCAGAATCGTCTGAGCCTCTGGTTTAAGCCTTCCACTCGGCTCCAAACCAGAGGACCGCGATCGGTTCTGGGAACGATACTACAAATAGTTAGCTCTAATTCCACCCCGCGAGCGAGGCTTTCCGCCTTCACCAACTCCGCCAGCCGCCTGTACGAACTGAGGATGACCTCTGAACCCAGACGGCAGGAGTCATTGGTGCCGACATGAGCAACAATTTGCAGTCGGGTGCACCCAGTGCTCTCTATCGCCGCCGGTAGGGCCTCCTCCACATCTCGGATGAGACCCCCCGGCAAGCAGACAGAGTGAACACTGGCCTTCTTCCCCGACCTTTCCGCTATTTCCCTAAGGGGCTCCATCACCCGCCTAACGTTGGAGCTCCCAATAACTAATAAACCCCTCCCCCCATGTGCCTGCTCGGACCTTGCTGAAGGAGCAGCCACATGTCCACTCACAGGCAGAGCGGGCGATGCCACACGGCCAGCCTCCACATTGACCCTCCGCCTCGTGCGCCGCGAACGCCGCTGAACCCGCCACTCCCCTTGGGGAGAGGGTGGCCCAACCGCGCCCGGTACCCGCGAAGATGTCTCGACAGCAAGGACAGTGGGTGAAGCATGTAACACCTGGGGTGTACCTTGCGACGCACCAGACTCCCCACTGCCGCTACACTCCGAGGCAGCAGCCTGAAGACGGCTGACCGCGGCCATCAACACGCTCAGCTGTTTGCGAAGAGTGGCCAGCTCCTCCTGCGTCCGTACACAGCAGCCACACATCCTATCCATCCTAAGAAGTCAATTTACTATAGAGTGTTAATAAACTTTTAAATAGACTGCTAATTCACTAAAGGCGGTTGATTATTGACTAAAGTGTGATTGCTAACCACTCCTTGTAGAAAACAAGGAAAATAGCACTACCTGTCTCTGGACTGTATTCAAAACAAACACTAGCACTACTAGCACTATGGCTGACTAAAGGGACTCTCTGACTGTATTCAAAACAAACACGAGATCTATGGAACACTTAATAGCACTCGACTATTAAAGCTTCCTAAAAGCAAAAACACGCAGAAGAAGAAGTGACAAGTAAGAAAAATACAGTTAATACTTAAATTAAGGTAGCTCGCTGCACAGCAGACGTGAAGCAGACGGCGGTTAGGGCGGTGATAGTCAGACAGGAATCAGCCCACTAAACGGAGAGTCCAAATGATGGTATACTCCAGAACAGCCTCCATGCCATTTAGTGGCAGTTTTCGGCGATTGCGTAAGTGATCTTCGCTGTTGCAAATGAAACAGGAATAGCTCCGACGTGAGGCAGCTGTCGTTACGACGGAAACCGCATGCAAGTTGCTAGTTGCAGAAAACCAGGAACAAGAGCATGTCGCGGTCTTCAGACATTGCAGACGTCAACAACGTATCTACCCTCTACGGGACACTGCCCATCCATGTAAATGAAATGACCTTCCATCTCGAAAGTGTGACATTAGTGATTTGAAACTATTAGTATTATTATGTGTGCAAATAGATGAAAATCGTAATACTTACATTACCCTTTCACTTTTAATTTCAAAGTAATTATTATTTGTAAATTTATGGGCTATGAGTGCATGTTTGATATTCGATGTTAAGTTGACGGTAAGTAGCTTGGACAGTTGCTCAGTAGTGATGACCTTGGTTTCGTATTCTGTAGGAGCGAGGTTCAGACAACTGTCCAATCACGGTGGAGACTCTATCAAAAAATCCAAAGAAACTCTGATCGTATAATCAGTTAGTGATATCAAAGCTAGTGTTCAGGCATTCATGGACGAGACAGGGGCTAAAAATGAGGGTAGCAAAGCAAAAGCAGAAAAGTTGAAGTCGATTTTCGAGTTGGCCAAAGCTCCAGAGGTCGGCGGAATACGAATTTGAGGCTGAATTAGTCCTTTTTTTTAACTGCAATCCAGATTATATTCCTTGAACAAAAAAAACATGTCTAATTGTTTGGAGAAAGCACTGGTCACACCCGTCTGCAAGAAGGGTAGCAGAAGTACTACCCTTGCGATCCATTTGTTGTGAAATCTTAGCGCATATTCTGAGCTCAAACGTAATGAGATATCTCGAACAGAATGACTTACATGCCAACCAGCATGGGTTCTGAAAACATCGATAATGGGAAACCCACCTCGAGCTAGTCTCACAATATATTCTGAAAGCCTTGGATAAGATATTCAGTTAGATAAGTATTTCTAGATTTGCTAAAAATATTGGACTTAGTACCATATCTACGCTCATTATCAGAAGTACAATCGTATGGTGTATCAATTCAATTTTGTAACTGGATTCTGGATTTTTTGGTTGACGCAGATGAAGAGTCATCTACATCTACATACATACCGCACTAGACACCATATGGTGCATGGAGGAGGGTATCTTTCCTGTTCCACTCGCAAATCGAGGGAAAACGACAGTATATACGCCTCCGTTCGAGCCCTAATTTCTCTTGTCTTATATTCGTGGTTCTTATGCGAAATGTGGCAGTAGATTCGTACTGCATTTAGCTTCAAATTACGGTTCCCTAAATTTTCTCATCAGTGTTTCGCGAGGTGAACGTCGTTTTCGCTCGAGAGATTCTCATTTGAGTCCACGAAGGACATCCGCAATATGCGCTTCTTGATTGGAGATATCGGTAACAAGTATAGCAGCACGGGTCTGGACTGCTTCACTGTCCCAAACACTCATCTCCTTTATAGATAAGCTACACTTTCCTAAAATTCTCTCAATAAATCGAAGTCGACCAGTCGCATTTCCCACTAGCGTCCTTGTGTTGTTGTCCCATTTCATATCGCCATGCAACATTCCGCCTAGATATTTAATCGACGTGACTGTGGGAATCAGCAGACTACTAATGCTGTATCTGAACATTATGGGATTGCTTTTCCTACTCATCTGCATTAACTTACTTTTATCTATGTTTAGAGCGAGCTGCTATTCATCAAACCAAGTAGAAATTTTGTCTAAGAAACCATCTTGTATTCTCCTACAGTCACTCAACAACGACAGCTTCCTGTACTGAGTCACAGGAAACAGCCGCAGATTGCTGCGCCGGCCGCTGTGAACGAGAAGTTCTAGGCGCTTCAGTCCGCAACCACGCGGCTGCTACGGTCGCAGGTTCGAATCCTGCCTCGGGCATGGATATGTGTGATGTCCTTAGGTTAGTTAGGTTTACGTAGTTCTAAGTCTAGAGGACTGATGGCCTCAGATGTTAAGTCCCAGAATGCTTAGAGCCATTTGAACGCTTTTTGCAGACTGCTGCTCACCTTGTCGGCCAGATCATTTATACGAGGTGCGACAATAAAGTAATGAGACTGATTTTCTTCGCAAGATGTGGCAACCCTGCAGGCTTGCATAGGCAAAATATCTTCGACCTTGGTCTATAAGGTGCTTCTAGTCCAAGCGGCACATGGATGCAACTGCGCAGTCGTGAGTTGTGCTGTAATAAGTTAACAATTGTTTGTGTCTCTCGTCACGGAAATGGAACCGCATAACATTGCGCAACGGTATACCATTTCTTTTTGCGTTAAACTGGGTGAAAACGCGACAACAACTTACAGTAAGCTTGAGACGGCTTTTGGGGAGAGGTTATGTCAAAAGCTCAAGTTTTTCGTTGTCATAAAATGTTTAGTGTAGGCAGAAGGAATGTTGAAGATGAAGACTGCAGTGGACGACCATCAACCTCACGGACGGATGTCAACGTGGCCAGGGTGCGTGAACTCGTACGATCTGATCGAAGAGTATCCGTGAAAATGATTGCAGAAGAATTGAACATCAATCGAGAAACAGTTTCGTCTAATAATAACTGAAGATCTTGGTATGAGAAAGGTTTGTGCAAAAATGGTCCCCAAAAATCTCACGGCACAGCAGCGAGAAACACGGAAAAATGTGGCAGCCGATCTGTTAGAGCAAACGGAAATCAATCCAGAACTGTTGAGCCGTGTTATCACTGGTGATGACAGTTGGTTTTTTCAGTACGATCCGGAGACAAAACGCCAAAGTTCGCAATGGTGCTCAAAGGGATCACCCAGACCAAAGAAAGCTCGCGTGTTAAAGTCAAAAGTGAAATGCTTGCTTGTGTGCTTCTTTGATTCCAAGGGAATTGATCATAAAGAGTGCGTGCCTCCTGGACAAACATTTAACTAATATTACTACAAAGAAATTTTAGAAAGACTTCGTAAAAGAGTTCTTCGTGTCCGTGCCAACATTGCTGATAATCGGATTCTGCATCACGATAATGCGCCACCCCACACTGCTCTGCCACTACAGCAATTTTTAACCTCAAAACAAATTTCATTACTACCACAGCCACCTTATTCACCAGATATCGCTCCGTGCGACTTTTTTTATATTTCCAAGAGTCGAAACGGTGGTCAAGAGACACCATTTTCAAACAACACAAGATTTCCAAAAAGCTGTGACGAGGGTCTTGGAGGATATTACAGAAGATGAGTTCCAGAAATTTTACCATCAATGGCAGAAGCGCTGGAAAAAGTGTGTGCAATCAGAAGGGAATTACTTTGAAGCAGAAAACACTAAACTTGACTAAAACGGTAGGCAACATTTTTTCTTCACATCAGTCTCATTACTTTATTGTCGCAACTCGTATATGTACAGAATACGAGCGGTCGCAACGCACTTCCCTGGAGTACCCCAGACGATACATTCATCTCTGATTAAGACTCGCCGTCAAGGATATTGTACTGAGTTTTATTACCTAAGAAGTCTTCGAGCCATTCACACATCTGGGTCTTAATGCGTATGCTTGGCTATACAGACTGCAGTCGGGCACCATGTCAAACAATTTCTGGAAATGTAGGTAAATACAGGCAGTCTATTATCCAGGCACTTGGGACTTTGCGCCGGGCGAGAGATTCGCCATAAATGCAAGCTAAGTAGGACAGCAGCGCTACAGAGTACATCGACAGATGTAGAAGTAAGTTCGTCTGTACCCCATGAAAATGCGATGGGATCCTGGGTGTTCATGTTGTGTATCAATAAATTTGGAAACGGTATTAATAGTAATCTCAGACTTATAGCAAATGATGCAGTGAGCCATACTTAAGTGCTATCTGAACGAAGATGCACAGTCATTCAGTCAAACGTTGATAACACTTCATAGTTGTGGAAAGATGGGCAACTTGCTTTAAATGTTGAAAAATGCAAAATCGTGCACTTCACAAAACGAAGAAAAGTAGTCACATCTCCAACTTTTGTACTCCTGTCTTCCTCAGTTGTGTGCAATATTACGGTATATTGATAATTTTTACTTTTTGGACCGTCTAACTGCAACCGAATGAAACACAACTTTCGTGCCATTCGCGTTTCACCTTTATTCTCTGCAAGGCGTCTTCAGTGGCCTGGAAGATGTACATATTTTTACTATTTAGTTTACATTTTGGGGCAATGTACCTATAGGTTATAAACAGACATGGTGGTTGGTTTTTCCTATGATGCGGTAATGTTTTAAATTCTACTAACAGATTGCGTAGACGATTTTCAACATATTACGTTCTGCTGCATTTCTGGTGTTGTTCCTCATCTTATAATTGCCACTTGCGTTTGTTTTCCACATTTCATAGCACCAGGGACCGAACACTTGTTCTGATGCAAAAAAAAAGCACCTCACCAAAATAAATATTATTTCACACCAATACAATCACACTCACACACATACACACATGCACACAAACAGATCACAAATACTTCAGAAATTACACTCGTAAGTTGGTAATAATATTCGATCTTTGGCAATAGAATTCGACAGTTGGCAACACAAACCAAAACACTGCATCCCGATCTTTAGCAATAACAACCGACAGTCGGCAACACAAACCAAAACATTGCATCGAAACAAGTGTTCAGTTCCTAGTGCTGTTAAATGTGGAAAAAACCCCAAGTGGCAATTACAAGAGGAGGGACAGAACCAAAAATGGAACAGAAACGTAATATGTAGAAAATCGCCCGAGCAATCTGCAAGTAGAATTTAAAATATTACTACATCATACAAAAATATCAACCACTACTGTTTATACCCTATAGGTACATTGCCCCATAACGTAAACTAAATAGTAAAAATACGTACATATTGCAGGCCATTTGCTGAAGTAGAATACCCCATGGGTTTAGACGAAAGAGTGCCACAGTCTGATTTTCAACAAGAGAAAAACTGTTTGATGAGTAATCCGCTCTTACACCATGCAGATTTTTCGAACCGATTTTGCATGTCAGTTGACGTAAGTGGTTATGGGATTGTAGTAGTGGTGTTTTAGATGGAAACAGAAAGCGACCAAGAGGTACATAAAACAATCGCGTTTGCGAGCCGTTCACTGCAACCTGCTGAGCGAAATTATTGGTTTTCGGAATTAGAGGCACTGGCTATCGTATTTGTTATGCAAAAGTTTGAGCATTATTTGTTAGGTCACAAGGTTTTGAAAACTGGCAAACTAAGACGCCCAAGACTAACCAGGTGGGCTACGTACCATCAGCATTTTAACCTTGAGATTAAATACCTACAAGGGAAGAACATCTGGTAGCAGATGGGCTATAAAGAAGTGCTGATTTATGCAGGGAATCAGAAATTCCGTTACCAGATAGGAATGAAATGAGCATTTTGGCTATACATGAGCTCAAGAAGGAAAGTGGCTTGAAGAAAGTATACAAAAACTTAAGAAAGGAGCAAAATGATGATGATCAGTTGAGGTTACTCAAAAGCCATTTAGGTGTCCCCAACTATCCAAAAGTAGCGCAATGCTATTGGAATTTTAGTTCGAAGAAGACAGATTCAGCACATCGGCAGACCCACATGTTGTGCTGTTTGTCAGAAGGGATGTGCAGTAAATAGAATAGTTCAGACAGATACGCTCAATGCAGAACCAAGTTAACCCCTGGAATTATGTGCAGCCGATCACTTTGGTCTCCTCCATATATGTAAAGAAGCATGTACCCGTGTTCTTTTGGAGATTGACAGTTTTAGCAAGTATGTCAAACTATATCCACTAAAGAGAGCTGACCCCAAAACGTTGGCAGATAAGCTAGAAAGGACTATTTTTTAAAGGCTGGCGGTCCTAAGAGTCTCTTAACGGATAACGGTCCACAGTCTGTATCTGGAAAGTTTAAAGCATTTCTGGAAAAAGGCCGGAATTTGTCATATAAGGGTCTCGGCGCATTCTCCACAGGGAAATATGAGCGAGAGTGTTATGCGTGAGCTAAACATATTGTGTAGGCCTTACTGTGCCAGGAAGCATTCGACATGGGCCGATCACATCGAAAACTTTGAAGAAATCACCAAGAATCTTAAATATGAAGCATAGGCTTTGGTCCTTGTGAACTAATGTTTAATCAGGAAACCGATAACATTCATGCAAACATGGTTGATTTTTCAGTCCTATCTAAGAGCTCTGTAGATGAGAAGAAGGTACAGGTTAGGGCAAACATACGTAAAGGAGCTTTGGACAGAAAAAGAAGGCCTGACACAAACGTTTCCGCCACTGGTCTTAACATTGGTGAATTACTATTAGCCAAAACTAAAAAGAAATCTAAAAAAGTTCAGCAAGAACAATGAAGTTTATGCATATTTATCAAGTACCATTCAGGATAATAAGTAAGCCTCAGGCAAATTTATACCGTTTGGAATACCCGAAAAGAAAAGTAATAAAGAACTAGGTCTACGAAACATTGTAGAAACGAAACGTTTCTGAAGCGATAGTAATTACATTCTGTAAGGAGTCTATCACTCAATGGCGGACACACAGTTTGTCGTACTGTGCGATCCCAGCTGGATGAAACTTTCTTTCACTGTGAAGTTTCATTCTCTTGTTATCTCCTATCATAGTAAGTAAGAAATATATGTCTTCATATTGAACATTTGCTATTAGTTTGTAATGTCTTCCTAGTGAATAAGAATAATTCCCGAACATGAATATGCCGAAATGATAACTTACAGGACAATATGAGAGGTAGTTTGCGGTAGTAAATTCTAAATGTTAAAATAACAATGAGTAACCTTTGAAGCGCAAAGGATATAAAAATGATGACTGACGTAAATAAATAATAAATGAGATCCACAAAGGATTGTTGTTGTCGTTGTGGTCTTCAGCCCAGAGACTGATTTGATGCAGTTCTCCATGCTACTCTATCCTGTGCAAGCTTCTTCATCTCTTAGTACTTACTGCAACCTACATCCTTCGGAATCTGATTAGTGTATTCATCTCTTGGTCTCCCTCTACGATTTTTACCCTCCACGCTGCCCTCCAATACTAAATTGATGATCCCTTGATGCCTCAGAACATGTCCTACCAACCGATGGCTTCTTCTGGTCAAGTTGTGCCACAAACCTCTCCCCAATACTATTCAATACTTCCTCATTAGTTATGAGATCTACCCATCTAATCTTCAGCATTCTTCTGTAGCACCACATTTCGAAAGCTTCTATTCTCTTCTTGTCTAAACTATTTATCGTCCACGTTTCACTTCCATACATGTCTACACTCCATACAAATACTTTCAGAAACTATTTCCTGACACTTAAATCTATACTCGATGTTAACAAATTTCTCTTCTTCCGAAACGCTTTCCTTGCCATTGCCAGTCTACATTTTATATCCTTTCTACTTCGACCATCATCAGTTATTTTGCTTCGCAAATAGCAAAACTCATTTACTACTTTAAGTGTCTCATTTCCTAATCTAATTCCCTCAGAATCACCCGACTTGATTCGACTACATTCCATTATCCTCGTTTTGCTTTATTTGATGTTCATCTTATATCCTCCTTTCAAGACACTATCCATTCCGTTCAACTGCTCTTCCAAGTCCTTTGCTGTTTCTGACAGAATTGCAATGTCATCGGCAAACCTCAAAGTTTTTATTTCTTCTGCATGAATTTTAATACCTACTCCGAATAATTCTTTTGTTTCCTTTACTGCTTGCTCAATATACACATTGAATAACATCAGGGAGAGGCTACAACCCTGTCTCACTCCCTTTCCAACTACTGCTTCCCTTTCATGCCCCTCGACGCTTACAACTGCCATCTGGTTTCTGTACAAATTGTAAATAGCCTTTCGCTCCCTGTATTTTACCCCTGCTACCTTTAGAATTTGAAAGAGAGTATTCCAGACAAAATTGTCAAAAGCTTTCTCTAAGTCTACAAATGCTATAAACGTAGGTTTGCCTTTCCCTAATCTTTCTTCTAAGATAAGTCGTAGGGTCAGTATTGCCTCACGTGTTCCAACATTTCTACGGAATCCAAGCTGATCTTCCCCGAGGTCGGCTTCTACCAGTTTTTCCATTCGTTTGTAAAGAATTCGCGTTAGAATTTTGCAGCTATAACTTATTAAACTGATAGTTCGGTAATTTTCACATCTGCCAACACTTGCTTTCTTTGGGATTGGAATTATTATATTTTTCTTGAAGTCTGAGGGTATTTCGCCTGTCTCATACATCTTGCTCACCAGATGGTACAGTTTTGTCAAGACTGGCTCTCCCAAGGCTGTCAGCAGTTCTAATGAAATGCTGTCTACTCCCGGGGCCTTGTTTCGATTCAGGTCTTTCAGTGTTCTGTCAAACTCTTCACGCAGTATCGTATCTCCCATTTCATCTTCACCTACATCCTCTTCCTTTTCCATAATATTGTCCTCAAATACATCGCCCTTGTATACATCCTCTATATACTCCTTCCACCTTTCTGCTTTTCCTTCTTAGCTTAGAACTGGGTTTACATCTGAGCTCTTGATATTCATACAAGTGGCTCTCTTTTGTCCAATGGTCTCTTTAATTTTCCCGTAGGCAGTATCTGTCTTACCCCTGGTGAGATAATCCTCTACATCCTTACATTTGTGCTCTAGCCATCCCTGCTTAGCCATTTTGCACTTCCTGTCGATCTCATTTTTGAGACGTTTGTATTCCTTTTTGCCTGCTTCATTTACTGCATTTTTATATTTTCTCCTTTCATCAATTCAATAATTCTTCTGTTACCCATGGATTTCTACTAGCCCTCGTCTTTTTACCTACATGATCCTCTGCTACCTTCACTACTTCATCCCTCAGAGATACCCATTCTTCTTCTACTGTATTTCTTTCCCCCATTCCTGTCAATTTTTCTCTTATGCTTTCCCTGAAACTCTGTACAACCTCTGATTTAGTCAGTTTATCCACAAAGGTTCAGTAACAGTCAAACGTAGATATTTTGAGGTAAGAGAAGTAACTGAAGCTGAATATTTCTAAAATCTGAAATAATAAACTCTGCATAAATTAGCAATTGTCATCTGTCTGAAGGTAAGAGAGAATGAGAATATAGTGCCAATAGAGGCAACCTAAAAAGTTTTGATATTAATTAAAGGAGATGCGTCGAAGAGGTGTAAATAATGAGGTCAGTAGGCTGTCGGAGATAAAAGGGAGAAAGAAGCGTTGAAATAAATGGATAGATGAAAATAGGATGAAGTAGGAGTAACGAAGTCAGTAGGCTGACATATACGGTGAAATGGCGGAAAATGGGTAATTCCCTAACGTCGCATAAAAAGGGTTGAGAAACTCATAATCTTGTTTACGGCAAATCATCACTTAACAGATAAATATTGAGAAGGTCTTAACAGTGTTAAGAAATGCAGATTGTAGAGTATTTGTATGTTATAATAAAAACAGCTCTCTAATTATGTGTGTAACAAAGCAAAGTAACGGCTCTCGAACAAATGACTTCTTTAGCATACAAATCCATACGAGAATTGAGCCATATGAAAATAGAACTTACTCGATTTTCTAAGTAAAGCAACATCTAAAGTAACAAAGTAAATTGCAAACTAGCTCAAAATGTAACTACTTAAAAATCTATGTTTACTTTAAGAGCATAACAGCTATGGTTAAAAAGAACTGCAGGTTTGTGATTCAAGCTTAATAATGATGTAAAATATCACGATACAGGGTGTTTATAAATGAATTTCGGGGTTTTAAGTTTTTATAATATTTATTATATTAAACTTACAGCTATAAATGATAGGTCAAATGAAAGAACAACTCAAACAGTTTTACGAAGAACCTTATAAATGTTAAATAATAGCGAAGTACGGGATTGGTTGAACTTCACTGTATCCAAGCGCTGGATAGGCCGCAAGGGGCCCAATGACAGGGCTTGCTTTGTATGGCCTTCACGTTCACCCGACCAAACGCCATGCAGTTTTTTCCTTCATCAAGGATCATGTGTACGTGCCTCCGCTACCAGCAGACCTCCCTGAATTAAGGAAACCGGATTGAAGCAGTGTTGCTACAATCACTGAAGACACACTTATCAACGTTGGAAAGAACTCGGCTGTAGACTTGATGTGTGCTGTGTGACAAGTGGTGCTCACATTGAACATTTATAAGGTTCTTGGAAAAACTATTTTAGTTGCTCTTTCATTTGACGTATCATTATAAGTGTAAGTTTAATATAATAAATATTATAAAGCGTTAAAGCCCCGATATTCATTTATAAACACCCTGTATTATGAAGTAATGTATTGCCAATAATCATTCTGAAGAAATAAATAACACTTTTCAAAGTACCAGATCAAAAAAGGAAAGAAATTCTTTCTGGTAACTTATAGATTGTTTATTTAAATTATAGTAAGCATACAGACTATAAAATATATTTTGTCTTCTCTTAGATCTAAGTTGAGAACAGAAGCTTAGACTATGTTATCCGTTTCTCATGTACGTGGAGGATTCACGAAAAGCAGCCTACAAGAATTAACTATGTGACTCCATTAAGCTACCTCTTTTAGTTTTCAAGTACTTTACTAACAACTAAATTTGGAACAGAAACGACCCAATTCGTAATAGATTAAGTATCATTTGCATTAATGATAAAAGTTCTAATTACAGCACTTGATTACATTCATTAAATAATACAACTGTACCAAGTTTCAAGACCTTAATGTAAATAACAATCAATGCAAGGACTCTTAAAAAAGTGGTTCAGAGGTCATGTTCTACTGTCAGTTCCGTTCTAAAAATTCTCGCCGGCAAAGTTTAAATGTAGTCGAGCTGCAGCTTTGTCAGTGACTAAAGTCAAGTGTAACACATCCGGGAGTACAACTGGTGGGGAACCCTTAAACTGTAGTTGCTTTGACCGTAAGCCCTGTCCACGCCACGTACCTGGTTCTCTCGCGGCGGTCGTGTTATTTCTGCCACACACTGGTGTTGGCTTGCCTGAAATTATCTATACAAATATGCAAGCGGGTTTAGGGCAGCCACTCAACACTAAACACAGTACTGTTCTACGTCTGGTATGAACAATTATATTCTGAGATGATAAGAAAATCGCAGGTTGCATTGTTTTTACACTTAGTGTTGATGTCAATTAACATTCGGGTCTAGTGAAGCAGGGTATACAACCCGTCGGCTTGGACCAATCACGTCAGAATTGGCCAGAGAGCATTTATTACACAGATGAAAGAGCTGACAAGAATGTTCAGAAATAAAGGAATTCGAGAGACGAAAAAGGTAGTTGATATTTATAAAGTCCAGTAGTATTTTCACGTTAAGGATATCGCGTGTTTGTATTGTATTATTTCTCTGGAAAATGAAAGGGAAAAAATGGAAGGAAAATATTGGTAGCATAGAATACATCACGACTTATTCGTATGGCGCTGCAGCAGAGATAGGTTGTGGCGATCCATAATACGACGGACGTGGTTCGAAAAATATTAAGCTCGCCTTGAGAGACATTTTGAAAATTTTTTACTGTTGGTGTTTGAGACATCCTGTGTGTTCATGAATATCGTGTGAGTAAGCGTACAGTTTTGGATTGGTATTCTTTTTGTAGGGAAGTGTGTGGGGAATACATGAAATATAGCGGGCCGGTGGGGGTGGGGGGTGTTATGGTCGTAATTGACGAATCTGCCAAAATGTGATTTGTCAATTTCTCCCTTAAACCCCGCCCCCAACCTCAACGGCCCCCTATATTTCATGTACTCCCTACTCACTTCCCTAGAAAAATAATACCAATCCACACCAACAGAGACTTTCATAATGTCTCTCTAGGCGAGCTTAGATTTTTCGAACCACGTCCCTCTTCTAATAGATCGCCACAACCTATCTCTGCTGCAGCACTATATGAATAAGTCGTGAGTACGGCGACGAGATACACTTGTGAGGCGCATATGTTCGCCGCACTCACGACATCGAACATACTCAGCAATGAGACCACACATTTCCAAAAAACAAATCGTGGTCAACACGTCTTCGCCCATAGCCACTCGTAAATCATCAAGGTTCATCGCAAAAGATAAATCCATACCTACAAACGAAAATGAGATACTAAAAATGGTTCTAAAAGAAGAAACTAATATTCCAAATTATTTCAATATCACTATGAATGAAATGAAGTACCGAATGAATTAGAAACAATCAAATAATTTAATAAATGGACACGAAGAATATTTTCTGCAATATGAAGTGATCTCTTTTAAAATCACATTCAATTATTTTAATGTGCAATGATACCGCTTATCCGGAACACAGAACTGTTTTATTATGGTTCGAAGTGAAGGCATTACTATCTATGAGTAACGTATGACTTCATTGGGCAAAGCCGAAGGGTTGTATCCCATGCTTCACTAAACCCTAACATTCTTGCTAATTTGATGAGAGGTCATAATTATCGTTACCTTCTTATTGTACAGTATTCTTGACGATGTTAATGTCTGTCACTATTGTACTTCACGCCGTCACATGTATTTCAGTCACTCTGGCCGAACCTTCAGTGACAGATACACACCGAACCTTCGGTGAGAGATACACAGGCAATGATGATGATTATCTGTCCACAATTATCACTCGGATGAGCGTACGTGTGACCGATACGACGCCGGTGATTGTTGGTGATGCGGTAGCCGAATGGTCGAACAGAAGTTCTTACGCTCGTCACATACACACAGATATCTGGTACCAGTTCTTCTTGATACTTGTAATAACATAACACGGTTCAAAAAGTTAATTTACAGTTCATAGTTCTCACTTGTAGGAGCGTGCACGTAACCGTCGCGACGGGGCTGATTGTTGATGTGCGGAAACGCGGTGACCTAATTTATGTCCTTACGTTCGCTACAAGACACTGGCACTTGATTGCTCTCCTTCTTAGTAATCTATTTTACTGATTCACATTAGTTTCATTCTGGAAGGCCGAACACAACGTGGATGACTGAAGTTGTACGGGATACTCTAATACGTCATCGGCGGCATTGCTCATACTTAATCCCTTTTTGACGCACTTTTCACTGTATCATCTTCCTTATCTCATTACTTCAGAATAATGGTACTTGCAGCCACACTTGAACTTCCATAATCATGCCTACAACATAGAAACTCCATGTCCCGTGCTCGGACCTTGCAATGCAACCGCTGGGTCTAGTTTAGCAGGAGATACAACTCGTCGGCTTTGACCAATGACGTCAGAACTGGTCAGAGAGCATGTATTACAAAGATGAAAGAGCTGAGAAAAATATTCAGAAATAAAGGAATGCAAGAGGGAAAAACTGTACTTCACATATTTAAGGGCCAGTAGTATTTTCACGTTAACGATATCGCGTGTTTGTATCTTAGTATTTCTCCGCAAAATACAATGGAAAGAAACGAATGAAATATATTACTAGCAAAGAATACATCACGTTACATGTATGTCAGTTGTATCTCGAAACTCTTTCGAACTATATTGCTGAAGTGCAGCACGGGATACAAGTTCAGAGTACGTCGATTTCTTAGTTTCAACTAGCATTGCTGTCCTGTTGTTCAGTTGAACTATGTATCCCCCGCTTCGTTAAACCGTTTAAAACACCGGATACAAAATACAAATTAAAAGCTCATTCGAAGTATGTTCCTCAGTTACAGTACGGAATACGAGCTTGTCTTAAGTCGATTTCTTCGTTTTCACTAGCATCACTGTCCTGTTCTTCACTTGAACGATGTATCCTCCGCTTCAGTAAACCCTAAATGGAACACGGGATACAAATTGTAGATGTGTTGTTTATTTCATCTCCGCTATTAGTAACAGTCTTTTCTACTGATGACAGAAGAACCTACGTATGTAATATATGTATACCAGACTTCCGTTGACCTCTATATATGTACACTGGTAACGAAAAGGTGGAAATAGACGTAGGTTACATTTGCAACTTGTACCTCAATTGAACTACACGGAGACAAGAAGACGACACATGTACAATTTGTATCCCGCACTTCACTATGGTGTACAGTTTTCTTGTTACCTTGGACGCTAATAGTATCTCATTCGTTACTTGAGCCTTATAGCTGTACGCAACATTTGTATCTTGCTCGCCAATTGACATATATATAGTGTCAGTGTAAAGGAGAAGTGAAGGACGGGATATAAATTTTAGTTGTGTCGTCAGTGTAAAGGTGAAGTGAGGGATGGGATCAAATTTTATGTCAGGGGTTTCACCTGTTATATAGGAAGTACACATTTGAAAATGTCGTATTGATATTAGTGCTGGGAAACGAAAGAAGATCGACAGCTGAGAAATTTATATTACGTACTTCACAACACGATAATACACATATTGGTGGAATAAAACAGTGAAATATCAAAATAGTGAAATACCGTGAAAGAAGCAAATGAAAAAGTGAACTTACCACACGGAAATATCGAGGAATAACCGAAGCTCACCTAGACAGACAGTAACGAAAATTACATACCCACAAACAGACAAATCCATTCCTATAAACAAAATAAGACACTAAAAATTGTTCTACAATAACAAACTAATACTCCAAATTACCTCAATATCATTAGGAATAATTATTTTAATGTACAATGATGGCGCTTATCCGGAACACAGAACAGTTTTATTATCTATGCCTCGAAGTGAAGACATTACTATCTATGACTAATGTATGACGTCATTGGTCAAAGCCGACGAGTTGTATCCCCTGCTTCACTAGACCCCAACCGCTCGCAAAGATACTCCGCAACGAAGCCAGCGATATGACAGTACCCTTGCACAACTACGTTCACATAAAAATTATGAAGATTGTAAATTGATACATAACAGAGTTAAAAAGAACGTGTCGGAGAAAGCAGACTTTAGATAGTGCAAACTGTGCCTAGAGCGGTTGACAGCAAATGCTCGTGCAATGGGTTATATCGATAGCAGGTCGGTGGTCAAAATGTTCTGTCTGATCAGTGTAAATGCTGTTAAAAACCACTGTATTCTATTGAAAATATGTGGTTACTTCCATATCTCACTAGTTAAAAAAGTTTCTAGTATTCGTCATACGGCAAAATACGCACCTCTTTGCGTGCTATCATTTTAAAAAACCTTGTTTCGATATCTTGAACCGTTTATGAAATATGACGGGCGTTACGACCACATTGGAAGAGTGTGCACCATCCTACTGCAGGTATACAAGCCAATATCTCTAGAACGGAGATATCGTTCTGGTCTCAATTTAAATACAATTTCGAAATGTTAGCTACATTTGCGTAGGCCAGTTGCAAAAGCGACTAAGTCAGTTTTTTATGAAGAAAAGTGTACCTTTAGCAACAAGTGCAGTCAATAGTAAGTGAAAAAAATGATGAAATTTCACCAGTAAAAATATTATTTGTTACGTTTTTGAACTTCCACTGCTACGAGTGTGAATCCTGAATCCTTCCTTGTCATACTGACAAAGGTGTTGAATTTACTTGTAAAAGTATGGACAGTCGAAATTGAAGTGTCCAGTGGTGCCTAACCTGCTCCAAGTCAGCCCGTTTGTCGTCCAACAGCCCATAACTACACCAGCTGTATTCGAGAATTCATTGCGATAAGTGGTTAATACTTCCCTTAATATTGCCCTCAGTTTATCAGAAATTCGATTTATTGACTGAACCTGTTAACTCTATCTCGTCTAGGATATACACTCCTGGAAATGGAAAAAAGAACACATTGACACCGGTGTGTCAGACCCACCATACTTGCTCCGGACACTGCGAGAGGGCTGTACAAGCAATGATCACACGCACGGCACAGCGGACACACCAGGAACCGCGGTGTTGGCCTTCGAATGGCGCTAGCTGCGCAGCATTTGTGCACCGCCGCCGTCAGTGTCAGCCAGTTTGCCGTGGCATACGGAGCTCCATCGCAGTCTTTAACACTGGTAGGATGCCGCGACAGCGTGGACGTGAACCGTATGTGCAGTTGACGGATTTTGAGCGAGGGCGTATAGTGGGCATGCGGGAGGCCGGGTGGACGTACCGCCGAATTGCTCAACACGTGGGGCGTGAGGTCTCCACAGTACATCGATGTTGTCGCCAGTGGTCGGCGGAAGGTGCACGTGCCCGTCGACCTGGGACCGGACCGCAGCGACGCACGGATGCACGCCAAGACCGTAGGATCCTACGCAGTGACGTAGGGGACCGCACCGCCACTTCCCAACAAATTAGGGACACTGTTGCTCCTGGGGTATTGGCGAGGACCATTCGCAACCGTCTCCATGAAGCTGGGCTACGGTCCTACACACCGTTAGGCCGTCTTCCGCTCACGCCCCAACATCATGCAGCCCGCCTCCAGTGGTGTCGCGACAGGCGTGAATGGAGGGACGTATGGAGACGTGTCGTCTTCAGCGATGAGAGTCGCTTCTGCCTTGGTGCCAATGATGGTCGTATGCGTGTTTGGCGCCGTGCAGGTGAGCGCCACAATCAGGACTGCATATGACCGAGGCACACAGGGCCAACACCCGGCATCATGGTGTGGGGAGCGATCTCCTACACTGGCCGTACACCTCTTCGATCGTCGAAGTGACACTGAATAGTGCACGGTACATCCAAACCGTCATCGAACCCATCGTTCTACCATTCCTAGACCGGCAAGGGAACTTGCTGTTGCAACAGGACAATGCACGTCCGCAGGTATCCCGTGCCACCCAACGTGCTCTAGAAGGTGTAAGTCAACTACCCTGGCCAGCAAGATCTCCGGATCTGTCCCCCATTGAGCATGTTTGGGACTGGATGAAGCGTCGTCTCACGCGGTCTGCAAGTCCAGCACGAACGCTGGTCCAACTGAGGCGCCAGGTGGAAATGGCATGGCAAGCCGTTCCACAGGACTACATCCAGCATCTCTACGATCGTCTCCATGGGAGAATAGCAGCCTGCATTGTTGCGAAATGTGGATATACACTGTACTAGTGCCGACATTGTGCATGCTCTGTTGCCTGTGTCTATGTGCCTGTGGTTCTGTCAGTGTGATCATGTGATGTATCTGACCCCAGGAATGTGTCAATAAAGTTTCCCCTTCCTGGGACAATGAATTCACGGTGTTCTTATTTCAATTTCCAGGAGTGTAGTTCCCTTCTGCATTTGCGTCTTGCACATTATTACCGAATTGAGTGTCTTACCGCAAGTATCCTTTATTCTTCATTACTCTAATAGGCAGTTTCCGTCCTTCATTATTGCTGCCTGTATAAATTCCTATTAAAGGTTCTTTAATTACCCGAGAATCAGGTAGGGTAAATACTAACTGGTTCTGATCAAAATCAATCCTTCCTTGATATTTTATTAAGAGATCTGTGCCAATTAACATCTCCACACTTAAACCGAGCACGATTAAACAAGGGTGGTCTATTATTAGGTCACCTAAACCAATTGCTATTAAAGCTTCATGCTGAAACTGTTCTAGAAACTTTTCCAGTAGCACCTATTATTCTTAAACCACTCCCCTTCATGACAGTTCGTTAATTCTTATTAGGATCAGGATCAAAGAATGCCTGGGACAAATCACTTGCTTCACTGCCACTATCAAGAAGACAATGCACTGTTACTCCTGAGATGTTGGTTCTTATAGCAGAGTGAGTTATTCAACTTTTGAACAGGTGCCTCATAAAAGTCATCTAATAAATCCATTGTAATCTGTTTCCAGCTAAAGTAATTTTGTTGATTGCAAGTACTTCATACTTAGATTCACAGTGTCATCAATTTCTACATTCTGAGCTGCATTTTCCAACCTGTCCACCAATTTTAAATCAAAGCACTTAACGTCTAGCTCTACTTTCATTTGCTGCACCTCGGCCAAACAACTCTCTACCTCTGAGCAACTGCATTCCTGCGCAACATTGCTGTCAATAACACCGTCGTCGGATTTTACAGTTTGTGACAAGTGGCTAACAGGTTCCTTAACTTCATTATAATTGCTACCTCCTCACCCAACAACTCCTCCTCTTCAGAACCTTGCAAGACTGAGTATGCTTCCTCTGCCGAAACTTTGGCCTTCAGATTGCCACCGTTGTCGCAGATGTCAGCCATTATTTCATCTTCGTCCTCATCTGATTCAATCATGCTAATTTGTTCCTCCCCTTACTTGTAGTGTTTTCTTTCTCCTTCTTAAGTCATTTATCTTATGTGTCCAGAATGCAATCAACTGTATAATGAGTCTCGAATGAACTGTGGTTCAAATGGCTCTAAGCACTATGGGACTTAACATCTGAGCCCATCAGTCCCCTAGACTCAGAACTACTTAAATGTTACTAACCCAAGGACATCACACACATCCGCACCCGAGGCAGGATTCGAACCTGCGACCGTAGCAGCAGCGCGGTTCCGGACAGAAGCGCCTATAACCGTCGGTTACAGCGGCCGGCGACTGAACTGTGACAGGAGCCCAAGCAACGAGGGACTGACGTACTAGGACAAGTATTAATACTATGAAATACTGCACTGATAATGGCTAGTTACTAGCCGAAATCTAGATTTGCTTTAATAAAGCCTGAAAGGAAAGGACGACTGATTGCCGTGTTCCATCATTTTGAAAGATAATGAAAGTGGTTTAGCACATCACTGGCACTGGCTGTTTCGTTTCATCATCCCTGTTATCGGTTTGCGTGTGTTGACTGACTATGGTCTGTGATTTTGTTACTGGCTGTGTTACTGTTTCCGCCTTTTGAGCGCCAGTTTCCTCATGGACGGGACTTTATTTCTCACACGCGACATCATGTTGTGTTCATTCGACACAGTCAGATGGGGGAGCATTCTGCTCTTAGTTTTGTCTCAACAGCACGTTATTTACATTTCTGCTTTTGTCATTATAATTGTTGCGAAAGCGTGGTGGCTGTCTACCCCCTCTTCCTCTACTACTTCCTTGACCACGATGATTATATCTTGTATTCTGAGGCTCCATACTTCTATCATTCACGTTCCCTATGTCATTACTTCCTTTGTTTATACGATTGTTATGAGGCTTATTATTATTTTACCCTGCTCCTCAACAGCAGCTACTCTCTCTACTCGCTTCAAATAATAAATCTATCTGCAGCATCTCTAGGTGTGGAAATGATTCTTTTCTGCCAATATCAAGGCATTTCAACTTCTGGTCCCATGATAGTCACTCTCGTTTCATCTTTTTGTCAGATGTGACAGTCGTGAAACCCACTTTTTAGGTAACTCTTTTATTGATCCACGACCTGGAGCAAACTTTTTACCACTCCAAAACTCTCTCAAAAAATGTTTAGAACAGTGGAAGTATCGGTGTGACAAATGTATAAGTTGTAATGGAGGGTATGGTGAAGGCGATAAGGTTGTTTTGCAAACAATTTGAAAATATACAGCTTTTAAAAAAGAATTCTCTTTCCTTTGAGTACACCATCGTATCGCGTGTGTGTGTTAGTGTGTGTGTGTGTGTGTGTGTGTGTGTGTGTGTGTGTGTGTGCGTGAGAGAGAGAGAGAGAGAGAGAGAGAGGGAGGGAGAGAGAGAGAGCCAGAACGAATTTATGATTTTTGTCATAGATACCAAGAATCACAGTGCATTCATTATGAAGCTAGGGTCCGGTTGGACTTGGTACAGAAAAAAAAGTTTCTGTAACTCCTCCCGGTGATGATGAGTGTGCAGTGGCTCGCAATGTACTTAACGCTGCAATGAGTCTATCAGACTCAAAAATTGATTGGTTGCATATCATATCTACATGAACCGCCAATTAAACTCACGCCTGCAGTTCGTCATCCGCAGTGGATATATTGCAGGAAAATACGACTACTACTAATAATAATAATTATTATTATAATAATATAACTGAACCTTTCACAACAGTCTTTTACAGTCGCTGCCATTAGGAAACCCTGTCAAGCTGATTGTGCGGTAGTTTTTGTACTTACTTGCTCTTGCTGTTATCAGGATTGTGTGATTATATTTTTCCGCGAGTCAAATGACATGTCTCTAGTTTTGTGCGAAAGCTGTCTATTGACCCTAAATAAATGAAATTATGACCTCCAAAAAGGATCCCGTGAAATTTCGGTTAAACGACGAATAACACACATTTGAAGGCTGTCGATTGAACTAAAGACTTAGGGAATACAATTAAACTGGAACCATGACATGGAAATTGGTTTGGGGTAGGCGAGTCAGAGACTGCGTTTTACAAAATCTACAGAAGTGACGGCCTAGACGACGGTCGTCCATTCTCTTCTGGAGCATCCCTTCCCGGTACGGGATCTTTACCAGATAGGATTCACGGAAGACATTTAAAAAGTTCAGCAACTCGTTTTCTATTATCGCGAAGTTCGCGAGAGACTAACGGATGTAACACGTGAGTTAGGGCTGCAAGGCGTTTTTCGTTGCGGCGAGATCTTTTCATGAAATTTCAGTCACCATTATTGTCGGCCAAATCTTAAAAATATTTTGTGCATGCCTGACTACGTAGGGAGAAAATGAGCACCGTAATGGAACAAGTGAAATCAGATGTTCGTTTACCCACATGCTGTTCGAAAGTGAATGCTTGTTGTTGTTGTTATGGTCTTCAGTCCTGAGACTGGTTTGATGCAGCTCTCCATGCTACTCTATCCTGTGCAAGCTTCTTCATCTCCCAGTACCTACTGCAACCTACATCCTTTGGAATCTGCTTAGTGTATTCATCTATTGGTCTCCCTCTACGATTTTTAACCTCCACGCTGCCCTCAAATGCTAAATTGGTGATCCCCTGATGCCTCAGAACATATCCTACCAACCGGTCCCTTCTTCTAGTCAAGTTGTGCCTCAAACTCGTCTTCTCCCCAATTCTATTCAATACCACCTCATTAGTTATATGATCTACCCATGTACTCCACACAAGTACTTTTAGAAACGACTTCCTGACTCTTAAATCTATACTCGATGTTATCAAATTTCTCTTCTTCACAAACGCTTTCCTTGCCATTGCCAGTCTACATTTTATATCCTCTCTAATTCGACCATCAGCAGTTATTTTGCTGCCCAAATAGCAAAACTCATTTACTACTTTTAAGTGTCTTATTTCCTAATCTAATTCCCGCAGCACCACCCGATTTAATTCGACTACATTCCATTATCCTCGATTTGCTTTAGTTGATGTTCATCTTATATCCTACTTTCAAGGCACTGTCCATTCCGTTCAGCTGCTCTTCCAGGTCCTTTGGTGTCTCTGACAGAATTACAATGTCATCGGCGAACCTCAAAGTTTTTATTTCTTCTCCATGGATTTTAATACCTACTCCGAATTTTTCTTTTGTTTCCTTTACTGCTTTCTCAATGTACAAATTGTATAACATCGGGAACAGGCTACAACACTGTCTCACTCCCTTCCCAACCACTGCTTCCCTTTCATGCCCCTCGAGCCGGCCAGAGTGGCCGTGCGGTTCTAGGCGCTACAGTCTGGAACCGAGCGACCGCTACGGTCGCAGGTTCAAATCCTGCCTCGGGCATGGATGTGTGTGATGTCCTTAGGTTAGTTAGGTTTAATTAGTTCTAAGTTCTAGGCGACTGATGAGCTCAGAAGTTAAGCCGCGGAGTGCTCAGAGCCATTTGAACCATGCCCCTCGACTCTTATAACTGCCATCTGTTTTCTGTACGAACTGTAAATAGCCTTTCGCTCCCTGTATTTTACCTCTGCCATCTTGAGAATTTGAAAGAGATTATTCCAGTCAACATTGTCTAAAGATATCTCTAAGTCTTCAAATGCTAGAAATGTAGACTTGCCTTTCCTTAATTTACTGTCTAAGATTAGTCCGTGGGTCAGTATCGCCTCGGGTATTCAAACATTTCTACGGAATCCAAACTGATCTTCCCCGAGGTCGGCTTCTACCAGTTTTTCCATTCATCTGTAATTCGTGTTAGTATTTTGCTGCCGTGTCTTATTAAACTGATAGTTCGGTAATTTTCACATCTGTCAACACCTGCTTTCTTTGGGATTGGAATTATTATATTTTTCTTGAAGTCTGAGGGTATTTCGCCTGTCTCATATATCTTGCTCACCAGATGCTACAGTTTTGTCAAGACTGGCTCTCCCAAGGCTGTCAGTAGTTCTAATGGAATGTTGTCTACTCCCGGGGCCTTGTTTCGACTCAGGCCTTTCAGTGCTCTGTCAAAGTTTTCACGCAGTATCGTATCTCCCATTTCATCTTCATCTGCATCCTCTTCCATTTCCATAATATTGCCCTCAAGTACATCGCCCTTGTATAGACCCTCTATATACTCCTTCCTCCTTTCTGCTTTCCCTTCTTTGCTTAGAACTGGGTTTACATCTGAGCTCTTACTATTCATGCAAGTGGTTCTCTTTTCTGCAAAGGTCTCTTTAATTTTCCTTTAGGCCGTATCTATCTTACCCCTTATGATATACACCTCTACATCCTTACATTTGTCCTCTAGCCATCCCTGCTTAGCCATTTTGCACTTCCTGTCGATCTCATTTTTGAGACGTTTGTATTCCGTTTTGCCTGCTTCATTTACTGCATTTTAATATTTTCTCCTTTCATCAATTAAATTCAATAATCCTTCTGTTACCCATGGATTTATACTAGCCCTCGTCTTTTTACATACTCGATCCTCTGCCGCCTTTACTATTTCATCTCTCAAAGCTACCCATTCTTCATCTACTGTATCTTAGATTCACATTTTAGTTTCCACATTCGCGAGTAAAATCTTAGCACTGTTCTCGCACTGGTTTCGGCATTCTTCTCTTCATTATCTTGTTAGTACCTATCCAGTTCGCTGTTTTGTACCGATTCATTTCACTGTTCAGTTTCCTAGCAGATTAAAAAAGTAAATGGGGCGGTGGGTGGATTTTATCGCCTTCACCGTTTTTTACAATAGCTTGAAAACTTTTTTTTGCTTCAACCTCGTGTGGCGTCAACTGTAGTTCAATTCTTTTATCTTGGCGGCTCGCGCATACCCGCCCATACGCGGGAAATTGCTACGTTGCCAGTTGCTAACGACGCACGCAAGAGAAGCAGCGCCATAATATAGTATAGTATAGTTCGTAAACTTACGTTTAGGAGGGAGCGTGCAGTTTGTGAAGTAAAGCCACCACGGCCGCATCAACCCTTTCGCTGCTGCAGAGACGTGCTCCCCGTATTCCGCGCTGGGCGCGATTTTCTCATCACTGCACTGCTCGCCTGTGCAGACACATCGTGTTCCGACTGCTCTGACACACTTATCATTCGATTTCACAAAAACTATTTGGCCCAAAAATTTGATTTTTACACATCTTCTTGACTGATACCTTCCCCCCATAAACGACTTAATTTTGTTTCGATGTTCAACGCAGCTATTGTGCAGCATTAAATGTAGTAAACCATTGCACGAAATTTTGCAGAGGTAAAAGTCTATAGCGCATACTCTCCGTATGGTTGATTTTAGTTGCCACAATGTTGAGAATGAAATGTGGACAATATACCTAAATTTCATATAAAATTTACTGTATAACAAAATCTCATTTAATTTAAGTACCAGATAGATGCCGTATGTAATATTGAGAAATATTCTGTCTTTCGCGACTGTAATAAAAGTTGTATTCATACCAGCCAAAACATAGATCAGTTGACAAAAGCATTGAATATGATGATGTTGCCAAAGCAGCGAAGCGAAGAATTGCGTCAGACAATCAAGTAGCCCGGCAACGTACGAGCCGAAATTCTGCTCTAAATAACACTTTTAATACTGTCGCAAAGAATATGTTTCAATATGAATAGTAAAATAGCGACTACGGAAGAGAAGATATACAAACAAAACAGATAACATGAATATTGTATGTGTGCCTTTTCATTGTTTTTAATTGCTGCGAAAAGAAATATTGCAGGACAAAATTTGAATAACCGAAAACTTATTATGATTATAATGAAGAGACAAAGAACTAGAAATTTCAAAACATCACATTCAAACGAATAAAATTCATGAAGTAAGGCACTTCGATATTGTTTTCAAATAATCAAAGTATTAAGTACCTAACAAGGCTTGAACTCAAAATCTTTCACTGACCAGTCAAACATATTAACCATTACACTAACGCAGCTCGTCTTTACGCAAAATACCGACAAACACTGTTGGTATGACTATGAATTACTCACGTTTCGTCATAGTACAATAGGGAATAAACAATTACCGCTGTTCTTTATTGCGAAAAGGCGGTTCGTGAGAATGGAACAAACACCTTTCCTTGCTATCGCCTGAATTAGGAGGCTTATTGCTCGTTTGGTTAAATTAACTAATAGAATATGAAGCAATTGGTATAAAGAATGCTTTTTCCAAACTTTCCATACAAGAAAGTCTGCTATCAAGATGTTGCTTTTGTTCAATTACTTTATTTATGACTGAACGTTTCTAAAACTGAAGCCACTCGTCCGTGGTCTGCACTGCAGTCAAGCTCTGGCAACGTTGTTCTCTGTTCATTGGCTGACTGTTTTGTGACGTCAGATGCGCAGAACGAACCTAAACTCGGCCGCCGTCGTAAATGACGCGCACTTTAGTAACTAAATAGGTCGTAAGAGACTCATAGAGGAGTTGAGAACTTTACAAGACAAGTTGACTGTAAACAATTTTTTGTGGAATATAAAACATAACCCACATGTCCGATATGCAAAGATTTTGTGACTGTTTCGAAAGAATATAACTGGCAGCATTACGAGACTAAACATGTAGTTGCGGTTCATAAGTATAAGGGGCAATTAATAAAATTTTCTCGGGCTTCCAGACGCGTCAGTCGGTTAAAATCCCAAGAGCTTTCGACCGAGTGCCCCTCAGCCATTGTCGAATGCTAAGACTGACTGTTGTGTCGCCGTGGCCGCGTCGTTATACAGCCGCCCTGCTGGTTGTGACGTCACTGATTCTCTCTTCCTCGCCATATGTGGTAATGTTTTCATCCCGTGTCCGTCGCGCCCGTTTTGACCTCGCGATGGTCGGGTCCTTGGCTGCACCGAGCTGCAAACCGCCGTCCTTGTTGATGGTGTTTTCAGAGGTTTTTATTTGAATAGTTTCTTTTATGACGCTATCCCAAAATCCCTTCGTCCTCATAGCGACAGATGTTTCGTCGAATAGAATTCGGTGTCCACTTTCTAAGGAGCGTTCTGTCACGGCTGATTTTTCTGCATGGCGTAGGCGTCAGCACCTCTCGTGTTCCATCCAGCGTTGCTCCACCGTGCGTACTGTTCATCCGACGTAGTAACAGCCCCACTGACATTGTTCCATGTACACTCCAGGCGTTCTAAGCCCTCGATCGTCCTTCACAGGCCTCATGAGCAGTCGGATTTTTGCTGCGCCCTTGTACACCGATGAAATGTTATATCTCTTCAGGTGCCGGCTAGTCTTTCCCGACACTGTACCACAGAAAGGGAAAAACACAAGTCTCTTGGTTTCTTCTTCGGTGGTGTTCTCTGCTCTGTTGGTGTGTTTCTTGCGTGTCACACCAGATATAGACTGTGACACCTGTCCGTGGCTGTACCCATTTTCCCGGAAGACTTTTCGAAGGTGGCTCAGTTCTAGTGGCAGCCTTTTCAGCGTCTGAGACGACTTTAGCACGATGGACGAAGGTATTCAGAACGATGCATTGCCCTTTCATGTCGTCCTCGTTCGACGGAAAACCAATGGGCACCTCAGCCACAGTGTCTACAGGGAACTGACACACACAGATCGGTATCTGCAAGCTCTCAGCCAACATCATCCAGCACAAAAACTCGGCCACGGCGACACAGTACCAGTCTTACCACATGACAATGAGTGAGGGGAACTCGCTCGAAAGCTCGTGGGATTTTAACCACCTGACCCGGCTAGAAGCCCGAGAAAATTTTATTAATTCATATCGCCGAGAAACCATGCATTCATATATAAGGGACAATTTCGACAAAAAAGGAAACTTTCTGCTCAACAGGAGATATTTACAAGAGTGAATTCAGTTCAACATGCTATGTAAAAGCGAGCTCTGATATTGGAAAGAAGGTCAAAGCCATATTTAGATGGCGAAATGGTTAAGGAATACTTAGAGACTTTGCTGAAACTGTGTGTCTAGAAAAGAAAAAGGATTTCTCAAAAATACGTCAAACTGTTACTACATGTGTGGAGGACATTGGAAGACAATATAATTGCGTGGGCTTCCACGGCCAGAATCAGTCGACATAAAAGTTTTCTGGGTATGGTATCGCGTCATAATGTATATAGATCCTGAAGAAGGCCGCTGCAACCGTCGCCGAAACGCTGGTTTTTCTCCAGCAGCGGTAGTTTTATACATTTTGATGTGGTACCATACCCAGAAAACTTTTATGTCAATTCCATTTAAAAAAATCCTGTATTTGAGTTTATATGTTGTTTTCTAGCTTTGGTTGACTGCACAGATATAGCGGATACCCCCAAGTGGTGATTTGTGTCAAAGGTGTTGATACCCATTTTAATAAAATAGAAGAATTAGCGGCATTGTATCCACTCACACATACCACGAAGTCGTGAGATTTTTGGAAATACACTCCTGGAAATTGAAATAAGAATACCGTGAATTCATTGTCCCAGGAAGGGGAAACTTTATTGACACATCCCTGGGGTCAGATACATCACATGATCACACTGACAGAATCACAGGCACATAGACACAGGCAACAGAGCATGCACAATGTCGGCACTAGTACAGTGTATATCCACCTTTCGCAGCAATGCAGGCTGCTATTCTCCCATGGAGACGATCATAGAGATGCTGGATGTAGTCCTGTGGAACGGCTTGCCATGCCATTTCCACCTGGCGCCTCAGTTGGACCAGCGTTCGTGCTGGACGTGCAGACCGCGTGAGACGACGCTTCATCCAGTTCCAAATATGCTCAATGGGGGACAGATCCGGAGATCTTGCTGGCCAGGGTAGTTGACTTACACCTTCTAGAGAACGTTGGGTGGCACGGGATACATGCGGACATGCATTGTCCTGTTGGAACAGCAAGTTCCCTTGCCGGTCTAGGAATGGTAGAACGATGGGTTCGATAACGGTTTGGATGTACCGTACACTATTCAGTGTCCCCTCGACGATCACCAGAGGTGTACGGCTAGTGTAGGAGATCGCTCCCCACACCATGATGCCGGGTGTTGGCCCTGTGTGCCTCGGTCATATGCAGTCCTGATTGTGGCGCTCACCTGCACGGCGCCAAACACTCATACGACCATCATTGGCACCAAGGCAGAAGCGACTCTCATCGCTGAAGACGACACGTCTCCATTCGTCCCTCCATTCACGCCTGTCGCGACACCACTGGAGGCGGGCTGCATGATGTTGGGGCGTGAGCGGAAGACGGCCTAACGGTGTGCAGGACCGTAGCCCAGCTTCATGGAGACGGTTGCGAATGGTCCTCGCCAATACCCCAGGAGCAACAGTGTCCCTAATTTGCTGGGAAGTGGCGGTGCGGTCCCCTACGGCACTGCGTAGGATCCTACGGTCTTGGCGTGCATCCGTGCGTCGCTGCGGTCCGGTCCCAGGTCGACGGGCATGTGCACCTTCCGCCGACCACTGGCGGCAACATCGATGTACTGTGGAGACCCCACGTGTTGAGCAATTCGGCGGTACGTCCACCCGGCCTCCCGCATGCCCACTATACGCCCTCGCTCAAAGTCCGTCAACTGCACTTACGGTTCACGTCCACGCTGTCGCGGCATGCTACCAGTGTTAAAGACTGCGATGGAGCTCCGTATGCCACGGCAAACTGGCTGACACTGACGGCGGCGGTGCACAAATGCTGCGCAGCTAGCGCCATTCGACGGCCAACACCGCGGTTCCTGGTGTGTCCGCTGTGCCGTGCGTGTGATCATTGCTTGTACAGCCCTCTCGCAGTGTCCGGAGCAAGTATGGTGGGTCTGACACACCGGTGTCAATGTGTTCTTTTTTCCATTTCCAGGAGTGTATATGGACCCAGAAGAAGACCGTTGCAACCGTGGCCGAAACTTTGGTTTTTCTCCAGCAGCGGTAGTTTTATACATTTTGATGTGGTACCATACCCAGAAAACTTTAATGTCAATTCCATTTAAAAAATCCTGTATTTGAGTTTATATTTATTTATTTATTTATTTATGCATTTATTTTACCTGGCAAGGTAAAATAAATGCTTTGGTTGACTGCACAGATATAGCGGATACCCCCAAGTGGTGATTTGTGTCAAAGGTGTTGATACCCATTTTAATAAAATAGAAGAATTAGCAGCATTGTATCCACTCACACATTCTACGAAGTCGTGAGATTTTTGGAAACAGTTACATCGAGATTAAGTTGCTTTTCGTAAAAACTCAACAACCTCTCTGGGCTAAAGACGGATAGTGCTCCAGCAATGGCTGGGAAATGTGAAGGTTTAGTTCAGTTGATTGAAAACGAGGCCCGAAAAGTTGACAATAGGGAGTTGATATGACGTCGTGACATCACCGGAGCGTGTGATGACGTTGCGATGAGCGATCAGCTGATGCCGAAGGCGGGTCACCTCTCGTCTGCCGTTGGCCCAAAGTCATGAGCATGACTGCACGTCCGATGACCGGTCAGCATCGGGTTGACATCAGACTCGTTCCCAGTGCGACGTGAAATGAAAACGGCGGTATCAGTTCTTCTTTGTCCAATCCGCCTGTTACATCAGAATTATACATTAAAAATGTTAATGCCATGATGGAATAACTATGTTATTGTATTTGGTATTTTTATCCGTGTATATGGCATTTATTGTATTCGTATTTCATATATATGTACAATGAAAAATAAATTTATCATAAATGTTACTGGTTTGTATTTGTTGTATGTAACCCTATCGTCTGCAAGTTCAGGTTTCATACATTTCCCTTTTAAGTTACATGCATGTTTCAGTGTCCTTGTGACATATTTTCTTTTCCATAAACGTTTGAATTCAATTTTCTTCGTTGGCTACTACGCGCTGCATGCCCAAGTAACAGCTGATCTGGTGTCACTTGCATTGTTGCTCCGGAACGGTTGGTGTGCTATATTCACCGCGTGTTGCCAACATAAAATTTTACAAACACTGCTGTTTCGTGCGCTGTTCACGAGGCTTGCTCCAAAGTTTTCAAGTTCTCAGTGGTTTACACATTATTCGCAAAGTCTTTCAGCCAGACTTTTAACCAGTCAGTGAGTTTGCTTCTATTACACACGCATGAACTAAGCTCATATCGACTTTACAATCAAAATGCCATTTGCACCCGTCGGAACGTCCAAAAAACTTTATACTCAGATCGAGCGTCCGCTAGTTTAAATTATGCAGTTGGAAGCACTAACATTGTTCTATTCTTTGGTTCGGGAATCACTTAACTGTTACATCATTCACTTCTGTCATTTAAGCTCTGTTCGTATGAGTAACTTTGTCACCGGTCTGCAGAAAAATGCAGACGTAAACGCACGAAAGCAGGAGACAATAGCCTTTCCGCGAAACTATGCGTCAAATCGAGTTTGCTGACAGATGATCCTTCTTTCATATCTGGCTGCTATTATGTCAGTTATACTTTCATGTGTTACAGGAATACATGTTTCCCTTTCATGTTATTCTTTTACACATATCATTCTCTTTTTACTAGTGTCTATGTTATTGGTCGACACTAACCACGTATATATAGAAAAAATGGTCGGAAATTCCTACATTTAAAATTCGTTTTTTAATTTATAAATATTGCTTTGCAAATTATTTTTAAAATCAAACTTGTTTCTCCCAATAGCTACAGTATCAGATAATTTAGGAGTGATATGTACTTTTATAACTCCATACTCAGAAACTTGCTTGTCACAGCTGATCTGTGGCCTGATTATACTACTAAGAAATACTTGTTTCTAAAGCTTAACACAACAAATACTTAACTACTTATTTCTATATACATACATTCACACATCGTTTTACTCAGGGCGTCTTTCCTGTTTGTCCGCCTTCTGTCATTAATTGCTTTCTTAGCTAAGCTGAGTGACTGAAATAGTACTGGTATATGTGCATTTTGATTCCACAAGAAATACTCCCATTTTTATGAGTGCTACGCTTCGTTTACAGCTACTGTCTATTTTTTTTAAATCGTTATGATGGTATAAGCCTTTAGGTTTTTGTGTCTCAGGGTACACCAAGAAATAGCTACCTTCGTCAGGTATATTCCTGATGAGAAATCGGTCTGAATATGGCGTTGCCATTTCTTATTCCCTTTCTTTAATAGGGAGGATTTAGGGAAAGTTTTCAACAAAATTTTTTCTCCTACATGAAACTGTTCAGTATTTTTAACCTTTTTTATCATAAGTTACTTCTCTGGCCTTAGCCTTTCTTCTCAAGCAAGACAATTCATTCCTGACTTTGTCTACCCATTTCACAGTGGCCACTCCTTATTTTCTTAAACTTTAAACAGTAATTCAGCTGGGGAATAAATGGATAAATGTGATAAATTGTTTGTGATTTCTTCAGAAGGTTGGATGAGTGTAGTCCACAAAGTTTGCCAATGGCAGCGTAAGCATGAACAAATCTATTGTATTCTCGAAAAAACTCTATGCCCTTCGACTGAGAATGGAATCTAGACATAAAAATTCGCTTAAGTCCCTGTTCTCCCAGAAAATTTCTCCACTTTTGGCATGTAAAATTACTAGAGTTATGACACGTTTTCTGGCTTTCCTATCTGAAATGTAATGATTAAGGATTTTTCTAATAAAAGGACCTGCTGATGTGGATTTCTCTGCATACAATTTTACATATTTCGAAAATACATCATAAATTGCTGTGATACTTCATTCCACCTCTAGCTACTGATAAAAGTCCTGAGTTGTCAATACAGATCAAGTGTAGGAGTTCTGTGGGTGTTATTGAACATAATTCTACTTTATTATTGACAGTATTAGACTTGGTTTTTTGACATATTACACATGTTCTAATAATCTGTAACACTTTTATTTTTAGATTTAGGAAGTAACATCACAAACCAATTGTCTTAGCACATTTTGTAGATTAAAAATGCCCCAGGAATTATGGCTGTAATTTATAAGATTTTCAATACAATCCTCAGGGATACACATTCTCCAAAGATAAGATCATATGTCACTTCTACAGAATAATATTTTTTATACATTTTATAATGCTGTGAAAATTTATTCTGTGGATTTTGCACTAATTCTTATCGAATACATTTTCATCTAGGATCAGCTTCCTGCAAATTGCTCAGTTTTTACACATACTCAGAAAAACCTGTCTATATGTCTGGTCTTTCATTAGTAAAAATTTGAATGAAGATTTTTCGTCAAATTCATTACATTCAGGCTAACCCACAGGTAACTGGGATAGGGCGTCAGCTATCACATTACTCTTACGGGAGATATAAACAGTCTCACATTCATAATTCTGAAGTGTTAGTTTCTACTGAGGTAGTTGTTCATGCAACAGATTACACGTTCGTAGAAAACTTAATGCTTTGTAACCTCAAAAACTTTTTATATATTTGCCATAGACAATGAAATCTTTTCCAAGTTCACACCATGGCTAGCGCTTCCAATTCAGCGTTGCACTCTGGTGTTTCACAATGAGATTATACTCTACTCGCAAAATCAGTGACTTTCACACTATCAGTATCATCTTCTCTCTCCATCTGAAATAAGCGCGCACCTATGTCATAAGAGGATGAGTCTGTTATTAGGCAAAAGTCTTTTTTCATATCAGGGTGGTACAAAATTTTTACATGGTCGATTACCTCATTTATTTCATCGAATGCTGTTTCACATTTTTGTGTGCAAATCCAGGGATCCATTCTTTCGCAATTAATTTAATAACGGTTCACTATTTAATATCTCTTTCGGCACAAACCACCTAAAGAACGACATAGGGACTAGAAATGACTTAATTTGTTTCTTTGTGGGCAATCTCTAATTGCTTCTATTTTATCTGGTTCTGGCACAATGCTTTGAGCTGATATGGCATACCCTAGAAACTTGATGGTTGTCCTACAAAATTTTGATCTTTGAAGGTTGGATGTGACTCCCACATCTGTAAATTTATGTAACACTCCCTCAGTTGATTCCAGATGTTCCTCCCATGTGGGAGTAGTTATCAATAAATCATCTACATATATGGCTACTTTTTCTCTCAGGTCTGGTTCTAAGACAGTATCCAGAGCTGTGATAAACACACCTGCGCTGGCATTAAGTCCAAATGGTAGCAGATGAATTTGATAGGTTCATCTTGCAAATATGAATACTGTATACTTTCGTGATCCTTCTGCAAGCTGGAACTGCCAGTACCAATATTTTAGGTCTATGCTCGTTAGGCACTTTACACCATGAAATCTTCATATTTGTTCGTCCAGGTTTTCTGGATGTGTGTGAATTGGATCAAAGATTTTGTTAATTTCTCAAGCATCTAACACTAGTCGCATGCTATCATCTGCTTTAGCTACCACAAGTAGGGAACTGCTATATGGTAACAAAGATGGTTGTGTTATGTCCCACTCTGAAGTTCTATCTATCTCTCGCCTCTCAGCATCCCTCTTGGTCTATGGACCTGCATAGGTCGAATGACAGTAAGTCTGATGAGGAACCACATCCATACTGTAAATATATCCTTTGATTATTTCTGGCTTTTTTGAAAACACGTTTACATACTTTGCAAGAAGTTTGAAAAGCTGCGTCTGGTGCTGTATATCTAAAAATATTGATATCTCACCTTATCCTGAATATCACTTCAGTTGGTATCTTTTACAACATTTTTCATATAATACCCACTGGTTTGGTATTCAAGATATTAGTCATTAAACTGAAAATTTATGGCTTTCACTTGTTAAGCTTTCAGTTAATGATGATATTTGGCATGGCCTGACTCTATTTCTATTAAATCGATAACCCTTCATTACCCTTTTCCCTCAAAACGCATTTACCATTCAAAAATTCTAGTTTGGCACCTCTTTCTCTGAGGGATTACATACTCAGGAGACAGGTTAAAGATGATTTTTTTACTACTAGGAATGTGCATTCATAAACTCTGTTACCTAGGTTAACTACAACCTGTCTCTGTTCCTCAACGACGCGCGATTTGACACCTATGGTTCTCGTTACTTTAGAATTCCGCACGGGTGAGGTTTGAATTTTGTTTTTGGTTATCATTCATGTACAGATTCCTCGTTTATTATGTTCGTACTTGCACCAGTATCAAGGATTACCGTAACAGGAGTGGTATAAATACTAGCTTTCACTGCAGCTTGAACCATCTCCTTCAGAGTTGGTTTACGTTTCTTTACTTCAGTGCACAATTCATCCTTAATGTCCTTCTCGCCATTGTATCTACTCAGTTTAATCGTTTCCGATCGGTTTGATTTAACCTTGATCTGCATACTGTCATAATTATTGTTGTTAGTATAATTAATAATATGAGTATTTTATGTTGCGTTATTTACATGATTTGTGTGAGCCCCATTCAGCTCCACAACCAACACCGATGGCAAAATGAGGTCGTTTTTAGTTTGTTTGCGGTTGTGTGTTCGGATGTTTTTCCTATCGTACCTCCACTATCCGAACATCATATGTCTGCTGTGGTGTACAACAAGTGTGGTTGTGATGAGGTTGGCAACTTTGTACAGCACTGTGATATCGATTTATTCCAAGAGATGGCCCATCGTTTTGTTGCCACTGATCTGGTTGGTTATTATGCCAGTAATTTTCCTTGAAATTTCGATTATAATTCGCATTCTGGTTTGTATTTTGATTGTATCTCAGCTGGAAGTTATTCTCCCTCCTAAGCCTCATACTAGTTTGGTAGGATTGATTACGATTATAGTTAGAGTTGGAAAAATATCAATTGCCATCCATCCCATTATTATTGTACGGTGAATGACCATTATTGTTAATGGTGTCTCTCTTGCTTGTTTACTCCATTGTTCTGCATGTCACGATTCTTTTTTCCATTCCCAACATGGGTATTGGTATTCGTGCAGTGCGAATCGCACATATGTTGGTTACAACAATTCGTGTTGATGCCTTCCTGCATCAGCTCCATTGAATCTATTACTATTAGAAATTTTTCTAGAACAGTATCAGGTAAATTGATTAGTTTATTTTGGATACTTAAAGTGAGTTGCGATTTTAAAATCTTATTGCATTTTTATGTGACATAGGCTCATCCTCGTAATTTGTTTGGTTTACAAACTTTTCCTAGTACTTCCTGAGAGTACCTTTTTTGCAATTATATGATTCGGGCTTGTTCACTTTCTTCCTAAGTCTTTCTTGCATACCTGTTGACCAGTATTTGTCTAAAAAATCTTTTCCAAATTGGTCGAAGGTATGAGATTGCTCTGTAGCCCCTGTCGTCCAGAGAGAAGTATCTCCTTGTATGAAGGCTACTACAAATGCAACCTTTTGCTGTTCATTCCATGATTTCGGAAGCACACCTCTAAATAATTTTATAAATACCTTCGGATGTGGTGTCTTCCGACCTTGAATGAAGACTGGAAGTTGTCTCTGCTTAATTGAGCTTTCCTCTGCCGGTATGTTTGTAGTTTGTTGCGTTAAGTTATTTGCGCCCAACGAAATACTGCTCGGTGGGTTTTGTTATTGTACATATACTCTGTACGGCGAAAGTATGCGATTATTGACTGATTTAAACTATTATCTCCTGCATCTCCCTCTGTAATTTTTTTACTTTATCTGACATTTGTTGACACTCAGAATTGAAATTCTCAACTTCACCAATAGAACCAGATGCTACTTGAGCAGGCGCCTGCTGTATCACCAATGGTATTTCATTATTTAATTTTTCCACGATCTGTGAAGAAATGTTAATGTTTGAGAAATGTTAATTTGAGAGATATATATAATAAGCCAAATGCTAATGATAAATGCAGCATATTTGTTAACAAATTTACATCCCTTTCTAAACATTGTTTCCCAAAGAAAATTACTAAATGTAACACCAAACACTTTTCAAAAAAATCTTGGATTACTTCAGGAATTAAAGTCTCTTCAGAAAAAAAAAAAACTGTATGAGACAGCAATAACTAGTAAAGATCCAGAAGTAGTTTTACACTATAAAATTAGTGTAATGCACTGAGAAAAGTTGCAAGGAAATCAAGAGATATGTATGTTAGAGAAGAAGTTAATAACTCTGGCAATAAAATCAAATCAATATAGAATGTTGTTAGAAGCAGACAGGAAAAGTAACCACTGGGATAACTAGTATTACTATTAAAGATAATGAGAACATCTTAACCAACAGTACACAAGTAGCCATGTATTTAACATCCATTTCTTAAGTGTAGGAGAAAAAATTGGGGAGAATAGTTTGAAAGAAAAAGCCAGGAAGTTCGTAGAAGAGCCAGTTAAAAAAAATAGTCAGATTAAGTTTCACCTTTCATGAAATAAGTAGAATTATTAAATCATTGAAAAATAAATGTTCTGTAGATGACATCTCTAATTAGTTATTAAAACAATGTGGAGCAATTACAGCTGATGTTCTGAGTCACATATGTAATATATCACTAACTCAAGGTATTTTACCAGACACATTAAAATATGCCATTGTCAGGCCGCTCTAAAAAAAAGGGGGACAACACAGATGTCAATAATTATTGGCCAGTATCCTTGCTTACAGCATTTTCAAAAATCTTCGAGAAAATATTGCACTCAAGAGTGGTTAACCATCTCAACAGTGATGATACTTAGTAAATCACAGTTCAGATTTCAAAAATGCTGTTCCAGTGGGACAGCTATATACAATTTCACTGTCAAATAGTAAAATGTCACCAATAGGAATTTTCTGTGACTTGTCCAAGGAATTTGAATTTGTGAACCATGAAATTATGTTACAGAAATTACAGTTCTATGGTATAAACAGAATAGCTTATGAGTGGTTTAAGTCATACTTACAAAACAGGAAACAAAAAGTTTCTTTATATGGGTCAGGTGATTTAAATAAGTTTGCCACTTCATCTAACTGGGGTGAAATTACATTACATGTTCCACAGGATTCAGTCATGGGTCCCCTTCTGTTCTTGATGTGTGTCAACGACCTCCCTTCTTATCTGAAATAAGAAGCTGAACTGACACTGTTTGCTGATGATGCAAGCATCATTATTAATCCAATAAAAAAAAACTCCAATTGAAAATGATATGAATAAGTTCTTTGGAAAAGTCATTAACTGGTTTTCTGCAAATGGGCTTGCTTTAAACTTAAAAAAAAACACAGTACATCCAATATTCTGCTACAAAAATTACAGTTCCTTCAATAAATATAACACATCAACAGAAGTCAGTAGACAGGGTAGAGCATACTAAGTTTTTGGGTGTATATATAGACAAAAATCTTAACTGCAAAATTCATATTTTGGATCTTATAAAGCAACTAAGTTCATCAACTTTTGCAATCAGAATAATTGCAAATTTTGAGGATACAGAAATTAGTAAGGTAACATACTTTCACTCCCTGATGTCATATGGAATAATATTTTGGGGTAAAAGGTATTCAAAAAGGTATTCATTGCTGAAAAGAAAGTGGTTAGAATAATGTGTGGGGTTCATAGTCCCATATCTTGTTGGCATCTTTTTAAAAGATTGGAAATTCTTACAACAGCCCCACAGTACATTTACTCACTAATGAAGTTAGTTCTCAACAACATCGACCAGTTTAAAAGCAACAGTGCCATTCATGATTATAATTCCAGAGAAAAGAAAGACTTACACTATCCTTTACTCAATCTTTCTTCGGCACAGAAAGGGGTAAAATATGCTGCTATAAACATTTTTGATAAATTACCAGGTGAAATAAAATGTCTAACAGACAGCAGTAATAGCTTCAAAAATAAATTAAAATCATATCTCCATGACAACTCGTTCTATACCATAGCTGAATTCTTGAATAGGAATAAATAAATGCGTAAATATAGTATATACATGTTGTACCATTTAGGGGAATGGGTAAATAATAGAAATATTAGTCTTCAAGGGGAGTTGGATGGTTCTATCTTGGCCATGTTAAATTATATGACTTTAGGAACATTTTTCTCCCTAACCGATTGACATATCATCGTGATTTTTGTTGTGTTCCTTATATCTTTGTCTTCATTTTAAACTGATAAGTCTTAAAAATAATAAAAAATTATATTTAAAGAAATATTTTTTTAAATTAGCCATAAAAACTGCATTTTGTTACTTTAATTAAATTTATACCATAGTTCTTTAAAAGATATTCATATTTCCACAGTTTAAAACAATAATTAACAAATAAGGAACACTTTTAAAAAAATCATGTTGATAACATTAATATTAGCCAAGAAAAATGTTCCTAACCATTGAAAAACACAGTTGTCGGGGAAATGCAAATAAAGATAAGACATTTAACAATGATTTTATTCTTACTTTAGACATTCCAGCTTCATATTGTAAGTAGGCTGTTTAGGTTTTTTTACTGGTAACGCCGCCGCCACGAAGCGCTCTGTATGAAAATCACTGGCTGTGCTGTGCACAGTCTGTGTTTAGTTTGCATTGTTGTCTGCCATTGTAGTGTTGAGCAGTGGCAGCTGGATGCTAACAGCGCGTAGCGTTGCGCAGTTGGAGGCGAGCCGCCAGCAGTGGTGGATGTGAGGAGAGAAATGGCGGAGTTTTGTAATTTGTAAGACTGGATGTCATGAACTACCATATATATTTTGACTATTAAGGTAAATACACTGTTTGTTCTCTATTAAAATCTTTCATTTGCTAACTATACCTATCAGTAGTTAGTGCCTTCCGTAGTTTGATTCTTTTAGTTAGCTGGGAGTAGTGGCGCTCGCTGTATTGCAGTAGTTCGAGTAACGAAGATTTTTCTGAGGTAAGTGATTTGTGAAATGTATAGATTAATGTTACTCCGGGCCATTCGTTTGTAGGGATTTTTTGAAGTCAGATCGCGTTGTGCTAAAAATATTGTGTGTCAGTTTAAGCACAGTCATGTATAATTTTTCAAAGGGGACGTTCCATATGTCGATCCTTAGCCGAGGATACCTCACTGTAATCTTCTGATTTTTTCCTTGTAGTTTGTGTAATTAGTGTAGATTTTGTTTATTGCTAGCGCGTAATTGTAGAGAGAATTTCCTCTGTAGTTGCAGTCTTTCATTGTTGTACAGTAAAATAGTTGTGGCATGCATGTAGTTTTGCACGAAGTATTTCGCAGCTGCGCTTACAATTAACTAGATATTATTTTCAGTGCTATGTTAATGTGTTCTCTTATATTTGCTCTTCAAATTGTGCTTTTATGTGTTATCGTGTGAAATATTGTTACAATAACGGCGTGTGAAAAACGTAACACTAGGCTCCAAAGTAAACTGAGAAATAATAGTAACGACGAGCGTCGCTTAACAGCACCACTGTGTAGTGAATTAACAGACATTCGAAGTAGTAATTTGGTAATTGTGCATAGGGAAATGGAGCGGGCGGCAAATAATGGTGTAGACAATGAAACAAGTAGTGAACAGGGAACAATTATCGATCGATCAGTCGGCAACAGCTCACCTCAGGTATCCGAAATGACAGAACACAATATTGCAAATACTGTAGACTTAGGTTATGGGTCCTCACCGTTTTCTCAAATGAGTCAAGAAACATTTTATGCCTGTCAAAATGTAAATGTTGCCGGTGAAAATGCACTGCCAAAAAGCACAGAAAAACAGATTTCAGACACTAATACATTATTATTGCAATTAATGCAACAAATGGAACAAAATCAGAAACAAATGGGACAAAAGCTTCAAAAGTTAGACACAATGGAACAAAATCTTCAAAAGTTAGACACAATGGAACAAAATCAGAGACAAACACAGCAAAAGCTTCAAAAGTTAGACACAATGGAACAAAATCTTCAAAAGTTAGACACAATGGAGCAAAAGCTTCAAAAGTTAGACTCAGTGGAACATACGCTTGAACAAACACGTGAAGATTTAACTACTGAATTACATAAAATCGAATCGAAATGTCAAAAAGTCTGTAATGACGTAAAAACACAAATTTGTGAGCATTTTCAACCTATTTTTTCGCGGCATGAAAATGCATTACAGAATCACGAAGCAGCCATAAAAGAACTGCAAACATTTGTTCATGAAAATCATGAGACCTTGCAAGCTACAATTGACTCAGTTGCATCTACCGATTCGGTTACCCAACTTGCAAGAACTCAGGAAAACTTAAAGGACACAGTAGATTCGATTTCAACACAAATGGACACTCTGAAACTTGGTTCAGAAAAACACAGTGAGGAAATGTGTTCACTATCGGAGAAAGTAGCCGAACTTTCGGATCAGTTCACTAATTTATCTACGAAGGTAGATGATAATCTGAATGACACAAAACCGGTAGTCTTTAATGACACAGAAGAGTGCGAACAAATTAGGAAATTCAAACAAAGTCTGAATCAAATTAGTACGCAACACCAAAGAGAAATCCGTGAAGTTCAAGATCAGCTGACACAGGTAATACAACAATTACGTATTTCAGAGGACTCTCGCACACCAATACGGGAAGAGGGACATAAAAATACGGAACTGCCACAAAATAATAACACAGGGCACTTTGGAGATTATGAAAGAAATTGGCAAAGTACACCGAATTTTGAGATGGAACCGCCGAAACGACGTAACAATGACCGACATGCGACCCGCTGACACGATGATTTTGACTATAAGCTGTTCATTACTACACGTAAATTCAAAACATTTAAGAATTCTGGCAACGACATTCATCCACAAGCGTGGCTTCATCAATTCTCTCATTGTTTCCCCCCCCCCCCCCCCCCCAATGCGATCGGTCATTCACGATTGCCACAGTGAAGGAGAATTTTACCATGCCTTCCTCTCAGCATATTGGTCTCAAGCCACACAAGACCGAGTAAAACATGGCATCATAATGATAAAAAATTTCGAACAATCTGAATTTTCAAGTCTTGTGAAATATTTTGAAGACATGTTACAAAAGAATCAGTATCTTTCAAACCCATACAGCCCTTCAGAACTAATCCGCATTTGCTTAATCAAATTGCCTGAACATTTACGGCATATTATTTTGGCAGGCCGTTGCAAAGACGACATTGAAGCTTTTCAGGGACTCTTACAAGAATTAGAAATTGACACTGACAATCGCGGAACGCGAAAACAGGAACACAACAATTACAGGTCACATCCGTCGCAATTCCGCGATGGAAGAAATAATAACTGGACACGGCAAGGCTATTCTCACAACACAAATAGTGACCAAAACAGACACCACCCGTATGACAACCGTTGGCAGAGTAGTAATAATTACAGGGAAAGATCACCTCTCCGCAGTAGTGACTATCACAGAGACAATCAGAGAAACAGAAAATATAGGAACCAAAATAATTATTATCAAGGGAGACAGAATAACTTCAGACGCAACGGTCTAGCGCGCAGTTACGATTCAGAGAGAAATTCTCCACCACGTGACCGACAAGAAAGAAACTATGAAATCTACCGACATGATGACAGACGATATGATCGTAACGACAGACCTGAATTGCATCAGAACTGGCGGGATTCAAACAGATCAGGGCCCTCTCGGCAAGGTGAATTTGTAGAAGTTAGGTCTCCTAATCCCAATAACGACGCGCGCCAACAAAGAAACAGACAATGGCTCGCACCGCAGGCAGCCGCGTGCGCCGGCTGGCTCAGAGAAAAATAACATAAGCTAACCTTGAGCAAAATTCCAGTGTTCCTTACCGACGTAATCACATGATAATTGCTTTTCAGTTGACAGTCTGCGTACTAGGAAGAGTAAAGGTTTACACCACATTTCATATGTAAAACCGTTTATTGAAATATAATCAGCTTTTTACCTTTGTCTTTGCCATAAAACATTTCACTTCACATTTCTAGTATGCTTTGTCACACTGAGAAACTGTTAACATGCAACAATGTTTTGAAGTTAACTATCCAGTCTAGGACTTAGAGAACTTATTTAGACAGTATTTACGAGTGCATTGTTATAGTGAACAGACGTCACAGTGTTATTGTGTGTGTACATTCTTGCTTGTTAGTTGCACGATTACGTAACGACTATAAGGCTTACATACTTAGAACATTTACCAGTACTGCCAATGAGATTTTAATACAACATTTTGCTTACTTGAAAATACATTCTTTATTTGAAGTACATTCGGTGAGATTAAAGATGACTTAGCATTTGGTTTCTCTGATAGCTACATGATTATATCACGACGCTACTAATATGTGACAAGATTTACAATGTTGCTTTTGCAGTTTATCTGTTTTATATCTGCACAGTTTATCTGAATTTTTCTAGAAAGTAAAACATGTTTTAGTAGTAACTTTTGTGGTATAGCTACAAGGAGACAGTCTTTTCCGTAGCACAACAATACGTTACAGCACAGTACTTTCTTCATCACGGCAATAAGCGTAATAACTAAGATATCTATACCCAAAGTATTTCACTTTTGTTTATCATGAGGTCAGTACATTGACTTCTGCAGAACTTAGCTATCGGAGGACGAAAACTACGACACTTCCACAGAGATTATCTTACAACATGACGCACAGTTTAGCGCTACAGTACACGTGTTTGAGTGATTAATTTTGTACTTAAAACATTTATTTTTAAAGATATTTGAAGTACAATGATACAAAGGTTTTCCGTGATACATTTCATTCCATTGCTGTAATCTGTAACACCTGAGGATATAATTACATTAATCCTCAGGGGGGTACACGCTTACTTTGTGTACCATGTGTTTGGCAAGCACAAGGAGCCCTAGCTAATATGGTATTTACTTATACAACTTTACACATCGGTACCATATTTCTCTAAAACATAAATTACACAGCTATCTGATCATTTAACTGGGAGAGACAAACATTCATTTTACATCAGTGACAGATGTTTACGTAATTACACAGTTGGATAACTTCACACTTACGAAATTGTATTAAGTCTGTACTTTGTGAACTGTTCATATTTTTTCAGAACCATTGGTGTACTATAGGAGCTTTGAATGACATATTTGGTATGAGATTATGATTTTTAAAGTACGTTTGAGGCAGATGACACTTGACATGAGCAGAGAATTTTTTTTTTGGTTTTGAAATTATTGGAGGAAGCTACGACGATTTTGAGATTTGACTGAGGTGTTATGATGTTATTATTACGATGACTATGTGCATTATGCTGTTGTGGTATGTTTATGGTCAATAAGCTGATGCTATATGAGTTATTTGATTATGCTATGTATCTGTTATGATGAAATATTGAAGAAGTGTCGACGAATAAGGTAAGGAATAAAGAGTAGTGGTTAGGGACTCTGGTTTGTGAAAAAGGATGTTGGAAACTGAGAATCGTACTTTAAGAGTTATGAAATGTGTGTATATGCGTGAATGTATCACTTTGCTGGCGAAAATTTTTTGGACATTATTATATTTAAAGGATTTTGTTTCTACAGATTTCTAACGCAATTTCTCAACCTGTGAAAATATTTTTATATGAGACTGTCACTGTAGCGGAAACTGCTGTCGTAAATTTTTCAGTAAGAAAGGTAAGTGGCCACCTGCACGTAATGCGTCGTGGGCACCCACCTGCGCGACAACCACCTGACCAAAAAGAAAGCCATTAGTGTGTGCCTTTCAGAGACACAGGTAAAAAAAAAGAGGCCATTATCCTCGCTGTTGAATTCATTCCTTTGTAGAAGGCACCGCAAATACGACACGCTCGAACTTGAAAACATATGATTATACTGTGGAGCTCTTAATTTATGATATTTACTAAAATGCCTAATGAAACGATGAGAAACATTACACGGCTATTGTCTTGCTAGTTGAGAGAAATGCCATATGGATTGCTTTATATATTTATTTACTCATTTTGTTTAATATCTAGTTTCTATCTGCCCTGCAGCATTGGTTAAAATACAATTTAATAGATGTACTAATATAGTTATTTTATGCCTACAGATGCAGTAAATAAGAACTTTACGATGTACTTAAAAAAACGAAGGAGCACAAAAATACTTCCCTTCACAGGAACTGCATACATAATTTTCTTTTCAAGTACTTGGTAATTTTTATGGTAGGATAACTTCTTGTGGTGCACCACTTTAATGACATAGATATTAATATGTGAACAGACATTTCCCTTTTCTGCATTGTTGTCTTTACTGTAATATTTTTTCTGCTTGAGCTTTGTCATGTTTAGTTATAAGCTATTGCATTTGCTGCTGCTGTGTGCCAGGCAGAATGTTACTGAATTTGACTTTGTATTACTTTGTTAAGCCAGTTTTACTAGGGATTTGTTTCTCTTGTTTGCTGCACAGCGCCTTATATTAGTTGTAATATTGCAATTGCTTTACCAATTTCCATTTTTTTGGGACATTTCTGTTTATATTAATTTGTTTTGTGCTGCTGCTTTGCCTCGTCCCTTAGTTTAGCATCTGAGCTCAGTAGATTTAAGTTAGCTTAAGAGGGGGTAGACTATATAAGAATCTAACTATGATGAATTGGAAGAAAAGCATTGAGAAGCTATAAGAAAATGGTTTGGCCAAAAAAGTAGTGTATAGTGGAGAAAAACTATTTTTGAAAGAGGATGTGAGCATAATACAGAAAGCAGGCTTCGATATGACTTTTTGGAAATAATGAAGAATGAAGGGAGATCTCTGAGAAGTAAAGAAAGTTTTGTTTGCAAAATACTGCAGTAAAACAAACCCTGTCCTTTCTTTGTGTTATCCCACTATGTGTTTGTGTACCCTTGTGTATTTGTTTTCTTCCTGTCTCTGTGTACTGTTTCATAGAATTTTTTCTCTTATAATACTAAGCTACATTCACTATGATGAGGAATACTGTTATCCTCAAATATAATTTGCATTAATAACATGTTATTTACTTCGTAAAGATGTTTACACATTATTTATTCTGTTTTGTTCTAATGCTAATGTGTGAAGTTGATGTTTCAAAAGCTATTCTGATCTTTTATGTATGTACTTATAATTTTTGTAACACTGATGTATTTGCTATTTCGATTCTTTTGTAAAGCCTGTACTACTGCAAATGTTATCTGTATTGTTATGTTCTTTAAAGATGTATTTTGTACCTTTGTTATTGTATTCTTATGCTATAAAATTGTAATTGACACCAGTTCATCAAATTAAGTAACTTGTAAATTACATTTCACTGCACACGTTTCTATTGGTCATTGTATATGGACAATATGTGAGAAGTAGGGACTGATAGTGTTTGCACGTGTGTTAATAATTCAGTAAGGGACTGGATAACAGCATTGCTGGTTGTAAGGACATTTCAAAAACAATTTTTGTAGGTACACAAGTGGTGGTTATGGACTTGCTATATTATCCGCAAGACTCTTCAATGGTGATTGTGCGCCTGCACAGTCAAACAGATGGCTGCTGGCCATCTCTACAAGGACTACAGTGGGTCTACACCTTTGATGACCCACCAATACCATTATTTCTACAAGGACTGCAGTGGGTTTGCACCTCTGGTGGCCCACCAATACCGTAATCTCTACCAGGACTACAAGGGGTCTACTCTGTGATGACCTACCTACCAATATTCTTCAAAACTTCGACTGACTCTGCTGTGGGTTTGCTCTGTTGTGGCCCATTACCTGTCAGCATGTCAAGAGTCAGCACTGTCTTTCCGTTGGAAGGACAACACTACTTCTTCAAGACTGCATGGAAATCCACTACTTCCGTGTGCATTTTCTTTTACTACTCAGACTTTGAGAAAAACACTGCAATTTTACTTGGATGAATGATCAGGACTGTCTTTATGGACTGTGAGAAAATTTTAGCTTTTGACCAACATTGTATCGATAAGTGTGTGCATTTGATTTCTTTGTTAATGTAATTATGAAAACATTTTTCAAATCTGTATTGGCCACTGCCCAAAACAATTTGTAAATTTTTTTGTGGGGAACATGGGGGCTATGTAAGTAGGCTGTTTAGGTTTTTTTTATTGGTAACGCCGCCGCCACGAAGCGCTCTGTATGAAAATCACTGGCTGTGGCGTGTGCAGTCTGTGGCTGGTTTGCATTGTTGTCTGCCATTGTAGTGCTGGGCAGCGGCAGCTGGATGCTAACAGCGCGTAGCGTTGCGCAGTTGGAGGCGAGCCGCCAGCAGTGGTGGATGTGAGGAGAGAAATAGCGGAGTTTTGTAATTTGTAAGACTGGATGTCATGAACTACCATATATATTTTGACTATTAAGGTAAATACACTGTTTGTTCTCTATTAAAATCTTTCATTTGCTAACTATACCTATCAGTAGTTAGTGCCTTCCGTAGTTTGATTCTTTTAGTTAGCTGGGAGTAGTGGCACTCGCTGTATTGCAGTAGTTCGAGTAACGAAGATTTTTCTGAGGTAAGTGATTTGTGAAATGTATAGATTAATGTTACTCTGGGCCATTCGTTTGTATGAATTTTTTGAAGTCAGATTGTGTTGCGCTAAAAATATTGTGTGTCAGTTTAAGCACAGTCATGTATAATTTTTCAAAGGGGACGTTTCAGTATGAAGGTCTATTGGGATCTTCTAGTTTTTCAAACTGGTCCTCGATCTTTCTTCTTGCTTACTGTGTGGCGTGGCGACACTTTTTCTCAATTTCTGTGCCAGCTTTGTCTGCTTTTTTAATCCGAATTTCGTCGTCCTTTTTCAAAACCTTGACACAGTTCTTGCCTGGAGATATGCCTAGATGACTCAAAATTTTACACTTTGCTAAATTTCCTTCATTGAAACTTGTAATAGTTTCATATACTCCCAACTGAAATGTACTCATCAAAATAAAAGTTGCTTTTGGCAGCCGTGACCATATAACATTGTTGAAAGACCCTGACGGATTTTGCGTTCCACCATGTAGGCCCTACAGAAGAGGTCAGCTTGGGCCAAGTCTCTAAGTATGGGTTTTATTTGTTCCATGACAGTGAAAGGAAGATGAGTGTGGTCGTTGTGGTCATAAGGCTCTTTTTCTCTTGGGCTTTTCGGAATTTGCACCAGCTTGTCTCACCTTTGGGGCATAGTCCCTGTCCAGATGTGTCTTCGTTGTTAGCCGTCAAATGAAAAAAAATATGCCCAGACCGCCGCCTTCGTGTCCTTTAGAGTTTTTTTAGCATTCATTCTTATAGCTAGGCCATAATACAGTCGTATTTGAGTTATAACCTCACCAATAAGGCGGCCACAACCCCCGATGGTTTTGCAGTCAGGAAGTTTTGTATTCCCAAGTTTCTGTTTCAGTTTCCTGAGGCGACTACCCATCTGCTTCTGGATGTGACCGCAACATTCCAATTTCTCAGTTGAGAAGTCGCGACCACATGGTTTGGCTTCACAAACTTTAGGGTCAGAAGCACTGTCCCCGTCTCCTAAATAATACTTTCAGCAGCGATTCTTGGAACATCTCCACAACTCCTTTTACCTCCATTCCTCCACTTACTCCAATGTAGTTAGCTAGGCAATCAGCATCATGATTGTTGGTCATTCTATTTTCACATCTGCAATACTTGGATAAAATTTTAACATCAATTACCTTGCCTGTGTTTTCTGCTATTGCAGTTACAATTACATTGAGTGAAGTGCGGCACCTAGGTTGCCACTATCCGTCAAATATTGCTGTCAAGTCTCTATTACCATCATTTTCACCGACACTTTCTTCAACAGGAGCATTCATACTCTCTTCACAGACCTCTTTTGCAGCATCTCGAAGCATCTTATTGTAATATTTGAAAGTTGGCGGAGTCGGCAAGTTCATTACACCACAGAAAGTTTTCGCCGCTTCTTCACCTTTTCCAATAGCTCGGAATACGTAGGCTAATCGAACATTCACTTCTGATTGTTTATTTCTGGCAAGCATGGACACTTCAAAAGAACAGTCAGTGCAGTTTATTACTATTGGTACTTATAAGCCTAGCCTGGTTCCACTAGAGACGGTAAGGGAACCTTCACACTTTACGCACACCGCAATTTGGCTAACTAGGCTACCTAAACCATTGATATTAACAATATCATAACAACCTTCTTCTTTTCCATATATCTCATATTTAGCGAAGTTACGGGTTAGCTTCTTGGAAGAAGAGCTTGTTTTAAAAGCACAAGCAGCGTTAGTACTAGCCCTAGACCTAGGCTCACCTTCACAATGAACTTCCACTTCAGATTCACCACGATGCAAAAACTGTTTTTGGTTACATATCCTCCCAGTGAACTCACGTTTTTATTCTCTTGTGTTGTATTCGCAGCATTTTTACATAATATAAACTTATTTGCTGAGATTTAAACACTGAAATACAAATATCGTAAACAAACTTCACTTTCAAGAAAAGAAGGTCGAGTTCATGAAAAGTGTGCGTTGCAGGGTTTTACTAAAACGCTTGTAAAACGGAAACCACTCAACATAAATTAATAAATTTGGTATCAATTTAAACCCAAATATATGCGTAACAAAACTAATGCAAAAAATAAAACTCAAAAATTTTGAACCAAACAACCTTAACACTGTACACCTTGTTTCATACGTGCATTGCTTGCGCACCTGACACATTCCACATCGTGCGATTGATCAATGGAACTAACTAACTAACTAACTGTGTGTCCTTTTGTGCTAACCACGGATTAAATTACGCAACTATCTTCTGCTCTTGCTTAACGGAATGCGTCTGAGTCTGTTCTGCACTAAGTAGCGACAACTTCTGAACTTGTTTTGAAATTAGTCTAATTTTAATCTCTAAAGTCAAACGGGATGACTGCAGCAGACCAGTACCAGTGTATTACCTTTTCAGTTAATTTTTCCTAGACTTGTATAATTGGCTAAATTGTCGTCTTAGCTAATCAAGCTGAGATTTGAAGTGTTCAGAAAATTTGTCGAGTGTATTCACGTTCTGCTTTGCCTGTTGTTCTGCGAACGATTTTAACGTGACAACTATTCGTTCATCATGGGATTTAGCCTGTCCTATCTGATTTTCAGAAAATGTTTTCAAAGTACTTTCAATTCGTTCTGCCTGATTCACAGAAAATTTTTTCAAAATACTATCTTAATGTTCAAACTGCTGATGCGCACTTACTCACATGCTCTTGAATCTTAAGAAATAATCTTTCGAAGGAATCTACTACAGGTAGACTTACTTTAGGTTGATCAATTACGCTAAAAACACTTTCTCGATCGGAAATATCTTGTTCTAAACTCTCGTGAATTGCTTCGTCTACAATTCGGTCGAGTTCACTTTCATCAGACAGACACTTTTCACATGTTTTCCAAACTTTACTATAACCCATAATTACTGTATAATTATCTCAGTACTTCACTCGCAGTTATTTAACACTGATATTTTATCAAATTTCAACTCTCGAAAATGGCTTTTAGCACGAAAAATTATTGTACTTTAGTTGTCATGTTCGTGAAACAAATTGCAATCATCGTTCACCATTTTGTTCACGCGTCGTGTTTCAGAAATTATTAACCGATTATTCAACACTTTTTTCCACTACTAATATGGAATTAGGATCATCGATCCTCGCTTTCTGAAATACGGTGCCTTGAAATTGAAATTCCAAGGTCGATCACCTTACCTTGTATAGCCAAGTGTAGTCAATTCCAGGAAACTCATCAATCTTCAACTAAAGTACTACCTTCCGTTTGTCCTCCAGATTAGTTGTACATGAAAAAGAAAATAGACCAACATTACGAAATTGTACAATTATTACATAAATAATACTATTCAATCTCATACGGTCCACTAACGGTCGACAATTTAAACTAGACCCTATCTGTGCTTTCTTATATCTTGAGTGATTTTATTATGGGAAACTGAGAAAATCTCTCTCTAAACTATTTTTGGGAGAGGAAGAATAAATACCTTTTATTATTATAAGCAATTTTCCTACATCTAAGAATGGAAACCATACATCAAATATATATATATATATATATTAAAGTGAAAATATCGTGATGTTAGGAATTATCATACTGAGATCATCGATATATTTTACCGCTACAAAAAATTATCTCTGGTATGGATATTAAGTAATTTGCTTTTATCACTCGAAATAAATTGAAAATTCTTTTAATTCTGAAGATCAGGCCAAACTTAATGCAAGCTTTTGCCAGTGCGGTTTTGTGGTAATTTAAATTTTCAACAATCAAAGATAACCGTGTTGTGTTAAATGAAAATGTAACTTCGTAAATAAGTCTATTATCCAGGTTGTTCAAAATGTACAGAGCGAGAAACGAAAGAAACTATTTTAAGCTTCTTTTGGAATTCCACATGACTAATAGGTCGGAAACTGCACCATTCAAGCATTGTAGCATGTGTAAGTGCAGAACCGTATTGTCCTTGGAATGTGTTTATGTCCCACAATCATTCCTCTCTTTCCCATATCTTCTTGGTATGGACATCAAATACCGGAGCAATACTTAGAATTGATAGCACAGTTGATTTACATAAAATGCATAAACCACACATCTCCTTAACAGCCTTCTAAAGAGCTGAGCTATTCAACTAAAATTGAGCTATTGAGTATCGAACACTGACTAGTGTTGGCGCTGGGAGTATTGAATTCGAATTCCTACCACTCGAGTCATCCCCAGATGCCCTCCGTAGCCGGGGATGGTGCACTCTGGCATACACTACGTCAACATTGGCGTTCTCTCCGGCTCTGAGTGTTGGCGCTGGTGATGTACAAGGGGATGGGCATGTTGCGTGTGGACATCGGGACATGAGCGCGTGGGGTGTGCGAGTGTTTCAGCGATCCCCGACATCTAGACATGACGACTACTGCTACAGACTGGATCGTGGTTTAAATGTATCGTGTCTAGTGCTTCTCGATACATCGCAGTGTGATCTGTCTTCTAGTGGCATTTGTTGCAGTTACTAACCTATCACACGGTAGACCCTTCCTTCCTCTTCCTTCTTCTTCTTGGTCCTGATGTAACTGAGAAAACCAGTCAGCTTAGGAATTCTATAACACTTTTTTAAAAAAAAGTACACTTAGCAGACCTGTAGCGGTCGGAATTCCATAACCGTGACGATATAAATTCGTGTCGAAATCTTAAATTACAACTATCATTTTATACATCACCGCTTACAGTTGTGACTGCAAATAAAGATAAGTTTGGATTGTTTAATGAAATTTTTCATCAAAAACATAACACTATTGTTTACGCAATCAAACTTCTGTGAAGTGTCGATCTTTTTATTTCGAATAGTTTTAAACCGTGTTTGTGTGTGTGAAGCAAATTGAATTTCCTGTGGCACATGTTCTGAAGCAACATTTTGAATTGCCCCCTCTGTTTGTTGATTGGATAGCCACTGATTTGCTATTTATTTATTTAATGGGATAATAATAATTATTAAAAGGTGGCAATTTTATTTACGTACCGTTTTTTACTCTTTCGATTGTTGCGAGTCAGCGATAGTGCAATGCCGCTTGCTTTGGAGAATACACATTTTATAAGAATTATTTGGTTCAGAAAACACTTTTGCGATCACGGTTGCGATTTAGACGGTATTCGCGTAATTGTACTCATTAAAAGTTATCGTTTCCGAAAGACGCAGGTTCAATTAAAGCTGTGTGCACTTTTGCGCGTATAAAGGAAATTTCATAACACGTCACGTAACAAAAAGAAACATGCGAATCACAACCGTGATCAAACGAAGAAAATATATGATAACATAAATGTTCTTTGCTGTTATTCAGGACAGGATCAGATTAGACTTTGTAATTTTTAGTTGTAGGAAATCACAAAGCGTTACACCTTCAAGATATTTGTTTTGAATAACTTGTATTTACCTTCTCTCTCTCTCTCCTTTTTACAGTCTTTATACCTTCAAATCGATTAAGGAACTTTTCCTTCTCTACCGACCAGTAAGAGAACAAAATTCAGACTCCACAACATGTCTTACATCGAATTATTACATGCTTAAACCTTAACAATCACATATAGTTTCGTAGTACAAACAATGCTAATTTATTCCGTGCACTAGAAAGTCTTTGATGCACTGAAAATAATAAAATTATAATTACATTTTTAATATCATGAATACTTCTTTAAATCATGAAAATAAGGTTTGAAATTGTCGTAATATTAATTTTCATCGTTGTAGCACTACAATTTGCAGAGTGTTATGGCATATTCAAGATATGTGTGTGTTTGACAATCTTCCTCACACTACCTAGCCCCAGATTTAATAACTCCTGAAGCAGTTCGTGTTCAATGGCAAGTGAACCACAAAGAAAGTGGGCTAGGAAGGCGGGGGGTTTAGAGTTCTTGGCGGAATCAAAAAGCGCCACAGTTGCTTAAATATCCCTTTCTAGTTCCCATGTCATTTGTAAAGCAAACTACAGCTGTCTCTCTCTTTGAATACAACATTTAGTTCTGATCTTTTTTAAAGCGGGTCAGCCTGTGTAACGGTGCGTCACATAAACTGACATTTAAAAAAAAAGAAAAAGGTTATTGTTTGTGTGACATGTGAATTATAAATTATTTCGAGACGGCGTACGTCTGCGAGATGTATAATAAATATTAAAATGTGTAATTATAACCACCAAAGCTCACAAGCAGCGATGTGATTAACAAAGAACATTTTTTGTCTATAATCTCTGTGTAATGAAAATAAATATGACGAGAGACTATTGCTTTATTGAACTCTCTCTTGTTTCGTCTCTCGGAAGGCCGCTATTGTATAGCAGTCTGGTATTTAATGTAAGTTTGGCTGTAATTAAGCAAAATATAATGGTTATGAAAAAGTGTGTGTTACTGATTTAGTGGGCACCTCTCATTATAGTAATCATTAATTATAATTAACAAATTTATTTTCAGAACTTCATGTTGCAGGGAGCTCATCTCCCATAGCAACATTTGGTCGGCCACTACACTGACGATATTTTATAATTAGAATTTAATCTCGCAATGTTAAATGTAAATGTGAGCGATTTCTCTATTTTGATTTTCCAACTGTTTCAGAGTTAACAAAGTAAAAATAGATTTCATTTATTAATATTTAGAATACTGAATGAGTTCATTACGTTTTAAGTTTGGCCGCTTAACGGCAAATCAGACTCTCTCCAGTTTTGCCTTGCAAATAACGAATAATAACTAATGAAAGATATTCCATTCGACGAGTATAATAATATCTCAGTTAGCGTAAAAGCACGCACATTTTCTTTTCAAAACAGCAGCGCTCACGCGAATTATCTATTAGAAGGCGGTGAGTCGCGCGTTGTGTTTAAAATATTATTCCGCACGTACTTCGGAATAGCCGAGGTCCATACGTATGTTATCGTGGTACTGGGTTATTTCGAAGTCTCATGCTAGCCCACAATGTTTAACAAAGTAAATGATATTGCAGTATTTAATCGATATTTATTTTTATTAAGTACCGCGATAAGTAAAAGAACCAAAAATACCCGTGTACCGCGATACCTGTTGTTTTGTGACATTGTCCATTTTTGTGTGTGAATTAGCTACGGCGTCCGTCTGATATCCCGTAGTCTCGATCTTGTGACCAGATATAAATTATTTATTGACAAGCAGTATTTCTGAACTGGTTTCCAGCCAGGCATTTGTCTCGTGTACGCTGGTATCTGACAGGTTGTTTTCACGCATGCAGAAACAGGACATGACTTCTTGAGATGGTGGAGGACGCCAACAGGATGTGTGGTTTTGCTCCGAGGATTAGTGTGGCGGCTGGGCCCGGCGGAGGTTCGAGTCCTCCCTCGGGCATGGGTGTGTGTGTTCGTCCTTGGGATAATTTAGGTTAAGTAGTGTGTAAGCTTAGGGACTGATGACCTTAGCAGTTAAGTCCCATAAGATTTCACACACATTTGAACATTGTTTTTTTATTAGTGTGGGACTTCACAGAGCTGTGGGGCAGCCGACAGCCGACGTTGATGTGGAGAGCATGCTGGCTCTTCTAAGTCCTCCCCGGGTACCACGACTCTGGGCAGCCTGTGTGGATGGCGAGATGTGAAAAAGTTTTACAGATATGTTTAAGTGATCTGTGACAGTGTAATTACGTGTTTCCTAACGCGATCGAAACGGAGAAGCTCCACAGTTGTTTAAATATTCGACACCCTGCAATCGATTTCTTGACAAATACTTTAAATAAACTATATTTCATATACCACCTTGTATCCCATAAATTGTTTAAATAAACAGTATTCCACACACTGCACTCAATTTTCCGACAAATTCTTTAAATAAATATGCTATATTCCAAACACTGCCTTGTTTCCCATAAACTGTTTAAATAAACAATATTCCACACATTGCCTTGTCTACCAGAAATTGTTTGGAAAATATTCTATTCACTGATTTGATCCCCGCCCAACACCCAGTCAACTTCGTGTTTTTCCTATCAATTTCTCAGGACAGATTATCGCCAGAGATTCATAAATCATCCCCATGGAGTCATAACCCCTTAGCACAACAATAGACTAAGGGCCTTTCAATCAAAAGGGAAGAATGGGTTGCCTCTGAATGTATGCTTGCCCCTGAATGTAGGCACCCCGCACTAACAAACTGTGCCCATAGCCCTGTTGCCCCACCACTCCTGTGACAGACCTCAACAGAGTAGCAAGGTGTTTTACTACATCATATGTCAGAGCATCAATTTTACTCACAACTCTCAATTGTGCTGTTCCGTCAAGCATGATCTCGGTTTGCGTAAGTCGGGTGTCTACCGTATTAATTGCCGCTGCGACATTTAACATATTGGTCAACCTGTCATCACTGTGTAAGACCCGTGTGCTGAGGATCAGCAGCACACACGTTTACAACAGCCGAGCAAATCGGCCATTGCAGAACACTGTCTTGGCACCAGTCATCCTATGGAATATGACAACACGGAGATTGTGGGATGCACTTCCAGCTATTGGGTGTATTCTGGGATGCACTTTCAGCTATTGGGAGTGTGTTACTAAGGAAGCTGTTGAAATTAAATTAGCAAGTCACCTTGTAAATAGAGATGGAGGCCTTTGCTTAAATTCTGCATGCAATCCTGCTCTCTCCCTTGTCTAAAAACCGCGTGATAGAGTTTATGCGACCTCACCCATTGATTATTAATTTCGCTATCGATAACTTCTGACATTGGTCATCTTTGGTTTGTGATGGCACTGGTGTTCACAGTATGTGTGAGTGTTGTCTATTCAGTTTGCTTGCACAGTTTTTACTTGTTGCAGTTTTGCCTTGAAAATAGCATGGTGTGCTCGTATCAAAATATCGGCTGTTGTCGACGATGTCAACCGGCTACATTCCCGTAAGTTATTTAAATATCGAGGCATTCTTTGACTGGTATGTTTGTAAATAAGGACGTCTGGCAAGAAGGCCTGGAGTAGCCATGGTCACTTCAGAGCAGCCACGCCCATGTTGACGTTGACAGGTATGGATAGACAACGAGGCTAACTGTCTGGAACCGGCGAGAGGTGGCCACGAGTTACGCTGGAGGACGCAACGTGTTGTTGCTTGACTGGAAGGTCGTGGCGCGGAGCAGCAAGTAGTTCAAATGGCTCTGAGCAGTATGAGATTTAACATCTAATGTGAGCAGTCCCCTAGAACTCAGAACTACTTATTCCTAACTAACCTACGGACATCACTCACATCCATGACCGAGGCAGGATTCGAGCCAGCGACCGTAGCGGTCGCGCGGTTCCAGACTGAAGCGCCTAGAACCGCTCGGTCACAGTAGTCGGCTTGGTAGCAAGTAGCGCATCGTGCTGCAAATTCGTGGTGGCTGCCTTCACCCTCTGAATCTGTTTCGATAAGTGGTGAACTTCCATTTCTAACTGTTTTAAACGGAATTATGTTATGAAGGGATCTCACCGATCGTGCAACAGCTTAATTGCGACTGTTCGCGGAAGCTAATTCTTTAACTGGTGTGAACTGTATTTGAACTTCGTATTTCCTTGCTGAATTACCTGTTAATGTCTGCCCTGCTAATGTGCCAGTGTGTGAGTTTAAAGCGCCAAGGACTCTGGCATAGGCATGCGAATTCAAATACAGACATGTTAACAGGCACAAGACTGTGCTATACAAAACAAGCGTCTGGCGCAGTTATTAGATCGGTTTCTGCTTCTACAATGGCAGGTTATCAAGAACTAAGTGAGTTTGAACGTGGTGTTATAGTCGGTGCAAGAGCGATGCGACACAGCATCTCCGAGGTGGCGGTGAAGTAGGGATTTTCCCGTGCGATCATTTCACGAGTGTACCGTGAATATCAAGAATCCGGTAAAATATCCAATCTCTAACATCGCTGTGGCCGGAAAAAGTTCCTGCAAGAAGGGAACCTACGACGACTTAAGAGAACCGTTCAGCAAATTAGTGCAGATTTCAGTGTCGGGCTATCAACAAGTGTCAGCGTGCGAACCATTCGACAAAACGTTATCGATATGGGCTATCGGCGCCGAAGGTCCACTCGTGTACCCATGATGACTGTACGAAACAAAGCTTTACGCCTCACCTGGGACCGTCAACACCGACTTTGTACTGTTGATGACTGGAAGCATGTTGTCTGGTCGGACGAGTCTCGTTTTAAACTGTATCGAGCGGATGGACGTGTACGGATGGAGAGACAACCTCATGAATGCATGGTCCCTGCATGTCAGCATGGGACTGTTCAAGCTGGTGGAGGCTCTGTAATGGTGTGGGGTGTGTGCGGTTGGAGTGATACGGGACCCCTGATACGTCTAGATACGACTCTGACGAGTGATACGTAGATAAGCATCCTGTCTGATCACCTGCATCCATTCATGTTCGTTGTGCATTCCGACGGACTTGGACAATTTCATCAGGACAGTGTGACACCCCACAAGTCGAGAATTGCTGTAGAGTGGCTCCGGGAACACTCTTCTGAGTTTAAACACTTCCTCTGGCTACCAAATTCCCCACACATGAACATTGCTGAGCATATCTGGGATGCATTGTAACGTGCTGTTCAGAATACATCTCAACCCTCTCGTACTCTTACGGATTTATGGACAGCCTTGTAGGATTCATGGTGTCCATTCCCTTCAACACTACTTCAGACACTAGTCGAGTCTACACCACGTCCTGTTGCAGCACTTCCGCGTGCTCGCGGGATCCCTACACGATATTAGGCAGGTGTACCAGTTTCTTTCGCTCTTCAGTGTATGTACTGTGGATGTTGAACTATAGGCATATGTTCTGTCAAGTTTGGACTTTCGTGTGAGTAGGGAAAAGCGGATGCCTTTTCTGGTAAGGGTTTATCATTCCGCAGTCAGTTGTGTGGAGTTTATTAACGAGTCAATTACTCGAGAGATCATGTGCAGTAAAGCATGACAACGATGCACCTTGTGTTAATACGTGACTGCTCTTCCATTCGACACGGTGTGTATTTTTACTTGTCTCTTTTGTTGTAGAGTTCCGATCTTTTATTTGTGTACTAAGTTAACCTGGCAAGGGGCCCATCTGGACCAATAAATGTTATACCAGCTGCTGTTCCTGAATACGTTCTGTCCGCCACGCGCCACTGGTCGGCCGTTGGTATTGTAAACAACTTGCCCTGAAGTAATATGTCGTTGCTCGTTATTAAAAGTCTGATGGTATAAGAAATGATATTAAATTAAAAATTTTACGTCCAAATTGTTTTGATTGTAATCTCCCAGTAACGCACTGCTGTGAGCATTTTTTTAGTGCCTGGTTGGTATTTAAATTGTCAAGTGTTGCATAGTTTAGTTAAGCATGGTCGGGTTTAGTTAAAGTAACTTAAGCTGTTGTGAGTGCGCTATTGTTCTGGAATATTACGTAAGGTGGCATTCAAATAATTCAGTAATAAATGACTATCTCTTTTGTTTGCTGTAAATTGAAACGGGGCTTTTGTCGTATTAGAGTGTAATTAAACGAATTATCCTTCTCTGAAATCTATGACAGCCAGCCGTGTTCAACTTGCGGAAGTAACTAGTGTTTTTCTTATCGTTTGGATAAATAAAATTTTAAGAGCCGAAGGTGGTCGAAACCTTATGTTTTATAACTCAGGGGATGTGTCAAAGCCCTCAGTTCTGTTTAAACTGTACTCCGATAGATGACTTTTTATATTTAATAACGTTTCAAAGGCCACCGGCTAATGCTGTCTTCAACATTTTAATTATACCAGTTGACATTGTTGGGTGCTCTGCTCAAGGTACCAACGTGTGATGTACGTCCAGTTGTTGATAGTAAATAAAATTGTTTATGCTGTTTGATGGATCCCGCTCAATGGCTTTCCACACCTGTATTCTAGTATCCTACCTGTATGTACTACTGAAAAGGTAAAACATTTCATACATAACAAAAACTATTTTGCATAACGCCTACCGGGCTGTATTACAACCGTATATCTAGTCTATGTATATCTGTAAGGCCTCACGATAGTCAGAAAATGCTTATGCTAGAAAGTACCGTCCAGTAAGGCACTTAATCGCTTGTCATAATGTTTCTGCATCAGTATTCTGCACAATGGTTTAGTACAATCTCGTTTGAACATGAGAAAGTGTGTTGGCTACAAGTGCATTTGGTATCGCTTTTTGGAACTACTATCTTTACGCTCCTACCCCCATGAACCATGGACCTTGTTGTTGGGGGGCAGGCTTGCGTGCCTCAGCGATACAGATGGCCGTACCGTAGGTGCATCCACAATGGAGGGGTATCTGTTGAGAGGCCAGACAAACGTGTGGCTCCTGAAGAGGGGCAGCAGTCTTTTCAGTAGTTGCAGGGGCAACAGTTTGAATGATTGACTGACTGGCTTTGTAACACAAACCAAAACGATATTGCTGTGCTGGTACTGCGAACGGCTGAAAGCAAGGGGAAACTACAGCCGTAAGTTTTCCACAGGGTATGCAGCTTTACTGTATGGATAAATGATGATGCCGTCCACTTGGGTAAAATATTCTGGAGATAAAATAGTCCCCCATTCAGATCTCCGGGCGGGGACTACTCAAGAGGATGTCGTTATAAGGAGAAAGAAAACTGGCATTCTACGGATCGGAGTGTGGAATGTCAGATCCCTTAATCGGGCAGGTAGGTTAGAAAATTTAAAAAGGAAATGGATAGGTTAAAGTTAGATATAGTGGGAATTAGTGAAGTTCGGTGGCAGAAGGAACAAGACTTTTGGTCAGGTGAATATAGGGTTATAAATACAAAATCAAATAGGGGTAATGCAAGAATAGGTTTAATAATGAGTAAAAAAATAGGAGTGCGGGTAAGCTACTACAAACAGCATAGTGAACGCATTATTGTGGCCAAGATAGACACGAAGCCCACACCCACTACAGTAGTACAAGTTTATATGCCAACTGGCTTTGCAGGTGATGAAGAGATGGATGAAATGTATGATGAGATAAAAGAAATTATTCAGGTAGTAAAGGGAGACGAAAATTTAATAGTCATGGGTGACTGGAATTCGAGAGTAGGAAATGGAAGAGAAGGAAACATAGTGGGTGAATATGGATTGGGGGAGAGACAAGAAAGAGGAAGCCGTCTGGTAGAATTCTGCACAGAGCATAACTTAATCATAGCTAACACTTGGTTCAAGAATCATAAAAGAAGGTTGTATACATGGAAGAAGCCTGGAGATACCAGAAGGTATCAGATAGATTATATCATGGTAAGACAGAGATTTGGCAGCCAGGTTTTAAATTGTAAGACATTTCCAGGGGCAGATGTGGACTCTGACCACAATCTATTGGTTGTGATCTGTAGATTAAAATTGAAGAAACTGCAAAAAGGTGGGGATTTATGGAGATTGAAGCTGGATAAACTGGCTAAACCAGAGGTTGTACAGAGTTTCAGGGATAGCATAAGGGAACAACTGACAGAAATGGGGTGAAAGAAATATAGTAGAAGAAGAATGGGTAGCTCTGAGGGATGAAGTAGTGAAGGCGGCAAAGGGACAAGTAGGTAAACAGACGAGGGCTAGTAGAAAAACCTTGGGTAACAGAAGAAATAATGAATTTAATTGATGAAAGGAAAAATATAAAAAGGCAGCAAATGAAGCAGGCTAAAAGGAATACAAACGTCTCAAAAATGAGATTGACAGGAAAATTAAAGAGACCTTTGGAGAAAGGAGAGCCACTTGTATGGATATCAAGAGCTCAGATGGAAACCCAGTTCTAAGCAAAGAAGGGAAGGCAGAAAGGTGGAAGGAGTATATAGAGGGTCTATACAAAGGCGATGTACTTAAGGACAATATTATGGAAATTGAAGAGAATGTAGATGAAGATGAAATGGGAGACGTGATACTGCGTGAAGGGTTTGACAGAGCACCGAAAGACCTGAGTAGGAACAAGGCCCCCGGAGTAGACAACATTCCAATGGAACTACTGACGGCCTTGGGAGAGCCAGTCCTGACAAAACTCTACCAGCTGGTGAGCAAGGTGTATGAAACAGGCGAAATACCCTCAGATTTCAAGAAGAATATAATAATTCCAATCCCAAAGAAAGCAGGTGTTGACAGATGTGAAAATTACTGAACAACCAGTTTAATAAGCCACAGCTGCAAAATACTAACGCGAATTCTTTACAGACGAATGGAAAAACTAGTAGAAGCTGACCTCGGGGAAGATCAGTTTGGATTCCGTAGAAATATTGGAACACGTGAGGCAATACTAACCCTACGACTTAACTTAGAAGCTAGATTAAGGAAAGGCAAACCTACGTTTCTAGCCTCTGTAGACTTAGAGAAAGCTTTTGACAATGTTGACTGGAATACTCTCTTTCAAATTCTGAAGGTGGCAGGGGTAAAATACAGGGAGCGAAAGGCTATTTACAATTTGTACAGAAACCAGATGGCAGTTGTAAGAGTCGAGGGGCATGAAAGGGAAGCAGTGGTTGGGAAGGGAGTGAGATAGGGCTGTAGCCTGTCCCCGATGTTATTCAAACTGTATATTGAGCAAGCAGTAAAGGAAACAAAAGAAAAATTCGGAGTAGGTATTAAAATCCATGGAGAAGAAAAAAAAAACTTTAAGGTTCACCGATGGCATTGTAATTCTGTCAAAAACAGCAAAGGACTTGGAAGAGCAGTTGAACGGAATGGACAGTGTCTTGAAAGGAGGATATAAGGTGAACATCGACAAAAGCAAAACGAGGATGATGGAATGTAGTCGAATTAAGTCGGGTGATGCTGAGGGAATTAGATTAGGAAATGAGACACTTAAAGTAGTAAAGGACTTTTGCTATTTGGGGAGCAAAATAACTGATGATGGTCGAAGTAGAGAGGATATAAAATGTAGACTGGCAATGGCAAGGAAAGCGTTTCTGAAGAAGAGAAAATTGTTAACATCGAGTATAGATTTAAGTATTAGGAAGTCGTTTCTGAAAGTATTTGTATTTAGTTATGGAAGTGAATCGTGGACGATAAGTAGTTTGGACAAGAAGAGAATAGGAGCTTTTGAAATGTGGTGCTACAGAAGAATGCTGAAGATTAGATGGGTAGATCACGTAACTAATGAGGAGGTATTGAATAGAATTGGGGAGAAGAGGAGTTTGTGGCACAACTTGAGTAGAAGAAGGGACCGGTTGGTAGGACATGTTCTGAGGCATCAAGGGATCATAAATTTAGCATTGGAGGGCAGCGTGGTGGGTAAAAATCGTAGAGGGAGACCAAGAGATGAATACACTAAGCAGATTCAGAAGGATGTAGGTTGCAGTAAGTACTGGAAGATGAAGGAGCTTGCACAGGATAGAGTAGCATGGAGACCTGCATCAAACCAGTCTCAGGACTGAAGATCACAACAACAACAACCAAAAACTAGTTGCAACGCAAGTGTTAACTTCGTGGATTCCACATAAAGCAAATATGGCTTAATCAATTTCTACTGTATATGACTATTCAATTCTTCTAGTAAATAAAAGTCCGGGGGCACCACGGGGTGCAACTCTTTCAGTTGCACGTCACTTGACGACTTGCGTGTCCTGAAAGCCAACGGAACCCGGTTACGGTCACCCATCCAAGTACTAGCCAGCTGAAGATTAGATTAGTTTAGTTTTTCGTTCCATAGATCCGTGCTCGAACGTTGTGTAACTTCGATGACTGGACGGGAATCGGTGTTACCAACTTGGAAAGGCCGTTGGAAACTCTTCTAATAAAGTAGCTGGAAACACCACAACTGCTAGGACAGTCACTAGATTTGCTTACTGACGAATAACGTTCGGAATATTGAGGTTTATGTGGTTACTTAACTTTTAATATCTTGGAACAGTTACTTGAATCAATAAAAGCTTTACATTTGTTTACATTACATTATGCACAGATTCAGTACCTCTGGCAGCAAGAAGGCTTGAAATTGATTGCTTGAACCACCTTGGTTTTCACCAAAGTATACGTGCACGCCAGATTCAGTCAATGAATTTCTAGACGACGTCCAAAAATGTTTTTCATTTGTTCATTCTGGACTGGCGATTTTTCCCTTCTTATGTAACGAGGATTTTCCTAAGGTAATGTCGTACTGGTTCCCGCCTCAAATATCAGTACTGGCACTGTTGTTTACTGGGTAAAACAGTTATCTGAAAGATAGCTGCGGTAATCAGTGAAGCGTTAATGAAAAGCCTTTTCAGAATGGCCCAAAAATTATCGCCCTGACGCTTCGGAAAATCACGATAACGTTTGCAAAACTCTGAACAGGTGTTAGAACACGGTTTACTTTTTTGAAAATTAAAAACAATTTTATTAAAAGTAATCATCAATACTGCTGAAGTCTCAGTATGTTCGAATATCCTTGAGCATAACTTACGCAACTGTAGTAGCTCATGGTTAGAGCAAGGTCTCAAAAGTTAGCAGACGCGAACAGATGCTCGAGATGTAACAGTTAAGACCAAAAAAAAAGGATAAAAATTCAGGTAAAGAGGGTCCTTAACCTTCTTTACGAACTGCGTAGAAGCTCTTCATTATACTTCGCACAACAAGCAATCCTAGACGAAAGAATAAGTGGAGAAATGGACAGCTTACAGAATTAACATTTCGCTGCGCAGCGGCGTTCATGATGGTTGGTCGTGCGCCGTGCATGGATAATTCAGTCTGCAAGAATATCCGCAAAAGACGACGATCGGGGCTGACGGAGAGTCCACAGAGGTAAGAGTGATTTCAGACATGTACCACGGAAGTGTGTCGAGGTAACTACCGTTCACGTTACATATTAAAAGGTTACCGGATAGTATTAGTTGCAGTAGCAGACTTCCTGCAATAACACGATCATCTGCTAACAAATGATATCCGATGTAAAAATCGTTAACATACCTAATCAGTTGTTGAAAAAATATTAATCTGGTACACAGGCTCACACTTTGCTACTACTAACGAGGAGTCTCATGTTTTGCACTTAGTAAAATGTTAAAATGTAACTATGCACTAAATGAGTAGATATTCACATTTGGAGTCGGTCAAGTCATGTATATACACGATAGTAGCTACATCAGGAGATACGAAGCGGACCGAGCACGTTGGCTCAGTTGTACGTGAAGCAAGCGGGAGTTTGTGACTAGTAATCTGTCCCTCAGTCTGTGCAAGTAGCAAGCATTAAAGGAAACCAAAGCAAAATAATGTTCAAGGAGAATAAATAAAAAATTTTGAGGTTTGCCGATGACACTATAATTTTGTCAGGGACAGCAAAGGACTTGGAAGAGCAGTTGAACGGAATGGACAGTGGCATGAAAGGAGAACATATGATGAACACCAATAAAAGCAACACAAGGGTAAGGAAATGTAGTCGAATAAAATCATGTGACACTGAAGGAATTAAATTAGGAAACGAGACAATTAAGGTAGTTGATGAGTTTTGCTATTTGAGCAGCAAAATAACTGATGATCGATGCAGAGAGGATATAAAGTGGAGACTGGCAATGGCAATAAAAGCGTTCCTGAAGAACAGAAATTTGCTAACATCGAATGTAGATCTAACGCGTCAGGAGGTCTTTTCTGGAAGTATTTGTATGCAGTGTAGCCATGTGTCTAAGTGAAACGTGGACGATAAACGGTTCGGACAAGACGATAATAGAAGCTTTTGAAATGTGGTGCCATAGAAGATTGATGAGGATTAGATGGGTACATCACGTAACTAATGAGTAGGTACTGAACAGAACTGGAGAGACAAGAAATTTGTGGCACAACTTGACTAAAAGAAGGGATCGGTTGATATGACAAATTCTGAGACATCAAGGGATCACTAATTTAGTACTGGAGAGAGGTATGTGGGTAAAAATCGTAGAGGGAGACCAAGAGATGAGTACAGTAAACAAATACAAACGGATGTTGATTGTAGTAGTTACTCGGAGATGAAGAGGCTTGCAGAAGATGGAGTAGTGTAGACAACTGCATCATAGAACTGAAGGTCAAAACAACAGCAACAACAATCTGTCCCTTATACTGACAGCGGTTTGATTCAAATTTGTTTCCTGAACTGCTCCTCGTAGGAATCGTGGAGCTGTTCTAGACCACTTGCCTCAGGAACTGTAGTGGCACAGTCCTTCGGAGACAAGTAACTGATAACCTAACAGGGGGCTGAATTCTGTGACGGAAAAACATTTTTACAAAGCAACTGCGCAGATTATACTGGTGTCAGATACGATAAGGGCAGTGATCTGTAAGCGCTGGGAAATATGCCGGCAGAGCGGCTCCGCTCAGTGTTCACAATGAATTCGGTGGACATTTGGGACGGCCTGCTAAGGCATAGTAAGCACGAGCTGCACAGCGAAACACGTTGCCGCTTCACCTCCACGGTTCACTCTAGATTAGGGCTCCCAGATTAAATTGCCAAAATTACAAAGCACGCATGGCGAAATGATTTGACGAGCAGAGGGCTGAGGGGGAACACAATACAACAGTAAATAAACTATCAAAATTACAAGGGGTGGCCGAAAGGTTTCTAGCCCGAGATAGTTACCGCAATGTCTCGCACAACCTACACCACCTACTTTTATCGTGACGCTTTGTGGGTACGGAAGTCAAATTACGCGGCTCCGTCTTCGTTAGTTTTGCCGCTTAATGCGTTGTATACCGTAGTGTAAGGAAAATTCTGAAGGTGGAAGGCGTAAAATACAGGGAGCGAAAGGCTATTTACAATTTGTACAGAAACCAGATCACAGTTATAAGAGTCGAGGGACATGAAAGGGAAGCAGTGGTTGGGAAGGGAGTGAGAGGGGGCTATAGCCTCTCCCGATGCTATTCAATCTGTATATTGAGCAAACAGTAAAAGAAACAAAAGAAAAGTTCGGAGTAGGTATTAAAATCCATGGAGAAGAAATAAAAACTTTGAGGTGCGCCGATGACATTGTAATTCTGTTAGAGACAGCAATGCAGTTGGAAGAGCAGTTGAACGGAATGGACAGTGTCTTGAAAGGAGGGTATAAGATGAACATCAACAAAAGCAAAACGAGGATAATGGAATGTAGTCGAATTAAGTCGGGTGATGCTGAGGGAATTAGATTTGGAAATGAGACACTTCAAGTAGTAAAGGAGTTTTGCTATTTGTGAAAGTAGTGAGAATATAAAATGTAAACTGACAATGGCAAGGAAAGCGTTTCTGAAGAAGAGAAATTTGTTAACATCGAGAATAGACTTAAGTGTCAGGAAGTCGTTTCTGAAAGTGTTTGTATGGAGTGTAGCCATGTATGGAATGAAACATAGACGATAAATAGTTTGGACAAGAAGAGAATAGAAGTTTTCGAAATGTGGTGCTACAGAAAAATGTTGAAGATTAGATGGGTAGATCACATGACTAATGAGGAGGTATTGAATAGAATTGGGGAGAAGTGGAGTTTGTGGCACAGCTTGACTAGAAGAAGGGATTGGGTGATAGGACATGTTCTGAGGCATTAAAACCAAGAGATGAATGCACTAAGCAGATTCAGAAGGATGTAGGTTTGTAGTAGGAACTGAGAGATGAAGAAGCTTGCAGAGGACAGAGTAGCATGGAGAGCTGCATCAAACCAGTCTCTGAACTGAAGACCACAACAACAAGAGGTGTTTCTTCTGCGTTTAAAAAAGCTTTCCGCGAAAACGCGTTAGTGTACATAGAAGCTTGACTCCGCAAACAGAAATCTTACGAAACTCATTTCGCTCTGTTCCTCCATGAGATTCATAGCGCTGCAGATAACGACTCTCATGTTGATGCCGTCTTTCTTGATTTCTCGAAGGCATTCCACACCATTCGTCACTGTCGTTTAGTGAAAAATATGTAAGCTTATATAGTATCTGATCAGATTTGCGACTGGACACAAGACTTTCTTACAGATAGAACTCAACGGATCGCTCTTAACAGAATAAAATCGACGGATGTAAAGGTAATTTCGGGGGTACTCGAGGAATGTGTGATAGAACCGTTATTGCTCTCTACCTATATAAATGATCCAGTAGAAAGCGTTGAAAGTTGTGTAAGACAGTTCGCAAGTGATGAGGTTGTCTATAACAAAGTAGCAACGCCAGAAGACAGTTTCTGTTTGCAGAACGACCTGCAGAGGACTGCCGAATGATGCAGGCTCTGGCAGTTCATTCTCAACGCAAATAAATGTAGTATATTGCGCATACATAGAAACAAAAAGCCACTACCGTGCAACTACGCTATTGATGAGAATGTAGTTCTATATATGTAGGAGCTACCTTAAGTCAAATGACCACATAAAACAGTAGGAAAAGCTTATGCCAGACTGAGATTCGTAGCGAGATTCTTAAGGAAAGGTAACTCATCCACGAAGAAAGTGGCTTATCAGTCGCTTGCTCGACCTATTCTTGAGTATTGTTCATCGGTCTGGGATCGTATACAGGTAGGACTGATAGATGTGACAGATGATCCAACGTAAAGCGCCGAGAACGTACCGAAATGCTCAACAAACTCCATTGGCATTTGTTGGAAGAGACGCGTTGTGAATCACGGAGAGGTCTACTACTGAAATTTTGAGAGAACGCTTTCCAGGAGGGATCGGATAACATATATCTAGCGTAATGACCGTGACGACAACTTTCGAGAAATTAGAGCCAGTACAGAGGCTTACCGACAATAATTCTTCCAGCACGCCATTCACGAGTGAAACAGCTTAAGGTCGGTATTACACTAACAAATTTCTTTGTCAAAGTTGATATGTCAAATATTTATGTCAAAGAAGTTTGATGGTGTAATAGGGCACTTTGTCAAATCTCGTCTGACGTCAAATAAATTTGATCAAATCTAGGGCCTCGCTGTAGATTTGATCATAAAAGCCGCTTGTCTCCTGTTCACTGCAATGTGACAATTTACCACTTGGAGCGCTAGCATCGCTGCAGCGTTCCGTCATCTGTAGAGTGTTTATAAACATGGCCAGCAAATACAATTGGTATGTGTCGACAACTACAACATTAATAGAGATGTTTGAAGCTGATGAGGCGCTTCACAGCCTGATGCACCCTGAATACAAAAATAAATTAAGAAGATTGGAGACCAAACCTAACGTAATCTAAGCTAACCTAACTCTCCCCTGTAGCAAGGAATCGGAGTGTTATAGTGAGTCTGTCTTCTGCAGATATAGCAGTTCTTCAGTGAGTATTGTGATTTGGGATATGAGGATACACTTCACTGAGCAAATACTGAAATGTATGCTCATCCATTCTTAACTAATTTATGTACAACCTGACGTTCTCCACTACAAGCTCACGTAACAAGTTTTGTTGAATGCTTTTATCGTCTCCTAAAACACACGGCTTCACCCAGGTACGTTTCGTTTTTTTCCCCTCTTCACTTCCACGTGTGCACTCACTGCAATTGTGCTATAGGCAACTGCTGCAGTTAATAACAAGTTGTTATCAGCCATATTGGAATTTGACGAAAAATATGATGACAGTGTAAGAGCCCTTTTCAGCGCCACGTCAAAGATCTTTGTCAAATATAATTGACGAATATTTGATCACATCTTTGACAAAGAAATCTGATAGTGTAATACCGGCTTAAGGGGGGATTAGCTAGTAGTACCAGAAGTATCCTCCACCTCACACCGTTAGGTGGCTTGCTAGTATGATTTACATGTAGATTTTGTAATTGTTACGAGTTTTGTTTAATATACGGATTTCTTCGCATTAACTGTCTTTATCAATGTCTTCTTCAGTGACCGACCACTTTTGACGCCTGCACATATTTTGAGCTTAGATACACATACGAAACACTGCGCACAACAAAGTCAAAACGCAACTGCGTTCTACTCTTGAGATTCAACGTATTAACCGGTCGCGGTGTGGCTGACGGGCGGCAGCTGCGGCAAGCGAGTGCAGAGAAAGAGAGACGGAAAACGATTAACCAAGGTCACGAATGCAGCACGCGCCGACCGGCAACACAGCACCATATATTTATTGGCTTGATTTTGCAATTCAAAAATAAATTACTGATAGAGAATTGAATTCTAAAAATTCCAAACTACACATACTTTGCTGTTGAACACGGATCTGAAATATCGATCAACCCGATAAAAAACCGAACACCTCGCAACGCAGCCTTAGAAATTAAGTTTCGTTTACCACTCAGAACCTGTTTCAGTTGTTTAGAAGCTCTCGTTCACTAAAGGTAACATAGGAAGAAAAAGACAAACTTCGAGTGTCAGACTTTGATTTTGGAATTTCAATCCAGACCATGTTTGTGGAATGAAATAGTGCACTGACAAAGAAAATGTGGTAAGAACTAGGAAATACAATAAACTTTCCAGGTAACATTAACTTATTATTATAACCGATTTCACAAAAATAAAAAATGGTTCAAATGGCTCTGAGCACTGTGCGACTTAACTTCTGAGGTCATCAGTCGCCTAGAACTTAGAACTAATTAAGCCTAACTAACCTAAGAACATCACACACATCCACGCCCGAGGCAGGATTCGAACCTGCGACCGTAGCGGTCGTTCGCTTCCAGACTGCAGCGCCTAGAACCGCTGGCCGCTCCGGCCGGCCGCGCTTTTCAGTTCTGAGCATAAAGTGAGCCGGCTCACAAAAATATTTTCATTCGCTAATGAATATTTTTTTATTACTATCTACCAGAATAGGAGGAGACATAGTTCAACTAATAACTAGTAAAAACATTATTGTAACATTAAAATATGTCACCAATAATCAGCAAAGAATAATGGCTGTTGATTGAAACAGGACATAAATTTATTCCTTATTGCTATTGCTTCTGCGATATTGATCTGGGTGTGGCCGAGCAGTTCTAGGCGCTTCAGTCCGGAACTGCGCTGCTGCTAAGGTCGGGTGTTCCAATCCTGCCTCGGACATGGATGTGTGTGGTGTCCTTAGGTTCGTTAGGTTTAAGTAGCTCTACGTCTAGGGGACTGATGACCTCAGACGTTAAATACCATAGTGCTTGGAGCCATTTTTATTGATCTGGAACAGTATCCGATAGACGTCCCAATTCATTCACTGCCTGTTCACGGAGAAACTGTACGTAGTCTGCATCGTTAATGCTATCCGCGTCTCTGATAACATTGTTCAATACACGGACAGTATGTACAAACCTGTTTTCTTTTGACTTGTTTGGTACTTCTAAACATGTTCCTGAAAATCGCCATTTCGTCTGTAATATCCCAAAAGCACATTCAATGGTGTTTCTATCTTCTGGTAGATTAATATTGAAGTTTTCTTCATATGCCGCCTTTTGTTTTGCTGAAAATGGATGCAGAAGGTCCAGTTTCAATGGGAGGCCTTCATATCCAAAGAGAGCGTGTGGTGCTGAAATATTTCTATTTTTTGGGGAAGGTAGATTAAATTCGTTGTTTCCCGGAGTCCAAGCAATTCACGGGCCGTAAAATTTCCCCCACCACTTTTTCTTCTAGTGCCAACATCAATAAACAAAAACTTTTTACTGACATCAGCAACAGCCAATAGAACTACAGAAAAGTACTTCAGGCAGCTGAAATAACTAGATCCACATTGTGGTGGACATTTATGGTCACAATGGCGTCCATCTATTGTTCCTATAAGGTTCGGAAATTTCCATAACAGAAAAGAATTTTCCGCTGCACTCTTGACTCCAGTGCAACAATTGAGCAATTAAAGAAATAATTAATCATTTTAAGTATAATGGAGACACATAATTAAATAAGTTTTACATTTACTGACGATGTAAGAATGAATCCTCTTTGTTTATGTCTTTTCAGTATAAACAATTAGAAATAGCAGAAATATATTATTTTGACTGTACACTTATATACAGTCATCTTCAATATTTTTGTTTTGTTTTAACAAAATACATTATGTTTGTTCTGGGGGACTAATGTAGAAAGAAATGGAAAAAAACCTGAAACATACGTTCAAGAAGAATATGAAAACTCCACAATGAACAGGGCGATTCCGTGATGATGATACAAACTCTGAAGGATTATTGAGAAGAATGAAATATATCCGTATGTTGTAAGGGACTCTCGACGGAGTCGATAGTTGTACCTAGATATCGTTCTGATACTTCTGACAATGAAATGGTCGTACTGGTACTGTTGCCGCTAAGACTGTGGGGAAGGCAACTTGCAGATGTGGTAGTAAGGATCAAAACAAAAAATAAATCCAATAAACATGGGCTCTAACGTCTATACCTTAAGAGGTAAGAGCATTTGTTTATCTTAGATACTATGAAATACATTTTTCTGTTTAACAACTGCTCACAGTTCTTGGGGTATAAATTTTGGAGCCCATACTGACTGGAATTTTTTTGAAACTTCCTGGCAGATTAAAACTGTGTGCCCGACCGAGACTCGAACTCGGGACCTTTGCCTTTCGCGGGCAAGTGCTCTGCCAACTGAGCTACCGAAGCATTTTTTTCTTGTTTTGATCCGTACGACGAAATGTGGCAATCATCTACCCTACAGTATTAGCAACAACTGTATCGTTACATGTATTCCACTGTCAGAGGTCTCACAAAGATTTTCGTTCTTAACTTTCGACTCGGTCGTTTCCGGAACAGTCTCTCAACTAGAATTTGTACATTTATCCTTTTCCGTCATCCCTAAAAGTTTGTAAGATCACGTCAACACACGATATATCTCGTTATACCTTCACACCTCCTACCTACCACACAGGAAGTGTATATCTGCAGCTCCCATGAAGTTCACCCGAGATGTTGTTTCCCTGAACACGATCGTAAGAAACCTAAAGTCTCCTTCAGTGGAAGATGACAAACAGAGACCAGTGTCATAGAACCAAACAGGCAACAGGGCACAATGCCCTCCTGGCCTGAAGATGACGATAGGTTTTCCAGGTTCCAATAGTCCCAAGAGCAGCAAAAGGGAAAGAGGAGATCTGGAAGCGAATGATGGAACTGGAGGGAAAAAGGCTATTTTAAATGTGGAGAAAGAAACAGATGATGTGGGATATGACTATGACATCTTTTTAAGTTTAGTTCCATATGTGAGTCGTTTGGACGAGCTGGAAAAGCTGCAGCTGTGCTCTAAATTCAAAATTGCGTACTGGAGGCTGTAAAAGAGCATGGACCGAGGTAGGTACATCAGTAATATCCTCTACACTATGAGACATTGCCAGCAGCCAGTAGTCATATTGAACCAAAAACACCTGTTTCGGGAATGAACAGCCTCATTAAGCAAATTAAAGTATTCAATAAAAGAAACTGAATAATTTTTCTTTTTAATGTCAGACAAAAGAAGACGACACACCCTGAAGTAGTCATCCGAACGGGACGGACATCGGTAGACTTGATGTAGGTGTACCGACAAACAAGGGATCTCATAAAAATTGGATTATTTGTTGAAGAGAAAGAGCTTCACAAATTTAGCAGATCAATAACAGGTTGGTCGACCTTCGGCACTCATGCAGGCAGTTATTCGCCTTGGCGCCTACTGATAGTTGTTGGGTATCCTCCTGAGGGATACCGTGCCAGATTCTGTCCAGTTGGCGGGCTAGATCATCAAAATTCCGAGCCAATTGGAGGGCCCTGACCAAAATGCTCCAAATGTTGTCAAGTGGGGAGAGATCTGGCTACCTCGTTGTCCGAGGTCGGACTTGACAAGCGCGAAGACAACCAGTAGAAGCTCCCACTGTGTGCAGGAAGCGTTATCTTGCTGAAATACAAACCCAGAATGACTTGCAATGAAGAACGACAAAACGGGGCGTAGAATATCGTCGACTTACCGCTGTGTTGTAAGGGGGCCGCGGATGACAACCAAAGGGGTGGTTCTCTGAAATTAAATGGCATTCCAGACCATCACTCCTGGATGTCGAACAGTACGGCGGCTGACACTAAGTTTGGTATCCCACCGTTGGCCGCGGCATCTCCTGACACGTCTTCCCTGGTCATTGGGGCTCAATTCGAAACAGGACTCATCACTGAAGGCAATTCTATTCCAGTCAATGAGATTCCAGGCCAAAGACGTGTCTGGAGACGCCCCGGCCATCGTTGGGATACCAACCTGATCGTCACGCTCCTTACAGCTCTTAAACCAGGAGTAATAGTCACTTCAGAGAAGGACCCCTCAGGTTGTGAGCCGCGTCATTCTTACAGCGATGTGTCGATTCTACATCCTGGTTTGCTGCCCTTCATGGTAACCCATCCTGGGCTTACGTTTCAGCAAGATAATGCTTCCTGCACACGGTCTGACTTTCTGCTGGATGTCTTCGTGCTTGCCAGACCCTATCCTGACCAGCAATCTAACTGGATCTCTCTCCAGCTGAGAACCGTTGGAGCATTAGGGACAGGCCCCTCGAACCTGCTCGGTATTTTGTCGACCTAACCCACCAGTTGGACAGAATATGGCGCGATACCCCTCAGGAGGACATCCAACAATTCTATCAAACAATGCCAAGCCGAATAATTGCTTGCATAAGGGCCAGATGTGGGCCAACGTGTTATTGACTTTATTAATACGTGAAGATCTTTTTCTTGAGTAATGCATCCAATGTTTTCTGAAATTGTAACCAATTATTTCTCTGTTCATGTACATCGCGTCTGACAGTTCCCGTCCCATTCGGATAATTCCTTCGTGGTTTGTCCTTTCTTCTTTGTCTTGTAGTGTATATATGGTATGAATATTACAAAATAAGGCAAATTCATTTTTTCTTAAACATAATATATATAGATTTGAACCTGGAAAGAAATTACTTATCTTTTATCAATTTTTATTTTTTATACTATTTTTAAGTTAATAAAATTGTGATTTGGTAGTCTGTTTTAGATACCTCAGCTTTACACCGAGATCGTCTTCTGGTTTCACTTGTAGTGAAAGGGCTAGTATTTTCTTCGTTAAGCGGGGAGATATTTTCTGGAGCTCTTCATCGACCACTCGGATTGCATTCTTGTATACGGGGAGTTCAAAAATAAACGAGCCAGAGGCATAATTACCGAAATCAGTACCTGTATGTTATAAGTATTGACCCTCGCTGTTAAGACACTTGTTCAAATGGTTCAAATGGCTCTGAGCACTATGGGACTTAACATCTGAGGTCATCAGTCCCCTAGAACTTAGAAATACTTAAACCTAACTGATCTAAGGACATCACACACATCCACGCCCGAGGCAGGATTCGAACCTGCGACCGTAGCGGTCGCGCGGTTCCAGACTGTAGTGCCTAGAACCGCTCGGCCTCTCCGGCTGGCTTCAGACACTTGTCCCACTGTCACACAAGGCGGTAAATGGCTGTTTCATAAAATTCCCGGGGCTGTGATGTGAACCAGTTCCGCACATACAGGTGGACGTCGCTGTCCACACGAGTGCAGGAAAGGTTACGCTGACGTTTTTCTTTGACCTAGATTGCCCCCTCTGATTCACTTCCTGCTACACAGCACAACAGTGAATGCCAAGCATTACTCGCAAACCTTGACCACCCTTCGCCAAGCGATCAAATCAAAAAGACAAGACAATCTCACCCGTGGGGTTATTCTGCTCCATGGCAATGCAAAGCCTCATACGACCAACATAGTCCCGGCACCCCTACAGAAATTCAAATGAGTGGTTCTAGGCCACCCTCCATACAGTTCGGGACCTCTCTCCCCGTGATTACGCCATTTTTGGTCCCCTTAAAAAGGCTCTGAGTGGCAAACGATTCACCTCGGACGACGACGTCCAGTTTTACGTGCGGAACTGATTCACATCTCAACCCCGGGAATTTTGTGAGACAGCCATTCACCGCCTTGTGTCACAGTGGGACAAGTGTCTCAACAGCCAGGGTCAGTACTTCTAACATACAGGTACTGGTTTCGGTAATTATGCCTCTGGCTCGTTTATTTTTGAACTCCGCTTATACAAGAATGCAATCTGAGTAGTCGATGAAGCGCTCCAGAAAATATCTCCCCGCTTAACGAAGAAAGACTAGCCCTTTCACTACAAGTGAAACCAGAAGACGAGCTGCATGGCGTCGTGTTTGCAAAGATGCACCCTCGCACTGGACGTCGGGGCATTTTGAGTCGTAACACCACGTTCTGTGGCTGCACGAAAATCATTATTCAACATGATGGCGTTGCTGTCACGGTTACTCCGAGCCATAATCCGTAGGTATCTGTCATTCACTGCAGTAGTAGCCCTTGGGCGGCCTGAGCGAGGCATGTCATCGACAGTTCCTGACTCTCTGCGTCTCCTCCATGGCAGAACAACATCGCTTTGGTTCACTCCCAGACGCATGGACACTTCCCTTGTTGAGAGTCCTTCCTGGCACAAAGTAACAATGCGGACGCGATCGAACCTCGGTATCGACCGTCTAGGCATGGTTGAACTACAGACAACACGAGCCGTGTACCTCCTTCCTGGTGGAATGACTGGAACTGATCGGCTGTCGGACCCCGTCCGTCTAATAGGCGCTGCTCATGCATGGTTCTTTACATCTACATCTACATCTATACTCCACAAGCCACCTGACGGTGTGTGGCGGAGGGTACCCTGAGTACCTCTATATCGGTTCTCCCTTCTATTCCAGTCTCATATTGTTCGTGGAAAGAAGGATTGTCGGTATGCTTCTGTGTGGGCTCTAATCTCTCTGATTTTATCCTCATGGTCTCTTCGTGAGATATACGTAGGAGGGAGCAATATACTGCTTGACTCCTCGGTGAAGGTATGTTCTCGAAACTTCAACAAAAGCCCGTACCGAGCTACTGAGCGTCTCTCCTGCAGAGTCTTCCACTGGAGTTTATCTAACATCTCCGTAACACTTTCGCGATTACTAAATGATCCTGTAACGAAGCGCGCTGCTCTCCGTTGGATCTTCTCTATCTCTTCTATCAACCCTGTCTGGTACGGATCCCACACTGCTGAGCAGTATTCAAGCAGTGGGCGAACAAGCGTACTGTAACCTACTTCCTTTGTTTTCAGATTGCAGTTCCTTAGGATTCTTCCAATGAATCTCAGTCTGGCATCTGCTTTACCGACGATCAACTTCATATGATCATTCCATTTTAAATCACTCCTAATGCGTACTCCCAGATAATTTATGGGATTAACTGCTTCCAGTTGCTGACCTGATATATTGTAGGTAAATGATATGGGATCTTTCTTTCTATGTATTCGCAGCACTTCACACTTGACTACATTGAGATTCAATTGCCATTCCCTGCACCATGCGTCAATTCGCTGCAGATCCTCCTGCAGTTCAGTACAATTTTCCATTGTTGCAACCTCTCGTTATACCAGAGCATCATCCGCAAAAAGCCTCAATGAACTTCCGATGTCATCCACAAGGTCATTTATGTATATTGTGAATAGCAACGGTCCTTCGACACTCCCCTGCGGCACACGTGAAATCACTCCTACGTCGGAAGACTTCTCTCCTTTGAGAATGACATGCTGCGTTCTGTTATCCAGGAACTCTTCAATCCAATCGCACAATTGGTCTCATAGTCCATATACTCTTACTTTGTTCATTAAACTACTGTGGCGAATTGTATCGAACTTCTTGTGGAAGTCAAGAAACACGGCATCTAGCTGGGAACCCGTGTCTTTACATCTTTTGACGGGTGTAGTGACATCTCTGAACAGTCAAAGAGACTGTGTCTGTGATAAGATATCCACAGTCAACGTCTATCTTCAGGAGTTCTGGGAACCGGGGTGATGCAAAACTTTTTTTGATGTGTGTAGTAGCCAAGGCCCAGTAGCCAAGCTTGCGTCAGTCGTGTCACAGAAGACTAATAGATGGCATCGAATCTGTCCGATGAAGTGCATCAGGCGTTTTGTCTGCTAGCGGATTTTAACAGAAATTATGCAGTATTAAGTTTTGTTCTGGTGAAGATCTATACCATGCGGTCCACGAGTCTTAACCGAATTCTTTTCTACCAAAATTTGCGCACTTTATCGACGCTGGACAACTTTCATTGTGTCTGAGGGAAATTACGCAGAATAGTGAAGGAACTCTGCGCTGCGTGTGCACAACATTAGAATAAGGTTTACGACTTTTTTCTTGACTCTCCCCAGCAGGATGAGTAACTAGTACAAAGGACTGTAAGCAGCCATTCTTCTCATTTTCGATACGCGGCTGAAACAATTGCTAAAACTGTAAATTTTTGCCACCCCGATGCTCCAACTCGGATATCCTGCTTATGATGGGTCGTCGCCTCAGCAAGTAGGCCATCTGAGCACACGCTCCCGGCCTAGCTCTGGCTTACTGTACATTGTCGCTGATGTTTCTTCCTACGATTTTCGAACACCACTACCAGAAGTGCTCTCGCCACTGTGCATAAGAGAATAAAATGCACTGAAATGAAGTTAATGGTTCAAAGAGAATGAAATCAATACAGATGCAACAACATGGAACGACCTTTATTTAAGCCATTACGCTGCAGATTCGGTTTATTTGAACGGACTGCACTGATAAATGATAACATTGTGGCAAGTCTGTTCTTGTATTGAATGACAGGGTTTCGTTTAAGAGCTGCAGCCATTAGTATTATAAATGAATGTGATTTTTTTTTATCTGGTGAGCCAACGTAATAGGAGTCTAACATAAAAATACCCGGTTGCTGTAAATGTTTCACTAAAAAATTCATACTGGGTCCTTAAGACATGCTGCCTGACTGAGTTTCCATCGTGCAGTTCCCTACGACAGTTAAAGTCCCCCACTCCGAGGGTCAAAAAAAGCAAAGAGTATTCTGCACCAGCTCCAAGAATTAAAAGGTAATGGCTTCTTATGCATAATCCTTCATTAGTCAAGATCGCAAAAATTATTTACAGTCATTCATAATTAGTTTCAGCTCAAACAGGCAGCTATCTTCAGATCAAATAAGACAAATCACCAGGCCGGTAGTAGAAACATAGTCATAAATAAAATATATACTTCTGGATAACTTCATCCATAGTTCTACCTTTTTGTACGTGTACAGCTCGATGAACATTTATGTAGGTAAATATCTCCCAAATATACGGTATCTTCGTAAACACTGTACAATATCACTATATCAACTAGTACCCACATATGAAAAGTGCTTATCACAGACTAGCAGACAAATTTACCACTATCACATACCACCAGTGAACAACATACGAATACTAATATGCCGGTGTCAGAGCAGGCAGAACACTTACTAATAAAGGAGTATTTATAAGGATCCGCTGACTCCTAACATCCATAGATCGCTTACCTCCCACCTGACTGTGGCAGGAAACAAAAATCCTAACAAGGGAACCTCCGTATCGCACCCCCCTCAGATTTAGTGGCAAGATCGCCCAGTGGATAGCTTGTCAAAAACTGAACACAGGTCAAGCATGAAAACTGGAAGAAGGTGTCCAGAACGGTGCAAAAAAGCAAAATAGAAACAGTGAACGGTGCAAGCTTAAGAAATGCAAAATTGACTGCGGTTTAACATCAATGCCATCGTCGTCAAGTGGTCACTGCATTCGACTGCGACACGGGCGAACCAAGTTCTTAACACCCTTGTGCCATTTTTTTTCACAATTTTATGAATTGTCCGTCCGGTCCTTGGAATGTTTGTTCTCTTTCTTTGGCAATTGTCATACTATACACTGGTTGTAGAATATACACTATGTGATCGATACTATCCGGACACCCCCGAAAACATACCTTTTTCATATTAGACATCGTGAGGGAGCAGAATGAGACGCTCCACGGAACTCACGGACTTCGAACGTGGTCAGGTGATCGGGCGTCACTTGTGTCATACGCATGGACGCGAAATTTCTGCACTTTTAAACATCCCTAGGTCCACTGTTTTCGATGTGATAGTGAAGTGGAAACGTGAAGGGACACGTACAGCACAAAAGCGTACAGGTCGAACTCGTCTGTTGACTGATAGAGACCGCCGACATTGAAGAGGGTCGTAATGTGTAATAGGCAGACATCTATCCAGACCATCAGACAGGAATTCCAAACTGCTCCAGGATCCACTGCAAGTACTATGACAGTCAGCCGGGAGGTGAGAAAACTTGGATTTCATGGTCGAGCGGCTGCTCGTAAGCCACACATCGCGTCGGTAAATGCCAAACGACGCCTCGCTTAGTGTAAGGACAGTAAACATTGGACGATTGAATAGCGGAAAAACGTTGTGTTGAGTGACGAATCACGATACACCATGTGGCGATCCGATGGCAGGATGTGGATAGCGGGCGCTGATAACCTCATTGTTGTGCGCCCTAAAACACTAATCATCATCATCATCGGTGTGGATATTGTGAATGCCCGGTGAAAGTCATCTCAAAAATGGCTCTGAGCACTATGGGACTTAACATCTGAAGTCATCAGTCCCCTAGAACTTAGAACTACTTAAACCTAACTAACCTAAGGACATCACACACATCCATGCCCGACGCAGGATTCGAATCTGCGACCGCAGCAGTCGCACGGTTCCGCACTGAAGCGCCTAGAACCGTTCGGCCACTACGGCCGGCTGAACGTCATCTGCCAGCGTGTGTAGTACTAACAGTAAAATCCGGAGGCGATGGTGTTATAGTGTGGTCGTGTTTTCATGGAGGGAGCTTGCACACCTTGTTGTTTTGCGTGGTACTATCACAGCACAGACCTACATTGATGTTTTATGCGGCTTTTAGCTTTCTACTGTTGTAGAGCAATTCGAGGCTGGTGATAGCATCTTTCAACACGATCGAGCACCTTTTCATAACGTGAGGCCCGTGGCGGAGTGGTTACACGACAGTAACATCCCTGTAATGGACTGGCCTGGACAGAGCCCTGACCTGAATCTCATGGGACACCTTTGGGGTGTTTTGGAGAGCCGACTTCGTGCCAGGCCTCACCGACCGACATGATACCTCTCCTCAGTGCAACACTCCGTGAAGAATGGGATCCATTCCCGAAGAGACCTTCGCGTACCTGGTTGAACGTATGACTGTGAGAGTGAAAGCTATCTTCAAGGCTAAGGGTGGGCCAACACCATACTGAATTCGAGCCAGGTGTACGGATACTTTTCATCACTTAGTGATGAAAAGTGATAGACATAGTAAGACTGCATTGCCTTCGCAAGTAAATGTGATGAATAGTGAGAGATAGCACACAGACGTCTCACAGAAATGAAAACAACAAATAAACGGTTGTGAACTATGTTAGCAACAAACGAATTCAAGAGACAAAATTTCCAACACGGAGCCCATCAAAAACGTTAAAAACGTATGTTTTCAGAGAGCATAGAAAAACTGTGTGATTATGAAGCTTGTGTTAACTTGTTGCAGCTTATGTGAGAAACTAGTATGTTTTCATCATTTCCTTGGGAGTGACCACATTCACATTCACACGAACACCTAAATCGCACAGGGAGGCACACCTCACTCACTCACCAGGCGCACAAAGTAGGTCCTATCACAACACGCACGTGCTGACACTAATGCCGTTTGTGACGCACTAGACGTGTGCACTTGTCCCCTCGTGATCCAACGTTCCTATCCGAAACCCACTTCCTTTCGGCCTGCTAATAGAGTTGTGCAGAATCAACTTTCATTATAGGTCCCTTCCTTAGACTTCGCTGTTGCAAACGGACGTTACATCACAACACAGATACAAATTTGATTTCAGCGAACAGCGAAAAGAAACAACAACAAAAACAAAGGTAAGGGCACGAGGAAGCGCCGAACACGGCTCGCCCGTTTCCCAATCTAACGGCGTGACAACTTAACCATTACGCCGTCGCTTCTCTTCTTCCCTCATTGTTGCACTTGTTAAGCTTGGAGCGTAAACTGTTTCTGTTCTGCTTTTTTCATTATTCAGTACACCTTCATCCTGTTTTCATGCTTGATCTGGTTTTCAGTTTTTGACAGGCTATCCAGTGAGCCCTCTTACCAGTAAATCTGAGGAGGGGTGCAATGGCCAGTTACCCTCTCAGCTTCACGTAGCATCTCTAAAGGCAAAGAAAACAACAATGCACTCAATTGAAAAAAAAGTCACATTGTTATTCATTCAGTCTCAATATGTAAAAGATAAACAATGAACTGCTGGACACAAGTATACTCGCATACTCTTCCAGAGGAAAATCGATAGCTGCGCCTGACTACAATCTGCCCTTAAATGAGAATCAATCAAAATTAAGATCAGATACCCGACTGGTACGTTGTTTGAACAGTCTTTCTTTCGGCATGGCAACAGCATTTGTACTGTAGCTGGGTGCTGCCTGGCTCATCGTCTTCACGTTCAGTGCTTACTCATCCGTCCATGTACTGCTCTCCCTAGAATGTGCGTATTGCTGCAGCGCAGGTAGCAGGACCATCAACGTGGGTATCAACTGCACCAAGAGTAGTGCGTAAGCAACCATGACTGCTACTACTATTAAAACAACATCCACTGCTAACACTACAAAACTATTACTACAACTACTACTGATACTGATACAGATACAACTACAATAATGTCTACTATTGCGTTTGCTACTGCTAATTCAGTTACTATTGCAATAATACCAACTAATCCGACTGCTACTATGATTACATTAATTGATAGAATAATTTCTGCCACTTTTAATTCAATGTCTGTAAACTGGCACTCAGTGCTAAATAAAAATTTGACATGATTCTTTTAGCTTTGTAGAAAAGCATATCACCATTTTTAAGTATGTTCTCGTTTCCTTAGGAATGAAACACACACACACACACACACACACACACACACACACACACACACACACAAACGCGCGCGCGCGCACAGACACACACGACACTGGCATAATATTCTAGAACATTTATTATTTTACAAACCGGTTTCCGGCTGCTATGCCACCACAAGGTACAAAGATAAATATGTGGCTGTGAAATTTTTGTGGAGTACAAAACTTTAAACTAGGTGCAGCTAAAGAGCATCTCAGTTGGCTTTCAAAGATGACAGTTGTTAACGTTTAGTTTAAGACTAAAACGAAAGAAATTATTTTAGTAAATTGCAATGTAAAAATATTTTGTTTAGGTGACTTTGGTAACATGTTCCAAGGCGTTGACTGAACAAGATAATCTCGTCCTTAACAAGTGTAATATCACCATTGTTTGCGAATTCTGCCCCATTCCATTTGTGTATTGAGCGAATGAAAAATAACTATCTATATAAGGGGTGTACAGTCTTGCTAGAACTGTAGGCCGCAACAAGGACAAAAACGAAGTACATAAATAAATAACATAAAAAATATGAGAGAGACAGAGAGAGAGAGAGAGAGAGAGAGAGACTTCAGAATGCAGACTTCCCTTTTTGACGGCTACAGCACTTTTGCAAATAACGCCGATCGTAGAAAGAAATATTTTTCGATCCAGTCCAACTATCCTGAAACTATGAAACTTCCTGGCAATTAAAACTGTGTGCTGGACCGAGACTCGAACTCGGGGCCTCTGCCTTCCGCGGGCGAGGCAAAGGTCCTGAGTTCGAGTCTCGTTCCGGCACACAGTTTTAATCTGCCAGGCAGTTTCATACCAGCGCAGTCTCCGCTGCAGAGTGAAAATCTCATTCTGGTATCCTGAAACTGTTGCTTCTCGTCCTGTAATTTGCGGTACCCACTTGGTCCTACTTTGTGTATTCTAGCTTTATTTTTAGAGTTTCTGCAAAAGGGGGGGAGGCAGTAAATCTTCGTAACAACGCTCATGAAGAGAAAAATAAATATGTTCGTAGGCTATAAATGATTACCGTAAAAATTTTCTTGTCGTTGACGCTTTACAGAAATACATAAAATCGCTGCTTACGTTCGTCGTAAAAAGTTAAACGCATTATTGAGTAACCTGATGAAGCTCACTGACAGAAGACGTGTACTGTGCAGTACACAAACCACAGACAGCTAAACGAACCTGCAGGCACATGTGCACCTCTTGTGGCTGGGACAGATTTGTTGCGCAAGTTATTATCCTAATGCCAGCTACAGTGGGTGGTTCAAAAGAACTAAGCTCTACAAGGGCCCGACCTCTCATGTTTGAGAGGGAGTGAAAGATGAGCAAACAAAAAAATTACAAGAACGGAAATTCAGGGCCAGGCGGCTATCAGATCATTGGCGGGCCACCGGCTGTGCTCTCATAGTCTGTATGCTTCTGCATGCGCTCTAATCTTGTTCTCGAGATTCCTGCGAGAGGTATACGATGGTGATTAGTGAGAGGAGAATGGTAGCATGGGTTCTCTAAATGTATGCACTGAATTTCGTAAGAACTGCGTCATCTTTTTTCCAAGGATTCTCTTTTGAGTTACCCGACCATTTTTCTATTACACTTTCGTATAGGCTATACCGACCAGTTACTATCCTACAAGCGCGTCTGCGTATTTGTTTGATATCTGTTGTCATGCCTACGCATCTCCAAACACTGGAGCAGTAATCTACAATTGGTCCCACTAGCATCATTGCAAGCGTTGTCCAGAAAGTAAGTTCCGACCGGTCGCGAAATGAAAACCACTGGGAAAATCCGGTAAAGCTTTGCACAGATGTGTTGGGCAGTGTCTCTAGTATGCATGTCGATCGTGTCGCGTCGCTCTTTTCAGTTTTGAGTGAACATTGAGCATGTAAAAATCCGTAGGGAATAGCGTCTCCCGCTAATTACACTCCTGGAAATTGAAATAAGAACACCGTGAATTCATTGTCCCAGGAAGGGGAAACTTTATTGACACATTCCTCGGGTCAGATACATCACATGATCACACTGACAGAACCACAGGCACAGACACAGGCAGCACAGCATGCACAATATCGGCACTAGTACAGTGTATATCCACCTTTCGCAGCAATGCAGGCTGCTATTCTCCCATGGAAACGATCGTAGAGATGCTGGATGTAGTCCTGTGGAACGGCTTGCCATGCCATTTCCACCTGGCGCCTCAGTTGGACCAGCGTTCGTGGTGGACGTGCAAACCGAGTGAGACGACGCTTCATCCAGTCCCAAACATGCTCAATGGGGGACAGATCCGGAGATCTTGCTGGCCAGGGTAGTTGACTTACACCTTCTAGAGCACGTTGGGTGGCACGGGATACATGCGGACGTGCATTGTCCTGTTGGAACAGCAAGTTCCCTTGCCGATCTAGGAATGGTAGAACGATGGGTTCGATGACGGTTTGGATGTACCGTGCACTATTCAGTGTCCCCTCGACGATCACCAGAGGTGTACGGCCAGTGTAGGAGATCGCTCCCCACACCATGATGCCGGGTGTTGGCCCTGTGTGCCTCGGTCGTATGCAGTCCTGATTGTGGCGCTCACCTGCACGGCGCCAAACACCATACGACCATCATTAGCACCAAGGCAGAAGCGACTCTCATCGCTGAACGACACGTCTCCATTCGTCCCTCCATTCACGCCTGTCGCGACACCACTGGAGGTGGGCTGCACGATGTTGGGGCGTGAGCGGAAGACGGCCTAACGGTGTGCGGGACCGTAGCCCAGCTTCATGGAGACGGTTGCGAATGGTCCTCGCCGATACCCCAGGAGCAACAGTGTCCCTAATATGCTGGGAAGTGGCGGTGCGGTCCCCTACGGCACTGCGTAGGATCCTACGGTCTTGGCGTGCATCCGTGCGTCGCTGCGTTCCGGTCCCAGGTCGACGGGCACGTGCACCTTCCGCCGACCACTGGCGACAACATCGATGTACTGTGGAGACCTCACGCCCCACGTGTTGAGCAATTCGGCGGTACGTCCACCCGGCCTCCCGCATGCCCACTATACGCCCTCGCTCAAAGTCCGTCAACTGCACATACGGTTCACGTCCACGCTGTCGCGGCATGCTACCAGTGTTAAAGACTGCGATGGAGCTCCGTATGCCACCGCAAACTGGCTGACACTGACGGCGGCGGTGCACAAATGCTGCGCAGCTAGCGCCATTCGACGGCCAACACCGCGGTTCCTGGTGTGTCCGCTGTGCCGTGCGTGTGATCATTACTTGTACAGCCCTCTCGCCGTGTCCGGAGCAAGTATGGTGGGTCTGACACACCGGTGTCAATGTGTTCTTTTTTCCATTTCCAGGCGTGTATGAGGGCCTGATTAGAGATTTCGCCTGTGTCATGCAGCCCACATAACACAACTGTCGAGCAGTTCCTTCTTCATGTCAATTCTCGGCCGCACACTGCAGGGGCAATGAAGACGATCCTGCTGCGTTTCCGATGAGAAGTGTTTGATCACCCACAATACAGTCCGTAATTGGCTCCCCCTGAGTCTCATCTCTGCTCACAAGAACCGCTGGCTCTGAAGTCAAAATTTTTCAACAGACAACGAGCTGCAGACCAGTGCAGATAACTGGCTGAAAGCACAGGCGGCTGCTTTCTATGATGAGGATATTGGAAAGTTGATACAACACTACGACAAAACTCGAAGTTGGAACGGCGACTATGTAGAGAAGTAGGTGGAAGCCGTACCTAACTGTTGCAAATAAAACGATTCTGGTTTTCACTGTGGTTGCCATTTCGCGACCGATTGAAACTTACTTTCTGGACAACCCTCGTAATTAAAGTGCAGCTGCTCACAGAGGTAATTATCGTACGACCGGGAAACTTGATAGATATTCTTATACGTTAATGTCGAACCGAACTACGCCGGGGAAAAAAATAGTTCCAATTTTGACCAACAGATGCAAATCTGGTACTGTGAATGGAAGGAAAGTGTATAGAAATGTTTCCATATGTAATGGATTAAGAACAGGACGTGGACAGAAAAGGTCAAATACGTGCAAAGGCATAATGTTGATTTTATTATTAACTGCCACTTACACAGTTCAGTATGAGCACTGGAGACATCGACTAGGTTCTGTACAGCGCGGGAGTTGCACCTGGTAGTCAAGACTGGAACTCTTTCTGTCTACCGTAAATCGGTTCTGCATTAACGTATTAGCATATTTAACAAGTACCGATTTAATACGATATTTGCATGGCACACTGGATCTCCGTGAATAACTGCGTTTTAATTATAACCGCCTGGTACGTAATTTTCTTTACATGTGCGCTGCATTTTCCGCAGATATTTTCAACTAACCAGTGTCTGCCATCCACCTTCCCGAATACTGTTGGTTTCATTTCACACAGCTTCTTAGTATTACTGTGGTATTACTAACTATACTCTTAAATCTTATACGAACTGACGTGCTCAAGTTTATCATTACTAATCATGTAATCGGACATCCATTTCTGATGATCGCGCTGTCAACGAAAAGTTAAACTCTAATCTTCCTTCATTAAGAAAAATCGGACAGTATAAGGTCCTACTCTTTGTAATAGGAAGCTATTTTGTCCCGTGTTTAGCGGCGTGGTAGAGCGCCGTTAGCCACATTAGACATTAATGACGGAGAACGAGCTTTGGATTTGTGAAGGATGGGGAAGGGAAAAAGGCGCATTCTTTCCCAAAGGACCACCCCGGCATTTGTCTAAGTGATTTACGGAACCCACGGGAAAACCTAAATTTATGTGGTTCGGCGGTGATTTTCACCACTGTTCGAGGTCTTACCTCTGAGCTACCTCACCTTGGTTTCCACAGACAGGTAACGTCTTCAGACGTTCCTGTTGGGTGCGCTGCCATCCATCTTATCGATGAAAGAAGCCGATACTATGTAGCTATTTCTGTCAGGGACACAATCTCTCTTATAAGACGCACATGTGACACTTTTATCGAACCAGGAAAACGCAGATACATCACGTTCACAAAGACTGACGCAATATCGGTACACTTGGTGGGGGTCTAGTTGATTGCGAGATGGCGAGGTGAGAAAATTAGCCGCTATATGTCCGTGGACCTTAAACTTGTCGGCTGTTGTGCATCTGTTTGCTCTCCTTCAACCGAGCAACCGTGACAAAGCACTCTCACACGTCGACAGGAATAGATAGCAGTCTAGTGGATCCAGACACTGCTTACCGAGGTATTACGCGCTACAGGCATTTGGGAGGACAGCGCTGCAAATCCCCTTTCGGTCTTCCAGATTTAGATGTTCTGTGTTTTCGCTAAAGAGAATCCTGAGGTTTGAAAAGCACACAGCCGATTTCCGTCTACATCCTTCCCTAACCCTAAGCTTGTGGTTTGTTTCTAACAACGTCGCGTCGACGAAAATTTAAATACTAATCCACCTTCTCCTCAGTTCCTGCTTACAACTGTACAATCCTAACTGAGGATAATGCTTACTCGAAAAATGTAACGAATATGTTGTTTTGTTTCTTTTTCTGTATCTCTCGGATACTTTCCCCGCTTTGATGACGACTTGCAAGAACTGATGGCATTATTTAATGATTGGGAAGGGAGGATTTTATCGTAGAAGACTATTAATCACTATTTCGACGGAAAGATAGACGCCAGCTGCAATTGGGCATTGAAATAAACAACTGGCAACTAAAATTGCTATACCAAGAAATAATGCAGATGATAAACGGGTATTCATTGGACAAATATATTATACTAGAACGGCCATGTAATTACATTTTCACGCAATTTGGGTGCATAGATCCTGAGAAATCAGTACCCAGAACAACCACCTCTGGCCGTAATAACGGCCTTGATACGCCTGGGCATTGAGTCAAACAGAGCTTGGATGGGGGCGTGTACAGGTACAGCTGCCAATGCAGCTTCAACACGATACCACAGTTCATCAAGAGTAGTGACTGGCGTACTGTGACGAGCCAGTTGCTCGGGCACCATTGACCCGCCGTTTTCAATTGGTGAGAGATCTGGAGAATGTGCTGGCCAGGGCAGCACTCGAACATTTTCTGTATCCAGAAAGGTCCCTACAGGACCTGCAACTTGCGGCCGTGCATTATCCTGCTGAAATGTAGGGTTTCGCCGGGATCGAATGATGGGTAGAGCCACGGGTCGTAACACATTTGAAGTGTAACGTCCACTGTTCAAAGTGCCGTCAATGCCAACAAGAGGTGACCGAGACGTGTCACACGCACCCCGTACCATCACGACGGGTGATACGCCAGTATGGGGATGACGAATACACGCTTCCAACGTGCGTTCACCGCGATGATGCCAAATACGGATGCGACCATCATGTTGCTGTAAACAGAATCTGGATTAATCCGAAAAAGTGACGTTTTGCCATTCGTGCACTCAGGTTCGTCGTTGAGTACACCATCGCAGGCGCTCCTGTCTGTGATGTAGCGTCAAGGGTAACCGCGGCCGTGGTCTCCGAGCTGATAGTCGATGCTGCTGCAAACGTCGTCGAACTGTTGGTGCAGATGGTTGTCGTCTTGCAAACGTCCCCACCAGTTGGATCAGGGATCGAGACGTGGCTGCACGATCCGTTACGGGCATGCGGATAAGATGCCTGTCATCTCGACTGCTAGTGATACGAGGCTGTTGGGATCGGACACGGCGTTCCTTATTACCCTCCTGAACCCACCGATTCCATATTCTGCTAACAGTCATTGGATCTCGACCAACGCGAGCAGCAATGTCGCGATATGATAAACCGCAATCGCTATAGGCTACAATGGGACCTTTATGAAAGTCGGGAACGTGACGGTACGCATTTCTCCTCTTTACACGAGGCATGACAACAACGTTTCACCAGACAACGCCGGTCGACTGCTGTTTGTGTATGAGAAATCGGTTGGAAACTTTCCTCATGTCAGCACGTTGCAGGTGTCACCACCGGCGCCAACCTTGTGTGAATGCTCTGAAAAGCTAATCATTTGCATATCACAGCATCTTCTTCCTGTCAAATGGTTCAAATGGCTCTGAGCACTATGGGAGTTAACATCTATGGTTATCAGTCCCCTAGAACTTAGAACTACTTAAACCTAACTAACCTAAGGATATCACACAACACCCAGTCGTCACGAAGCAGAGAAAATCCCTGACCCCGCCGGGAATCGAACCCGGAAACCCGGGCGTGGGAAGCGAGAATGCTACCGCACGACCACGAGCTGCAGACCATCTTCCTGTCGGTTAAATTTCGCGTCTGTAACACGTCATCTTCGTGGTATAGCAATTTTAATGACTAGTAGTGTAATTTGATGGTGAACGTTGAAAATTTATGCCGGATAGGGACTCGAACCCGGATCTCCCTCTCAACATGAGCAGTTGCCTTAAATGTCTTTTTTCGTTTTATTCGTGTTTGTTCTCGGCATGTGTCTGGGAGGACGTTAAATCATATCCCTTAAAGTTCATCGTTGAATACTTCACCCAGCGAACGGCAACTCGACTATCTGGACACGCTTCCCGTTCGACCCTAACTGTCAACTTGTCATACACTATTAGCGTCCTCTATTCCCTCAAGAGACTCAGACCTTGTTACTTATCCGATGCCGTCACGCCTACAGATATTTTGATACCACACTGGGGTGTCTTACTACTGCACCTGTCTGCCACAGTATGCACTGGGAACCGCTAGTGCGTCCGCTCGTTTTACTTTGCAGACTAGATATAATTCAAAGAATTTGAGATCAGTATCTCTACTATGTACTTCCTATAAACTATTCCAGAGAATATCACTGACTAGATTAACTCCATACTCCTACATACCAAGCGGATTTTCGAGCAGATAAAAACTGTTGCGATCAAATGCTCTCCCTCCCAACATAAACTGAGACTTCCAAGACAAGATGAAAAACGGCCTGGCTCTCATAGATCTTATATCATCTTACAATACGGATGGAAGAGCTACTGCTCAAGCTAACTAGAATTATCAGAAGCGAACAGACTTACATGTTGCTCAAAAGGATGTTAACAGACAGGAAGATCAAGGATTCACTTCGTGGTATGACCAGCGAGAGCATGGTTCTGAATAATGGCCTCCCAATTACTGACACGCCAGACATCAAATCACGTAAAGATGGGTAGCTGGACGACCTTGCCATTGCATTCAAACTAAAAACGTTAAGACCATCGACAAGATATTGAATGCACACTTGGAAGCACTGAACACCCACTTCTCGAAGTGACATCTCAATTCAAACCGCAACAAAAAGACCAGCACCACAATCCACCTGAACAGTAGAGATGGAAAATTACAGCTCTCGATGAATCGCGGACGCATCAAGCGTGAGAATACTTGAGCGCTGTCCTGTGGAAATCGAATGGAACGACGTGGATCTGTGTAACGAGCACAACGAGGTCTCCAGCACTAGCCCTTAACCACAGCGTGGCTGAACACTGCTCGCCAGTCTGGACAAAAAGCGCACACGTAGCTGAAGGTGACGTCGAACTGAAAGAAACAGTGCGGACAATCTCAGGGACATTCAGGGACACTCCATGAGCATGGCTCCCTACCCTAGCAAGCACAGAGCCTCCTGCAATTAGGCGATCGCAGTTATCCACAAGAGCATACAGAAAAATCCTAGACAAACCAGAACTCCCTATACACCGACACTTAGTACCTACAAAAAGAGATAAATACAGATCACCTTCATGCACAACAGGTGAGGAAGTGCAAGATTTCGTTTAGTAGAGAGACTGGAAAAAACTATGGACTATCAGTGGAGGTAAGAACCTAAATCTGGCGGGCGAGCCTAACAAGAAACTCGATGGAGTCAACCAACCGGGGAAATTGTGGATAATTTTGAACTATGTCAGAACATGCGTTGGTTGGTTTTAACAACTGATGAACGAATAGGGCCTTCCAGGCAGTTCTGAATGAGAATGCAGTGAAATCGAATCACTGCACCATTTTATCGTGTGTGAAGAGCATGGCTGTGAGGATCAAGTGAAGGACAAACACAGACTCTTTGACTCAGCCATAGAGTGGCTCAAGAATATGGTTCGCAGCTCGTGGTCTCGCGGTCGCGTTCTCGCGTCCCGAGCGCTGGGTCCCGTGTTCGATCCCTGGCGGGGTCAGGGATTTTCACCTGCCCCGAGATGACTGGGTGTTTGTGTTGTCCTCATCATTTCATCATCATTCATGCAAGTTGCGAGACTGGACTGTGAAAAAGTTGGGAATTTGTACAGGCGATGATATCCGCGCAGTTGAGCGCCTCACAAACCGATCATCATCATCATCATCATCATCATCAAGAATATGTGTAATGTAATAACATAGGAACATTCTAATTCAGTATAATTCTATAAGAATACAGTAGTTAATACACTATGTAAATATGATCGTCGGAAGGACTGTCTCAGCATACAGAAAAGTCAAAACAACCTTCGGTCGAATCAAAAGCAAGGATGGTAATATTAAGAATGCAATGGGAATTCTACCGTTAAACATAGAGGAGAGCGTGGATAGGTGAAAGAGAATATTGAAGGATTCTATAAAGGGAGGACTTGACTGGCGACGTGATAGAAGTGGAAGACATAGAGGAGCCAGAATTGGAGCCAGAAATTAAAAGAGCTCTGGAAGACTTGAAATCAAATAACGCAGAAGGGAGAGACAACATTCCATCGGAACTCCTAAAATCTTTGGGAGAAGTGGCAACCGAACGGCTAGTTAAGTTTGTGACGAGATACCGTCACACTTTCGAAAAAATATCATCCTCACAATCCCGAACATTGCAAGAGCTGCAAACTGCGGGAATTATAGTACAATCAGCTAAACAGCTCATGCATCCAAGCCGCTAATAAGAATAATATACAGAACAAAAGAAAAGGAAGTTCTGGGTCTGTTAGAAGACCATCAGTTTGGCTTTAGGAAAGATAAAAGTACCAGAGAGGCGGTTCTGAGTTGCGTTTCAGAGTGGAAGGAAGACTGAAGAAAAATCAAAATACCCTATAACATCTGTCGACCTAGAGAAAACATTCTACAGTGTAATATGGGCCAAGATGTTCGAAATTCTGAGAAGAAAGTGTGTAAGACAGAGATGTAGCCTTTCACCCCTACCGTTAAGTCTACACATAGAAGAAGCGGTTACAGAAATAAACGTTCACCAGTGGGATTAAAATCCAGGCTGAAAGGATGTCAGTGATTAGATTCTCTGATGACATGAACAAGAGTTACAGGATCTGTTGAATGGAATGAACAGTCTAATGAGTATACTATATGAATTGAGAGTAAACCGGGAGACGACGAAAGTATTGAAATGCAGCAGAAATGAAAGTAGCGAGAAATTTAACATAAAAAATTGCTATCACAGAGTGGATGAAGTTAAGGAATTCTGTTATCTTGGACTCAAAGGTACCCATTACAGACGAAGCAAAGAACACGCACAAATCAGGCAAAGAGGGCATTCCCGGCCAAGCGAAGTCTACCCGTATCAAACACAAGGCTTAATTTGAGGAAGAAATGTTTGAGAATGTACGTTTGGAGCACCGTATTGTACTGAAAGTGAACCGTGGCCAGTGGGAAGACCGGAAAAGAAGAGGATGAAAGCGTCTGAGATGTGGTGCTACAGAAGAATGTTGAAAATTTGGTGGATTGATACGGTAAGGAGCGAGCAGGATCGGCGAGAAAAGGAACATATAGGAAACTCTTGCAGGAAGACGGATAAATGAAAAAAAGCGCACTTCATTCGCCGTTAAAGTTACAATATACGGGAGGCAGAGTCCGGAGTACTCAGTTCTCGTTTACGGCCTAGAGCTAGATTAAATTGAGCCAGGAGAAGACGAAGAGCACAATGTGCAGAAGACAAAAGATGTAAAGCATGAAGTAGTTGGAACCCTCTACTTTCCCTAAGTAGCTAGTCAGCAGATTTACCATTATTCTTTAAGGGTGAGATGCAATATACGTCTGGATCAAAAACATGTTCTACCTGTTTCCACCCTGTTGTCGTGGTCTTCAGTCCTGAGACAGGTTTGATGCAGCTCTCCAAGCTACTCTATCCTGGCAAACTTCTTCACCTCCCAGTACGTGCTGCAACCTACATCCTTCTGAATCTGCTTAGTGTATTCATTTCTTGGTCTCCCTCTACGATTTTTACCCTCCACGCTGCTCTCCAATACTAAATTTGTGACCCCTTGATGCCTCAGAACGTGTCCTACCAACCGATCCCTTCTTCTAGTCAAGTTGTGGCACAGAATCCTCTTCTCCCCAATTCTGTTCAATACCTCCGCATTAGTTCTGTGATCTACCCATCTAATCTTCAGCATTCTTCTGTAGCACCACATTTCGAAAGCTTCTATTCTCTCCTCGTCCAAACTATTTATCGTCCATGTTTCACTTCCATACATGGCTACACTCCATACAAATACTTTCAGAAACGACTTTCTGACACTTAAATCTATACTCAATGTTAACAAATTTTTCTTCTTCAGAAACGCTTTCCTTACCATTACCAGTATACATTTTATATCCTGTCAACTTCGACAATCATGAGTTATTTTGTTCCCCAAATAGCAAAACTCCTTTACTACTTTAATTGTCTCATTTCCTAACCTAATTCCCTCAGCTTCACCCGACTTAATTCGACTTCATTCCATTTCCTCGTTTTGCTTTTGTTGATGTTCATCTTATATCCTCCTTCCACCCTATAGAGTACAAAATACTGTGCACAATATTTTTGTTCCAGATGCCTCAACTCAGTTACTTCAAGTGATTGTCTCGAAAAAAAATCTGACTTAGTGCTCCAACCAGGTAGCAGTAAATGTGGAAGCGCCTACCAGTCTGGACTAGTTTTTAAATTCTAAGAAGCTCACCAGCAGAAGCGCTGCCACTTCGTCATACAGACGGTTTTCGAGCGCCTCCAAGCCCCTGCGGCATGCTATAGGTTACCCCACTAACTCTCCTACAATCTTCGGAGAACAACACGTATCATACGAGGTAGCGTATCAATTTCTACGCTCATATGAGTCCAGTCTCTGTCATTTCGAATTTACGTCAGGGATAATCCTGTGAGATGGCTGCACACTCAGCTTGAAAAATTGCGTGTCGTGTTGATGTGATCACAATATTCCCATGACCCAATTGCAGGAGAATGGTACGTTATAAGGGCAAACAGTTGACTGTCATTCGTGAGATGCTATTGAATAAAAACGTGGGAACTCCACATAGAGACGACTGTTATCGAATGGGTAAATTTTGTGGCACATCACACAACGGATGCAACTTGAAACACAGACATATGGAAAGGGACGGATTATTTCAAGCAGTTTATATAGTGGCTAGAAGTGTCTTATGTTACATCACAATTCTTATTACGTGGAATCTAGGTTATGACAGACAAAACACTTTTCAAACGAAACAATCGATTTGGAGTAGGCTAGATCAACTGGTCACAATCTATCTCGAAAATATGAAAAGAGCGCTGAGTGAAACAGTATTATATCGCAATACGTCCCAGATGTTTCCAGTGAAACTATGGCTTCCATTCACCCTCCGTACTACCCATCTGACCTGTTCGTTTAGCCGGCCGGTGTGACCGAGCGGTTCTAGGCGCTTCAGTCTGGAACCGCGCGACCGCTACGGTCGCAGGTTCGAATCCTGCCTCGGGCATGGATGTGTGTGATGTCCTTAGGTTAGTTAGGTCTAAGTTCTAGGGGACTGATGACCTCCGATGTTAAGTCCCATAGTGCTCCGAGCCATTTTTGAACCTGTTCGTTTACTATAATTTCGGTTCGTAACTTCCCACTAGGCATTTCAATGGATCCAAAAAATAATTTGCTAGCATAGGACTCTCATCTCTTGTTTACTGCTATTGTCTTGCAATTATCCACATTTAAGGAGAACTGCCATGTCATTTATAAGTTGAAATACCAAATCGTTCTTCATTTTCTTACTATCGGCTAGAAATGAAGTTCTAGCTGTCTGCATAATCGGCGAATAATCTAACAGGAAACAGCATACAAAATGATAGTGCGTTAGAACACTGCTATTGCGTTTGTTGTCCTAATTACGAAGATTTTTTAGAAGGCACCAACAAACCTACAGACGTGAGGATAGGATCCAAGCCAGCCTGTATAGTCTATACGAAAACACATCTGCACTTCTCAGAATCTTTCGAAGAAAAGTTACGTTGCTGCATAGGGTTCATGGAAATAAGATTACAGGGACTGATTCTTATTTAATCTCGCTGAATTCCCAAATAGGACAGGACAGATGATCGCTAATACTGGTGCGAAGTTTACGTGGCTATTGGAGTATACTGCATACCTAGGAGAGTGCTGCTCACCATAATTCACGTACACATAGAACGTTAATGATTCCACGAGAGCTGTTCAGAAAGTAAGCTCCGATAGTTCGCGAAATCCGAAGTAGTTTTTCACAGATGTGGTGGGCAGTGTCTCTAGTGCGTCTGTCGATCGCGTCGTCGCTCTTTTCAGTTCTGAGCACAAAGTGAGCACTTAAAGATGCCCTATAGGACAAGTATGGCTGCCCGCAGAGTGGTTTCGCCTGATTTCACGCAACCCCACGTAATGTAACTGTCATGCATTTCCTTCTTCATGACGATTCTCGGTCCCACACTGCAGGGAAATGAGGATGCCCCTGAAGCGTTTTCAGTAGGAAGTATTTGATCATCCACCACACAGCCAGGACTTGATCTCCTCTGATGTTCATATCTCTCGCATGAGCTGCTGGCTATGAAGACAACATTTTGGAAGAAAGCACAGACGGCTGCCTTCTATGACGACGATATTTCAAACCTGGCACAACGCTACGACATATTTCCAAGTTGTTGTTGTTGTGGTCTTCAGTCCTGAGACTGGTTTGATGCAGCTCTCCATGCTACTCTATCCTGTGCAAGCTTCTTCATCTCACAGTACCTACTGCAACCTACATCCTTCTGAATCTGCTTAGTGTAGTCATCTCTTGGTCTCCCTCTACGATTTTTACCCTCCACGCTGCCCTCCAATACTAAATTGGTGATCCCTTGATGCCTCAGAAGATGTCCTACCAACCGATCCCTTCTTCTGGTCAAGTTGTGCCACAAACTTCTCTTCTCCCCAATCCTATTCAATACTTCCTCATTAGTTATGTGATCTACCCATTTAATCTTCAGCATTCTTCTGTAGGACCACATTTCGAAAGCTTCTATTCTCTTCTTGTCCAAACTATTTATCGTACATGTTTCGCTTCCATACATGGCTACATTCCATTCATATACTTTCAGAAATGACTTCCTGACACTTAAATCTATACTCGATGTTAACAAATTTCTGTTCTTCAGAAACGCTTTCCTTACCATTGCCAGTCTACATTTTATATCTCTTCTATTTCGACCATCATTAGTTGTTTTGCTTCCCAAATAGCAAAACTCCTTAACTACTTTAAGTGTCTCATTTCCTAATCTAATTCCCTCAGCATCACCCGACTTAATTCGACTACATTCCATTATCCTCTTTTTGCTTTTGTTGATGTTCAACTTCTGTCTTCCGTTCAAGACACTGTCCATTCCGTTCAACTGCTCTTCCAAGTCCTTTGCTGTCTCTGACAGAATTACAATGACATCGGCGAACCTCAAAGTTTTTATTTCTTCTCCATGGACTTTAATACCTTCTCCGAAATTTTGTTTTGTTTCCTTTACTGCTTGCTCAATGTACAGATTGAATAACATCGGGGATAGGCTACAACCCTGTCTCACTCCCTTCCCAACCACTGCCTCCCTTTCGTGCCCGTCGACTCTTATAACTGCCGTCTGGTTTGCGTACAAATTGTAAATAGCCTTTTGTTCCCTGTATTTTACCCCTGCCACCTTTAGAATTTGAAAGAGAGTATTCCAGTCAACATTGTCAAAAGCTTTCTCTAAGTCTACAAATGCTAGTAACGTAGGTTTGCCATTCCTTAATCTGTGTTCTAAGATAAGTCGTAAGGTCGGTATTGCCTCACGTGTTCCAGTATTTCTACGGAATCCAGACTGATCTTCCCCGAGGTCGGTTTCTACCAGCTTTTCCATTCGTCTGTAAAGAATTTGTGTTAGTATTTTGCAGCTGTGGCTTATTAAACTGATGGTTCGGTAATTTTCACATCTGTCAACACCTGCTTTCTTTGGGATTGGAATTATTATATTCTTCTTGAAGTCTGAGGGTATTTCGCCTGTTTCCAAGTAGAAGTGACGAATATGCAGGAAAGTAGCTCAGAGGTGTGGCAAACTGTTTCAAATGAAACGTTTTTGATTTTCTCTGTCGATTCCATTTCGCGACCGATCGGACTTAACTTTCCAAATAGCTGTCGTGTTATACATTCTTACCCATTGGTTATGCTTCTGTTATTTGTCGTTCAAACAATGTACTGGGTTTTCCCGGTCAAGTGTAATCTGTTACGCTATCATCAATACAGAGTTTCTTCCTAACGTCAATATATTTCTCAAGAATTCTCTAAGGATATTACGTCCTCTAGAAAATAATTCTAAAGAGACGATTGTGGCTCTCCTGCCAATCTTGGAAGAATAGCACTCTTGGAAGAAAGGATATTGCGGAGTGTTAACGTGCCAGGAAGTTTCATATCTGCGCACACTCCCCTGCAGAGTGAAAGTTTCATTCTGCAAACGTCGCCCAGGCTGTGGCTAAGCGATGTCTCCGCAATATCCTTTCTTACAGAAGTGCTAGTCTTGCAAGGTTCGCAGGACAGCTTCTGTGAAGTTTGGAAGGTAGGAGACGAGGTACTGGCGGAAGTGAAGCTGTGAGGACGGGTCGTGACTCGTGATTGCGCAGCTCAGTCGGTAGAGCACCTGCCAGCGAAAGGCAAAGGTCTCGAGATCGAGTCTCGGTCTAGCACACAGTTTTAATCTGCCAGGAAGTTTCAAACCCGTAATGTTCGGATACAGTATTAGTAGTGTCCTACTTGACACAGGCACGTTGTTTAAATATCTTGGCGTAACATTGCAAAGCGTTATGAAATTGAATGAACATGTGAGCATTGTGGCAGGGAAGGCGAATGGTCCATTTCGGTTCAGTGGGAGAATTTTGGAAGAGTGTTGTTCATCTGTGAAGGAGATCGCATACAGCACGCTTGTGCGCCCTATTCTTGAGTACTCCTCGAGTCGGATTGAAGTAAGGCATCGAAGCAGTTCAGAAACGGGCAGCTCGACATGTTACCGGTAGGTTCGAACAACATGCAAGTGTTGCGGAGATGCTTCGGCAAGTCAAATGGGAATCCATGCAGGTAAGACGACTCATTTCGCAGAACGCTATTGAGAAAATTTAGAGTAGCGGCATTTGAAGCTGACTGCAGAACGATCCTACTGCTGCCAACATAAATTTCGCGTAGGGACCACGAAGATAATATGCGAGACATTGGGGCTCATACGGACCCCAACATACAGTCGTTTTTCCCTCGCTCTGTTTGCGAGTGAGGCAGGAAGGGAAATGGCCAGTAGCGATGCAGTGTGCCCTCCGCCATGCACCGTACGATGGCTTGCGGAATTTTCATGTAGTTGCAACTTTTGATCTTGTGTTACTGTAGCGTGTTTTAGTGGTTTAGTTAGCTGAACCGAACGGGCTGGAATTTACAATAAGGTTTTGAGTATGGAAAGCGAGGGTGCTTTTTCGAATAAATATTTAACGGATCTCTACAGCATTGAGAAGAGGTACTACTTGCATCGCCAGTAAGGTGAAATTCTAGAGATGAACTGGTTGCTGCATTTTATGTGGTAGGTTTTAGATTCCTCGGCTGTCTTGAGAGCCCTTGGGAATAGGGGACGTATTCATGGCGTGACTGATTGTTGGAGAACTTCAGCGTGTTCAGCCGAAGTTATTGTTTCCATTGTATGCAGAATATTTCGAAAACCGACTCAGCTGTCTTCTTCAGGAACTGCGAGTTGTGCTGTTATGTACACTCGGTACCTGGACTCCAACCAGACTCTGAACTATAGTTCGACTCGTTGCCCCTTTTCATACTTTTTATTTTCCGGAGCCCGCACTGATATTCTGTGAAATGCATGTTCTCTCGGCGTTTCCCACCTCTGGTGGATCTGATGGCCAGTGAGACACTAATAAATCGAGTGCTGGACCTTAAGCCTTGTTAAAATTCAAACCTCCATCCATGTTTACTGGTTTTTTTTTGACACCAGTATTGTGGGCAAACGCATAGTTGCTGGGACAAGGCATTAAAGAGTTCATCTGTTGTGAATGTGGTAATTGGCTGCTACTATTAATGGAGCCCAAACATCAACGGCAGCAGAGAACTATTTCTCTGCTACGGTTACTTAATGATGGCTGATTTGCACAATTGTGTTTGACACGACAGCACTATAACAAAAATGTGACAATACAATAAGAAGTAACATTCATTAAAACTATGTTAAAAATGGTACTTTGGTAGGATTTTGATGTATCGCACTTCAGGTCGTGAACCTAATAAAATCATATTAGACAATCTACGAATAGGGTGGCAATTATTGAACTATAAGAAAAAAAACATAAATTAGTTACAAACTACGGCGTGCACAACTTAATTCGTCATGTAAACGACACTACAGATGATCGGAAATTTGGAAATTTGTTGTAAGATCTTATGGGGCCAAACTGCTGAGGTCATCGGTCCCTAAGCTTACACACTACTTAATCTAACTTAAACTACCTTACCCTAAGGACAACACACACAGCCATGCGCGAGGGAGGACTCGAACCTCCGACTTGGGAGCCGCGCGGACCGCGATAAGGCGCCCCCAGGATAATCGCATTTTGGTTAAGACGTGTTCGATATTCCTGCCATCATTGGCAATGATGTGGCGCAGACGAATAGCGAAATTCTGCATGACTTGTGGAAGTCGATGCTGTAGAGGCTGAGGCTGTGAGTAAGCCAGTAGACGGGGCATCGCCCGCTGTAACCAATTCAGAGGCTACGGACAGAGAAACGCGCAGTAACTGAGATGGAGGAGAGTTTGTACGGAACTGATAATTGGCGTATACAGATGAGTAATCTGTATGACGGTATAAAGCAGTGTAACGGAAGGAAAGACAGCGTTACTGCGACCGGAAAGGAGGGAAAGAAGAAAGGTTTATTGTCTGGAGCCGCACAGAGTACGAGAGCTGCCAATACAATTGAATCAAAAAGCACCGCGCAGAGGATGCGTGTCGCTAATGTTAGGGAAAATGAAGAGGTCGTAAGCAGACGTGATGTAGGAGATGCACATTTACACTTTACTGAAGGATCGTTCCGTGACAACGAATCTGCGGATAACGTTTCTGTCATTTATAAACCTGATTTGAAGGAAAACGAATTTTTGCGATTGATAGAAATCCACAAAGATTATAATTTGTATGAAACGCAAGCTGATGAGGTCAGGGAAGATAAGGAAGACAGTTCTGATGAAGGAAAACAATCTGCCTGCTACAAAAGATAAACAAGAGGAACTCGTCACTATAGAACGAGTCCTGAAATGCATTAATTACGAGACTAGAGACGATTTAGAGTTCTCAAAGAAATTAATAAGGGCGTTCATGTTAGATACCGACAGTGATAACGAAGATGTCGACTGAAATGAAAAGGAAGAAATCAATCAATCTAGTGATTCAGAATCGGAGGAAACGAAGCTTACTGAAACACTCTGTCTGATAGAAATGAGAATATCAGAGAATGAGAATATTTCGTGTGAAAATTTGCCGAAACCGAACAGTAAACAGAAAAAAAGAAGATAGTCAAGAAGAAATAAAATCTGTAAATGACGAGACCTGTGAAGAAGCAGTAATGTCAATACAGGATCCGGAAGACATAACGGGTCCTAAGAAAAAGGAACTACGGGGCTAAATGATTAGTAAACAGCAACAACTAAAGATCGGAAAGAAGAAAGAACCAACCGACTTAGAATGTAAAGAGACGAATGTCATTTCATGGGTAGCTGTAATGGTAGGCCAAGGCTTACTGTGGGAGGAACAAGAGGACAAGGAAGTGAAAGTGTAAAAACATCAGGAGATTCCAGAACGAAGATGAAGTGTGGGAATCAGTGAATGTCAAATTTGACAGTAATGATTGTCCACAGACGCCAAAATTTTACAAAATATTTTAAGGGGTACTGTTTATTAGAAAAGGGAAAAATAGTGAAGAAAGGCAAGTCTGTTGGACATCACAGTTAGAAATAGAATTGATTGATTACTTTCATTTGGCATATAGAAATTGTGGGGCGAAAACATCCCGTGAGAAAATTGCAAGTGTTGTCAAAATTGGCAGTAATACTTTGAAAAAGGTTACAGAACGTTTAAACTCATGTGACGTTTGTCAAAGAGGTAAAGTGGCCAACAATACCAACAGAGATGCTATGTGGAGTCTCAAACCATTAGATAACTTAGAGCTACTGCCTGTGGACCTATATGGGCCCCTACCTAAAATCGCTGGAAATTACACCTACATTCTAGTTATTTTACATGTATTTTCAAAATTTATTAAACTGTATCCAATCAGGAAAGCCACAGCTAAACTAGTTTTCCATATGTTGGAATAGTTTCATGAGATATGAATACCAAGGAAAGTACTATCTGACAATGGTCTGAAATGTATTGCAAAGTTACGGTCAGAAGGAATGGAGCAAAAAGGAATACAAGTAACACATTTCAGCCTACCATCCATCTGGTAATCCCGTAGAACGCTTAATGGGAGGACTAGGAAGGCTATGCAGGACATGCTGTCACCAAAACCACAGAACTCGCGGCAAATTTATTCCAAAATCTGAAGTAATCATGAACTCATTACAACATGAAACCATTGGTTTCACACCGGAATAATGTTTGGCCATAAACTAAAAGTTTGATAGAAGTGTTAGAACACCTACCCAGTAAAGAAATGGATTTGGTAAAGAAAAAGGAAATGGTGAGAGAGCTAAGTAGACGAAAAGCAGAAGCAAGAGCCAAAAGGCACGACGAAAAGGTAAAAGTTTCAAAATTTAACATTGGTGAACTGGTACTTCTTACAGCTCACGAAAAATCTAGTGAGGTAAATTACGAGATTTCAGAATTTAAATACGTTTACTATGGCCTTTTGAAATTCAAGGAAAGCACACCCTAATGCATACTTTCTGGTTTATCCTAAGTCCAGAAAACCACTAGGATCTAGAAACATTGTTGACCTAAAGCAGTATATAGCCAGGAATGTGTAGAATTTTGTAACTATTGTTATTCTCGAATGTCTGTTTTATGTAATAATGAAATGAAATGTCGTGTGACGAGGGCCTCCCGTCGGGTAGACCGTTCGCCGGGTGCAAGTCTTTCAATTTGACGCCGCTTCGGCGACTTGCGCGTCGATGGGGATGAAATGATGATGATTAGGACAACACAACACCAAGTCCCTGAGCGGAGAAAATCTCCGACCCAACCGGGAATCGAACCCGGGCCCTTTGGGTTGACAGTGTGTCGCGATGACCACTCAGCTACCGGGGGCGGACTGTGTTATGTATAAATGAGTCAGTTAGAGGACTGCTAAGTGAAACGACGCTGCCTACGGAGCGTAACAAACCCATGGTTTTTGACGAAAAGGGACTGCCAAAAGCTACGTCAAAACAAAAGGGGCAGCCTACAAGGAAGAATGCGCAAAGTATTCTTTAAAAAAATGTAAAATGGACTGCTTTCGATAACATAAAGAGGCAGCCAAAAGAAAAGTGCATGCTACTGATTCACAGGAGCCAAGAAGGACTGCCATAATACCAATACTGGGTGCAGCAAATTGTTCTGTTAAAGTGTAGTAATTCTGTTCTATTAATGTTAAAATGTGTAAGGAATGCTTTTATGATGTAACTTGTAACAGACTTTAGTGTGTAGTGTTTACTCAAGAGCACAATGCTTTAATGTAAATGAACCAATGAAAACTATTATTTTTGGTGATTTCAATCATGCTTATTGTAGGGACACACAATTGAAAAAGGGGCATATATAACATTATTTGTTTATGATTCATTTAAATTTTCATAATTTTTTGCTTTAAAATATTCTCATATTGGTACTATATTTTCTGTACATGTAAAGTTTACTACACTGGAAGTTTAAGTTATTTGCATTGTATGTGAGTAATGTATGTAAAATACAATGTAAATTGTTAATTACGTTAAATATTTTTCTGATGACATTTTGTATTTAAAATATTTGTATGTATAAACTGTTCTTGTTGATATAAATGTGGTAATTTGTAAGAAATGGTCACGCTTAGGAACAATGTAAGAAATAGGCATTATGTAAAAGCCACAGAGCTTTTGTTTGAAACGAAAATGGCTCTGGGGAGTGGAAAAGGTGGCAAACACGAATTGGCGCGCTACCTAGAGCAAGCGCGGGAAGTAAGGCACACAGTCTGTTGGCAGCAGTGACTGAGGCGACACCTTTGTGGAGCAGGAGAAGCTTTGCCTGCAAATTTGCACAAAAATGCCTCGGATGAGAACTATTGTTGGGCTACTGTATGTAAAATTGAACGACGCCAAGAAGAACAGTTGAGCCCAGACAGCGAGATATTTGCAGGCATTACTGGGGGTAGTGTAGGCGTCATAATAGTTCGCCACACCCAAGCCTACAGCCACCAGATAAGATTTTTTTCGTATTCTTCTTTTGTTCAGCGCGAACCATTAATTTAAACCGTGTTTTAATAATAATTCTTGAACTTAAAGAAACTTGTTCATCCTGTTATTTCATCCTAATCATACACTAATATAGGGTTCCTTCCTGTTGTTTGATTAATCAGAATATTCTGTTTTACAGACTTATAAAGAGCCAAATTAATGTGAAAGCGCACCATTTAAATTTATTTTGTGTAAATAATGAGTAACTTTTCTTAACTATTGCAAAGTGTTATAACAAAAGTTTGCTTACGAAACATTCAGCGTGAAGCCCAGTTACTAGCATATGTTAAATGACTATGCAGAGTTAGTTCAAAGAATAATAGCGTTTGAATATAAATTCCAGTAAGAAAGAGGTTTTCTTGAAGTGAAATGTTCGGAAAAAAAAGTATGTGCTTTAGTAGCTAAGTATTTTAGTATTTAAATTTGTGATTATGGAAAGTGCTTTTCTAAACGACTCTCAGGCTAGTTTTCTTTTACCTTCCTTGAAGTTATCTACTGGGCTTTTTCTCTTTCAAAAACGTAATGTATAAGGGTGTAGTCCACCACTGTTTACGTTAAGCAATATATATTTGAAGAAGCAAACTGAACAGTAGCAAGAAAGTAGGTAAAATTCATACTTCTGCTTTTGCAATACTTCACTGTTTCATTGCCTGGACAAGCTGGCGATCGTTAGTACATGTTTTAAACCACTAAATGAACTTTGAACTGAGTTGTCATAGCTTAGCTTCAATATAATACTATTTATAGTGTGTTTCTTTCTGGGTAAGATCTTAGGAAAAGAATTGAATAGTCTGATTTACTTATCCATTAGACAGAACACACGGGGTCAGATCCTGTAAAATGGTAATTCTAGTGATTAGCTACTCCTATAATAGGACTATCCTCCCATAGTGTACTTTATTTGGAAACTAAACTAAATTTAGTAAGCGGGTTATAGGTGGCCACATAGAGAAAGGAGTATTTGTTCTGTTGGAGTGTAGCATACATGGCAACATGGAGATAGTGTTTTCTGTTATTTAGGTAAATGCGTACTAAATTACAATAATAATGGTAGGGTTATAGCCTCTGGGTACTCCAGAGCCAAATGCTATCCCCAAAGTGCTCCTCCAGGACGTCAAACTCTCTCCTATGGCGTCAATGTTTTCTTTGCAGTTTTTGTGTGTTTGATATAAAAAAAACACTCTCCTGCTTCGATGGAGTCGAGCTCCATCTTGTGGAAACCGAGGTCACTTTGGATAATGGGGAAGAAATCATCTTCCAAAACCTTTACGCACCGGTCGGTCGTCACCGTGCCATCAAGGAACATCACACCGATTTATTCCGTGACTGGGCATTGCACGCCACACAATGACCCGTTCAGGGTGAAGAGATTTCTCAATGGCAATATGCGATTCTCAGTCACCCAAATGCGCAAGTTTTGCTTATTGACGAACCCATCCAAATGAAAGTGGTTCTCGTCGCTAAACCAAACCATATTAATTCCCATCATTCCCTGCGGCCTCCCGTGCAGTTTGAAACGTCCCCTTAGAAAAATTGTACAAGACTGGTCTATGTGAAACGTCCTCTTTGAACAATTATACACGACTGTGCTTAAACTGACACACAATATCTTAAGCGCAACGCAATCTGACTTCCAAAAATCCCTACAAAAGAATGGCCCTGACTAGCATTAACCTATACGTTTCACAAATCACTTACCTCACAAAAATCTTCGTTACTCAAGCTACTGCAATACAGTGAGCGCCACTGCTGCCAGCTAAATAAAAGATTCAAACTACTGAAGGCACTAACTACTGATAGGCATAGTTAGTAAATGAAAGATTTCAATAGAGAACAAACAATGTATTTACCTCACTAGTCATAATATATATAGCAGTTCATGACACCAATTCTTACAAATTTCAAAACTCCGCCATCTCTCTCCCCACGTCCACCACTGCTGGCGGCTCACCTCCAACTGCGCAACGCTGCGCGCTGTTAGCATCCAGCTGCCGCTGCTCAACACTATAATGGCAGACAACAATGCAAACTAAACACAGACTGCGCACAGCACAGCCAGTGATTTTTCATACCGAGCGCTAAGCGGCGTTACCAATAAGAAAACCTAAACAGCCTACTTACATAGCCCCCATGCTCCCCACAAAAAATTTTTACAAATTGTTTTGGGCAGTGGCCAATAATGATTTGATAAAATTTTTCATAATTACTATAACAAAGATATCAAATGCACACACTTATTGATACAATGTTGGTCAAAAGCTAAAATTTTCTCACAGTCCATATAGACAGTCCTGATCATTCATCACAGTAAAATAGTAGTGTTTTTCTCAAAGACTGAGCAATAAAAGAAAATGCACACGGAAGTAGTGGATTTCCATGCAGTCTTGAAGAAGTAGTGTTGTCCTTCCAACGGAAAGACAGTGCTGACTCTTGACATGCAGACAGGTAATGGGCCACAGCAGAGTCAGTCGACGTTGAAGACTATCGGTAGGTAGGTCATCACAGAGCAGACCCACTGTAGTCCTGGTAGAGATTACTATTGGTGGGCCACCAGAGGTGCAGACCCACCGCAGTCCTTGTAGAAATAATGGTATTGGTGAATCATCAAAGGTGTAGACCCACTTCAGTCCTTGTAGAGATTATGGTATTGGTGGGCCACCCGAGGTGCAGACCCACTGCAGTCCTTGTAGAGATGGCCAGCAGCCATCTGTTTGACTGTGCAGGCGCACAATCACCATTGAAGAGTCTTGCGGATAATATAGCAAGTCCATAACCACCACTTGAGCACTCACAAAAATTGTTTTTGAAATGTCCTTACAACCAGCAATGCTGTTATCCAGTCTCTTACTGAATTATTAACACACGTGCAAACACTATCAGCCCTACTTCTCACATATTGTCCATATACTATGACTAACAGAGACGTGTGTAGTGAAATATACCTTACAAGTTACTTAATTTGATGAACTGGTGTCAATTACAATTTTATAACATAAGAATGCAATAACAAAGGTACAAAATACATCTTTAAAGAACATAACAATACAGATAACATTTGCAGTAGTACAGGCTTTACAAAAGAATCGAAATAGCAAATACATCAGTGTTACAAAAATTATAAGTACATACATAAAAGATCAGAATAAATTTTGAAACATCAACTTCACTCACGAGCATTAGAACAAAACAGAATAAATAATGTGTAAACATCTTTACAAAGTAAATAACATGTTATTAATTCAAATTATATTTGAGGATAACAGTATTCCTCATCATAGTGAATGTAGCTTAGTATTAGAAAAATTCTGCAACATAAGTCTTATCAGATAAACATATAGAGACAGGAAGAACATAAATACACAAGGGTACGCAAACACATAATGGGATAACACAAGGAAAGGGCAGGGTTTGTTTTACTGCAGTAATTTTGCAAACAAAACTTTCTTTACTTCTCGGAGATCTCCCTTCGTTCTTTATTATTTCCAAAAAGTCCTATCTATACCTGCTTTCTGTACTTTTCTCATATAACCTCTCAGTGCATTTCTTCAAATTAATCGCAACTCATTCTCTTATATAGGCTACCCGCTCTTAAGCTAACTTAAATCTACTGAGCTCAAATGCTTAACTAAGGGATGAGGCAATGCAGCAGCACAAAACAATTTACACAAACAGCAATGTTAAAAAATGGAAATTGGCAAAAAAAGGCAGCAATATTACAACTAATATAAGGCAATGCGCAGCAAACAAGAAAAATAAATCAGTAATAAAATTGGCTTAACCTAGTAATAAAAAGTGACATTCAGTAGCACTATGAATGGCAAACAGCTGCAGCAAATGCTATAACTTATACCTAAACATGACAAAGCTCAAGCAGAAAAAATATTACACTAAAGACAACAATGCAGATAAGGACAATGTCTATTCACATCTTAATGTCTATGCAATTAAAGTGGTGCACCACAAAAATTTATTGTAAAAAAATATTACCATGTACTTGAAAAGACAATTCTGTATGCAATTTCTGTGAAGGGAAATGTCTTTTTGTGCTACTTCGTTTTTTTTTAAGTACATCATAAAGTTATGCCTACTGGATCTGTAGGCATAAAATATTTATATTAGTACATCCATAAAATTTATTTTAACCAATGCTTCAGTGCAGTTAGAAACTAGATATTAAACAAAATGAGTAAATAAATGCATAAAGCAAGCCACATGGCATTTCTCTCAACTAGCAGGACAATAGCCATGAAATGTTTCTCGTCGTTTCATTAGGCATTTTAGTAAATATCATAAATTAAGAGCTCCACAGTGTAATCATATGTTTTCAAGTTTGGGCGTGTCGTATTTGCGACGCTTTCTACAAAGAAATGTCAACAGCGAGAATAATGAGACCCTTTTTTTTTTCTCCACCTGTGCCTCTGACAGGCACACACTAATGGCTTTTTTTTTCAGGCGCCTGTCGCGCGGCTGGGTGCCCACGAGGCATTGCGTGCAGGTGGTCACTTACCTTTCTTACTGAAAAATTTACGACGTCAGTTTCCGCTACAGTGACAGTCACATATAAAAATATTTTCACAGGTTGAGAATTTGCGTTACAAATCTGTAGAAACAAAATCCTTTAAATATAATAGTGTCCAAAAAAATTTCATCGGCATTGTAATACATTCACGCATTTACATACATTTCATAACTCTTAAAGTACGATTCTTGGTTTCCAACAACCTTTTTCACAAACCAGAGTCCCTAACCACTACTCGTTATTCCTTACCTTTATTACATATACACATATTCGTAGACACTTCTTCAATTTTTCATCATAACAGATACGTAGCATAATCAAATAGCATCAGTTTATTTATCATAAACATAGCGCAACAGCATAATACACATCGTCGTCGTAATAATATCATAACATCTCAGTCAATTCTCAAAAACGCTGTAGCTTCCTCCAATAATTTCAAAACCTTAAAAAAATTTCTCTGCTCATGTCAAGTGTCATCTGCCTCAAACGTACTTTAAAAATCATGATACCATACCAAATACATCATTCAAAGCTCTTATAGTATCACAATGGTTCTGAAAAAATATAAACAGTTCACAAAGTACAGACAAAATACAATTTCGTAAGTGTGAAGTTATCCAACTGTGTAATTACGTAAACATCTGTCACTGATGTAGTATAATAAATGTTTGTTTCTCTCACTTAAATGATCAGATAGCTGTGTAATTTATGTGTTAGAGAAATATGGTACCGATGTGTAAAGTTGTATAAGCAAATACCATATTAGCTAGGGCTCCTTGTGCTTGCCAAACACATGGTATACAAAGTAAGCGTGTACCCCCCTGAGGATTAATGTAATTATATCCTCAGGTGTTACAGATTACAGCAATGGAATAAAATGTATCATGGAAAACTTTCTTTGTAATTCAAATATGTTGAAAAATAAATAGTTTAATGCGTGTCCTGTAGCGCTAAATGTGCGTCTTACTGTAAGACAATCTCTGTGGAAGTGTCGTAGTTGTTGTCCTCCGAAAGCTAAGTTCTGCAGAAGTCAATGTACTTACCTCATGATAAACGAAATTGAAATGCTTTGCGTATAGATATCTTAGTTATTACGCTTATTGCCGTGATGAAGTAAGTACTGTACTGTACGTATTGTTGTGCTACAGAAAAGGCTGTCTCATTGTAGCTATACCACAAACGTTACTACTGAAACATGTTTTACTTTCCAGAAAAATTCAGAAAAACTGTGCAGATATAAAACAGATAAACTGCAAAAGCAACATTGTAAATTGTCACTCATTAGTAGCGTCGTGATAAAATCGTGTAGCTGTGACATAAACTAACCACTGTATCATCTGGTATCTCACAGAAAGTACTTTAAATCCAGAATGTATTTTCAAGTAAACCAAAATGTTGCATTAAAATCCCATTAGCAATATTGGTAAATGTTCTAAGTATGTGAGCCTTATGGTCGTTACGTAATCGTGCAACTAACAAGCAAGAATGTACACGCACAATAACACTGTGACGTCTGTTCACTATAACAATGCATTCGTAATTTCTGTTTAAATATGTTCCGTAGGTTCTAGACTGGATAGTAAACTTCAAACATTGTTGCATGTTAACAGTTTCTCAGTGTGACAGAGCATACTAGAAATGTGAAGTGAAATGTTTTATGGCAAAGACAAAGTTAAAAAGCAGATTATCTTTCAATAAACGGTTTTACATGTGAAATGTGGTGTAAACCTTTACTCTTCCTAGTACGCAGAGTTTCAACTTCAACGCAATTATCATGTGGTATACGTCGGATTCTGTAAGGTCCATTGTAAACTAGAAAGAATTTGTGACTCAAGTGTTTCTTCTTATGTGACAATGGATGAGCTTTAATAAGAACTTTCTGACCAATATATAATTTCTTTGCATTTGCTTTACCGTGTAATTTTTTCCTTTTGTCTGCAGCAGAATTTATATTTTTAATAGCCAAATCAATTATGTCTTTGTGTCGAAGTTTACGTGTATTCGGAAAAGGTACAAGCTCTCTGATTCTGTTTGGTGGTTCTTTATTCTTCAGTACAAGAACAGGTGGTAAAGCAGTGGAGTCATGAGGCATTTCATTCAGCACATTTTGAAATAAGTGTAAATATCTGTCCCAATGCTGATGCTTTCTGTGACAATAAAGTCTTCAAAGCTTATTGATTTCTTTCATAATCCGTTCAGACGGGTTACAATGTGGTGAGTACAATGAAATAAAAACAGATTTGATTTTATGGTTACGAAGTATGCGTGACCAAACAGCAGATCTGAATTGCGGTCCGTTATCTGAAATTACTTTACTAACGTGTCCAACTTCACGTAAGAAATTTCTAACAAAGGCGTTGGATACAGACCGTCCAGTGGCTTTACGTAACAGAGTGAAAGAAACAAATTTTGAAGTAAGTTCAACAGCGACTAGAACGTACGAAAATCCATTAGATGTTCTGACAAGCGGTCCCAAGAGATCAACAGCAGCAAATTCTTTTAATTTAGAAGGAATGATAGGAAACAATGGAGCACGATGAGTGACAGTAGATGGTTTCGCCTTTTGACAAAGTTTACAAATAGACAAGACTCTTCGAATTCTCTTTTCCATATTGTTAAAATAACAAGTCGTTCGAAGAATATGATAACATTTTCGTGGACCAAAATGTGCATAGCTGAAATGAATGTACCAAATGAGCTTATTAACAAAATCGTCTGGAATGCAAAGTACCCATAGCTTGTCATCAACAGTGCATCGTTTGAACAGTATGTTGTTTATAACCAGATAATAATGCCGAATCTGTGTGTGTGTCTTTTCATGCCATTTACTTTTGATGTCTTTCCAAATCGGATCTTTATCTTGTTCATGAGCAATGTCCTTTAAAGATGTGGTGATGAAGTTTTCAAAGGCGACTTTCTGGATGTAAAGAATACTAAATTTCTCTCGAAGTTGCTTTCTGAGTTACTTTTCTCAAGCCCAGCCGGTGCGCGTGACAGTGCGTCCGCAACAATGTTCTCCTTGCCGGGAATGTAGACTATTGTGAAGTGGAATTCTTGCAGAAACAATGCCCAACGTTTTAACCTGTCATGATTTAATTTTACCATAAAGAAAGAAACGGAATTTGTTAAATGCCCAAACGATAGCTAAAGCTTCTAATTCAGTAACGGAATAATTTTTTTCAGATTTTGTTAGCACTCGTCTAGCAAAAGCAATGGTTTTCTGAACAGTAATGTCATTTTCTGTGGCTTCTTGAAATAAATGGGCACCAAGACCGACTTTAGAAGAATCTGTGCTAAGGCAAAAATCTTGTGAGAGATCTGGATGAGCTAGTATTGCCGCGTTAAGTAACGATTCTTTCAAAGAATTGAATTCCAACTGTGCTTGTTCGTCCCAGTTCCAAATAGTACTTTTTCCAGTGAGAGAACAAAGTTTTGGTGTAACTAGAATTTGCATATTCAGAAAACGACGGTAAAAATTTACGAGACCTAGAAAACTGCAGACTTGTTTTTTTGTGGATGGAACTGGAATGGCTCTGATTGCTTCTAACTTTTCAGGATCCGGCTGAATGCCTTCAAAAGAAATAATATGTCCCAAAAACGTCTCCTTTGTCCTACCGAATTCAGACTTTTCCAAGTTAACTGTAATTCCAGATTCTGCAAAAATACGTAACACGCTGTTGAGGATGCGATTATGTTGTTCCCATGAGGCTTCTGCTATCAGAATATCGTCCACATATAAGGTGATGTGACGTTTTAAGAGCTCAGGTAATATGGAATTTAGCCCGCGAATGAATGCTGCCGAGGAAATGTTCAAACCAAAAGGAAGTTTCCGAAACTGATAACAAACGCCGAAACAAAGGAAAGCTGTATATTTTCTACATTCTGGATGAAGTTCGATCTGATAAAAGCTGGATCTGAGATCAATGGAAGACAACACTTTTACACCATTAAAATTTTGAAGAAGTTCTTCCAACGTTTGCGGCTTGTCTGTTTCAGGAATAATGATAGTATTGATTTGTCTCGAATCTAAGACAAGCCTGATCGATCCATTTTTCTTCTCAACAACATGTAATGGATTGTTGTATGAGCTTACTGCAGGCTCAATAATGCCGTCGTCAAGCATAGATTGTATTTCTGTTCTAACACGGTCCCTGTGCTGGAATTACGTATGGTCTAACACAAAATTTAGTATGCTCACGAACACGAAATTGGTATTGAAATCCCTTGATTGTTCCTGTTTTGTGAGTAAAAACTGTGGAATGTGCTTGTAAAATCTGAAAAAGGTCCTGCGTATCAGTGTCATTACAATTCTCAATTGTTTGAATTTTATTCTGAATTAACTCATTAGTTTCAAATGTGCCGTCGATATCATCCCTGTCAGTACTTGCAGAGCGACTGTTAGTGTCTAGTTCCATAGAAAATTCCGAACTGTTGTCTAACAGAAGGTAAAGCCGATTAATTTCCTCGTCATGGTTTGAGAGCCAATCTTCAAATTTCAAAGCTATTGACTTACCTTCTTTCTCTAAACTTATTTCAGCATCGTGAAAGTTTAAGATTCCTTTGTATTCATTCAAAAAGTCTACTCCCAGTATAATTTCCGTCGACAACAATGGAACAATAAGAAAGTTCATAGAGAAGCTGTGGCTCTGACAAAAGAATTCTAAGTTGGTTTGTTGGCGTACATCTACACTTTTTCCAGTGACTGCACCTTGTAATTTAATCTTGCGTAACGGAAGTGTGGGGCAATCGTTCGATTTGTTGCATTTGCTAAAAGCTGTTTCACTAATTACTGAAATGGGACTGCCTGAGTCAAGTACTGCCGTAAATTTTACGTCATTTACAGTAATGTGAATCACAGGATATGCAATGTTGTTATGTTTTACGTCGTGTTCCTGGAGTAATATGTCCCTAATGTCTTCCATTTTAACGTAATTACTAGCTACGGCAGCTGCGTCGTCAGTTTCATAAGTACGTTTTGAGGCTGCCAGCGGTATGAGTCATTGCCTATTGTGTCTTTGTTGGCGCGCGTCGTTATTGGGATTTGGAGACCTAACTTCTACAAATTCACCTTGTCGAGAGGGCCATGCTCTGTTTGATTCCCGCCAGTTCTGCTGCAATTCAGGTCTGTCGTTACGATCATATCGTCTGTCGTCATGTCGGTAGATTCCATAGTTTCTTTCTTGTCGGTCACGTGGTGGAGAATTTCTCTCTGAATCGTAACTGCGCGCTGGACCGTTGCGTCTAAAGTTATTCTGTCTCCCTTGATAGTAATTATTTTGGTTCCCATATTGTCTGTTTCTCTGATTGTCTCTGTGATAGTCATTACCGCGGAGAGGTGACCTTTCCCTGTAATTATTACTACTCTGCCAACGGTTGTCATACGGGTGGTGTCTGTTTTGGTCACGATTTGTATTGTGAGAATAGCCTTGTCGTGTCCAGTTATTATTTCTTTCATCGCGGAATTGCGACGGATGTGACCTGTAATTGTTGTGTTCCTGTTTTCGCGTTCCGCGATTGTCAGTGTCAATTTCTAATTCTTGTAAGAGTCCCTGAAAAGCTTCAATGTCGTCTTTGCAACGGCCTGCCAAAATAATATGCCGTAAATGTTCAGGCAATTTGATTAAGCAAATGCGGATGAGTTCTGACGGGCTGTATGGGTTTGACAGGTACTGATTCTTGTGCAACATGTCTTCAAAATATTTCACAAGACTGGAAAATTCAGATTGTTCGAAATGTTTCATCATCATGATGCCATGTTTTACTCGGTCTTGTGTGGTTCAAATGGTTCAAATGGCTCTGAGCACTATGGGACTCAACTGCTGTGGTCATTAGTCCCCTAGAACTTAGAACTACTTAAACCTAACTAACCTAAGGACATCACACACATCCATGCCCGAGGCAGGATTCGAACCTGCGACCGTAGCAGTCGCACGGTTCCGGACTGCGCGCCTAGAACCGCGAGACCACCGCGGCCGGCGGTCTTGTGTGGCTTGGGACCAATATGCTGAGAGGAAGGCATGGTAAAATTCTCCTTCACTGTGGCAATCGTGAATGACCGATCGCATTCTTACAGCTGGTTCATTCTCTAAGTAGCCACACATAAATTCTAATCTGTGCTCTAGTGACCAGTTGGGAGGAAAACAATGAGAGAATTGATGGAGCCACGCTTGTGGATGAATGTCGTTGCCAGAATTCTTAAATGTTTTGAATTTACATGTAGTAATGAACAGCTTATAGTCAAAATCATCGTCTCGGCGGGTACCATATCGGTCATTGTTACGTCGTGTCGGCGGTTCCATCTCAAAATTCGGTGTACCTTGCCAATTTCTTTCATAATTTCCGAAGTGCCCTGTGTTATTATTTTGTGGCTGCTCCGTATTTCTATGTCCCTCTTCCCATATTGGAGCGCGAGTGTCCTCTGAAATACGTAATTGTTGTATTACCTGTGTCAGCTGATCTTGTACTTCCCGGATTTCTCTTTGGTGTTGCGTACTAATTTGATTCAGACTTTGTTTGAATTTCCTAATTTGTTCGCACTCTTCTGTGTCATTAAAGACTACCGGTTTTGTGTCATTCAAATTATCATCTACCTTCTTAGATAAATTAGTGAACTGATCCGAAAGTTCGGCTACTTTCTCCGATAGTGAACACATTTCCTCAGTGTGTTTTTCTGAACCAAGTTTCAGAGTGTCCATTTGTGTTGAAATCGAATCTACTGTGTCCTTTAAGTTTTCCTGAGTTCTTGCAAGTTGCGTAACCGAATCGGTGGATGCAAATGAGTCCATTTTAGCTTGCAAGGTGTCGTGATTTTCACGAACAACAGTTTGCAATTCTTTTATGGCTGCTTCGTGATTCTGTAATGAGTTTTCATGCCGCGAATAAATAGGTTGAAAATGCTCACAAATTTGTGTTTTTATGTCATTACAGATTTTTTGACATTTCGATTCAATGTTATGTAACTCAGTAGTTAAATTTTCACGTGTTTGTTCAAGTGTGGTGTCTAACTTCCGAAGATTATGTTCCATTGTGTCCAACTGTTGCTGTGTTTGTCTCTGATTTTGTTCCATTGTGTCTAACTTTTGAAGATTATGTTCCATTGTGTCCAACTGTTGCTGTTTTTGTCTCTGATTTTGTTCCATTGTGTCTAACTGTTGCTGTGTTTGTCTCTGGTTTTGTTTCATTTGTTGCATTAATTGCAATAATAATGTATTAGTGTCTGGAATCTGATCATCTATGCTTTTCGGCAGTGCATTTGCACCGGCAACATTCACAGTTTGACAAGCAGAAAATGTGTCTCGACTTATTTGAGAAAACGGTGAGGACGCAAAACCTGAATGTATAGTATTTGCAAGATTGTGTCCTGTCATATCGGATTCCTGACGCAAGCTGTTGCCGACCAATCGATCGATAATGCTTCCCTGTTCACTAACTGTTTCACTTCCTACACCATTATTTGCAGCCCGCTCCATTTCCCTATGCACTATTACCAAATTACTACTTTGAACATTTGTGAATTCATTACATGGTGGCGCTAACACATTGCTTTCGTCTTCACTGTCATTTCTCAGTTTACTTTGTAGCCTAGTATTACGTTTTTCACACGCCATTATTGTCACAATATTTCACACGATAACACAGAAAAGCACAATTTGAAGAGCAAAAATAAGAGAACACATTAACATAGCACTGAAAATAATATCTAGTTAATTGCAAGCGCAGCTGCGAAATACTTCGTGCAAAACTGCATGCATGCCACAACTATTTTACTGTACAACAATGAAAGACTGCAACTACAAAGGAAATTCTCTCTATGATAACGCGCTAGCAATAAACAAAGGCTACACTAACTACACAAACTACAAGAAAAAATCAGAAGATTCCAGTGAGGTATCCTTGGCTAAGGGTCGACATATGAAACTTCCCCTTAGAACAATTGTACAAGACTGGTCTATGTGAAACGTCCTCTTTGAACAATTATACACGACTGTGCTTAAACTGACACACAATATCTTTAGCGCAACGCAATCTGACTTACAAAAATCCCTACGAAAGAATGGCCCTGACTAGCATTAACCTATACGTTTCACAAATCACTTACCTCACAAAAATCTTCGTTACTCAAGCTACTGCAATACAGCGAGCGCCACTACTGCCAGCTAAATAAAAGATTCAAACTACTGAAGGCACTAACTACTGATAGGCATAGTTAGCAAATGAAAGATTTCAATAGAGAACAAACAATGTATTTACCTCACTAGTCATAATATACACTCCTGGAAATTGAAATAAGAACACCGTGAATTCATTGTCCCAGGAAGGGGAAACTTTATTGACACATTCCTGGGGTCAGATACATCACATGATCACACTGACAGAACCACAGGCACATAGACACCGGCAACAGAGCATGCACAATGTCGGCACTAGTACAGTGTATAGCCACCTTTCGCAGCAATGAAGGCTGCTATTCTCCCATGGAGACGATCGTAGAGATGCTGGATGTAGTCCTGTGGAACGGCTTGCCATGCCATTTCCACCTGGCGCCTCAGTTGGACCAGCGCTCGTGCTGGACGTGCAGATCGCGTGAGATGACGCTTCATCCAGTCCCAAACATGCTCAATGGGGGACAGATCCGGAGATCTTGCTGGCCAGGGTAGTTGACTTACACCTTCTAGAGCACGTTGGGTGGCACGGGATACATGCGGACGTGCATTGTCCTGTTGGAACAGCAAGTTCCCTTGCCGGTCTAGGAATGGTAGAACGATGGGTTCGATGACGGTTTGGATGTACCGTGCACTATTCAGTGTCCCCTCGACGATCACCAGAGGTGTACGGCCAGTGTAGGAGATCGCTCCCCACACCATGATGCCGGGTGTTGGCCCTGTGTGCCTCGGTCGTATGCAGTCATGATTGTGGCGCTCACCTGCACGGCGCCAAACACGCATACGACCATCATTGGCACCAAGGCAGAAGCGACTCTCATCACTGAAGACAACACGTCTCCATTCGTCCCTCCATTCACGCCTGTCGCGACACCACTGGAGGCGGGCTGCACGATGTTGGGGCGTGAGCGGAAGATGGCCTAACGGTGTGCGGGACCGTAGCCCAGCTTCATGGAGACGGTTGCGAATGGTCCTCGCCGATACCCCAGGAGCAACAGTGTCCCTAATTTGCTGGGAAGTGACGGTGTGGTCCCCTACGGCACTGCGTAGGATCCTACGGTCTTGGCGTGCATCCGTGCGTCGCTGTGGTCCGGTTCCAGGTCGACGGGCACGTGCACCTTCCGCCGACCACTGGCGACAACATCGATGTACTGTGGAGACCTCACGCCCCACGTGTTGAGCAATTCGGCGGTACGTCCACCCAGCCTCCCGCATGCCCACTATACGCCCTTGCTCAAAGTCCGTCAACTCCACATACGGTTCACGTCCACGCTGTCGCGGCATGCTACCAGTGTTAAAGACTGCGATGGAGCTCCGTATGCCACGGCAAACTGGCTGACACTGACGGCGGCGGTGCGCAAATGCTGCGCAGCTAGCGCCATTCGACGGCCAACACCGTGGTTCCTGGTGTGTCCGCTGTGCCGTGCGTGTGATCATTGCTTGTACAGCCCTCTCGCAGTGTCCGGAGCAAGTATGGTGGGTCTGACACACCGGTGTCAATGTGTTCTTTTTTCCATTTCCAGGAGTGTATATAGCAGTTCATGACACCAATTCTTACAAATTTCAAAACTCCGCCATCTCTCTCCCCACGTCCACCACTGCTGGCGGCTCACCTCCAACTGCGCAACGCTGCGCGCTGTTAGCATGCAGCTGCCGCTGCTCAACACTATAATGGCAGACAACAATGCAAACTAAACACAGACTGCGCACAGCACAGCCAGTGATTTTTCATACCGAGCGCTAAGCGGCGTTACCAATAAGAAAACCTAAACAGCCTACTTACAGTCACTTTGGATAATGGGGAAGAAATCATCTTCCAAAACCTTTACGCACCAGTCGGTCGTCACCGTGCCATCAAGGAACATCACACCGATTTATTCCGTGACTGGGCATTGCACGCCACACAATGACCCGTTCAGGGTGAAGAGATTTCTCAATGGCAATATGCGATTCTCAGTCACCCAAATGCGCAAGTTTTGCTTATTGACGAACCCATCCAAATGAAAGTGGTTCTCGTCGCTAAACCAAACCATATTAATTCCCATCATTCCCTGCTGCCTCCCGTGCAGTTTGAACGTCCTAACGGAAACCGTTCAGAAGTTATGACGATTTAATTTCATATAATTCAATAATAGTCACCCTTTATTTTCAGTATTACCAAAAGTAACGTTCGTGGATACCCTGTTTTTGGTGCCAGTCTGCCGTAAATGCTAAGTCGGACTGCTAAGTCGGAACCTCGAAATTGTGTCTATCGCACGTCGTGTTTTGACGCCTGTCGGAGGAAGTCTCTCCATGTCCTCGAAGGTACAAGCGAAGATTGACAGCGTTCCCTATTGGCTGTCCAAATCAGCGGCGTACATCCACAGTGCAGTAGAGGAAGTGGCGTGGAAACTGGAAAAGGTCCATGTTTATGAGCGCCGTCTGGATGCTGCTGCCCGAACTGGAAGACACCACGTGAGAGGTTGGACTTGTGTAGTTGTAGTATCTCGCTGCATTTGTTGTGTAACTCTTGACTGGTACATAATGATTAGTTCATAAGGATACTGAGGTAAAGATGTTGGAAAACCTAATAAACGGGATGGAAGTTTCACTTCAAACTAGACTTGGGATCCGATACTCGATTTATTAAGATCTCGCTGGTCATCACATCCACTAAAACTGGGAAACGCTGAGAGAATGTTCATTTCGCGGGATATCAATGCGGCCTATGGAAAACCAAAGAGCATGAAAGGGCGTGTTAGGTGTCTCGAATCGAACTCACAAATAGCTGAGCGAGCCAAAGAATAGTCAGCTCGGTGTGGGGATAAGCCAGCCCCGCACGACGCAAAAAGTTACGGGTCCTACAGAACACTTGCTTTCGCAGGATACTGTGACCGCACCACTACACCGGGATAATGGAACTCCATACCGAAACCCACATATGCACCATAGATGAAACGACTTGGAGACGCTCTCGAAGAAACACGAACAGCCACTTCACAGAGCCGAGGGCATGGCGCCGGAACAAAACCCAGTGCATTTACAGGACATACAAAAGAACATTTATTGCTAATTTAGATTCATAACCATTCATGTGGATTAACTTGGGAGTATCTCAAATGGCTACCAATTGCGATTTATCATTTCTTATTGTGTTAGCAGTAGGATGCTCGATGTCATAATACCTCTATATATCCTGTGTTATATTTTCGACTTATTACTCTTTTCAGTATATTGTGGATGTACAAAACGTTTTATGTCAAAATCTGTCCTATCTTTTGGTTCAAAAATCGATTTTTTAAAATTGCATTTTTGGACCCATAAAAGTATTTAGAATCCACTGCTGAAACGGTTTTTCCAAATACGGAACGGAAATGTTTGATATTCGCTGTTGAACAAAAAAATGCACGTGCCTGAAATCGGCATTTTTCACGCACCATTTTTTTTTTCAGAGAACGAGTAACTGTACTGGTGTTTGGGAGGAAACACAGAAAATTCAAATAAAAGTTTGAACGCGTGTGTTTGGAAGTTAGCCCACAAGCATTTGCATTCTGGTGCAAATACTGTGGAGACTGCGACTTTCCTGGCAGTGGGTAGCTTCAAAGAAGGGTATTCAGCAATTCTGAAGACCATGACAACGCTGGACGTCACCCTGGGACTCTATTCGACGCAGTTCGCCAAGCATTAGGACGACCACCGGATTCAAGCGGCCGAAAACCGCTTGTCACCGGCTGTACGAGCGGCTCTGGAGCAGCGCAGGATGGCCCATACCTAGCAGAACGCCCTATGGGGAAGAGGAAAGACTAGTTTATAATATTGTGAACCGATTGGCATTATTCTTTGTTTCCGCAGAAGCTAACTAAATTGTCTATGAGTTGTACCACTTTTATTCCGATCCATCAACTATAAATATTTTTACTTGGCCGGCGAAGTCGATAAATGGATGAAAAAACCCTATATTTTTCAAATGGCCGCCATTTTATTTCCTATGGTCCAAATAACTTAAGTGAGGTACAACTTCTAAAGAATATTTCCCTAACGTCAACTCAATTTTGATTTCAGACGAGCCGGCTGACCTGTGACTCACAGCGCGTGGAGGTTTACATCGAAACTTTGTTTTGTTCCGATAGCACTGCCGCCTTTGCTCTCCGACATTACTGGTCGAAAAAATTTCAGTTTGTAGAGGAAATATCAATAAACGTGGTGACCAAATTTGACATTGATATCTATAACACATCACGAGGAAAAAAATCTCAAAGAACATGCTTTTTTCGGGTCAAAGATAGTAAAACTCCCCTTAATACGATGGTGTGATTTAAACAAATGTATATTCTGAAATGGCAAAAAAACTATAACATTTTCAGTGCTGAGGTGGCTGTATGGGCACGTTCTAAAAGCCAATTGTGAGACAGCAGCCTATTTGGTGACTTCCTCCACAAATTTTATCTGATTTATACACTGAATTTGCATACGAGATTCTCTTGCTTCATTTACTTTTCGATTTTTCAACCGCATGGCGCACTGATTACATGTGTGGATATGGGGAACCTGCAGCAATAGAGGTAACTCATCCCTCTGTATGTAATCTAGCATTTCAGTCCTGTAATAGTTTTTTCCATTAAATGCATCCGGTCTTGACAAGGAGAACTCCTTATTGCTGGGGCGAAAACAGGAAGAGCTTTCACACGCTCAGGAAGAGCTGCCCGTCACGCAGAAGGTAGACATCACACTAGCAGAGAGCACGGAGTGTCAGACGAGCCTTTCAGGGAGTATCCTCCTGGCTCAGCCTCCGCGGATAGGGGGCAGTGGAGAGGAAGACTGGTGTCCTAGAGAGAATGGGAAACCACTGCTGGAAGTGGTGAGAACTAATTGTTAGTAAACTTTAGGTAGAGGCCTAAGCCTGTAACCTCCCCCTCACTTACCGACCTCAATGACAGCGAAAAATTAAACCGCGTGTACCTAATGGAAATTTGGGAAAAGCAATCGGCACCGAAGTTAATCTGTCGGTAAAGAGGGAGGAAAGGGTTACATCTAAATGATAGGAAAAATACAAATGAAATTGGTGGAAATTAATTTTCAACAGGGGTAAAGTTAGTAAAGAAAGTAAATGTGCCGTCGTTACGCTAACAATTAACTAGCGGTAATTAGATATTTGAGATTTGGGGTAAATTATGGTCGCCAGTCCTATGGACAATTACTATAGTAACTGAAAAAGAAAGGTTATTACACATATAATTAGCACTAGAAGCGTGGCAACTGAAGTTTGACACGTGTAGTGTGAAAACTGGAAGTTTGTCAGAAGTAATAAATTCGCTACACTCTGACTTAATTTAGCAAAAGAATTAATAAAACCGGAAAATTGAAAGTTAATTTAGTGACTGAAATTAACAGTGAACTTGGTTTCTGAAGCACATCGAAATTCAGTCAAATACGGTTAGTCTTGGGCTACCTCAACAATCATTTCAAAAGCTACTTGAATCTACGCAATTTAGAAATAAGAGATTTAACTCTGAACTTGAATTAAATGATTCTGATCAATTAACAATAGTAAAATTTAGTACGTACCAAGCTGAGCTGCAGTCATAGGTAAGCTAAAATACGGTAACAAAACTCGCACTCTTAATTTGTGCTTGTGTAATCTAAATATTGTAGTCAGGTATGAATACTTTAACTGAACTTTGAAATTAAAGCAGTGAAATGGAATAATATTACTTTAATGCTGGCGTTTGAATTTCAACGACACTCGGGTTCATTCCGGAAAAGGAAGGGACCCTGCTTGGTAATGCAATTGGGACAATGAGCAACAAATGTTCATGCTAAGTTGCTATAATTATAGTTACCAAAATGGAACAGTTTGAAAAGCTGAGGTCTGCCATACAGTTCTAAAACTTTACGTGCTTCCAGTCTTCCTTGTTGGTTGATAGAAGGTTTGAAGCCGTCGATCGAGGAGGTGGCGACAGTCACTCATTGTCGACCGTCGCTGTTGCAGGAGCTGGATGTTGGCGCGCCTTCTTCTCGACACGGTCACCAGGCGAAACGGGCTCTTGGTGTGCGCCAGCTAATGCTTCCCGTCCGCGACACCGTGTCAGAAACTATCATAGCAAGTCGAGCGCAATTACAAGCTGCCAAACCCTGAAATCGCGGCAACTCGTGGGAGCGTCACACAACACACCTGCTACACTGTACTACTCCAGCCAGACTCTCTCTCTCCCCGCGCTCCACGCGACAGAGTTAACAGTACCAAAGATCGTAAACACTTTGGTTCTCCACACGACCATCGATGTATTCGTTCGATAGCATAGTTTTCCCTAGGCCAGACCCAGCGTATAAATACAAATAATATTTATAAAACAAACCAATATATATATATATATATATATATATATATATATATATATATATATATATATATATATAAACAGTAATACAATTACAATATATAAAGACACAGAAATGTCATATCTTCAGGTAACAAAACACGGAAAAATCTATAGTACAACAGATGGAAATAGAAGGATATGCATTTCCGGCGTTACAAGCCATCAACTCGCCTTTATTCTGCTGTGTGTGGTCTCCAGGAACGTTTTCTAAAGAAAAGTACATAGAAACTAGTGTGCCTACAATTTTCCATACTTCCTCCTATCCATCGGAACGCTATGCGAACTCTAACAATTTTCCGGACTTTCCGACAAACAGGTCTGGATGCGGGAACAGTGCGAGACTCGTTTACCGTTTCCATTTATACGTATCTCATTGGCGGGTACATCTTTAACTTTTTGGTGGGAGATAGTGAACGGTCTTCCAGATCCCTGATTGGAAGGCCGGTTAGGCCTTTTTTGGGATTGGCTAGAAAAGATTGAACAGGTGCTTTTCCGAGGTGTGAAGGAAGATGGGTGAGCCGTGCTGCATGTGTAGGTTTTTGCCAGAGCGTATCGTTTGGTTCGGCATGGTTGTGTTGTTTGTCTTCTTCTCGTGTTCACTGGCGCCACTCGGTTTCGTAAGTGTTGCTTGTCCGCTAGTGGCAGCTGCGGCGTTTACCGATATGTTGGTCCGCTGCCCAATCTTTGGGGCGACCTCGTGCTTCTTCCATGTGGTGTGAGGGGGGAGTTCGGTTGGGGACGCAGGAGCAGCGAGGTCCGTGCAGAGCGACAACACGCCGGGACTGCTGGCGGCGTGCGTGGACTGCCGGATGGAAGGGCAGTGGTCACGAGGGCGCACGACCTCGTAGAAACCGGATCCTACATGTTCAAGATGAGTGAATTGCAATTCGCGTAGAGAAACCTCCAGCACTGTGAAATCTCGCGACTCTCCAGTGACGTGGGTTCGTGTTGCTGCTCGCAGTGTCGCCGAGACGAAAAGCAGCGAGTGGAGTGCCTGGGGGAGGCTGATCTGACTATCCTTCCTGAGCTTCTAATTACTATTTACTATTTGTAGCTTCTTACATTGTTAAGTTCAACCAGCGGTATTTTTGTGTCTTGTGGCCGCTAAGGCCCCAGTTACCTGCCCTGGGGTTGGTGTATTTAACGGCAGTGTACGCTTCCTCGCCTTGTCGCCGCTGCCCAGTGAGGCGTGTAAGTATGACACCTTCTTGACTGTAGGTTGGGTGGTGTTCTTCTACCTTAGTGGTAGTCATTCATTCTTGTTCCAAGCGCTCTATGCACAGTATGATGCAGGCGGAGCCCAGAGCGCCGGTTCCTGTGATCTGAATGCAACTCTTGGCTGCCTTTCTCTTCGTCCGCGAAAATGTTTTTGGTGTGACCTACACAGAGGTCGATTCCTGGAGCTCCGTCTGTCACTGGCCCTTGGGTTTTACTTTATTACTGTATTATTAAGGCCGGCCGCGGTGGTCTAGCGGTTCTAGGCGCTCAGTCCGGAACCGCGCCACTGCTACGGTCGCAGGTTCGAATCCTGCCTCAGGCATGGGTGTGTGTGATGTTAGGTTTAAGTAGTTCTAAGTTCTAGGGGACTGATGACCACGGATGTTGAGTCCCATAGTGCTCAGAGCCACTTGAACCATTTTGTATTATTAAGTTACCATCATTGTCTCATCTGTTTGGTGATCTGTTGTTGTTGTTTTTTTTTAATTAACTTCTGCTATGCCATTCGCTGTTGACAATATATTTGTTACATTTCTTTCAGCCGTTATTGTGATTTCTTGCTTTAAAATTCTGATTGCGACCACATTGGGTTGCTTTCAAAAATCATTTGCTGTCTGTATTTTAGGTATGTTTGTTGAATTTTTTAATAATTGCCTTTTTGGCGTTAAAGGCCTTCAGCCGTGATTGTAGTGACGTGCCTTTAAAGTCTGATTGCGACCCCATTGGCTTGTTTTCAAAAATTATTTATTAAAATAAATGACTGAAATTGCAAAGCAAACCAATAGTAATTGATCCTGGCACCGTCCACAATCGTAACCCAATCCTGCCTTCCTTAATTACCAGGATTCAATGGGCTTTGAGCTTCAGATTCTAACTTCTGTTTGCTGATTCTTCTCTGGACTCCGCACTAGCACGTGTTTTTCTCGAGTTCCGCCTCCTGCCAAGTCTTTGAAGTTTCTCTTGGGGACCTATCCGCATCCGCTAGTGGGAATCAGCAGCCTGAAGAGACCCGCGGCTCAGTCCTGCAGCAGTTAAGCAGCGGCTGCAGTTCGGCACGCCGCGACTTGCGCGCAGCCTCCTCTGCGGCAGTCACACTGAGACCACATCTGCACTGCGCGTCAGCGACTTCGGAAGTCGCGAGATAGTAAGGGGAGAGGAGTTCATTCCCGGTTCCTGTCTTTAGTCCTTATGACTTGATCTACGCGCCTCAAGCACTAGCACGCATGTTTCTCTGCAATCTAATTCTTGTTTCAGAGGGAACATTTACCGTAAACATTCAAATTAGGTTTCCTTATCGAGTTAAATTCATTGGAGCTCACCTGTCTGGTGATGATTCTTTCTGATTCTTCCTTTACTCATTGTTCTGTTCAGGTTCGTACTCCTTTCATAAATTTGCAGCCGGACGCCATGGCCGAGCGGTTCTAGGCGATTCAGTCGGGAATCGCGCGACTGCTAAGGTCGCCGGTTCGAATCCTGCCTCGGGCATGGATGTGTGTGATGTCCTTAGGTTTGTTAGGTTTAAGTACTTCTACGTTCTAGGGGACTGATGACCTCAGATGTTAAGTCCCATAGTAGTCAGAGCCATTTCAACCCTTTTTTTCATAAATTTTCAATCACGGTTGTAAACGTGTTCTTTATGTGTCTGGGCACCGCCTCAGTCCTAACTGTCCAGCATAGTATTGGTGGCGACCCTAACAATCACACATGTTCTCATCATTGTTCGATTTTAATTATGTAAATTCATTCTCAAATTGTTTTATAATCTCGACATTTAGGTATACTGAGAAAGTTTACACATTGTTTGAATAAACATTATTTTACAAGATCAAAGTCTGTCCAATAAAATAAATTATACAACTGAAATGGCCAGGTCCTTCATCCAAAAACAATACGCGAGACCTCTGACGAGTTCAAAAACATATCAAATAACGTTGAGTATATAGAGGGTCTATACAAGGGCAATGTACTTGAGGACAATATTATGGAAATGGAAGAGGATGTAGATGAAGATGAAATGGGAGATATGATACTGCGTGAAGAGTTTGACAGAGCACTGAAAGACCTGAGTCGAAACAAGGCCCCCGGAGTAGACAACATTCCATTGGAGCTACTGACGGCCTTGGGAGAGCCAGTCCTGACAAAACTCTACCATCTGGTGAGCAAGATGTATGAGACAGGCGAAATACCCTCAGACTTCAAGAAGAATATAATAATTCCAATCGCAAAGAAAGCAGGTGTTGACAGATGTGAAAATTACCGAACAGTCAGTCTAATAACCCACAGCTGCAAAATACTAACTCGAATTCTTTACAGACGAATGGAAAAACTAGTAGAAGCCGACCTTGGGGAAGATCAGTTTGGATTCCGTAGGAATATTGGAACACGAGAGGCAATACTGACCCTACGACTTATCTTAGAAGCTAGATTAAGGAAAGGCAAACCTACGTTTCTAGCATTTGTAGACTTAGAGAAAGCTTTTGACAATGTTGATTGGAATACTCTCTTTCAAATTCTGAAGGTAGCAGGGGTAAAATACAGGGAGCGAAAGGCTATTTACAATTTGTACAGAAACCAGATGGCAGTTATAAGAGTCGAGGGATATGAAAGGGAAGCAGTGGTTGGGAGGGAGTGAGACAGGGTTGCAGTCTCTCCCCGATGTTATTCAATCTGTATATTGAGCAGTGAAGGAAGCAAAAGAAAAATTCGGAGTAGGTATTAAAATCCATGGAGAAGAAATAAAAATGTTGAGGTTCGCCGATGACATCGTAATTCTGTCGGAGACAGCAAAGGACTTGGAAGAGCAGTTGAATGGATAGTGTCTTGAAAGGAGGATATAAGATGAACATCAACGAAAGCAAAACGAAGATAATGGAATGTAGTCGGATTAAGTCGGGTGACGCTGAGGGAATTACGTTAGGAAATGAGACACTTAAAGTAGTAAAGTTTTGCTATTTGGGGAGCAAACTAACTGATGATGGTCGAAGTAGAGAGAATATAAAATAAAGACTGGCAATGGCAAGGAAAGCGTTTCTGAAGAAGAGAAATTTGTTAACATCGAGTGTACATTTAAGTGTCAGGAAGTCATTTCTGAAAGTATTTGTATGGAGTGTAGCCATGTATGGAAGTGAAACATGGACTATAACTAGTTTGGACAAGAAGAGAATAGAAGCTTTCGAAATGTGGTGCTACAGAAGAATGCTGAAGATTAGATGGGTAGATCACATAACTAATGAGGAAGTATTGAATAGGATTGGAGAGAAGAGATGTTTGTGGCACAACTTGACCAGAAGAAGGGATCGGTTGGTAGGACATGTTCTGAGGCATCAAGGGATCACCAATTTAGTATTAGAGGGCAGCGTGGAGGGTAAAAATCGTAGAGGGAGACCAAGAGATGCATACACTAAGCAGATTCAGAAGGATGTAGGCTGCAGTAGGTACTGTGAGATGAAGAAGCTTGCACAAGATAGAGTAGCATGGAGAGCTGCATCAAACCAGTCTCGGGACTGAAGACCACAACAACAACAGCGTTTTCCCATGTACGCGGCACTTGATTTTTCAATTAGCCTATTAGCTTCATCTGGGTTATCACTTTATGTGATCTAGGATGACAGAGTCAGTCTCAGTCTAATCGCCGGCCGCGGTGATCTCGCGGTTCTAAGCGCTTCAGTCCGGAACCGCACTGCTGCCACGGTCGCAGGTTCGAACCCTGCCCCGGGCATGGCTGTGTGTGATGTCCTTAGGTTAGTTAGGTTTAAGTAGTTCTAAGTTCTAGGGGACTGATGACCTCAGATGTTGAGTCCCATAGTGCTCAGAGCCACTTGAACCATCAGTCTAACCTGCAGGTGCACGGAGCACCTGATGAGCAACAGGTCGTATTCACAGCACACCCGGATTAAACAACTGAAAAAAATGAGGAAAACTCGCGCACGCTTACTCTACATCTAGATCTACGTGATTACTCTGCTATTCACAATTAAGTACCTTGCAGGGGGTTTAATTTTGATTCGCTAAAACTAAAACTCTCCCTCTCTCCCTATAGGGTGGGGTTTGAGAGAGAGGTATTAGTTTTACAAATATTGAACCAAATATTAATTTCTTCCCGCAGATTCGGATAAGTTTTGTTTGTTTGGTCGTCATGAGGCCACACAACTTTTACTTATCAAACAAATCATCTGAGTAACTAACTAACGAAACATCCTACTTACTAACGACTGAACTCATTAACTCACTGAGTAAACAAAGTAAAAGACTAACTCAGGAAAAGACCCAGTCGCTAACTAAATATGATCGTATTCTCCTTTAAGATTTGGTGGTCCTGAAAAGGAACAATTGGTTTCTTTTTTTTTCGAATCATAATTTACGAAGTAAATGAGTATTTTGTATTTATCAGTAACAATTTTGCAGGCAAAAATGAGAACATGGATTTTCTTGAATTACAGCGGCAACTACCAAGAATCAAAAGAAATGTTTAAGACAAAATGTACGTAGTTTTTTTATATAGAATCTGATTCTGCAATAAAAAATGGGGGCTCCCATTTGATATTTTAAAGTTACCTCCCGACCCACCCCGAGGGTGCTGGGGTGACGGGCTAATTTTAGTACCCTCTCGAAAATAATCAGCTTTGGATTCTACACATTTTTTCGCGTGAAGCTTATTTTTCGAGCTATTCTGGTTTGTCAACTTAAAATTTACACCCTGTATATCTCTTAACTGCCGTCGATGCTATCTCTTTGAAATCATGCCACACCTTTGCTACGCTTACGTGATCAGATCGGAAGGAGTTGAGACTGCCTCTTAAAAAGACGTTAAGAGCATTTTTGTCAGGTTTTTGTTAGATAGATGTACTTTGTGTTTCGTTTTGGTGGTTGCGGGTGTTACGGTATTCGGCCCAGCAGCAACTGCCTTGTAGTCGCTAATCGCTGTACTCGTCGCAATACTCCCTTTGTGACCAGGATTATTTGATCCTAAGTGGCCAAGTATGAAACTTCCTGGCAGATTAAAACTGTATGCCGGACCGAGCCTCGAACTCCGGACCTTTGCCTTCGCGGGTAGGTGCTACCACCTGAGCTACCCAAGCACGACTCACGCCCCGTCCTCTCAGCTTTGCTTCTGCCAGTACCTCGTCTCCTACCTTCCAAACTTTCGAGAAGCTCTCGTGGGAAGTTTCATATCGCCACACAGTGAAAATCTCGTTCTGGTCAAGTATGCTTTCATTCGGGAGGACGACGGTTCAATCCCGCGTCCGGCCATCCCTAAATCGCTCCATGCAAATGCTGGGGTGGTTCCTCTGAAAGGGCACGGCCAACTTCCTTCCCCGTCCTTCCCTAATCCGATGAGACCGATGACCTCGACGTTTGGTCTCTTCCTCCAAACAATCCAAATCAAGTATGCTTTCGCAACCATTTACGCTTCGAGTAAGCTCATGAACTAATTGTTCAAAATAATTTTCTGAGAAAGCATTCAGTACAATTTCGGATAACGTTTTATGTCAGCCGCCGGCTTCAAACGTATAATTTTTCCAGCACATCGAGGGTAGATTGAAGTCACCCTCGACAGCACCAGTGCCATCTTCAGTTGATACAGACCAGTGGTGGTAGGTTTTCGGACCCCAGATGACCTCGATAACCTTCCAAAACCGAAGAAATAAATAAAAAATCCTATCGTCTCTAATGTGACATGATGAGGTGAAGATTACATGATATGGGACTTCAAAGTACACAGCAGAAAACAAAAAAAGATCTAGTGCTCACAGTCTGGTTAGAGTGCACACAGCGAGCACACTTAAGAGCACACTCACAGCAGCTGAAGAACACGACTAGGCCTTGAAAGAATCTAACCCAAACTGATCCTTTTTTATTTGTGAAAGTATCAATGATAAGATTGTTCTAAATTAATTATTCGACAAACGTCCATCTGACTGCGTCTGTGAACTTGTTTCTTGCACTCCTCCATTTTTCCAGAAATGCAGCCAGCCGAGGTGGCCGAGCGGTTCTAGGCGCTACAGTCTGGAACCGCGCGACTGCTACGGTCACAGGTTAGAATCCTGCCTTGGGCATGGATGTGTGTGATGTCCTCAGGTTAGTTAGGTTTAAGTAGTTGTAAGTTCTACGTGACTGATGACCTCAGATGTTAAGTCCCATAGTGCTGAGAGCCATTTGAACCATTTGAACCAGAAATGCAACATGTGTTTGACCCAACAATCAAGTTTAAGAGAATAATGTCGTTTGTGCAATGGCATTAGGATAGTACTCCTTGGAGATACGAATCCTAACTCTCTATATCTTCTCTGATTTATGTGCTAAAATGTTCTTAGGGTAACTGCACAGCGAGTGCGACTCCTACCTTAAAGCTGTCTGCACACGTCTGCTTTCTCCGGGCACCTACCTGCAAACCCCCCCCCCCCCCCCTTCCACGATTTTTTACTGCGCGCACCCGGCTCTCATAACCATCAAAGATCCTCCTATTCAAAGATCTTATACTCGTTCCACCTTGAGGTTGGCAACTACCGACTTTATTTTCTGGATCTACCCTGATCAGACCTTAGCACATACCTTTCAGTCTGTCGTACAAACATTGTACATAAAAATGGAAACAATAGCTGGGATGAAGCAATGGAAGCACACGACTAGGGAACAGTGCAAGCGAAGTCGTTGATTGGAAACCGGAAAAAGGGTTGCCCCGGCAACTGCAGCGGCGGTCGTCGCAGCGAAAGCGGCGGTCGGTGTGCGACCAGAGGCGTTCACTGCACCCGGAACAGCAGGGCCGGCGCTCCGGCACTCTCCCTGGCTGCAGTGGCCGGGCCGACGCTTCGTGGAAGCGGGACCGCAACGGCGTCAGCACGACGGGGAAACCACGGAAAGGCTGCGAGTTACCCTGTGGCATTAGCAGCCCGCAGAACGTCAGGTAGCGGAGGGGCTGAGGTACTCAATTCATATACACTCCTGGAAATGGAAAAAAGAACACATTGACACCGGTGTGTCAGACCCACCATACTTGCTCCGGACACTGCGAGAGGGCTGTACAAGCAATCATCACACGCACGGCACAGCGGACACACCTGGAACCGCGGTGTTGGCCGTCGAATGGCGCTAGCTGCGCAGCATTTGTGCACCGCCGCCGTCAGTGTCAGCCAGTTTGCCGTGGCATACGGAGCTCCATCGCAGTCTTTAACACTGGTAGCATGCCGCGACAGCGTGGACGTGAACCGTATGTGCAGTTGACGGACTTTGAGCGAGGGCGTATAGTGGGCATGCGGGACGCCGGGTGGACGTACCGCCGAATTGCTCAACACGTGGAGCGTAAGGTCTCCACAGTACATTGATGTTGTCGCCAGTGGTCGGCGGAAGGTTCACGTGCCCGTCGACCTGGGACCGGACCGCAGCGACGCACGGATGCACGCCAAGACCGTAGGATCCTACGCAGTGCCGTAGGGGACCGCACCGCCACTTCCCACCAAATTAGGGACACTGTTGCTCCTGGGGTATCGGCGAGGACCATTCGCAACCGTCTCCATGAAGCTGGGCTACGGTCCCGCACACCGTTAGGCCGTCTTCCGCTCACGCCCCAACATCATGCAGCCCGCCTCCAGTGGTGTCGTGACAGGCGTGAATGGAGGGACGAATGGAGACGTGTCGTCTTCAGCGATGAGAGTCGCTTCTGCCTTGGTGGCAATGATGGTCGTATGCGTGTTTGGCGCCGTGCAGGTGAGCGCCACAATCAGGACTGCATACGATTGAGGCACACAAGGCCAACACCCGGCATCATGGTGTGGGGAGCGATCTCCAACACTGGCCGTACACCTCTGGTGATCGTCGAGGGGACACTGAATAGTGCACGGTACATCCAAACCGTCATCGAACCCATCGTTCTACCATTCCTAGACCGGCAAGGGAACTTGCTGTTCCAACAGGACAATGCACGTCCGCATGTATCCCCTGCCACCCAACGTGCTCTAGAAGGTGTAAGTCAACTACCCTGGCCAGCAAGATCTCCGGATCTGTCCCCCATTGAGCATGTTTGGGACTGGATGAAGCGTCGTCTCACGCGGTCTGCACGTGCAGCACGAACGCTGGTCCAACTGAGGCGCCAGGTGGAAATGGCATGGCAAGCCGTTCCACAGGACTACATCCAGCATCTCTACGATCGTCTCCATGGGAGAATAGCAGCCTGCATTGCTGCGAAAGGTGGATATACACTGTACTAGTGCCGACATTGTGCATGCTCTGTTGCCTGTGTCTATGTGCCTGTGGTTCTGTCAGTGTGATCATGTGATGTATCTGACCCCAGGAATGTGTCAATAAAGTTTCCCCTTCCTGGGACAATGAATTCACGGTGTTCTTATTTCAATTTCCAGGAGTGTATTTGCAGTGCTGCTTCCGAATCAGAAACGACCACCAGTAGCGCAGCCAGCCGGAGTGGCCTAGCGGTTCTAGGCGCTACAGTCTGGAACCGCGTGACCGCTACGGTCGCAGGTTCGAATCCTACCTCGGGAATGAATGTGTGTGATGTCGTTAGGTTAGTTAGGTTTAAGTAGTTCTATGATCTAGGGGACTAATGACCACAGCAGTTAAGTCCCATAGTGCTCAGATCCATTTTTTGAACCAGTAGCGCAGTGTTTTTCGAGGTACATTCAAGAGACAGTAGCAAAGCTATCAATTCTGCTGTTAAGATAGATCCCAAATGGACATCTTGTATTACCCAGCCATCAGAGATCGTGTCAATAATGCGGAGCCGGCGCCGCTGCTACATTTTGATCCATCCATACATACACTGATCAGCCTGAACATTATAACCACCTACCTGATAGCTGGTACGTCCACCTTTGGCACATAACGGCGACGCATCGTGGCAAGCAGTGAGGCTGTGGTAAGTCGCTGGAAGGAGCTGGCCCCTCATCTGCTCACACAGGTCACCTAAATCCCGTAATTCTGGAGAGGTAGGCAACGAGCTCTGACCTCACGTTCAATAACACCCCAAGCGTGTTCGATCGGGATCAGATGTTACGAGCTGGCGGTGTGGGGAGGGGGTGGCAGCATATCAATTGGAGCTCGCCGCTGTGTTCCTTGAACAACTCCATCACACTCCTGAACTTGTGACATGGCACATTCAAAATGGCTCTGAGCACTATAGGACTTATCATCCATGATCATCAGTCCCCTAGAACTTAGAACTACTTAAACCTGACTAACCTAAGGACGGCAGACAACACCCAGTCCTCACGAGGCAGAGAAAATCCCTAATCCCACCGGGAATCAAACCCGGGAACCCGGGCGTGGGAAGCGAGAACGCTACCGCACATCCACGAGCTGCGGACGCATGGCACATTGCCTCGTTGAAAAATGCCATTGCCATCGGGAAACACGATCGTCATCAAGGGGTGTACGTGGTCTGTAACCAACTTAAGATACCTCTCAGCCGTCATGGTGTCTCGCATGAGCTCCACTGGACCTTGGATGCCCAAATGAATGTTCAGAAGAGCATAACGGAGCTTCCGACAGCTTGTCTCCTACCCGCAGTACAGGTGCCAAGAAGCTGTTCCGCTGGAAGACGACATATTCACGGCCTCCCATCTGCATGACGAAAGTATCGTGATTCATCAAGCAATGCAACGCTCTGCCTCTGCGCCATCGACCAGTGCCGATGGCCACGCGCCCATTTGTTTGTTTGTTTTGTTTTTTTGAAAAATCTTATGGGACTTAACTGCTAAGGTCATCAGTCCCTAAGCTTACACACTACTTAACCTAAATTATCCTAAGGACAAACACACACACCCATTCCCGAGGGAGGACTCGAACCTCCGCCGGGACCAGCTGCACAGTCCATGACTGCAGCGCCTCAGACCGATCGGCTAATCCCGCGCGGCCACGCGCCCATTTCAGTCGTAGTCGCCGATGTCGTGGTGTTAACACTGCCGCATGCTTGAGTCGTCGCCTGCGGAGGCCCGGCGTTGGAAGTTTTCGGTGCACTGTGCAATCAGACACTCTTGTACTCTACCCAGCATTACATTCTGGTTCCGCCACAGTTCGCCGCCTGTCCTGTTTTGCCATTATGCCCAGCCTTCGACGTCCGACGCCTGTAATGAGTGCTGATCGCCAAACCTCACGATGTTTGGACGTGGTTTCACCTCGTTTTCGCGGCATGCTGAAGACACTCACCACAGTGCTCTTCGAACACACGACAAGTCGTGCAGTTTCCCAAATGCTCGTGCCGAGCCTCCGGGCCATCACAATCTGCCCTCCGTCAACTCAGACAGATACCGCACCTTCTCCATTCTACACACGGACTGCACCGATACCATACGCGCCGTACGTGTGTGTAACGTACAGTCACTCCACGCCAGGTGACGCTCTAATCGCCGGGACGGGTTTGTACCGATAATAGGTCGGCGATCATAACGTTCTGACTCATTACTGTATGGTACTGCTAGCGGCTCTTCCCATCAAGAATTTTTTCACTCCCTGTACACAGGGTGGTCCATTCATTGTGACCGGGCCAAATATCTCACGAAATAAGCATCAAACGAAAAAACTACAAAGAAAGAAACTCATCTAGCTTGAAGGGGGAAACCAGATGGCGCTATGGTTGGCCCGCTAGATAGCGCTGCCATTGGTCAAACAGGTATCAACTGCGTTTTTTAAAAGTAGGGACTCCAATTTTTATTACATATTCGTGTACTACGTAAAGAAATATGAATGTTTTAGTTGGACCACTTTCTTCGCTTTGTGATAGATGGCGCTGTAACAATCACAAACGTATAAGTACGTGGTATCACGTAACATACCGCCAGTGCGGACGGTGTTTGCTTCGTGATGCATTACCCGCGTTAAAATGGGCCGTTTACCAAATGCAAAAAAGGTCGATATCGTGTTGATGTATGGCTATTCTGATCAAAATGCCCACTGGGGGTGTCCTATGTAAGCTTCTCGGTATCTATCCAAGTGTCCGGACCGTTCGCCGAATAGTTACGCCCGTGCGGGATTAGCCGAGCGGTCTCGTGCGCTGCAGTCATAGACTGTGCGGATGATCCTGGCTGGCGGAGGTTCGAATCCTCCCTCGGGCATGGGCGTTTGTGTTTGTCCTTAGGATAATTTAGTTTAATTAGTGTGTAAGATTAGGGACTCATGACCTTAGCACTTAAGTCCCATAAGATTTCACACACATTTGAACATTTTTGAATAGTTACGTTATTTAAGGAAACAGGAAGTGCTCAGCCACATGTGAAACTTCAACCACGATCTGCAACAAATGATGATGCCCAAGTAGGTGTTTTAGCTGCTGTCGCGGCTAATCCGCACATCAGTAGCAGACAAAATGCGCGAGAATCGGAAATCGCAAAAACGTCGCTGTTGAGAATGCTACATCAACATCGATTGCACCCGTACCATATTTCTATACCCCAGGAAATGTATCGCGACGACTTTGAACGTCGTGTGACGTTCTGGCACTGGGCACAAGAAAAATTACAGGACGATGACAGATTTTTTCACGCGTTCTATTTAGCGACGAAGCGTCATTCACCAACAGCGGTAACGTAAACCGGCATTATATGCACTACTGGGCAACGGAAAATCCACGATGGCTGCGACAAGTGGAACATCAGCGACCTTGGCGGGTTAATGCATGGTGCGGCATTATGGGAGGAAGGATAATTGGCCCCCATTTTATCGATGGCAATCTAAATGGTGCAATTTATGCTGATTTACTACGTAACGTTCTACCGATGTTACTACAAGATGTTTCACTGCATGACAGAATGGCGATGTACTTCCAACATGATGGATGTCCGGCACATAGCTCGCGTGCGGTTGAAGCGATATTGAACAGCATATTTTATGACAGGTGGATTGGCCGTCGAAGCACCATAACATGGTTTGCACATTCACCGGATCTGACGTCCCCGGATTTCTTTCTGTGGGGAATATTGAAGGATATTTGCTATTGTGACGCACCGACAACGCCTGACAACATGCGTCATCGCATTGTCAATGCATGAGCGAACATTACGGAAGGCGAACTACTCGCTGTTGAGAGGAATGTCGTTACACGTATTGCCAAATGCATTGAGGTTGACGGACATAATTTTGAGCATTTATTGCATTAATGTGGTATTTACAGGTAATCAAGCTGTAATAGCATCCGTTCTCAGAAATGATAAGTTCACAAAGGTACGTGTATCACACTGGAACAACCGAGATAAAATGTTCAAACGTACCTACGTTCTGCATTTTAATTTAAAAAACTTACCTGTTACCAGCTGTTCGTCTAAAATTGTGAGCCATATGTTTGTGACTACTACAGCGCCATCTATCACAAAGCGAAAAAAGTGATCCAAGAAAACATTCATATTTCTTTAAGCTCTACACGAATATATAATAAAAATGGGGGTTCCTATTTTAAAAAAGGCAGTTGATATCCGTTTGACCTATGGCAGCGCCATCTAGCGGGCCAGCCATAGCGCCATCTGGTTTCCCCCTTCAAGCTAGTTAAGTTTCGTTCTTTGTAGTTTTTTCGTTTGACGCTTATTTCGTGAGATATTTGGCCCGGTCACGATCAATGGACCACCCTATATATTATTATTTCGGTCGGCGATTGTAACACCATAGCTCTAATACTCTACGGATTTATTTTGCCTTTTGCTTTGCTTTAATATTACATCGTTGAGCTTCTGTAAATGTGTTTGATTGAATAAATAACACAAAATTGTATACTCTTATCTTTGTTTAAAACTTTGATGTCGTGGCTTGATTCTATGCAAAGTAGTGTATCTGTCATTTAAATTCTTTGCCCCATTTGGAGGGAACAAAACTTACTATATATAATTGTAATTTCTGTGTGAATAATTTTTTGTAGAAATACCAATATGTGCAAATGTTCTGTTTTATTTATTGTATTTGTTTGCTGTTATGTAAACTTCTGATCCTCACTTAGGATTCTTAATTAGTTTATATGTAAAAGGTGTAGCGGTTCCCCTCGGGAACGGAACTGTGTAGCGCACGCAAATTGTGGTTGGCCTAAGTAGAAAAGGTGGAATTGAGAGTCAGTCGCGGACAAGCTACCGAATTGTGCACTGCCATGTTAATGTTGGATATTGTGCTGGTTCCGAGAGAGACTTTTTCTGCCACTTTCCCATGACTCGGATGGATGGATAAATAGCTGGAACGATTCTGGAATTGGTATTCATCCTCGTCACCAAGAAGGGCCAAAGTCCAGCAATTCTCTCTGCAAATCCGCCTACCAACATGCAGTTGCCACCTCATTGCGCAATCACTGTAAAGGAGTACTATAATAATGTACAGTCAAGGATCAGCTTATTGAGTGTTTTAGTGTGCACAAATATAAGGTAACTTACAACTGAATTTATGTACCTACCTTGATTTTATCCCTATCACAACACCTCTCAGGTTCCTCTCCATCTGAACTATGATTACCGAGTGTCCTATTTTGTGCAAAAAATGAAAGCCTCAAAGTTAGGCGTTTAATTACATAATGTTGTTTGATCTTTGATGAGAAGGAAATATTCAGATTTACTGTGGATTTAGTGAAATTGTGGGAGGCAGTAAATGTTGTTTTGTGAAGCTTCAAAGTCACCAATTTAATCATTTACTTGAAAGTAAAATTTGCTGTTCCTTTTATAAAGTAAAGTTCTTAAAATTGAGGCCTATAAAGTTTTGCATAGTTAATGATCATAATGCTACCTGTAGTAAATTTTAAAAGGTGAGTCAGTTCTTGCAAATTTGTCAACATTGTCCTTCACTGTCGTAAAAGTGGAACACTGCAATAGTAGAAAATTATATGTTCATGATTTCTAAGTGTTTGTCTTTCTTGTGTATTGGAAGTGCATATTAATAGTAGAACAGGATCCTCAGTTTGTCTATTGTGCTAATGCTAGGTAACAATCTAAACATTCATGGTGGTGTCTGATTGCACTATATCGTGTCTCCCTACCACTTTCGCGCAACGACGCTCTGAGCGTGTTTTTTAGGGAATTGACTAGTTTGAACCTGGGACCTGTTGCTGGTAAGGAGACGCCAGATCACACATGACATGTAGAATTCAGAAGAGTTCAGTGAGACTAGCGATAATATAATCAAATACTTAATGATCTCAGCGTCAGCTCCAGTGCACTCCCTGTAAAAGAATCTTAATACTAACGAAATTTAGTGCAAGGGGTTCAAGGGTTCCCTATTTTTAATTAGCTGGTAAAATAACGTCGAAAAAGCAGTTACGTTTACCACTGGAAATTTTATTCTACTCATAAAACATTGTTTATAAATTGCACTATTGATAAAAAGAGACGTTTTAATACAGGATGATAAAAACCAACTGCGTTCAACAAAAATGTGAACGAATATTTCCAAGTTCTACAATCGATCGAAGGATGACCTATGCCATATCACATCTATAATCTAGGTTTAATTTAAGTTTCACAAAAGAGAAAACTATCAAAATGGTCTACAGTGACCCTCAATTATCTTTAATTACTTATCTAACTTGTCATAAATTACAGTGGCTGATGTCGCTTCTCAATAACTATATAAAAGAAAAATCATCGCGTTTCAGATCTATTCTTCAAGTGGCAAATGTGAACGCCATGAGTTTTAATTAACGATCGACACTAGTATTACGCAAAAAGGGGGTGTAACAGATGAGACTTCTGCAGTTCTGAGTGAAGCCTTATGCGCTCAAAAATGCTGCATCGCGTGCGTTCATTACCTTGTCGGTGTTTAGGCAGCGTCAGGGCAGCGGCGGGCAGCACAGCTCCGCTCACCTCGCCACCTCGGAAGCAACTCTTCTAACTTCTCCTTACTACAATTTACCGAAGTTGGTTTAAAAAAAACTATCTGGCTATGTTTTCATCTGACCAATCAGGGTCTCAATGTTAACCTTAAGCTCCGCCTAGAAAAATTCTGTCTATCCAATGAGAAACGTTATACTTTTCGTGGTGATGCAATGTTTTTAAAGTTTGCAACGTAACAGAGACGCGAAAAAGTCTCACGCTAAAACCTGCAGCTGGTGTGGTCCTTTTAGCGTTATCGTAAGATCTATACTGTTCTTCTGGAGGGCTCTATCTTTTAATACGGGCTGGGGGCTGGTCCTTGACGTAACAGATACGCGAAAAAGTCTTACGGTAAAACATGCGGGTGGTAGTCTTAGAGGAAGGCTGGCGACGTGGGTGTCCAGTCCGTCCCTTATCGTACGGCCTTCTAGCCTAACACGTTTCTGCTCTCGGCTTCTATTCTCGTTTCTCCCCTCGGAACTGCGTCGGTCTCACGGTGGGAAGGTACGACATGCATTTAGGCATTCTTGTGTTAGTCTGTGGTATTCCATTTGCTCACCCGTTACTCGTATTACTTTGGCGAATTTAATGTCACGATTTATTCGGAGCTATGTGACATACTACTGGATTTGCTTATCATGTCAGGGTTTTCATGGAAGGTGTTGGATTTTCCTGACACCTTACAACAAGTAACAGGAAGACCACTATTTATGAAAACCTTAATTTCTTTATTCAAAAGATAGTGAAAAGCAACCTGTTAGTGGATTCCAATTAACTTTCATTTTAAATAGTAATGTATTTAACTGAGAGAGACTTAACCTATGTGCAATTTATAATCCTGCAGTGAATGTTAATAGTAATGTTATAAAGACCATTCAGTTTGAACAAGCCCTGAAATTAACAGTGTGTTTAGGTATCTGCTATAATTTTGCAAATAGTTTGTGCTTCTCTAGCTGTTAGCTTCAATTTTACCGTAAACATATGTATGTGTCAGAGTTCATTGCACTCGCGGGTGGCCAAGTCTAGGTTGTGTTTGTCCGTTAAAGTTACTCATACCTACTTTCTGAAACGAGAACGTTAATCTTCCTTAGGCTGGCGACCGTTTTCGTTATTCTTTAAACAGTATAGCTAGTCAATAATATTGTTTATTACTGTTCAAATATTTAAGTAATTCTGACTTTCACTTCCGATAAGCCACCTCCGTTAGGTACAGCACGGTCAACATAAGAAAATTCCTCTCAGAGGGTAACACTGCTCTGTTGCTTTATACCATAATTGCTTTAACAAGATAGTTTTGTTTCACTACCTGCCTTCAACTTTAAGGTTATGGTATAGCAGAAACATACAGTAATGTTATACGATGTCTGCAACCCTCAGACCTGTCAGGGAAAGGTAGAAAGGTAACGTGGTTGCCTCGTAAATTCTGAGTCTCAAGGAAATCAAAGACGAGATGTGGGTTTAGTAATTTGGAAGAGATCAGTAAAATATTCCTTTTCCTTAGTTGGCAGTGTTTGAGTAGAAAGTTTGCCGACGTGGATCTTCCGCGAAACTCCAGAGATAGCTCTAATGCCAGCAACACACATGGATTTATAGGTGTTGGTTACACAGCATCTATGCAAAACGGTAGCGCTTTGTATTCCAGTCTGTGTAGTCGGAAGACATTGTGATGGTTGCGTCAGAGATAGCATGGTAACCTTCTGAAACCGTTTCAGGGGATATATACAGGGTGCTACAAAAAGGTACGGCAAAACTTTCAGGAAACATTCCTCACACACAAAGAAAGAAAAGATGTTATGTGGACAAGTGTCCGGAAACGCTTAGTTTCCATGTTAGAGCTCATTTTAGTTTCTTCGACCTACGCTCAATGGAGCACGTTATCATGATTTCATAACGGCTGCTCTACCTGTGCTACTGGAACATGTGCCTTTACAAGTGCGACACAACATGTGGTTCGTGCACGATGGAGCTCCTGCACATTTCAATCGATGTGTTCGTACGCTTCTCAACAACAGATTCGGTGACCGATGGATTGGTAGAGGCGGACCAATTCCGTGGTCTCCACGGGCTCCTGACCTCAACCCTCTTGACTTTCATTTACGGGGGCATTTGAAAGCTCTTGTCTACGCAACCCTGGTACCAAACGTAGAGACTCTTCGTGCTCGTATTGTGGACGGCTGTGATACAATACGCCATACTCCAGGGCTGCATCAGCGCATCAGGGATTCCATGCGACGGAGGGTGGATGCATGTATCCTCGCTAACGGAGGACATTTTGAACATTCCCTGTAACAAATTGTTTGAAGCCACGTGGTACGTTTTGTTGCTGTATGTTTCCATTCCATGATTAATGTGATTTGAAGAGAAGTAATAAAATGAGCTCTAACATGGAAAGTAAGCGTTTCCGGACACATGTCCACATAACATATTTTCTTTCTTTGTGTGTGAGGAATGTTTCCTGAATGTTTGGCCGTACCTTTTTGTAACACCCTGTTTGATAAAACAAGTCATATTTTTATAAGGTGGTGGTATAAACTTGGTTCCTCTCTTCGTTCAGCCCTCTTTCGAGCCAGGTTTAAAACGTCTCCCACTGTTACCTTATATCTTTCTAGTACGCATTCTTTTTTTTTTAACTCATCATTTTCTTTATTTTTAACCAGTTCATATACATACATTCTCTCGATTAATATTGCTACTAATACACGATATTTTTAATGTTACCTAATCACAATGAAGTGACAAAAATCATGAGATAGCGATATGCCCATCTAGAGATGGCGGCAGTTTCAAGTACACAAGGTGTCAAAGGGTTGTGCCATGACGGAGCCGTCATTTTTACTCAGGTGATTCATGCGAAAAGGTCGTGAACGTGATTGTGACTGCACGACGGGAATTAACAGACTTTGAAGGCCTAAGAGATCCACTGTGTTAAGAGTGTGTCGAGAATACCCAAAATTTCGTGCATTATTTCTCATCGTCGACAATGCAGTGGCCGTCCTCCTCCACTTAACCACCGAGAGCAGCACCGTTGGCGTAGAGTTGTCACTGGTAACAGACAAGCAAAAGAGCGTGATAGAACCACGGAAATGAATGTGGGACGACGAACGTATCCGTCTGGACAGTGCGGCAAGACATGGTGTTAATGCGGTGTGCCAGCAGACGACCGAGGCGGGGGGCTTCTCTAACAGCGCGGCATCGCCCGCAGCGCCTATTCCGAGCTTGTGGACATATCGCTTGGAACCTAGACGACTTGAAGGCCGTGCCCTTGACACATGAGTTCTGATTTCAGTTGGTAAGAGTTGATGATAGCGTTCGAGCCTGGCGGAGACTCCTCGACGCCATGGACCCAAGTTGTCAACAAGGCACTGTGCAAGCTAGTTGTGGCTCCATATTGGTGTGGGCTCTATTTACATGGAATGGACTGGACCCTCCGGTCGAACCACACAGATCATTGGCTTGAAAAGGTCATGTTCCGCTACATGGGGGTCTATTTACAGCCATTTACACTACTGGCCATTAAAATTGCTACACCAAGAAGAAATGCAGATGATAAACGGGTATTCATTGGAAACATATATTATACATGTGATTACATTTTCACGCAATTTGGGTGCATAGATCTTTAGAAATCAGTACACAGAACAACCACCTCTGGCCGTAATAGCGGCCTTGATACGCCTGGGCACTGAGTCAAACAGAGCTTGGATGGCGTGTACAGGTACAGCTGCCCATGCAGCTTCAACACGATACCACAGTTCATCAAAAGTAATGACAGGCGTATCGTGGCAAGCCAGTTGCTCTGCTACCATTGACAGACGTTTTCATTTGGTGAGAGGTCTGGAGAATGTGCTGGCCAGGGCAGCAGTCGAACATTTTCTGTATCCAGAAAGGCCCGTACAGGATCTGCAACATGCGGTCGTCGATTATCCTGCTCAAATGTAGAGTTTCGCAGGGATCGAATGAAGGGTAGAGCTGCGGGTGGTAACATATCTGAAATGTAACGTCCACTGTTCAAAGTGCCGACAATGCGAACAAGAGGTGACCGAGACGTGTCACACGCACCCCGTACCATCACGCCCGGTGATACGCCAGTATGACGATGACGAATACATCCTTCCAATGTCCGTTCGTCGCGATGTCACCAAACACGGATGCGACAATCATGATGCTGTAAACACAACCTGGATTCATCAGAAAAAACGACGTTTTGCCCTTCGTGCACCCAGTTTCGTCGTTGAGTACACCATAGCAGGCGCTCCTGTCTGTGATGCAGCGTCAAGGGTAACCGCAGCCATGGTCTCTGAGCTTATAGTCCATGCTGCTGCAAACGTCGTTGAACTTTTCGTGCAGATGGTTGTTGTCTTGCAAACGTCCCCATTTGTTGACTCAGGGATCGAGACGTGGCTGCACTATCCGTTACAGCCATGTGGATAAGATGCCTGTCATGTCGACTGCTAGTGATACGAGGCCGTCGGGATCCAGCACGGCGTTCCGTATTACCCTCCTGAACTCACCGATTCCATATTCTGCTAACAGTCATTGGATCTCGACCAACGCGATAGTAATGTCACGATACGATAAACCGCAATCGCGATAGGCTACAATCCGACCTTTATCAAAGTCGGAAACGTGTTGGTACGCATTTCTCCTCCTTCCAAGAGACATCACAACAACGTTTCAGACATCGGTTGGAAACTTTCCTCTTGTCAGCACGTTGTAGGTGTCGCCAACGGCGCTAACCTTGCGTGAATGCTCTCAAAAGCTAATCATTTGCAAATCACAGTATCTTCGTCCTCTCGGTTAAATTTCGCGTCTGTAGCACGTCATCTTCGTGGTGTAGCAATTTTAATGGCCAGTAGTGCAGGTTGAACCCTAGACGACTTGAAAACAGTGGCCTTGTCAGATGAGTTGCGATTTCTGTTGGTAAGAGCTGATGATATCTTTCGAGTGTGGCGCAGACTCCTCGACGCCAAGCACCCATGTTGTGAACAAGGCACTGTACAAGATAGTGGCGGCTCCATAATAGTGTGGGCTGTGTTTACAGGAATGAACTGGGCCCTCCGGTCCAACCGAACGGATCACTGACTTGAAAAGGTCATGTTCGGCTACTTAAAAATGTATTTGCTAACATGTGACTCGAATAATCTTATAAGTGAAACTTCCTGGTAGATTAAAACTGTGTGCCGGATCGAGACTCGAACTCAAGACCTTTGCCTTTCGTAAGCAAGTGCTCTGCCAAATGAGCTACCTAAGCACGACTCACGACCCGTCCTCACAATCTTAATTCTGGCAGTACCTCGTCTCCCACTTTCCAAACTTCATAGAAGCTCTTCTGCGAACCTTGCAGAACTAGCACTCCTGGAAGAAAGGATATTGTGGAGGCATGACATAGCCACAGCCTGGGGGATGTTTCCAGAACGAGATTTTCTCTCTGCTGCGGAGTGTGCGCTGATATGAAACTTCCTGGCAGATTAAAACGTGTGCCAGACCGAGACTCGAACACGGGACCTTTGCCTTTCGCGGGAAAGTGCTGTGAGGACGGGTCGTGAGTCGTGCTTGGGTAGCTCAGTTGGTAGAGTACTTTCCCGCGAAAGGCAAAAGTCCCGAGTTCGAGTCTGGGTCCGGCACACAGTTTTAATCTGCCAGGAAATTTCATGTCAGAGTGAAAATCTCATTCTGGAATCTTATAACTAATAAAATTAATTTCAAATGTATGTCACAACTGCTTGCTAAGCCTTTCTACTCCATAGAAGAATTTCTGAACATGTGATAATGGGATCTTTCTCTACAACTACAAATCTTGTGTACGTAGGTTTATCTTCCTTTGAGCTATCTTCCAGGTAGGTATCGTCGTTATTACTTCAAGCGTTCCAACATTTCTTGAGATCCCAAGCTGATCTTCCCCGAGATCGACTTTTACTAGTTTTTTCATACTTCTGCAAGTAATTCGACTCAGTATTTTGCACGCATTACTTATTAAACTAGTACTTTGGTAATATTTACATCTGTCAGCAACTGCCTCCTTTGGCATTACTGCACTCTTCCTGAAATTTGAGGAGTATTTTGCCTTGCTCTCACATCTTGCACACCATGTGGAATACTTACGTCATGGCTGGCTCTCGCAAGGATTTCAGTAGTTCTGAGTGGGTGTCATCTACTCCAGGGGACTTGTTTCGACTTAGGCTTTTCAATATTCTGTCAAATAAATAGTCGTCACCAGAAAGGACTTGCCAAATCTTAACAACTTTTGGTGATCACTATGACACCTCTTTTGTGGATTTCAGAACAGCTTTTGTGTCTTCCACGACACGTTTTGCGCCTGCCTCGTTGACCGTCTTTTGGTAGCAGTATACGCTGGGCGCGCTTCGGGGAAGTCCGTCGCTTACCAGGCCGAGCCGTCGCCGAGCTTTCGCGATGCAACCTTATTATGGATCCTTTGTTGCTGCACAGTAGCATGTGTTTCCTGTCGCACGCTATTTAACAGATTTTTTGTATCTCGGTTTCTTGTTTTGACATTCCCGAAAAAAGAAAAATCTTGTAGCGTGAGTTAGCCGAGAGGTGGTTGATCGAGGAGGTATAGCACCTTCCGTAGAGTAGAGGGTGATGCAATGCCTCAACAGTTTCATTTTCCCCAATTGGCATTCGATGCCTCCAAAGGTACCACTAGTCTTATAAAATGCCTTAGGCATCTATTCCTCTTCTATCGAGACACCCGTCAAGATCGTGGTTATAGACCCCTGGGACGTTCTCAGATAAAAGTGTGTTGAGGGTTCGCACCAACAGTTGCCGTATCCAACTCATTTTCGTGGCCTCCGCTGTTTATAAAGATGATTTGCAATGCTTCTCCGTCTCCCCCAGCCAGTTTCAGCAGTCAGTGTCCACACGTGGAAGTCTGTTGGTGTTCCAAGCTCTCTGTTCAGTCCACGACGAAGAGATTTCCAATCAATGACACTATATTTCCAGAATGAGATTTTCATTCTGCAGCGGAGTGTGCGCTGATATGAAACTTCCTGGCAGATTAAAACTGTGTGCCGGACCGGGACTATAGTCTCTGGTAGCCGATAGATAGACAAGAAAGTGATGTAGCTCACTGATGTGTAGATGGGGCCGGCGGTAGCTCCACAACAGAACTTCAATCTACGAGGCTCCCAGATCGCAATACAGTGATACTTGTTTCTGCACTTGAATTACAAAAGAAGATGAATGGGTGAAAACAAGAAGGGAGTCTTAGTAGCTGCAAAATTCCGTCAAAATACAGGGTGATTATAATTGAAGTTAAACTTTCAAACCGCTGTATAAATAACACCACTGGTCAGAATGACGTCAAACGAAATATTATCGGAGAAGAGGGAAAACGTATGGCAGAAGAAAAATAAATAGTTACAAATTGTAACTATAGATGGCACTGTAAGCATCATAATTTAATAATGGTCGACTACAAATGAGAAATGAATCATACAACAACGCCTAACGTGTACGTTTGACGTTAAACAAACTGTACCACTCAAGTGTGCATGTGTGTACAGGTATGATATTGTCAGTTACGTAAGCCCATCCACCACTGCAAGGTAATATCACATTGTATGGGGAAAATCGGTTTTAATTTCCTGAGGACAAAAACCGCATAAAAAGCATCACTCACATCGGTTTTTAATTGTACTGAGGCCAAAAACCGTATAAAAAGCGTCAATGAAAATCAAACAGGATTATTAATTTCCCGTGTAACTGGCGCAAAACATGTTCAGTATGCTGTCCACCGTTTTCTGCAACGAAATCGAGAAACAGCATGTTCCACAACTGATCGAAGTGTTTGCAATCGGAACAGTGAATGCCTATTTTCATTCTCTGCTTTCGTATGGCATCATATTCTGGGGTAACTCATCATTGATTAAAAGAGCACAAAAGCGTGTAATCAGAATAATTTCTGGAGCTCATCCAAGATCATCCTGCAGACACTTATTTAAAGAGCTAGCGATCTTCACTGTAGTCTCACAATACATACATTCACTTATGAAATTTATTATTAACAATCCGAACGAATTCAAAAGTAATAGCGGTGTACATGGCTACAACACTAGGAGAAAGGGTGATCTTCACTACTCAAAGTTAAATCTAACTTTGGCTCAGAAGGGGGTAAATTATGCTGCCACAAAAGTCTTTGGTCACATACCTAATAGCATCAAAAGTCTGACAGATAGCCATATAGCATTTAAAAGGAAATTAAAAGAATTTCTTAATGGTAACTCCTTCTACACATGTAATATTTTATGTAATGTATTATCTTGTAGAGACACCTTTTATTAACGTGACACGTTCCACATCATTACGAAGTGTCGTATTCAAGATCTATGGAACAAGTACTAATCTAATCTAATCTGAACACAACATCTTTCAGATAGCCCCACAGTCAGAAGTCGCACGGATTAAGATGAGGTGATCGGGGCGGACAGACTGTAGGGAAATAGCGGCTGATAATTCTAGCATTTCCGAAATGGCGCTTCAGCAGCTGCTTAACTGTATTTGCAATGTGGGGAGGTGCGCCATCTTGCATAAAAAAGATACCATCCAAGCTGTTGGAGAGCTGGAATGACGCAGTTGTGTAAAAGCCACTCATAGCTCTTACCAGTGACAGTACAGGTAACAGGACCGGAAGCAGCTGTCTCCTCGAAAGAAATGTGGCTCTATGATAAATGATGCCGTAAACCCTAACAGTGACCTTTTCAGGATGAAGTGGTAATGGTTGAGTTGCGTGTGGATTTTTCGCTGCCCATATTCAACAATTCTGTGTATCGACATATCCTGTCAGATGGAAGTGGGCTTCGTCTATCCACAAAATCTTCCACGGCCAATCATTGTCCAGTTCGATGCAAGCAAGAAATTCTAAAGCAAAGGTCTCCCTTGCTGGCAGGTCAACAGGAAGCAACTGGTGCACATGGGTATTTTTGAATGGATAGCAAAGAAGGATGTTTCGTAGGACTTAACGCGCCGTGCTCACGGCTATGTCCAGTGGTCGGGCAATTTTCCGTGCACTACACGTTTGCACTCCACCACTCGTCTCCTCTTGCATTGTTGTGGCCACTGCTTCCACTGACGTCGAATCCGTTCTTTTTTCCCTCTACCAGGCTGCACACCAAAAAAAAAATCGTCTTTTCGAATTTCCGAATCATTTTCTCCAGACTCACAGCAGTCATCGGACCAACGCCTTTTTTCGAACCCTTCAGTGTCCAGAACTTCTGCAGAACGACGTGTGCATAGTCATCATTCTTGCAATACAGCTTTACAAGCAGAACGCTATCCTGCATTGAGACAGTCATGGCGAAAGTCGCAGACGCGAAAGGAGGAAAAACCGTGTATCCGGGGTGTTTATACCAACTTTAATGGGTCGTGTGCATGACAGGTGTTTTCATTTAGGTATTCTGACACATACAGCACCATCCATTGATCAATTTTTGTACTATTTTTTTCTTCTGCCATACGTTTCCCCCCTTCTCCGATAATGTCCCGTTGCAATTTGGCGTCATTCTGACCAGTGGTATTATTTCTACAGCGTTTTGAAAGTTTAACTTTATATAAAGTTTAACTGTATATAAATTTATTTTTCCACGTCCTGAATAGGTCGAGGTAGCCTTTTACAGTAGGTTATCCACAAAATAAGTTCCAATAATGATCCTGACTCCGGGCTACAGGCAAAATCTGTGTGACAAGGAAAATATGCGTCCAGGTGGGTGCTGTATGTGAATGAAGGCAGGTATTTTGCTATGGATAAACAGAAACAAAACAGCTGCTGTGCATGAAATGCGAACACGCATTTGTTTTTGAGAAAGCGAAAAATGGCTACACGAGGTATTCAAATTTAAATTGGTGAGGTCTACAAAACGAGACCACAAGTGAATACTCACAGTGAAGAGTGATGGTGATGTACACTCTCAGGCAAAAGAAAACCTAGAATTGTTTGATATTCTCTTGAGGGGTATCGTGCAAAATTCTATCCAACTAGCGCGTTAGATCGTCAAAATCCCTAGCTGGTTGGAGGGCCCAGCCCATAATACTCCAAACGTTCTCATTTGGGGAGAGATCCACAAACGTTGCTGGCCATGTTAGGGTTTGCAAGCACGTGGATAAGACACAGAAACTCTCGCTGTGTGCGTGCAGACATCGTCCTGCTGAAATGTAAGCTGAGGGTTGTGTGTCATAAATGGCAACAAAACGGGGCGTAGAATATCGTCTATGTACCACTGTGGATGGTAACCAATGGGGTTCTGTTAAGAAAAAAAAATAGCACCCAAGACCATCATCCAAGGTTATCAGGCGGAATAGATTCTGTTAAGAAAAAAAAATAGCACCCAACCGAGACCATCACTCAAGTTTATTACGCCGAATGGGTTCTGTTGAGAAAAAAACAGCAAACAAGACCATCACTCAAGGTTATCAGGCCGAATGGATTCTGTTAAGAAAAAAATAGAACCCAAGACCTTCACTCAAGGTTATCAGGCCGAATGGATTCTGTTAACAAAAAAAATAGCACCCAAGACAATCACTGAAGGTTATCAGGCCGAATGGGTTCTGTTAAGAAAAGAAATAGCACCCAAGACAATCACTCTAGGTTATCAGGCCGAATGGGTTCTGTTAAGAAAAAAGTAGCACCTAAGACCATCACTCAAGGTTATCAGATTGAATGGGTTCTGTTAAGAAAAAAAATAGCACCCAAGACAACCACTCAAGTTTGTCAGGCCAAATGGGTTCTGTTAAGAAAAGAAATAGCACCTAAGACCACCACACAAGCTTATCAGGCCGAATGGGTTCTGTTAAGAAGAAGAATGGCATCCAAGACCATCACTCAAGGTTATCAAGCCGAATGGCAGTCTAGAGTCAGGTTGGTAGCTCCCTGCTGTGCAGGGCGTCTCCAGTTGCGTCTTCAGTCTGGAACCTCACTGAAGTAGAATTGTCGTCAGTGATGAGTCCCACTTCGAACTGAAGACCTTCTGGAGACGCCGCACACAGAGGTGGGATACCAACCGGACTGTAGCCAGCCATATGGACCGACAACCAGAACTGATGGCCTGAGATTGACCCCTTTAACTGTCGCAGCGGCACCCATACACAACTAAGTTACGTTGAAGGTATTCTACGCCCCTTTTTATTGTCCTTCATGGCATGCCATCCTGGGCTTCGATTTCAGCAAGACAGTGCCTGTCCGCACATAGCAAGAGTTTCTGTGTTTGTGTGCGTGCTTGCAAAAACCCTACCTTGGCCAGCAATGTCGCTGGATCTCTCCCCAACTGCAGACGTTCAGGGCATTACAGGCAATGCCCTGTGTCCAGCTCGGGATTTTGAAGATCTGACGTGCCAGTTGGATATAATTTGGCACGTCCAACAAATCTACCATTCAATGTCAACCGAACAACTGCTTGAGTAAGGGCCAGAGATGGGCTAACGTGTTACTGACTTCCTCAATTTGTAAAGCTCTTTCTCTTGCATAAATCATCCAGTTTCTTTGAAATTGTTGTCATTGGTTTGTCTGTTCACATACATCATATCTGCCGATTTTTGTCCCATTCGGATATTTCCTTCGTGATGAGTGGTGACCTTTCTTTTGTCTTAGAGTGTGTATAGCAGGTGATTGACCGATTTGTGGAAATTACAGCACACGAAGGGATTAGTGACATTAGCTGGCACTGGGTACAGTTTTAACTCAATGGGGAAATTTAAAATTTGTGCAGGACAGAGATTGAAGCCAGGTCTCCTGTTTATGAGGCGGGTGTGCTGACTTCTGTGCCATCCGGACACACTGGTCAGCGTAACGGCACAGACTACCCTTGCACGCCTCCCTTCAGGCCAAAATTCCGAAAGAACAGTCACCACATATGTAACTGAGGCGAGGACGGTAATGATCTCTTCAGCGCAGGTGCGCACCACGCTCGAAGTCTTACGGGAAGTGGCGAAATGACGTGGGCAATGAGGATAATGGGCGAGGGGCACTACGTCAGTTGAGGGGTCTGATGGGAGGCGTGTTAGGTTAGTCCGCGCAGGTACACTCACCACGGTGCCCGGATAGCGCTGTGGTCAACACCTCTGCCTAGTATGCACGAGACGTGGGTTCGCATCGCAGTCTGGCACAAATTTTCAACTTTTCCCTCGATTTAAATCAATGTCCACTTGCAGCTAATGCAACTAATTCCTTCGTGTCTTGATTTGTGGGAACATCTGATGCGGCGTTTCGAGAGAAGACTCACTTCTTGATTATCGTGCTTTCCCAGGACAATGAAGGACCGAACAAAACATGAGCTGCTAATCAAGGGGACTTATTTCCATGACGAGAGATCCCGGTCAGCACTGTAATCTCCGGAATGCATACGGTTATACTATGTACACAGCCCATCCAAAAAGTTCTGAGACTGGTTTTATTCCTGGCATATAAGCTATGTCAACGCAGTACCTACTGTGGCAGTTTCAACCAACAACTGTAAACAACAGATATGCATTCAATCAGTCAGTCGTGAGCAGGTGCTGTTTAGCAATGAGCGTGCGACCGTAGTGTGTCAACGTCATTGTATTAGAAATCGTAATGAAGTAACATCTCTAAATCACGTGTTGAAGGCGCCGTCTAGAATGTTTTCGAGAAGAGAAATATGTGTGCAAAGATTGTCGCACACACCTTAACTCCAGAATAAAAACAACGACGTTTGGATGCCTGCCGCGACTTGACTGAAATGTAAACAGCGGACAGTTCTATTCTAGGAAAAAATCGTCACGTGTGACGAGACTTGGTGTTTTCAGTATGAACCTGCCACAAAGCTCCACAACGCAGGAATTCACATCAAGAGTAAGCGATCTGACTACATAATTGACATTCAAGACAGTGTGAAGCGCGACTGGAACAGCATCCCACACAGGGACCTTTCTGAGCTTTCGTGGTTTTATGAATGCCCTGCGCGTTGTACTCAAGTGAAGGGAGACTATACAGAACACCTGAAGCATTAAAACCACCACCTTAACTTCCTTTACATTTTATTAAGCTAGTCGCGAAACTTTTTCGAAAGTGTGGATAGCCATAGAACGGACGTGCCTGAGAGTATAATAAACACAATTATTTGTTTCTGATGTGTCTTTACATTACCAGATAAAAGGAGGATGTCGCAGCAAATCAAATAAAAAAATTCTGCAAGTTTTGAAAGGTAGGGGCGATTGTTTGGTATAGGTTTTTACACTAAAAGCAGATGATGCAGGAACAAGTAAAATCTGAGATAGAATGAGGCAACTATTAAGGGAAATGTTACGGTTTTCAATAATAGGTAACATGAACGTGAACATGACAGAACGTACTGAATTAAATAAAACTGTTTGGCAACGATTTCGAGAGTATCTGAGATGATAGAATGAATGTAATGGATAGAAAGATATCAAATAAGACGATACAGAAGAGGAAACATAAACTAATGTTGACTAGACAACAGATTTCATCAGTTAATATTGCGTATGATATAGTTACTATGGATAGAAAGTTGTTAAAGTACTCAAACCCTTCTTCACATTATTTTCTTGCAGTATGAATCCACAGCTGGTCCTTTAGGACCAAACAGCGGACGTAAATACTTTGTAGGAATCTATCTAGTTTTCAGCTGTTAGAATATTGACCCAAAGGAACTACAGACATTGGCTACAAGTGGGCACTGATTTGCGTCAATGGGGGAAGCTTAAAATTTGTGCCACACCGGAATCCGAAAGCAGGTCTGCTCACGAGGCAGATGATCTGACCATTGAAAGCCATCTGGACACAGCGCTCAGCGCAATTGCACGGACAAACCCTCGCGTGCTTCACGTCAGACCCAAATTCTCATCTTACCCACACACTACTGACATTCTGTCCCTGCCCATCATCCGCATTACTGGAGGCTTTTCGCCAATTCCCGTAAGAGTTAAAGCGTCGTGTCCATCTGTCCTGAAGGGAACATTGGCCGTAATCGCCTTAGTTATGTATTTGGTGGCTGTTCTTTCTGATACGTCCAAAACGCAGACACCACATTTTTGTTAGGATATTATTTTACGATTGCAGTTTCGCCGTTAAGCCATTTTCAAGCAACTACGAAACATAATACAACGTAGTGAGAACAATTTTCATTCGGATTAACAGTAGATACAACTAGTTTTGTGCTTTTTAGCATTAGTGTACCGTATTGTACTTACAAGACTTTGATATATAGGTTTATGTTAGGCGTAGACAACAATCAAACAATAGCTAGTCAACGATACTAGTCAATATCAAATTTCATGCCCTGCCATTTTGAGTTAATTATATATATACCACAGAACTAAAAGTGTCCATTTACAATACATTAGACTACCGGTAAATAAAAAGAGTCGAGAATTTTTTTTTATTTGTGAGGCCTGTTTGTTGACTGAGTACGTACTGCTGTTGTTTTTTGAAGGCGCTATTATTTTTTTAGAGTTGACGATAAACAATGACAAGGCGCCCGTAAATTGGGAATATTTAGGGAAGAAAATCTGCACTGACAACACAGTCCACAACAGTTCGTGCACCCCAGAAATGCATAACAAAGCTTTTTCTCACTATTCGTCCGAAAAATCATTAACCTCCCGTTAGAATAGAACGAAATTACGGAATAGTTGCGCATTCTGAAATATATAACAACAAATGACGGCTACAATGCTGATAAGGTACATAAAATGTATACTCCGAAATTACATTTCAAAAACAACAATACAGATAAAGAAGTAACATTAACAAGGGAAGAAGAGCCAGAAGAAACGAAATACTCGAATATTGCTTTACCTTATTATGATGCCATATGAGACAGAATAGACGATAGTTTTCGAAAAACAAATGTGCAAATCTGGTTTCGCGCGGGCAACAAAGTAGGGACAGTAACCGGGCACACAAACCGCAAAACAAAAGCATTTACACAGTCGGGGATTTATAAAACCATATGTGGTGAATGTGAAAATTTATATGTGGGGCAAACAGAAAGATCTTTCTCCGCCTGATTCAGAGAGCGCACAAACACAAGTGAGAACAGTAAATCTTCTTGTAGTCCATATACTCGTAAACTATAAATTTGAAGGTACCGCACAGGGTAGAGAAAGGCAATTAATGGACGCCCTAGGAGAAATTGAAATTTATAGCACCTTCAAAGAACAACCACAATACGAACTGAGTGAACAGACAGACCTCAGAATAAAAATTTTCTCGTTGTTTTAGACATTTACCGTAACGTATTGTAAGTGCGCACCAATGATTGTGTAATATATACACAATTCACTCAAAATAGCAGCACATAAAATTGAATATTGATTAGTTGTTGTTTGATGTGCAGTTGTTCGTATTACGTTTTACCTCTGCCTAACATAAATATTTATGCCAAAATCTTGTAAGTACGGAACGATACACGACTGTCAAAAAGCACAAAATTGGTTGTACTTACTGTTTATCCCACTGTAAATTGTTCTCATTAACTGTATTATGTTTTTTATATGCTTGAAAATGGCCTAATAATGGAATTGCAGTCTTAAAATAAAATTCTAACATGTGAAAGCAAGATGAAATCCTTTAAGAAATTCTTTACATGTTTGTATAGTTCAGTCAAGCTGTGGCGGTTACTAATGGTATTAATGACAGTAATAGTGATCCGGAGCGTACGATAGTGGAAAGGACACATGAGACCAGCTGAAGGAAAAGCAGATGCCAGGGTGAGTTTCACTGTGAAGCCGACCGTGGATGTAGGGCCATTGTAGAGGATGGGTCATGGCGAGGCAGCAGCCTGTTGGCAACTTGGACAAACATTTTATTAATACTAATGTGACTATGATGCTAGCGTCTCAGTGGAGGCGGCGGCCACGCCTCCTGGTAGCATAGCGACGACTTTTCGGGCTGGTGGCGAGTTCACGGCCACTGAGGCAGGGCGATAATGCCCAGGAATGCTGACTACAGAAGCTGACGCAGCGGCATCTGCGGTAGGAGTCAGTGGCGCTGAAGACTGCCGGATTGCTTACAGGGGATGCCAGGCTACGGTGGACTAGAGATGGGCAAACTCGTTCATCCTTGGGAACTAGTTCACTGCTCATCGTTCTTTTTTGGGAACCGTTCATTTTTACTCGTTCACCGTTTACTTGTGCTTGGTATATGGTTCTTATGAAAAATTGCCTCCTCCCTGGAGTATACAGTTTTTCTTCATTACAGAATTCTTACACACTTCTAGAAATAATTTCTGTGATTCTGCAGAACCTCTGGTTTAGCCAACTGTAGCCTTGTGTGGCTGATGGCAGGGAAATAATATAGGGTGGCGTACGGAAAACCGGCCCCGAGTACAGACTGTTCGCCAATTACGGACGATGTGTTGCCCATTACGAGCAGATACAACAAACGGACAAACACGTAATAATTAGGCAGTGAAGAAATAACAAGCTAATGCAAGCAAGAATTGCGGAACAATCGATGACGATGTGTAAAGAGCTGCAGAAGAGAACATGAAAATCTCACGCGACGCGCATGGGCTATATAGCTCACGTAGTCTTGTAAACCTATTGGTGGCTGTTTCCCAACTTAATAGACCACAAGTGTCTTGTATAAAATTCTTCTTTTCGACTTCCACTACATAGCTATGCTACGTTGTAAACAATAATCGTTTACATCCTATATATACTACACATTATCTCTGAGTTCGTAGGAGAAGTAGAGACTTTATGGAAGCATAAAATAAAATGTGGTTTTCTCATACTTGCGTCGCACGCTTAGTAAAAATTAGGTTTTTATGTTGCATTAGTAAAGTTAATGCAGCAATAATAACAATAATTAAGTTTGCGGTGATAAAGTTTTTGGTTTGCAAGCTCCTTCTGAACAAATATTTTTGAGATAATAAGTAAATACGATTTTATGGCAGTCTATATCTTTTCGAATGAAGAGGCACCGTTTTTCCTACTGAGCCAAAATGACCCACAACCGACTTTTTCTTTCTTTTGTTTTCTTTCAAAGAAACCAAACTAGCAGCTAATGCAAATTGGAAACAACCAAACTTCAAAATAATTAGAGCCTTCTAAAACGTAGCGTTTTGTATGTGAAAGATACACGAAAATGGTTTTATATGAATTTCGTTACACTAAAAATTAAGCAAATTATTGAAATCTAGCTGCTAAATCAAGTCGATGAAACCAAAAAATATATGAATAATAAAAAAAAATTGCCTTGTTATAAGTACGTCTTCTGCTGTTCATCGATATAATGAAGTGAGCTGATATGCCCTTTTGTTACCTGAAAAGATGTACCTATTACATACAACGTAATTTTTATGTAATTCACGTAACTATAAAATACTGTTTGATTACCGGTCGTGGACGCTGAATAGCCAGAACCAAGTGCAAGAACAGTTTGCAACACATGTAAAATGGGCGAGCGCAGTGAACGAAACGAACAACTGGATACTGAACTAACGAGGAGCAGTCGGCAGTGGAACTGAGACAGGTGGTCATGCGAAGAACGACGAGTGCGGCCGAGGGAGGCCGAGGCCGAGACGAGCACGCGACCGAGGCTGGAACGAGAACTGCCCAAGTGACCGGCGCGACCGAAGTGAACTAGAGAACTATAGACCCTTCGTTCCTCGTTCCTGGGAACTGTAAGTAGACCGCCGCGACCGAAGTGAACTATGAACCGATCGTCTCTTGGAATTCGTTCCTCGGTTCTTACGTTCACCTTGGTGAACCGTTCCTTTGCACCCGTTCGTTCGCGAACTACCCATCTCTACGGTGGAGGACTACACCACTGTGAGCGACGGTGCGTTGCGTCACCAGCACGGAAGGATGGGCGGCTGTGCTGCTTCGGTCTCGTTCAACAGTTCTCCAGGCCAGGACCCGGGACGCTGCGGGAGTGGCCAAAAGGTAGATCGTCGACGTAGAAGCACCAAGTCCATGGGGGAGGACTTGCGCCAGCAGATGGTGCCGTGGTGGAGGCCCGAACTTGCGGCAGCTGCGTGCTGTCCCGTAGTCCTCGGTTGCCTGTCGTAGCCCTCCCTGCAGGACTACTGGTCCTTCTGCTAAAATTAATGGTTATGGTGACGTAAAAAAAATGTAACTCCAAGAAGAAGTGGGGTGCCAAAAATGAAAGTTCGTAGGCGCGTTTCTACATCTGAACGAAGATATAAATTCAAATTCACTCCAGGCGCATAAGAGTTCTAACAGCCCTACCACAACAAAGGTCAAAATTTTAATAACGATTGTGGTGTTGCTCACGCTGCTAAATACTGGACTTTCGAGCAATAACAGTCATTATGTGGCAGGTGTCAGAGCACAGTTAATACTCATTTCATGTAATAATGAAAAAACTAGGCACTCATCTTTTGTGTTTCCCACGCTGGTCTCGTCATATTATCATGGCTCAATTGTCGAAAATCTAGGTGGTTATGATGCAAAGAGGCCTAGGTTTTATCCTGCTATATTCAAAAGTTATGTAGATGCGCTTCACAAACCATTCTTGGAGATTACACTTTAGCTGGACAATGGTGATGTAAAAAAATAATCAGCACTCCGAAATTAAGTTACACTTCCTTTTAATTGCTTTTATTGCAATATCACGCGACACACTAAACATCACTTCACAATACAAAACATACTTGAAAACATCTTCCTCACAGTCACTGTTAAAGTTCACATTTTATAAGCGGACTACAATACGCGTCTTTCCAACATGACGGCCAAGACTTGACTTTCTCGACGTCCGACTCTCTAACAAGTTAACAACCAACTAACTATCGCTTACGCGCCCAAAAATCAGAGTTACAAGTAGGTCAAAGACCATAGTGACAAAAAAAACACATAAGAATAATATCATTGCAATATAAAGATATCGATGTATCAAAAGTGAAATCAAATCTGAATGTTGTGTCAGAAATATGTTAAGTAGTTAACAGAAATACAGTAAAATATTACTGGTATCGAGAGCTTCAGGTGAGGTACCATAATGGTTACGTAATTCAAGTACCATTACAGAGTGGCGCTAGTAACGCCAATATAGGGATGCAAATCAGGCTAGCTTTAAATACACCCTTGTCGTGAGCGTTAAATACCTTTGGGGTTGAACTTGGCGAGTTGAGGTTATCAAGAATGCCTTTGAAGAGACATAAGACAGCATTATCAACACCTCGCTGAGTTTGAACGAGGTTATGTAATAGGGTTCAAATGGCTCTGAGCACTATGGGATTTAAAATCAAAAAAATGGTTCCAATGGCTCTGAGCACTACGCCTTTGGCGTCTTTTTCTCTTCTAGGGAGAGGTGTCCTGTCAAAATTAGTGTTATAGACTTGTGGCGCGTTCTCAGATGAAAGCAATGTTTGCTTTAGAATGTTGAGGGTCCGCACTAACAACTGCCACATTCGACCCGTCTTCTTCGTGGCCTCCGCTGTTTGAAAAGATGGTTTGCAATGCTGCTCCGTCTCTCTCGGCTCCGTCTACTCGTGTATCTTAGACGGTGTCAAATGCTCTCTGTTCAATCCACGACGAAGAGATTTCCAATCAGCGACACTATAGTATCTGGTAGCCGATAGACAGACAACAAAGTGATGTAGTTCACTGATGTGTAGCTGGGGCTGGCGGTAGCTCCACAACAGAACTTCAATCTACGAGGCTCCCAGATCGCAATACAATGACACTTCTTTCTGCACTTGAATTACAAAAGAAGATGAATGGGTTGGAAACAAGGAAAGAGTCTTAGTAGCTGCAAACTGCCATCAAAATACCGGGTGATTATAATTAAACTTCCAAACCGCTGTAGAAAATAGTAGAATGGCTCTAAGTACTATGGGACTTAACATCTGAGGTCATCAGTCCCCTAGAACTTAGAACTACTAAGGACTTCACACACATTCATGCCCGAGGCAGGATTCGAACCTGCGATTGTAGCGGTCGCGCGGTTCCAGACTGTAGCGCCTAGAACACCTCGGCCACACCGGCCGGCTATGGGACTTAACTTCGGAGGTCATCAGTCCCCTAGGACTTAGAACTAATTAAACCTAACTAACCTAAGGACAACACACAACACCCATGCCCGAGGCAGGATTCAAACCTGCGACTGTAGCGGTCGCTCGGTTCCAGACTGTAGCTTCTAGAACCGCTCGGCCGGCTATGTAAAAGGGCTACGAGAAGCTGGATGTTCCTTCTGCAATACTGCAGAACGACTTGGCAGAAATGTAGCCTCTGCAGCCGCCGCCATGATCGCTGGCAGCAGTGGTCACGGGAATGTACGGTCGCGAGAAGATCGGGCTCCGGATGGCCACGCAACACTACCGACAGGGAAGACGTGTTCGGTGTACGCTTTGGTGCGTCACACTGCATCGGCAGCTGCAATCTGAGCAGCAGTTGGCACCGCAGAGACCCAAACAAGTCGGTTACTTCAAGCACAGATCCAACTCAGACGCCTGTGCCCGTTCCACTGACCCCAAACCACCGCTGTTTGCGACTTCAGTGCTATCAAGCAAGACCTCACTGGAGGGCAGGGTGGGGGTCTGTCGTGTTTCCTGACGAAATCTGATGCCAGCGATTGCAGAGTGTTGTTACAAAAGGCCAGCTGAGGACCTACAACTAACCTTTCTACGAACTAACACACTGGGCCTTCCTCTGGAGTTACGATCTTGAATGGCATTTTGTATGACAGCAGATTTGGTGACACTACTTGTTATGTTGCCATTCATGAACAGTATTCCAGAGAGTGTTTTCCAGCAGGATAACGATCGCCCACAAACCGCTGTTGCATTCCACTGTGCTCTACAGAGTGTCGACATGTTGCCTTGTCCTGCTCGATCACCAGGTCTGTCTCCAATGGAGCACATATGGGACCTCATCAGACGAGAACTCCAGTGTCATCCAAAAACAGTGTTACGCGTCAATTTAGCGACCAACCAAGCGGTGTCAGGCATGGAACTCTATCTCAAAAATTGACATTACATGCGGGTTTCCATACTTGTATTCAACATTCTGTCAGTTACTCAGGTTATTAACGTATCAGCTTTTCAAATCTCCCACTTAATTAACCAGTGGTGCTGCAATGGTAATCACTTAACTATGTTACCTAGACAAATGTATTCCCAAAATTCCATTATCCTACATGAATTATTGTTGGGTGTTACCGTTTTATCCGTCCGTGTATTTATATTGGATCACGGCCAACTTGTTGTGCCTATGTGCTGTTTCCAGTCGCGTCCGGACAACAATCCGTGGCGTAGCGGTGTGCAACTAGCTTGAGTCATCATGCAAGAGCTTCGTCTCACCGCTACACTGCAATACTGAGGCGCTTGGTGTAGTCCATCTCTTGATGCACCAGGTGGTTATAATTAAAGTGCAGCTATTCACAGACATCCAATGTGGGCTGTAATTACACTACTGACCATTAAAATCGCTACACCAAGAGCAAATGCAGATGATAAATGGGTATTCATTGGACAAATATATCATACTAGAGCTGACATGTCATTACATGTTCACGCAATTTCGGTGCATAGTTCATGAGAAATATGTACCTACAACAACCACCTCTGGCCATAACAACGGCCTTGATACCCCTGGGCATTGAGTCAAACAAAGCTTGGATGGAGTGTACAGGTACAGCTGCCCATGCAGCTTCGACACGATACCACAGTTCATCAAGAGTAGACACTGGCGTATTGTGTCGAGCCAGTTGCTCAGCCACCATTTCAATTGGTGAGAGATCTGGAGAATGTGATGGCCAGGGCAGCAGCCGAACATTTTCTGTATCATGCGATTCTGCATTATCCTGCTGAAATGTAGAAATGTAGGGTTTCGCAGAGATCGAATAAAGGGTAGAGCCACGGGTCGTAACACATCTGAAATGTAACGTCCACTGTTCAAAGTGCCGTCAATGTGAACAAGAGGTGACCAAGACGTGTAACCAATGGCACCCCTTACCATCACGCCGGGTGTTACGCCAGTATGGCGATGACGAATACACGCTTCCAATGTGCGTTCACCGCGATGTCGCCAAACTCGGATGCAACCATCATGATGCTGTAAACACAACCTGGATTCATCAGAAAAAATTACGTTTTGCCATTCGTGCACCCAGGTTCGTCTTGAGTACACCATCGCAGGCGCTCCTGTCTGTGATGCAGCGTCAAGGGTAGCCGAAGCCACGGTCTGCGGGATGATAGTCCATTGCGCTGCAAACGTCGTCGAACTGTTCGTGCAGATGGTTGTTGTCTTGCAAACGTCCCCGTCTGTTGACTCAGGGATCGAGACGAGGCTGAAGGATCCGTTACAGCCATGCGGATAAGATGCCTGTCATCTCGACTGCTAGTGATACGAGGCCGTTGGGATCCAGCACGGTGTTCCATGTTACCCTCCGAACCCACTGATTCCATATTCTGCTAACAGTAATTGGATCTCGACCAACGCGAGCATCAATGTCGCGATACGATAAACCGATCTTTATGAAAGTCGGATACGTGGTGGTACGCATTTCTCCTCCTTACACGAGGCATCACAACAACGTTTCACCAGGCAACGCCGGTCAACTGCTGTTTGTGTATGAGAAATTGGTTCGAAACTTTCCTCATGTCAGCACGTTGTAGATGTCCCCACCGGCGCCAACCTTGTGTGAATAATCTGAAAAGCTAATTATTTGCATATCAGAGAATCTTCTTCCTGTCGGTTAAATTTCGCGTCTGTAGCACGTCATCTTCGTGGTGTAGCAGTTTTAATGGCCAGTAGTGTATCATATAGCAGTGAAACCTGGGAGATATAATAATGCGTTAACGCGGAACCGCTTTATGCTGAGAAAGAGATGAATTCCAATTTTGCAAATCTCGCGCTATTAATGGAAGAAATACGTACATAAACCTTTTCATATGTAGTGGATTGGAGACGGGACGTGGTTTGAAAGGTCAAACAAGTGAGAAAGACATTACGTAGATTTTATTATTAACCGCTGCTTACACAGTTTGTTCAATGTGAGCACCGGAGACGTCGACTAGATGCTGTACGTTACCAGGTTTGTACCTGGTGGTCAAACTTGGAACTAGTTTGTTTTCCAACGTAAATGTGTTCTGTATTAACGTACTAGCATATCTAGCAAATATTGCCGCTGTACGTTGATTCATCACACACTGCACTTGCGTGACTAGTTGCACTTTAATCGTAACAGCCTGGTATGAACACTACCATTGCTGCACTGGCATATAGAGATTTAGCGACCACTGGCTGCCTTCAACAGCTGCGGCTGAACTACTAGTTTCTACAGTAACAACAACCAAAAAGTACTGGCTGACTACAGCAGCGAAAATCATAACGAAATGTAACTCATCCACGAAAGAAGTGGCTTAAAATACACTAGTCCGATCGATTCTTGATCACTGCCCTTCAGTCCGGGAATTCCACCAGGTTGGATCAATAGACAGGGTAGACAAGATCCAATGAAGAACAGCGCGTTCTTTTCAGTCAATGCGAAAGTGTTATGAGGACCTCAGCAGACTCCAGAGAACATTACGGGGAGGTTTAGTGCAGAAATTCTGAGGGTGTGCGTTGCAACGAGAATACGGCAATACATTAATTATTCTCGCATATGTTTCGCGAAATGACTATGCGAGAAAATCAGAGAAGCTAGAGTTTATACGGAAGTTTTCCGACAATCGTTCTTCTCACGTTCCATTCGCGAATGGAGTGGCAGGAGAAAAATTATACTGCTACGAGAAGTACCTTCACCACACACCGTAAGATGGCTTGTTGGGTGTACGAGTAGCTGTATCTGTAATGGCGGTTCGGAAGTAATGCTAGACTAGATCTGGAGTAAGGACTGGCGCTTGAAAACTGGGTCGACAGCAAAAGGAGTAAACAGAAGGGTAAAAATGGCGTGAAGTGCTTTTGGTACAGTAAATAAAAACTAAAACTTAGTCCGAAGAGGCCTCGCAAGACCCAAAGGCACTCACTGACCGCCGTGTCATCCTCTGCTGAGAGGCGCCACTGGATGGGGATAAGGAGGGGCATGTGTCAGCTCACCGCTCTCCCGGCAGTTTTCGTGACTGGAGCCGCAGCTTCTCCGTCGGGTAGCTCCTCAGTTCGCCCCACAAGGGCGGAGTGCACTGCGCCTGTCAACAGCGTGCGGCAGCCGGACGGTCACCCACCCACGTGCTAGCCAAGCCCGACGGCGCTTAACTTCGGTGACCTGACGGGAACCGGTGTTACCACCGCTGCAAGGCCGCCGGCTGATACACCACCTAGGGTATGCAAAACTATGCTTTTAATGTGTCTGAGACGCAAGTTTACGATCAGTGTGTAGAAACAGATTTTACCTGATGGCAGCCAGCGAGATACGGACTTAAGAGATGTTGAAAACACTCAAAAATTTAGAGCTGTTCAACAGGTTAGTGACAGGTTCGTATTGGAAATTACCAGCAGATATAGGGAAAGAAGCAAATGGATAAGAATACAGACTGAAAACGTAATTATGAGTATAATGAAAATGACATACAAGTGAACGAGTCATACAGCTAAGCCAATGGATCGTAGATTCTTCTTCTTCCTCTTCTTCTGTAGTGGTCAATCCAAGGAATGGTTTGCAACAGCTACAGTGGCAGCTTGTCTCCATTCTGTGCGTCTTTCAGCTTTTCTCTTCATTTCTTTATAGGTGTTATATGCCACATCTTTCACGATTTGATCCATGTACCTCAGCCGTGGTCTTCCTCTTGCTCTTTTTCTCTCGACATATCCCTCTATGAAGCAGCCTTTGCTTGAGCAATTCTGCTTCTCACTTCTGCCTCGCTCCTTCCATCCCTGGTAATATTACTGCCCAGATAAGTAAATTATCAACTTGTTCAAGCAGTTCATTGCCTACATGAACTTGGACTTCCACTTGGTCTTTTTTGTCGCATGCCATTACTCTTGTTTTTGCTTTATTAATTCTCGTATTGTATTCTTCCCCCATAACTTTATCCATTCTATTCAGTAGGACTACAAGATATTCTTCACTTTCAGCTAGGACAGCTATACCATCGGCATATCTTATCACATCTATTCATTGGCCATGAATTACTACACCTGTCTGTGAATTTTCCTTTACTTTTTTCAGCGCCTCTACAATGTATAGGTTAAAGATAACAGGGGATAGTGCGCAACCTTGTCGGACACCTTTCTGTATCTGCACCCCTTCTTGTTTTGTCCGTCCGCTGATATCTGCTGTCTCGTTTTTGTACAAGTTCCATGTCATTTTTCTATCTTTATAGTCTATTCCTACTTTTTGAGTACCTCAAACATCTTATTCCATTTAACAATATCAAAGGCCTTCTCTACATCTACGAAAGCTATGTATGTTGTCAGGTTCTTATCTAGTCGTTTCCCTATTATTAGTTTTAGAGCAGATATTGCTTCTCTGGTTCCTCTATCTTTCTAGAATCCAAACTGGTCTTCGGAGAGTGTAGTTTCGACTTTTTGTTCTATGCGTTTTAGGATAATTGAGGTTACAACTTTAGAGGCGTGAGTAACTACTCTGAGGATCCTACAATTTTTACATCTTGTAGCATTTGCCTTCTTTGGAAAGGGGATCATAATGTTTTTCTCAAAGGGATGGTAGATAGAACAAGGAAATTTTTTGCTAGATTACTAGAACTAAAATCACGACCAAATGGAAAATAATTTAACAGTGCAGCATCACAATAGATGGGTATCGTTGAAAGTCATGATGGATAAAAAAAGCCTAACACTGACTGTCAAATGGCTCACGATGATGACGTTACTACAGACACGATTTTCAAAACAGATTTTTTTTAAAAATTTTATCTGGTTTGCTTCTCCTTCTTAACGTTGGAGAACGCACGAAAGAAAAGAAGATAATTTTTGTTGTTACAACAGAAATTTAAGGAATGATTATCAAGTCACTACAGGCATGGAGATGCACGAAACAACTATTAATGTGCACATCGAGTAGTAGATTATCATACAAAATAACCCGCCAATTGGATACTACCTGCTGGAATTTCACTATGAAGAAGAAGCCAGTCTTCGAAACTGACGTTACGCCTGGTACTATTCACCATACTGCGAATGCTAATTGTGCCTACGGTTGCAAACGTTGATGTACAACAAACGATATTCCCTTCGTGATTGGAATCCGAATTTGCATACACGTGGCAGCTGCAACACAGCTATAATGCAAATAAGCAGCGTAGCCACTGATACCCCGTTGTGCAAATGCTACCTGTAGGCAGAGCTCCCTGTCTCCCCGCACGACCGTATCCTTGCACGTGCCTCGTTTACATGGAGACTGTGATGATTGTTCAGACCAGCGGTTGCACCTCCAGTAATAAACTCTATATAAGTTAGGCTTCTAATTACAGTACTCAAGACACATTTCCTTCTGTAACACTCAACTACGTACGGGTACCTTCAAAGCTGTACAGCTGCATTTTATTCCACATCTATTTCTACGTATACAGAATGATTCAGTTAAACTGTTCACTTCATAACTTTTCGGAAATGTTTCAGATATCGTAATTTTACTTTCACCCAGATTAATTGTGAGAAAATCGTCACTAACCGTCGTATAGTACCTTTCCATAGCTACACTGACGAAAAACTTAAGGAGGAAACAATTTTCATCAACATCTACATACACCATACCCATACGGTGCGTGGCGGAGGGTACCTCGTACCACAACTAGTATCTTCTCTCCCTGTTCCACTCCCAAACATAACGACGGAAAAATGACTGCCTTTATGCCTCTGTACGAGCCCTAATCTCTCTTATCTTATCTTCGTGGTCTTTCCGCGAAATGTAAGTTGGCGGCAGTAAAATTGTACTGCAGTCAGCCTCAAATGCTGCTTCTCTAAATTTCCTCAGTACCGATTCACGAAACGAAAGCCTCCTTTCCTCTCTACAGACTCTCACCCGAGTTCCTGAAGCATTTCCGTAACACTCGCGTGATGATCAAACCTACCAGTAAACAAATCTACCAGCCCGCCTCTGAATTGCTTCTAAGTCCTCCATCAATCCGATTTGATAGGGATCCCAAACGCTCTAGCAGTACTCAAGAATAGGTCGTATTAGTGTTTTATAAGCGGTCTCTTTCACAGATGAACCACATCTTCCCAAAATTCTACCAATGAACCGAAGGCGACTATCCGCCTTCCCCACAACTGCCATTACATGCTTGTCTCACTTCATATCGCTCTGCAATGTTACGCCCAAATATTTAATCGACGTCACTTGTCAAGCGCTACACTACTAATGGAATATTCAAACATTACGGGATTCTTTTTCCTATTCATCTGCATTAATTTACATTTATCTATATTTAGAGTTAGCTGCCATTTTTTACACCAATCACAAATCCTGTCCAAGTCATCTTGTATCCTCCTACAGCCACTCAACGACGACATCTATCCGTACACCAAAGCATTATCACCAAACAGCCGCACGTTGCTATCCACCGTATCCTAAAGATCATTTATGTAGATAGAAAACAACAGCAGACCTACCACACTTCCCTGGGGCACTCCAGATGATACCCTGACCTCCGATGAACACTCACCATCGAGGACAACGTACTGGGTTCTATTACTTAAGAAGTCTTCGAGCCACTCACATACTTGGGAACCAATCCCGTATGCTCGTACCTTAGTTTGGAGTCTGCAGTGGGGCATCGAGTCAAACGCTTTCCGGAAGTCAAGGAATATGGCATCCGTCTGATACCCCTCATCCATGGTTCGCAAGATATCATGTGAAAAATGGGCGAGTTGCGTTTCGCAGGAGCGGTGCTTTCTAAACCCGTGCTGATGCATGGACAGCAACTTCTCTGTCTCAAGGAAAGTCATTATATTCGAACTGAGAATATGTTCGAGAATCCTGCAACAAACCGATGTTAAGGATATTGGTCTGTAATTTTGAGGATCCGTCCTTCTACCCTTCTTCTATTCAGGCGTCACCTGCGATTTCTCCAGACGCTCGAGACTTTACGTTGGGCGTTTTCGCGTGAAGTGTCACAGCCAAGTAACATAATTGATGGAACTTGGAAGATACGTAGAAATAACTGCTGCAGTAGAGTACAGAAGCTAACTAAAAGAAATACGCAATGAGAAGAACAGAAATGACGCTTTTATTCAAAGACAATAGTTACACTGAATTCAGGGCTATAAATGATGGTCCCCTAGACATTAGAAAAAGCGAGACATGGTTTTTAATTGAGTACGTGATCACCACGGGTGGCAATGCGTGCTCTGCAACGTCCTCCTGTGCTGGCCACAAGTTTGGTAGACAGTCCTCGTGATAGGGCGTTCCGTTCCTACTCCAGCGTGGTTCGCGGCTGCTGAATGATTGTTTGATAACGCTGGACGTACCCCCAAACGGCGAGAGGTGGGAAGACTTTATGCACCCAGGAACACTGTTCAACGCGATCGTTTTGGTGGTTCGGTTGTTGTGGTGTCGCATGGACGTACTGATCTCCAAATCTTTGAACGCAATACATGTACCGATCAACGATATTGAGACATTGTATTCCTCTCTCATGTGCGTCATTTCAGGGGTGATTTCGGCCCTGGCTTAATTTTTATGGACTACAGAGCGACACCACATTGAACGGAGCAAACGGAGGGGTCTTTGGATGGAGAGAATATTCGGCGACTGGACTAGCCGGCCCGTTCCTTCTAGAAACATTCCGATGGGCGTGCCTTCTATTCGGGCAAGGACGGTCGCATTATCTCAGAAATACCACTACTTGTTAATAAACTTTATGTCTTTTTAAACATTAAATTTTTATCATAAAAGTAATTTTAGGTATTATTCACAGGTTATACAAACAAAAGCAAGGTAATAAATTTATTTAAAAATGTTTCAAAACATACATTTTCTTCCCACAGCTTCTCGAGGTACTGAAACTTACTTTCCGTGACGAATGTCAAATTTATACAGGATTATGCTTGAAGTTTTGGTTTCTCAAATTACTGCAGTTATTTAAAAGCTGAAATATAATTAATGCAAACATTTATTGAATGATGTAAACAAAACATACCGTCTATACGTCTTACATTTGAAACGGGTGATTATTTAGAAGCTGAAATAAAATCGTTGCAGACAGTTCTTAGATGCTGTAAACAAATAATATTTCACATTCGGAACGGGTCATTCTCCTTTTCTTACTAACTAAACATGGCCTACATCTTTTCTTCAGAGGCTCCTGAGTTGATCTTCTTCTCCTCCTCCTTGCTGCTGTTGATATTTATCTTCTGTGTGCGACACATTTAAAACTTTTGTTCGGAGGTCTCCCTCCAGTGACTTTAGTACTTCTACTTTTTAAATGTTCCTGAACAAGTTCGTTCGAAAGATATTTGAGGTATTTTCTTCTCATGAGATTATAGCTGGTGTTTCCTTTCCAGATTATAAATGAATTTATGGCAGCAACGTTCATAATCGAAAAAAACACCACCGGAGGCCATCGCTTTGTGTTTCTCGCAACGCTGAAAGACCCACAAAGTTTGTCGATAGCGTCAACGTCTCCTTTTGTGTGACTGTAAAATGTTATAATTTCTGGTTTCTTGAGATCACGTGTTCCTTCATCGATTTTTCCATCGTTGTGAAGGCTGGATATCAACAAAACATTCTTCTACTTTTTTCGCACGTATGGAACAAGTGTTGCCTCTTTGCGAAAACCAAACAGACTTCAGTGCGGCTCTGGCTTTCTGGTCGCTGTGAATTCTGGGGGAATCTGAGGCTTATTTTTACGTAACGTGCCAAAGAACAAAATTTTTTTATGGGAATTCCTTTACCAAATCGTAATCTGTAAACCGATTGTCGGTCATGATATTTCTCCCACTGTAGCAAATCTGTGCTGCTAACCTTTTCACAACGTCGGATGGTTTATTGCTTACACTAAATGTACCTACTGGTTGGATTCCAGTGTATATTTCCATATTATATGTATAATATAGCCGAAAGTCGACCAAAGCATAAATTTTTATGCCACATTTGCTTGGTTTTTAGCAAATATTGTATGAAACCGCATCTACCTCGAAACGCCTCGAGTTTTTGATCGATTGTGACATTTTCACTAAGTGAATAGCGTTTTTGGCAGTTCACCATGAATTCTTCAAAAATAATTCTTAAAGAAGTGAAGCGGTCAGTTTTTCTTCGTTCTCCTCTTGTTTCCACATCACCAAAACGAAAAGATCGCATTAAAAGCTGAAATCTTTTTGGACTCATGACGGCTAGGCAGTCATTCACGCGCCATAAGTTGTCGAGACCGACGGTTCGCGTGGGACACACCAGCCAAATAAAGCAGTCCGAATAAGGCTTTCATTGCCACTGTGTCTGTCTGTTGAGCGTCCCTTGTATTGCAAGAATAAAATTGTTTGTATTTTCTACAATACGTTGAATCATTGTGCCAGAGATGAGACATTTCCATGAATCTAGAATATTTGTCACATTTTTCGCAGGTCCGATTACTTTGGGCAGATGAAGTAAAATATTTTGTTTACCTGGCCTTAGCCTGTTCCTTGGCCTTTTTTGCCCTGAACAAACCTCGATTTTTTTTATTTTTTCTCTCTGAATAGTTTGAAATGTCGATTTTGTGCTCTCATCTTTGTCGTCTTCTGAGCTACACTGAGCACTCAGTTCCGTATCAGAATCTCCATCTCTTTCTGATACGTGCTCTTCTTCATCATTGTCTCTGTCCTCTGTGAAACTGTTGCCCTTACCCTCATCATAGGTAACACGCAGAATTGCATTTATCACAGCTTCAGCACCCAAAGGATTGTTTAAATTATACGTCTCGTTGTCCCACATAGTCCTAAGAAATAGATATGAAACGAAACTAAATAAATAACATGATGCAAGCACTGAAGGTCGTGCGTATCTGACACATACAATTTAGTTTAATTTCATTGCCGATTCGAGACACATGTAAATTCACTATGTACACAAATTTAAACTACTAATAAGCATTAAACATTTAACGACAAATAATGCCAAATGAAAAGCTAAAAACTCACATGGATGATCGCACGTATTCCTCAGATACGAAACACATGTTACTAGCTCGCTGTTTACTGTAGCGGGCAGCGACCGGCACTGAAGTAGGGTGCGGTCGAAAGAGGAGGCTAGAGCAAAGGGGGGATTTTCCTGCCTCCCGCATGACAAGAAAAGGTACGATCACTGTCGCTGCGTATCTGGCACATGCGCGCACCTATCGGAAGCCTACAATCCCATCAGGCACCTGTGGGATTCGTTGAGGAGACGAACTGTAGCACCAGCGACCACCCTGCAGTTGTCAGACGTGGCGGCGGAGAAATGAAACGCCCTACCATGAAGTCTCCTTGCTTACTCTTTGGCCAGCGTGGAAGCATGTTGCTTGTTCATCACAGCGCTATTAAGAACAATATACAGTACACTGTGCAACACCTCGGTTCAGTTTACAGTGATAAAAGCTATAGAAATAACAATTTAAAATTAAGAATAGAATTTTTAGAGGGGAAAATAGCGTAGAATCAGAGTTCGGTAATTGCAAATCAAAATTATAGTATATCAGCAAGTAGTTTAACGTCTAAGTACAGCAAAGCCACGGAAGCTCCGTCATGGAGAAGGTAGTGACATTAAACTCTTGTGATGAAAAACCTATAAAAAGGCCCGATCGTCATTAGTGAACCCCTTTTTTCCTTGATTGTTTCGTTAAAGGGCGGGGAACCCGTGTCAGTCAGCGAGACAATAATTAGATTGAACTTTATCGTGTTAAGATTCACGATAAACTGTTAGAATACTACGGAGATGAAAGGTATGTAGTGTACGATCTCTGACTGTTGGTAGCAAAGGAGTATTAAGGGGATTTTAGGACTTTAGTGCTAGATTGGAGCTTTACGGACATATAGGCGACCCGAAACTCAAATCATCTGCTGATACGAGTGAATTCAGAGGTACCGGTATTCAGACATTAACGTGTGGACTTTTGAAAGTGTCGTGTGCCGTTAGTTGTGAATCTGGACGTAGAGCGGGTGCATGTCGGTATTTGCGGACTATTTAGATTCCTCCAGGCTAGGAACCTTTTAAATAGACCATCATCCATCACCATCTTAATCCTTGAATATAGAGTGAAAGTGAAAAACAAGAGTGTTCAAAAATGGCTCTGAGCACTATGGGACTCAACATCTTAGGTCATAAGTCCCCTAGAACTTAGAACTACTTAAACCTAACTAACCTAAGGACATCACACACACCCATCCCGAGGCAGGATTCGAACCTGCGACCGTAGCAGCCCCTCGGTTCCGGACTGCAGCGCCAGAACCGCGCGGCCACCGCGGCCAGCCAACAAGAGTGTTGTACTCATTTCATTTACCTAGTACTAATCAGGGAAGGTTTTACGGAACTAAAGCTATTCAGCAGTAAGTCACAACCATCTAGCGGAAAGCGTAGGCATTAACTAACACGCTAACAGAAGTGAACGTTTATGTGTTTTATGGACTGCTTAATATGAACTTTTGTGACTCTTTGACGTCCCCACTCCCTCCGAAAGGTGGAACAGGCTGTCTTAATCATAAAAGGGGAGAGTTTTAGCCCGTCAAATTACTAAATAAAAGCGATATTTACGAGACTCGCAGTAACAGAAAAACACAAGGCCCGCACATCATCGGAGAATCGTCGCTGTCACGTCGGGAAGTAAAGCCGGGAAACCTACCATCGATACGTATCTACGAGCAGACGTCGACTTGGAGTACCTAAAAAGGGAACCACAAGAGAGTTGGGGATGCTTCAACTGGACCATCAAGAACCGCGTTAATTTCACTGTAATTGTTTTAGCTTTGAATAAGTGTGCCATTTTTGTTCGTCTCATTGCGTACTTCTTTCAGTTACCTTCTGAGTATACCGTAGCAGTTCTTTTTAACAAGCCGGCCGCGGTGGTCTCGCGGTTCTAGGCGCGCAGTCCGGAACCGTGCGACTGCTACGGTCGCAGGTTCGAATCCTGCCTCGGGCATGGATATGTGTGATGTCCTTAGGTTAGTTAGGTTTAAGTAGTTCTAAGTTCTAGAGGACTAATGACCACAGCAGTTGAGTCCCATGGTGATCAGAGCCACTTTTTCTTTCTAACAATAAATGTGGCCCAAGTTACCTCGACATATGCTACTTGGCAGTGACACATCATGCAAAAGAGATTTTCGTTCTTATGTTTTGCACACCAGTGTATATTAATTACAGTATGAGTATTAACTTGGATTTTTCAAATGGAACTGCAACAATTTCTATTCATGGTATTTTGTTTTTAAGAGACATTATCAAATGATCTGATTCTTCTGACTCCGATTACTACACTACAAGCCATTAAAATTGTCACACTAAGAAGAAATGCAGATGAGAAACGGATATTCATTGGACAAGTATATTATGCTAGAACTGACATGTGATTGCATTTTCACGCAATTTGGGTGCATAGATCGTGTGAAATCAGTACCCAGAACAACCACCTCTGGCCGTAATAACGGCCTTGATAGCCTGGGCGTTGAGTCAAACAGACCTTGGATGGCGTGTACAGGTACAGCTGCCCATACGGCTTCAACACGATACCACAGTTCATCAAGAGTAGTGACTGGCGTATTGTGACGAGCCAGTTGCTCGGCCACCATTGACCAGACGTTTTCAATTGGTGAGAGATCTGGAGAACGTGCTGACCAGGGCACCGGTCGAACATTTTCTGTATCCAGAAAGACCCGTACAGGACCTGCAACATGCGGTCGTGCATTATCCTGCTGAAATGTAGGGTTTCGCAGGGATCGAATGAAGGGTAGAGCCACGGGTCGTAACTCATCTGAAATGTAACTTCCACTGTTCAAAGAGCCGTCAATGCGAACAAGAGGTGACCGAGACGTGTAGCAAATGGCACCCCTACCATCACGTCGGGTGATACGCCAGTATAGCGATGACGAATACACGATTCGAATGTGCGTTCACCGCGATGTCGCCAAACACGGATGCGACCATCAGGATGCTGTAAACAGAACCTGGATTCATCAGAAAAAATGTTTTGCCATTCGTGCACCCAGGTTCGTCGTTGAGCACACCATTGCAGGCACTCATGTCTGTGATGCAGCGTCAAGCGTAACCGCAGCCATGGTCTCCGATCTGATAGCCCATGCTGCTGCAAACGTCGTCGAAGTGTTCGTGGAGATGGTTGTTGTCTTGCAAACGTCCCCATCTGTTGACTCAGGGCTCGAGACGTGGCTGCACCATGCGTTACAGCCATGCGGATAAGATGCCTGTCATCTCGACTGCTAGTGATACGAGGCCGTTGGGATCGAGCACGGCGTTCCGTATTACCCTCCTGAACCGACCGATTCCATATTCTGCTGACAGTCATTGGATCTCGACCAACGCGAGCAGCAATGTCGCGATACGATAAACTGCAATCGCGATAGGCTACAGTCCGACCTTCATCAAAGTCGGAAACGTGATGGTACGCATACACGAGGTATCACAACAACGTTTCACCAGGCAGCGCCGGTCAGCTGTTGTTTGTGTATGAGAAACTGGTTGGAAACTTTCCTCATGTCAGCACGTTGTAGGTGTCGCCACCGGCGCCAACCTTGTGTAAATGCTCTGAAAAGGTAATCATTTGCAAATCACAGCATCTTCTTCCTGTCGCTTAAATTTCGCATCTGTAGCATGACATCTTCGTGATGTAGCAATTTTAATGTCCAATAGCGTAATATAGAGAAATTATGATATTTATAGCTTAATACAGGGTGAGGCAGAAAGGACTGACGTTTTTAGAACAGCTAGTATTCAGACTCAGGCGGTCGGAGTGGGGGGAGTGACGTGGTAACGTGATCTGTAGCTCCCGGTATTTTGTTTAATCAAGGTCATGGAGCTGTGGACTGTGCAACATCGTGTGTTCAGCTACGATAGTTTTGTGCGCAGTAGTGAGTGTATCTTTACAGTGCAGCATGTGTTTCGTCGCCATTTCAGTCTCGCTAGACATGATACTTTCGCCACTCGTAACACCATTTTACGTTGGGTAGAATCATTTCGAACACGAAGTACAGTTATGAACAAAAAAACGACCAGTAGCTCCTCAGTTCAGACAGCAGAAAAAGTGGGAAGAGTTCAACAAGCCACACTCCGTCGATCTGCTAGAAGACACTCGGCTGAGCTGCGCCTCAGTAATCGCTCTGTAAGGCGTATTTTGCATACTGACCTAAAATTTCATCCTTACAAAATGGCCTTTGTGCAAAACGTAAACTCGAGAGATTATGAACAGCGACTAAATGTTGCCCGAGAAATGGAGGCCATATTTGAGGAAAATGACGACATTATTTTGCTTGTCAGTGATGAAGCTCATTCCCATTTGAATGGAATGGTAAATCAGCAGAACCGTCGTTATTGGACCAGTGAAAACCCAAAACTACTGCACGAGAAACCGTTACATAGCCCCAACCTGACTGTTTCGCGTGCTCCGACAGCTACAGATGTTATTGGTCCATACTTTTTCCAAGTCGAGAACGGGAACACTGTAACCATAACATCTGAACGATATAGAGAGATCATCACTGAATTCTTCCTGCCTGAATTAACGAGAAAACGTATTCCTATCCGGCGAGTGTGGTTTCAGTAGGATGGAGTTACAGCTCACATGACAATATTGGCTGTGCAAGCAATTAAGACTGTTTTTCGTGGTAGAGTTATTTCCCAGTTGGGGGACAATCATTGGCCTCCTCATTCTCATGACCTATCCATGTGTGACTACTTTTTATGGGGTTACCTCAAATCACTTGTGTACGTGCATAAACCACGTACACTTGAGGAATGGAAGGAAGCTGTTCGTGTGGAGATCGTCCAAACGAACGGACAGAGGCATGTTGCAGAGAGTTGAAGCCAACTTCCGGGAGCACCTTGAGAGGCGCATCGCTGAAAACGGCCGTCACCTGGGAGATGTTGTTTTCAACCATTAATTTTCTTAAATGGCAACATTATTTGAGTGTTATTCTGTAATACATTTTTTTGAAGCACTCCTAACGATGTATTGTTCATTTGAAAACCGTTCATCGTTTATGCCTCACCCTGTATTTGTCTGTCCTGGACGCGAAACCGATTGCTCTCTGAGGTAGAACTTCATGATTTCACACCCAAGTAAGGATATACCTCACGTAGGATAAGGACGACTCTGTGTTGCGCTACGATACCATGTAGTGACTCAACTTCGATGCTGTTTCACTGCAGATTTTTCCGCCCCCACAATACGTCGTACAGTAGCTTATGCTCTTTTCTTCAATATGGAATTTATTTCATGAAATACATTTTGCATACCTCACAAAATGTGTATGTTCTTTATGTTTGTTTCATGCACCACATGGAGCCTTGACGTCAGTGGAGGCGTCTGTGGAGGCGTCTTCTAGTGTTGTTTCCCAGACTTTGAGATGACGCAAAAACATGCGGACGAATCGAGAGCCATGCGCCGTGAGAAGATGCTTCTAACTATATCAGGGGTCCGCTGTTGATAATTTAAAAAATACTGAATACGTATCGCGTCACTATATGTTGTATTAGCGTATCTGTGTTGATTACACTTATATGCCAATTAAACTGATGATACGGCCAGCAGGCCTACTGTACATATAGCGAACACTGAATAAAACTTTGTGATTTCTATAAGTTTGTTCAGTGATTATATTATTCGTGAAGACGTTTTTATTAAAATTAGTAGTTAATAATTACTGATAAAATATTCATTTCAGCATCAATAGATCAAAATTAAAACTTGTAAGTAGGCTGTTTAGGTTTTTATGTTGGTAACGCCACGTAGCGCTCTGTATGAAAATCACTGACTGTGCTGTGTGAAGTCTGTGGCTGGTTTGCATTGTTGTAATATTCGCTATTGTAGTGTTGGGCAGTTGGATGTGAACAGCACGTAGCGTTGCACAATTGGAGGTGAGCCACCAGCAGTGGTGGATGTGGGGAGAGAGATGGCCGAGTTTTGAGAGCAGACGATCTGGACGTTTGTCTGTCAGAAAAACGAAATTTGTAAGACCGGATGTCATGAACTGATATATTATGACTTTTGAACACTATTAAGGTAAATACATTGTTTGTTTTCTATCAAAATCTTTCATTTGCTAACTATGCCTATCAGTAGTTAGTGCCTTCAATAGATAGAATCCTTTATTTAGCTGGCAGTATTGGCACACGCTGTATTGCAGTAGTTCGAGTAACGAAGATTTTTTTGAGGTAAGTGATTGATGAAAGGTATACGTTATTGTTAGTCAGGGCCATTCTTTTGTAGCGATTTTTGAAAGTCAGACTGCGTTGCGCTAAAAATATTGTGTGTTAGTTTAGTGTTGATCAGAATAAGTAGAAAGAGTAATGTCTGAGTACTTTCTGTTTTGCGCAGCTGTTTGAAAATCAAATAACGTAGAGGTTTATCAGCACAGTAATTCATTAATTTTTCTAAGTGGATGTTTCGAACTGAACTCGATATATGGCGCCTCTGGCCTAGGATGAGCGGAATTTGTGCAAACAATATTTGATGCATTTTGAACTAAAGTAATTCATAATATATCCTAAGAAAAGTAAGACGTCCGGGTAGTGATAATTAATCTGCGGAGAAGCATAACTGAAAGTGGAAACTTTAACTTAATTCTTTTACTAACTATTTCGAGTTTCAGAGATTATTGCAAGTTGTGGGGCAACCTCTATGGGCGCAATAGTTAATGATTACTCTGAACAACATAGCATCGCTATCAACAACTTATAACAAGTGTATCAAACACATTAGAAAATAATTTTTTCAAATCTTTTTGATGCAGCTGCGATCGATTAATCTCGAAACAATATGTGTATCTTGGTAATGCAGATTTCAATTTAACATAAACTGACTTACTTTAATATCTACCTTGTTTTAAAAAGATATAAAGTCGTCATAATTATTCTATGAATGTAAATGACAGCATTACTCCAAGGGTTTAGAATGGCGACTTAATTAAGAGTAAAACTATTACAGCGAAACTGAAGCTGTTGGATTGGACGATATGACAACAGCAGCTGGTCAGCAGGCAGTAGCTCGGCCTTGAAGAATATTGAAACTACGTCGATGGCCGCGGATGTAAAACTGTTACGGTGCTAAACTGTGCGCCGAAGCGTTATGAAAGTGGCGAGACTATCGCTCTACACGCTAGTAACTCGTCTCTGAAATCATCAACTCGCGGATACAAGTATTTCAGGACTTATGATACTGTGAAATTATGTGAGGCATGGCTGCAGATGGAACCATTACTCTGGGAAGCGTCATGTTGGTTGGCTTATATTAATTTATCAGAGACGTGAATAAGCTGTGTGAGAACATTGACCACCACATTTCCGATGACGCAACCACAACGAGGCAAGACTGTCATTATCTAGGTCGCAGGTTCGAATCCTGCCTCCGGCATGGATGTGTGTGATGTCCTTAGGTTAGTTAGGTTTAAAGTAGTTCTTCTAGGGGACTGATGACCTCAGATGTTAATTCCCATAGTGTTCAGAGCCGTTTGAACCATTTTGTCATTATCTTTAGTAGAGATGTATGCATGGAGTAAGTCATAACGGTCAATGCGTGACTATCCAGTTAAACTGCACATAATAATTTTGTTACAAGTTAACTGGCTTTAAATCAAACATTCCATCACTGTTCTATCCTCAATTCTTTGTCACGTTATTACAAATAATAACTTGTGTCAGATTTACGATCTTTAGAATCGTTATTACATTTTCAGAATCTTTGGTATTTCAAAGTACGATGTCGTTTATGAAGTTCGTTTAAATGATTTAAAACCTAAGATATATGCACTGGTCGCTTGTTTCACCATTTTCTGACATACATTTTGGTGACTGAAAATTCATAATCCAAGTAATAATTTTCAATAAATAATTACGTAGAAGTTTGAAGGTTGCTGCCTATTTACAAAGTGGAATAAGTATTGTTTACTTCCATCTTGCATTTTTAAGTAAAGAGCACACCTAACAGGGCTGCTTCTTTAATTCGATTTAATTTCAGAATTAATAATATTTAAATTAGCTGCTTCAAATTGGCAGACCTGAATAACTAGTCATAATATTAATTTCAGAGCAGTTTAATAAACTGAGTCACAAATAATCTCTTTTCCTGTGCCTGCAACGAAAAGCTGTTCCACTGGCGGATATATTCACGATATCAAAACAATACCGAACGCAGGCAGTGTTACATTTAAGGCAGTGTCTTCTGCAACAGTGGGTGAAACATATGATGGAGCCCCTACATTCACCAGCTACTTGGAAATTATTAGCCGATTGCCTTCATTGTTCCACAACTGTTCAGTTAGTGTACACACAGTTCATAATAGCAAAAAGTGATAATAATATCGTTATTCGCAACGTAAATACAGTGTACATACTTCACTGGGTGATAGAAAAAAGCTTTAATGTTTGCCGATAACTTTTGCAAAGCAGCACGCCAAAGGCACGCAGATGGCAGGAGCAGCGTCCTATTTCGCGTGTAGTGGCCGATGACCCGGAGCAGTGGCTTTCGTCGTTCAGTACAAAAGTTTTGAACGCACATACTGAATTTAAGTGCTATTAACTGATGCAACAAACAATAATAAGAGCAACTCGTCAGTAAATATCAGCCTTGTAACAACTGAGGAATAAGAAATTTGATGCGATTGTACAGGATGTCCGAAAAGCCTTTCCTTGATTACATAAATTGATAACTCAGGCTAGAAGTAAGATACAAATATGAAACTTGTGTCGAATTGCATACAACTATCAAAGTTTTTTTCTGTTTTAGGTTCGCAGTACGTAAGTAGTGGATGAGGTGCAATGCCCAAGAAGCCATGTTAACCAGTCAGGAGAAGACACAGTGTGTCCTGTGGTACCATGAGACACGATCACCAACCACAGTGCAGAGACACTTCCACACAACGTTTGGAAGGAATCCACCTGATGTCAAGAGCATTAAAGCCTGGTATGAGTCCGCAGCTTGTGGTCGTGCGGTAGCGTTCTCGCCTCCGGCGCCCGGCTTGCCGGGTTCGATTCCCGTCGGGGTCAGGGATTTTCTCTGCCTCGTGATGACTGGGTGCTGTGTGATGTCCTTAGGTTAGTTAGGTTTAAGTAGTTCTCAGTTCTAGGGGACTGATGACCATAGATGTTTAGTCTCATAGTGCTCAGAGCCAGCCAGCCTGGTATGAGAAGTTCAAGAACACAGGATCGGTTGCTGCCCTTCCGAGGTCTGGTCGACCAAGAACCTCAGCAGACAGGGTGGAAGCTGTAAGGCAGTCTTTCCTGCGAAGTCCGAGGAAATCGGTGCGCAGGGCCTCACGTGAATTACATATGCCAAAAAGCTCTCTCCGTGACATTTTACACCAACGTTTATTGTTTCGTGCATACAAAGTGCAAATCGTTCAGGCCTTGTTGCCCAATGAAAGTACACTTCGATATGACTTTCCGGTGGAAATGCTATCACGTATTGAGGACGACGATGGTTATCTCAGACGAATTGCCTTTGACCTTTTTTGTCAGTGGAGTAGTGAATCGTCATAATGTGCGCATTTGGGGTTCTCAACCACCTGACGAGGTCATGGAGTGCACCAGTGGCAGTCCAAAGGTGAATGTTTGGTGCGCGCTATTACACGATCGAATTACCGCGCCATCCTTCTTCGCTGAGGCTACCATCACATTTGCAGTGTATCTGGACATGTTGCAACTGTATCCTGCTCGTCAGCTGCTTCAGTATCCCCCCGATGTCTTGTTTCAGAAAGACGGTGCACCGCCTCATTGGGGTTTGGACGTACGTGCCTATCTCGATATGACCCGATGGACATAACCCCATTAGACTTCTTTTTATGGGGTTATGTCAGTGACGAGGTCTACGGAACACATGTACCAGATCTTGAAACACTCCGGCAACGGATAACCACAGTCGTTGAATCGATCCCTCCAGTGATGTTAGCTAATGAAATTGAATTCGCCTAGATGTGCTGCGTGCTACCAAGGATGCTCATGTGGAAGTTTGCTGATGTGTGAAGAAAACTTTGATAGTTTGTAAACTATTAGACACCAGTTTCATATTTGTATCTCACTTCTAGCCTGAGTTATCAATTTATGTAATCAGGGAAAGACTTTTCGGACACCCTGTATGCTGTTTGTCGCCACATAAAAGCACAAATTGAATTTACGTAAAATCATGAGGGTTCGGCCACCAACTGCATTAAAATATTAAGCGACCCCTACGAAGATTATAAATAACCCGTATCAAGATCCACAGTATCCCTAACCTGAGAAAAATTTTATCAGTATGACCTTGCAGAAGTATAAAATCTTGGGAGAAACGTTGGTTCACTCGTCCTTGGAAATGATACTCGCAAGACATCGCATTCTTCTGTGCACTTTCAAGAACAAACCATCCAAAGTTGTGTAGCATCGTGACCAGTATTAAAGTGGCGCAGAGGAAATTTACGGTGAATGCAGTAGAAACGCAAAGTGAACACTTGAGTTGAACACACAAAGGTATCCCGATAGGCGGCGACCAACAAGAATGACAATTTAGTGAATGTGCAAAAAATTGTTTTTGGAAAGGGACTGAAACACTACACAACACATAGGGAGCAAGCCAGCAACGAGCGAAGCGAACGAAGTAGATGTTCTGGCAGGCGTTGCTCATAATTCACAGTTTAGCACCAGATATATCGTTAGTTTCCCTGGAATAAATCAGTCCAACATTGTTTGTATTTCATGCGCAGACAGCTTGCATCGGTACAACGTACCCCTTCACCAGTAGATTAACCACCGGGATTGCAGAAAACGCTTGGAATTTTGTCACTCGGTTCTGATGAAACATCAGAAGAACAGGTCCTTTCTTCAAAAAATTCTTTTTACTGGTGGAGCTATCTTTACAAATCATGGAAAGCTGAATGTAAGACATATGAATTATCAGTCATAGAGAATCTGCATTAACTGTGGGAGGTTGAACGTCACAGACAGTGAAAATGGCTCAAATGACTCTGAGCACTATGGGACTTAACATCTGAGGTCATCAGTCCCGTAAAACTTAGAACTACTTAAACCTAACTAACCTAAGGACATCACACACATCCATGACCAATGCAGGATTCGAAACCGTGACAGTAGCAGCAGCGTGGTTTCGGACTGAAGTGCCTCGAACTGCTCGGCCAAAACGGTCGGCAGAGACAGGGAAGTGCGACGGTTAGTGTGGGATTATTAGAGATTACGTGATTAGTCTTCACTTCATTGAAAATATCTTAACGGGTGAAAGAAATGCACAAATTTTCAGCGCTCTCCTGAAAGGAGTACCACTTGAAATACGTAGATGCGTGTGGTATCAGCGTGATGTGTACCGGGCTCACTACTCGCTTGTGACTGGGAAAGCGCTCAATAAATTCTCTCCTGGATGCTAGTCGAGACGTGGAGGCGTTGTCAGTTGGTCCATGTGTTCGCCTGATTTGACGCCACTATACTTTTTTCGCTTGGGTAATCTCAAGGATGAAGACTATGCACAATTTATGATGGTTCAAGATGATGTCAAACATCGTTTTGTTGCTGCATGTGCAATGATATCGAAGGAATCACTTTAGTCTGTAGAGATATCTTGCACCAGCAACTGAAAACGCGTATTGCAGTCGGCAGTGGACATTTCGAACAGTTGAAGACATGTGTGCAACTTGAGAGAAGCGTTTATGACCACATTCACTTTTTATTTGCTTTTTGTTGATAATGTAATTTTGCATCTTGACATTAGACTCATTGCGCGAATCCTTGTACCTGAGTTCCCCGTTTTACAAAACCATTTAAAGTACACCTTTCCTCCAAGGCTCTTTAGAAACAAGAGGTGGGCTATTAGCGTTTGTCTCACCCTCAGACTCCACGCCCTTTGCCTTCCAGTTGGCGTGCCAGTCCAACCACATGTAGCCTAGTGTGATTAGCACAGGTTTCAAATTAAACATTTCTCCACTGATCCACTTTTGTTAGTAGATTTTCTTAGCTGCCTCAAGCTATCAGCCTGGCGCGACGTTTCCTTATAACACGAATTTCCGCATACGACAGCAATCGGTTTCGTATTCAAAACAATTACATCCTTAGTTCTAAACTATTGGCTGCGTTTGAGGAATGAAACCCCTTTCAGTTAGTCTCTTTTGGAACTATGATATTAGCAGCAGAAATTTCTATATTTCTTACTGGATACAAAGTTCGCTTGTTATAAAAAACACTGTTTTTTTTCGTACCATCCAAACATGTTTTAGGAACTTTGTGCCATAGTCAGTAGGTTCTCTTCATTTAAACCTTTGAAATTATAATATATTTTAAATGACAGCTAATGTTGAGAATTAGGCCTAATGACAGCTTTTGTTTGCTGTTGTCTTTACTTTAATTTTACATTACACTGCCAGGACCCTCTGTACATTATCATGTACAGCAGCTTGTTACCTCCAACTAAATAATGTTGATTTGAATTTGGTTGGTTCTACTTACGTTTTGCATTGGAAAATTCTTCTTCGTTCGCGCTTTCAAGAGCTATTGAGAACCATACACAAATACTACACACATATGCAAAATTTTAAGTGTGAATAACTTTTTTCTTTGCAAAAACACACAGCAAACGTTATTATTATGTGACCAGTCCCAGTTGTGTTCGTGTGTGTGTGTTTATGTGTGTCTGATTTTTTTAGCTGTTTGTGCCATCTTCTCTGTGCTGTTTCTTCAGTGTGTTAAATAGTGTGCCTTTGCATAGTATAGTACATTCGTTTATGATCTGTTTTCCTTCTGCTAATGCCTTCTGAATGTGGTGGTGGTGGTGGTTAGTGTTTAACGTCCCGTCGACAACGAGGTCATTAGAGACGAAGCGCAAGCCCGGGTTAGGGAAGGATTGGGAAGGAAATCGGCCGTGCCCTTTCAAAGGAACCATCCCGGCATTTGCCTGAAGTGATTTAGGGAAATCACGGAAAACCTAAATTAGGATGGCCGGAGACGGGATTGAACCGTCGTCCTCCCGAATGCGAGTGCAGTGTGCTAACCACTGCTCTGAATGTGGGAGTTCTCTTCAGATGGTAGTATATGGTACAGACTGTGGTTGTATTTTAATATTTTTAAATGTGTTTCTGTTCTGGTTGAGAGGTGGTTATGGGCTACTCTGTGGTCATCTCTGAGGAGGTATTCTGGCACCTGAGTTTCTCCCTGAGTATACAATGTTCAGCTAAGCCGCGCGGTCTAACGCGCTGCTTACCGAGCAGGAAGGCGTGCCGGTTCCCGGTACGAATCCGCCAATCGGATTACTGTCGAGGTCCGGTGAGCCGGCCAGCCTGTGGGTGGTTTGTAAGGCGGTTTTCTATCTGCCTCGGCGAATGCAGGCTGGTTCCCCTTATTCCGCCTCAGTTACACTATGTCGAGGGGAGGGGGCTGGGGTGTCCATTGGAGGCCGAACCACACAATAACCCTGGGTTCGATGTGAGGCGGCGATGGGGTGGGTGGACTGCTGTAGCCTGTTGTGGGGTTGTGTAACACTGAGGGCTACGGCGGGAGGAATCCTCTCCATCGTTTCTAAGTCCCTAGATCAATATACAATACACGCAATACAATGCTCAAATAACATACGGGAATGCAGTCGGGTGACGTCGTCAACAACCGCCGGTATTTCCACAGGACCACACCCTGCAATTCTCAAGGCAAAAATTCAGCAAGTAGTGACTGTGCAAGGAAAATTAAAATCTCGGTTTTCATAGAAACTGTGGACGGATAACACTCACAAACACTAAACACCAACGCCATTACAAATCAAAGATGACCGACGTCATTCATCTTTAGCTTGTGTTAGCGTTAGTAACTACAGTATGTGCGAGTGGTATCTTTCTGGGGTTTCTTGGAAACCTAGATTATAAGTTGCGTTGCACGGCGCTTACTTGCTACAATTTTGCCTTGAAAACGGCAGGGTGTGCTCCTGTCGAAATATCGGCGGTTGTCGACGACGTCACCTGGCTGCATTCCCATAAGTTATTTGAACTTGTGTCTTATATTCCAGTAAAACTGTCAGAAAAAAGCCTGTACCTTGCAAAACGTGGGGCAGAAGATTTTATTTTTTTAACTCGTTCATACTGTTGGAAAGGTTAGAAAGCCAAGTTTTGCCAACAAAATTTCTCTTGGGAAAACTTTCTGCAGTCAAAGAACTTCGAAAATTTCGGACATTTTTCAGTTTTTTCAAAATACGTCAGTTTCATTTTCTCCTATCGCTCTGACGTCTAATTTCTTTTTTAAAGAGCACAAAATTCTCTTCAAATTTGATTCTTACCGTTTTCTTCTACTCCCAGTATCTAAGGCGCTACAGCACGTCAAAAAATACCAATTTTTCGAATTTCGAGCAAAGAATAGTTGGTGACAATTTCCACGATGTAAAGTTCCGTAGAAAAGATAAAGTTGTGACTCTCCTTTCTGCGTTCAATTCTGTAAAATCTGGGAGCACTAAAATTACCTCTGTTGATCCTTTAACTCTCTCCCAAAGGATTTGTTTAATGAAACAAAGTGAAGAAGAGTTAAAAGCCTTTCTGAAATATGAACTTGCTTCTTACCCAATGTCCATATCAGAAAAAGGCATGCGAAAAGGAACAAAATCTTCATTCTACAATGCCATCGTTCCAGTGGAAGATGTGAAGTCAGGTGGACCGAGTAAATTTTTTGTCATTGATGGAGGGTGCCTTATCCACAAAGTGACTTGGATTCGAAATGTTTGCTTCAAGTCAATAGCCCAAAGCTATGTTTCTTACCTGCAATGTCATTTTGGATCTCAATTTGCTATTGTAATTGATGGGTATCCATGTAAGGGAGACAAATGTAGCACAAAGAGTGCTGAGAGGATTCTTAGGTCCAAACAACATTCTTCGGTTGACGTTGTGGTTGAATCAGAGATGGTGAACCAAGTCCGTCAGAACAAGTTCGTGTACAACGAACGAAACAAGATGCGTTTGATCACACTTCTTAAAATGGAATTTCTGGAGTGCAGCACTGAAGTGCACCAGGCACAAGAAGATGCTGACGTTATGATTGTAACATCTACCATTTCAAGAACCAAAGATTTTGGAAGTGTTGTCACTGTAGGAGAAGATGTGCTTGTGCTCATGACCGGTTTGGGGCAAGGCATTGAAAACTTATTTTTCTTAAAGCCAGGAAGAGGAAATGCAGAAGACAAGTGGTTTTCCACTGCATCTATTGCATCTTACAAGTTTGACAGTGAATATATTCTGTTCACTCACACCTTTAGCGGATGTGATACAACATCTGCTTTTTTTGGTCAAGGAAGAATTAAGTGCTGCAATATTGTTGCAAAAAATGAACACCTCAGCGCTTTGCACGTTTAATAAAGCACATGCTACCCGTGAAGAAATAATAACTGCAGAAGAACAGGTTACTATCGCATTGTATAGTGGAGGTGTCAGCAGTTCCCACACACTAGACCATTTGCGGTACCAGCTATTCGCCAAGTCTGCCACAAAAAGCAAACTGAATCTTGCTCGGTTGCCACCTACACAAGATGCTGCACAACATCATTTTTTGCGGACTTACCAACAAGTCCAAAGTTGGATGGGAAACTGGGAACCTCCTGAGAAATGGTGCTGGAATCACAGTGACCAATACCCGTTATAATGAGGCAAGATCCGGCACCTGAAGCACTTCTTCACATTGTTTCATGCTCATGCAAGCTGAACTGTGGCGGAACGTGCTCCTGCAGAAAAGCGGGTTTGAAATGTTCTTCAATTTGCAAGAAATGTATTGGGGTCAACTGTGAAAACGTGCCAAAATTTTTATATGAAGCCAGTGAAGATGATGTTATGGAGTATGTTGAGGAAAGCGCTGAAGAAACCAACGAACTTGCTGAGGCTGACTCGCTGTTTAAAGAAGGGGTCAATCTGGGGTCAACTCTATGTACAGACCCTGAATCTGTAACTCGAGGTATTTCTGGTGACACTGAGCAACCTGGCCCATCAAAACGTTGGAAGTGATGCTCATATCTGTCTCAAGTGCACTTAAGCGCAAAATTACAAGTATTACACACCCAGAACTGTCAACATTTTTAGTAACTGACAATGCATTTTAATTGTAATAAAGCTACTTATTTTTAATGTCAACTGTGTGGCTTTTATACACAAGAATAATTACCTACCTAATTAGGTTGCCAATTGTAGCTAATAATGGTTCAGTTTCTTGAGACAATTTATTTTGTATGTGTGTGTGTGTGTGTGTGTGTGTGTGTGTGTGTGTGTGTGTCTGTGTGTGTCTTAATGATGTACTTTTATATTTATAGATTTACAAATACCAGGGCTGAGGTGAACTTCAGGTAGTGATGTAAGAATCACTATAGTTGGGTGCCCAGCAATCCTCATGTTGCATACAGAGAAATTGAATACCTGAAACTGAGGTGGTAAATTCCAACTTATAACATGATGTATAATGTATTTATACTACACAAACAGAAATTGAAAAAATAGTGTTCAAAAATAAGGTATCTTGCTACTATGCTCAAAGTTTGAAAAATTGGTATTTTTAGATATTGGGAGTAGAAAAAAAAATGATAAGAATCAAATTTGTAGAGAATTTTGTGCTGTTTAAAAAAGAAAATAGACGTTAAAGCGATAGGAGCAAATAAAACTAAGATATTTTGAAAAAAACAAAAAAGTCCGAAATTTTCGAAGTTTTTTGACTGCAGAAAGTTTTCTCAAGAGAAATTTTGTTGGCAAAACTCGGTTTTCTAATCTTTCCAACCATATGAACAAGTTGAAAAAATAAACTCTTCTACCCCACCTTTTGCAAGGTATATCTACTATTTGACTGGACTCTAATTGGCTATAACCGTCCACAGTGTCATCGACCTTTTCTCTGTTCTGTCTCGGGAGCCAGTACATCAGTCCACTAGATCTTACGATACAGCCAGTTGGGCTTATTCCAAAAATCCCGGTGAGGGCCTCTGCTGGTGTTGTACCGTAGGCCTCTGTAAGTCGTAGCAACAGCCGTCTTTGTACCTATCACAGCATTTCCGCGAGTGTTGCCACCCTCAGTGTATCAGCCCGAACGTAACGCCAACGAGATGTATGCTGATTATCTGTAAAGGACTATAAAAATATTTTGAGCTTTGTTCATGACTTTTTGCATTATGGTTGAGTCTCCGGTGCTGACATTTTTGCTTTTGGTCTAACATGATGCCTAAATACCTGTATTTTTACTACACTCCGAACGATCTCTCGTCCGCCCTAATTGTGGAATTTCTCGTGATTAAAAGGTGGCCTTTTAGTAGTATATGGAATATTGTATAAGCACCAACTGTTAGTTTGCTTTCCAGAAAGCATTTGTGTAGTATTTCCATTGCAATCTTCGCCGTGTCTTCTATTTATCTCTAAAGTGTCCAGTCACGAGTGAAAGTAGGTCGTCTGTACACGCTATATGTAGAAAGTTACATCTGAAACCGCTACCTTCATACCAAAATATTGGTCCTGAAATAGAGCCTGTACATCCTTCCGTTATTGTTTTCTGTGTAACACGGAACCCAGCTGTCCTTTCGCAATTATTTTCTGCATAACTTTATCTGGGGAACTAAGTTTGCCCTGCCTATTCGTACAATAGTTCCCTAAACTTTTATACAGAGCAGTAGGGCACAGTGAGTCACGCTGCCGTGATAACGAGGAAAGGCAACACAGTTTATCGAACGCTCATGCGATGCCACTCATTATTCCAATGGTATACATGTCTACTGTATCTTAGAATGCTAAATGCTCGATTAACGGTTCCTTCTGTGGATTTCCCTTTCCGAAACTGATAATGATTTTGAGTTAGTCGTCTCTCAGTTCTTTTATCTCTGTTAATCTCCTGGAGGCCTCTCCTACACTTTAACTAAGTTATTCAATAGGCACGTGGGCCGATGAGACTGCACCAAGGTGGAATCCTTGTCGACCCCTTTCTTAAAAATGGTCACCTGTGCGAATTTCGCCGAATGTGGGACTTTCCCTTGCCACAAACACTCGTTCAATGGAATGACACTGTTTCAGAGACTTTACTGGTCTCATGGAGAAACTTCTCTTTACTGTATTTACGCGTTCACTAACTATTTCTTCTCCTGCATAGGTATCCTACGACGATAGCTGCTGCACCGTTCTGTAGCCCACCTCTCCATACTCTTGAGTGCGAAGTACGAGTAGTACACAACACAGTGGAGACTATAAGTTAAACGTCGAGTGATATTTTAGCTACTCAAGAAATTTTATTTATGCATTTATTTTCTTTTAGCTTTCTAACAAGACTTTTGACCTCTGCAAGAGTACTGAAGTTTTAGAAACAAAATTTTGCTATTAACTATTTAGCGATATCCAATAAATTCGAAGACAGAACGCACGAAAACTTAAGAGTGAGCGAAAAAATAAAAAAATAAAAATATGAAACTAATAATAAAACAATCAAATGGTTGAAATGGCTCTGAGCACTATAGGACTTAACATCTGTGGTCATCAGTCCCCTAGAAAGTAGAACGTAGAACGTAGAACTACTGCTCCATTCACCGTAGGGGGTGGCATAAACGCACGAGAATGTAGTGATTGCCTCGCCTGTGCGCGTTTACGAGCGGAGTGGCATAAATTTCTGAGAGCGCCGTTCAAACGGCGGCACGTACGTACAAAAATGTCTTTTTACTCCATAAATTCTTGTCAGATCTACAGCAGATTTTTAACATTCAAGTTTTCTCAAACCGATAACCTTCTGTTGTGTTGATAATACCGCAATCTCACTTAAAAAATGCCAGTGACTCCTCTATGACATTCAAATCGTTTTTGGTTATGTAAGCTATCAAAGCTTATGGAACCATATAACCTTCATTTTATCTATTTTCTTGTCACATCAAAATACACATAGATGTTGCAGATAGTACAGTTTGATGAGACATTGTTTATATTTGCTTGGTGCATAAGTTCAAAACAGCTTTGTTTTGCGTGTTGGTATTCCAATTGCTATCGGTTTATTCATCGACTGTCATTTGTTATTTGTAGTTAACTATTGATTTTTGAGTGTACATATTGTTATTTTGTCATTTGGAGATAATTACTAGATTTGTAAACGTTAGAAAATGGAGTGGGAAGAGGAGAAATCGGAACATTTCCGCCATATTCTGCTGTTTAGGTTCAGTAGAGGGTGACAGCATCGGAAACAGCCAGAAACATTTGCAAAGTGTGTGAGGATAATGCTATTGGACGCAGCACGGCAAGGACGTCGTTTCTCGTTGATTATTTTGACAATAGTGACCCTCCACGTTCAGGAAGATATTCGGGGTTTGATGGTCATCGTTTTAACGCTTTAATTCACAAAGATCCACGTTTGTGCACTGGAGGATTGGCAAATGTGATGAACTGTGATCATTCCACCATCGTGCGACATTTGCATGCAAAAAAGGTACAAATGGCTCTGAGCACTATGCGACTTAACTTCTGAGGTCATCAGTCGCCTAGAACTTGGAACTAATTAAACCTAACTAACCTAAGGACATCACACACATCCATGCCCGAGGCAGGATTCGAACACACGACCGTAGCGGTCGCTCGCTTCCAGACTATAGCACATAGAACCGCATGGCCACTCCGGCCGGACTTTGCATGCAACGGGTAACGTTAAACAATCAGCTGTATAAGTACCGCATGCTCTAAATCAAAACCACAAAAGTCAGCGAGCGGCGATATGTGTCTCCTTGCTCGTCATCAATTGGATCTGGAACACCACCAACCATTCCTATCCTGTATCGTTGCTGGTTATGAGAAATAGTGGCTGTATGCTAACATGCGGAAAAGGAAGGACTGGTCGAGGCAAACAAAACAGCAGTTCCTCGTACAAAGACCTGCGCGCTTCCACAACAGATAATGTTATGCGTACGGTGGAACAGCTACAGTATGGTGTACTACGAATGGCTTCCCCGAGATGTAGCCATCGCTGCTGACATTTACTGTCAACAACTGAGCCGTCTTGCGGACGATTCCCGGCTGGGTTCGAGATTACCGGCCGCGGAGGTCTCGCGGTTCTAGGCTGAAGTACCTCCACACGTCTATTTGGCAGCATTTCTGAGATGGTATGCTTATGTAAACAATGAGGCCTCGCCTCCTCTGGCAGACGTTCCAGTCTTCAAAAAAATTATTTGCTTGAATCTATAGTCGCACTTCTATTTTGTTTAATGACTAACGATTTCGGTACCAAATACCATCACGAGGGCGACCTTTGGACGGCTGTCCCCTAGCTCGCTTATCCAAGCACGTGTGTCACGTACTCATCTTTCAGTCTCCATTTACAACATAGACGGAGTCGTCGCTAATGACTGCGCCTTGGCCAGAACACTAATCGCCGTGCGACTGCTACGGTCGCAGGTTCGAATCCTGCCTCGGGCATGGATGTGTGTGATGTCCTTAGGTTAGTTAGGTTTAAGTAGTTCTAAGTTCTAGGGGACTGATGACCTAAGATGTTGAGTCCCATAGTGCTCAGAACCATTTTTCTTGCGGACGCAGTCCAAGAAAACGGCGTGCAATGACGGTACTCCATGATAACGCCTGCCCGCATTCTGCTAGACAGAAAACACTATACAGGAGCTGAGGTGGTAAATCATTCACCCACGTTTTCACCCGATCTAGCGCTCTCAGATTTTCACCTATTTCGCTTTCTATCGAACAGCCTTCAAAGAACTTCCTTTCCGCTCTGAAAATGTCTGAAAGTGTTCCTCGCCTCAAAACCACGTGATTTCTACAGTCGCGAAGAGGAGAAATAGTTATTCAGCGTTGGCAGACTTTTGTAAGTAGTAAAGGAGAATATACACTGAAGCGCCAAAGAAACAGGTACAGTCACTCATATTCAAATACAGAGATATGTAAATAGGCAGAATACGGCGCTGCGGTCGGCAACACCTACATAAGACAACAAGTGTCTGGCGCAGTTGTTAGATCGATTACTGAGGCTACAGTGACAGGTTATCAAGATTTAAGTGAGTTTGAATGTGGTGTTACAGTCAGAGTGCGAACAATTCAACGAAACATCATCAATATGGGCTTTCGCATCCGAAGCCCTACTGGTGTACCCTTGAGGGCTGACTGCACGACACAAAACGTTACGCCTCGGGCCGCCAACACCGACTGTAAACATGAATCTCATTTCAAACTGTATCGAGCTAATGGACGTGTACGGGTATGGAGATAACCTCATGAATTCATGGATTCTACATGTGAGCAAGGGACTGTTCAAGCTGGTGGAGGCTATGTAATGGTACGGGGCATGTGCCGTTGGAGTGATATGGACTCCTGATACGTCTAGATACGACTCTGACGAGTGATACGTAGATAAGCATCCTGTCTGATCACCTGCATCCGTTCATGTCCATTGCACATTCCGACGGACTTCGACAATTTCAGCAGGACATTGCCACACCCCACTCGTCCAGAATTGCTGTAGAATGGCTCAAGGAACACTCTTCTAAGTTCAAACACTTCCGCTGGTCACCAAACTCCCCAAACATGAACATTATTGAGCATATCTTGGGTGCCTTGCAACGTACTGTTCAGAAGAGATCTCCGCCCCCTCGTACTCTTATGGATTTATGGACAGCCCTGCAGGATTCATGGTGTCAGTTCCCCCCAGCAGTACTTGAGACATTAGTAGAGTCCATGTCTCATAGCGCTGCGGCACTTCTGCGTGCTCGCGGGGGCCCTACAGGCAGGTGTACCAGTTTGTTTGGCTCTTCAGTGCGTTATTGACGACTGAAGTCCCTGTTACGTGCAACTGTTGTGTGTATTAAACTTGTGGGAAAATGCTAAGAACTTATACACCAACCTAATAATATGCAATCTGTTAATGTGTTAAGGACGTAGTACTCTCCGAAACTGTCAAAAAATCTATTTTTTCTTAAAATGTTCTTTGGGATGTATACTTTCTTGTAGCGTTCATTATCCATTATCGAGTTATATCTCCATTATCGAGTTATAAGGCAATTCTGAAAACGAGCCTCTGAAAACTATTTACACTGGGGAAAAACAATCGATTTTACGGCCACTGTGGCAGCATGTAACTTCAACGGTAGCCTAACAGGCTTCATGAAAATTATGAACGTGCTCAGACAGCAAGAGCGGACGAAAAGGGTATCAAGCGAGCAGTGCAGCGGATGACAGGAGCTGCTGTGGCCACGAAGAAGATTTAGGAGGACCTCCTTTTGGATCTGGAACGACTGCTGTATGGTTCAGTGATAACTGACTAGATGTATATTTAAAAAATGCAACCAAAAAATTTAAAAATTTTTTACTCGTAACCGTATTTTTTCAAATTGGTGGGAAACATAGCTTGACAACGGTACATACGATTTAGCTCGGAATTTTCATGCCGGCATTCTGAACTGAATTCTCTGTCAGCATGCGTACCCGTTTTGCAATATATTTTAAAGTCTATTTTCGGTGTACGTATTTGTCTCGATTATTCGGGCGAAGAAAATTACACTTGTTTCAACACGTCACCATTTTATGAGAACTTAATATTTTTCAATTAACACATGCATGCTAATTGGAAATATAATGAAAATTACTTACGCAAATTTATTTTGTTACAAATCAAATACAAAGGTTTTGGGAATTCCGCCGATGACCAATGTTCCGGCTGCAAAGGATTCTTCCACCAGGTGTAGCGGTTACGGGCAGCGTTCGATGTGGATACAAAAATGATTTCTTAAAGACAAGTGATGTGTGCATAGTTCCGCGTAGTCAGTGCGTACACAGCTTGCCCACTAGAGCATGCCCCACTAAGCACAACAGCGCAGGCACAGCGCTCGTCCGTCTCCTCACTACGAGATGGCGCTGCCTTAGAGATGGACCAAATTCTGCTTCCGCCGATCCGCGTATTAATATGTAACGCAGCCAATGAGATTGCTGCTAACGTAGAACCTTTTCTCCTCACGGATCACACTCGCGTAGTGATACCTGAACTTGCGAGGTATTATAACAAGTGTACAGACCTCCGAATAATCAGACTGCATAAGTCTGTAAGAGTCTGCATTTCTCTGCTCCAGTATATAGTCAAGTTTCAGTCTGCGCCTAATAAGATTACCATATTCCTGTACATAATCATGAAGATGAATGTATAGACACTTTGTCAAGTACCAGAGTATGTGAGAATAAGATTAACGTACCCAGACCAAAGGAAATTCAGATTGTCAATTGTAAATAGCATCCAGAATCAAGTTACGTAATGTCTATGCTTTTTATTGTTTTAATAAATGTGTGTGAAAATTAATCAAGTTCTGTTTAAAGTTGGTCACCGTCAATCTGCTACTCTAAGCGTGCAAGTGGCATTTCTATCATCTGACCTAACTGCAGAAGATAAACACGCCACGATAAGACCACGAGACATATTGCAGACACTTACCTACTTCGTTAGAGCGATAAGTCAAATAATCTGATGGTGTGTGTACCGAAGGTCTTACAGTACGCACACCGCAACAAGAGAGAGAGGAATAAAACTATATCCTCAGATTTAGCATTACACTTCATTTTACATGAAAGAAATCGCGAAAACTACCTATTTTTCATACGCTCATAGAGGGCTACCTCCTTAACACAGAGAAACACACAGTAACGGTACTCTTAGAATCCTCATTTGTTCTGTAGGTGGGATTGGTTCAAATGGCTCTGAGCACTATGGGACTAAACATCTGAGGTCATCAGTCCCCTAAAACTTAGAACTACTTAAACCTAACTAACAAAGGACATCACACACATCCATGCCCGAGGCAGGATTCGAACCTGCGGACGTAGCTGTCGCGCGGTTCCAGACTGAAGCGCCTAGAGCCGCTCGGCCACACCGGCCACCGGGATTACAACCCGTGACATCTGCTTCACAAGCAACAATGCTATCCCGGAAACACAGTGGCAGCGAGAACGCATTAACGAAACTCCTGCAAAATTCTGTGAAGGCAGACAATGACTTTTGGGAAGATGTCTCACATCTGTAAAGGAGACCGCTTATAAAACACAAAGACGACCTATTCTTGAGTAGTGCTCGAGCGTTTGGGATCCCTATCAGGTCGGATTGAGGGGGGACATAGAAGCAATTCAGAGGCGGGCTGCTAGATTTGTTCCTGGTAGGTGTGCTCATCACGCGGTTGTTACGGATAAGCCTCAGGAACTCGGGTGGGAGTCTCTATAGGAAAGGAGGCGTTATTTTCGTTAATGGCTACTGAGGAAATTCAGAGAACCAGCATTTGAGACTGACTGCAGTACAATTTTACTGCCGCCAACTTATATTTCGCGGAAAGACCAAAAAGATAAGATAAGAGAGATTAGGGCTCGTACAGAGGCATATAGACAGTCATTCTTCCCTCGTTCTGTTTGGGAGTGGAACAGGGAGAGAAGATGCTAGTTGTGGTACGAGGTACCCTCCGCCACGCACCGTATGGTGGATTGCGGAGTATGTATGTAGATGTAGACTGAGGTGAAGACAAGTCACACGTCAATATGATAATGTTCTAAAGCAACAGATTATGATGGTAAAAAATGTCGAACTCGAGCCGGTACAGAACGACTGGATAATCAGGTAACCTGTTATGATGAGCATTAAAATATTTACTTGGGGAAAAGTGCGCTGTGTATTTCGCGTTGGCTGTGCAACTATGGATGTGGCCAACCGGTGAAAGCGGCGGACGACTGTTTAGGCATGTAACAGCATAAGCATGACGGGCGCTCGATACTTCAGGAACATTACGGCAGTACTGACATTCTTGGTACCGTATTTGCAGCTCTTCTGGTCAGAGCAGGGCCCGGTTTGCGCGAAGCACGTGCTCCTGCAAACACCACTTCCCCGAAGATAACCTTCTCGGTCCTTCATAGCAACTAAACATATCCTCCATCAGGATTGCACCAACAGGGTGGTGAGGTAGGGCCCCCCTGCCAAGGGCGCAGGCACAGAGAGAACGCAAAAACTGACCGGACAAAAATTAAGAAAGGAAGGTGGTTAATGAGTTATCCAGGGGAGATACGTTTCACCTGTCTTTGTCTACGAGGAAAAGTGTTTCCCTTGGCCCGCAACTGTTAACGCACGCAATCGTCACAAGTGATTTGTACAGCGTCAGTCCGCCCAGGTAGCGCCATTAAGAAACTTCTACAATCAAAAAAGACCTCAATCGCTAACTTAGTGCAAGTGGAAACGGTGCACTGTGTTCACACAGCTGCCAACTACACAGCTCGCTCATGTTCGACACTGGAGTACTTACTCCTACTCCGGCGAAGATGGCATTTTACCAATAATTCTGCCGTTTCATACAGGAGCAGAGTTTCACTCTCTTTCTCTCCCCTAGCGTTTACCGTGTTACGCAGGATACGCTGCTTCTAATGACTTGACAATTTTACTTTAACTTTGCGGCCGGATGTCATCCTGTTCTGCGCTTACACCCAGCAAGCTGACTCATGGCGTGTCAGCATACGTATCAACTAACCTGTGGGAGGGTACTCGTGTGTGCCATCTGTCTTTGAATCGTGTAAACTCTCTCTGCGTTATCGAAATGGCTGTTTGTGTATCATATTTCCTGATTCACAGATTGGTGCCCAGCCCAGCGTTTCATTAAACGAACGTGGAAAACCACCTAAAATTCACACTCCCGCTGGCTGGTACACCAGACCAGCATAAATCTATAGCGCGGATTCGACCTGGGTCTTGACTCACCGCCAGGTTTGTAAGCTAGCGCCCTGCGCATTAAGGTATTGCTCCCTAACTACGGTTAGTTTGTTTGTAAATTGATCCGTAATTGGTATGCGATTTCTACACCTACGTCTACGCTACTACTCTATAATTCACATTTAAGTACTTGGCACGGGGTTCATACAACCCTTTTGAGGCTAATTTACCTTTCCATTCTCGAACAGCATCTACGAGAAGTGAACAATTAAATATTTCCGTGCTGGCTCTTACATGCCTTATTTAATTGAGATAGTAGTTTCTCCCTATACTTTCGCATTGGAAGGAGAAAGTTGGTTCAATACAAAATCGATCTCACTAGATTTTTGTGCACAGAAGATGACAGTGTGGAGGAAATTTTAACACTATTTCTATTAATGGAAATAACATATGGTTGCTTTTCGGGGGATGACTACCAGTAAGAGGTAACCGGAAAAAAATTTTCCGATCTTACTGGCCAAAAATGGTAAAACCAAAGCCCTTCAGCGGCCGCCAATACGCTCTGGGTTTAGCTTTCAAAAAGTACTGGAATTTCTTTGTGCAGCTGTCGCTCAAACTGAGAACTTGGTGACGATGAATTTTTTTTTTTTTTATGAGTCACGTTTTGATAGAAGATTCTCTGTTTGTTCGGTGAAGCTGAATGCAGCATTTGGTGTTAGATACGCAGACATGTTTCTAACAGTATACAAAATCAAGTTTAACTGAAGGATTCGTGTGTAATATAACAACAGAGACCTTTTATACAATTGGTGAAGAATGTATATAGTCATATCTCACGACTGAAGTCACGAGAAACAGTTCTGCTTAATTCAGAAATCGAGAAAAGGATATCTTTCCCGAAACTGTCACTATACTATTTTTGAAGAGGCTTCGAATCTATGCCAGCACAGAAGCATCGCGAAAGGAAACATTTTCTTTAACATATCTCTCAGCTTTTTTAAAACTAAGACGTTCAGAGGACCACGACTCAACACTGTACACGATTTTATATTGGAATGAGTAAGTATTATTCTGTGTAATGGAAACTTATGTTAATCTGACACGTTCGACATCGTTACGAAATGTCGTATTCATGATCTATGGAAATTTATGTACTAACGAGATTAGGTCCAACCGGATAGTAGCTGTGCAAAACCTCACGCAACAGCTCCTTGTTGAAAGCAACTGCACTGCGAAAATGTTTCTCTGTAATGACTGTAGCACGAACGCGAACCGGAAGCGCCAAAGCGTAGACTGTGGGAGTAAGAAGGTGAAGAGGCTCACAAACATACGTTTCACAGCAGACATTTTTATTCAAAAGCGACGAATTAGTATAGGGGATTAGTTCTTGCATTGCACCTTGTGTGATACAAGATACCGTCAGTACGTGAAGGTGAATTTCTCTACTACTACGCCGTCTGAACTGGCGAAACCTGTTAAGGAAAAGGCTCGGGAGTGAGACAGCGTAAAAGAAAAGCTAAGCACGCCAGATGGCACACGGACTTTGTCCGCAGTGCGACATCTGGAAATTATCAAGAGAATTCGCAGAGTAATATAAACCACTGCGCCAGCTATAGAGAGAAGCCAACTCGTTTTTTTAGCTTCATGCATAAAATTGTTTCAGTTGCCACGGAAAATTTATTTGCCCCAGGTGTAGAATTTTCATTGATATAAAATAAAGCAAATTTTCCTATACTCTGTACTTGGTAGACTGTTAATAATATATTCTTCAGTTTATTGACTAGGCAACGACTTTTAGAAAAACTGAAACGCTTCACGATTTTTCATTTTTTCAAGAAAGCAAGGTGCTGATCGACCAGATGTTGCTCCTTCTGGAGGTAGTATGGCCTTGCATTCGTGCAAGCTCCGAGTGTTTTCTTCCAGCCACTGAGAGGAGACCTACAGTTAACGTGGAATCCGAATCACAGTGTGATTAATCTAAATAGAGTGTCACTTTTAGTACTCATTTTTTATTTATGCGTTATACTAGATTTGCAGTTTTCAAATAACTTCTGGGAATTCAACCGGGTAACACTTTCAGCGACCGCCGATATTTCGGTGGGAGAACACCCCGCCATTTTAAAGGCAAACTGCAACGGACAGGCGGCGTACATGCAAATTTAAAACCTCGGTTCTCGGACTGATGCAGGAAAGATAACACACACACCGAACACTAGTGCCACCAAAGATGACCAAAGTCAGAGGTATCGATAGTGAGACTATGAATTCGAGGGGAGGTAGCATTGACTCTGTCCCTCTGTTTTTTGACAAGGCAGAGAGCCGGATTCCAAACAGAGCTTAAACAGAAACCTCCAGCCCTGCTAACGAGGTTGCTCGCTAATTGAATCTCAACTGCCTCCCTAATAACACTGTCCCAATAGCTGGACGTGCATGCCAATATCTCGGTTTTATTACATAACATGGGGTGACCAGTATCCAAGAAATGTTCGGCAATAGCAGATCTACTTGGCTGTTGTAATCGTGTGTGCCGTTTATGTTCAGTACATCGGTCCTCCACGGTCCTGATAGTTTGACCAAAATATGCCATGCCGCAGCTACAAGGAAAGCGATATACACCCGCCTTACGCAGACCGAGATTATTCTTAACAGAACTCAAAAGCGCTCTAATTTTAGATGGAGGTCGGAAAACACATTTCACATCTGAAACGTCCCCTTAGAAAAATTATACACGAATGTGCTTAAACTGACACACAATATTTTTTAGCGCAACGCAATTTGACTTTCAATAATGCTACAAAAGAATGGCCCTGACTAACATTAACCTATACCTTTCACAAATCACTTACCTCACCAAAAATCTTCGTTACTCGAACTACTGCAATACAGCGAGCGCCACTACTGCCAGCTAAATAAAAGATTCAAACTACGGAAGTCACTAACTACTGATAGGCACAGTTAGCAAACGAAAAATTTTAATAGAGAACAAACAATGTATTTACCTTAATAGTCACAATATATATATCAGTTCATGACATCCATTCTTACAAATTTTAAAACTCCGCAATCTCTCTCCCCACGTCCACCACTGCTGGCGGCTCACCTCCAACTGCGCAACGCTACGCGCTTTTAGCATCCAGCTGCCCAACACTACAATGGCAGACAACAATGCAAACTAGCCACAGACTGCGCACAGCACAGCCAGTGATTTTTCATACAGAGCGCAATAAAAAAACCTAAACAGCCTAGTTACACATCGTATTTCCGTAAAATACGACCGATCTTGTTGGAAGTGTTTCCTACGTAAAGCAAAAAAGGCAGTAGACTTAGGTGTCGACTCAGAATTATCATCAATCACCCGATGGACATTTGGGCGATAGCGCAACGCACTTTCAATCTGTCTATCACTATAACCATTTTGACGAAATGTAACTTCAAGATGGGACAGCTCAGCTGGCAAAGTCTCAGTGTCAGAAACGACATGTGCCCTGTGTACCAAAGTACGAAGTACCCCTTTCACGCTGAGCCGGATGGTGACAACTATTAGCCTGTAAGTACAAGTCAGTGTGAGTACGTTTCCTGTAGACTGCATGTCCCAATGATCCATCACCCGTCCTCCTAACCAACACCTCAAGAAAGTGAAGGCAACCATCCTCTTCCACCTCCATCGTAAAACGAATGTTCGGGTAGATCGAGTTCAGATGTTCTAGAAAGACATTCAAATTCTCCCTACCATGAGGCCAAACAACAAAGGTATCGTCAACATGTATAAAGAAGCAGGCGGATTACAAAGGCGCCGACTCCAATGCACGTTCCTCGAAGTCTTCCATAAACAAATTTGCGATGGGTAGTCCGTTCTCTCCTGTGGTCGCAAATTTATTTTATTTATCGCAAACTTAATTGAAAGTTGTATACGCCAGGAGAAACTCAAGTCTCACATAGATTTGTAATGCTAAATGTGGTTGGTTTCGTAAAGATATTCTCATCGTTACATATTTACAGGTTAATCCCCACGATAATATGGAAGCAGCAACCAGCCGTCTATTAAGAACAGTTAACGCCTCTACCCGTATCGAGGCGTCACGTTTATTCTCAGTCTGGATGACGGCCTATCCGGGCGCGACCAGAGATCTGATGTAAAAAGAAACAGGAGTCATCCCACCAGGTGACACATTTCCACAGATCTATCGTCCAGTCTTGATGATGTGCCAACTGCAATCGTAACTGACGATGCCTTTGGGTCTACGCGGAAACAAGTACAGGTCGTCTGATCTGGTGCTCCATGTTCGACAATGTACAATGAACGGTGAGCTCCGAAACACTTGTGCCTTTACTAGCATTGCATTCTGTCCTCATATTTGTCACAATCCCCCCCGCCCCTCCTCCATAGTGCAAGACAGTGCGGGCAAGCTTCCGACCTCAATATTCTGTGATAAGGACGTGGACGTCCAACCCCTATTCGTGGTTTCGCCGTTCTTGAACCAACCTATATCTCTAACGTCGATCAGTTGTAGAATTTTGGAACAAGTATTATGTTCGAGTATAATGACTTTTCTGGAAACTAGAAATCTACTCTGTAGGAATCAGCATAGGTTTCGAAAAAGACGATCGTGTGAAACCCAGCTCGCGCTATTCGTCCACGAAACTCAGAGGGCCATAGACACGGGTTCACAGGTAGATGCCGTGTTTCTTGACTTCCGCAAGGCGTTCGATACAGTTCCCCACCGTCGTTTAATGAACAAAGTAAGAACATATGGACTATCAGACCAATTGTGTGATTGGATTGAAGATTTCCTAGATAACAAAACGCAGGAAGTCATTCTCAATGGAGAGAAGTCTTCCGAAGTAAGAGTGATATCAGGTGTGCCGCAGGGGAGTGTCGTAGGACCGTTGCTATTCACAATATGCATAAATGACCTTGTGGATGACAGCGGAAGTTCACTGAGGCTTTTGCGGATGATGCTGTGGTATATAGAGAGGTTGTAACAATGGAAAATTGTACTGAAATGCAGGAGGATCTGCACCGAATTGACACACGGTGCAGGGAATGGCAATTGAATCGCAATGTAGTCAAGTGTAATGCGCTGCGAATGCATAGAAAGAAAGATACCATAACATTTAGCTACAATATAGCAGGTCAGCAACTGGAAGCAGTTAATTCCATAAATTATCTGGGAGTACGCTTTAGGAGTGATTTCAAATGGAATGATCATACAAAGTTGATCGTCGGTAAAGCAGCTGCCAGACTGAGATTCATTGGAAGAATCCTAAAGAAATGCAATCCGAAAACAAAGGAAGTAGGTTACAGTGCGCTTGAATACTGCTCAGCAGTGTGGGATCTGTACCAGACAGGGTTGATAGAAGAGGTAGAGAAGATCCAACGGAGAGCAGCGCGCTTCGTAACAGGATCATTTAGTAATCGCGAAAGCGTTACGGAGCTGATAGATAAACTCCAGTGGAAGACTGTGCAGGAGAGACGCTCAGTAGCTCGGTACGGGCTTTTGTTGAAATTTCGAGAACATACCTTCACCGAGGACTCAAGCAGTATATTGCTCCCTCCCACATATATCTCGCGAAGAGACCATGAGGATAAAATCAGAGAGATTAGAGCCTACACAGAGGCATACCGACAATCCTTCTTTCCACGAACTATAAGAGACTGGAATAGAAGGGAGAACCGATAGAAGTACTCAGGGTACCCTCCGCCACACACCGTCAGGTGGTTTGCGAAGTATGTATGTATGTGTAGAGTAGAATTTCCATGAGAACAGCTGACCAGAGTTACCTCTCTGTAGAGAGTGGTTGTACAGAAACGAGTATTAGATTAAATTCTGTAATACGAAATGACCTAAGAGCCAAAAAACGGTAGTAGTATTTCTAAGTAATAGTTACTTTGAATTTTTCAAAGAGTAGATATTCGAAATAGAGTAACGCAAAGTAGTACAAAGGGAATCCAAGGAAGACATAACAGAGCTGCGATTTGTTTTGAATGTAATCTATAAACCAGAATTTTTAGGTCTCTTGAGTTTTTGTTTTCAGTGGCGGCGATTGTGTTCGCAGTTCTTCCGTGGAAGTCGGAAGTTTTGGATTAGAAGCCTAATTAAATTGCATTCTTTGAAATGGATTAGACATTAGAGTGGTGGGGAATAGATTATTTGGGGATAAATTCAGAGACAGCGTCAATTAGAGGTGACTGGGTGTACGATATTCAAGTGAATGGCGATTGTACGTGTTAAACGAAAAGCTACGATCGTATACTTACGATTGTGAAGAGATTTATTGACAATACGGTAACTTTTATGTTGAATTAGGACTTTATTCGCTGTATGCGAATTATCAAAGAGTTTTGGCACCGAAGATAGGTTGGACCTTACCACACTAGTATCTTTGCCGCTTGTTGTCAAGGTGATTCCGCTGATAAACGAGAATTGAAAAATAGTGCCCATTAAAAGACTAAACTTGTGCTGAACAGACATTGAAAGGATTCTAACCCATAATTAATATCGTGTCGTGAGAACTGGGAAGCATAGATATTGTAAGGCCTAGAGGCGTATTTATAATTTATCGGACATTAATGGTAAAGGACAATTTCATAGGAAAGCATGTATTCGGTGATTAGTACAAGAAAAAATGTAGTAGTGACTGACTGTTATCATACCGAAACAATACACACTAGGATCAACTCTCCTTTTATTGATTCCCCAGTGCTATCTCTCATTAATTTAAGAACTTAACTGTGTCAATAAAACAGAAATATACGACACATTCCCAGTGTTTACTTAATTCCATAATGAGCTAGTACATAGACAATAATATCTGTGAACATTCAAGGGTTATTGAAGGAAGCTGATAAACTTTTGCCGGCCGGGGTGGCCGAACGGTTCTAGGCGCTACAGTCGGGAACCGCGCGACCGCTACGGTCGCAGATTCGAACCCTGCCTCGAGCATGGATGTGTGTGATGTCCTTAGGTTAGTTAGAGTTATGTAGTTCTAAGTTCTAGGGGACTGATGACCTCAGATGTTAAGTCCCATAGCGCTCAGAGCCATTTTGCAGTCTCGTTTTCCTTCACGGATTACCAGAGTTTAAACAATTGTCCCGTGGTCTTCCTCAGATCTAGAGGTGACTGGTGCCTTTGTTCTGTGTTTCTTCTTAAGTATTTACTAGGCGTGATACCACTGCCCGAAAAACTCAATATGCAACAAAACATAAGAAAAGTCAAATGAATGGCGCTATCCTGTATCCCATCTCCTCTGAGATCACTGAAAGGGCAGGGGGCCACCATCAATTCCTCTACATGAATTATGTGTTGTTAAATTGTTGTACGAGACATTTAACTAGTATCACATAGCACTCCTTTTTGCCCCCAAAAACGACAGCTTCGAGTCTGGATATGGACTCAGCATGGTATGAAACTTGGGGAGCTGTCGTGACTCATAACTCACTTACTCGCTCAAGCTAGAGCGTTTTGACTAACGGTCCGTTCTGAGAGGACGCTGCAATCCGTTATCTGCCGCGGCGGCCGCCAAGCGGTAGTTACGAAATGCCTGCTGGCTGCGGAATTGCAGTGATCCCGACCACTGCAGAACCAGAATCAACATAGAATTGGGAGCAGAGTCGGGGAAATGAATGTTTGGGAGACGAGCAGTTTTGCGCTCTACACCGTCTGTGTGACAGGAGTCCACGTTCTAACGCGGGGATGGGGAAATGCGCCAATGGAGGGGCGGGCGCCGTGATTGTCCACGCTGCTTGCCTGCGGGCGCTATCAGCCAACTATTGCCATTCCACCTCTCTGCTAACACCGCTTGTTCGTTATCGATGCGCACGCTGCAAGACCTCGTGTCGTTAGTGTTGTCAGTGTCGACGTCTCTTTGGGGTCCCTGGTAGGACAAAATTAATGATAGGAAAATGGCTGAGGAGTAGTTAAGACCCTCAAAACGATATCCTATGAGTCCTACGCTTCAGGCCGCAATGGGAAGAAGATTCTTTTGCTATTGACACAAGAACCGGCCATCTGTGTATCTTTTCCAGAGTTAGTTAATTGGAGTGGAAGATGTGCAATGTAAAACGATGTTTTCTACTCCTTCATGAGCAAATCGCTATCAATTTGGATAGTAAGGAAAAGAAGGCCAAACTTCTCCAGATAAGACAGGAAACAAATGTTGCTATTATTTACAAAGTATGTGGTCTCAATTTTACAGGAAGAGAACCATCCATCCACAATGGTAGTGAACTGAGAGTGAGATATCGCACACCTCGTTCAGTGATGGAGAATTTGATGAAGAGTGTTTTATTTCTCCCGCTACAATTTTGTGCCCAGCGGCTCTTCCTGTTTTCGAAACAATTTCTTTTTCACGGAGAACAGGAAAACAGTTTGCAGACTCATAGAAGAAATGGCAAACGAAGTGGAAACTCAACTGAAAGGTAAGAATAAGACCTTTTTCTCTTTCGTGTTGGATGTAAGCACATATGTAATGGATGTCGCTCAGCTTGCGGTATTTGTGAGTGATGTTAGAGGAACTTTAGTGCCAATGCACGCCGGCCGGAGTGGCCGAGCGGTTCTAGGCGCTACAGTCTAGAACCGCACGACCGCTACGGTCGCAGGTTCGAATCCTGCCTCGGGCATGGATGTGTGTGATGGCCTTAGGTTAGTTAGGTTTAATTAGTTCTAAGGTCTAGGGGACTGATGACCTCAGAAGTTAAGTCCCATAGTGCTCAGAGGCATTTGAACCGTTTGAAGCCAATGCACGATACAACGACGGGCGACGACAGTTTCTTGCTTAGGAAATATTACTAACAAATATGACCCTTGTTGGTATAACTTTCGTTGATTGCGACAGGTGGAGCTTCTGCAGTTACCGTCGGAGGTTCGAGGCCTCCCACGGACGGGGGTGTATATGTTGTCTTTAGCGGAAGTTAGGTTAAGTTAGATTAAGTAGTGTAAAAGCTAAGGAAACGATAACTTCAGCAGTTTGGTCCCATAGGACTTACCACAAATTTTTAATTTCCATTCCTGCAATGTGATACCATAATGAGGTGTAGCTGCTCCGATAATGAACAACTGAAAGAAGTTAGTATCCAGCAGGAAATACCAGGGTGTCCTAAATCGTGTTAATCTGCTGTCAAAATGTCCCAAAATATGTGGCGCCATGGATGTTGTAAAAACAGTTTATTAACTGAGGTCGCACAGTTTGGGGCATCAGCAATTTAAATCCTGCGTGGGTAAGCTGGAGTCTGATTATGGCGAAGTGCTGCATGTTTCTGAAGTACGCTAGTTGTGTTGAGGTATCCACCTCCGTAGCGTACGGGTAGCGTTTCCGCTTCCCACGCAGGGGGCCCGGATCGATTCCCGGCAGGTGACTGGGTGTTGTGTGTCCATCATCATTGACCGGCAAGTCGCCGATGTGGCGTGAACTTTGAAAAGAACTTGCAATACGGCGGCGGAACTCCTCCGCATGGGGCCTTCCGGCCAGCAATGCCATCCGATCATTTCATTTCCATTTAGTGTTGAGGTGCTGTTTTAGAAGTTTTTTAAACTGGCATTAAGACGTAAAGTGTTATAAGACGAGATGGAGCGTTAAAGTGTGCACACTAGCGTAAATGCACTTGCCTCTCTTCACGACAGCAGTTAGCTGTTATTACTTCTGCATTAGATAGCACTTCTGCGTAACAGAGCACTTGTCTTTAAGGCCACATTTCAGAAAATACTATACACACGTTATATTGTGTCGTAAGTATTCATTGCATTGTGATCCTTTAATATTTACGACAATGTAAAGAATACAAACGTGACTGCAAACTCTAGAGTGAGCTGTTAATCGTGTGCTACCGGCAGCCTTCCGTCCTGTTCATGAGTTAAATACTATGCGAGCTGCGCGTGCAGCGTGGCCCGCACTGCAATACAAATGGCCACGGCAAAGGTCTTGCAGGATACGGCGGTTAATGCGCAGTGACGAGTTATCTTCCAAAGCGCTAGCCGAGTTCATTCGTTCGTTCGGAAGGGGAGGCCGATACTGTTTGCCACCTTTCGACCCGTCGCCGATGATAACATCGAGGCGTGCACGTTGCAAACTTTCTCAAACGATTTAACAGAAACTATTCACAAAAAAATTATTTTTGATTCACTTACAGCCTTATATGTCAGGTTCATTAACATATACGCATCACTTCGTTAACGGTCATAGTTATTGTTACATTTATGTGAAAGTAAGACACTACGCGGAATTCGGCAAAGCGTGCAATCAAAACTAGTGGTCGCTATGATTATGCGTTTGGTGCACATTACATAATATGTTGCTGCGTATGAAACCTAGCTAAAATATTGAATTTTTCTTTAGACATCTGTCTGTCAGCAGTCTCGAGAAAACTGATCTGACGTAGCACACTCATTTGCGATCGCGCCGTGCCAGCGATAAGGGCAGAGTGAAATATCCACAACATGCCTCATATTTCATAAACGGTTTCATATATCGAAATGTGATTTTGGCCAATGATAGCACGCAAAAAGGAGAGTATTTTACAGTATCGTTATTATGTGTCGTGTTATTCCAATAACTGCAGACATTTTCAGTGTAACAATGTAATTTTTAAGGGCCATCGATAGCTGCTGAAACGAGAAATGCTATGGATTTTGGAAGAACATATGTGAAGACATTACACGTTTTTTTGTACCTAGCTACTGATTTTACTTTTCCCTCAGTTTCTCACTTAATGAACTTAAAGAACCACTATTTCAGAATTCTCTCGCAACTGCATCTGCACAACATGTTAGTGAATAAGTAAATTCCACTGTGTTATGGTAAAAGAAGCAAATTTTGACATGCCCATAAGAGAAATATGTAGGTTTTACTTAAAATTCCCCACTCTTGACGCTTCTCTGGAAGTTACAAATGGTGGACAGGCGAAAATAAATCACTGCATATTCGGTTGAATTCTTTTTACACTACTGGCCACTAAAATTGCTACACCAAGAAGAAATGCAGATGATAAACGCGTATTCAATGGACAAATATATTATACTAGAACTGACATGTGATACATTTACACGCAATTTGGGTGCATAGATCCTGAGAAATCAGTGCCGAGAACAACCACTTCTGGCCGTAATAGCGGCCTTGATACGCCTGGGCATTGTCAAACAAAGCTTGGATGGCGTGTACAGGTACAGCTGCCCGTGCAGCTTCTATACGATACCACAGTTCATAAACAGTAGTGGCTGGCGTATTGTGACGAGCCAGTTGCTCCTGCTGAAATGTAGGGTTTCGCAGGGATCGAATGAAGGGTAGAGCCACGGGTCGTAACACATCTGAAACGTAACGTCCACTGTTCAAAGTGCCGTGACTGTCAACAAGAGGTGTAACAAGAGATGTAACCAATAGCACCCCATAGCATCACTCCGGGTGATACGCTAGTATGGCGATGACTAATACACACTTCGAATGTGCGTTCACCGCGATGTCGCCAAGCACGGATGCGACCATCACGATGCTGTAAACAGGACCTGGATTCATCCGAAAAAAATGACGTTTTGCCATTCGTGCACCCAGGTTCGTCGTTGAGTACACCATAGCAGGCGCTCCTGTCTGTGATGCAGCGTCAAGGGTAACCGCAGCCATGGTCTCCGAGCGTATAGTCCATGTTGCTGCAAACGTCGTCGAACTGTTCCTACAGATGGTTGTTGTCTTGCAAACGTCCCAATCTGTTGACTCAGGGATCGAGACATGGCTGCACGTTCCGTTACAGCCATGGGGTGGGGTTGCGCAGAAAGTGTCGCCGCTTCTTTCGCAAAGCTGCTCGTTTTTGGAGTATCACCTGCGACCAGCTTTTCGAAAGAAGTGGCGACAATTTCTGCGCAACATACCCATCATGTTGCACGATAATGCGCGGGAAAATACAGCGCAAACTGTGGCTGCTCTGTTCGGTCGATGGGACTGGGAAGTACTGTACCATCCACCATACTCCCCGGACTTTAGTCCTTGTTACTTTGATTTGATTCCGAAGATGAAGGAACCACTTCGTAGCATTCGCTTCGGAACTGTTCCACAGATTCGACAGGCAGTAGATCGCTCTATTCACACCATCAACAGAACAGACTCTGTTAACGGTATACTACGCCTTCCACATCGCTGGCAACGGGTTCTACACAACTCTGGTGACTACTCTGAAGGACAGTAACAGGTGTAAACATGTCACTCTTTTGTATCGGCAGTGAATGAATAGTTGCCACTATTTATGTTCCAGTCCTCGTATCTAACAGCTAATGCTTGCAGGGTGCTGACAAGTATAACAGACATACGAATGAGAAAGAAAATGAAAGGTGTGTTAGATGAGGTTTAGTAAGGAAAGACATCAGATAGACACTTCTGACGTTGTCCTGGTAACAACGACAAGTCTTAAGAAAAATCCAGACACCTTTTTTAGAATTTGTCGACCTAAAAACAGCGTTCAACAGTGTAAAATGCTTGAAATTCTGAGGAAAATAGGTCTAAGTTACAGGGAAAGACAAAAAGAATGTAAGCCGTCTTTCTCCCATAATGCTCACTCTGTACATAAAAGAGGCAGTAACGGAAATAAAACAGAGATTCAGGAGCATTCAAGGAGAAGGGAGCTCACTGAAAAGTTCACTAATGCCACTGCTGACCACAAAGAAAGTGAGGAAGAATTACACGACCTTCCGAATGGAATGAACAGTCCAGTGAGCACGGTGTACGCACAGACTGCAAACCAAACAAAAACGAAAGTAATGAGGAATAGCAGAAATGAGGTTAGCGTTAAACTTAACATCAAAATTGAGAACCACGGAGTAGATGAAGTGATGGAATTCCATTACCTTGGAATCTAAATAATGCATGATGGTCCAAGTAAGGGAGATATAAGAAGCAGAGTAGCACAAGAAAAGAGAACGTTACTTGCTGAAACAAGACTACTAGTTTCAAACACAGGCTTTAATTTGAGTAAGAAATTTCTCGGAATGTACGCTTGGAGCACAGAGTTGTATGGTAGTGAATCGTGGACTATCAGGAAACCTGAAGATAATCGAAGCGTTTGAGATGTGATGCTATAAAAGGATCTCTGTAATAATGTGGTCTGATAAGATAAGAAATGAGAAACATCTCTGCAGAATAGGCGATGGAAGGAATTTGTGGAAAATGCTGACAAGATCAAAGGACAGAATGATAGGAATTGTGTTAAGATGTGAAGGAATAACTTACCTGGTGCTAGAGGCACATATAGATGGAAAAGCTGTAACGTCCCTTCAAACCAGTCAGGTGACTGATGACAAATTATACGTATAAACCATATCAGTCAGTCGGATAAAGGGGAGCGTGGTATAATTTAAAGCAGGATAGAACTACAGTGCAGCTTCACGGCTTCTTATACACAAACCAATTACAGTGATGGACTAGACGTCAAGCGCTAGCGAAAAAGTCTCGGACCGAGAAGGCAGAAAATTTTCGGATTTATAGTTTTGCATCCAATGAGGCACTAAGCCAAACTCAGCAAATTACCCGAAGTAATGAGCCATAAAGCAAAATTTTGTTTCCAGTATAAACATATACGCAACAGAACTGAAAACAGTTATTTTCTCGCTAAGACAGTGGTCTGAAAAGAGACCAGAAGATGTCTTTCAACAAAAGTGAAACAAGAGTACCAGTCACATCAAGTCAAGTGAAGCAGAGGGAAGCCTGTGAGATTACGGCTGAGTATTAAGCATACCCCTGTGATGCTAACGAGATCTGAACCCAGTGAGCTATACAGTGAAGAGACCGCTGAACATGGGCAGGGAAGGGAGAAGAAGGTTGTTACATTATGTTACATTATGTGTTGTTACATTATGTATGCCTGTGACGACAACGTACATGAGGTCGAGAGGTCAGGACCTGGTCATCTAGGACAGAACAGGAAATTAGGCACAAATAAAGAGAATATATTTCAATGTACGGCTTACAAAGGACGCGCCTACGGTCGGAAGTTACACAGGTGTAGGCCAGTCTAGGAGGGCGAACAGTTTTACGACTCACTTGCAGTTGTGCGCCGGTCGGAGTGGCCGAGCGGTTCTAGGTGCTTCAGTCTGGAACCGCGCGACCGCTACGGTCGCACGTTCGAATCCTGCCTCGGGCATGGATGTGTGTCATGTCCTTAGTTTAGTTAGGTTTAAGTAGTTCTAAGTTGTAAGGGACTGATGACGTCAGAAGTTAAGTCCCATAGTACTCAGAGCCATTTTTTTTTCAGTTGTGCCCCTCCGGTTGTCACGCTCCCACCATCAGCCAACGGGTCTAGCTTACAAACTTGCATATGTGTGAAACAGAAGCAAAAGAAGTATGCAGATGGCAGTGCGATGTTTTCTGAAGACTCTGACTCTGAAGCTGACTGCGATTCATAGTATCTGACGAAAACGATCTGTCAATGGTAGACACTACATAAACTCAGAAATATCCGAAACCGAACTGGATAGGAATATTTTATATGAACTCAATTTTTATGGCCAACGGCCTTAGCGCAGCGGTAACACCGGTTCCTGTCAGATCGCCGAAGTTAAGCACAGTTCGGCTGGGCTAGCACTTGTATGGGTGACCATCCGGTATGCCGAGCGCTGTTGGCAAGCGGGATGCACTCAGCCCTTGTGAGGCAAACTGAGGAGCTACTTGACTGAGAAGTAGCGGCTCTGGTCTCGTAAACTGACATACGGCTGGGAGAGCTGTGTGCTGAACACACGCCCCTCCATATCCGCATCCAGTGACGTCTGAGGCTGACACGGCGGCCGGTCGGATCCGTTGGGCCTTCATGGTCTGTTCGGATGTTTTTTTTTTCTTCAATTTTGATGATATTGGCCAGATACGATAAACACGGAATGCGACTTTGAAATTGAATAAAAAATTCAAATCTTTGATATTCAACATTTCCTTTATTAAATAATTTCCAGTATTGACCAGTGGCTTCACAGACGTCAGAAAAAAAAAAAAACGATATTTGCCCCATAGGTGAATCTTCCAACTCCCTGACCATCTTCCAAAGCGGATGTTTCCCAGGACGCATTGAAAAACGATATTCCTATCTGCGTGTGAAAGTATTACTACCTGACTGCGTAGTACCGCACTCAACATCTACCACAATATTAGGCACTGCAATTACGAAGTGTTTGTTTGCCTAAGTACGTCAATGTGCAACAATTCAGACCTGTAATTTCTCATCCTCGGTTCTTTAAAGAATCGAACTCCCATATGCACAGCAGCTTCGAACGACTGATTACTATACAAATGAATTAATGTGTTTAATATTTAACTTTAAGCGTTTAAGCGAAAAAAAGCTTAGAAAAAAAACTTTCTTGAAAGTATAATGCGAATAATTTGCGATGCGTTTTAAGCAACAGCTAGTTTTTCATGGATCTCAACGTTTATGACTTCCTATCTCCTGAGCTATGTGCTAACAGTTATATAATTTTGCAGGGACATTCAGTGGATACTGTCTATAAAATACTATGCTGCGAATAGAGTTAGCAGTAAAGGAATAATTAAATAAAACTACAGGCCCGACACTCAAATTTTACTGCACGAACATCGAGAATATAGTAGACGATAAACTTTTTTCCTTTCATTATTTATTGGGAATGTCACGGAGAAAAAGTTTCGTAAAGGTATGAAATTATGTGCAAAGTCTGTTGGTAGTCGCTAAGTGAACTCATTCTCGAATACTGGATGAATGAATTTTGGGCAATTTACACTCCACGACTTACGCTACCTGAAGACATACAGAATTTCTAATTGTAACTCTTTTCTTACCGCGTTAAACCTCTAACATAAATTTAAATCTATTATTGAGTAGACTGTGTCGGTTTTTAACTCTGGTCATAATCATACTGAATACTGAAAAATTGTTCAAATGGCTCTGAGCACTATGGGACTTAACAGCTGAGGTCATCAGTTCCCTAGAACTTAGAACTACTTAAACCTAACTAACCAAAGGACATCACACACATCCATGCCCGAGGCAGGATTCGAACCTGCGACCGTAGCGGTCGCGCGGTTCCCGACTGTAGCGCCTAGAACCGCTCCGCCACTCCGGCCGGCCTGAATACTGAAAATAACATTTTTGTTGTCCTTGGGAGCCGCTAGACAAACAACTTGCAACTGGAGCCGAGCATAATTGAACCATGAGCCGGTTTAGCCATTTAATAATATAGTCACTTGTACTTAACGATACCAGAACTAAAATTATACAATTTCATAGCATCTAACAGAAGTTTCATCATAGATCTTCTACGTCACTATCTCTTTGCGCTTCAAATTTTATACTGAAGTATTTCTATAAATTGCAAGTCGTTTTAGTTTACATCAGTGACTTTATTATACAAAAACTGTGTACACTGATACGCTATCAATACTTCGACAGGCCATACTTAATGCTAATCTCATTCACAATATCAAGTAATGTACGGATTAAACAGTATACATTAATACTTCACATTGGTTTACTCACTCTTAGCTCAACACAGAAAAAACGTACTTAATTTATAGGTGACTGCAGGCTTTCTTCGCATATTATCTTCAGGCGAAGATAATGAGTACGAAACTTCGGCTGAAGATGATGGGTACGAGACTCATGGAAACGTTGCGACCATAAGACGTCGGCTAATCACCCGAGAAGATTTTATCAACGTACTTAATTTACTCACAAACAACGAAATTTTCACAGAATCGAGAGAAACACTTTATCTTTCAAGTAACTGTATGCAGATAAGCCATTCTTGTTTTATGTCTGTCCTTGTCATTTTCATGTATTTGTGTATGTGAGTGTCCACATGGCCGGTGATAGACCACGGTAAGCCGGAAGCGAATAGGTCCGACAAAAACATCAGCCTAGCATTTAATTATTTTAATGAAGATGAGGCAAACTAAAGGCGTGGCATTTCTGAGAGATAATTTTCGACACGGAGAGATCAACAGTAGTATTGCAAGACGAACAGTTATACTAGCACTCAGCGTTTTAAATGTTTTATTTGCTACAAACAGTGAAGCAGTAGAATTAGGACTGACAGTCACTGTCAGTGGCTTACATCACAGGTGTTCGAGCGTATGAGAACAGAATTGCAGTGTGCACAGGCAATCATATAGCTGCAGAACATGACGTTACCATAGTCAGTTACTAATGAGTAGTTAGTTAATTATTGAACCGTTTTAAAGAGAAATGAAATTTATGCACAGCTTGACTAGAAGAAGGCATCGGTTAAGTGGACGCTTCCTCAGTTATCGATGCATTTGGTGAACTACGAAGAGTGTGTGTGTGTGTGTGTCTTGATGGGTGGGTAGGTGGGTGGGAGAGCGGGGGGTGGGGTGGAGGGTAATGATTGTAGATGCAGACCAAGGCTTAACTGCAGTAAACACGTTTCAAAAGATAATAAATATAGGTGCAATAGTTGTGGAAAGATGAAGAGACTTGCAGAGGATAGAGTAGCGTCGAGCCAGCCTGCGGACTGAAGGCCACAAGAACACGCTCAACAGAACACGGGCAACGGCCAAATGTCTGCGAATGAAAGCCAGTGTTCTGCGCTGTTCGTGTTTAATGTTGGAGTGTAGCCAGCAGGATACGGATACTGCCATGGTCAGCATGTACGCATAACAGGAGCGAACTATCGTGTTTATACAAAAGAAAAAATTCAGGAGTACATTTCAATACGTATTCTTCGATAACTATTCTAAACTCCGGTAAAAGAATGTATCGTATAACATTATATGTATTGCAGACAACTTATTACTGGTTAAAATATGTACATGCAGGAATAACCTATGAAATATAAATCATTCCAGTAAATTGGATGCATAATGAGCTTTGTAAAGTAGAATTATATTGCGAAAACAAACTATTTCATCAACCTCTGCAACCTTGCATCTTACATCGATGGTCATTCAAGTGAGAAATATCTCATGTTCACTGCAGTTTCCGTTTATGAAATACTTGGCCTTGCTGGTACCGGTAGAACTCTGTCAACTCCAGCATATCTACAGTCGCCGACGAAGTTGGTTTACTTGGTTTTTAACTCAATTTTTCTTGAGTTGAAGGTGGGTCCTGTAAGATTTTATTGTGCTTGTGCTTCCTTACAGTTCCGTATGAGCGTGGTATAACACAGCAGATGGAACACAAGAAACAAACTGTATGCATTTAGCTACAGATATACACAATGTGATCAAAAGTATCCGGACACCTGGCTGAAAATGACTAAGAAGTTCGTGGCGCCCTCCATCGGTAATACTGAAATTCAGTATGATGTTCTCTCACACTTAGCCTTGGTGACAGCTTCCACTCTCGCAGGCATACGTTCAATGAGGTGCTTGGAGAATGGCAGCCCATCTTCACAGAGTGCTGCACTGGCGAGAGGTATCGATGTCGGTCGGTGAGGCCTGGCACGAAGTCGGTGTTCCATAACGTCCCAAAGGTGTCCTATAGGATTCAGGTCAGGACTGTGTGAAGGCCAATCCATTACAGGGATGTTATTGTCATGTAACCACTTCGCCACAGGCGGTGCATTATGAGCAGGTGCTCGATCGTGTTGAAAGATGGAATCGCCATCCCCGAATTGCTCAACAGTGGGAAGCAAGAAGGTGCTTAAAACATCAATGTTGGCCCGTGCTGTGATAGAGCCACGCAAGACAACAACGGGTGCAAGCCCTCTCCATGAAAAACACGACCACACCATAACACCACCGCCTCCGAATTTTACTGTTGGCACTACACAAGCTGGCAGATGAGGTTCACCGGGCATTCGCCATACCCACACCGTGCCATCAGATCGCCACATTGTGTACCGTCATTCGTCACTCCACACAACGTTTTTCCACCGTTCAATCGTCCAATGTTTACGCTCCTTGCACCAAGCGAGGCATTGTTTGGCATTTACCGCGTGATGTGTGCCCTAACTGTCATAGCATTTGCATTGAATCCTGATACAGTCTGGGATTCCTGTGTGATGGTCTTGATGGATATCTGCCTATTACACATTACGACCCTCTTCAACTGTCGGCGGTCTCTATCGGTCAACAGACGGAGTCGGCCTGTACGCTTTTGTGCTGTACGTGTCCCTTTACGTTTCCACTTCACTATCACATCGCAAACAGGAGGCCTAGGAATGTTTAGGAGTGTGGAGATCTCGCGTGCAGACGTATGACACAAGTGGCACCCAGTCTAACCACGTTCGAAGTCCTTGAGTTCCGCGGAGCACCACATTCTGCTCTCTCACGATATTACTGACGCCGCTGATACGGAGTCCCTGGCAGTAAGTGGCTGCACAATGCACCTAATATGAAAAATGTATGTTTTTATGGGTGTCTGGATAGTAGCAGTCGCGAACAGCCACAACAAGATTTTAGCAATACTGACAAGACTGCCGGAAACTGTCAGCGAATTCTTCTTTTGAAATCTGTCAAAGCGTTAATGGCAGATGTCCTTCGCTGTCCGGTCTGCCTGCGTTTCAGAATTTCGTTGCGGTGGGGAGGGGGAGGCCACGAAAAGCATTTGAAGGCTACGAACGTGCGTTGTACCGTGGATGTTGCGTAACAGTTTAGGTGGCGGTCAGCCAGCAAAGTCGCAGCGACCGTGTGGCCGTTCTCGAACTGCAGATTCCGCTTTACAGTCCTGCACAGGTGTGGCCGAACACTGTATGGATGTGGCACGCGCATCTAAACTGCCTAGTGCGACACGGCCTTGACATTTTGCTTTCAGGTAACAATCCATGGTGAAACAATCCGTTGCAGTATGAAATTGCGATAATTGTTGTGAGTAAAAAAATGGAGACTGAAGTTTATCGAAACGTCGGCGTAGAAGTCACTATGGACGAAGCTGAAGATCAGACTGGGGAAGGAAATCAGCAATGTCCTGTTTAAATGAACCATCCCGGCACTTGTCTTAAAAGATTCAAGGAAACCACGGAAAACCTAAATCAGGATAGCAGGAAGGAGATGTGAACAGCTGTCCTCCAGAATACGAATCCAGTGTCTAATCTCTGTACCGTTTCGCTCGGAGGAGCTAACGTTGCCTTGAGCTTGGATTACTGAGGAGACTCTTTCTGGGTCGTAAGGAAACAGATGAAAACCATTAAACTGGCTGTAGCTTCGGTTCGTCGGTATCAACGTTTTCTTGATTCCAGACCATGAGGGGCTCCTTCTGGAACGAAAGGAAGACGCTGAATGTATTGCTTATGTGATTTTGTAACATACAGGGTGAAAAGTATTTAAACCGACAAACTCTGGGAGGTTGTAGGGGACATCAAAGCAAATACTTTGTCATTTTTTCCTATGACGAGTATTTAAACCGGTGAGGCCGTATTACGCTCTTCAGTTGTCAGAGGCCGATTACGACCTTCAGTTGTTAGAGGGCGTATTACACTCTCCAGTTGTAGGCAACTGCTGTCCACTAGTGTAGCAGTGCACTGTCTCTGTTTACTAATGGCGAGATACACCTGGAGTGAGTACACTGACATGCTTCGTGCGTACTACGTGGCGCACCACAACGGACGAGCTGCACAGCGGGTTTATCAACAACAATATCCTAATCGCCGTACGCCGCATCATGCGACCTTTGCTGTACCAACGTCCGCGTGAGGCCGGGTCATTTAGCAGATTACCTGGAGAGCGACGCCGTCGCACGGTAAGAACGTTGCAATTTGAGGAAGTTGTCTTGCAGCGTGTGGAGCGGGACCCTTCAATCAGCACTCGTGCAGCTGCACGTAACATGGGACGAATCAGGCGAATGTAAGAACAGTCCTTCAAGAGCAAATGTTACGTCCATTTCACTTACAGCGTGTCCACAACTTGGAACCAGTTGATTATCCACCCACAGCACAGTTCTCGCAGTGGTACCTGGGACACTGTGAAATGCATCCTACAGTTCCATCCTCTGTGTTGTTTACCGATGAAGCAACGTTCGGGCGTGATTGAGTCTCAAACATGCACAATTCGCATGTTTGGAGTCAGGATAGCCCACATGTCTCAGTTACTAGCGCTCATCAAGTGCGGTTCTTCGTTAATGTGTGGGTCGTTGTTGTTGGGGACTGTTTAACTGGGCCGTTTCTGCTACCTAGCCCATTAAATTGCAGGCACTACTACACTTCTGGCGCCAGAGCATTGCCAGAACTGCTGGAAGACGTGCCGCTCCCTACAAGACAATGCATGTGATTCCAACATGATGGGGCGCCGGCACATTTAAGTCGAGGCGTGCGTCGATTCCTGGACCGACGGTTCCCAGAAAAGTGGATTGGCAGAGGTGGTGCTGTACCATGGCCTGCTAGATCCCCAGATATGTCCCCTCTGGACTTTTCTGTTGGTTTAATTAATTTGTCGCCAGATAAATCTTCCTCTACCGGTTTAAATATTCCTCATAGGAAAAAATGACATTAGGGGAAAATATTTGTTTTGATGTCCCCTGCAACCTCCCAGAGTTTGTTGGTTTAAATACTTTTCACCCTGTATATTGAGAGTCATCAACCCTCTCTTCTGTCACTTCCGTTCAGTTTTAAACACTTGTAACGACAGATCGCTAGACTGCTTCCTTTGGTGCAGACATCCACTGGACTAGTGAGTGTCCTCCATACCACGAACAAAGGGCGAAGGGTAAACAGCGCTGACACCTCGATTCTGCCCAACTGAAGGGAGCTGTGAAGACCGAAAAAGGCCTCACCGCAATGCCAAATGGCGTGTTGCGCTGTAGCGAGCACTTCCAGGAAGGAACGAGCATCGGTGACTCAGACAGAGCCTTCGCTTGCCCTTGGGCCGCACATTCGGTCTGCGTGAAGTTTGGCACTGCTCGAACTCATTATTGGTAGTTTTCATAATTCCATTAAAGTACACTAGCGTAAGGCGCGGTACACACAAGGTGATACGATATGTGATACATCACACTGCAATAAAGATCACGTGGTGCGACTCTTGCCGGTGCGACACTTGTGTTCCCACAGGGATGATACGAACGAAATGTCACGCCATGTGATCTGCGCTACGACAAACAACGAGACAGCACAAATCAAGTTCCTGAGTCATGGTTCGAGCTGATAACGAAGACAGCGGCTATGTCCACCAAGTTCAGTTGATCTTGTTCTCTCCTGCTGCTGCTCGACCAGACCGCTGCTCGATCAGGAGCAGTGATCTGGTAACATTAAGTAGAGAAAAACAAGTGCATTAATATACACTGTAAACAGACTGTATGTAAAATATGAACAACGATAGGAAGATTTTTCTGTTTAGCAAAAGTGACAAAAAGCAGATTTCAGAGTACCTGATGGCTCAACACAAAAGTTTTGTCTCAAGTACAGATAGTGTTGAGGATCAGTGGACAACGTTCAAAACCATCGTGCAATATGCGTTAGCTGGGGATGTGCCAAGCAAGATCGTAAGAGATGGAAAAGAGCCACCGTGGTACAACAACCGAGTTAGAAAACTGCTTCGGAAGCAAACGGGAACTTCACAGCAAACATAAACATAGCCAAAGCCTTACAGAAAAACAAAAATTACGCGAAGCGAAATTTAGTGTGAGGAGGGCTATGCGAGAGGTGTTCAAAGAATTCAAAAGTAAAGTTCTATGTACTGACTTGGCAGAAAATCCTAAAAAATTTTGGTATTAAGTCAAAGCGGTAGGTGGATCAAAACAAAATGTCCAAACACTCTGTGACCAAAATGGTACTGAAACAGAGGATGACAGACTAAGGCCGAAATAGTAAATGTCTTTTTCCAAAGCTGTTTCACAGAGGAAGTCTGTACTGCAGTTCCTTCTCTAGATTGTCGCACAGATGACAAAATGGTAGCTATCGAAATAGACGACAGAGGGCTAGAGAAACAATTAAAATCGCTCAAAAGAGGAAAGGCCGCTGGACCTGATGGAATACCAGTTCGATTTTACACAGAGTACGCGAAGGAACTTGCCCCCCTTTTTGCAGCGGTGTACCGTAGGTCTCCAGGAGAGCTGGCGTTCCAAAGGATTGTAGAAGGGCACAGGTCATCCCCGTTTACAAGAAGGGACGTCGAACAGATGTGCAGAACTATAGACCTATATCTCTAACGTCTATCAGTTGTAGAATTTTGGAACACGTATTATGTTCGAGTATAATGACTTTTCTGGAGACTAGAAATCTACTCTGGAGGAATCAGCATGGGTTTCGAAAAAGACGGTCGTGTGAAACCCAGCTCGCGCTATTCGTCCACGAGACTCAGAGGGCCATAGACACGGGTTCACAGGTAGATGCCGTGTTTCTTAACTTCCGCAAAGCGTTCGATACAGTTCCCCACAGTCGTTTAATGAACAAAGTAAGAGAATATGGACTATCAGACCAATTGTGTGATTGGATTGAAGAGTTCCTAGATAACAGAACGCAGCATGTCATTCTCAATGGAGAGAAGTCTTCCGAAGTAAGAGTGATTTCAGGTGTGCCGCAGGGGAGTGTCGTAGGACGGTTGCTATTCACAATATACATAAATTATCTTGTGGATGACATCGCAAGTTCACTGAGGCTTTTTGCGGATGATGCTGTGGTATATAGAGAGGTTGTAACAACGGAAAATTGTACTGAAATGCAGGAGGATCTGCACCGAATTGACTCACGGTGCAGGGAATGGCAATTGAATCTTAATTTAGTCAAGTGTAATGTGCTCCGAATACATAGAAAGATAGATCCCTTATCATTTAGCTACAAAATAGCAGGTCAGCAACTGGAAGCAGTTAATTCCATAAATTATCTGGGAGTACGCATTAGGAGTGATTTAAAATGGAATGATCATACAAAGTTGATCGTCGGCAAAGCAGATGCCAGACTGAGATTCATTGGAAGAATCCTAAAGAAATGTAATCCGAAAACAAAGGAAGTAGGTTACAGTACGCTTGTTCGCCCACTGTCTGAATACTGCTCAGCAGTGTGGGATCCGTGCCAGATAGGTTTGATAGAAGAGATAGAGAAGATCCAACGGAGAGCAGCGCGCTTCGTTACAGGATCATTTAGTAATCGCGAATGCGTTACAGAGATGACAGATAAACTCCAGTGGAAGACTCTGCAGGAGAGACGCTCAGTAGCTCGGTACGGGCTTTTGTTAAAGTTTCGAGAACAAACCTTCACCGAAGAGTCAAGCAGTATATTGCTCCCTCCTTCGTATATCTCGCGAAGAGACCATGCGGATAAAATCAGAGAGATTAGAGCCCACACAGAAGCATACTGCCACTCCTTCCTTCCAAGAACAATACGAGACTGGAATAGATGGGAGAACCGATAGAGGTACTCAAGGTCCCCTCCGCCACACACCGTCAGGTGGCTTGCGGAGTATGGATGTAGATGTAGATATGTGGTGTCTGTTCTTTCAGACACGTCCAACAGAACAGACATCACGCATTCATATAATAAATTCGTCTAGGTGGGCAATGGATCCAGCTTCCAGCTTCTTCAGTGCGGATACACAAATACCTCCGACCCCCTGTGGGAATCTCAAAGTAGTGAGCGTGGAGTAAATGGACATGTAATGTTGACAGGTGGCGATAGGTGAGAATGTGGGTAGGCCGTGAGGTGTGCCAAGGTAGTCTACACAGTTGCAATAACACTGTGTCCCAGATGGCGCAGGGGTTAACGCACCTGCCTAGTAAGTACTCTTAGCGCTGAAAGTAAGAACTAGCACGGTTCGTCAATGAAGTAAATTTTTGGAAGGCAGCATTCGCGGTAGCTCAGCGTGTTCGGTCAGAGGGCCGGTTGTCTTCTGTAATAAAAAAAACTGAGTAAAGGAATCAACGATCAACTTGAACTGATGTCATGTGACGTCCGCCCATACAGTCTGCTACACAGTTTCACTCGTTGCCGCTGATTGAGCACAATGTCCTGATGCAACTGACATCAGTAATCCCTTCCCTTTCTCCCCACCCCCAACTTCAATTTACAAAGAATACTTAATTTTTTCTCGAATTTCCCACTCCCAACTGCTTTTCTGTGTTTTTTTTTTTCAACCAAGCTGCTCCAGGAGCCAAAAAAAAAAAAGTTCACAGCTCCAGGGACAAGGCAGTAATGCCTTCTGCAAGTTGGTATCTGTGCTTTTTGCACCCTCCAAATACTTCCAAGAGAACTCTCCTGTTTCTGCAGGTTCTTATCTCGTGTGTGCACAGTGAGGAGGACCTAAGATTCTATATCAACAAATGAAAGAAACATCTATTCATAGATATGACAAACAAAATGTTTGAAGCAGTAAAATGTGGTTCACATGTTTCTAATGGCTCTGAGCACTATGGGACTTAACATCTGAGGTCATCAGTTTCCTAGAACTTAGAACGACTTGAACCTAAGTAACCTAAGGACATCACACACATCCATGCCCGAGACAGGTTTCGAACCTGCGACCGTAGCAGTTCCGGACTGAAGCGCCTGGAATAGCTCGACCCTCGCGGCCGGCCAAAACAATACTTACATTTACTTTTTTGTCGCATTTCCAACTCTGCTCTCTCAAACTGCAACTGATCCCTCAAGACGTGGATTGCCCCCCAGTGGTTCAGCGCCAACTGAAAACTTCTAAACGACTTTTCCTCCATTGTAGCCTGACTTCACTGCTGAGTCAGAGATTTCTCACCTCGTGTGCTGAATCAGGGCTTGCATAAGCATATTCCCAGAAAACGCCAGTTTCCCATAAAAAAGAAATGTGGGAAACAGATAGATCCAAACAACATGAGAGACTTCTAAGAGACAAGCAAAGGGCAAGCTAGAGCCTTGTTCCCACAGCTTTCTGCTAAGGTTTATTTCCAAATAGCAAAAATCGCTCTCCATGAAGAGAGGCTGTTCTTGCATTAAATTAAGAAAGACCATTTCAAGCCAGTTTCTATAACATTAACATTTATTTGCATATGCAAACCATAATGAAATCATGTTTCCACACAAAGAATTCAAGAGAGAGAATGACTGCATCATGATATACCACATGTCTGGTGTGACATCATGACAAACATGAAATTTGCTACTTCTTGTTGCTGTTTCCTTTTTTATTAAAAAATCCACTCTTTCAGCGCGAGCTATAATTCTTCGACACAGTCGCATATCCTATGGTACCGGGATAGTGAGACCTTGCAAGGAGATATAATAACGCACGCTGCCTTGAAGATATCTGGCCTCTGGCGTATGTACGCCAGATGAATAAGTGCTATTTGTGAGATTCCTCATAAACGTTTTAGTCAACAGCTATTACTGTCTACCATTTTCGATTGGTTGATCTAAAGCAACATTGTAAAATTAGAATGTGTGAAAATTTCTGCTCCACAATCTGTGATACACTATGTGATCAAAAGTATCCGGAAACCCCAAAAACATACGTTTTTCATATTAGGTACTCCATATCAGCGCCCTCAGTAGTCATTAGACATCGTGGGAGAGCAGAACTCACGGACTTCTAACGTGGTCAGGCGATTGGGTGTTGCTGAGCGATTCTAGGCGCTTAAGTCCGGAACCGCGCTGCTGTTACGGTCGCAAGTTCGAATCCTGCCTCGGGCATGGGTGTGTTTGGTTTTAGTAGGTTTAAGTAGTTCTAAGTCTAGGGGACTGATGACCTCGGATGCTAAGTCCCATAGTGTTTAGGGCCATTTTTTGATTGGGTGTCACTTGTGTCATACGTCTGTGCGCTAGATATCTACACTCCTAAACATCCCTAGATCCACTGTTTCCGCTGTGACAGTGAAGTGGAAACGTGAAGGGACACAATCAGCACAAAATCGTACAGGCCGTCGTCATGTGTTGACAGACAGAGACCGCCGACATTTGAAGAGGGTCGTAATGTGTAAAAGGCAGACACCCATCCACGCATCACACAGGAAATCCAAACTGCATCAGGATCCACTGCAAGTACTATGACAGTTAGGCGGGAGGTGGGAAAACTTGGATTTCATGGTCGAGCGGCTGCTCATAAGCCACACGTCACGCCGGTAAAGGCCAAACGACGCCTCGCTTGGTGTAAGGAGCGTAAAAATTGGACGACTGAACAGCGGAAAAATGTTGTGTGGAGTGACGAATCACGGTACACAACGTGGCGATGCGGCGACAGGGTGTGGGTTTGGTGAACGCCCGGTGAACGTCATCTGCCAGTGTGTGTAGTGTCCACAGTAAAATTCGGAGGCGGTGGTGTTACGGTGTGGTCGTGTTTCTCATTGAAGGGGCTTGCACCCCTTGTTGTTTTGCATGGTACTATCACAGCACAGGCCGACATCGGTGTTTTAAGCACCTTCTCGCTTCCCACTGTTGAAGAGCAATTCGGAGATGGCGACTGCATCTTTCAGCACGATCGAGCACCTGTCCATAATGCGCGGCCTGTGGCGGAGTGGTTACACGACAGTACCATTCCTGTAATGTGTTGGCCTGCACAGAGTCCTGACCTGAATCCTATAGAACAGCTTTGGGATGTTTTGGGACGCCGACTTCGTGCCAGGTCTCACCGACAGACATCGATACCTCTCCTCAGTGCGGCACTCCGCGAAGAATGGGCTGCTATCCCCAAGAAACCTTCCAGAACCTGTGAGAGTGGAAGGTGTCATCAAGGCTAAGGGTGGGCCGACAACATATTGAATTCCAGCATTACCGATAGAGAACGCCATGAACTTGTGAGTCATTTTCAGCCACGTATCCGAATACTTTTGATCACATAGTGTATTTCATGTATCTTCCAAAATAGATAGATTCCGTCGATCTAGATTCCCTAAAGTTGTAGTAACTTCTTTAAAGGACTGATAATACACCTGACATGAAGATAGTATTTCTTCAAGATTCTCTGAAAGAAGCTCGTTGTTGCGCACAAATTTTGATTAGAAAAACCGTACGTCATTCTCCTATCACTATTATACGAGATGTTGTAGCAGATATACATGCAACCCACTCCAGGAAACACACCCCTACCCGTTCTCTCTGTATAGTGCAAAGGAAGGACTGACATTTAGTTATGTTGTTAGCAGAGAATAACACAGCAGTCGATGATCTCTCTAGCAAGAACTGGAAGTATTGACTAGTATTATATCAAGTGTGTTTTGTGAATAACACATTTATGATGAAGTGAAATAACACATATGAGGCGTTGCCACTAACATCCCCAGTAGTTAGAAAATCACAGTCTTTGGAAATCAAAGAAATGCTTTTCTTCGTTCCCTAACTGGTGAATTTGTTTTTGTTTTGTCCTAATACTCTGCAAGCATCGGGAACGTTAGCAGAAGTAATTGAATGATACCACATTATTTTGTCTGTGTGGAGAAGGAAAATGGTTTTGACTAGAGAGAATTTTTCGAAATTCAACGAAAACGCCACTAATATAAAAGGTGAAAGGAGTATATAGAGGGACTATACAAGGGCGATGTACTTGAGGACAATATTATGGAAATGGAAGAGGATGTAGATGAAGACGAAATGGGTGATACGATATTGCGTGAAGAGTTTGACAGAGCACTGAAAGACCTGAGTCGGAACAAGGCCCCCGGAGTAGACAACATTACATTAGAACTACTGACGGCCTTGGGAGAGCCAGTCATGACAAAACTCTACCAGCTGGTGAGCAAGATGTATGAGACAGGCCAAATACCCTCAGACTTCAAGAAGAATATAATAATTCCAATCCCAAAGAAAGCAGGTGCTGACAGATGTGAAAATTACCGAACTATCAGTTTAATAAGTCACAGCTGCAAAATACTAACGCGAATTCTTTACAGACGAATGGAAAAACTGAGAGATGCGGACCTCGGGGAGGATCAGTTTGGATTCCGTCGAAATGTTGGAACACGTGAGGCAATACTGACCTTACGACTTATCTTAGAAGAAAGATTAAGAAAAGGCAAACCTACGTTTCTAGCATTTGTAGACTTAGAGAAAGCTTTTGACAATGTTGACTGGAATACTCTTTTTCAAATTCTAAAGGTGGCAGGGGTAAAATACAGGGAGCGAAAGGCTATTTACAATTTGTACAGAAACCAGATGGCAGTCATAAGAGTCGAGGGGCACGAAAGGGAAGCAGCGGTTGGGAAGGGAGTGAGACAGGGTAGTAGCCTCTCCCCGATGTTATTCAATCTGTATACTGAGCAAGCAGTAAAGGAAACAAAAGAAAAATTCGGAGTAGTTATTAAAATCCATGGTGAAGAAATAAAACCTTTGAGGTTCGCCGATGACATTGTAATTCTGTCAGAGACAGCAAAGGACTTGGAAGAGCAGTTGAACGGAATGGACAGTGTCTTGAAAGGAAGACAGAAGATGAATATCAACAAAAGCAAAACGGGGATAATGGAATGTAGTCGAATTAAGTCGGGTGATACTGAGGGAATTAGATTAGGAAATGAGACACTTAAAGTAGTAAAGGCGTTTTGCTGTTTGGGGAGCAAAACAACTGATGATGGTCGAAATAGAGAAGATATAAAATGTAGACTCGCAGTGGTAAGGAAAGCGTTTCTGAAGAAGAGAAATTTGTTAACATCGAGTATTTATTTAAGTGTTAGGAATTCATTTCTGAAAGTATATGAATGGAATGTAGCCATGTATGGATGCGAAACATGGACGATAAATAGTTTGGACAAGAAGAGAATAGAAGCTTTCGAAATGTGGTTCTACAGAAAAATGCTGAAGATTGAATGGGTAGATCACGTAACTAATGAGGAGGTATTGAATAGAATGAGGGAGAAAAGGAGTTTGTGGCACAACTTGACAAGAAGGGACCGGTTGGTAGGACATGTTTTGGGGCATCAAGGGATCACAAATTTAGCATTGGAGGGCAGCGTGGAGGGTAAAAATCTTAGAGGGAGACCAAGAGATGTATACACTAAGCAGATTCAGAAGGATGTATGTTGCAGTAAGTACTGGGAGATGAAGAAGCTTGCACAGTATAGAGTAGCATGGAGAGCTGCATCAAACAAGTCTCAGGTCTTTAGACCACAACAACGACATATAGCATACAGATGGTATAGATGTTACTCTCGGCTTGAAGATATATCTTACGCCTTAGTATTACTTCAACAATTATTTATGTAATAAAGGGCAAGAAAAATGTGATATACGGTATACAATGACATTAATCTCCACATCCAACCCTACTGTCATTATTGTCTGCTTCATAGTCACAACTGGTTGTTGGTGATTCTGCTTAAGCAGCTGTACCAAACAGTCTTGAGTAGTACATTTTGTTAGCAGGATTTTCGAGATTTATTGCTTCCTTAGCCTTCGCAGGTTTCTTCTGCTCCTGGTAAGTTGATCGTGTCGGGAGTTTTGAACTTCGGAGCTGTGATGATGAGGCGGCTCCAAGTACCACTGTACGCGTGTTGTTGCAAATACACATCTTTATTTTTGATGTCAAACTGCATAGACCGAAAACCCTGAAATCTGGATGCCGATTTTCGGATTTTTAAAAACAGACTGTCGGTTGCTTTTTTAATATCTTTGAACTCATGGTAAGGAAATACCTCCAGACCAAATGAGGAGGGACGCGTTCGTGTCTTCAGAATCCTTTCAGCCCAAGTTTCGGGAAACTCGGCGATCGTAGTCTTCCTGCGCTGAGCAGAAATAAGCGAAAAATACTGATCGTTTGGCAGCTATCCACATATACATGGATACTCTGCAAATCACATTTAAGTACATGGCAGAGGGTTCATCGAACCACCTTCACAATTCTCTATTATTTCAATCTCGTATAGCGCGCGGAAAGAACGAACACCTATATCTTTCCGCACGAGCTCTGACTTCTCTTATTTTATCGTGGTGATCATTTCTCCCTATATAGGTCGGTGTCAACAAAATATTTCGTATTCAGAGGAGAAAGTTGGTGCTTGGAATTTCGTGAGAAGATTCCGTCGCAACGAAAACCACCTTTCTTTTAATTATGTCCAGCCCAAATCCTGTATCATTTCTGTGACACTATCTACCATATTTCGCGGCAATACAAAACTCGCTGCCCTTCTTTGAACTTTTTCGATGTACTCCGTCAGTCCTATCTGGTATGGATCCCACACCGCGCAGCAGTATTCTAAAAGAGGACGGACAAGCGTAGTATAGGCAGTCTCCTTACTAGGTCTGTTGCATTTTCTAAGTGTCCTGCAGGCTTTGGTTAGCCTTCCCCAAAACATTTTCTATGTGTTCCTTCCAATTTAAGTCGTTCGTAACTGTAATACCTTGGTATTTAGTTGAATTTACGGCTTTTAGATTAACCTGATTTATCGTGTAACCGAAGTTTAACGAGTTCCTTTTAGCACTCATAAGGATGACCTCACAGTTTTCGTTATTTAGCGTCAACTGCCAATTTCCGCACCATTGAGATATTTTTCTAAATCGTTTTGCAGTTTGTTTTGATCTTGTGCTGACTTTATGAGTCGATAAACGACAGCGTCATCTGGAAACAGCCTAAGACGGCTGCTGTCTCCCAAATCATTTATATGGATAAGGAACAGCAAAGGGCCTATGACACTACCTTGGGGAATGCCAGAAATCACTTCTGTTTTACTCGATGACTTTCCGTCAATTACTACGAACTGTGACCTCTCTGACAGGAAATCCCAAATCCAGTCACATAACTGAGACGATATTCCATAAGCACATAATTTCACTACGAGCCGCTTGTGTGGTACAGCGTCAAAAGCCTTCCGGAAATCCAGATATAAGGACTCGATCTGAAATCCCTTGTCCACAGCACTCAACACATCATGTAAATAAAGCGCTAGTTGTGTTTCTCAGGAACAATGTTTTCTAAACCCATGTTGCTGTGTGTCAATAGACAGTTTTCTTCGAGGTAATTCATAATGTTTGAACACAATATATGTTCCAGAACCGTATTCCATATTGACGTTAGTGATAGCTATCACCCCGAACGGTAAAGAGGTATGTAACCCTCTTAAAAATTTTGAGAATTTGCAATTCACATAAAAGTAAGTAAACCATAGTTTTGTTTTTGTTTTTCCCAGGACAATTGCCACTTATTAAAACCAGCTCATCCATTAAATTTGAGTGCCACACACTGTTAATGAAATGTAGCAGCATTGAGATAACCTCAGTAAGACCCTTCTTTTTCTGATTTTCCAAATATCTGTATATTTGGGCATTTCCTATTCGCAAATAGTGTTTCGCAATGGTATAATATCACAAGTAACGCATGAAGTATACAATACCATTGGTAAATGAGGAACAGATAAATTCAGCATAAAATCAAATGAGATGCTGTTAACTTTTCCCAGTCCGGCTTTCAAAATGGACGCTTATTTTCATCCAAGGAAGTCTCCAGTTTCTTTAGGTGAACGGTTTCCTGTATGTCAGAAACATTTCTCTCTGTATCTTCTTTAGCTGCATTATTTTTTGCTGAAGCGAATAGCATTCTTAGCAATTATCATATATGAGACGATTATCAGAAATGGATGCTGAAGACCAGTAACGTTTCTAAGGCACATTTATTCGGTAGGAGTAAGGAAATCGCTATACCCCCCATGGTATCCGAGAGCGCTAACGCGCTGCTTCCTGGGCTCGGGTAGCCGCTCCGGTCCCGGATCGAATCCGCCCGGCGGATAAACGACGAGGGTCGGTGTGCCGGCCAGCCTGGATGTCGCTTTTAGGCGGTTTTCCACATCCCACTGGGTGAATACCGGGCTGGTCCCCACGTTCCGCCTCAGTTACACGACTCGCAGACATCTGAACACGTTCGCACTATTCCATGTATTACACTAGACACAGATGGGAGGGGTACACTAAATACGCACCGGGGGGGGGGGGGGGCGGGTGGCGGCAGGAAGGGCATCCGGCAACCCCTTTCCACTAACCTTGCCATATTCGTTCCTAACAATTCCGACTCTGCGTCAGCGCGGGACATGGCACCAGTGAAAGAAAGGAAATCGCTATGCATATCTTCACAGTGAGGTAAATGGTGGCTACTGGGATTATTTGGTCGCTTTCGCGGCCACTCTGGACCATTTGTGGCCATATTGTCGTAAAAACTTGGAGAACAAGAGTGAAACCTAGAAGAACGAGGGCGGGCGGTTGTAAACGTAGTGTTGCGTATGAATGGTTTATCGGGAGCTGAACAGAGCGCTTGTAACGCAGCAAGTTACTGCGAGGTGGCATCCGGTGCAGTTAAGGCACACAGCAGTCTAATAAGGCGGCTACGCTTTTTCTTTCGTTTTACTCACAGCACAGCTGACGCTGCCTGCCTTTGAAAACTGCTTAGCGTAACATTCACTCGATACGTCCGCCCCCGGTAGCTGAGTGGTCAGCGCGACGGACTGTCAATCCTAAAGGCCCGGGTTCGATTCCCGGCTGGGTTGGGGACTGGGTGTTGTGTTGTTCTAATCATCATCATTTCACCCCCATCGACGCACAAGTCGCCGAAGTGGCGTCAAATCGAAAGACTTGCACCCGGCGAACGGTCTACCCGACGGGAGGCCCGTCACACGGCATTATTATTATTATTATTATTATTCAGTCGATACGAAGATTTATACCCTCTACGAATCTAAATAATACATACTAGTTATAATCCGATTTTGTTCAAATTTGGCACACAGTCTTTTGTTATTAATGGAATGATGTCAAAATTTCAGATTTTTACTTATCATAATTCTGGAGATAAAGAGGATTACCTAAAACTCATAAAACTTACTCTTGTTTTTTAAAACCAAGTTAGGAACAATAACAGATTGACCTTCAGTACCATTTGAAGCCATTACAAAGTTGTCAGTGCATAAAATTCAATTAATTATATTTTCTTTTTAAAAATTTAGTCAATATGCTTTACGTAACACAAAAATCGTTCAAAATCATTATTTAATTATATTTTGCCGTGTGAGTGTATGTGGGTCACACGTTAAAATTTAATATTTCCTTTTACGTAAAACGTAAACTAATCGCGGGAAAGTTACAGATATTTCATGCACTGCAGCAAGGCATGGGGTACAGGAATGCTACAAGCTAAGCATCATATTGGTCAACCAGGATCGTGACGAACAAATTCTTGATGTTGTAGAAGGACGTCTATCTGCCAATGCCAGGCGCCTTGGGCGAACTGTTGAGCTCCGTGATTCATCTGTTTGGAGAGTACTGCATCAGCAAGGTATTGGTCCATACCATCTGAATCATTTGCAGAAATGTAAGCCACAACGTCATGAACATCGTCTCGCAAACTGTCAGGGGTTGTTACAATGACTGATGACCAATTAGATTTCGTGAACCACAACTTGTGAAATACGAGCCAGTATTCACAAGGGATATTTATGAACACACACAACGGGCACATTTATGGTGACGAGAATCCTCGTTCAGGTTCATTCCAAACGAGATTCAGGTTAACGTAAGGGCAGGTTATCTTCGGTGGTACACTGTTTGACCCATTCACACTGGAGGACACAACGATGGGTGTTGATTATCTGCAGTTCTTAAAAGGTATGCGTACCTTGAAACTAGGTGATATGTTCCTGCAGACAAGACAACACCTATGGTTCTGTATAACATCAAGTTGTATCTAGATCAACTAAAACTAGCGCCAGAACATTTCAGTTGGCGATACGACGATAGCTGGACGACCATATTTCTGCTACATGGATTGGAAGTGGCGATCCCGTTCCTTCGCCAGCACAGTTCCCCGATCCGAAACCACTGGACTAATTTGTCTGGCGTTCCGTCAGAGAGAAAGTGTACAGGTCGGAAATAACAAGGAAAGAAGAGCTCTTGCGAACATTAACATGGCGACAATGGCGATACGCAATCAGGTATTTTATAACCGGCAGCGAGAAATCATACTGCATGCTGAAGCTTGTATTCGTGCAAGGATGGGAGATTTCGAGTACTTGCTCTGATTGGGCTAAGACAAAGCAACGACACGTTTTAAAGCAATTATTAAACGAATTAGATGAATAAAATAAAATCAGTGATATGAAAAATGTGTTAACTGAGTTTTGCAGTCAAAGGAAAGAGAAGCTCCTCGTTTTGGAGCTACATATGTAACTCCAAAAAGGTGACGAACACGGAAAATTTGTATCAACATTTTCTGTTGTAAATAAGGTCCTCTGTTGTCTCATCAGGGGTTAACAATACCTTTTGATACTACGTGTTTAATGAGAGAACTTGGGGTGAGGGCTCTGCTTGGCGGTGTTAACACCGAAGTGCCCGGCTGTGGGGCATTGCTTTCCAGTTTTAGTACATTTCTCGTATTCTTTTGCGAAAGGTTTCAGCATCAGTGCTAACAAACGCTATTTCAGTATAATTGCCTTTCCAAGAGCTATTGTATTCAGTTATGGAAGTATATAGTACCATTAAAAAAACCTCCTTATATGCGATTGCAGTCTTTCTCGGAGTATTCCACTGATGAATTCTTCTCGGATTATCAGCCAAGTGGTGGCGTCGTTTTGTCGCATCTGAAGATGATAGGTACGAAACTCATTGGAACGTTACAACAAGACGACGCCACCACTCGGCTGATAACCCGAGAAGAATTCATCAGCAAAACCGTCCTTGTTTCAGTATTTCGGTTTGTACTAGAAGTTTTTTTCGGTTTGTGACCACGCAACCATCTCAACAGTGGAAAGACGATACGTCAGCGTGAGTCATGTCATGTCAATAATGAGAATACCAATGTAGAGACAGCACAACACCCAGTCCTCGAGTAGACAAAACCTCCCACCCGGCCGGGAATGGGAATAGAATCCAGGCCCCTTCAGTTAGCAATACGCCGCGCTGTCTCTGCAACTACCGCGGCGGACGATTCTAGTGTTCGGGGTACTATCCAGCCAAAATATTACGTGTCCCTCAGTGTCCCATTAATTTCGGAAAACCTCGTTTCGATATCTGAAATCGTTCACAAAATAAAAGATACGTTACATGTAAATCATGCTGCATACAGTCTTTACCGACTTACGAACAAAATGCTTCCTGTCAGAGGTTAGAAAGTCCAAGGGCGGGATAGAACAGCGGACAGTACGTACATTTCTTAACAGTTCTAGAGAGCGATACGTTACACTTCAAGAGGATGAAATTATGGAAACCATTCGGAAACATACATTTATTGTTTACAAAAAGAGGATGCTTTCGTGCTAGTTTGTGGTTTCCAATTATGCTAACCTTGTTGTTGTTGTTGTTGTGGTCTTCACTCCAGAGACTGGTTTGATGCAGCTCTCCATGTTCATCTATCCTGTGCAAGCTTCTTCAGTTCCCAGTACCTAATGCAACCTACATCCTTCTGAATCTGTTTAGTGTATTCATCTCTTGGTCTCCCTCTATGATTTTTACCCTCCACGCTGCTGTCCAATGCTAAATTTGTGATCCATTGGTGCCTCAGAATATGTCTACATCTACATACATACTCCGCAATCCACGATACGGTGCGTGGCGGAGGGTAACTCGTACCACAACTAGCATCTTCTCTCCCTGTTCCATTCCCAAACAGAACGAGGTAAAAATGACTGCCTATATGCTTCTGTACGAGCACTAATCTCATTTATCTTATCTCTGTGGTCTTTCCGCGAAACGTAATTTGGCGGCAGTAAAGCTGTACTGCAGTCAGCCTCAAATGCTGGTTCTCTAAATTTCCTCAGTAGTGATTCAAGAAAAGAACACCTCCTTTCCTCTAGAGTCTAGAGACTCCAATCCAAGTTCCTGAAGCATTTCCGTAACACTCGCGTGATGATCAAACCTACCAGTGACAAATCTAGCAGCCCGCCTCTCAATTGCTTCTACGTCCTCCCTCAATCCACCCTGATAGGGATCCCAAATGCTCGAGCAATACTCAAGAATAGGTCGTATTAGTGTTTTATAAGCGGTCTCCTTTACAGATGAACCACATCTTTCCAAAATTCTACCAATGAACCGAAGACGACTATCCGCCTTCCGCACAACTGCCATTACATGCTTGTCTCACTTCATATCGCTCTGCAATGTTACCCCCAAATATTGAATCGACGTCACTTGTCAAACGCTACACTACTAATGGAGTATTCAAACATTACAGCATTCTTTTTCCTATTCATCTGCATTAATTTACATTTATCTATATTTAGAGTTAGCTGCCATTCTTTACACCAATCACAAATCCTGTCCAAGTCATCTTGTATCCTCATACAGTCACTCAACGACGACACCTTCCCGTACACCACAGCATCATCAGCAAACAGCCGCACAATGCTATCCACTCTATCCAAAAGATCATTTATGTAGATAGAAAACAACAGCGGACCTACAACACTTCCCTGGGGCAGTCCAGATGATACCGTCAAAACTGGTCAATACTAACCATGGAGGACAACGTACTGGGTTCTATTAGTTAAGAAGTCTTCGAGCCACTCACATATTTGGGAACCAATACCATATGTTTGTACCTTAGTTAGGAATCTGCACTGGGGCACCGAGTCAAACGCTTTCCGGAAGTCAAGGAATGTGGCATCCGTCTGATACCCTTCATCCATGTTTCGCAAGATATCATGTGAAAAAAGGGCGAGTTGCGTTTCGCAGGAGCGATGCTTCTCTGTCTCAAGGAAATTCATTATATTCGAACTGACAATATGTTCGAGAATCCTGCAACAAACCGATGTTAAGGATATTGGTCTGTAATTTTGAGGATCCGTCCTTCTACCCTTCTTATATACAGGCGTCACCTGCGCTTTTATCCAGTCGCTCGTTGGGCAAGAGATTCGCGATAAATCGAAGCTAGGTGAGGAGCCATAGCAATAGAGTACTCTCTGTAAAACCGAATTGGAATCCCATCAGGACCTGGCGATTTATTTATTTTCAACCCATTCAGCTGCTTCAAAACCTCAGGGATGTCTATCACTATGTCCTCCGTACGGGAATCTGTACGAGACTACCAACCGATCCCTTCTTGTAGTCAAGTTGTGCCACAAATTTCTTTTCTCCCCAATTCTATTCAATACCTCCTCATTAGTCATGTGATCTACCCATCTAATCTTCAGCATTATTCTGTAGCACCAAATTTCTAAAACTTCTATTCTCTTCTTATCTAAACTATTTATCGTCCACGTTTCACTTATACACATGGCTACACTCCATACAAATAGTTTCAGGAACGACTTCCTGACACTTAAATCTATACTCGAAGTTAACAAATTTCTCTTCTTTCGAAACGCTTTCCTTGCCATTGCCAGTCTACATTTTATATCCTCTCTACTTCGACCATTATCAGTTATTTTGCTCCCCAAAGAGCAAAATTCATTTCCTAGTCTAATTACCTCAGCATCACCCGATTTAATTGGTCTACATTCCATTATCCTCGTTTTGCTTTTGTTGATGTTCATCTTATTCGTGCTTTCAACACACTGTCCATTCCGTTCAGCTTACCTTAACCATACATTTTAGTTAGATCCGTGTTATGCCATGTTGTCCAGTGAGGAGAGCGCAACATCGCGGGCGTAAGCTGCAGGCGGAACTTTCTCGGTGAAAGTTGTCGGCGGTGACGCAACGGCAGGGAAATACACACACAGCGCCATCTTCCTGGTGTGCTACCGAAAAGTCCTCAGCCGCCTCGGAATGTTTGTTTTGGGGTGTATTCCAGTTAGCCTTCTTTCTTTTTCTCTTAAAAAAATTCGACTGTTTATCACACGGCAGTCGTCGTGTAGTTCTCCAAAGTCGTTTCCAAGTGTCTCCGACGCTCATTTTGCCGTTTTCTTTGCAGTCTTCATAATTCTGTTGCAACTTCATTAATTTCCTGAAATATTCGAAAAGAAATAGCTATTCTTTCCATTTATTTTACGGAAATCTGCTTTCATCACAACATGGGCCTGACAGAATTTTCTGTCTTATACCGAATGCAAACATTTATTTGTATCTCTAATATCTGATTGTTTCAACAATTCTAAATCGTCATTACTTGCTTTACGAAACATTGCAAATGCTCTCCAGTTTAGCGATTAATTCCACCTATCTCTTTGTACTCAGATCATTATTACTCTTTCGTGTCGACAAACTAGTAGAGCGGCACACGTAGTCGTCGCTAAATGGCGTTCTGTGGGCCGGAACTTTGAATATAAACTCAAACTCATAACTAGGACCACATTAATGCCTACTATATTGATAACGAAACTAATTTGCAACTACACTCATTATATCTTACCAGTTAGAAATCAGCATGGCCCGTTAAGACAATGAAAGTACAGCATCTCTAGCATATTATGTGTTGTCGTTTTGCAGTAGTGTTTTGGAATACTGTGTTCGAACATTATGAATTCCCTGACGAAAACGATACACTGACAAACAGTCAGCACGGATTCAGAAAATGTCGTCCTTCTATAACACAACTACTGTAACTCTTCATTGTCGTGAAGTAATGAGTGCTACCAAAAGGGGATTTCAAACTGATTTCATATTTACAGATTTCCAGAAAGCTTTTGATACCATTTCTCGTGAGCAACTTCTAACCAAATTGCGTACCGCCACACACCGTCAGGTGACTTGCGGAGTATGGATGTAGATGTAAATATTTGCGGATGATGCTGTCATTAACCGTCTAGTAAAGTCATCAGAAAATCATAATCAATTACAAAATGACTGAGAAAAGAGGGAAAGTGGCAACTCACTCTAAATAATAAAAAGTGTGAAGTCATCCGCATGAGTATTAAAAGGAATCCGTTGAAGTTCGGTTACATGATAAATCACACAAATCTAGAGGCTGTCAACTCAACTAAATACCTAGGAATAACAATTAAGAACAACGTAAATTGGATCGATCACAGAGATAATGTTCAAGGGAAGGCGAACCAATGACAGCGTTTTATTGGCAGAATACTTACAAAATGTAACAGGTCTACTAAAGAGACTACCTACACTACGCTTGTCCTCTGCTAGATTACTGCTATGCGGTATGGGATCCTTACCAGGTAGAATTGACGGAGGACATCGGGAAAGTTCAAAGGACAGCTAGCTTTGTATTTTCGCGAAACGGCGGAGAGGGTCACCGCTATTATAAGCGAGTTGGGATGACAATCATTAAAACAAAGGCGATCTCTGTTGCGGCGAAAGCTTTTCACGAAATTTCAATCTCCAACTTTCTCCCCCGAATGCGAAAATATTTTGTTGATGGTCACCTATATAGGGAAAAATGATCATGATAACAATTCACTTGATGCCTTCCTAAGAGAGAGTTTTCATTCCTTCCAAGCTAATTATGTAAGTGCAGACCACATATGGCTCAAATTCAAGCATACAGTATCGACAGCAATAGATAGATTCATACCGCATAAGTTAATAAGAGACGGGACTGATGCACTATGGTACACAAATTACGTCAGAACACTGTTGCAGAAGCAACGAAAAAAGCATGCCAAATTCAGAAGAACGCTAAATCCCCAAGACTGGCTAAGTTTCACGGAAGCTCGAAATTTAGTACGGACGTCAATGCGAGATGCTTTTAATAGCTTCCACAATGAAACATTGTCTCAAAATATGGTAGAAAACCCAAAGAGATTCTGGTCGTATGTACAGTACACCAGTGGCAAAAACAGACAATACCCTCACTGCGCGATAGCGATGGAAATGTTACCGATGATGGTGCCACTAAAGCGGAGTTACTAAATACAGTTTTTCGTAATCCCTTCACGAAAGAAGATGAAGTAAATATTCCAGAATTCGAAACCAGAACAGTTGTTATCATGAGTGACATAAAAGTAGATATCTTAGGTGTTGCGAAACAACTCAAATCACTTAAGAAAGGCAAGTCTTCCGGTCCAGATGGTACACCAATCGGGTTCCTTTCAGAGTATGTTGACACAATAAAGCCTTTCTTAGCAATCATGTACAACAGCTCACTTGAAGAAAGGTCTGTTCGTAAAGACTGGAAAGTAGCACAGGTCACACCAATATTCAAGAAAGGAAACAGGAGTAACCCATTGAATTACAGACCCATATCACTGATCTCACTTTGCAGTAGGATTTTGGAGCATATACTGTACTCGAATATAATGAATCACCTTGAAGAAAATGACTTAGTGATACATTCAGAAAATATCGGTCTTGTGCAACACAGCTAGCTCTTTATTCCCATGAAGTAATGAGTGCTGTCGACAATATTTTGTTGACATCCACCAACGAAGGGAGATATGATGATCATGATAGAATGAGAGAAATCAGAGCTCGAACGGAAAGATTTAGGTGTTCCTTTTGCCACGCGCCTTTCAAGAGTGGAATGGTAGAGAAGTAGTAAGAAAATGGTTCGATGAACACTCTGCCAGGCACTTAAGTCTGAATTGTAGAGTATCCGTGTAGATGTAGAAGTAGATCGTAACAGAATAAGAGAGATCAGAACTCGCATGGGAAGATTTAGGTGTTCATTACCCACCGCCCCCTCCCCTTCGAGAGTGGAACGGTAGACAAATGTGTGAGAGTTGTTCAGTGAACCCTCTGCCAGGTACTTAATGGTGATTTGCGAAGTAGTCATGTAGATTTAGGTATACAAGGGCCGTTCAATAGGTAAGACAACACGTATTTTTCTGAAAGCAGGTTGGTTTTATTTAGGATTCCAGTACAGCAAATTATTCACGACTCTTTTGGTTACAAAACCCTGTTTTTCAACGTAATGTCCGTTCAGTGCGACGGCCTTACGCCACATTTACTGGGAGAGCCTGTAGGCCCAAATGGTACCATTAAAACAGTCGACGACGAAGCCAACGTCTTGCTGCATCAGTAACCTTCCCCTCAGCCACAAATTGCTCTCCGCGGAGTGCATCTTTCATTGGACCACAGAGAGGGAAATCAGAAGGTGCCAGACCCAGCCTATAGGGAGGATCAGGTCGAACAGTCCAATGAAATTTTGTGAGCTTCTCTCGAGAGCGCAGACTTGCGTGAGGAAAAATTTGTGGTAAGGACTATGGGACCACCGGCCGGTGTGGCCGAGCGGTTCTAGGCGCTACAGTCTGGAACCGAGCGCCTGCTACGGTCGCAGGTTCAAATCCTGCCTCGGGCATGGATGTGTGTGATGTCCTGAAGTTGGTTATGTTTAAGTAGTTCTAAGTTCTAGGGGACTGATGACCTCCCATAGTGCTCAGAGCCATTTTTTGTGTAATTAGAGTGTGAAATGACTTGTACCACATCTTTACGACTAATCGTACAAAAGATTCATGCAACATGAAGCTAACTGCTATGTTTCACTCGGTAAACGGCCTTGCCGCTGTTAACACCGGTTCCTATCAGATCACCGAAGTTAAGCGCTATCGGTCTTGACTAGCGCTTAGATAGGTGACCGTGTGGATCCGCCGAGTGCTGTTGGCAAGCGGGATGCACTCAGACCTTGCCAGGCGAATTGAAGAGCTACTTGATTGAGAAGTAGCTGCACCAGCCACGAAAACTGACAGCGGCTGGGAGAGTCGTGAGCTGACCACATGCCCCTCCATATCAGCATCCAATGGCGCCAATCGTCTGAGGATGACATGGCGTTCGGACGGTTCCGTTGGGCCTTACAAAGCCTGTTCGGTGGGAGTACGTTTTACTTGCCAGAGTGCTCAGATTCAAACCAACTTCCTCAACTCCACACACAGAAGGAGCCCGAAGCGACAGGCACTCTGATTTGCTTCGTACTTCTGGAATCTGAAGTTCAGCGCCCAGACAGTAATTTCCTACACCAGGAAGACGCACTTCTCTATTAAACTAAAAACGAATTGCCTTGAGAGATACGTGGAGTTCAGAGCACAGTTAAATACAAAAGAAAATGGTTCAAATGGCTCTGAGCACTATGGGACTTAACATCTAAGGTCGTCAGTCCCCTAGAACTTAGAACTACTTAAACCTAACTAACCTAAGGCCGTCACACACATCCATGTGCGAGGCAGGATTCGAACCTGCGACCGTATAGCTCGCGCGGTTCCAAAATACAAAACATTCTATACATCTAACAGCCACCTAGTAGCTGAGTGCATAGCGTGTAAGTCTTTTGATTGCCAAAGCTCTGGTTCGAATTTGTATTTATTGTCAAACTGAAATGTAATTAACAAAAAAACAAATTCTGGATTATATTTTTTAGTAAAATAATACTGATTAATTTTTAATCGGTAATTACATGAAAGTAATGAAATTTGATATAGAAATGCAAATTGCCTCACTGTTAAATTAAAAATTTATTTACATCATTAATACAATTCAGTCTCTAAAAATAATAAAATACTTTACATTATGCTTGATGTTTGTCATTTTTGTACCAAATTTTAATTAATTGTGAATTCTCGCATTTAATGCGAGCAGTGATTAAAGATAAAATACGTTAGTTTTAATAAATAATTCTGATTCAATATTTGTTAATTAATATTTCTATTTGATAATAATTAAGAATACAAATAAAAGTAAAAACATTAGTGCTAGACAGTTTCGAAGTAGAGGCTTCACGATTTCAGAACTTATTGCTATGCACTCACCTACTGGGAGTTCTGTTGTAAGGACTGAAATGTTCGATAGTTAACAGAACTAGGGAATATTTGAATAATCAAAAGAGACGTTCTACAATTTTTTGAGAGTCGTATCTCACCGCTTTAGGAAACTGCTGTCTGGATGCTGCGTACCATGCAATTACGATGCATCAGAAATAGCATTGTGAGTAGGCTGTTTAGGCTTTCTTATTGGTAACGCCGCTTAGCGCTCGGTATGAAAAATCACTGGCTGTGCTGTGCGCAGTCTGTGTTTAGTTTGCATTGTTGTCTGCCATTGTAGTGTTGAGCAGCGGCAGCTGGATGCTAACAGCGCGTAGCGTTGCGCAGTTGCAGGTGAACCGCCAACAGTGGTGGACGTGGGGAGAGAGATGGCGGAGTTTTGAAATTTGTAAGAATTGGTGTCATGAACTGCTATATATATTATGACTAGTGAGGTAAATACATTGTTTGTTCTCTATTAAAATCTTTCATTTGCTAACTATGCCTATCAGTAGTTAGTGTCTTCAGTAGTTTGAATCTTTTATTTAGCTGGCAGTTGTGGCGCTCGCTCTATTGCAGTACCTCGAGTAACAAGATTTTTGTGAGGTAAGTGATTTGTGAAAGGTATAGGTTAATGTTAGTCAGGGCCATTCTTTTGTAGGGATTTTTGAAAGTCAGATTGCGTTGCGCTAAAAATATTGTGTGTCAGTTTAAGCACAGTCTTGTATAAATTTTTCTAAGGGGACGTTTCAGCATTACATATGAAGGCGAAAGAGTCCATTTGCGTAATGTTCAAGATTACAGATTGTTTAAACAGAGTCTTACTTATAGCGCTCTCGGTCCTCCTTTCACAAACAACGCCTACCTTTTGCAAGAGCTTTGAACTGATTCGGAAGGTGTACAGCGAGTCAGCACTGAGTCAGCAACCGGTTTTGAGTGGCGCGAGCTTTTTGGTGAGGGCTGAGAGAGCGCGAAGGACGACGAACGCAGCGGTCGGCCAACGACAACTCCTGTCGACGAGAATGTCGCAACAGTCGCTGCGTTGTCCAAACAGGATCGGAAATTAATGACTCGAATGGTAGAACAGTCGCTTAACAACTTCGATATCGTAGCATTAGAGATCTTTGCTGAATACATGGCTGAATGGCAGCTTTCTCTAAAAGTGAAATATGTAAATTAATGCAGATAAGGAGGAAACACAATGCTACAATATTTGAGTATAGTATTAACAGCGTGGTGCTTGAGACTCGCGTCGATTGCATATCTAGGTGTAAAGCTGCAAAGCAACATGACATGTAACGAGTGTGTAAGGTTGACAGTAGGGATGGTAAATGGGCGACTGGAAGAATTCTGGGAACGTGTAACTCATCTGTAACATAGACCGCGTGCAGAAAACATGTGTGACCCATTTGTAAGTACTGTTAGAGGGTGAGGCAGAGGAAGACAATGAAGCAGTTTCAGGGGCACCGCTAGTTTTGTTACCGGCAGTTTCAGTCAACAAACGATTACTACTGAAATGCTGTGTGAAATCGAATGGACATTCTGGAAGGAAGAAACAGTTCTTTTCGCGAAACATTATTGAAAAAGTTTGGACAGATTCCATCTAACATTCTGCGTGGTGTCTGTCTGTTCTAAGTCGTGTCTCCCTGAATGGGTTTCCAAGTTCTATAATGGATCGAAGGATGACCTAAGCCATATCACATCTATAATCTAGGTTTAAATTAAGTTTCATAAAAGAGAAAACTGTCAAAATGGTCTACAGTGACCTTCAATTATCTTTAATTACTTATTACAGTGGCTGATGTGGCTTCTCAATGATTATATAACAGAAAAATCATCGCGTTTCAGATTTCAACTTCTAATAGCAAATGTGAATACCACGAAGTTTTAATTGACGATCGGCACTAGTATTACGCAAAAAGGGGATGTAACAGATGAGACTTCTGCCGTTCTAGCATTAGTACAAGGTACTTTTCGTCTGGTACCGAACGGTAGTTTGCGGGTTGTCTATTGACTGGCTATTCATAAATTAGCTATACAAAAGTAACCATTAATTGTGAAAAGGGAAAAAATTTACATAAGTGTTTGGTACAGCGCTAAATGCTATATATCTTCGACTTTTCCCGCCTTACTCAATTAGTTCCCGACGTTCCCGCTAGGTGAAATAGAGACAAAGAAAACCGAGCTGAGTTTCGTGTACAAAAAAATGCAGACTAAAGATGGTTTTCTTAAGAAATTGTGTTCAGCGATGAAGTCACCTTTCATACCTGTGGAAAAATGAATCGGCATAATGTTCGGATATGGAGTGAGCAGAAACCGCATCACGCAATAGAACACACATGGAACTCGCCTAAAGTAAGTATTTTTTGCGCTGTACAAAATTTACTGTCCCTTAAAATAGTTCAAATGGCTCTAAGCACTATGGGACATCACATCTGAGGTCATCAGTGCCCTAGACTTAGAACTACTTAAACCTAACTAACCTAAGGACATCACACACATCCATGCCCGAGGCAGGGTTCGAACCTGTGACCGTTGCAGCAGCGCGGTTCCGAATTGAAGAGCCTAGAACCGCTCGGCCACAGCGTCCGGCTTTACAGTCCTTTCTTTTTTTTTCCGAGCGAACTGTAACTGACATATGGTAACTGGACATGCTTGAACATTGCCTAATGCCTCAATTACAACAGTATATGGGCACAGAATTTATTTACCAGCAAGATGGTGCGCCACCACATTATCACCGTGAAGCTGTCACGCATCTCTGTAGGAATGTGCCGACTTGGACAGAACGTGGATGAACAATAACCCGGCAATTAAAATCATATGATTTAACCCCATTTGATTTCTGTGTAATAGGATTTAGTAGGAAACTGATTATAGTTGGCACATTTGTCGTGTTACAAAAGGTTGCCACACTGAACATTTGTAAATAAAACTTGAAGTTTACTGCTTTCACTGGTGAATCAATCATTTCTGTAAGTTATTTACCTTCTTCACAGTTATAGGTTACTTCCGTATGATTTACAAACACCCTCTAGATGTTGAATATGTGACCAAGCAGAGGCTGTGGGCAAAGTTTGTCCCACAATTCCGAAAGAAGACTTCTCTGATGACAGGAACAGACTGAAATTCGTACTGAGCAGTGTATCGCGTCAAACAAATAATACTTTGAGTAAATAAGCAACCTCTGACTTTGAACTTGTTACTACCTGAGACCACGAACGAAGGATATCACAAAAAATTGCTAAAATACGTTAATACACAGGATCGAATTCACACGGTTCGCAGACAGATGTCGCATGCATGTTCTCCATTCCTTAACTAACGTCTGTGGCGGCAAGAATGGCGTCAAGCTACTAAGTTAAAAAAAAAATTGTCAATCACGAAAACAAGAAGACCTCTAACATAATTTTTTTACGGTTGTGTGCTTTCACAAAGAACTTGACCTATTATGCGATCATGTGTCATCTGACACAGACTAGGCGCTCTGCCTGAGGTCAACACAACATTCGTCGTGTAACGAAAATCTCTTTGTTGTGTTTCTGAGCCTAGTCTCGCACGGATAGTTTCACAGCCGGTTTCGACTTCTTAGAACTTCATCAGCAAGTGTTTTTAATCTGTTAAAAACAATTAGGGATAGCAAAAAATAATTTTAAAGCCAGTTTCGGTACAAAGTTTTGGCAGTTTCGGTGCTATTTTTTGCCAATTTTGGTGTTTCCTTGCCGTTTAAAAACGGTGCTATTTTAAGCCAGTTTTGGTGTTTCTTTCCTCCAGTTTCGGTGCTGGTTTCTGATGGCTTATTTTTGAAGTACTGCACGTTCCTTATTTTTGTCTTATTTCATTCCAGGTACACATAACATGCACATTGCCATGTCAGCACAGTTCATCATTATCGTCCTACGTCTGAGACAAGAACGTAAGGTTGTAAGAATAAGACTTGTATAAGTCGGTAGCCCTAATAGGTGACAGCGTGGTTTGAAGGTACAAAACAGTCATTTTAGTGTTTCCTTCAGCTCTGCCTGTTCCGTTTGACTTCCCATAATTCCCAATTCAACATCAAATGTTTCTCTTCCCCATAACAACGAAATAAACTTCAAACTCTTAACCTGGAATAGAGATAACAGTTTTATCTGACTGCTAAATCTTTTTCCAGGATGGAGTTCACTGAAAGTAGCACATTACCGTTTGACACATCTAGAGCATATTTCTTTACGCGGGAAATGAACTGTCATTGTAAGATGATACGTGAACCTCAGCCTATAGCAAAATAATTAAAATCCAATTTCCACCTTCAGTAACTATCGGTTGTCATTAATGGCACACTGCTGACTCTAGATTTTCGACAGTTGTACACAGGAACAGGAAAGTTGCCAAATTTAGCAGATTACGTAAGAATCGCCGATATCGTATCATGGACCTAAAAAATGGCGATCTCGCGTTAACGTTTACGCGTAATCTTCCTGTTCCTACAGATAACTTGTGAACTGCATAGGCCAAGAGAAGGACTCAGAAGAAAAGATGTTTACTGATAGGTTCAAAGTGATCTTAGTCCAGCGTCCTTCCTCGTTTCTTGCTGATAGCTGTTAATAAAATCTTCTGGGTCGTTAGGCGACTTTATACGAGTATTGCTCTTCAGATTGCATTAATGCTAGACGTTTCGATCCCCATGTTAGTACCTTCTTCAGGGTGGCTTTATACTCACTAACTCCATGAGTTTGTTCGCATATGATGCTGTTTTGTATACACACGTCGCAACTCTACAAAACTGTACTGTAGTGCAGGAAGGCATGGAGACGATCAACGCTGTTTGTAGAGAGTTGACCCTCAAAATAAATAAATGTAACGGACTGTGCAAACACCGTTACTGTTTGATCACACAATTTCCGAGCAATCAGCCAGCCGAGCGGTTTTAGGCCCTTCAGTCCGAAACCACGCTGCTGCTACAGTCGCTGGTTCGAATCCTGCCTCGGGCATAGATGCGTGGGATGTTGCATGGGGGCTTTTTAAAAAGAAAAGACTAATATTAACGAATAAATGCAATAATTTTACTAGCTGTGTGACCGATTACGAAGTCTCGTAACCGGTTGGCCCTGACTAGTATTAGCACGCAATCTGACTGCATAAAATAAAAATAAAGAATGACAAGGAATTTCCAATAACACAATTGAATAATCAAGTCCCCTGCAACTATAAAAGCTACGAAACAACGAAGCACAGGTGTAACTGTTCTGTGTGTGGTAGTGTGACTCAACGTACATGTATCTGGCTCGGTTCTTTCTCAATACGACAAAATGTTTTAAACATCATTTACAATGACCTAATTGAAAAACCAGAAATACTATAATTGCACATAGAAAACAGAATTACAAGTCTAATAAATGAACACGAGCCAGATGCTTTGTTGACTGTACCTGTGAGCAAGAGGGATTGTTATTAAAGAAAACTGTAATACATTTTTACCTCATTATTTATTGACGAAAATATTCCATTACACCAGCATCATAAATCAAAAGCCCATCTCCTTTCTCAACTATATTCTAACAATTGCATCTTCTTCCATCCAAACATTACACCAACCGAATAGTACAACATTTCAGTCAACACTCAGATCGTCCACTCTCTCGCCCAACAGAACAACGACTGCTCTCGACATCCTCTAAACTACTACTGAGCCCAATGGAGGCGGCGGAATATTATTGTTCAAATGGCTCTGAGCACTATGGGACTCAGCTGCTGTGGTCATCAGTCCCCTAGAACTTAGAACTACTTAAACCTAACTAACCTAAGGACATCACACACATCCATGCCCGAGGCAGGATTCGAACCTGCGACCGTAGCAGTCGCACGGTTCCGGACTGCGCGCCTAGAACCGCGAGACCACCGCGGCCGGCGGCGGAATAATAATCTTTGGCGCAATGTCTGGCGCTGTGACTCAGTGTAGGCACCTTTCAATGTCTATAGGTTGGTTAGGTTTAAGTAGTTCTAAGTCTAGGGGACTGATCACCTCAGATGTTAAGTCCCATAGAGCTTAGAGCCATCTACCATTTTCTGTGCGTTGTTCTTGCCGAAAGCTGCGTGTAAAAGCATTTCAGAAGCCCGATTGTACTCAAGGTTATCCGACCGTTTCGCCTTTATCGCCTGACAATGTGGGCTTGTTACGTAGAACAAAATCAGCTTATTTGGGAAGATTTATTTGCTCAATATTGACCGTTTCCCATACTTGGATAATGAAGGTGAGGGTGGAGCGCCCGCAGCAACGGTGTTTCTCTGGCGCCTGCTGGTCTGGCCACGTGCATCCCTTCCGTCACCTTCTACGTAGCCGCCTCGTTAGAGGCTCGGCTGCTAAGCGCCACTAATTACTATGCGCAATAAGTTACCGAGCTTTGTGTTTCTCCGCTGGTTGACACGTTTAATCAGATAAGCACGCTGCCCGCTCCCAGCTCTCGTCGCCACCGGTTCACGGAAAGTCTCGCTGTCAACATGTGCGATTGCGTAAACCTAACGATGTCGGCCTTCGTCACTTATGCTTATTTGTTTGTCTGATTTATTTGTTGTCGGCCCTGATCTCAAGCTACTGCAGTCTCGCAGGTCACGACAAAGCCGAAATGAATCTAGAATGGGTGACACGACTAAGAAAAGGCTGATGGACAGGTAAATACTATGGTACACCAGTTGCAACATGGACATGCGAGTATTTAAGAAAAATAATCCTTCTAAGGTGACAAATAACTGTTTTTGTTTTTCATTCGCGTTTTAGTTTCATTTAATACTGTTACTCTAAGGCACATGTGACGAATTCCAATGTGGTTCTTCACCTATGCGTTCCTTGACGTCCAAAAGGCGTTAAATACAGTTCTGTGCTGTCGTTTAATGAACAAAATACGAGCGTACGTTATACCAGACCAGCTGATAGGACTCAATACATCTTAATAAGTAGAACGTAGGACCCCATTTTTGATAGAAACAAGTATTCAAACGTAAAATTAACTTAGCGTGTACCGAAAGGGAGCCCTAGAGGACCGTTAGTTAGTTAGTTGGTTGCATGTTCCATTGATCAATCGCATGGTAAGGTAGCCGTTATGATGTGGAACGTGTCAAGTGCACAAGAAATGCACATATGAAACAAAAAATTTTAATATATATAAATACAGATGAGTTAAAGATTAATATTTCTATTATTTACCCCATTCCCTTAAATGGCACAAAACGCATATACAGTAGATCGTCGATTATCCGAAGTAATTGGGGGACATGGGTGTTCAGAAAACTGGTTTGTTCGGATAATCGAAATGTACATGTTTATTTGCCAAAAAGAAGTACTGTACAGTAAATTTATTCATAAAAACAGGCATCCCTTTTAGTATTACAAAGTAACATACAAAGGCAACCTCAGAATGAATGTACAGTATGTGGCACAGTTTATTAAACAAAAATATATACATATTACATACGCATTTTGCATGTACAGTACAAACAGTATACAAAATTAACGTTTAAAAAAATCGTTTAATTTGGTCTGTCTAAGCAAGCCTACATGCTTACGAGCAGCTAAGTCACGTACCTTTTTCATTACAGATATCTGAAACTGGTCACTTTCATCTTGGGCTTCAAACCAAGTGGTCGTAACAGAGAACAGAACGTGACTGTTTGCACCGTGAGAAACTCTTCTTAGGGCGCGCGATGCTTCAAACGGCGCGGAGCGGGAAGCCTCAAACACATGAGCGTTTTTTTCACGCGCGTTTCTGCCGGCGTTCACGCTAACATTATAGACCACTGCGTGTTGAGTGGGTCTGGCCACACGAGGCGTTTTCGCACGCCGCGGGCCCGCAAACTTCGGCGTTCACGCTGTCCGCTCTCGGGTGTTTCTCACGCTGGGCGCTGGCCACACGGGCGGGAGACACGCTGCGGCAGATTCCGGCACCTCAGCCTTTTCCTCCGACGCTTACCGACAATTACCGAACTGAAATCGTAGCGATGCCAACATATGCAACAATGCGTGGAACGGTGTTATTTCAATAGGTATTTCATAATAAAGAACATATGGAGTCTAACAATGCGTGGTGCGATATTATAAAAAGTAGATATTTCATAATGAAGTAGCCACACATGTCCTTTGGTTTTATAACATGTCAAATGTATGATAAATGTACTTGGCTTGAGAGCCAAAGTACGAGATTCTAGTTGTTTATGTACGAGGAAAACAGTTCTATGGTTGGCAACCCTGCTCAGCAGCTCGCTTTTCAGTTTACGGACAGACTTTGCCGTCCTCGCTTCGTTGTCATGTAGCAGTCTTCATGTAGCCAGAATGCAGCGTCTGGACAGTGAAATCATTATTATGGAAGTGCAGAAACATCCATGGCTGTACAATACAAGGGATCCGGAATACAAAACTAGAGAAAGAAAAAGAAAATCGTGGCGAGCAGTTACAGCGGCCGTTCTGGGAGAAAAATGGGATGGAATGGATAACAAGCAAAAATCAGATCTAGGTAATTACAGACAGTAAATATTTTATTAATTGCTACAACCAGTGTACAATGAAACTTATACATGAATAAAATGTTAACAAGCCAATACAAAAATTAGTCTTCATACGAAGAAGTTTGCATAATGATCTTACCATGGTACAGATCCTTGAAAGGAACAGAAGTAGTTGATCTGCCGCTGAATATGGGACGAATCCAGTATTTTTTTTCCTCCCGTCGTTTCCGACGCCTATGTACAACTAATGCAGCACATACTGCAAGAACCGCGATCTTGTTTGATGTATTTCCGCTCACAGTTGATACTAAACTGTGCACAGTAGATGTTGTCACAGCTTGCACCAAAGCACTACTGGCGTTTCGCTGGGCTTCACGTCGCGTGAGAGAGAGGCCATGTGGCGGCGCGTGTTGCGTGAATTCTGGCAGAAACGAGCGTGGAAAAAACGCTCGTGTGGCCGTAGCCTAAGCTGGCGCAGCTGTTGCTGTGAACAGCTTTGATACTGCCGCTACTTCTACTGCCAGTGCCAAGCCGATAGAAGTGTGCCGATTGTTGAAACACAGCGATTGGCGGCTTGGCCGTTCAGCAGCGCCTTGTGAAGGCCCCATCAGAAGCAATGTTCCGCCAGCGGTGGCCCAGTGCAGCGACTACTGTGGGAAACTTAGTTTGGGAGTGAGGGGGGGGGGGGGGGGGGGCGATGGACGGTAGGGTGGCAGAGTAACAGGTGCGAGCGAGTACACAGTTCGGTTAAGCGGTCGTTCGGTTGACCGACGTTCGGATAATCGACGCTCTGCTGTACTATATTTATAGATTTATTTATCCGTGTTCAAGAATTCATCTATGATATAGAAGGAGTTGTCAAGGAGATATGATTTCAATTTATTTTTTAAGATTTTTCTGCTGCCTGTCAGACAGCTTATTTCATCTGGTAATTCGTAGAAAATTTTTATAGCAGCATATTTCAACCCTTCCTGTGCCAAAGATAGATTGAGCAAAGGATAGTGTAAGTCTTTCTTTTTTCTGGTATTATAATCATGAATATCACTGTTTTTTTAAAAATGGTCCATGTTGTTGAGAACAAATTTCATTAGTGAGTAGATGTATTGTGAGGCTGTTGTAAGAATTCCCAATCTTTTAAAAAGATGCCTACAAGATGTACGCCTATGAACCCCACACATTATTCTAACCAATTTCTTTTGAGCGGTGAATACTTTTTGTCTAAATGCTGAGTTACCCCAAAATTTATTCCGTATGACATCAGAGAGTGAAAGTATGCAAAGTATGTTACCTTACTAATTTCTATATCCTCAAAATTGGCAATTATTCTGATCGCAAAAGTTGCTGAACCTAGTCACTTTAGGAGATCCAAAATATGAATTTTCTAATTAAGATTCTCATGTATATGTACACCCAAAAACTTAGTATGCTCTACCCTGTCTACTGACTTCTGTTGGTGTGTTATATTTATTGAAGAAACTGTACTTTTTGCAGCAGAAAATTGGATATACTGTGTTTTTTTCAAAGTTTAGAGCAAGTCCATTTGCAGAAAACCAGTTAATGATTTTCCCAAAAACCTTATTTGTATCATTGTCAATTGGACTTTCTTTTACTGGATTAATAATTATTCTTGTATCATCAGCAAACAGTGTCAGTTCAGCTTCCTGTTTCAGATAGGAAGGGAGGTGGTTGACATAAATCAAGAACAGAAGTGGACCCATGATTGAACCCTGTGGAACACCTAACGTAATTTCACCCCAGTTAGATGAAGAGGCAAACTTATTTATATCACTTGGCCCATATAAGGAAACGTTTTGCTTCCTGTTCTGTAGGTATGACTTAAACCACTCATATGCTATTCCATTTATACCATAGAATTGTAATTTCTGTAACATAATGTCATTGTTCACACAATCAAATGCTTTGGACAAGTCACAGAAAATTCCTATTGGTGACATTTTACGTTTTAAAGACTCTGTTATGCGAACGGTGAAATTGTATATTGCTGTCTCAGTGGAACAGCATTTTTGCAATCCAAACTATGATTTACTAAGTATCCCATTACTGTTGAGATGGCTAACCACTCTTGAGTACATTACTTTTTCAAAGATTTTTGAGAATGCTGTAAGCAAGGATACTGGCCGATAATTATTGACATCTGTGGTGTCCACTTTTCTGTAGAGAGGCCTGACAATGGCATACTTTAACCTGTCTGGGAAAATATCATTACATATGTGATGCAGAACATCAGCTGTAATTGCTCCACATTGTTTTAATATCTTATTAGAGATGTCATCTACTCCAACAGTACATTTATTTTTCAGAGATTAAATAATTTTACTTATTTCACAGGAGGTTGTTAGGTGAAACTTAATCTGACTAAATTTTTTCAAAACAGACTTCTTCCATGTACAGCCTAGCTTTTTCTTTTGAACTGTTCTCACCAATTTTTTCTCCTACACTTACGAAATAATTGTTAAATGCATTAGCTACTTGTGTACTGTTGGTTAGGATGTCTCGTTCTCTTTAACAGTAATACTACCTACTCCAGTGGTTACTTTTCCTGTCTACCTTCTAACAATATTCCATACTGATTTGATTTTATTGCCAGAGTTGTTAATTTCTTCTTTAACATACATATTTTTTGATTTACTTACAAAGTTTTCAGAATGTTACAATAATTTTTATAGTGTAAAACTACTTCTGGGTCTTTAGCAGTTCTTGCTGTCTGATAGAGTTTTCTTTTTCTTTCTGAAGACACTTTACTATCTGTAGTAATCCAAGGTTTCTTTGAAAAGTATGTGGTGTTACAGTTTATAATTTTCTTTGGGAAACAATGTTCAAAGAGGGATATAAGTTTATCAAGAAATATTTTGCACTTATCATTATCATTTGGCTAGTTAGATAGATCTCCCCAGTTAACATTTCTTAAGCTTTCTCTGAAATGCTGTATGGATAACGGGTTGAGCGACCTCACACTTTTACTTCATGGTTTCTGAACTGTAAACCCTCTTAGGTTTTGAAAGTTAATCAGTTGTGCATCATGGTCTGACAATCCATTCGCCACAGGGAAAGCACATGTTTGTTTTACATCCTCGTTCTGCACAAACACATTATCTATTAGTGTGCTACTGTCTTGAGCTATACGTGTAGGGAAATTGATCACTGATTCTAAGTTATATGTTGTAAATAACACTTCTAGTTCACTTTTCCTATCAGAATTGTTTAGAAAGTTAACTTTGAAATCACCAGAGATTAATTACTTCTCCTTTTTGTCTGATGGACAGCATAATAGGGAGTCAAACTTTTTTATGAACAGCTCCCAGTCTCCTAATGGGGACCTGTAGACTGTTGCTAATATCAATACTACGTTATCTAGCTGACGTTCAAATGCACAAACCTCAAAGTGCTGATCAACACAAAATTTGCTTAGTTCTACAGTTTTACATGTATACCCTTGTTTTATGAAAATGGCAACTCCTCCTTTATCCATCCTAGATCTACAAGTGTAAGATGCTAAATTATACCCACTTACACTGACACTATCCATCTATAGGGTGTCACATAAATTCTGCGACAAACTTCGCTGTGTTGCAGAGGATAGGAACCCCTGCTCGGAAACGTCATCCAAAGACGCTATAGCGTCGAAGTTAACAAGCGCCGCTGGCTGCGGCTAAGCTCAATCCTTCAGCAGCAAATGTGACTTTGTACGTACCGAAAAACATTGGAGCCGCGATCACTGAATAGTAAACATCATTGCGAGACGTTCCGCCTATGGACCGCCAACGTGCAAACACACGTTTGCTGAAGGCGTGGTCTACTGGTAAGCACCGCCCGTAGCTTCGACGCGCTGTAGCGTCGTTGGATGACGTTTCCGGACACGGGTTTCTGTTCCGGCGTAACGACAAGCACCGGCACGGCGATGAACAACGGGAGAGCGGAGAGGGCTGGGCGACGACAACCAATAAATAGTACGCTGAATGCTGCTGAATACCGTAACACCTACAACCATCAAAAGAAACGCAAAGTATACCTATTTAAAAAAAACTGATAACAATGCTCTTAACGCCTTAAGAGACAGTCCTTCCGATCTGATCATTTAAGTGTAGACCAGTTGTGGAATGTTTTCGAAGAGATAGTATCAACAGCAATTAAGAGATATATGCCAGATAAATTAATAAGTGATGGTACTGATACCCCATGGTACACAAACGGGGTCACATCGTTGTTGCATAAGTAAAGAAAAAAGCATGCCAAATTTAAAACAACGCAAAATCCCCAAGAATGGCAAAGTTTTACAGAAGTTCGAAATATGGCGCGTACTTCAATGCGAGATACTTTTAATAATTCCCGCTACGAAATTCTGTCTCGAAATCTGGCAGAAAACCCAAAGAGATTCTGGTCATACATAAAGCACGCCAGTGGCAAGACACAACAATGCCTTCACTGCGCGATAACAACAGTGAAGTCACTGATAACAGTGCCACTGAAGCAGAGGTATTAAGCGCGGTTTTGCGAAACTCCTTCGCCAAAGAAGACGAAGTAAATACACTCCTGGAAATGGAAAAAAGAACACATTGACACCGGTGTGTCAGACCCACCATACTTGCTCCGGACACTGCGAGAGGGCTGTACAAGCAATGATCACACGCACGGCACAGCGGACACACCAGGAACCGCGGTGTTGGCCGTCGAATGGCGGTAGCTGCGCAGCATTTGTGCACCGCCGCCGTCAGTGTCAGCCAGTTTGCTGTGGCATACGGAGCTCCATCGCAGTCTTTAACCCTGGTAGCATGCCGCGACAGCGTGGACGTGAACCGTATGTGCAGTTGACGGACTTTGAGCGAGGGCGTATAGTGGGCATGCGGGAGGCCAGGTGGACGTACAGCCGAATTGCTCAACACGTGGGGCGTGAGGTCTCCACAGTACATCGATGTTGTCGCCAGTGGTCGGCGGAAGGTGCACGTGCCCGTCGACCTGGGACCGGACCGCAGCGACGCACGGATGCACGCCAAGACCGTAGGATCCTACGCAGTGCCGTAGGGGACCGCACCGCCACTTTCCAGCAAATTAGGGACACTGTTGCTCCTGGGATATCGGCGAGGACCATTCGCAACCGTCTCCATGAAGCTGGGCTACGGTCCCGCACGCCGTTAGGCCGTCTTCTGCTCACGCCCCAACATCGTGCAGCCCGCCTCCAGTGGTGTCGCAACAGGCGTGAATGGAGGGACGAATGGAGACGTGTCGTCTTCAGCGATGAGAGTCGCTTCTGCCTTGATGCCAGTGATGGTCGTATGCGTGTTTGGCGCCGTGCAGGTGAGCGCCACAATCAGGACTGCATACGACCGAGGCACACAGGGCCAACACCCGGCATCATGGTGTGGGGAGCGATCTCCTACACTGGCCGTACACCTCTGGTGATTGTCGAGGGGACACTGAATAGTGCACGGTACATCCAAACCGTCATCGAACCCATCGTTCTACCATTCCTAGACCGGCAAGGGAACTTGCTGTTCCAACAGGACAATGCACGTCCACATGTATCCCGTGCCACCCAACGTGCTCTAGAAGGTGTAAGTCAACTACCCTGGCCAGCAAGATCTCCGGATCTGTCCCCCATTGAGCATGTTTGGGACTGGATGAAGCGTCGTCTCACGCGGTCTGCACGTCCAGCACGAACGCTGGTCCAACTGAGGCGCCAGGTGGAAATGGCATGGCAAGCCGTTCCACAGGACTACATCCAGCATCTCTACGATCGTCTCCATGGGAGAATAGCAGCCTGCATTTCTGCGAAAGGTGGATATACACTGTACTAGTGCCGACATTGTGCATGCTCTGTTGCCTGTGTCTATGTGCCTGTGGTTCTGTCAGTGTGATCATGTGATGTATCTGACCCCAGGAATGTGTCAATAAAGTTTCCCCTTCCTGGGACAATGAATTCACGGTGTTCTTATTTCAATTTCCAGGAGTGTATTTCTGAATTCCAATCAAGAACAACTACCAAGCTGAAAAACATAGAAGTAGATATCCTCGGTGTAACAAAGCAACTTATATCACTTAATAAAGGCAAGGCCTCCGGCCCAGATTGTATACCAGTCAGGTTCCTCTCAGAGTATGCTGATACAACAGCTCCATATTAGCAATTATATACAACCACCCGCTCACAGAAAGATATCCACCTAAAGAGTGGAAAATTGCTCAAGTCACACCAATACCCAAAAAGGGAAGTAGGAGTAATCCGCCGAATTACAGGCCTATACCACTAACGTTTATTTGCAGTAGGGTTTTAGAACATATACTGTATTCGAACATTATGAGGTACCTCGAAGAAAACGATTTATTGACATATCGTCAGCACGGATTCGGAAAATAACGTTCTTGCGAAACTCAACTGGCTTGTTATACTCGTGAAGTAATAAGTGCTATCGACAGGAGATGTCAAATTGATTCCATATTTTTAGATTTCCAGAAGGCTTTCGACATCGTTCCCCACAAGCGTCTTCTAATCAAACTGCATGTCTAAGGAGTATCGCCCTAGTTGTGAGAATGGATTAGTGATTTCCTGTCAGTGAGGTCACAGTTCGTAGTAATAGACGGAAAGTCATCGAGTAATATCCGGTGTTCCCCAAGGAAGTGTTATAGGCCCTCTATTGTTCCTGATCTATATTAACGACATAGGAGACAATCTGAGTAGCCGTCTTAGATTGTTTGCAGATGATGCTGTCATTTATCGTACTGTAAAGTCATCAGATGATCAAAACGACTTGCACAATGATTTAGATAAGATATTTGTATGGTGCGAAAAGTGGCAATTGACCCTGAATAAAGAAAAGTGCGAAGTTATTCACAAATCAGCTAAATTTCGATTACGCGACAAATCACACAAATCTGACGGCTGTAAATTCAACTAAATACTTAGGGATTACAATTAATAATAATATAAATTGGAAGATCACATAGATAATATTGAGGGTAGAGCGAACCAAAGACTGCGATTCATTGGAAGAAGGTGCAACAGGTCTACTAAAGAGACTGCTGACACCACGCTTGTCCGCCCTATTCTGGAGTATTGCTGTGCGGTGTGGGATCCGCATGAGGTGGGACTGACGGATGACATTGAAAAAGTACAAAGAAGGGCAGCTCGTTTTGTATTTTCGCGAAATAGGGGAGATAGTGTCACAGACATGATACGTGGATTGGAGTGACAATAATTAAAACAAAGGCGTTTTTCGTTGCGACGGGATCTTCTCATGAAATTTCAATCACCAGTTTTCTTCTCCGATTGCGAAACATTCTGTTGGCACCCACCTACACAGGGAGAAATGATCATCACGATAAAATAAGAGAAATCAGGGCTCGCACGGAAAAATTTAAGAGCTCTTTTTTCCCGCGTGCCGTTCAAGAGTGGAACGGTAGAGACACAGCATGGAGGTGGTTCATTGAACCCTCTGCCAGGCACTTATTGTGAATAGCAGAGTAATCACGTAGATGTAGATACGCTGACTAGGACAACACCATGACAGGAGCGGCATCTACACAAGAGAATAAAAGCGGTGAGTCCGCGGCCGTATTGTAAGTCTACTAACGCTACTGCAGAGGCTTATGAACTTTGTAGTTTTGCTTGCATTGAACTCGTTTATACCGAATGACATTGATTATTTGCATGTCACCATTTGCTTGCGATACCCCTTATGAATACGAAAAGTTAAGTATTGTCAATTTATATTACTGTAATAAACTCCGTTAATATGATTTGCTTGAATTGTTGTTTAGCTATCCGAGAAACAGCTTCCTGGGCACCCTATATTAGATGAACGGGCAGGATACTACAGTTTTCCTGACCTCCATTTGTTCCTCAAGACACTTTCTGCAACCCCTAGCAGTTTGTCGCAACATTCCTCGGACGCCCTATCATTTATACTGGGTGTTAGGAAATTCCCATTACAGACTTCTGCGACTTATAGAGGAAGTGCATAGATAATGATTTGAACTGAAAACAGTGTCTGGAAACGTACCGTCTCCGTTATGCAACCGTTTGAAAACATGTTGGTAACGCGCCCACTTTTGCAAGTAACAGCTTAGGTGTGACCCAGTACATCACTTATTTTGCAATTATACTCATTAACAGGCAAAGTCATTGCTCGTGTCCTCTTTCCGGGTTCTCTTCAACGTGGAGTACGGCCTCTTCCAGTTCGGGTGTGCGGCGTCTCCATGTAGCACGACAGTCACGCCTACTGATGGTAAAGTTACCCTTTGTCTAAGCCGTAGCGTAATTGTGGCGAAAACGGTAGGTGATGGAATGGACGTTGTGGAGAACGATCTTGATAAATGCGATGAGCAGCCCTTCCATCACCTGAGCTTCGCCATTCACAAGGAAGTGTATTCTCCAAACATACACCCAACCATGTTGCTCTAATATTGACACGTGAATGAGGATCGAAACAGATCAGAGAGGATTGCTGCGCTAGTATTAATCTTAGTCGTAGGGAAATGGAATTTTGTTAAAATCCAGTAAAGGCACGGTTGGGCGATGAAGCCTGTAGTAATAGTGTAGTAATAGTCAGCAGCCAGTAGGCAAGTCAGAGTAAACATGGCGCGGAGCTGCAGCGGCGTATTGCACGCACGATGTACAGGGTGGCGCACGAAATATGTTACCAATTGTTTCTTTCACAATTTACGACGCACGTTAGATATCCGGCTGAGATCTCTACAGCAGTACCAGCAGAGGTTGGAAAAACAAATGAGTTACGAAATGACATGTAATTCACGATACTGCCGCTAGGAGACTAGTAAGCAGCAATGGCTGACAATGGAAGACTGACGACACAGAAACGATGGGCAATTGTGTTACTTTTTCAAGAAACGAAAAGCCTTGTTGTGACTCAGAGGCGTTTTCGACAACAGTTTAACACACGGTGGGTCCTTTGCAAGAAGACCATTCACAGGCTGTATGATAAATTTGTACGGGAAGTAACAGTATTGGAAGCGAAGCGACCTCGGCTTAAGCCAGTTTGTTCCCCGGAGAATATTGAAGCGGTACGAGTTGCTGTACAGAGAAGTCCCAGGAAATCGTGTAGAAAGGCATCAGTGCAACTGGGAATATCCAGACGCTCCGTTTAACGCATTCTTAAAAGTGACCTCCATATGTACCCATACAAGATGACCTGTGCACAGAAGCTCACTGAAGAACACAAGCAGCAGAGACTACTGTTTGCTCAGTGGGCAGAGGATAGGAAGGAACTTTCAACAACGTTTGTTTTTCAGACGAGGGGCATTTTCATTTAGACGGCGTGGTTAACAAACAAAATGCACGCTTTTGGGCCACTGAAAACCCACAAGTGCTTCATGAACGACAACATTATGCTCCGAGGATTATAGCGTGGGCAGCAATTTCCAGTCATGGACTTATTGGACCTTTTTTCTTTGAAGAAACTGTGAACGGCGAGCGTTGTTTGAGCACGCTTCGCAATAGGTTCATTCCACAGCTTCTTGCTACTGTCTTTCTCTTCAACACGCATTGGTTCATGCAAGATGGAGTAAGGCCACATACTGCAAACACTGTGTTGGAGTTTTTACACGAGCATTTCAACATGCGGATCATTTCACTCAGCTTTCCAGGTCGCTTCAATGACGGACGAAATTGCCCCCCCCCCCCCTCCCCCAATAGCCCAGACCTCAATCCATGTGACTTTTTTCTTTGGGTGTACCTAAAGGAAAAATGTTTCCCCAAACGCCCACGTGATTTAATGGAGCCCAGACGACTTGTTCCTCAAGCTTGCAGTGAAATGTGCCGTAGGGTAAGCACTAACTTCAGTGTTCGTTTGAAGGAAGTTAGGAAACGAAATGGTGGACATATTGAGCATGTGCTGAGTTAGAACAGATCTCCATGAACGGCACTTCATTGTAGTAAATATTCCTTTCAGATTGTATTGACAATAAAGTATATATTCAAAAAGAAAATGGTAAAACATTTTGTACACCACCCTGTATTTGGAATGAAGCAACAGTGAAGTAGGGAACTGCAGCATTGCTCTAAGTTATTGCGATGTATGAGGCGAGGCCATAGGTCAGAACCAGGAGGGCGAAGTGTAAATGGCTGACGTATGGGAATTTACCCCTGCCATAGTTTCTGTCTCTCTCTGTCACTACTCAAGAAGCGAAGGGAAAAGCAGTATAAATAGTCAGGCACTTTTAGCTTATGGGTGTGCCAGGTCAGTCGAGAGTCAGGTCGGACCTGTGTTTGTCTACGCTTATAAGGCCAGTCTGGCAGTGATGTTGTAAATATTCTGTGTAAATCTGTTCTTTGGTTCTATGTACTTGTTCGGGTGTATTCCGCCTCCAGGGACACAGCACTGGGGTGGGACGGAACGGCAGCCAGGTACTTAGAGATTGCACGATTCGCCTGAAGGAGGGCAGTGACAGTGGTCTACAGTGGGTCCAGGACAGGCCACGTTCACTTCCCACCTAGCTTACCGGGGTCCAGGCGAGATATCGGCTGCGGGGGGCGTGACGGCGGCGGGTGTTGCCACCCAGCAGTCACCACGAGTGACAAGTTGGGGCACTACATCCAGGAGTGGATGGGTTCGAGTCTGGTCCTGTCCTGGGAGCAGCAGCGCCGGAGGACCACAGGTGACCAGTACATCCACCTTCGTCCCATGGTCGGACAGAGCAGGCCAAATGGGCTGCAGGACGGCGGGGACCAGGGACTGTAACAGTCTCTGGAATCACAGGAAGCTACGCGACGCAAGACACAACGCATCGGCAGGCGGCGACCAGGTAGAGCGCGGCCGGCTTTCAGCTGAGCGGCCTTGCAGATGGCAGCAGCGGTGTTGGCATACCAGGAGTTGCTGAGCCGGCTGGACTCGCGGGACAACACTGCACTACGCTGCACCCATCATAGTACTGTAAATTATGTGAATAAAGAAACGATTCCGAATACCACTGTATCACTCTGCACTGCCCCTTGACGCTATTGAACTTGCTCGGCCTCCTGACGAAATGCGGTGTGGTGGGCCACAGCTTCAGCTTTGCAAACTGGAGTCCCGGGTTCGACCACCGACACCACGCAACAGGATGTATAGACGTCAAATGATATCGTCCGATCCATCTTAGCCACGCCACACCATGACTACCATGCTGCATACCTACCTAGCAAAGGCCGGCCGGTGTGGCCGAGCGGTTCTAGTCGCGTCAGTCTGGAACCGAGCGACCGCTACGGTCGCAGGTTCGAATCCTGCCTCGGGCATGGATGTGTGTGATGGCCTTAGGTTAGTTAGGTTTAAGTAGTTCTAAGTTCTATGGGACTGATGACCTAAGATGTTAAGTCCCATAGTGCTCAGAGCCATTTGAACCATTTTTTTAAGGCAGTTTGCAGGCCATGTTCAGTGGACTTTTTTCCTTGTTTTGGTCCACACTACCACCTCCCAAAATGTGGAAAGCAAAGAACTTAAAGTAGAAGAGATTTGTATCATATTACTGAAGACGAATAAGGTACACATTTTATAATTTTTTGCTTCGAATCATCGTTCCTGTCATCCATGAATACTGACCATTCATGATGATATGCAAATATTTTCAAATGTTATTCTACAAGTAAAACTAAAGAAAAAAGTCTATATATCCATAGTTTAGAAAATGTTTATTTATAGAGTTACGTCTAATATAAGATTTTGCCTGAAATTTAGCAGCTTCGCTAATATCAAGCCTACGCAAAACTGCACGATTTCCATTTATTTTGTTGTTATTGATCTGTTGAATCTAATAAAACATGTCCCAGACGTGTATCTGAAATAGTTTTCCAGAACATCCAGAGAAGCAAACACCTAATTCGTAAAATTTTTAATATATTAACTACTTGTTCCAATTTTTTTAAATTCCTGATAATTGCGCAAAGTTTTCAACAGAAGTTGTAGAGGATTTAATATTGGAAAAATTTTGGTAATAACGTTAATTGAAACTGTGTGAATGTCTCACATAATCTGCTTTTATTAATACCATACCACACGTGAATTTATGTTAAACCGGAAAAAACAAAGCTCAGTGTAAAGCAAGCTCTACAGTGTACATACAGTTTCACAATAAATGTTCAAAACTGTCGCCACCGAGCTCAATGCATTTAGCTACACGTGTATGAAAAGATTTTGTTGCTCGTTTCAGTTTCACAGGATTGTTCTTAGTTTCGTCTCTTGCATTCATATTGCGAGCAAGTAATGCCTCACGCGTATTCACTTTGCCCTCATAAACTATGTCTTTCATCCATCCGCACACACAAAAATCCACTGGTGTTAAATCGTTCTGGGCGGCCACAAATGTGTTGCACCACCACCACCAATCTATTTCTGGGGAAAGTGTTCATTTAAATGTGCAGTAACGGTGTTGGTGATATGTGGAGGAGCGCCGTAAAGTTGAAAATACATTTTCAATCGCGTAGCAAGTGGAGAATCGAGCAATCGGGGCATTTCTTCTTGAAGGAATTGTAAGTACGTCTCGCCCGTTAGAAGTCCTGGGAAAATGAATGGACCAATAAAGTGTGTGTTGATTATACCACACCACACATTTATGCAAAATCGCTGCTGAAAATTGCATTGCACTGTTGCGTGTGGGTTTGCTTCAGACCATACGTGCTCGTTATGTAAATTGTTTATACCATCTCGAGTAAACTGTGCCTCATCAGTAAATAAAATGTATTTGTGCAACCACCAATTAGTATTTAACCAGTTGCACAGCTCCAAGCGAAGGGCAGGATCTCCCAGGTGTAAATGATGCACTTTTTGTTTATGGTAAGAATACACATTATTGTACTTCAGTGTACGCCATACCTTACACTGTGAAATGCGTAATCGTTCAGAGATACGTCGTATATTGGTACGCTGGCTACCTTGAATAGTATCCATAATATCCTCACCGTCTTCTGATTATGAAAGCTAGGTAGAGAACCTGTCTCCCGTAACATTCAGAATACTTCGCTAATGGCTTGTGTATTCCGAATCCTCCGAGTTGGATAACGTACGCGATATTCGTTTACTACAGCCAGAGCATTACCGTCACAATTGCCATAAATAAACACCATATCGGCGTATTCATCTGTCGTAAATTTGAACGGCATCCCTATTTCATATATAATCTGCAAAGTACAACAATTACTATGTCGTTTCACTTAAATACACTGTTGTTATTATGTTTCTTTCACTGAACAATACAGAAAACTAACTCGTTTCAAGGTTAGGAAACGCCTGAAACAACTCACTAATGTTTGCAAATAATGACATAAACGTTTTTACATTCTTAATGGAAAGTAAACAAATTTACTTGTATAAAAATCTTTGCTTCTCTGGATGTTCTGTAAAACTACTGCAAATACGCATCTGGGACATGTTTCATTAGATTCAAACCAATAACAACAAAATAAATGGAAATCGTGATTTACTATAATCTCGTACAGTTTTGCGATGGCCTTATATTAGCGAAGTTGTTAAATTTCAAGAAAATCTTTTATTAGCCGTAACTCCGTAAATAAACATTTGCGGACGTATGTTTATCTGAACTTTTTCTTTAGTTTTGCTTGTAGAATAACGTATTAAAATTTGCATATATTCGTGAATCACCCTGTATAAATGCCACGGTGAATAACATCGGTAGCCACATTAGTCTGCTCGCAGATGAAGCTGTTTTATACAGGCACGTCGCAACGCTACAAAACTGTATCGTATTGCAGGAAGGCACGTAAAAAAAGGGAGTTTGGAGCAGGGATTCTTGGTTGTCCCTTAATACAAATACAACGTAGTAGGCATGTTGTTGTTGTTGTTGTTGTTGTGGTCTTCAGTCCTGAGACTGGTTTGATGCAGCTCTCCATGCTAATCTATCCTGTGCAAGCTCCTTCATCTCCCAGTACCTACTGCAGCCTACATCCTTCTGAATCTGCTTAGTGTATTCATCTCTTGGTCTACCTCTACGATTTTTACCCTCCACGCTGCCCTCCAATGCTAAATTTGTGATCCCTTGATGCCTCAGGACATGTCCTACCAACCGATCCCTTCTTCTAGTCAAATTGTGCCACAAACTTCTCTTCTCCCCAAACCTATTCAATACCTCCTCATTAGTTATGTGATCTACCCACCTAATATTCAACATTCTTCTGTAGAACCACATTTCGAAAGCTTCTATTCTCTTCTTGTCCAAACTATTTATTGTCCATGTTTCACTTTCATACATGGCTACACTCCATACAAATACTTTCAGAAACGACTTCCTGACACTTAAATCTACATTCGATGTTAACAAATTTCTCTTCTTCAGAAACGATTTCCTTGCCATTGCCAGTCTACATTTTATATCCCCTCTACTTCGACCATCATCAGTTATTTTGCTCCCCAAATAGCAAAGCTCCTTTACTACTTTAAGTGTCTCATTTCCTAATCTAATTCCCTCAGCATCACCCGACTTGATTCGACTACATTCCATTATCCTTGTTTTGTTTTTGTTGATGTTCATCTTATATCCTCCTTTCAAGGCACTGTCCATTCAATTCCACTGATCTTCCAAGTCCTTTGCTGTCTCTGACAGAATTACAATGTCATCGGCGAACCTCAAAGTTTTTATTTCTTCTCCCTGGATTTTAATACCTACTCCAAATTTTTCTTTTGTTTCCTTTACTGCTTGCTCAATATACAGATTGAATAACATCGAGGAGAGGCTACAACCCTGTCTCACTCCCTTCCCAACCACTGCTTCCCTTTCATGCCCCATGACTCTTATAACTGCCATCTGGTTTCTGTACAAATTGTAAATAGCCTTTCGCTCCCTGTATTTTAACCCTGCCACCTTCAGAATTTGAAAGAGAGTATTCCCAGTCAACATTGTCAAAAGCTTTCTCTAAGTCTACAAATGCTAGAAACGTAGGTTTGCCATTTCTTAATCTTTCTGCTAAGATAAGTCGTAAGGTCAGTATTGCCTCACGTGTTCCAACATTTCTACGGAATCCAAACTGATCTTCCCCGAGGTCGGCTTCTACCAGTTTTTCCATTCGTCTGTAAATAATTCCTGTTAGTATTTTGAAATAATATTTCGGTAATTTTCACATCTGTCAACACCTGCTTTCTTTGGGATTGGAATTATTATATTCTTCTTGAAGTCTGAGGGTATTTCGCCTGACTCGTAGATCTTGCTCACCAGATGGTAGACTTTTGTCAGGACTGGCTCTCCCAAGGCCGTCAGTAGTTCTATGGAATGTTGTCTACTCCGGGGGCCTTGTTTCGACCCAGGTCTTTCTGTGCTCTGTCAGACTCTTTACGCAGTATTGTATCTCCCATTTCATCTTCATCTACGTCCTCTTCCATTTCCATAATATTTTCCTCAAGTACATCACGCTTGTGTAGACCCTCTATATACTCCTTCCACCTTTCTGCTTTCCCCTCTTTGCTTAGAACTGGGTTTCCATCTGAGCTCTTGATATTCATACAGGTGGCTCTCTTTTTTTCCAAAGGTCTCTTTAATTTTCCTGTAGGCTGTATCTATTTTACCCCTAGTGAGATAAGCCTCCACATCCTTACATTTGTCCTCTAGCCATGCCTGCTTAGCCATTTTGCACTTCCTGTCGATGTCATTTTTGAGACGTTTGTATTCCTTTTTGCCTGCTTCATTTATTGCATTTTTATATTTTCTCCTTTCATCAATTAAATTCAATATTTCTTCTGTTACCCAAGGATTTCTACTAGCCCTCGTCTTTTTACCTACTTGATCCTCTGCTGCCTTCGCTGTTTCATCCCTCAGAGATACCCATTCGTCTTCTACTGTATTTCTTTCCCCCATTCCTGTCAATTGTTCCCTTATGCTCTCCCTGAAATTCTGTACAACCTCTGGTTTAGTCAGTTTATACAGGTCCCATCTTCGTAAATTCCCACCTTTTTTGCAATTTCTTCAGTTTTAATCTACAGTTCATAACCAATAGATTGTGGTCAGAGTCCACATCTGTCCCAGGAAATGTCCTACAATTTAAAACCTGGTTCCTAAATCTCTGTCTTACCATTATATAATCTATCTGATACCTTTTAGTATCTCCAGGATTCTTCCATGTATACAACCTTCTTTTATGATTTTTGAATCAAGTGTTAGCTATGATTAAGTTATGCTCTGTGCAAAATTCTAACAGACGGCTTCCTCTTTCATTTCTTAGCCCCAATCCATATTCACCTACTATGTTTCCTTCTCTCCCTTTTCCTACTGTCGAATTTCAGTCACCCATGACTATTAAATTTTCGTTTCCCTTCACTACCTGAATAATTTCTTTTATCTCATCATACATTTCTTCAATTTCTTCGTCATCTGCAGAGCTAGTTGGCATATAAACTTGTACTACTGTGGTAGGCATGGGCTTCGTGTCTATCTTGACCACTATAATACGTTCACTATGCTGTTTCTAGTAGCTTACCCACACTCCTATTTTTTTATTCATTATTAATCCTACTCCTGCATTACCCCTATTTGATTTTGTATTTATAACGCTGTATTCACCTGACCAGAAGTCTTGTTCCTCCTGCCACCGAACTTCACTAATTCCCACTATATCTAACTTTAACCTATCCATTTCCCTTTTTAAATTGTCTAACCTACCTGCCCGATTAAGGGATCTGACATTCCACGCTCCGATCCGTAGAACGCCAGTTTTCTTTCTCCTGATAACGACGTCCTCTTGAGTAGTCCCCGCCCGGAGATCCGAATGGGGGACTATTTTACCACCGGAATATTTTACTCATGAGAACGCCATCATCATTTAACCATACAGTAAAGCTGCATCCCCTCGGGAGAAATTGCGGCTGTAGTTTCCCCTTGCTTTCAGCCGTTCGCAGTACCACAACAGCAAGGCCGTTTTGGTTCATGTTACAAGGCCAGATCAGTCAATCATCCAGACTGTTGTCCCTGCAACTACTGAAAAGGCTGCTGCCCCTCTTCAGGAACCACACGTTTGTCTGGTCTCTCAACAGATACCCCTCCGTTGTGGTTGCACCTACGGTACGGCTTTCTGTATCGTTGAGGCACGCAAGCCTCCCCACCTTATGGAAAGGTCCATGGTTCATGGGGGGAGGGTAGTAGGCATAATTGAGCGAAACCCATTTTCTGTGCGATCATACGACTGCCGAACAGCTTTTAAATACCTGCTAGTCACGACCAAGTAAAGTTAATCGTAGGAAAGGCAGACGCTGGACTGAGATTCATTAGAAGAAACTTATAGAAGGGTAGTTCGACCACGATGGAAGTACCTTACAGACCATCGTTCGACCGATAATTAAGTATAGTACGAGGTGTGGGACTATTAACATGTGGGACGGAGATGTTCCTACAATCGTTACTTCTCGCGGAACGTTCACGGCTGGAGCATGAAAGGCGGGAAAGCGACAGTGATATATCAACAACCGTCCGCCACATTTCGTAAAATGGCTCGCTGGGTTTTTTACAGTGTGTGTGTGTGTGTGTAGCTGTGAGAGAGGGACAACGGGCACGCAAAATTACAGTCCAATATCCTCAACACCGGTTTGCTACAGAATTCGTGAAGATATTGTCAGTTCGAATACAATAAATTTCGTTGAGACAGAAAAGCTTCTGTTCACAAATGGTTCAAATGGCTCTGAGCACTATGGGACTTAACATCTATGGTCATCAGTCCCCTACAACTTAGAACAACTTAAACCTAACAAACCAAGGACAGTACACAACACCCAACCATCACGAGGCAGAGAAAATCCCTGACCCCACCGGGAATCGAACTCGCGGGAAGCGAAAACGCTACCGCACGACCACGAGCTGCGGACTCTGTTCACAAATCGATACGAATTTAGAAAGTAAAGCTCATGTAAAAGTCAGCTTCCCTTTTCTCACACGACATCCTGCGAACCATCAATGAAGGGCAACAAGCAGACTCCGTATCCCGGAAAGCGTTCAACACGATGCCCCACTGCAGACTATCAGCTGTAGTGTACGGGAAAGTACCGCCGATGGTTGACTATAGAGGGATACAGGACGACTTACATAGAATTTATATTTGGTGTGATGAATGCTAAATTGCCGTCAATATAGAAAAATTAACTTAATGCAGATGAGTAGGAAAAACAATCCTGTAATGTTCAATCACAATATTAATGGTGTGCTGCTGAGTCAGTCACGTCGATTAAATACGTGTGCGTTACAATTCGAAGCAATATGAAATGGAACGAGGACATACGGATATTAGTAAGAGAGTTTCGTACCGTATCTTGGACAGTAAGCCGTGGCAGACAAATGTCCCCAGTGCCGCTAGAGCGCAGTGAGCCTAAGATGGCGGAATAGGCCGTGCCACGTTGGGGGTGGGGGTGGGGGTGAGGCGAAATATACATTTACATTTTTTGTCCGTTGCAGAAGATCGAGTGCTCGTAAACCGTGATTTAAGAGCCCAGCTCGTAGTTAGGAAAGCTGGCGCCGGCAGTTGAGGGCAACTGTCCGCCACAGATCACTTGCAAAATCCATTTCTAACAAGCGAACCTCCCAATCGCACCTCCCTCAGATTTAGTTATGAGTTGGCTCAGTGGATAGGCCTTGAAAAACTGAACACAGATCAATCGAGAAAACAGGAAGAAGTTGTGTGGAACTATGAAAAAATAAACAAAATATACAAACTGAGTAGTCCATGGCCAAGATAGGCAACATCAAGGAAAGTCTGAGCTCAAGAGCGCCGTGGTCCCGTGGTTAGCGTGAGCAGCTTCGGAACGAGAGGTCAGTGGTTCAAGTCTGCACTCGAGTTAAACGCTCAATTTATTGTTTTCGCAAAGTTATGATCTGGCCGTTCGTTCATTGACGTCTCTGTTCACTGTAATAAGTTTAGTGTCTGTGTTTTGCGACCGCACCGCAAAACCGTGCGATTAGTAGACGAAAGGTTTGTACCTCTCCAATGGGAACCGAAAACATTTGATCGCAAGGTCATAGGTCAACCGATTCCTCCACAGGAAAACACGACTGATATATTCTATACGACACTGGTGACGGCATGTGCGTCACATGACAGGATATGTTGTCGACCCACCTAACTTGCACACTTGGCGAATGGGTAAAAATGCCCGATTTAGGTTTTCTTGTGGATGTGATAATCACTCCCAAAAAGAGATAGAAACATAAGAGTTTGTCACATAAACTGAAAATAAGAAATTAAACATTTCACTTGAGGGAGGACTTGAACTAAGGACCTCTCCTTCCGCAGCTGCTCACGCTAACCACGGGACCACGGGGCTCCTGAGCTCGCGCTACACTTGATGTTGCCTATCTTGCCCATGGACTACTCAGTTTGTATATTTTGCTTGTTTTTTCATAGTTCCACACAACTTCTTCCTGTTTTCTCGATTGATCTGTGTTCAGGTTTTCAAGGCCTATCCACTGTGCCAACTTATAACTAAATCTGAAGAGGGTGCGATGGGGAGGTTCCCTTGTAAGCATCGGATAGTATTAGCTACACGCAAAGGAGCTGGGCTGTCCGCGGGAAGTCCCGCACATGTAGGCATGGCGGTCGATTTGTGGTCGTTAAGGCAGATACCAGAAGCTTCGCCGTAGTGGTAACCCATGCCAATGACTGCCTGACCTCAGCACCGCTATGAACTACAGTGACTGGCCCCACTGCATGAACAGTGAACAGCTGATTACACCGTCACCCAGACACATCCCAGACAGGTCTTGACGGAGGCCGCAGAGCAACGACTCCATGGCGAAAGGATACAGCAGTGCAGAGAGCGGGCAGCCTTGAAAGTAAATGGCACAACGGAGGTCTGAACACGGTTCGCCCTGTTGACAGTCCAACACCTTGACCACTTAACCATTACGTCGCCGCAAGTACATGTATACATGGGTCACGGGGGAGAAGAAATGAAATTATCGTGTGGCATTGTCGGCTGGGAGGCCCCGCCTGGGGAAGTTCGGCCGCCGGGTGCAGATCTTTTTTCAGGTGACGCCTCATTGGGCGACTTACGCGTCAGAAAAAGTAAATGGTTTAAGGGAGTTTCGAACACGTCTCGCTCGCTTGGCGGTCCAACACCATGACCACTTAACCACGCCGGCGTTGCTGATTCACGCTGCTCTTTATTGCTCTTCTTGTTCTTGGACGATTCACTGTTTCTATTTTGCTTTTGTGCACAGTTCTGTACACCTTCTTCCTGCTGCCGCGCTTGATTTGTGTTCAATTTCTGACGGTCTATCAACTGGCCCATCTTACCATTAAATCTGAGGCGGATGCGATGGAAAATTTCCCTCGTCAGTGTCACCACATCTGAAGCCATGTACCTGCAAACAACCAAGAGTTTAGTTTCGTAACTTAATTTTTTCGAGATGATAATTAAAAATTTATGATTACTCATTTTGAAAGTGTTGTTAATAAAAATTCTCTATTTAAACTAGATTGAACTGCATGCGACTGCTTTAGTCTTTAATGAAACTTGCATCTGACTGCGTATTTAACTGAACTGAACTTTATCTGTCCCCCTTTACATACTGCATTACCCTTTCAATATCCTCATACACTTTCTCTATCTGTTCATCTTCAGCTTGCGACGTCGGCATGTATACCTGAACTATCGTTGTCGATGTTGGTCTGCTGTCGATTCTGATTAGAACAACCCGGTCACTGAACTGTTCACAGTAACACACCCTCTGCCCTACCTTCCTATTCATAACGAATCCTACACCTGTTATGCCATTTTCTGCTGCTGTTGATATTACCCGATACTCATCTGACCAGAAATCCTTGTCTTCCTTCCACTTCACTTCACTGACCCCTACTATATCTAGATTTAGCCTTTTCATTTCCCTTTTCAGATTTTCTAGTTTCCCTACCACGTTCAAGCTTCTGACATTCCACGCCCCGACTCGTAGAACATTATCCTTTCGTTGATTATTCAATCTTTTTCTCATGGTAACCTCCCCCTTGGCAGTCCCCTCCCGGAGATCCGAATGGGGGACTATTCCGGAATCTTTTGCCGATGGGGATATCATCATGACACTTCTTCAACTACAGGCCACATGTCCTGTGGATACACATTACGTGTCTTTAATGCAGTGGTTTCCATTGCCTTCTGCATCCTCATGTCGTTGATCATTGCTGATTCTTCCGCCTTTAGGGGCAATTTCTCACCCCTAGGACAAGAGAGTGCCCTGAACCTCTATCCGCTCCTCCGCCCTCTTTGACAAGGCCGTTGGCAGAATGAGGCTGACTTCTTATGCCAGAAGTCTTCGGCCGCCAATGCTGATTATTTATCAAAATTTAGGAAGTGGCAGGGACCGAACCAGGGAACGAATATGTTTTGATTATAAATCAAAGACGCTACCCCCCCCTTTTTTTTTTTTTCTGCTTTAGGGGCAATTTTCCACCCTTAGGACAAGAGAGTGCCCTGAACCTCTATCCGCTCCTCCGCCCTCTTTAACAAGGCCGTTGGCAGAATGAGGCTGTCTTCTTATGCTGGAAGTCTTCGGCCGCCAATGATGATTATTTATCAAAATTTAGGCAGTGGCGGGGATCGAACCCCGGACCGAAGTCGTTTTTGATTATGAATCAAAGACTCTACCCTTTTTTTTTTTTTTTTTTGTAGACAGTGGCGGGGATCGAACCCAGGATCGAAGACGTTTTGTTTTTGAATGGAAGAAGCTACCCCTTTTTTTTTTTTTTTTTTTTTTTTGGCTGCTGCTAGCTATAATGCTAGTGCAGGATGTCTTAAATGCCTAGATATAGTAGGTTATAATGTTAAATTTTAGTTTAGTGGTTTTTTCGTCAATAAAATACCACTTTGAAGGTTTTAAAAGAAAAATAATCTTGCCTACGTGGATTGCTCTAACACAAAAGGTACACCAAGCTACTAAACGTCGAAAATGTTTACCAAGGCCGGGAATCGAACCCTGGTCTCCTGCTTACTAAGCAAGTATGCTAGCCGCTTTTTTATTTATTTATTTATTTATTTATTTTTTTTTTTTTTTTTTTGACCGAAGACGTTTTGATTCTGAATGGAAGACGCTACCCCCCTTTTTTTATTACGCTACCCTTTTTTTTTTCTTCATAGTACAAAATTTATTTTTTAATACAAATGAGATTCAATTACAAAATAGTACACAAGAAAACAGCTTATTGGGAAAAGTCTTACAAAGCTTCACCTTTGTGGTGCAGAACATAACAATTAAGCTCAAATTTTACACTTCAAATGGAAAATAAAAATATTACAAAAAAAGAAAAGAAAAAAATCAGTCTGTGCATAAAATAACCTCCCATCTTTTTGGTTACTTTCATGGAAATGCGATGACAAAGCCACAAAACTGAAGTTGTACTAAGGCACTTATGCAAATAACATGTACAGAAATATGTCAATGAATACTTAAAGAAAATGGTGTTTCTACACACACTAATTATTAAGCTCAACAAAAATATAATCACAGCCTACAGTGTTTATTTCACAAACTACTAACTACATTTTTTTTTTTTTGAGAATGCATAAAAAAAAACAAGGCAGCCATGCGCAAAAGGTTGCCAATAAAGTGAACTAAAAAGGGCCATCTTGCTCGCCGCTGTCACATTGCTAGGCGGGCGGCCAGGAACGGGCGGTCGTCATTGCATTGGACATCACCAGCCACCAATCGTTGGAGCGCCCGGGGCCGCTGCACACAGTCAGAGACTGTTTCTGTTACCATAGGGGAATCGTGGAAAGATCACATCTACAAGTTAATGTCTTCTCACACCCGGCACACCCCAGCTGGGTGGTGGGTCCATGAATGACGAACCCAAATAGTTCGCAAAAAGGTTCCGGTAATCCTGTCTGTTCGTTAAGACCAGAAACTCGTCGATCATATAGTACCATAAATCGAGGACGTCTTTGTCTCCATCGCGGTATATGTAGTGTATCGCCATTCCTCGTACCCAATTAACCGCATTCATCCGGGTCATAGGGAAATAGACAGCGTCGGGATGAAAGAGTTCTTGGGGTAAAATCGAAACGTAGGGGCGGCGGAGCAGGAAAGCCAGGATCTGGCGGATCAGTTTCCAGCACTCACGCGCGGGGCCACAGTTCAGTCTATGTTCGTCCGTGTCTAACGTCGTGCAACGGGGGCACACAGGGTCGTCAATTAGGTGAATGGCATGCAGCCGTTGTCGGGTTGGAAGTTTCTCGTTAACGACCACATACCACGTCGACCGCACGAAAGTAGACAGGAACGGCGCGTGGATGGCTCGCCATACTCGTGGCCAGTCGACCGTAGGGTGGCGCCGTACAATGTCGTTATCCGGAGTCCAGTGCTGGAGAGCACTATAATAAGTCTTCGCTGTCGGATTCCGTGCCTCCGATATAACCCGCAACACATAGCTATGCTCTACGAAAAACGTTCTAATGTGTGACAGCGAGGGCGATAAATGTCCAACTGGTACCGGTGGGTACAGCGTACGTGGGGCCACTTCTTCAATCAGTAGGCCTGGGAGACTGGCTGTTGGTGAAAGCCAGAGTCGCCTCATGGAACGGAGATACAGTGCCAGCGCTCTGTGCTTGACGTGAGTGAGTCCAACACCGCCTTTGTCGAAGGGTAAAGTAAGCGTAACAAAACGGATCTTGAAAACAGCACCATCGTTCACCACGTGTCCAAACACTGCCTGTATCCTGGAAGCCATCGTGTCCGTTATCGGCAGTACATGGGCGTAATGGTTAAGGTGAGAAGCCATGTACACATTAACGTATTGGGCGCGTTGCAAAATGTTCAATGATCTGAATTTATTGAGACGAGCCTCTAAACGGAGTCTTCGTAAGACCATACGATACGTAAAGGCCGCCGTGCGTTGTATTTGTCGATGGAGTGATATCCCTAAACACTTGAGCATCGGGAACTTTGTCAGAGGTACGGCCAGACCTGCAGGCATTCCTCGTCCTAAATCCATGTAGCGTGATTTCCGAAGGTTGAGCACACTGCCTGCCACCGCCCCATACTGGTGGAGCCAGGAAAACGCCGTGTGTATTTCGTCACCAGACCGTGCTAAGAACATCACATCGTCGGCGTATGCACCACATCGAAAGGTTACGGAACGGAGGGTAAGTCCTTCTAAGCGTCGCCGTAGTCCGTGAAGAGCTGGTTCGAGGGCAACGGCGAAGAGCATGGCAGAAAGAGGACAACCCTGCCGGACGGACCTGTTGACACGGACGGGGGCGGACCGACAGCCGTTGATCATAATCCTCGTGACAGCCCCATGGATCAATCGAAGCACAACAGACGTCGTCAGACGCGGGACACCGATGTGTTCCATAACAGCACGCAGGAAACCATGGTTAACGCGGTCGAAAGCATGGTCGAAGTCCAGCGCAACAAGAGCGCCTTGGAGGCGGCAAGTTTGCATGAGCGCCACCACGTCTCTATAGGTGCTTAAAGTCGTAAACACATTAGTGTCGCCCCCGAGGCAGGTTTGATCAGTGTGAATGGCCGCCATTACCGTAGGTTTGAGCCTCTCACGGAGCATGCGTGTCAACAGCTTATAGTCAGTGTTTAGCATTGTCAAGGGGCGAAAATCAAGAGGGCGACGGCCTCCGCCGGGTTTGGGCACAGGGATCAAGAGACCCTCAGTAAAGTCAGATGGTACCTGAAAATCGGCGTCCAGGAGTTCACTGTACATCCTGACCCACATTGGGCCCATGAGATCAAAGAACCGCTTGTAAAATTCAAGAGGGAGGCCGTCAGGGCCAGGCGTTTTGTTGGGAGAGCCACGCAACAGAGCCTCTCGCAGTTCTTCCAAAGTCACCGCCGACAAGAGCGTAGCATCATCTTGTAGGTTCCGAGAGACTGGTAGGTCAGATAGGACTTCCCTGACCCCTACATTCATGTGGGACTCCCTCTCGTAAAGAAGTTTATATGACTGTGTGAACGCTCGGACGATATCCATTTGTGCATCAACGCGTCGCCCGTCCTCCGTCTCAACCTCGGTAATGAGCTGCCTCTTGCGTCTTCGGCGTTCTTGAATGATATGGTGGAGGGAAGGTCGTTCACCACGAACATCATCAGTCGTCCTCGCTCGCACCCGCACACCCGCAAGACGTACGGCGTTGATACGAAGCAATTGTGCCTTGACGCGTTGTACTGCTGATTGTCGCTCTGGCGACGGCGGTTGTACAGCCAGTTCGCGGAGCGCAGTATAGTAAAAATCAGTAGTCGCAGTATACCAGCGCGCTCGGTCGCGTCCATAGCTGACTAATGTTCGGCACAGTGCGGGTTTTGCACACCGTAACCACCATTGAAGTACAGAACGGTAGGCGGGTAAACGCCGGTGGCAAGTGCTCCATGTGGACTCGACTGCGCGTCTGCAATTTATCTCATCAAGAAGGGCCACATTGAGGCGCCACGGACCCCTACTTCGGCGGACGCGCTGACGGGGAAGGGTGAGAGTACACACATATGCGAGGTGATCCGTGAACGCTGCCGGCCACATCTCAGCGTCGACAACGGCCGATCGTAGGCCGCGGGTGACGTAGACTCGATCCAAACGGCTCGCGGAGTGACTAGTAAAGTAGGTGTGTGCTCGACGGTCGCCGTGTTGGATGATCCAGGTGTCCAACAAGGCCAAGTCCTGTACAAGTGCCTGGAGTGCCGGGCAGGTGGTATAGTGTGGCTACTGGTCGGATGGGCGGAGCACACAATTAAAATCGCCGCCTACTACCAAGTGGTCGGTATTGCCCTGGAAGAGCGGGGCTATATCTTCGGCAAAAAAGGTGCGCCGTTCTCTCCTTTTGCCGGTGCCTGAAGGAGCATATAAGTTCACCAGACGTACTGTACCAATCGTGAGTGCGACCCCCCGGGCCGACGGTAAATAGGAGACATCAGTGGCCATTATCCCTTCCCGCAGTAGAATCGCCGTACCTCCGCCGCCCACATCTGCAGGCATAGTGTAGGCGTCATATCCGTAGGCATCGAGACAGAGTCCTGATCGGACTTCTTGAAGGAAAACAACGTCCAGATCCGCAGCGCGTAACGTATCCTTCAGCATACGGGTCTTGACATCAGATGTAATGCCATTGACGTTGATCGTGGCGAGGCGGTATGCCTGGTCCATCAAGTCTCAGAAGGTGACCATGGTATGACAGGAGGGCAGTAGTCGTGACGTGGAGCGCCGGTCTTGCGAAGTGCTAGGCAGCGACGAGAGGTGCTCATGCCGTCCTAGGCGTCTGTCGCCGGCCGCGTAGACGCTGCCATCGGCATCGGTGCATCGTCTTGGTTCTGAAACGCATCCTGCAACTCCATCTCCTGCGCCCAGTCGCCCAGGGACGTTGACACCACTGGATCTCGAGAGGCAGACGGAGGCAAGGGTGCATGCCCGGTGTCGGAGCTGCGGTGATCTCCCGCATCGCCATGTGGTCCAGACCCAGCGGTAGTGGGAGAAGACGTCGAACCGTGTGAGACGGTAGGGTCGCCTGTGTCGGCGCGGTGGAGCGGTTGAGGCACCTCGTCATCCAGCGGTGTCGCCTCGGGCTGTTCTACGTCGTCGGTTGTCTTGCGCCGCTTCTTATGACGCTTGGGTGATTTCTGCTTACGCTGCCGCGCCTCTGTTTCCGACGTAGGGCAAGGGGAGGACGCTGCATCCTGTGCTTCAACTTCCATCGCACCGTCGGCGAGCCGTTGTGACGGTGCGTCGGGGTCCGACAAAAGGACATCAGTAGCATCAGCACTGAAAGACGCTTGGGGCTCCGTGGAAGCTACTGCAGGGTCCTCCAAAGCTCGCACCAATACAGTGGGGTCGTCATATACAGCTGGCGTCTCCCGTCTCGCCGCCGCAACATACGTAATCGGCAGAGAGGTCGGTGTCGACGGACGAATCTGGTCGGTCGAGGGTGTCTGCGCGAGACGGCGTTGCAGGCATTCGGTACGCATGTGTCCCGTCTGGCCACAACCGGAGCAGGTTCTCGGCTGACCGTCGTAAATAATTATTGCCCTGCAACCAGCGATCGTGAGATACGAAGGAATATGGCGATGCAGGTCAATACGGACTTGTCGCACCCCGTTAAGGACAGGGTAGGTGTCGAAGGTCTTCCATTTTTCGGCCGTGTGGCCGAGAATTGTTCCATAGGGTCGAAGAGCAAGGGTGACCAAATCCGCTGGAACTTCAAAAGGGAGCTCAAACACGCGCACATTTTGGATTCCCAATCCAGCACGTTCAAGCGTCACCACACCCACGTTTCCGTCTGAGTGGCAGAACCGATAACCTGCCGTCGAGCGTCTGAGAAGTTTGTCACATGCTTCGTCGTCAGTGAACTTAAGATATACGACGCTGGAGACAATAGATAAGTGGATACCGATCAGCTCGTTAGGATCAACATGTACCACATCGCGTAAAAAACGCTCTACTTCGTGGGCCTTGGGTCTAGAGTACGTAGTGTCGAACTGCAGCTTGATCGTGGCTTTCCGATACGAAAGAGCCATCGTGTGTCAGGAACGTGACGGCAATACGTAACACTAGCGCGCCGGCGCGGTAAACAACAACACACCCGGAAACGCGACACGGAGCGGCCGGGACGTACCGCACCGCTCCACAGCCAAAGGCCGACTGACCCCTAGACCACGGGTAAGTCCCGTTTAGCTGATAATGAAACATACACTTCTAAACATTCATGGTGGTGTCTGTTTCTTCTATATCGTGTCTCCCTACCACTTTCGCGCGACGACGCTCTGAGCGTGCTTTTTAGGGAATTAACTAGTTTGAACCTGGGACCTGTTGCTGGTAAGGAGACGCCAGACCACACATGACATGTAGAATTCAGAAGAGTTCAGTGAGACTAGCGATGATATAACCAAATACTTAATGATCTCAGCGTCAGCTCCACTGCACTCCCTGCAAAAGAATCTTAATACTAACTAAATTTAGTGGAAGGGGTTCAAGACTTTCCTATTTTTAGTTAGCTGGTAAAATAACGTCGAAAAAGCAGTTACGTTTACCACTTGAAATTTTATTCTACTCACAAAACATTGTTTATAAATTACACTATTCATAAAAGGAAATGTTTTAATACAGGATAGTAAAAACCAACTGCGTTCAACAAAAATGTGAACGAATATTCCCTGAGTGGGTTTCCAAGTTCTACAATGGAGGATGACCTATGCCATATCAGATCTATAATCTAGGTTTGAATTAACTTTCACAAAAGAGAAAACTATCAAAATGGTCTACAGTGACCCTCAGTTATCTTTAATAACTTATCTAACTTGTAAATTACAGTGGCTGATGTGGCTTCTCAATAACTGTATAACAGAAACATCATCGCGTTTCAGATTTTTACTTCAAGTGGCAAATGCGAACACCATGAGCTTTAGTTGACGATCGACACTAGTATTACGCAAAAAGTTATGAGTGAAGCGTTATGCGCTCAAAAATGCGGCATCGCGTGCGTTCATTACCTTGTCGGTGTTTAGGCAGCGTCGGGGCGGCAGCGAGCAGCACAGCTCCGCTGACTTCGCCATCTCGGAAGCAACTCTCTCCTAACTTCTCCTTACTACAATTTACCGAAGTTGGTTTTAAAAAACTATCTGGCTGTGTTTTCATCTGACCAATCAGGGGCCGGCCGCGGTGGTCGTGCGGTTCTGGCGCTGCAGTCCGGAACCGCAGGGCTGCTACGGTCGCAGGTTCGAATCCTGCCTCTGGCATGGGTGTGTGTGATGTCCTTAGGTTAGTTAGGTTTAAGTAGTTCTAAGTTCTAGGGGACTTATGACCTAAGATGTTGAGTCCCATAGTGCCATTTGAACCATTTTTTGAACCAATCAGGGTCTGAATGTTAACCTTAAGCTCCGCCTACAAAAATCCTGTCTATCCAATGAGAAACGTTATACTATTCGTGGTGGGGCAATGTTTTTAAAGTTTGCAACGTAACAGAGACGCTAAAAAGTCTCACGCTAAAACCTGCAGCTGGTGTGGTCCTTTTAGCGTTATCGTAAGATCTATACTGTTCTTCTGGAAGGCTCTATCTTTTAACATGGGCTGGAGGGTGGTCCCAATGTGACAGACACGCGAAAAAGTCTCACGCTAAAACTTGCGGGTGGTAGTGGCCCTTTTTGTGTTATCGTAAGATCTATACTGTTTTTCTAGAGGGCTCTAGCTTTTAACATGGGCTGGGGGGTGGCCCTTGACTAAACAGACGCGAAAAAGTCTCACGCTAAAACGTGCGGGTGGTAGTCTTAGAGGTAGGCTGGCGACGTGGGTGTCCAGTCTGTCCCTTATCGTAGGGCCTTCTAGCTTAACACGGTTCTGCTCTCGGCTTCTGTTCTCCCCTCGGAACTGCGTCGATCTCAAGGTGGGAAGGTACGACACGCATTTAGGCATTCTTGTGTTAGTCTGGGGTACTCTATTTTCTCACTCAGTACTCGTATTACTTTGGTTAATTTAATGTCACGATTTATTGGGAGCCACGTGACATACTACTGGATTTGCTTATTATGTCAGGGTTTTCATGGTAGGTGTTGGATTTGCCTGACACCTTACATACTCAACTCAGCCGTAGTGCAATGGCATAAAATTGTCATTCTAGATAACTTAACTCATTTTGGCCCTGTTTGTTACTTAATAAAAATTCTGTCCTGATCTGAATAATTTGCCAACTATGCAATGGCATATAGATTATTTTACTCTGATAAATGAAATAATTAGCTTTACTCATGGGAACTTTACTTTAAAATACCTTTTTGTTCAGTGCAAGCACAGGATTCGGAGAACGACATAAGGTGTGAGATGAAACTCTAATTTTATCTAAAAAAATATTTATTGTTCTAACTTTTAAGGCACATGTCAAAAACCAAAAAGAAACTTCTATAGCATAGATTTACGAGAAAGTTTCACAAAACGCTTATTGGATCAACAATGGGATTTCTATCTAGCTTTTAGACATTATTTAACCAAAGAAAACCTATTTTATTAATTATTCTTTCTAGTTTCCCCAGGTATGTGCCAAGTTTCGCTCAATATATAGCTTATTTTGTGTGTAGCACCAATTCTTACTTTGATGCTGTCACGACCCGGCTGCCTCCTGCAGGCATCCAGCTCTGACTCGAAACACGTCTGCTGTCTCTACGCAACTCCTCACCACTACCCCAACTTTTACCATGTGCACCTAGCTCTGTTAGCTGTCAAAGATCTTACTACTCGAAGATGTACTACTCGTCCAACGTTGTGGTTGACAACTATCGACATTTCTCACTGGCTCTATCCTGATCGAATCCCAGCACATACCTTTCAATTTGATCGAAAAGACCAAATCGCCGTAGTAGAAATCAGCATTTTGTGAATCTATACCATGGTTTAATGTGAATTTCCGCTCATGACGACACAGAAATATAAAGTAATATTTAATGTACGAGGGGAGTTGAGTAAGTAATGCAACACTTTTTTTTTCTGGAAGCAGGTTGGTTTTATTCAGTATTCCATCAGATCAGACTATTCACCATTTTTCTGGCAGAAAAACTCTGTTTTTCAACAAAATCTCCTTTCAGCGCGACGGCCATGCGCCACCTTTCTGGGAAGGCCTGTATTCCGCACAGATGGATCTTCCTTGTTCTTGAGCGCCGCATCTGGTGGATGTCAGCAGCACCAACAGAGACATTCAGTTGAGCAGCGGGGTATTGGTTGTGATTCATAGATCACCTCCAGTGAGAGTGTCCGCACGTTCCATAGCTGCAGCAGTCACAGCTGTGTACGGCCGGCCGGCACGCCCGAAATGAACAGGAAACGTTAGCAACAGCCCCGGACATTTGCACAAGCCCGGCCCATTTACCCCCTCCACACCAACCCTCGCCACACCAACCAAGAGCGCATCAATATTATCTTTGGTAGTCCTCGTCGCTGTCGTGTTTTTGTTCGTCGTTTTTTGTTTCACCGCGGTTGTTGTGCTGTTACTACTTCTTAGCAGATTGTGTAATACTGTCAAAATGAAACATACATATGCACTCTCAATAATCATACACAAGGTACCTAATCTTGACTATTGTGGCCAACTGCTGCCACAACTGACATCTAACAGACATTAAAGTACGATAAGATGTGTTGGAATGACACTGACGAAATTATGTACATATGTTTAACAATAGGCAGCTCTAAAGCTCTCAAACACTGAAGAAGAACTCAAAGTAATCTCGTGTCTGCTATAAGCAAGCACTCATAAGAGTTCACAAGTAAAAATTCACCCATTACACAGGCAAATATTAATGAAGAATATCACTGTATAAATATCTGACTGCTTGCATTACGCACTTCTACGTTATCCCACTCTTATATTCTTTAGCCTTAATGAGGTGATCAGAAACAAACCAAGACATCGACTTTGCCTTATTTATGCACAACATTGACTTTAGACAATCGAGGTATTGGACAGCATCCTTGGCGATACTGCCAATTAATATTTCCCAACAGAATTTCTTACACTACGCGAGGTGACGGAAATTTGCGCTCACTGCAGTTAACAAATATCACATTTTTTGATATTGTGCAGATGAAAGCTGATGATATAAAAAAGACAGTGTGGATACCATTTTTACTTTTCATTCTTATTGATGATTTTTCAACTCGATAATTCAATGAACATATTTCTAATTCTTTTCAGAATGGTACCGGAAAAACTGTATTTCGTACTAACTACTGATTTTCTCCCTTGTTATGACTGGCATATCTGTGACACGAACAACTGCGATGTTGGAACATGCGGCAGACCATGGCCGGAGCTTAGGACATGGATTGGTGTGGAGGGGGGTGATTGGTCGCTAACGTTACGTGAAATGGAGAGGTCTGCACGACCTTGTTGTGTTGATCACAGACGTCTCGCCGCCCAGCGACTCACCGTGCTTCTGTTTCTCGCCACCTCTCTGTACACATTCTCTAAGCTCCTGTAAGTATCTGCGACACTCTCGTTTTGCGTCAAAAGAAACTCAACAGCAGCTCTCCTCCTCGTACGCTTCTCCGTTACAGACGCCCTTTTAAAGGCTACCCGTAGGGCCGCCACCAATCGGAACTTCATAAAATTATAGTGGCTGAAGCGGGAATATTCTAAGATGCCCCACAACAAAATCTGCATTGTTTATTGAACACCCCCCGTATTTCCCTAAATGTAAGTTACAACAAGAGCGTATCCAGGACCTGAGCTGGAGGGGGATGGGGAACAACACCTGAAGGGGGAATGGTAGAGGTGGCAAAGCGCATTAATCATCAAACATATCAACGCCATCACTTTATACTACGTGCCTACTACCTATAGTACACATGTAAAAGAATTAGTTCGAGATTCGTACATATGATTTTATTATCGGCAAGGTTCACTTGTTAGTAGTCAGATAATTATTACGTATTCCAACTTTCTTCACACTTCTACAGCATTGATTCGCCTGTGTATGTGGAAGGGAGGATGAGAGAGGGGAAGGGGTGGGGGGGGGGGGGGAGAGAGAGAAGGATCAACCACTCTCTCAGGTAGGATACTGTTTAACCAGTAACTTCTCCCCAGATTCTTAAAAGAATCGAATTCTCACATCTAATGTAGTTCCAAACATCTGCTTATTTTACTAATCAGTTAATGTGTTAAATATTTTACATTAACTGTGTGAAACCTCTATGTTTGAAGACGCGAAACCCTAATTGTGTTAGTTTTATTAGTTTCGGATTTCTCACCCATAGAATAACGAGAAAGACAAAACCAGAACTGGTAACACGAACAATGAACATTTAGTTTGCGATAAACTGTTGCCGTTCATTATTTTTTTGGAGATGTAAACGAGAACGTGTATAGAAAAAGATTGAAATTATGCTTACAGTTTGTAGACAGTCGCTAATGCTCTCCTTTTCAAATAATGTATGAATATAGTCGTGGTGGCATGAGCGTCATGAGTTACGCTGGCTCAAGACAAATATACAGTTTAGCTTCAATGCTTGACTCATCGTGTTAAATCTTTAACGTACGATTATATGAGGGTCATATCAAAAGTTCTGGACATTGCGAATGCGCGACCGTACGTTGGCGTGATTGAAATTCTTGTCATTCAGCTGTGAGCGAAACCTTAGGCGTGACGGTCGTATATGTGTTTGCTGGTCTGCGTGGCTGTGTCGTGAGTAATTCAGTTTTAATACGGAAGGTGAAACCGAGGCAACTCCCATTTCACGTAGTGGCCAGTGTACCTACATCAACATCGAATTCTTACGTGGAAAGAAAACGACGGAAATTTACAACCGTCTGAGAGAGATGTGTGGGAATACTGTAGTGGATCGTATTACAGTGTCACGGTGGTCTGCTCGTTTCTGTGAAGGTAGTGTAAACAAAGAGGACATTCCGAGAAGAGGAAGGCCATCAACTGCAACAGATTACACCTCTCAGGTTATTGTTAATGATATTTTGAGAGAGGATATTTTGAGACGGAAAACGTGCGTATATTGCATGAGGCCAGAATGTCTGTCACTTCAGTTTACAGAATTATAACTGCAAAGTTAAAGAAAAGAAAACCTGTTGCCAGATGAGTTCCGCATGGTCCGACTCAACGTTATGGAACGGAAGGAGGACAGTTCTGAAAGATATCGTTACACTTGGTGGAACCTGAATACTGGAACTTGAGCGGAAATCAAATCTCAGTGGCCACAATTGAAAATTACGACTTTCGATTCCGCCACCAACAATCAGAGGAGAAACTGATGATGATCTTTGTGTATGACATGAATAAATCATAGCTACAAATCGCATGCCACAGCGGACGTCTGCAACGTGCGCGTACTACAAGCTGTTTCTGTAAAATGTTTTGCACCCGAAAATTCGTCACAGAAGGCCTGACAAGCCTGAAGCTGATGTCCTCATTCTGAACGATGAAGCAACACCGCGTATTGTACTACCAGTGAGAGAAACACTCGACAAATGTGAAAGGGAAGTACTTGCCCACACACCGTACAGTCCTGATATAAGCCCACAAGACTTCGATTTGTTTGCCACATTGAAGGAACAACACGATGGAAAACGTTTGGTACATTGCATCAAGTTTCTACTTAGCTGACCCGAGCAATTAGACAGCTTCAACAACGAAGGTGCGCTAACAGGAACACAGAACTTGCCAAGCTGTCATAAGCAAGAATGGAGATTTTATTGAACGCCTGTTAACGTATTTTGTAAATTAAATTATTTTCTTCAGTTTTATCTTATAGTGTGCGGAACTTCTGAAATGTCCTTCTTATAACGGGCAGTCAAATGAAAACGAGACAGGTGGAAAAAAAAGTAAAGAAAATGTTTATCATTTCAAAAGTAACTATTAATACGCTTATCTCACTGTGAAACGAGACGGTCAATGCTTTTATGGAAAAATGTTCGCGATTGCCTGCGGAACCACGTGTGTACCCAGGCATGTACCTCTTCGTTCGAAGCAAATTGACGGCCACGTATGTCTTTCTTCAGGGCTCCAAAACGCGAAAATCACATGGGAAGAGATGAGGACTGTACAGAGAAACGTCTGCTGTGTAGTCGACACAACTTTGGCACCATCTGGGCACGCCGGCAGTACGCTTTAAATGTTTCGTCGGAAAGTCCTTACACATCTTCCATACGGTCTTCATCTGTCCCCAGGCGATTTCAGTATTTTTGGAGTCCAGAAGAATGACATTCGTGGCTGTCGATTTCCTTCGGGCAAACAGGTACATGCTTCGGTACGGTCATGGTTCCGCAGGCATTTTGCAAACATTTTCCATAAAGGCACTGACCGTCTTGTTCCACAGTGGGGTAAATGTATTATGGAGATTACTTTTGAAATAATAAACAGTTTACTTGCTTTTTCGATCTGTTTGTTTACATTTGGCTACCCCTTATAGCTCTTAATGTGGAACGTGAGCTCAGATGTCTACATCTACATCTCCGCAAGCCACCGTACACTGTGTGGCGAAGTGTACTTGTTCTGGTACACCTATCTTTCCCTGCCCCCCCTCCCCCTTTTCCTGTTCCATTCACGAATGACACATGGGAAAAATTATTCTCGGAAATAAACCTTGAATTCTAATTTCTCTTTCTCGTCCTGATCATTCCGCTAGATGTGTGTACGATGAAGTAATATGTTGTCCAACTCTTCTTGGACTGGAATCTCCCGAAAGTTCAGCAATTATCCTGCCCGAGACGCACAATGCCTGTCTTGTAATGACTGCCTCTGGAAATCGTTGGGCATCTCCGTAGCGTGCTTCCGCCGAGTAAACGATCCCGTGAAGAAACGCACCACTCTTCGTTCATCTTCTCTTTCTCCCACACTGAGCACTGTGGTGAAGAATCATCCGAACGTGTGTTTTGTAAGCCACTTCTATCCTTGACGAATTACATGTCCTTTGGATTCCCCCAGTGAATCTCATTTGCTATCTGCTTTTCCTACAATTACTTTTATGTGATCATTCCAGTTTAAGGATCTCAGGATAGGTATTTCAGGATATTTTATGGTAGTTACCTTTTCGTACGATTTCGCGCCAGTGGTGTAATCGGAGAGTAGTAGGTCTCTTCGCCTATTTATGCTCAATACGTTACATTTATTTACGTTCAGCGTGAACTGCCAGTCCCTTCGACTTATCTACCTAGTATGCAGTGGGTCGTCTATGGATTCATTGCTGGTGTTCCGGACAGAGAACCTTGTGAAACAGTTCTGAACAAATTTTCCGAAGACGCAAGTTTTCGGCAACCAACACGCAATGGAAATATTTTAGACCTAGTAGCTGCATACAGCCATGACCTTATCGACAGTGTCACTATAGAGACAAGGATTACTGACCACGATGTCATCATAGCGACAATCCTTACTACACTACTGGCCATTAAAATTTCTACACCACGAAGACGACATGCTACAGACGCGAAATTTAACCGACAGGAAGAAGATGCTGTGATATGCAAATCATTAGCTTATCAGAGTATTCACACAAGGTTGGCGACAGTGGCGACACCTACAACGTGCTGACATGACGAAAGTTTCCAACCGATTTCTCTTACACAAACAGCAGTTGACCGCCGTTGCCTGGTGAAACGTTGTTGTCATACCTCGAGTAAGGAGGAGAAATGCTTACCATCACGTTTCCGACTTTGATAAAGGTCGGATTGTAGCCTATCGCGATTGCGGTTTATTGTATCGCGACATTGCTGCTCGTGTTGGTCGAGATCCAATGACTGTTAGCACAATATGGAATCGATGGGTTCAGGGGGGTAATACGGAACGCCGTGCTGGATCCCGACGGCCTCGTATCACTAGTAGTCGAAATGACAGGCATCTTATCCGCATGGCTGTAACGGATCGTGCAACCACGTCTCGATCCCTGAGATGGGGATGGTTGCAAGACAACAACGATCTGCACGAACAGTTCGACGACGTTTGCAGCGCAATGGACTATCATCCCGCAGACCGTGGCTTCGGCTACCCTTGACGCTGCATCACAGACAGGAGCGCCTGCGATGGTGTAGTCAACGACGAACCTGGGTGCACGAATGGCAAAGCGTCATTTTTTTCGGATGAATCCAGGTTCTGTTTACAGCATCATGATGGTCCCATCCGTGTTTGGCGACATCGCGGCGAACGCACATTGGAAGCGTGTATCCATGATCGCCATACTGGCGTATGGTATGGGGTGCCACTGGTTACACGTCTCGGTCACCTCTTGTTCCCATTGACGGCGCTTTGAACAGTGGACGTTACATTTCAGATGTGTTACGACCCGTGGCTCTACCCTTCATTCGATCCCTGCGAAACCCCACATTTCAGCAGGATAATGGACGACCGTATGTTGCAGGTCCTGTACGGGCCTTTCTGGATACAGAAAATGTTCGACTGCTGCCCGGCTAGCACATTCTCCAGATCTCTCATCAATTGAAAACGTCTGGTCAATGGTGGCTGAGCAACTGGCTCGTCACAATACGCCAGTCAGTACTCTTGATGAACTGTGGTATCGTGTAGAAGCTGCATAGGCAGCTGTACCTGTACACGCCATCCAAGCTCTGTTTGGCTCAATGCCCAGGCGTATCAAGGCTGTTATTACGGCCAGAGGTGGTTGTTCTGGGTACTGATTTGTCAGGATCTATGCCCCCAAATTGCGTGAAAATGTAATCACATGTCAGTTCTAGTGTAATATATTTGTCCAATGAATACCCATTTATCATCTGAATTTTTTCTTGGTGTAGCAATTTTAATGGCCAGTAGTGTAGTTTCTTTTTCATAACATTATGAGACGTCCGTTCTCTTTCTGCAGTCTTGGCACTTCTCATACTATACGTTGGTTATAGAATATGCGCCAAGTGGTAAGAGTACATTACCGTCGCAAGTAAGTGTGATGAATAGTGGGAGCAGGCGAGATACCACACAGACGTCTCAAAAATAGTTGGTTGATTCGGAACAGGGGACCAAACAGCGAGGTCATCCGTCTAACAGAAATGAAAACATCAAATAAGTGGGTGTGAACAATTTTACAACAAAGGAATTCAAGAGTCAACACTTCCAAAAGCGGAACGCTACTTCAAAAATGTCTTGACACACCACAGAGAAACTATATGATTGTGATACTGTCGCTTTCACTTGTTGCAGCTTATGTGACAAAGTATTATGTTTTTATCATCACATTCACATTCATACGAACCCTTATATTAGGCAAGGAGGCATTCTCACCCACTTACCAGTCGTACAAATGAGGTGTGTCGATAAGAGATTCCTATCATATGACACATGGACTGTCACTAATGCCCTGTATGACGCACCAAACGTGTTTTCCAGTGGAGGATTCGGTTGACTTGTCGCCTTCTCATTAAACGTTTTCGGTTCCCATTCGAGAACCACTTGCTTTCGGCTGCTAATAGAGCAGTTGTGCAGAATCGACTGTCATTAGAGGTTTCTGCCTTACATCTCGCTGTTGCAAACAGACATTACACCACGACAAAGACACAAATTTTAATAAAGCGAACAGTGAAGAAAAAAATTGGATCGAGGGACGTGTGAACATGCCTCGCTCGCTTGGTAATCGAACATCGTAACCACTTCACCACGACGCCATTTTTGATGTGATGTTTGGTTTTTAGGGCGCTCAACTGCGCGGTCATCAGCGCCTATACAAAGTCTCCACTTTTTCGCAGTCCAATTTCTTAGATAGTCCAATCTAGCCACTGTCACGAATGATGATGATGACAACACTACAGTCTGGAACCGAGCGACCGGTACGGTCGCAGGTTCGAATCGTGCCTTGGGCTTGGGTGTGTGTGATGTCCTTAGGTTAGTTAGGTTTAATTAGTTCTAAGTTCTAGGCGACTGATGACCTCAGAAGTTAAGTCGCAACCGGCCGCGGTGGCCGAGTGGTTCTAGGCGCTTCAGTCCGGAACCGCACGACGACTACGGTCGCAGGTTCGAATCCTGCCTCGGGCATGGATGTGTGTGATGTCCTTAGGATTATAATTCGGTTTTACAGAGAGTACTCTACTGCATTGGCTCCTTACCTAGCTTGCATTTATCGCGAGTCTCCTGCCCAACGTTAAGTCCCGAGCGACTGGAAAAAAGCGCAGGTGACGCCTGTATACAAGAAGGGTAGAAGGACGGACCCTCAAAATTACAGACCAATATCCTTAACATCGGTTTGTTGCAGGATTCTCGAACGTATTCTCAGTTCGAATACACACCAAGCGAGGTGGCGCAGTGGTTAGCACACTGGACTCGCATTCGGGAGGACGACAGTTCAATTCCGCGTCCGGCCATCCTGGTTTAGGTTTTCCGTGATTTCCCTAAATCGCTTCAGGCAAATGCCGGGATGGTTCCTTAGAAAGGGCACGCCCAATTTCCTTCCCCATCCTTCCCTAATCCGAGCTTGTGCTCCGTCTCTAATGACGTCGTTGTCGACGGGACGTTAAACAGTAATCTCCTCCTCCTCTAGTTCGAATACAGTGGCTTTCCTTGAGACAGAAAAGTTGCTGTCCATGCATCAGCACGGCTTTCGCTCCTGTGAAACGCAACTCGCCCTTTTTTCACATGATATCTTGCGAACCATGGATGAGGGGTATCAGAGGGATGCCATATTCCTTGGCTTCCCGAAAGCGTTTGACTCGGTTCCCCACTGCAGACTCCTAACTAAGGTACGAGCATATGGGTTTGGTTCCCAAGTATGTGAGTGTCTCGAAGACTTCTTGAGTAATAGAAACCAGTACGTTGTCCTCGATAGTGAGTGTTCATCGGAGGTGAGGGTATCATCTGGAATGCCCCCGGGGAAGTGTTGTAGGTCCGCTGTTGTTTTCTATCTAGATAAGTGATCTTTTGGATAGAGAGGATAGCAATGTGCGGCTGTTTGCTGATGCTGTGGTGTACGGGAAGGTGTCGTCGTTGAGTGACTGTAGGAGGATACAAGAAGACTTGGACAGGATTTGTGATTGGTGTAGAGAATGGCAGCTAACTCTAAATATAGATAAATATAAATTAATGCAGGTGCATAGGAAAAAGAATCCCGTAACGTTTGAATACTCCATTAGTAGTGCAGCACTTGACACACTCATGTCGATTAAATATTTGGGCGTAACATTGCAGGGCGACCTAAAATGGGACAAGCATGTAATGGCAGTTGTGGGGAAGGTGGATAGTCGTCTTCGGTTCATTGGTAGAATTATGGAAAGATGTGGTTCATCTGTAAAGGAGGCCGCTTATAAGACACTAATATGACGAATTCTTGAGTACTGCTGGAGCGTTTGTGATCCCTATCAGGTCGGATTGAGGGAGGACATAGAAGCAATTCAGAGGCAGGCTGCTAGATTTGTTACTGGTAGATTTGATCATCACGCGAGTGTTACGGAAATGCTTCAAGAACTCGGGTGGGAGTCTCTCGAGGAAAGAAGGCGTTCTTTTCGTGAATCGCTACTGAGGAAATTTAGAGGACCAGCATTTGAGGCTGAGTGCAGTACAACTTTACTGCCGCCAACTTATATTTCGCGGAAAGATCTCAAAGATAAGATATCTACATCTACATCTACATCCCTACTTCGCAAGCCACCTGACGGTGTGTGGCAAGGGGTACCCTGAGTACCTCTATCGGTTCTCCCTTCTATTCCAGTCTCGTATTGTCCGTGTAAAGGATTGTCGGTATGCTTCTGTGTGGTCTCTAATCTCTCTGATTTTATCCCCTTCGCGAGATATACGTAGGAGGAATCAATATACTGCTTGACTCTTCGGTGAAGGTATCTTCTCAAAACTTTAACAAAACCCCGTACCGAGCCACTGAGCGTCTCTCCTGCAGAGTCTTCCACTGGAGTTTATCTACATCTCAAACGCTTTCGCGATTACTAAATGATCCTGTAACGAAGCGCGCTGCTCTCCGTTGGATCTTCTCTATCTCTTCTATCAACCCTATCTGGCACGGATCCCACACTGTTGAGCAGTATTCAAGCAGTGGGCGAACAAGCGTACTGTAACCTACGTCCTTTGTTTTCGGATTGCATTTCCTTAGGATTCTTCCAATGAATCTCAGTCTGGCCTCTGCTTTACCGACGATCAACTTTATATGATCATTCCATTTTAAATCACTCCTAATGCGTACTCGCAGATAATTTATGGGATTAACTGCTTCCAGTTGCTGACCTGATATATTGTAGGTAAATGATGTATTCGCAGCACATTACAGTTGACTACATTGAGATTCAATTGCCATTCCCTGCACCATGCGTCAATTCGCTGCAGATCCTCCTGCATTTCAGTACAATTTCCCATTGTTACAACCTCTCGATACACCACAGCATCATCTGCAAAAAGCCTCAGTGAACTTCCTACGTCATCCACAAGGTCATTTATGTAAATTTGAGTAGCAACAGTCCTATGACACTCCCCTGCGGCACACCTGAAATCACTCTTACTTCGGAAGACTTCTCTCCATTGACAATGACATGCTGCGTTCTGTTATCTCGGAACTCTTCAATGCAATAACACAATTGGTCTGATAGTCCATATGCTCTTACTTTGTTCATTAAACGACTGGGGGAAACTGTATCGAACGCCTTGCGTAAGTCAAGAAACACGGCATCTACCTGTGAACCCGTGTCTATGGCTCTCTGAGTCTTGTGGACGCATAGCGCGAGCTGGGTTTCACACGACTGTCTTTTTGGAAACCTATTCTGATTCCTACATAAGAGAGATTAAGGCTCGTACAGAGGCATATAGGCAGTCATTTTTCCCTCGTTCTGTCTGGGAGTGGAACAGGGAGAGAAGATGCTAGTTGTGGTACGAGGCACCCTCCGCCACCCACCGTATGGTGAATTGCGCGGTATTTATGTAGATGTCGATGTAGGGGGGAGGGGCAAGAAGGAGGGGATGGACGCGGAAGCAGTGCAGTCGTTGTCGCAATGCCGATACGGAGCGATTTATGTGACGTCCAACTGGGCGTGATCATTGGATTTCGGGCCGTTTGCAAAAAGCCTAAATTTGTATACTGTTAGAATGCTGCGGCGGTTAAAGCACAATCCAGAAGCGGCGCCGAGGCAATTGCACCATGGGTCATAAATGACAGATTGAACGACGGCTGCGGAGATATGTACTGACGAATAGATATGCAACTGTTGGTCAACTGATGGCCCAGATATACAAAGGGACTACCAACAGTGTCTGCTCAATGACCGTTCAGCGGACGTTGCTGCGCGTGGGCCTCTGCAGCGGGCGCCATGTCGACTGCTGTTCATCGGCGACAAATGCTACAATTTTCACGCCAGTACCGCACCTGGGTGTCCACTGATTGGCAACAGGTGGGCTTTTCATGTGAGTCATGTTTTTTGCTCCCTCAGACAGATGGGCATTGGCGTGGACGGCCTGAAACGTCTGAAAGCATACAAGGAGGGAACGTTATGGTCTGCCGTATGTTTTTATGCCATTCGGTGGTCGAGCTCGTTATTCTCGGAGGTTCAAATGGTTCAAATGGCTCTGAGCGCAATGAGACTTAACATCTGAGGTCATCAGTCCCCTTGACTTAGAACTACGTAAACCTAATTAACCTAAGGACATCACACACATCCATGCCCGAGGCAATATTCGAACCTGCGACCGTAGCAGCCGCGTGGTTCCGGACTGAAGCGCCTAGAGCCGCTCGGCCACAGCGGCCGACATTCTAGAAGGCACATAAGGATCAACCCACATATGTGTCTACCCTTGGGAGCATGTATACTCCTACATTCAGTTCGTTTTTCCACTGCACTATGGCATCTACCAGCAGGACAATGCAACGTCTCTTATAGCTTGCACTGTATGTGCGTGGTTCAAAGAGCGCCAGGATGAATTTGCAGTGCTCCCCTGATCACACAATTTCCCAGATTAAACCCACCTGAGAATGTGTGGAATCATCTCGATTGGGCTGTTTGTGCCATGAAACCTCAACCGAGAAACACGGCGCAGCTGGCCATGGCACTGGAGTCGGCATGGCTCCAGAACCCTCTTGGTACCTGGCAGAGTCGGCATGACTCCAGAACCGTCTTGGTACCTGGCACTGGAGTCGGCATGGCTCCAGAACCGTCTTGGTACCTGGCATTGGAGTCGGCATGGCTCCAGAACCCTGTTGGTACCTGGCACTGGATTCGGCATAGCACCAGAACCACGTTGGTACCTGGCGCTGGAGTCGGAATGGCTCCAGAACCCTGTTGGTACCTGGCACTGGATTCGGCATGGCTCCAGAACCAGGTTGATACCTGGCACTGGAGTTGGCATGGCTCCAGAACCCTCTTGGTACTTGGCAGAGTCAGCATGACTCCAGAACCGTCCTGGTACCTGGCACTGGAGTCGGCATGGCTCCAGAACCGTCTTGGTACCTGGCATTGGAGTCGGCATGGCTCCAGAACCCTGTTGGTACCTGGCACTGGATTCGGCATGGCTCCAGAACCATGTTGGTACCTGGCACTGGATTCGGCATGGCTCCAGAACCATGTTGGTACCTGGCACTGGAGTCGGCATGGCTCCAGAACCCTGTTGGTGCCTGGCACTGGAGTCGGCATGGCTCCAGAATCCTGTTGGTACCTTCCAGAACCTCACCGACTCTCTTCCTGCACGTCTTGCAGCGTTCCTCGTTAGCACTGTGACAACAGGTATATGTATTCATACCCAATGAAAACTGAGTGATCTATAACCAATCGTCCATCAGAGTGCAAGATGCTGGTGGATACTAATTATAAAGCCGCTCATTCTGCTGTAAGGAATTCATTTTTGCATTCACAACGCTATATAAACAATACTCATGGCAATAAATTAAAGTTATTTTCTATCTTCTTGTCACAGGGCCACTACACTATATCACGCTATGTAACTCCTATTTGCACCGTCTGAAGATATGCAGAAAAGGTTCGATAACCATTTTATCGAATGAACAAGTATTTAAAAAAAAGCGACTCTTTGCAATTTTCTGTATTCAATTGGCTTTTGTTACTCGCCTTCGTAGCCGAGGCCGCTACTTCGATGCCTATGCGGTGGCGCTCGACTATGAAATAAGCAGGTTCGAATCCTGGTGGCGGAGGAAATTTTCACTGTCATTATTTGGCCGGAAAGTGGAGGACAGGCGATGGCGTGAAGTTTCTGATCACGAGTCTTTGTGCCAAAGTCCTGTACTAAATTTCAAATCTCTCCGCTGTGTCTCGTGAACTGAGGGCATTTGACACTGCTGATGGTGTTCCGTTCGTCTGATGGGGACGTTAAGACCGGCGGCCCCCTTGGTGCTTTTCGAGAGGAGTATGCTTTGTGCCTCAGTTGTGCGACTGGATTCGTGATTTCCTCTCAGAAAGGTCACAGTTCGTAGTAATAGACGGAAAGTCATCGAGTAATATCCGGCGTTGCCCAAGGAAGTGTCATAGACCCTCTATCGTTCCTGATCTACATTAACGACATAGGAGACAATCTGAGTAGCCATCTTAGATTGTTTGCATATTTGCCGTCTTGTAAAGTCATCAGATGATCAAAACAACTTGCAAAATATATTTAGATAAGATATAGATAACATTTAGATAAGGTATCTGTGCGGTGCGAGAAGTGGCAATTGACCCTGAATAAAGAAAAGTGTGACGTTACTCACATGAGTACTAAAAGAAATCAGCTAAATTTTGATTACGCGATAAGTAACACAAATCTGAGGGCTGTAAGTTCAACTAAATACTTAGAGATTACAGTTACAAATAACCTAAACTGGAACGGTCACATAGATAACATTGTGGGTAGAGCAAACCAAAGACTGCGATTCATCGGCACAACACTTAGAAGGTGCTACAGGTCTACCAAAGAGACTACTTACACCACCCTTGTCCGCCCTATTCTGGAGTACTGCTGTGCGGTGTGGGACCCGCATCAGGTGGGACTGACGGACGACATCGAAGAAGTACGAAGAAGGGCAGCTCGTTTGTATTATCGCGAAATAGGGGAGATAGTGTCACAGACATGATACGTGAATTGGAGTGGAAATCATTAAAAGAAAGGCGATTTTCGTTGCGACGGGATCTTCTCATGAAATTTCAATCACCAGTTTTCGCCTCCGATTGCGAAAACAACCTGTTAGCACCCACCTACACAGGGAGAAATGATCATCACGATAAAATAAGAGAAATCAGGGCTCGCACGGAAAAAATTTTTAAGAGCTCGTTTTTCCCGCGTACCGTTCGAGAGTGGAACGGGAACGGTAGAGAGACAGCATGGAGGTGGTTCATTGAACCCTCTGCCAGGCAGTTTATTGTGAATAGCAGAGTAATCAGGTAGATGTAGATGAGATGTAGAGCACCGGCTGTCATCCTCTGCCTTTCTTCCATCCATGGAAACACAAAACCATTGCTACACTGCAAGAGCTGTCAACGCAGTCATCCACACGACCCAGACACACACACTTGACACTTCATCACAGGTCGCAGGAAGGCAACGGCGAATCACCTCCACTGGGACCTTTCCGAGAGCGGTGGTGCTGGATTCTTGCACCTGCTCCTACTACGTTCATCCGCCGAGTATGGCACTGCTATCTTTCAGTCCTTAGTTCTTCTTTTACTATAAAATCGTATATTAGTTTATACACTTTTAGGTCTTCAGTCGCTAAAATTGTTTGAACATTCGTTGGTTATGCATTGCCGAACGACTCCACACGCTGCAGCAGTATCGCAGGTTCTTGATATTTTCTGTTGCACCCGAAGAAAATGCGGTAAACTTCTTCTTCGCTACCACATTCACATGAAGAAGATGCGATATCCTGAGTCGGCCGGTGTGGCCAAGCGGTTCTAGGCGCTACAGTTTGGAACCGCGCGACCGCCACGATCGCAGGTGTGAATCCTGCCTCGGGTATGGATGTGTGTGATGTCCTTAGTTTAGTTAGGTTTAAGTAGTTCTAAGTTCTAGGGGTCTGATGGCCTCAGATGTTGAGTCCCATAGTACTCAGAGCCTTTTGAACCATTTGGCTACCGGAAACTCTCGTGATTAAATCTAAGGTCTGCAATTCTCACTACAAAGTTTCTGTAGTACTTGGAATTTTTTTTTATCAAGGACCTGATTTGGGGGAAAGGAGGGGGGGGGGGGCGGAGGGTTGGATTCTGCGGTTAGTGTCTACTTTTAACTTTGTGATACCGGTGCAGGTTTTCGCTCTACTGAGCCATGACTGTAGCCTTTAAGGCATGTGGGATATAGCCAGGTGGCCCGGACCTATGTCTACTGCTTCCTTGTCCAACGGGTCTACTTCTTAATTTCCCTCTAATCCGATCGGCCCCTTCTGCCATAACATAAATGGTAATCTTATTTAGGCTTTCATAATGATATGCACCGAATAACTTTTGCTGTTGTTCACATCGCATCATCATCAATCAAATCGGAGCGTGAATCTGGTAAAATAATGATTCTTTCTTCTTGAAAAAGAACTCCTTTTCCTATTAAAGTCCCTGCAAAAGAGCTGCAGTGAGTGTGGACACTTCTTCAGGGAGCTTCAATTTGTCGCCTGGATTAGTCTTTGTTTTTTTCGATATATAGTAGTCGTATATATTATTTCTCAATAGCATTTTTTGTGGGTACGCTATATCGCCCGTATTTCTTAATCAAAATTAATAATTGAGACATCATCTTAAAGATTTTGTTCACCACTAATGACAAAAAAAAAAACAAATAGATATTTGAGATAATTCTCATTTATTGTTCCGTCTGAGTTGCACATTTCTTTAATTCGATTACATGTTTCTATAACTCCGGACCAATTTCAGATATAAGAAATTGCATCAGCACCCTGTCTTGTCTACTCAGAACAACATATCAGCACTCTGATTTGTTGTTGTGAGTAGACAGGACAGGGTTGCTGATGCAATTACTTAGATCTGAAGATAATCCACAGTGCCGAAACATGTTACTGAATTAAAAAGAAGTGTACAACTCAGACGGAGCAATAAATGGAATTATCTTAAATATGTACTTGTCTACAGTTGCTGAATTTTCTATAGACGATTATGCCGACTGTAGAGAAAAAATACAAAAATACTGAAAAGTTACTGTTATCTCTAAAAAATTTTATTTTGAAGACATTTTTGTAAAGCCTACGTGGGAGGTGCCATCTATTGACGATCTGTTTACCTAATATACATGACGGTTGTTGCTGTTGTTTAGATTCTTTACGAAAGCAATCTATCACGTGACTTCAGTCATACACGGCGATGTAAAAAATGTGGAAGGCGCCATCTATTAATCTAATTTTACTATTACGCACAACGGCGGTTAGTGATGTTTACTTTCTTCAAGCAAAAGGCGAGTACTGCCCAAATAAACTGAATTACGCCAGTGTTCATCATCACAGGTAATTTCTGTTTTCTTTTATAACTTAACTGTTTTTATTTCATTTTTAATTCGTCATTGCTTTACTGCGTTTGCAACGTCACGTTACACTTCTCCTAACCTCAGTAGCGTTAATCTGCATCAAAATTGCTAAACACTGTTATTGCAATTACGATAGTTTTATTACCACCACATTCAATGCCACACAAATCAATGAAGAATATGTTCCGGAATTCTATTCAACGGCGATTCTGTGTCCAAAAACGGTGATTGTACAACATTTAATGAATATGAATGTCATTCGGTTTGTTATCTAGAGAGGCAGTGGTCTACCTCAGCTCTGATTCTGTCCAAGTTGAAGAAACAGAGAACGTTCAATTATAACTAGTAGAATTTTTGAACTATTTAAATCAGTCTTGTTTACCACCTTATCAACTGCTTTTAAAGTAAAAGGTTATTATTATATTAATTTGAGATCTTAATGCTAATCTGGCATTAATTACTATTGTAATATTACTGGTTACTCAATTATGCGAGTACATCATCACTGGCAATTTTTTTTATTTAAATCAACTGTGCTCACACCTCCCATTAACTGCACACCTTCTGATGCAACCATGCTTTTCCAAGTGACAAAACAAGAATTTTGAACAAAAGTAGCTTTCGCAATGACTGTTAATAAATTATAACGTTAAACGCTTTATGGGGCAGAACTGTAATTAACAGAACCTGTTTTTTCACATTGAAGTTATACGTGGCTGCCGGGCGGGGTGGCCGAGCGGTTCTAGGCGCAGTCTGTCCTTGGGTTAGTTAGGTTTAAGTAGTTCTAAGTTCTAGGGGACTGATTACCTCAGAAGTTGAGTCCCATAGTGTTCAGAGCCATTTGAACTGTATACGTGGCTTTCTCGCGAGTTCGCACATTTGGTGATAATTATTTTTGTTCTAAAGACACGTACAACCAAAAAGTAAACGATGGTCTTATTACAAGTGCTAATGTTCTTTTCAAAGAAGTTTTGTAAAATAAAGATTAGAAAAGAATTAAATTAATCTCACAAAGACAGTACCTGCTTTTCATATGTCTTACAGTTAACAATATTGTACATACTGGTGATTTTTTACAGTGAGACTAATATTTATTAATATTTTATTAAAATATCATACATTTTATTAATAAAAAGTCGCATTTAGTTATTACTCCAATGCTATATCACCTGTAGACGATTGATCAAGATAGAGCGAATTATTTGCACAGGTAAACTAGTTAAACCTTAATGAGTACCCTTTGAAATCAGACACTTGTGTCATTATATCAGTTTCAGGCTCTAGACGATAGGATCAATGCCCTTCTTTTATAACTTAATCCGCCTTTTTCCAACCCTGCAGCACGTCTTACATCGTCAGTAATGCCTAGCCACCCCTCTTGTAAACATCCAGCGGATGACAGTCGTTTGTTTTCGTTTCGATCGCCGCAGTTTCTGCCAGGCGTCGCCGATTTATTAATCGTCCGCCGTTCTATTCCCAGAACGGCCAATATAGCAGGAGCAAGGCAAGACGAGGTCGGGAGCGAGCCGGCGCCGAACTCTGCCGAGCGCACCCGAGTGCGCCCGAACGCTACGTACCGTGTCTCGGCGGCCGCAGCGGCGGGTAGCAGTCGCAGGAAAGTGGCAGACAGAAGAGCCACGCAGCTTGAGCACAGACACAACACACACACACGGCCTGCAGCCACCATGTGCGACCTCATGTACTTCGACGCCCTGCGGGAGCCGGTGAGTTTATTTTATGGCCTATTGTGCTTCTTGTTTACCCTGAGGACAGGTGACTGCCCTGGAGGTTCTGCGTCATCGTAGCGGCACTCGGCGCTCTTCCACGTCGGTGCATTGTCGCGTTGCTGACTGCTTGAACACTTGATTATCCCTATTTCAGGTGGCACATCTCCGCCGACATACTTGCTGTGGGCATTTCGAAAAGCACGAGTCAGTTAGAGCTGCCCGCGCTATTTGAATGCGGCAGTGTTGTTGCTGTCATTATTGCTCTTTCTCTGCTTGTATCTTTTGCCGATTTCAGCAGAAATTCTTCAGATGCGCAGTTCTTCTTTGCAGCTACAGTGATACAGCAGTACAGTTATCAATAAGGTGCCAATCTGCCCACTTTTTGTTTTTTTTTGTGTTTGCTGTCGCAAAGCGATTCAGTTCGAAGAGGTTGAGGTGCACTGACCACAGGCATAGAGCGACATGTCAAACGAGCAACCACGTTCCACTTTCGTCTCAGCTGGGCCAGCAAGTGGCACAGTGATTTACTGTTTTCGAGGAAAAAAAACATCAGCAGTCGCGTGCATGTTGTGGAAGGATCTCTCGGAGGGCGTACCTCGTGGCGGCTTGCTGCGTTGTCGATGTCGTCGTTTTGTCGCTCCCGTCAAGGCTGCCCGACTGGAGAGAAAGGAGGTCACGACGGGCGCGCGCCATCTTGCTTCTTGGTGCTAGTTAGAGACGCAATACGGACACCTCGAACGCGGTACACACAGGAGCTGGTTGTCGGAGCGGAGGAGGGAACTGAGAGAGGAGGAGAATCGTGAAACTAACGCCGTTTCTTTCGGATCGCACGCTGCTCCGCGCCGGTCACAACGCTTGTCTCAGTCCGTGCACCTGTTGCATCATTCCTTCAAATATCTCGACGGGTGGGACGGGCAGTTGGTGACATGCCGAGGCCACATTCCAGGTCTGCAAGGTCGGGCACCTGACGCGGCTGTACTGCATAAAATGGACATTAAGACCAGCAAACATATTTACCGAAATAATGAAACAATACCGACGCAAAATTATTGCATTTTGAGGAATAATCACACGAATCGTACCCAGATCACAAAGATACGCATTTTCTTAATTTTGCGAGTTGTTTGGTGGTGAATTCAGTGGTTCTACCTTGTGCATGACCTAACTTTTATGAACAATGTTACTATCGACGACCTGATCGATCACAAGACAACAGACAACAAACATCGAAATGTTTACAATCGTACGAGAGTTCCACGCTGAGCACTTACGTAATAGCGTGGCGCACTCTCTCTCTCTTGTCAAAAACTTCTCTTCGTGGTAATTAACCGTCCCGTCGTCATTAAGCTCATTAAGGCGCGGGGCTATTAGAGTTGACGAGGACGGAGAAACACCTGCCTTTGAGAGGAAGCATCCCAACATTCCTCTACAGTGATAACAGGGGAAAAACTGAAATCCTTAATCTCGAGGCAGCTTCTCTTGAATATAAGTCAAACATCAGGAGATAGTGCCTTTTTCATCTTGTTGACAAACTATGTTGTTCACATTAAAATGTAGGACAGAAAAAACGCCACCTTATGCAACTCTGCTGATGCTTTCTGAGGAAGTATTTTCGCCGCCTTCTCTGAAGCTACAGCAATTACACTCATCGCCCAGCTTCAAGTGGCCTTAGGACTAGTGAATTATAGTCTACAGAATACAGATTAGAAAAAAATTGCGCCGGAGGCAGTTCATTAGGCTGTATTAGAAAGCAGAGCAGCCGTGGAGTTGCGAAGATAGTCGGGAGATAGAAGCTACTACTAGACTTCAAGTATGTTGGGCTGGCTCAATCAGAAATATCATTGCTCACGAAAGCTGGAACGATCGCTGGAAATCCCTGAGCTGGTTGGCACCTGTTGCACGAGACCGATGTAGGTAGGAGTGGCTGGCAACGTGTCGATCAGGGGCTCCGTATGGGAGCTGAGTCCTCTGTCCACGTGGACTACGCCGTTAAGAACCAACAGGGACGGCGGGACACGAGAGATCTAAACACAGACACCCCGTACCCCTGCTGCTACAGCTCTACTGTTGAATAATTGTGGATCTAACGCAACCATTTCCAACAGCGAAAACCGCGCAAATCTAATTTCTTTCTTGGTCATATCGATCCCTATCTAATACAGCTGAATCACCGTCAAAAACAACACTGAACGAATGAAATAATTGTTGTTGTTGTCTTCAGTCCTGAGACTGGTTTGATGCAGCTCTCCATGCTACTCTATCCTGTGCAAGCTGCTTCATCTCCCAGTACCTACTGCAACCTACATCCTTCTGAATCTGCTTAGTGTACTCATCTCTCGGTCTCCCTCTACGATTTTTACCCTCCACACTGCCCTCCAATGCTAAATTTGTGATCCCTTGATGCCTCAAAACATGTCCTACCAACCGATCCCTTCTTCTAGTCAAGTTGTGCCACAAACTTCTCTTCTCCCCAATCCTATTAAATACCTCCTCATTAGTTACGTGATCTATCCACCTTATCTTCAGTATTCTTCTGTAGCACCACATTTCGAAAGCTTCTATTCTCTTCTTGTCCAAACTAGTTATCGTCCATGTTTCACTTCCATACATGGCTACACTCCAAACAAATAAATTATGTACACACAATCGATCATCCATAAATACTTTCGACATACCCCCCACCCGCCTGTAACATTCTGGTACGTTTTCACTCCATTTCATTAACGCCACGTGGAACTAAAAGTGATGGAAGAAGGAAATTTAGAGAATACAGTGAGAAAATAAAATTACAATTAGGGGCGGAACTGTAATTCAATGTGGCACCTTCCGAATACGATGGATTACTGTGCCACCATACTGGCAGCAAACGACCCTCTTCACAAGGGGGACATAAACACATGTAAATTTCATTGTCTGTCTCTTTTTGAATGGAAACAGCCAAGTATTCTCCCGAAATTATCTGGGGCATCATCGAAAGCATTAACCTGAATGAGTGCAAAGGGATCCGAATCCCGTGTCTTCCAAATACATGAGTCCAGTGCCTTAAATGTTGAGGAACCTCTCTTGGTTTATCAGCAGTACGATCCATTGATCTTTCTGAACGTAGAGTAATAACTCAGGCTGAGAGAATGAAAAGCATAGTTTTGATCGTGTTCCTGAAGTGCACACATCAGATGTACTAATTATCAGATCATTTTCTCTAAGCTTCACAGCGTTTATAGACTGAAATGACATTGTTTTTAGCTTTCGTATTACAAAATGCACTCCACCATAAGATTAAGACGTCGAGACAACTTAATGCTGAAAGAATATTTCGGTATATCACGCTTATCTCTAAATCATGTGCTAAAGGCGGAGAGTCTGAATGTACCACTGTCTGTAGTTCGGTCTGGGAACATATTCCAGTGGACCATTCCACTGTTGAAACTCCATTAGATGCCCTGTGTCTACTTAGAAAACTGCCTTGGGCGATGCTTATGTAAGTCTGCTGAGTTGTTTTAATTTTCTTCTGCGCAGATAACGCGCAAGGCGATGGTAACCAAAGACGGTCTGTTCGTTCGTCTCATCCATTACACCCAGGTGACACTACGTTAATTAACTTTTTACTGGCAGAAACTGGAAAGAAGGTGCACATATAAGTAACCATGTAAATGTGCATAGGTGAAAACCGTCTGCGCAAAATGTCCTATGATTTAAGTAGTAAATAGTTGCTCTGTTTAGCATTGTCAAAAAAAGGAATTAGGGAATTGCTCAGTCCGACCTACTGAAGTACCTCCACACGTCTATTTGGCAGCATTTCTGAGATGGTATGCTTATGTAAACAATGAGGCCTCGCCTCCTCTGGCAGACGTTCCAGTCTTCAAAAAAATTATTTGCTTCAATCTATAGTCGCACTTCTATTTTGTTTAATGACTAACGATTTCGGTACCAAATACCACCACGAGGGCGACCTTTGGGCGGCTGTCCCCTAGCTCGCTTATCCAAGCAGGTGTGTCACGTACTCATCTTTCAGTCTCAATTTACAACATAGACGGAGCCGTCGCTAATGACTGCGCCTTGGCCAGAACTTCAAACACTAATCTCCTTTCCTTTCTTTTACACCCCCCCCCCCCCCCCCCCCACTTCCACCCACCCACCCAACGCTGTTTTTGAATACGAAGAATACGATCAGGCTATAGCGTCTTGTGTTCAGTTTAGCTGTTTTGCATTTCTCTTAAAATGCACACAAGTTGAATGTAGACCTACATGTCATGTTAAAACTGTTCGTCTCGATAAGCTATACAAAAACGCTTCACACACTACTCTGGGGTTACAGAAAGTCATGGGATTGCAAGACTTTGTGCACGAACTGACCTCTCGATTATGAGCCATAAAAGTTCAGTGGGGTTAATGGAGGGCGATCTGGGTGCCCAAATAGTTCGCTCAAATTGTCCGCGGTGTTCTTCAAACCAATCGCGAGCAATTGTGGCCCAGTGACATGGTGCACTGTTATCCATAAAATTTCCATCGTTGTTTTGGAACTTGAACACCATAAATGGCTGCAACATAAACAATTCTACTCAATGATCGGTTAAGTTGCACCAGAGGACAAAGTCCATTCCATGTAAACACAGCCAACAGCATGATGGAGCCACCACCAGCCTGCACAGCTTGGTTCCATGGCTCCGTGGACTCTGCGTCGCACTCGAACCACGCCAACTGGAGTGGTGACTCATCTGACCAGGACACCGTTTTGCACTTGTCTAGGGTCCAACCAGTACGGTCACGAGTCCAGGAGAGACGCTGCAGGCGATGTCGTGCTGTTAACAAAAACACTCGCGTCGGTCGTCTGCTGCCACAGCCCATTAACGCCAAATTTCGCCACACTGTCGTAACGGATACGTTCGCCATACACCGCACATCGATTTCTGTGGTAATTTCACGCAGTGTTGCTTGTCTGTTGGCACTGACAATACTGCCAGACGCCGCTGCTCTCGGTCGTTAAGTGAATGCCGTTGGCTACTGCGTTGTTCGTGGTGAGAGGTAATGCGTGAAATTAAGTAGTCTCGACACACTATTGACACTGTGGATCTCGGAATATTGAATTCCCTTACGTTTTCGGAAATTGAATGTCCCATGCGTCTAGCTCCAACTACCACCCGGGATCAAAATCTTTTAATTCCTGTCGTGCGACCATAATCACGTCGGAAACATTTTTTCAAATGGATCAACTGAGTACAAATGACAGCTTGTCAATGCAGTGCCCTTTTACACTTTGTGTACGCGATACTACCGCCATGTGCATATCGCTATCCCATGACTTTCGTCCCCTCAGTGTATATTCTCACACCCAAACGAACACATACACACGCACACTATAAGTTGTCCCCCCCCCCCCCCCTGATATTACCGGCGTGTTCAGAGGGTTAGCTGCCCTCTGTAGTAAAAAGAAAAAAAACTGAGTTAATGAATCGACGACGAATTGAGACGGGTGTCTTGTGACGTCCGCCCCGAGCAGATGAAACGAGAAAAATGAGATTAAAAAAAAATAGCTGAATGGTCAGCGTGACGGACTGCCGTCCTAAGGGGCCCGGGTTCGATTCCCGGCTGCGTCGGGGATTTTCTCCGCTCAGGGACTGGGTGTTGTCTTTATCACCATTTCATCCCCATCGGGCGCGCAGGTCGCCCAATCTGGCGTCAAATGTAATGAGACCTCCGCCAAGGCGGCCGGACTTGCCCCGTAAGGGGCCTCCCGGCCAATGACGCCAAACGCTCATTTCCACTAAGAGTTCATATTTTGCATAGGACGTATTGTCTCAGAAATAAAGGGTGCCCCATTGCTCCGGTTACCACCAAGGGCTACAGGAGGCTTTGACTGGTTGTATGTCAAATACTGTAGCCGGTAATTAATTCCTACATACGCAGTTCTTCTCTGCCCTTTCCCCAGTTCATGATGATTCAGCTCAAAATGAAAACCGAAATCTGAAATAGGCCAGGTAAAAAAATAAATGATCCGAAACACGACTGTGCTGAAAATAACCAAAGTTTCACAACGGCCCTTCCTAACCATTCTTGCCACTCCCTCCTAAGCTGCTCAGAGCTTCCCACTCCGTACAATGGCTCTGGCACTTACGTGAGAATTTCTTTTTCACTTAGCTACAACCTCAGTATTATTATTAAAGTGTATTGTTTTTCAGTCAGTCAGCAACGACTACAGTACACGAAACATAAAGTTGTATAACGATTTGGTGTGGAAATTGTGATCATGCATTCAATCCTCACTTTAGCTTCTTTTCTGTTTTACACTAGCTCACTATTTTAATAAGTAATGGGAGATATCAGTTGTGGACTTCGCCAAGAAAACATTTCCGCATTTTTCTTTCCGCCTCTATTTAAGAAATTATTTTAATTTTATTCTGGTTGTTTTTTTATTTTTTATTTATTTTTACTTTTAATGTGCTCTAGGTTGTGTTACTTTCCCTGAATGACCCATTCCAGCATCCATCAGTAATGGGTTTTGGAAAATTCAAAAACTATGACGGTCAGAAAGTGGTATGAACTCGAATACTTGTTCAACGTTTTTGTCACTGCTGTGTTGGAGTGCCGGCGAGAGACTATGCTCCGTATTCAGAAGGCTTGTCTACTTGCTGACATACTATTCATTTTAGAAGACAAAGAAACAAAGAGTATGATGTGAGTAAAGATGACGTAAAATGTACGATCCTTCCTTACATTATTATGGAGAAATTTTAATCATGTTATCAGTTTGTTTGGTTCATCCGGGTTTCTTAAGTTGTTAGCAAGCCAGTCTTTTCCCTGGATACTTCAGCTTCCTCCTTGTTATTCTATCCAGGTTTCCGACTATTTTCATTATTTTCACAATTTTAGTGTGCGTGCATGTGTGTGAATGAGTAGCGCTGTAGCTGAATGTGCATTCTACGCGTTTTGACTTTTACAAGTCTTCATTACAATTGACTAGGACTATTTTAACAAAATGTTACTATCCTCGCTGTTTCCCTAAAGAGTCGGAGATTTTCTCCGTTCGATGACTGGGTGTTGTGTTGTCCTTATCTTCGTGCCGTCACAACTGACACGAAAATCGCTTGCATGGTGTCACATGACAAGTCTAAGCCTCTGCAGCTTCGTACCAGGATGCAGCTCGGCCCCAACGAACCTTCGGAATCGTCAAAACACACTGTCGCATCTTATACTGTTGAGACGGCTGTATGGGCACCTCCGGAAAGCCAATTAATGAAAAAAGCATCCTCGCAGTAGAGCGTCTTAACCAGCCCACCAATCCATCCAAACACACACACACACACACACACACACACACACACACAGCTTAGTTCCTCTGCTTGTAGTACAACAGTGGTATTCTTCACAGCATTCGTTGAATTTGAGTTCATAGAACCCAAGTACAGAGTCGACCAACATCGTCGTGCAGAGTGTCAAGTGCTTAAGGAACATTTGAGGAAGAAATGAGTGACCATTTAAGAGTTGTGCCTCCTCTGTACCAAAAGCCTATCCCAGCTATGTAAGGCTACGGGAAGGAATACTCAATGTTCTTGTTCAACGATTCATCCTAACATTCGCCAAGGGTGATTCGAGACAGGAGAGAAGCAGGAAAATTAGAGTGGAGCCTAGCGTCTCATCGACACTTCTTTTCTTATGAAGCACAGACTGGTCACGAGGACTGGAAACTGAATTTGAAGTGATCTTAATGTAGACACGTGTAGATAGTGTATGGACATGTAGATAGGTGTGAACATTCTCTGCAGCTGGTCCACTTGGAGCCTCATACTGAAAACTTTACTAATATCCTCAGTAGTCCTAGGAATATTTACTATTATCATTTATGCATAACCGAAGTTTTCAAGTGTGTATCATCGGGTCAGCACAAATCGAAACATGATCGTGGTTCTCTACGCTATGTGATAGTTTTGCCTAAGCAAACTGCGTAGGAACTGAACATATATAGTGATGGCGCAAGAAGAAAATGTCTCGGGCGTCTGTGTAATACCTGGAAGTTGGCGATTGTTGCGGTGACCTTTAATTTTGCCTTTTCTTTTTACTAGTCGAGTTACTCGCTTGTTACCCTGTAGAGGAAATACCACGCAAAGAACATGCCGGCACCGCCGGTGAAAAGCGTCGAGTCACGGATGCCAGAGCAATTAGATTCCGCAGGAGACTCGTCTAGCAACAGTTGCGACTGATCTCCTGCGAGCGTTTCAAGTCCTCTGATCTCGCCGTTTGTTTTAACAGACTCGAGTTCATCTCGAACCTTTTACGTTGTAAGTGGTTCCTCGGTCCTTCCGTTCAATTTTGTGAATGGCTCCGTTGGACCCATTCGTTCACAACATCCACCTAATGTGAGTGTCCGCTTATATGACTGTAAAAAAAAAAATGGTAATCTGGAAATTAGGAATGTTCGTTTCCGCTTACAAATCTCAAAAATTATTAATTTTTTATTATAGCTATTTCCCTCCTTTATGCCTGTCTACTGTATTTGTTATCGCACTGAAAATTGGGACCATACGAACGGGAGAAAATACAGTATGTCCCTGTCGTCGTTTTACGTTTGCTTGTGTATTGTATGACTTAGACACCGTTCTTACTCGCTTGGAGTTTTTATGGTTCAAATGGCTCTGAGCTCTATGGGACTCAACATCTAAGGTCATTAGTCCCCTAGAACTTAGAACTACTTAAATCTCACTAACCTAAGGACATCACACACATCCATGCCCGAGGCAGGATTCGAACCTGCGACCGTAGCAGTCACGCGGTTCCGGACTGAAGTGCCTAGAACCGCACGGCCACCGCTGCCGGCGGAGTTTTTATGGCAATTGGAGTTTCAGATTTCTGCCTGAAGACGAATAGCACTCGAAGTGCATTCTTGAAAAAGAAAATATAAAATATATTTCGATAACTGTAACCGGAATCTATCATGTTTACTAATTACGTGAAGACTGTGACCTATCTCACATCAAACTACTATGAACTTGATACTTACCATACTCGTAGTACTGAAAGTTTATCTAGGGTGTCGAAGAAAGCACTCCCTCATTTTAAAATTAAATAACACGAAAATAAAGATCGCCAGACGAATGCAACAAACGGTATGTTTATTGTGAAACTTGTAAGAACTTTAAAAGGAAGTTTCGAAACAGTTGTTACAAACGTTGCTGCGGCGCTATACAGCTCGTATCAGCGTGCATAAAGATGGTGATGGTGGTTAGTGTTTAACGTCCCATCGAAAACGAGGTCATTAGAGACGGAGCACAAGCTCGGGTTAGGGAAGGATTGGGAAGGAAAGCGGCCGTGCCCTTTCAAAGGAACCATCCCGGCGTTTGCCTGAAACGATTTAGGGAAATCACGGAAAACCTAAATCAGGATGGCTGGAGATGGGATTGAACCGTCGTCCTCCCGAATGCGAGTCCAGTGTGGTAACCACTGCGCCACCTCGCTCGATCGTGCATAAAGAAACCCGTCCTCTGCAGACACACCTTGCCGTCACATCACAGCCTTTTGAGAACGTCTACCACTCGCAGTACAAAGGTGTTACAAATGAGCAATGAAATTCGTCATTTCATCTTATATTGTCTCTAGAGAAATAGATTCACTTGCCACAAAGATTAACTGTGCAAGCTCGTCCAGCGTGGCGGGACAGTTGCGATAGACACTGTTTTTCAAAGTGCCGCACAAAAAAAGTAGTGGCAAGGAATCACATTGGGTGAATATAGAGACCAGACCACGACTACACGCGTAATTTCGGGATTTCGAAGGATACATCAAGAAAGTGAATCACTCGGTACATGGTCCATCATCCAGCGCTTGCTGTTTGGCGACAATTGGGCAAATTGCAACGTACCATTCACTTGACACCAATTCTCGCATGAAAAAAAGGACCGATAATGCCTCTACTGTCCGACCCCGGTAGCTGAGTGGTCAGCGCGACAGAATGTCAATCCTAAGAGACCGGGTTCGATCCCCGGCTGGGTCGGAGGTTTTCTCCGCTGAGGGACTGAGTGTTGTGATATCCTAATAACCATCATTTCATTCTCATCGACGCGCAAGTCGCCGAAGTGGCGTCAAATCGAAAGACTTGCACCCGGCGAACGGTGTACCCGACGGGAGGCCCTAGTCACACGACATTTACATTTATTTTATGCCTCTACTGCATACCGTAGGTCGAACAGTAACTTAGGATGAAAGCTGTGGTTTCGCTTCACTCAAATGGGATTTTTTCGGAACCTCTAGATGTTCTGTTTAATCACGAGAACATTCAGTTGAAAGAGTGTGCTTTACTTGTGAACCAGATGCAGCCAGCATCAAATCTTTTGTGATATAGCGCACGCTGGTATCACCCGGTCACTTTGGATTTTTAATGGAAACATGTGCGGACTATTTCTCGGAACTTTATGCGTTCTGGAACACTTCAAACCGTCTCTGCTGTAATTCTTCAGACGGATTTCCTTGGGTGTTGCTAAAGAAATCTAAAAGCTGGGAACGTTTCCAGTTGTCCGGGTAACTGCAGCTGGCCGGGGACCAACATTTCCCACTTGATCACCAGCCACGAAACCACCCACAAGGAAGTCCAAAAGGAAACACTCCCCCCCCCCCCCCTATCCCCCAGATCCCCTCACCGTTCCTCTTCTAGAAGTGATTTCCTGTGATTCCCCTAAACGTCCCGATGATTGCAGCGGGACAATACTATGGCGTGTCGAAACTGACAGACTTATTTGTATCAAAATGGCGATTTTAGAGTCGCGGACTCCTTCCATCCGCCCCCCCCCCTACCGACGCCTACCGCCCTGGATACATATCTGCTAACACCCAGGCCACGTTACTTGTCCGTTCGAATTGGTGAAAAGCTTGAGACTGACTCCTTTGGAATATTATATTGTGTTTGAAATATTGTTGTTCAAATGGCTCAAAGCAATGTGGGACTTGAAATTTGAGGTCATCAGTCCCCTAGACTTACAAGGGAACCTCCCCATCGCACCCCAGTCAGATTTAGTTATAAGTTGGCGCAGTGGATTGGCCTTGAAAAACTGAACACAGATCAATAGAGAAAACACGAAGAAGTTGTGTGAAACTATGAAAAAAATAAGCGAAATATACAAACTGAGTAGTCCATGCGCAAGATAGGCAATATCAAGGATAATGTGAGCTCAGGAGCGCCGTGGTTCTGTGGGTGGCGTGATCAGATGCGGAACGAGGGGTCCTTGGTTCAAGTCCTCCCTCGAGTGAAAAGTTTTATTTTTTATTATCAGACAACTATCAAAGTTCAGGCACTCACACATAATCAACTTTGCTCTCCAAAATTACAGGACATGTTCAGATTTGCTTGGACATATGCAAGATTTGGCGGTCTACACACGGAAAAACTTGAAAACGTTAAAAATATATGTTTTCACGGAGCACAGGGAAAACTGTGCGACTGTGAAACTGTTGCATTCATTTGTTGCAGTTTATGTGTCAAACTCTTATGTTTTCATCAATTTTTTGTGAGTGATTATCACATCCACAAGAAAACTTAAAAAGGGGCCAAGATAGAAGAATCTTTTTACCCATTTACCAGGTGTACAAGTTAGGTGGGTCGACAACATATGCCGTCACGAGTGTCGTATAGAATATATCGGACGTGTTTTCCTGTGGAGGAATCGGTTGACCTATGACCTTGCGATCAAATGTTTTCGGTTCCCATTGGAGAGGTACGTCCTTTCGTCTACTAATCGCACGGTTTTGAGGTGCGGTCGCGAAACACAGACAACTTTTTACAGTGAACAGAGACGTCAATGAACGAAAGGACAGATCATAACTTTGCGAAAATAAAAAAAGTAAACTTTTCACTCGAGGAAAGACTTCAACCAAGTACCTCTCGTTCCACAGCTGCTCACGCTAACCACGGGACAACGGAGCTGCTTCTCTCAAATTATCCTTGATGTTGCCTATCTTGCGCATGGACTACTCAGTTTGTATATTTTGCTTATTTTTTTCATAGTTCCACACAACTTCTTCCTGTTTTCTCGATTGATCTGTGTTGAGTTTTTCAAGACCTATCCACTGTGCCAACTTATAACTAAATTTGAGGGGGCTGCGATGGGGAGGTTCCCTTGTTAGAACTGCTTAAACCTAACTAACCTAAGAACATCACACATATCCATGCCCGAGGCAGGATTCGAACCTCCGACCGTAGCAGCAGTGCGGTTCTGGACTTAAGCCCCTAGAACCGCTCGGGCACAGCGGCCGGCAAATGTTGTTGTAATACATTGTTCTAACCTGTGGTATTCCAGTACCAGGAGCACACGTTGCTCAGTGGACTATATGATTTCAAGCTCTTTCTTCGAAAATTACTACCGCTTCCACAATAAACGAACCGTTTGTTGCATTCTTTTATCGATATTTGTCTTCAAGTTGCGTAACTTTAAGATCAGGGTGTCTCTTGTTGGACACCCTATACGTATGAATGAAATAGGTGCTCGCCGCTGTGACCGAGCAATTCTAGGAGTTTTTCCTCTCTACATATGAACTGAAACTGTGGTTCGGAGTCCACGCTAAACTGGAAGTTTTCCTGTAATTGCCCGGGTGAGTGAGTTCAATAGGACCATGCCGAGCAATGCACTTGAGGTGTTCTAACCTGCGTTCGGCCCGAGGACGCTACGCTTGCTGGCTGACTCTGGGTTCTCTCCAGCCGCGTCTCCCAAGCCTGATAGAGAACGTAGCTGCGCCGAGAACGGCCAGTAAACAAGATCCTGGACGCAGCGAGGCGGCAAAGGTCACGAGATAGGCGCTGCCGACGACGCAGTCAACTGTCCGCTGGTGACCGCGTATAAAACTGCGCTGCCTTCCGCGGAGTTCCCTGATCGAGGGACGAATAGAACCAATCCAAATAGAGACGCAACACTCTGAATTTAGACGGTTCTATAAGGCAGTAGTTCAGGGAGGACCTGATCCCAAAACACAAATCTGAGCGATACAGCGGTCGTTGTACGACTCGTCACGAAGTCCTTTGTAGCGAGGCTTTTTTGTTGTAACGAAATTAGCACTATCAATGTCGATGTTATTGCAAGACATAGTTATAGACGCTACCTTTTTCCTCTGGACACAGCTGAAATGTTTAGTTCAGCATATCAATTTGTCGCAAAGCTTCAATTTTATAAAAAAAACAGAATAACGTTTCAGTTTCATGCCACGGAGAACGAGAAACTAGATTGTGACTTCCTCTGTTGGTGAAACGTTTATACGTTTCTGAAACTACATCGTTTTGTACGTGTTCGTGAACAGAACAGTCCAATGTCCGACAATATGTAAAAGTCAAACGATGGGTAGTCAGAATATTTATGCGAGTAAAGCTAAATTATACTCTGCTACCTCCTTTCGTGCACCGCGCATGCGCAGCTTTTCAGTTGATATTATCACTTTCTATAAGCTCCAATGAAACCGACGGTTTTCTATATTTGTTAATTACAGAAACAAAAATTCGAATCAGTGCACAGGCATTAGTATCAAAATACAAAGACACAGTTTTTAAATACTTTAATTCCTGGAAATATTGTTTGGTACTAAAAAAAGTTACTTACAACGAGCACTTCACTCTCTGAATTATCTGTCTAAATAATACGACGTTCTACATCGCTAAAATTAAGCATAAGATGGTAATTTCCGGGCCAGTTGTCCAGTACGAATAAAAATACTGTGACCAACATAATTTGCGTATGGATATAATTTTTTAGCTACTCGTATACGAGATGATGTCAAATTGACCTAACCAGTAATAAAAATCAGTTGTAAAAGAGGCTACATTTGGAAATATACACAATATCTTAAAAATTAATACCTGAGATGAAAGAGGGATACTTTTAGCATTACTTGCCTCGCGAGGTAGCCGCGCGATCTAGGGCGCCTTGTCACGGTCCACGCGTCTCTCCACGTCGGAGGTTCGAGACCTCCCACGGGCATGGGTGTGCGTCTTGTTAGTTAGTTTAAGTTAGTTAGTTTAAGTTAGATTAAGTAGTGCGTAAGCTTAGGGACCGATGACCTCAGCAGTTTGGTCCCATAAGACCCTACCACAAATTTCCAATTTTTTATCATTTCTTCCTCGGGAAAAGAGAGAGAGAACTAAGCGAGAAAGACCTACGAAGAGATAAACAGACAATGCTGTGGAACTTACTTAAAGAGTAATCAGTGAAGTGCAGAAGAACAAGAATTACTGGTGATCGACCTCTTACTGACTATGGGATCTACTGTTGTATAAGAGTGGTGAAGAGAGGACCAACGGCTTTTCTATATCAATGATTGGAATCTACATGAGTACATGAGTATGCGACGGATGATAAGTGATACATTACTGTTACTTCAGAGTGTGGGTTAGACGTTACTGACAGGATGTTCCGACCAGTTTTCCAGTTGGGTGCGATTTCAGAGTGATATGGAGGCAGCAGCGGGAGAAGAGGTCGGTGCAAGGAGCAGTCCACCACGCAGCACGCGAGTCATCAGTGTGACGTCAAAGACACGTGCCTTTGGGTCAACGGTAAACACACCGTGACACCGACTATCTCGTGTCGCTTTTTCCGTTCTTTTGCCTCATGCGCTTGATCACTGACCTGCTCGTACAAACGGCTTTACAGTTCACTGCTGTTTAACGTGTTGCGTCAGGCGTGTCATAAGATAAATCACAGGAAAATACTTGTATGCAACTCTGTCATTCACTTGATCAACTTCAAAAGTAAGAAAATTCTGCTCTCCAGTTTGTTAATGAGCACCTATCTGTCAACCGTTTCTTCTTACTTTGGTTCATTTTCAGTGTTGTGTGTTGGGGTGAATGACATTATAAGATATACCATACATATTAATGTTTTCTTTTTTTTTTTTGCTTTTCTTGAGTCCGTAGCTACCAGAAACCCAATGAAAAAGTGGTTCAAATGGCTCTGAGCACTATGGGACTCAACTGCTGTAGTCATTAGTCCCCTAGAACTTAGAACTACTTAAACCTAACTAACCAAAGGACATCACACACATCCATGCCCGAGGCAGGATTCGAACCTCCGACAGTAGCAGTCGCACGGTTTCGGACTGCGCGCCTAGAACCGCGAGACCACCGCGGCCGCCAAACCGAATGACAACACTCAGTTATGCCTTTTATCATCAGTTTAGCTTCTCTCCCGGCATATCCCAGTTGGCTTTATTCTCTACAATGCTCTCCAGTATCTCTGTCACACTGCAAACTATCTATGCTTTTCTCGTCTTATTACTACTTTGTTTTCTCCTTGCCATCACAACTGACAATCTTACCCTATTATTTCAAGCTCTTCCTCTGATCAGTATCGATTCATTTTGTCCTGTTTTTCAAAACAGCTTCCACTCGTCTCGGAATGGAGTCCTGTACATTCTCCAAGGGAATCTTGTAGAAGTCTTAGTGACAGGTTCAGGTAATAACGATGGAGCTGGACAGCAATCACACACCATTCTCTCCAAAGTAGCCCAGGAGGTTCAACAGTATTGAGATCTCATGACGGTGATGGCCAGGGCAGATGCGATAATTCATTCTCGTGCTCTCAAAACCAGTCCTGGACGATGCGGGCCGTGTCGGCTTGGACCACAGGATCACCATTTGGAAACAAATTTTGTGCCATGGGATGGATCTGATCCCCAAAACGGTCACATAATCCTTAGGACAAAAACATTGTACCATGGGATGAACCTTTTCGCCAAAATTGTCACAAAGCCTTTGGAAACAAACATTGGGGTGGACTGGTCGTCAAAACGGTCAGTTAATCCTCGGAAAACAGACATTGTACCGCGGGATGGACATGGTCAGTCAAAATGGTCACATAATGTTTGGCAGTAATGTGACCCTGGAGGGCGCCCATGGTGCCCTCGGAATATCACGATATGGCTGCCCAAATCATGACTGAACCCCCTTTGTGTTTCACTCTTGGCTTGTAAACTCAGCCAGAAGTTTGAATCATGATTGATCCGACTGGATGACTTTCTTCCAATGCTCCATGCTCCATAGTCCACGTTTTAGGCTTCGGCACCGTGTTATTCTGTTAAGGGTATTTGCGTCACTCATGAGTAGTTTTGCAATCCCAGGTCGCCTTGTAATTCCCTGCTTACGGAACACTATTCATATTGTCTTGGTACTGACAGGATTCGCAGGGGACCTTTGCAGCTGCCGCCCTCTTTCTCTTCGTCACAGTCCTCTTCAGTGATCGTCTGTCACATACTTTCGTCCGCCTTGTGACTTACCGGATGAGGTTTTTTCCACTTTCCCTGCATGTGGTACGGTAGCACTTGAAGCATCAAACACGTCAGGTGCCTTGGGTATAAAAGCATCCACCATACGAGCACCAACAATCTGCCCACGTTGATTGATGATTTATTGATTTTTATTGCCCCAAAACAATACATTTACAGGGATGCAAAGCTTGTATAAACAACGTCAATAAATGTACAAACAAGAATGACAATAAGTACACAAATAATTAATCTATGTTAGAAATTATGCTTACAGAAATCTTCCATCGTATAAAAACAATTTTGAATTAATAAAGTTCTTACAAATATCTTAAATTTTTTATCTCCAGACTCTTAACTGACTCTGGTAGTTTATTAAATAGCTTTACAGATGTGTGTTTGAAGCTGTTTAGAGTTTTGGTATATGAGCAGTGTCTTTTCTTACATAATTACAGTTTTGTGTGTTATAAGTATGCACATCAGAGTTCAGATCAAAACCAGACAAATTCTTTTTAATGTACAATAGACACTGAAATATGTATATACATGGCAAGGTTATAATAATAAGTTTAATAAATAATTCTCTACAGTGAGTTCTAGGTGGTACTTTACATATCAGTCCGGCAGCTTTCTTCTGGGCTGCAAATAAGCATTTTGAGTAGCAATCATTTCCCCACAAGATTGTCGCACACGTCAAATTCATTTAGCTCTCCCATAATGCACTTACTACATAGAACGCTGTTCTGGCCACGACTGACACCGGCAACGTGTTGAGGGAATTGCACGGGAGCCATTCGTGGTCCAATAGAACTGCACAACCAGTGGGCATGGCCGGCATCTGCAAGCAGGCATTTCACACGATGTTTTCATATTGTTGTCCAATCTCTGGATATTGCTCATGTATCATACAAAATGAAATGTTTATTCAGTAGGAAGGAAGTCTGGTTAAATGTATGAGAGGGTCTGAAGGTCGTAATCCTGCAAGGTGAAATAATAGCATAAATAAATGAATAAATACTACCGATTTCCTTTCACATGTTGCGAGGGAATAATGATAGTACCGGGTGATCAAAAAGTCTGTATAAATTTGAAAACTTAATAAACCACGGAATAATGCAGATAGAGAGTAAAAATTGACATACGTGCTTGAAATGACATGGGGTTTTATTAGAACAAAAAAAGTTCACAAAATGTCCGGCAGATGGCGCTGGACAGCAAAACGTCAGTGACTGCGCATGACAATCGCGTTACAAAATCGCATCATCCCCAGTCTGGCTGATAAACACCTGCTGGAATGTACGATGTTTATGCAGGATGGCGCTCCACCCCATATTGCTAGACGCTTGAAAGATCTCTTGCGCGCGTTGTTTGGTGATGATCGTGTGCTCATGCTTGGCCTCCCAGGTCCCCAGACCTCAGACCGTGCGATTATTGGCTTTGGGGCCACTTGAAGTCGCAAGTGTATCGTGATCGACCGACATCTCTAGGGATGCTGAAAGACAACATCCGACGCCAGTGCCTCACCATGCAACCCACAACACCTTCAAATACCACTTGAAGTATTTCCATATTCTCTTGCTGGCTTTGTGCAAGCTATTCGTCCTACAGAAAAAAATGAACAAAACCTTTTGCAGGAAATTTATTGTAGTTAAAATTTTGTACTGTGATGTGGTTTTGTTATGGGCTGTAGTTTTCGAATTATTCAAGAAAAATGTACAAAAGAGAGGTCCAAATGCGTTTTTCTTCAGTAACTCGGAAAAACTTGGCCTCCAGAGAAGACGTATCAACATTTAACTACATTAAATTTAGTACAAAAAGGTTCTATTCATTTTTTCTGCAGGACTAATAGTCTGCAGGTAGCGAGCGAGAGAAAACAAAAAAATCGCGCATGGTTTTTGAAGGCGTTGCGGGTTGCATAAAACCTATCGGTAGGGGTAGCTAAATAGCGCTAATAACGTGGTGGCAACATAATGGTCGCACATTTTCCTACGAAGTCAGGTTTATTAAATTTACAATTTCGCGAGTGTTACGCCGCCTTCCTTCCCCACCTGCGTAACCTCTCGCCGTGGCTGCTCGGCCTGCGTGTCAGCTTGCTCGCTGCCAGGGCGGCGTTAATTCGGGCCAGCAGGGAGTGTGGGCGACGGCAGCAGGTGTGGCAGGGCGGCAGGGCTTCTGGGAAACGCGCCGCGTAGGACGAGCAGCACTCCGTGCAACGGCAGGCTTCGGCTTAGTGCCGGCCGCAAAACGGATGGCTACCCTACTGTGTAACAATGTTCTCTGTGCCACTGCCGGAAAAGATCGTATACGAGGGCCGTTCAGGAATGATGCAACACTTTTTTTCCCTTCAGACAAGTTGGTTTTCTTCAGAACTCCAGTTCACCATATTATTCACAACACTTTCGGCAACAAAAAACCATTTTCCCACATACTCTTCAGTCAATGTGACGGCCTTAAGCCACCTTAGTGACAGCATGGTACCACTCGACTCGTCACGTCAGAGCCACCATCTTGCTGCACCAATAACCTCCCCATCATCCATTGCCGGCCGCTGTGGCCGAGCGGTTCTAGGCGCTACGCTCTGGAACCGCGCGACTGCTACGGTCGCAGGTTCGAATCCTGCCTCGGGCATGGATGTGTGTGATGTCCTTAGGTTAGATGGGTTTAAGTAGTTCTAAGTTCTGAGGGACTGATGACCTCAGCAGTCAAGTCCCATAGTGCTCAGAGCCATTTTGAACCACCATCCACGTACTGGTTCCCCCCTCAGTGCAGCCTTCATTGAACCAAACAGATGGCATTCGGTATGTGCGAGATCCGGGCTTCGTGTGGATGAGGAAGAACAGTCCAATAAATTTTTCTGAGCTCGTCATGGGTGCGGAGACTTGTGTAAAGCGTTCGTAGTCTTGGAAAAGAAGAAATTCGTGTGCAGTTATGTGGCGAAGTCGTTCCTCAGTTTTCTGAGAGTAGCACAATACACTTCAGAGGTGGTCGTTGCACCATGAGGGTGGAAGAATAACCCCTTCAGAGTCGCGGAAGACCATTGGCATGACCTCATCGGCTGACTGTGCGGCTTTGAACTTTCTCGTCGGAGGAGAGGCGGTGTAGAGCCACTCTGTGGATTGCCTTTTTGTTCCCGGTTCGACGTGATACATCCACGTTTCATCGCTTGTGACGATGTTCGAATGGAAAATTATCGCGATCAGCTAAGTAGCGCGCAAGATCGTTATTCGTTGCTCTTTAGCCGCGCGGGATTAGCCGAGCGATCTGGGGCGTTGCAGTCATGGTCTGTGCGGCTGGTGTCGGCGGAGGCTCGAGTCCCTTGGGCATGGGTGTCTGTGTTTGTCCTTAGGATTATTTAGGTTAAGTAGTGTGTAAGCTTAGGGATTGATGATCTTAGCAGTTAAGTCTCATAAGATTTCACACACATTTGAACATTTATTCGTTGATCTTTATCGCCTTCTACTAAGAGACGAGGAAGCCATCAGTCACACACTTTTGAGTACGTCAACTGCTGGACGAGTGTGCCAGCATTACCAACAGGGACGTCCAGTCGAGCAGCGAGGTGTTTGATTGTGATCAGTTAATCACCTCGAATGAGGGTGTCCGCACGTTCAAACAATGCAGAAGTCATAGGTATGTGCGGTCGGCTGACACGCGGGCGCCATTTTGAAAGCTACGTATAGAGCAATCGCCTATCGGAACTTCATGAAACTATGGGGTCTGAAGCGGGCATATTCCCCAATTTCCGCATGTTTTTCCAACCGAAATTGGCCGAGGAAGAAATGTGTTCCATTATTTATTGAACGCTCCTCGCACGCATCAGATCTCTAAGACTTTGTTACAGCAAAGCATATACGTACAGTACATGTCAAAAGACACCTATTAGTGGACCTTAATACGGGGTGTGCCCACCTTTTGCCTTTATGGCGGCTTGAACTCTACTGGGAACTCTTTCAGTGAGGTGTCTGAATGTCTGTGGAGTAATTGCAGCCCATTCTCCCTCGAGATCTGAGACCAGAGAAGGAGGGAATGTTGGACGTTGGCGTCTGGGAAGAAGTCGACGTGTTAGCGCATCCCAAAGGTGTTCCACTAGAACTCTGAACAGGTCAGTTCATCTCAGGAATGTTCTCAAACCATTGTCTCACAGATGTTGCTTAATGGCAGTATGCGTTTACTGTTTTCTTCAGCGCAATAAAAGGCACCATACCTTAACCAAGAAAAACTACCATTCTTCTTAAGACCACTTCCTCTGTACTTCACTATTGGCTGTACACGTGCTGACAGGTAACGTTCTCCTGGCATTCGCCAAAACCCATTGGATTGCCAAAGGCCATAATGTAATTCATCGTTCCAAGTACGTGCGCTTCCAATCATTCACTATACAGTGGCGTCGCCCTTTACACCACCTCACGCGTCAATTAGTACTGACTATAGAAATGTGTGTCTTATGAGGAGCTGCTCGAACAGAATACCCATTATTTTTATCCCCCTGGGCAGGGTCACTGTGTTATACGGACTACTAGCAGCATTTTGATACTCACGAGTGATTCCTCCGCTGTATTTCATGCGATTTTGTACAACCACCCTCAGCAGTGCTCTGCAGATCCTCTCTGTCAGTTCATTAGGTCTGTCTGGCTTTTGTTTGTACGTGGTTGTTCCTTCGCATTTTCACTTCATAATCGCATCGCCAATAGTCTGCTTGGGCAGCTTTAGAAGGGTTGAAATTCCCCGATGGTCTTGTTACTTAGGTGACATTCAAAGACTACCCCACGTTCGAAGCAACTGAGCACTCGTGACTGATACATTCTGCTGTAACTGTTTCTCTACTGACAGCACAGCATTCCCCCCCTCCTTTTACACTGTCGGGTCCGCCTCTTGTGCGCTTTCTGGTCCGTTTCGTATTACGTAATGATGTCCGAGTATTTTTCATCAGACAGTGTATCTACTGCAACCAGTGGTAATGTTTAGAAAGTACAAATCTTAGGTAAAACAGTGCACGACGTGTGAAATTCTCAGCGAAACATATACACACATCAAAAACAGTTTTGCATCACCTCGGTTCCGAGAGTTCCGGAAACTGTACAGAAAATTGGAATAGAGATCAACATAAACATCATTTCCGCCCTTTTTGTTGCTCATAAAAACCATACATTGCATGTTGTACCACCATACAGCGAGACCTTCAGAGGTGGTGGTCCAGATTACTGTACACACCGGTACCTATGATACCCAGTAGCATTTCCTTTTGCATTGATGCATGCCTATATTCGTCATGTCATACTATCCACAAGTTCATCAAGGTACTGTTGGTCCAGATTGTCCCACAACGGCGATTCGGCGTAGATCCCTCACAGTGGTTGGTGGGTCACGTTGTCCATAAACAGCCCTTTTCAATCTATCCCAGGCATGTTCGATCGGGTTCTTGTCTGAAGAACATGGTGGACACTCTAGTCGAGCCCTGTCGTTATCCTGAAGGAAGTCGTTCACAAGATGTGCACGATGGGGACGCGAATTGTCGTCCATGAAGGCGAATGCCTCGCCAATATGCTGCCGATATGGTTGAACTATTAGTCGAAGGACGGCCTTCACGCATCGTACAGCGGTTACGGCGCCTTCCACTACCACCAGCGGCGTACGTCGGCCCCACATAATGCCACCCCAAAACAGCAAGGAACCTCCACCTCGCTGCACTCGCTGGACAGTGTGTCTGAGGTGATCAGCCTGGCCGGGTTGCCTCCAAACACGTCTCCGACGATTGTCTGGTTGAAGGCATCTGACACATTCATCGGTGAAGAGAACGTGATGCCAATCCTGAGGGGTTCATTCGGCATGTTCTTGGGCCCATCCTTACCGCGCTGCATGGTGTCGTGGCTGCAAAGATGGACCTCGCCATGGACGTCAGGAATGAAGTTGCGTATCATATAGCCTATTGCGCACAGTTTGAGTCGTAACACGACGTCCTGTGGCTGCACGGAAAGCGTTATTCAACATGTTGACGTTGCTGTGAGGCTTCCTCCGAGCCATAAGCCGCAATAGACAGTTCCTGTCTCTTTATCTCCTCCGTGTTCGAACAACATCACTTTGGTTCAGTCCGAGACACCTGGACACTTCCGTTGTTGGGAGCCCTTCCTGGCACAAAGTAACAAAGTGCACGCGATTGAACCGCGGTATTGACCGTCTAGGCATGGTTGAACTACAGACAACACGAGCCGTGTACCTACTTCCTCGTAGAATAACTAGAACTTGTAAGGGGTCAGTAGGCCCTTACTGTAACTTTGAACTCGGCACAGGTCGATAGGGCGAACAATCGATTGTGACGTGTTGCGAGAGCGAGTGTCGAGATGCGCCAGAGTGGTTGGCGGGAATGGTGTGTGTGTGTGTGTGTGTGTGTGTGTGTGTGTGTGTGTGTGTGGGGAGGCCTTTATTGGAATACAGGGCTTTTTAACCGAGAAGGGTGTCACCATCGCCGTGGTTAGACCCCTAAATAATAAATGAGTACCGGGAAAGTGATGAAGTATCTTTAAGTGATCAGTGACGTTACTAGTGCCGATATTTAGTTTCGCGTCTACCGCGCCGGCCTAACCTTGGATTGCAGTGTTGGATGCAGTGATGGATTAGCGTGTGACGATGATGGCAAATGAAGAAAGCCTGTGCTGAGATTAGCCGTAATTAGATATGTATGACGAAGGCAGTGGCTGTCTCCTTTTTGGTATTTTGAGAAGAATATAAGTTCGTAATTAGTAAAACTGTGTTGGTGTTCCTTATTACCAGACATTCAGTATTATAGTATTGAACAGGACGAACTTGAAAGTAACAACTTCCGTAGGAGTCTATTCCGATTACCGTCCCCATAAGGTTCACGGTCATGTTAATAATAAATATTGGGCTGCTATTCGATCAGATCAGATCGGGATAAAAACGGAGGTGTTACAAACTGATCGGCTGTCGGACCCCCTCCGTCTAATAGGCGCTGCTCATGCATGGTTTTTTACATCTTTGGGCGGGTTTAGTGACATCTGTGAACAGTCAAAGGGACTGTGTCTGTGATACAAGATCCACAGTCAACGTCTATCTTCAGGAGTTCTGGAAACCCGAGTGACGCAAACCTTTTTTAATGTCTTTGTTTATATGAAAAGAGCCTAATAAGCAACACCGCTTTGTGAGATATTTGAGATTAACTTTTGCAACAGAATGTGTTATTTTTCACTTCACCTTTCAGCATTCTTCAAGAAATGCGCGCTAGAAGCAAATTAGTGAACGTCTGGTGGCGTAAGAAAAGATGATGTAATGTTATGCAAGAAATGCTTGTTAGAAATGCAAAAAATAGAGCTTTAGCCTCGGATTCGTTCTCACGCAAAGGAGTATCTACTTTGTTGGCGATAATGCGCTATCGAACTGATAAGTTTGAGAGGAAGACGAGAATAACGCTTACGTATATAGCTGCTGATAATCACAAAAGTGAACATTCGAGTAGCACTACTCTTGAACACGACCGCAACGGCTGGCGCACGGATGGCGGTAGAACGCCAGACGGCTCGAGCTGATTATAAATCGGGGTCTCAGATTTGTCCCTGTCATCTTAATTATGTTGGGGAGAGAGCACAATGCCCGGTTACCTGAAGTGGCGATCACGATATGAACCGCTGGAGCTATCGTCTTCACTTAGTAGATTCCAAGTTTTTAAATTACAGTATAGTTGCTAACAAAATACAGACCATAACATTAATTTTATGCCGCTCACGCCTACCTTTATTACATTGCATCGTTACATAGCGTTCATTTACAGTGAGCTTCTTTCTTAAAGTAAAAGCATTCATTTTTAATGCAAGACAAGAGATGATATCTGTGCTGTGTTGCCATGAAGCAACCAGAGTATAAAAATCAATACTCGAACCAGTTTTCTAAGCTGGTGGGTACATACTTAATATTATTGGCATATGTTGTTGAAGCCTGATACGTTTATTATAGAATACCCAGGAGCTGCGTATATTTGAATCCTCATTATACTAGTGATGAAAGGTTATTATTTTCCCTTACACCATTCGATACTTCCGATGCCAATACGTTCATATTTGTTAAGCTACTACGAAATTATGGAATACTTAGAATCGATGATTACACCATAGATATCGAAATTTATGTACTTGAGTATCGGAACGTCCCTGCCCCTAGTGTTACTCAAGGAGACGCATCTCACGATGTTGCAGCAACTACAATCGACTGTCGTTAACTCGAATCTCAGTGCACCGAGTTGCTCCATGGATCAAACTAATTAGAAGTCTCATGATAAAACCACGGTAACTCGAAGAAATCCTACGCGTTTTGGCACAGTCGATAAACTGAAGTGCTTGTCATGATAGACCACCCCGCAAACACATGTAATTCGAAATCAGTGGTTATGTATCCCTCGGCAATCCGAATTGTTTCGTCAGTTGTCCAAATAATTATTTCGCGACACCCCCATTTGTTTCCTCAATACTACATAGGCTACTAGAGTATATAAATTAGTTGAAAAAGATTGCTTGAAAGAAGTAGAAATGTTTCACGTTCACAGAAAAGAAGCAGGTTATTGACGCCGTTGAATGTGGTGCGAAAAAGAGGAGGATTTAGTGAAAACTTCAGGGATTCCGTCATCCAGACTGTCGACAATTTGAAGCCTAACGATAGTATAAATACAAAATACACTACTGGACATTAAAATTGCTACATGAAGAAGAAATGCAGATGATAAATGGGTGTTCACTGGACAAATATATTCTACTAGAACTGACATGTGATTACATTTTCTCGCAGTTTGGGTGCATACATCCTGAGAAATCAGTACCCAGCCAGTTGCTCGGCCTCCATTGACCAGAAGTTTTCAATTAGTGAGAGATCATAATGTGCTGGCCAGGGCAGCAGTCGAACGTTTTCTGTATCCTACAGGACCTGCAACATGCGGTCGTGCATTATCCTGCTGAAATGTAGGGTTTCGCATGGATCGAATGAAGGGTAGAGCCACGGGTCGTAACATATATGACATGTAACGTCCACTGTTCATTGTGGCGTCAATGCGAACAAGAGGTGACCGAGACGTGTAACCAATGGCACCCCATACCATCACGCCGGGTGACACGCCAGTATGGCGATGACGAATACACGCTTCCAATGTGCGTTCACCGCGATTTCGCCAAACACGGATGCGACCAGCGACCATCATTATGCTGTAAACAGAACATGGATTCATCCGAAAAACTGACGTTTCGCCATTCGTGCACCCAGGTTCGTCGTCGAGTACACCATCGCAGGCGCTCCTGTCTGTGATGCAGTGTCAAGGGTAACCGCAGCCATGGTCTCCGGGCTGATAGTCCTTGCTGCTGCAAACGTCGTCCAACTGTTCGTGCAGATGGCTGTTGTCTTGCAAACGTTCCCATCTGGTGACTCAGGGATCGAGACGTGGATGCACGATTCGTTACAGCCATACGGATAAGATGCCTGTCATCTCGACTGCTAGTGATACGAGGCCGTTGGGATCCAGCACGGCGTTCCGTATTACCCTCCTGAACTTACCGATTCCATATCCTGCCTACAGTCATTGGATCTCGACCAACGAGAGCAACAATGTCGCGATACGGTGAACCGCAATCGCGACAGCCTACAATCCGACTTTTATCAAAGTCGGAAACTTGATGGTACGCATTTCCCCTCCTTACCCGAGGCATGACAACAACGTTTCACCAGGCAACGGCGGTCAACTGCTGTTTGTGTAAGAGAAATCGGTTGGAAACTTTCTTCATGTCAGCACGTTGTAGGTGTCGCCACCGGCGACAACCTTGTGTGAATGCTCGGAAAAGCCGATCATTTGCATATCACAGCATCTTCGTCCTGTCGGTTAAATTTCGCATCTGTAGCACATCATCTTCGTGGTGTAGCAATTTTAATGGCCAGTAGTGTAATTGAATATGCAAAAATAAGTTCTTTTAATTTGAGTTGTGGTGCACTGAACTACGTATGTTACTGAAACAGCAGTACCATTTTGTAACTTACGTCATTTCTTCTACCTCTATAAGGGGAACTGTCGTTAAATCCAACTCCCAATAGCTAGAACTGTTTCTTAGGTCTCTTGAACCTCGAACTGTATTTACGTGAAGAGTGGCAGGGAGCGCCCGGGCACCTAGCTGCTGCTGTAAGGAGCAGGAGGCGTCTAGCCTTGGCAGTGGGGACTTCCAGCGCAGCCGTGGGCCTCACTCAGACCGCCGCCCACCCAGCCAGAGCGACCGGGTAGCGGCTGCTCCAAGGACGAAGCGGGCGCTGCGAGAAAGGCAGGTCCTGCCACGTCGCCATCCCGACAGCACTACGGATCAGTGACTATGAAAACGACCGAGCGCACGTTGGAAAAAAGAAGTTGAGCAACACGATAATAATTTGCGAATTACTGAAGTTCTGCTTTACACGTGACATCAGAGCCGTAAAACGTCAATGACTGAAACCCAACCTGACGAAAACTGCAACAGTTAAACCGGAAAATCTTCTGGTAACGCAACTCTAAATTGATTGAACTTTCCATTTCTGCGCCTCGGCAGCTGCGCGGTCAGCACGGCGGACTCCTAAGCGGAGGACCCCGGGTTCGATTCACGGCCAGGTTGGAGATTTTTCTCCACTCCGGGGATGGGTGGTGAGTTGTCCTTACGTTTGTATCGCGCCGTAACTGCCATCACATTACGGCCATGGCTGAATGATCACAGCCCGAGAGCAAAGAAAAAAAAAGAAGAAACAACTTTATCTAAGTAAACCTTTACATTCTCCGAGTCTTTTTGCAATATTCACAAAAGTTAGTACCATACACCTCTAATCATCATCAACGACAGTTTCTGCTTTTGGTTTCACGGGTGGCCGGCCGCAATGGTCGACTGGTTCTAGGCGCTTCAGTCTGGAAACGCGCGACTGCTACGGTCGCAAGTTCGAATACTGCCTCGGGCATGGGTGTGTGTGATGTTCTTAGGTTAGTTAGGTTTAAGTAGTTCTAAGTTCTAGGGGACTGATGACCTCAGAAGTTAAGTCCCATAGTGCTCAGAGTCATTTGAACCATTTTCACGGGTGATTATCTCGTTTCAGGACGAAATTTTTCCGGTTAGATGCCATCTTAGAGCAACTGTATCCCTGCTGCAGTATTCTTGCTTTGTCTGATGGAAACGAGACATTCGTCTTTCGTTTTTCTGGACGCCATACAAGGAGGGCGCAGTGTACATATTTGGAGGTTCTGCCACGCATTATTCTGAACTGCAACTTTAACTCTGAATAAATAGCTGAGTTCTTAATAAAAGTACCGTCTTCCGAATTTTTTATTTGTATTACTCAAATCCCGCCTATTTTGGCTCTGAGATACTACGGAACTTAACTGCTGAGATCATCAGTCCACTAGAACGTAGAACTAGTTATACCTAAATAACCTAAGGACATCACACACATCCATGCCCGAGGCAGGAATCGAACCTGCGACCGTAGCGGTCGCGCGGTTCCAGACTGTAGCGCCTAGAACCGCTCGGCCACGCCGGCCGGCCCCCGCCTACTTTATTGCTGTGGAAAAATTTATAGATGCGTCTCTAGCATTTGTTGATGATGTCGCCACTTTCCTGGAACAAAGCAAACACAAGCTGCTGACGCCGTGTCTGAGTAAGAACAAATGTCACAATCTGAAATATGGGTATGAAGGTACAGATATACTTGTCGATGAGTAAGGTAAAAGAAATAGAGATATTACACTTGTAAGGTCTAGCCTTAACTAACGCCTGTGACAAATTTTTGTTAGTACCAAAATACTGAATAATTATCGTGTGTTTTCGACTTATTTTCTATTCAATTACGCACCGCCCGTCCTAAAAATCCGAGGCGAATTTTATTCCCGGCAGCGCCGTAGCTACGGTGGCAGCTTGAACCAACAACTGTAGGCAGCAGCTGTATATTTGACTAGACCGATGTGAGCAGGCAATTTTTAGTAGTGGAGGTACGGCCGCAGTGTGTCGGAAGTCGCACTGGAGCAATACCTCTAAATTAAATCAATTGCTCAAGACATTTTCTAAAATGTCTGAAGAAGGCAAAAGTATGTGCAAAGTCCGTTCCGCACACCTTAACTCCCGACGTCTAGACGCCTGCCGCGACTTGATTAAAATGCAAAATGAGGACAATTCTTTCCTAGAAAAAATCATAGAGGATGACGAGACTTGGAATTATCAATAAGAGCCTAGCACAAAACGACAGAGTGCAGAAATTGAAATGAAGGCTCAATGCTTTAACGACATAACTGACATTCAAACGAATGTGAAGCGCGATTTGAACAATATCCCAAAGAAGGACTTTTCTAACAGTTTCACATGGTTGTCTGAATGGACATTCTGTGTGTTGTACCCAAATAGATGGGGGGGGGGGGGGGAGGGAAGGGAGAGACCTTTTAGAAATGTAGAAAACAAGCATTAAAAACACTATCTTAATTTTTCTATATTTTTTATGAGTCCAATCTCGAGACCTTTTTAGACTGACGGGATTTGATAATTACTCAACGAATATTGAATAATCTTTTCTCCAATCGAGTGTCTGTTTCCTTTCACGCCCCCCCCCCCTCCCCCGCTCCCCCCCCACCTGTTACACATGACTCTGATTGCTAAGGTGATATATTATTGCATCTCCTTATTTCAATTTTCACGCACCTCATCTTCGTTGGTTGATGCCTTCACAGATTACTAGAACTTCTTCACTGTCCATTTCAGTATTTTTCTGATTCTTTTCATTCTGCATTTGTCCCTCTTGGTCTTTCTTTACATTTTAGTTTTGTTTCTGTAGACTCTGTTCACATACTTTAGACTCATTCCCCTGTCAAGTACTACGTTTTCTGTGTTTTCCGTGATCACATGAGAATAATGCCGGGATGATTTCTTCAGGAAGGGGACGTCAGGTGTCTATCCCCATTCAAAAAAAGTGCTCCGTCTTTTACGTTCCTAACTTCGATGTGGTGCAAAACTCTAACATCATTCTTCTCACCTTGGTCGCGATTTTGCTCTGATTGTTGCCAATATCAATTTAAAGTACCAGGGAAGCAGGATGCTAGCCTTACATGCCCCGAGTCTCATTGGGTTTTACCCCTAACGGATGAGGGACTAACCGGCGGATTTTGTAGTCTTTGCCGTATGAGCACAAAGGTGACCATGACTCAGAATATGTCCGAGATGCCCAGCCTTATTCCAAAGTAACTGGTATCCCGACTGTCGGGACCACTTACTTGGCCACTCATACGTTGCCCGTGGTTCATGAACTAGGACATGACTACAGGAACCCACACCATGAACCACAACATCAGAAGAGGCACCAGTGTTAGCACTGAATAGGGGATCATGGAGGAATTTTATAAAAGGGCTATGCTCCAGACTGAACGCTGAAAGGCATAATCAATCTTAAATGATGATGATTGGTCGCGATTACAGCATGGATATGGGAATCCATAAATTACCTCAATATTGATCGCTGGTTCAAATGTCTCTGAGCACTATGGGACTTAACATCTGAGGTCATCAATCCCCTAGAACTTAGAACTACTTAAACCTAACTAACCTAAGGACATCACACAACACCCAGTCATCACGAAGCAGAGAAAATCCCGGACCCCGCCGGGAATCGAACCCGGGATAGAACTACTTAAATCTAACTAACCTAAGGACATCACACACATACATGCCCGAGGCAGGATTCGAACCTGCGTAGCGGTCGTGCGGCTCCAGAATGTAGCGCTAGAACCGCTCGGCCACCCCGGCCCGCTATTGATCGCTGAAAAGATATTATTACATGTTGTGAATAAGTAATTTTCATCTCAGTAATTACGCTGAAATAGCAGATCCATCGCCAAAGCATCAAGTAGTGTCGACTGTAAATCGTAAACCGTATATGCAGCTACCGAAATGAGAATGCAAAAGCACGATTTCTCAACACCATTCTGTCTCTAGCACGAGCCAGTAACAAGATTTTTGGCTCCCTTTCGGCAGCAGCTTTTATCTGTATTTTGATGAAGTGCACTTGGAATAAGACTGTACTTTCCCCGCTGCCGTGAGTACTGTCACCGGTAAAAAAAGTATCTCCTTTGTGATAGAGGAGTGGAGGGGAAGACGCCTTTAGAAAACGATTCCGAGGAGGAATCTGAATAACAGCTTTCATGTGCGAAAGAACAAGGCAATAAAGAAGTAGAAGATTTTGCAAGAAGATTGCGAGCGAGAAAAACATTGACACTGTCAATTGGAATTTAGACACCTGTTGACGGCAGGTCTCTATTCACAGACGGACGAACGGTGTTGTGCGCTAGGTACTTTTCCTCTGACGGCGTTCCGTTAGAAGGAATTGGGAAAGGGAATGGAGAAAATCCCCAGCCTGCAAACAGCTCGCTCAGACTTGGCAGTCAGCAAACACCGCTTATCGCTCGCTGCTGTCTGCAGATAGTGGAAAGCTGGAACAGCTCTGTTATTGATTTCTGTGCCATCAGAAAAGCCTGACTGAGGCGAGACGTCGCCTGCACCCGACTTACCCCGAGTTGTTTTGTCCGTAGTCGTACGAAACTCGTAAGTCCTCCTGTTCGAGTTTCAATGCAGGTTGCACTGCGCTCAGGCAGCGTCCACACTAACGTTACGTCTTATCCTCAAAAAAGAAACAATTCTTCTCGAAAGACTTGGAGGGAACTGCCACGATTTGTGTCCTCGTTGAACAACCTTGCCACCATCCATAACGCCACAAGGGGTAACAGGCTTAGAAGTACCACATGCTGCTCCTGTACAATGTGCGTTTCCAAGAAATCTGATTTCAGAGTTTTACGAGCCTGTGGCGTTACCGCAACCTGTTAAGACAGTAAACTAAAAGGGTCACCGTGCTACTTTCGAGTATCATTTTTTTAATCTTCCACCGATGACTTTTCAATTTCTACGGAATATCTCGGTTACGGCTTTATTTCAGAAACACAGTTAAATGTAAATTTGCAGTGTATTGTAGTGAAGGAACATCCAGAATGCTTGTGAACTGTCGCCTAGCAAATCGATCATAGCAGGAAGAAAGCAGGCAACACCGACCTATCCCTCGTACAGGGGACATAGCAGCCATCTATTATTGGACCAACTTCCAAAATCATTTCAAACACAGTGTACACCTATAGCTCGTATGACTTCACTAAGGTATGTGCATGAATATATCAAAGAAAATGTGCATTACATGACGAATCCTATTATACCTCTTCTACATATCACCAAGAATGTACCACTGCTAACTTTAGTATTATAATTTTTAAAAAAAATCCACCGTCTGGCTCACAGCTTTCCTTATTAGCAAGTGCCGGTGCCGATCTATCCTGCAGATCATCTTCAGGTCTAATTTGGAAAAGGAAAAAGGGCTGATTAAAAAAAGACAGAAATGCGTAGCATTACAAACCAAAACCGTCAAAGGCAATACAAATAAAATCAAAACAACATGAAAGATACACATACGTGGCACGACAAGGTATAGTTTGTCGACAGTGGTATGAATGGCAAACAACCAACTTAAAAAATACAAAAAGTGTATGGGGGAAAAATTGCATAGTTAGTTAAGTGACATGTGCACGCTCATAGTTTATCACACTGATACAGCGTAAAGGAAATTCTTCCACCATAAAACTAAAACAACTAATAAAATTAACGAACATGTTAACTTAATACTTTTCAATATGTATGTGTTACAAACTAAAAGAAAAAATAAGAATGTAGGAAAACGTCGACAGTAAACTATACATCATACATTTTCCTTCTAGTTCATACATTTCGTAAAACAGTCCGAAATTAACAAACACATATAATTACAATTTTAAGAACTTGCTTTCATTTAATAAATAAAAACAAGAATAAAAGTAAAGATACTGAGGAATCCTATTGTAAGATAAAACTGGGAGAAAGAATTTGGTTATGTGTGGCTTTCATGATATTTTGATGTTATTTGTGCTACCTCTGAAGGTTTTTCTTTTTGACGTTATACTTTGGTAATTTTTTTATTGTCATTCTCTTTTCCTTTAGCAGCTTAGAGCTGCACGATAGATCAAAACCATTAAACAGTAATAAAAAAAAACTGTAACCCAGATAGTGTTTTTTCATTTATTATGACAACCGAGATTAATGATCGTAAAATGTGGCGTCAGTTATTGTCCCTTTCCTCAGAAACTTGATCCGTTGTAGCAATACATGTGTTTGGTGGAAGACTATAAAAAGCTCTCGTGTGGTAGTCAACAGGCTCGTGAATCTCTGAAGATCCATCCATTTCTCGAACACACTTTATAACGCATTGTACTGAGTCAGCATTTATTACATCTAAGTATGTACTACAATCGTGCAAACGATGAGCAAAATCGGTGATGTGTTGGGTGTATGCCTCCCTTGTCAGTAAGATTATGCCGAAAGTTTCCAACTGGGTCTCGATAACAGTGCACAAACACGCCATTGTGAACTGTTTGCGAGTATCTCTCCCTCCATTGGAACGCAAATAACGCGGAAGAAAATTCTCCCAGCGCCGGTATACGAATTAGCTGCTACCACTAAAAGTGCTACCAAAATTTATAGACCTCAACGATGTAGGCACTCTGCCTCCATAGCTGAAGGGTCAGTGCTGCTGAGTGCGATGAAAGGGAGTCGGGTTCGATTCCCGGTACCTCCGAGAAATTTTTCTTTATGGGAAGACTGGTACGCAATGGACTGAGTCTCCTGAGGCCAAGTAATGAGCTGTTCGACAGAACAGTAGCGATTCCAAGGTCGAGAAAACCGTCAACGAACAGAAGAACGGTGCTGACCATATGACGCTCCATACCGCATCCGATGACGCCACTTGCAGAAGATGACACGGAAGTCGGTAGGGCCAGAACTTTTCTTTTTATTTAGTCTTGTAGGTTGCTACTGTTGGGCAAGATCCCTTAACATCTATTATTGGATCAATCTGACGCGAGGAAAACTCAATAGATCTAGACTCGTGATGGGAGGTGAGTATCAAAGGTGCAAATGTCACTCCAGCGAGATGCTGTGTTATTGGTCTTGAAAGATGGACGCCACGCCTAAAAGATTGTCGTTATGTGGTGTGGCTACGTGAATTAGGTGATGAACTATCAGAATGCTAACACGAAGGATAGGATGTTAAGATTTTCCAGGTGCAAAATATGACTTCCACCCGATGCCCTTCATTGCGGGATTAATAACTACTTGAGAGAGGTCGGACAAAAGTAAGAGAGCCCCTACTACGATGCGATACCCAGTCAAGCATTGAAGTATTGAAATCAATATTGACGTTGCTTAATTTTTGGGACGCGACACGAAGAGACATTGGCGATACAGTATTTCGCGATGTAATCTGCAGGCAGTTGGTAGATACAGCTGGACTGATACCTGAGAGGCCGCTGCTCATCAGTAAGAGAGGGCTTTATCTTTAATCACGATAACGCCAAATGTCACGCTGTGTCACGCTGACTACGTGTGTTCGGCAAATATTGCGCGAGTATACTGTTTTACAGTGCATGCCCTGTTCCCTTGACACTGCAGTATTGCATTATCATTTTTTGAGACCCTTAACGAGAGTAGTTCTGCAGTTTCTGGAATAAATTACGCTATCACCCTGACGCCAATTCAATTGCAATTCCGCTCGAACAGATCCTTCCCGATTTCTAGGTCGTGTAAGAAAAAGTTGCGGAGTGATGCAAGCACTTAATGAGTACAATGCACCGCCAACTATGATACTGCCCACAAATTATAATAGTAAAAACAACACTAGTCAATAATGGTAACTGATCATGCCAGTCAACGTATATACGGTATGATGTGGCATAACTAAAACATGGGCACATAGTTCCCTACAGATAGCTTACATTGGAAATTAGAACGTGTCTGAAATTAGCAAAATAAATATATCGTTTTGATGTAGTACAACAAACGTCAGTAGAGTATTACGAGTACTACCAATCTCACTAAGGATGTGTTGTACGATGGTAACTATAACGTCGCTGACTACCATTCTTGGTGCAAAGTTCTTCACTGTAGAGACGTAAAGCCCTTCACAGTGCAGGAGAAGTCCAGGGATCAAGAATGCGAACAGAAACTCTCTTTTTGATTGGACGTAAGACATGGTCTATGAGATTCCGATTGGGTGACACATAACGGTGTACTGAACTAGTTGCTGTTAAGTCCACAGGATTACTCACCTGTCCTCGAGACCTTCCGCCTTCTACGTTGAAATCGTTGCCTATCGACAGACATATGCGTGTACTGCACATAAGCACCGAGGCCATGTCTTGGACAGTGAGAGTTCCAAGCTGAAAGACACGCAAATGTGTGCCACAGTCTAAGGATACACCACTTACAATTTCAGTGTCTGCTCATGGTCATTTCACCTATTTGCCACTTAAAAGAAAACACAAAAATGGATAATATCACAATTACAGTGTTGGCATCAAGTTAATTCGAGTGATTATCAGCAAATATCGGAGTTCTGTTTGCGTCGTCGTCCTTAACTAAGCGTTCCGTGGTTACAACTGCCGCCATAATCCAAGAACGGTAAAGTAACGAATTTTCAAGATTCTGCCCAGCTGCGAATATGATGTGCTTCTGCTTATTAGTGGTCTCCATCAGAGTTCATGTTTTAGATGATACACTGAAGGAGGGAAGGACGCGATGAGAACGAGGTCATTAGAGGCAAATGTTTCACCCCCCCCCCCCCCCACCTGTCTTATCACATTCTTGATGTACCATCTGCCACTTTACTCTCAAAAGTACACTTTCTTCTCTACAAACGATGGAGGCACATTACAGCGCCGTTTTTGTGTATTATGTCCTGATTTTGAGCAACGCTACTTTGGTAAAAACATACTCAGCCTCTGTGGAAACTTTTTTTTCACCCATTATTACTATATAGAGATATCCCTCCCCCCCTGAATTTCCTGGATTAAACTCCATATCTCATGAGGTGATGGTGATCCGTCAGTCGCATGGGGACGTTAAACCTGGCGTTCTCTGGTGCTATTCGAGAGGAGTACGCTATGCGCTGACACACAGTTTCATTCGCTCCCTGCACTCATTACACAACACAAACATGACAACGCAGTACACACACACACACACACACACACACATTATACTCGTAGACACACTGCGTCAAAAGAAACGCCGGCCAGTGTGACCGAGCGGTTCTAGGCGCTTCAGTCTGGAGCCGCACGACCGCTACGGTCGCAGGTTCGAATCCTGCCTCGGGCATGGATGTGTGTGTTGTGCTTAGGTTAGTTAGGTTCAAGTAGTTCTGAGTCTAGGGGACTGATGACCCATAGTGCTCAGAGGCATTTGAGCCATTTGAAAAGAAGCCGTTGTGAGCAAAGGGAGAAAACATTTCCGACTAGGTGGCTAAACGAACGATGCGGTTGTCTACTGGCAAACCGTGCAATGCAACTCTTTCTCTCTTTTCCCATAAGTAGGATTATGCGCTCAGGCCAACGTTTTTCAATTGCAGTTACTGTGAACGACCCAGCGATAGAAACGAGGATAAAAGCTATTTATTCCCCTTTTATTACTATCTGAAAATGGCTAGATTTATCGCGTTCTGTTTAAAGTACACTAGTGTGCTAAACTAAAGGACGAAAGTAACTGTCGCACGATGTGTCACGTGCCAAGTTACACAGCCCACTGAAACTTGGAAGATGCGTAGAATGAGGTTGTACAGCACAGAAAGTAACTGAAAAGAATACGCACATAATAATTACACTGAAATCACCGCGATTTATGATGGTGCAGCATCCTCGAGCTAAGGTGGTTCCACATCTGTTGAACAGAGAAGCTACCTCATGTTAAGATGATATAGTTGCTGATCAACTGTACACTAATTGCCGCATTATGCGCCTGAAGATGAAGCCTTTAGCTTCCGCCGTGAGAAGTTTAACAGCTGTCGTGACGACGTCCCCACCTCTCCCATTCCTATGGAAGCGACAAGATATAGGAATCTAAAATTCTCGTGCATTAGAAATAAGGAGACCGCAACGGATCGCGCACCATTTCTTTTGTTTGAGTGCGCATACTGCGTGATCCCTTCGCTGTCTTTCTGCATCACCACGGCCGGAGAACGGCGCACCTGGCGATTGCCGGAAGCCTAAACTTGCGCCACCGTGCCTGCGTCATCAGAGAGAAAGTCTGTGAGTCACACTGGAGCGCCCATGGCGGAGCCAGCCACCTATATGGCGTCACAGGGACGTGGTAGCTGGGCTGCGAAATACGCCGCCCCTCGGCGGACGCTCTGAACAGATTCGTAGAACTGTTTCGCTTTCGTCCCCGAGTCTCTTTCGGCGTTGCGAAGCGGTAACTGGCACTTTCTCTCCGAGTCCGAGGTTTCTGGTAATGGGCCTCGGGTGAAATGCATATTCCGCAAGTGAAAGTTGTGAAGGACAAGAAAGGGCCTATTGGAATGGATGTCGCCGTACTGGGCGCGAGCTGTTAGTATCGCTGGCCGACAAGCAACCCTCTGCGCAGTATTCGGGTCCAAAGGGGAACAAATCTTAGGCAGCGTAACAATGCTATGTAGTTATAATTAAAGTGTAGCTACTCAAAGAGGTCCACTGTGGGCTGTAATTATGGTATGGCAGCGAAACTTAGTAGACATTCTAATGCGTTAATGCGGAATCGATTTACGCTGGAAAAATTAGTTCCAATTTTGGCCACCAGGTGTGAATTTGGCGCTGTGAATGCAACAACGACGTGTCCAGAAATGTTTCCATCTGTAATGGATTAGAAATGGGACTTGGGCAGAGGAGGTCAGGCACGGGAGGAAGGCATAATGTTGTTGTTCAACATGAGGACCGGAGTGGTCTACGAGATGCTCTGCAGCACCAGATTTGCACCTGCTAGCCAAAATTAGACCAATTTTTTCCAGCTAAGTCGTCTCTGCATTGACACATTAGAACATCTACCAAGTTTCGCTGACGTGCAGTAATTACAGACCACACTAGACCTCCTTGAGCAGCGGCACTATAATTATAAGCACCCGGTACACATACAGAGAGCCACATTTAACTTGACTAAGTCAAATAATTTTTGTCCAATAACAAAATAAAAAAAAATATCAAGCAAATGTTGTTTAGCCGCCAGGCTCATATTATCCAGCACGACTGCCTTTCTTGTATCTTGGTTCGTTAAGAAGATAGGCTCAGCAGTACATCTTTTCTTTACAGCAGCCCATGTTTTTTATTCATTAATCCAGTTCCTCACCTTAAGATTTATTAAAGCTGTGTACCATTCATGTAAACATGACGTTGTTTAAAACGCAGTACACAACTGACTTAAATTCTCCTGTACAAGCACACAATAAAGGTACTTAGGGGTAGCCCTTGCTGGAGATGACAGTGAACAAATGGAAACATAAGGAAAATGCCCAGTGATCATTCAGTCAACTGTGTTCAGCTAAAAGTTAAGACAAGATAGAAATGCTATTCATCTATGGTTGGTGTAAGCTAGCAAAACAGTAATTGAATAATGTTTCCTTACTTACAATACACGTACATATAGTACACTATTGTGGTATTTTTAATTTAAGCATGACAGTACAGGCTGAAGAAACCAATTAAAATTTGTACCATGGCCAGGATTCGAACCCAGGCTGCCACTCTGTCATTGCAGCTGACACAGCTACACGGTTTACCCTAGTACGTCTTCCTCCCTAATACAAATACTAATTCACATCTCAGCCCATCTCTATGTTCCACTTCTTAAATGGGATGGTCTGTATACGCAGCTTTCGCTGCGTAGTGAGCAGGAGACCTTGGTTCGAATCCCGGCCTTGTTACAAATTTTAATTCGTTTTTTCACCATCACAGACAAATTTGAGATTTAATGTGTCTGTGGCACATATAGTTTCACACGATTAATTTAATTTAAATGGTATGTTGGGCACTGTAAAGGAAATCCTTGATTAAATACTGCATTATCATTACTTTTCTTTTACTGTGACTAACTACATGACCGTGTGCACTTTTTTTGTGTTTCTATTTGTTTACTGTCGACTCCAGCAAGTGGACAAGTTACGAGTACGTTACCCGAAGCATCTCCCCTGTATGATACTACAGCAGATAAAAGTCTATATTGGGTTACGTTTTTAATAACTTCATGTTTCCGGAATGCCACTCTGTGATTAGCTTTTTAACAGATCTCGAGGAGAAAAAGTGGATTACCGAATAAAAAATATAGTGCGCTAATTAAAATAGATGTGTTTCTGCTCGTATCGTATCTTCGTAGCGAACCAAGTTACACGAAAAACGATCATGCTGGTTAATGTACTTGATAAATTTTTTATTTTGCTTTTGGACAAAAGGTTATTTTGGATGGTCAAGAGAAATGGAAAATCTCATATAGAGAACGATAGGGCGTGCAGGATACAAGTAGGTTTCTGGGGGAATTATGAATTTCCAACTTAGGTCTTAAATAATTTCTCCGAAGAGAGCACGTCGCCGAACGTTGCTATTGGAAATGTGTACTGCCTAGAGATATTGCAAGTCACAGAAGACTAACCAAGATCCTAGGCACGGAAAGAGGGGAGGGGCGGGAGGGAACACAACGCATATGGAGGGGGAAAAGTGGAAACAGTTAAAGACTCATCCGGATTGGTCTGACAAAGCTGCAGCACTTCTGCTGCCACAAACGAATTACCGTACGATACTTCACTTTATGAGTAGGTGCGCCATTTTGTCTTGGTGCTACGGTACTGTGGCGTGGTGACTGCAGACATGCACCTGTGAACAAAATATTAATTACGTAACTTATTTTGTCGAGGTGATAATTAAAACTTCATGAGTAGCCCTCGGTAGAGTTTGCCTGGAAGGTAGGCAATCATGTACCACAAGGTTCGAGGTTTATTTCTGCAAAGTCATTTTTTTCAATCTCAGATGTTCGTCGACTATTTCACGCTCAAGAGCCTTTAGTTTTATTTTAGTTCCCACGATCGCGCATTATCTGGGACAGTCGTAGATTAATTTTATCTAAATGAGACGTGAATGTTGTGCAAAACACAGTACTGACAATCTGTTGTTGTTTCCAAATTTTATTAGTATCATGGAGAGGTAAACAACATTCAGCTACGCGGCAGTTCATCTAGCTCTACATATTTCACCGGTACTCAGTTGTCAGTGGTCAGGCTCGGCTTTGGCTGACACATACATTTACGAATACAAATTGATATACAGTAGCAGCAAATTTTTAATCCCTCAACCCCTACTTCTCGAAGCATGGACGTCAACTCGAGGCGACAGACCAACTCGCTGAGGTTGGTTCCTGTTTTTAATGTGCGTGTAAGGCTTAGTAGTGAAAGGGGTGCTGAGTATGGTACAGCGGAAAAACATCCGAACCACCTTTACAACGTTAGTGGTTTTTCTGTGAGAAATTTCATTAGGTATGTGTGCTTCAGCCTGAAACGGGCCCAGCTGATAAATAATTTTATAAGGCTTGATATCATCAAGAATGCGAAACGGCAGTCTTAATTTTTAATATGACCTTCATTGCCGAGATCGCGAGTCTATAAAACGATATTACCAGTTTCAGTTGCGCTAGCGATCTTCGTCAAATCGTTACAGAGTGTAACATGTCACAAGTGTTACATTCGAGTACTGAGTTATAAAACTGAGTACTCAGTACTTGAATGTGCAAAATGCGTCTCTAGTGATAATTTATGATATGAAGATGATTCCTAGCGAAGGCGAAACCGATATTATCGTTTTATAAACTCGCGATCCAGACAAATAATAGTTACATGATAAATAACTCGTTCATCCCACGAGACAGCTGCCGACAGGATTGTTTTCCCCCTTGACATACTTCTCTGCAGTCCTATATTTATACTTTGTCATCGATAAAACAAACAATGGTATCGGCTGGCCTTTCGTGTACGCAGTACGTGACACGTCTCAGATTTTTTCTCAGAAATCTGTAAAACAGAGATATTATAATTAACTAAAACAAATTTCGTGGCTCGTTTATGAAGAGTAATCTTGCTTAATCTCTTATCTTTGCCGATAAATACCCGCTCAATTGCGTATTGTTTTCTTTGAGTTCCCTGGCCCGCTCGTTATCTGAGATTCTCATACATTATTATGTCGGAAGGAGATGTCACCCGACAAGTCCAAAGCAACTCGCACCAACACTCTTTATACAGGCAGATAAAAAATGATTGTAACAACTATTTAGGAAAAATAAAAATGGAAAAAAGACGGCGGATATTTCATAGGCGTGTATTTAAGCGTATATGAGACAGTGAACGAGGTAAGAGGAAAGTTGAGTGCCGATAATATTAGATACAACGCCAAGGTACATATACAATATGATGATTCTCATGGCTGAATGAAGGAAGAAAGGAACGAAAGAAGATTGTGGTTTAACTTCCCGTTGACACCGAGGACATTGGAGACTCGGATTGTTTCAAGGATGGGGAAGGAAATCACCCGCGACCATTCAAAGAACCAATCCGACAATTGCCAGGGGCGATTTAGAAAAATAATGGAAAACCTAAATCAGGGTGGCCGGACGGGGCTTTGAACCGTCGTCCTCCCGACTCCGTATCGTGTGCTAAGCACTGCGCCGGCCGTTGTCGACGAGCGGTTCTAGGTGCTTCAGTTTGGAACCGCGCTGCTGCTACGGTCGCAGCGAATATGATGTGCTTCTGCTTATTAGTGGTCTCCATCAGAGTTCATGTTTTAGATGATACACTGAAGGAGGGAAGGACGCGATGAGAACGAGGTCATTAGAGGCAAATGTTTCACCCCCCCCCCCCCCCACCTGTCTTATCACATTCTTGATGTACCATCTGCCACTTTACTCTCAAAAGTACACTTTCTTCTCTGCAAACGATGGAGGCACATTACAGCGCCGTTTTTGTGTATTATGTCCTGATTTTGAGCAACGCTACTTTGGTAAAAACATACTCAGCCTCTGTGGAAACTTTTTTTTCACCCATTATTACTATATAGAGATATCCCTCCCCCCCTGAATTTCCTGGATTAAACTCCATATCTCATGAGGTGATGGTGATCCGTCAGTCGCATGGGGACGTTAAACCTGGCGTTCTCTGGTGCTATTCGAGAGGAGTACGCTATGCGCTGACACACAGTTTCATTCGCTCCCTGCACTCATTACACAACACAAACATGACAACGCAGTACACACACACACACACACACACACACATTATACTCGTAGACACACTGCGTCAAAAGAAGCGCCGGCCAGTGTGACCGAGCGGTTCTAGGCGCTTCAGTCTGGAGCCGCACGACCGCTACGGTCGCAGGTTCGAATCCTGCCTCGGTCATGGATGTATGTGATGTGCTTAGGTTAGTTAGGTTCAAGTACACTACTGGCCATTAAAATTGCTACACCACGAAGATGACGTGCTACAGACGCGAAATTCAACCGACAGGAAGAAGATGCTGTGATATGCAAATGATTAGCTTTTGAGAGAATTCACACAAGGGTGGCGCCGGTGGCGACGCCTACAACGTGCCGACATGAGGAAAGTTTCCAACCGATTTCTCATGCAAAAACAGCAGTTGACAAACGTTGCCTGGTGAAACGTTGTTGTGAAGCCTTGTGTAAGGAGGAGAAATGCGTACCATCACGTTTCCGACTTTGATAAAGGTCGGATTGTAGCCTATCGCAATTGCGGTTTATCCTATCGCGACATTGCTGCTCGCGTTGGTCGAGATCCAATGACTGTTAGCAGAATATGGAATCGGTGGGTTCAGAAGGGTAATACGGAACGCCGTGCTGGATCCCAACGGCCTCGTATCACTAGTAGTCGAGATGATAGGCATCTTATCCGCATGGCTGTAATGGATCGTGCAGCCACGTCTCGATTCAGAGTGAACAGATGGGGACGTTTGCAAGGCAACAAACATCTGCACGAACAGTTCGACGACGTTTCATGATGGTCGCATCAGCGTTTGGCGACATTGCGGTGAACGCACATTGGAAGCGTGTATTTGTCATCGCCACACTGGCGTATCACCCGGCGTCATGGTATGGGGTGCCATTGGTCACACGTCTCGGTCACCTCTTGTTCGCATTGACGGCACTTTGAACAGTGGACGTTACATTTCAGATGAGTTTCGACTCGTGGCTCTACCCTTCATTCGATCCCTGCGAAACCCTACATTTCAGCAGGTAAATGCACGACCGCATGTTGCAGGTCCTGTACGGGCATTTCTGGATACAGAAAATGCTCGACTGCTCCCCTGGCCAGCACATTCTACATATCTCTCACCAATTGAAAGCGTCTGGTCAATGGTGGTTATGCAACTGGCTCGTCACAGTACGCCAGTCACTACTCTTGATGAACTGTGGTATCGTGTTGAAGCTGCATGGGCAGCTGAACCTGTACACGCCATCCAAGCTCTGTTTGACGCAATGCCCAGGCGTATCAAGGCCGTTATTACGGTCAGAGGTGGTCGTTCTGGTTACTGATTTCTCAGCATCTATGCAACCATATTGCGTTAAAATGTAATCACATGTCAGTTCTAGTGTAATATATTTGTCCAATGAATACCCGTTTGTTATCTACATTTGTTCTTAGTGTAGCTATTTTAATGGTCAGTCGTGAAGTTCTAAGTCTAGGGGACTGATGACCTCAGATGTTAAGTCCCATAGTGCTTTGAGCCATTATAAGCTAATAACTGCGCCACCTTAATGAGTGAAGGGCGATTAGGGTATAAGTTTCCCGCGACTAGAAGCTTATTAGCCCCTGAGCACTAGTATGCATTGGATAAGAACGGTACTGGTAATCAGCTTTGACAGCAACAACTGGAGCTACAGACTACTTTGGCGGCATCGCCAAGTATTCTCCGTCCCTCTCTGCACAGAAGGCACCCACACACCCGCTTTCTGTCTCGCTCTCGCACACCACTCTAGTAAACACTCCCTGATCTCAGAATAGAACTGAAGAGCCTCAAGCGAGTGGTGCAACTTCGCTCGTAGGAGCTCTGTTATAGCGGTGCGAGCTTTCTCCCTGGGAAAACCTAGCGGGCAGCGCCGTGTTGGAGAAGTGCGTTATGTAAGTCGACTCCGCTCCACGTTGCGACCAACCCCGCCGTTTCTTTCCTGAATGGCCGGTCCCTGAAATTCTGGCGACGGAGTTGCGGAAGGACTCTGACGAGGCGGACAGGTGATCAGTCACGCTTTTCTCGATAAGGCGGTAATTAATGCCACAGGCGGCCGCTGGCGGCAGGTGCGTATCGACCAGCGGCCGTTCTGCGAAAGTAGCCTTTTCGCGGGAATCCTTGCGTGAATGCAAATGCAGTTCTGCTTAGAGCGTAAAAAGATTTACGCTGGCCGTGAACGCGTCTGTAAAATGTCAGACCACGCCCTTCCTCCCTCGCTCTTAATCAAAATCAACAAATTTTCCCAGTTGACTTAACAGAACCTACCGGTACCGGATATCGGTTTCGTCTCGTGATGTGGCGTGTGACGTCATATGTTCGCAAACAGAAAGACGACAGAAAACTAACAATATTTCTTTTGCATTTTTATTCGAGTCTGGAGCAAAGGTGTGGCGATCTGTAGCGTAGCCAGAGGCATAGATAAGGTTGGAAGGTGACAGTTTCGCTGCAATTTGGCGAAGCCAATGGATGTGAATGAGAAATCTTAGGTGGGGTGATGTAGCATAGTCCTGATTCTATGTTAGGCTGACGAGTGTCACTTAGGTTGTGAGTTCGTGAAGTGATATCGAATGCACCAGTTAATCCACCCAGGTAGGACATTGGCAGACTGGAGGCTTCTGTAGGCCTATACGGTGCGGTTGGATAGCTCAGCTGGTACGGAAATTCTTCCCAGATGGCATGGTTCATCTCTGAGATTGTGATTTGGCCCAGCGTCTAAATACAATATTTGTCCCTGTCAGTTCATGTAAAAAAGAGTGACATGGTTACCTGAAAGCGAGAAAAAACTTCATTCAAAAACTAGTACTGGCAGGATGGCCGACTTCTGATCAAAAGTAATACGTAATGGTAATGCTTTTAAAACAAGTCGTTGAATAAACTAAACAAATGTTGCAGCTTCCTGCAGTCATATCTTCCCTTTCCAAACACTTAGACGCTGGGCAGTACAACGTACACACATTATATCTTGAGAGTTTTGTGTCGCTTTTGTTGGAGAAAGGCCCGCTTGGCGCGAGAAGTACCTTTCCAATGAATTCAATTTCACTGAAGGCTTTACCTTTCAGAGCGGGAATATCCGTTATTCCCTTTGATTAGTTCTTCTCTCAGCATGGTCGCCACGACGGAATCAGAGAAAGTGCGTTGCACGCCGAAGGTCGTTAGCCCAGCCGCTGTAATCGGGCAAATAAAGAGAACAGAATAAGCGTGTTCTAAGAAGTTCCTGGCGCGATAGAGAATTTCTCGCCGTGGTACCGGAGAAAGCTAATAGCGTGGTGCACCGGCGTAGGTGAGTTGTATGAAAGTGAAAAGGACTGCAAACACATTCACGGCCGTTCGATAGGTATAGGGGGCAATGGCCTTCACAGCACTGGGTGAAACACCTTAAACACACCGTTGTCTTCAAGCTTACTAAAAAGACCTTTGGGGTTATTAGAAAACCATGACTGTATAGACAATTTATAAAAGTTTACTCACATCAGTAACAACGTTTTCAAGAATCCAACGGTTTTTTGCTGGTCGTGGCGTTAATATTTTTTCGCATTCAATTAAACCTAGTTGAATGCTCCCTTCCTTCCGGTAACTGAAATTAGGTGATTCTATTCACATTCGACAATTTAGAGATCTTATCCTATCAAGGTCTCGAAAAAAAATTATGCACTAAATATAGGACAAATTTACTTTTACTTACGATATATTTTACTGTTTTTCGAGGTGCTTCGGCGGACGATCTATGCCCCTTAAATGTAAAGTGGGAAAACGCTTTGAGTTAGTTGTGTTAGGACAGTAAAACACCTTCGAAAAATACACAGCACAACGGCGCATAGGTTTTTCCGCAAAGATAACGCCCACCAGTATACAAAAATAACAGGAGAGAGGGGGAGGGGGCAGACAGACAAAGAGAGAGAGAGAGAGAGAGAGAGAGAGAGAGAGAGAGAGAGAGAGAGGGGGGGGGGGGGGGGGAGGGCTCCTGTACTCATTCCGAAGCACTTGTCACGAGTCAGAAGCAGCTGTTGAGAAACCACCGAGGGATAAACAGGGTCCCCTAATGGGTTCCTGTTTTGTCTGCTGCAGGATTAATGTTTTCCTCTCTTACATGCTGCAGGATTACTGCTTTCCTCCCTCACACATCTACCTCAGACAGACTTCGACGGGTCGTCCCGAGGTATCAAACGAGAGCGACATGGTTATCTTAGCCCTAAGGCCATTCTTTCGTTCACGTGTACTGTTCTCATTAATTTACCAGGATGTTTAGAATGCTTCACAACGAAATTTTTTACAGAGTACTGTCGTCAGTGTGTAAGAGACAATGCCTCATAGTTACATATTGCTCCTGTATGCAAACCATCCGTAATTATGGATCCTTTTTTGGAGGTCCCATACACAAACTACTGAAAACGGCTAATTAGAATAATAACTAAAAATAGTAACCGAACTCCTTGTAAAAATCTGTATAAAATAGCTGGTTTCTAACTGCACCATGTGAACACACTCTCTTGTGCCCATCCAAGAAGAACATCAGCAGTCAGCTCACGGACAGCAGCATTCAAGATCATAGCACAAGAATCAGAGTAAACTTATATTTACCAAAAGCAAACAGACTAGAAACACACAACATTTTCTGCAAGGGAATAAAACTATGTAATAAAGTGCTCAAGGAGAGTAAAGAGACAACTACAATCTGAATACCGAAAAAGTTAGTTATGCACACCTCTTAAACAATAATTTATGCGACAAAGTCAACGATTATTTAGATACCACGGAGCAGGGAATGATAATAAATTGACGTCATTTAATAATAAACAGTTGTCATTGTGTGGTAAGCTGTCATGATTTAATGCTTCTTAATGTAAAAACCTGTTACCAGGAGCCGGCCGGTGTGGCCGAGCGGTACTAGGCGCTTCAGTCCGGAACCGCGCGACCGCTACGGTCGCAGGTTCGAATCCTGCCTCGGGCATGGATGTGTGCGATGTCCTTAGGTTAGTTAGGTTTAAGTAGTTCTAAGTTCTAGGGGACTGATGACCTTAGATGTTAAGTCCCATAGTGCTCAGAGCCATTTGAACCATTTTGAACCTGTTACCAGGACCTATGACGGAAAATTTTAACTTGTTTCCAGTTTTTTTCAACTCAAGATTTCAGTCACCGAGGTGAGGTGCTGGCTCAGTGTTTCCGGGCGGGCCAGGAGACTAAGATGAAGAATTCGACAAAATGGCCGAAGTACCATCAAGGTTCTGATACCAGCAGAAAGAATGTGTGTGTGTGTGTGTGTGTGTGCAGTGTTGGCATTCACCAGTGACCTGATTCAAAATAATTACTAAAGTACTTTTTGATAAGATAATATTACTGTGTACAGGAATCAGTTATTTTTTGAAAGTTACATACTTTTTCTAATAAGATGACATGTCTGACATCATTCTGCAAACGGTATATGGATCATCAACAACTAACTAACTAATCTTCGGTAATAAGTTCATTTTCAGTGCAAAAGATCTACCAAATTTTGTCTCATAACTACTAAACTATGCCTTGCACAAGTTTTAAGAAAATCGAGTTGTCAGTTTGTGAAACTGTCTGTTCCTTACTGAATAAAATCAAGATTTTTAATTGTTGTTATAAATTTTAGTCTCAAGTCACACAAATTGTACCATCACCAAGTTAGCATTAGATGATCTATTTAAAAAGAAAGGAAGAAGGGGCATCGTAAAATACTACAAAACTAATAGAGTTCTATAGACTATTGTACGTAGTTGAATACGTTCCACATTAACACGTCAACTGAAGAGACCCAGGAACGAGCTCACACAGCAAACATATCTGCGCTGTGATTCAACTGAGGGGTATAATTGACTACGGACTAGCGTGCAATTCGTAATCCTTGAGTCACAAATACAAGACGAAAAATATTCACAATATAAAATTGCTTGTGAGAGAAAGCGTTCTCAAATTGAAAAACTGGCCAGGTGCGAGTAGAAGGTTCCGTACAAACTTAATTACGTATGTATACAGTTCATCCATCCCGGGAATCAAGTATGTCGACGATTTTTGCTTGATATCGATCAGACACTGGTAAGGCTATCGGTTTCAGGGCGTTCCAAGGCTTTCGACAATGTCTAAAGTCGGATAACAAATGATAAAAATATATATCTTCATGTGATTTAATTTCGAATTAACTGTATTCTGATTTTCTTCCTTTTTTTTTACTATGACATCTTGCTTCTTGCCAAATTTCGTAATTTTAGTTCAACGGGAAGTGCCCTATAGGTTTAATGAGCTAGTTTGCGAGTACCAGAATACGTGATATAAATGGCCGCATCTTTTAATCGCACTGATTAAGAAGTTTCAAGTTTTTACACCGCCAACGGACAGTAGACTTTAATTTGATACAGATTTTAACGTGATACATCTATCGGTTCTTGGAAAAGGGTTTCCAAAACTAGGACGGAAAGATATGCGGACAGACGGACAGCAAAGTGATCCTATTTTACCGAATGAGAAACGGAATCCGGAAAATCGTAAAAATTTACTTAACTACTATTGTAAATAAGCTAGATGTAACAGAAGCAGGACAATGACGCCCGCCGCCTTCAGAAACGATCTACGAGTAAAAAAATTGTAGCTGGAAGTCGTGAGTGTGCAATAAATGGACAGAATAAAGCCACTGTCAGATCAAGCGCGAGCTGACATGAAAAAGAAATCTAAAGCAAAAATAAACGGCAAGAAACAGGGAGAAGAGACGTTATAGCAGAGCAGGAAGTACTTCGAGATATGCTTCGTTACGAAAATCGTTTTGTTCTCTTGACAAGTGTAGTCCGTAATTTTTTTTAAATCAGTTAAAATTTGAGTCTATTCAAGTCTACCCAAATGGCATCCTTTAGGAACAAAATGACAGACATCGAGATGCTGATGTTGCGTCCTACTTTGTCTTTATTTGTATTATCCGGTGAACACCTTGGGCTGAAATATATAATAAAAAAGGATCCAAGGCACTATGTCTAATCTATTTAAAATAGAATGTAGTTTCCCCTTTATGTGCCAAATAAAACGGTTTCTCAAGTGTCAGACACAAGCGTACACTTCTTTTGTTTACGAGGCATCTTAAATGACGGCTTCTCGTGATCGTTTCTCTACATGTGCAACTGTTTTGTTACTAGTTTAGACTGTTATGGACACGCATGCTGATTTCGAAACTTCTCTCTTCGCTTATTATCAGTACGTTTGTAAACACAGGCGATGGAAGATTTTTGAAAGTAAACTGTTGAATTCTGTTAAGGTATTTTTGAAGTAATAAATTCGTAATTTCCTGAAACTGTATCTGGAGCACATAATTTTATGGAAATAACAAGTAGACCATCGGAAACCTGGGGAGGCCGAAACGAGAAGCAACTGATACGCGTTTCTATCCAAAAATGTTAAAAATTAGGTGGATACAAAAAAAATATGAAGAAAAAACTAAGTGGAAGACGCTTACCACAAGACGTAATATGGTAGTGGGACGTCTCGGAGTAGTTACCTCGGCATTGGAAAAAGGTAGTAGACAAGAAAAATAGGAAAAGACGAAACTAAAATATGCAAAACAATTTATAGAAGATGTTGGATGTAGCATTTACGTAGGAATGAAGCCCTTACACAAGATACAACATTCAAGCTTTTGTACTCCCGCCCCCCTATATTTATTTCCTCTAGAAGTATGCTTCCTATTGAAAAGTATCAATGGGCGCATTATTACACAAGATCTTTGTGGGAGCTTCTCATAATGTGATATTTTCCTAGTCTGTTCCCTAGTTTTGTTTACGTCCACCGTGTAATTTACAAGATGCAAGATTCTTATTGTCCAAGTCGTCATTGACAATGTTACAGAGAGTGCAATAGTTCCCATAACATATATTTTCTGGCAGCTACGTCTCCGTAGGTCTTTGCCAGTCTCCACACGTGAGGATGGCAAGCACCCGACAAGCGTCAGCCATCGTCGAAATGAGCCGTGCCCTAATGTCTTTATAAGCACCTCATGCCAGCCTACGGAAATTTTTCTGCCTACATATCTTAATACGTAACCATCCCAGTAGAGAAGGAGACAAATATTCACATTTAAAACCGTTCAGGCTTCAGGTTTACTTGACCGCTGTGAGTGTTCATCTTTGATGTACATGGTACAGAGAACTCTTTGAAATACGTGAGAGTCCCCATCCGCGTAACTTTTCTGGGCATGTATGTTCATTAATTTGAACTCAAAAATGCTTCAATTAGTTTGTGTACAATGTTTTCCGTTTATAGATACACAAACCACAAATCAGTCAGACAACAGAGGAATTCAATAGTATGAAACAACTTACATATAGCATTGCAGCAGATCACATTGGAGGAACTCAGAGTGATTCCCAATTTACAGTAACCTATGTGCACACGATACAGATTTTGTTTAACCGGCGTGAGAGGGTTAGGGAACGCCACTCGGACACGGTACATGACAGGAAGAGAGCCTTATTATCGGAATTGTAAGAGACTACGTACCAGTATGAGAAAAGAAACCAATTAATTCATCCAATAAACAACTTTCTTAAACATTACTGCGGTAAAATTAGAGATATTGTGGCTTGTACAGAGGAAAACTGATAATTGTTTTCTCCGCGAATGGAATAGGAAGGGAGCGAGATGACTCTGCAACACTATTTATCCTTCCGCCACGCGCCGAACTGATGCTTGCAGGATGGAAAGTGTAGAGTTATCTCGAACTGACTGAAGATGTCTTCAGGCGCAGGAAGATGCCGTTAGTATAGTGGAGCGCCAGCCAAATGAACCGTCGTTTGCGCATGCACGTGTTAACTTTGGCGCCATTTATCACTTCCGTCACGTCAGACTTCGAATATGTAATCCCTGTACAGGCAGGTTTGTTTGGGTTGAGCTTAAGAGTGATACCTCCCCTCACCTGCGTGCCCAGCTGAGAGAGTTCAGAATAATAAAGATTTCGGTGCCTGGAATTTGAACATTTACAAAAGTTTACTTACACTTGCTGCTCGGTATAAGACCCACCGCCTAATTTCTCACGGTCTGTCGTTTATGGCCTCTTAGCCGCTTCGTCTGTTCGCCGAACCTGGAGGAGCCAAAGATGGCTACCACCAATACCTCAGTCCACACGCACCACTTCCCGTGTCCGCCACGTGAAGGGCGGTCCTGTCTTTTACTCGTTTCTTCTTTTCTTTTGTTGCAGCAGCATTTCATTTACTTACAATAAAACAAGTTTCGTGAAATGGAAAAATAAAGAAATTGTTTGATAATTTAGAAGAAGAAATGGAACATGGGGTAGGTGATAGATGGTAGAACCGCCACCTTGATGCCTGCTGGTGAATACCTCGGTATTTGTCCTCGAGCCTTTGACTAACAGACGCCATACTTCATTGCGGGTTAATGGCAGGGAAATTTGTTTAAGCTTGATCTACCTTTTTGGGTATAATATACGTGGAACTAAGGTTATGTACAGGTTTATAATAACTTGGTAACGATATACCGGAACTATTAAAAAAACTGCATTATACTTACGAACAGATTTAAAATGAGCTTTCGGTTACAATTTCTGCCGCGCGGGATAGCCGAGCGGTCAGGGCACTGCAGTCATTGACTGTGCGGCTGGTCCCGGCGGAGGTTCGAGTCCTCCCTCTGGCATGGGTGTGTGTGTGTGTGTGTGTGTTTGTCCTTGGGATAATTTAGGTTAAAGTAGTGTGTAAGCTTAGGGACTGATGACCTTAGCAGTTAAGTCCCATAAGATTTCACACACATTTGAACATTTTTTTTTTTTTTGTTACAATTTCTGATCCCTATTTAGCCTAAGGACTGCCTGAACCACTGAATGACCAAGTTATTAACCTCAACAGAAAGGGCGTGTCCAGTAGCTGGCAAGAAGAAAGGAAGTCGCCTGGCCTCTCCTCTTCCCCCCCCCCCCTCCCCCCACCCAACTGAAAAGTATCATGGAAGTCGCATCCTGACCTGCTAAACAGACAGTATCAGTATCAGTACGAATGTTGACTCTGTATCGAGGTTTGCTCAGATTTGAAACTTCCTGACAATTTTAAACTGTGTGGTTGACCGGGACAGGGAACTCAGAACTTTTGCTTTTTAGAGACAGGTACTGGCAGAAGTCAACTTGTGAGAATGGGACGTGGTTCGTCCGTGGATAGCTCAGTCGGTCGAACATTTTCCTGTGAATCGCAAAGGTTCCGATTTCGAATCCCGGTCTGACAAACATTTTGCTCTGCTGGGTAGTTGCAGTACCAATATCAGTTTCAATAAAGCAAGAAGAAGCAATGGGTACCGACAGATGAACACAGTGCCCTCTGTCGTGAAAGCTAAAAATTATTTCGTGCTTGGTCGTGAAACTAAGTTGAGCCGAGTCCGCTCACTCACACTGTTCCTGGGTTCGCCGTTGGACCACAGTACATAGTGGAGGGAACCGCGTCGGTGCGCCTGTGTTTTGCTGCGAGTGTAGGCACAGAGCGGCTGTGTTGGCAGGCTGCCCGCACGTGTGGCGACCAGAGTGTGTGGGGTGTGCAGGCAGGCGATAGCTGATCGCGGAAATTCCCAGCTGCCGTGAAGGAGTGGCGGCCATAGCTGCTCCGGACCTTGGCCGCGAGAGAGAGAGAGAGAGAGAGAGAGAGAGAGAGAGAGAGAGAGAGAGGGGCTGAATGGCTGGTCTTATCAGTATCGGAGTTCTGTTATCTGGTTTCTGATGAGATTATACATTTAGAGATAAGACAATTGCTCCGTCACGAATAATCGACAACTTTTTCCCCCGAGATTTGGTGCAGTAATGTTGTGCAAAAATAGGCCACAGTTTACAGCGAAACGAAGTCGCCCTATTAGCTGCCTAGAAGTGTGTATGCTAGGGGCATGTATGGTGCTCGTCAACCCGTGGTTTAGGCTGGGAAAGGAGAAACGGTAGGAAGAAGTGTGTTAGATCTGGTAGGAATCACAAATATCAGAGAAGATTTGACTGTGTGGGTGGAGTAGGATGTTGAAGTTATGTAAGGAGAGGATATGTAGTGTGTGTCGTTGTATGGTCAATGGATTGTCTTGGTATTTGGTCGACTGCAGGCAAGGATGGGTAAGGGGGGCAGGATGGTGCACTTTGATTCCAGTTCGAGGGATGCGTAATATATATAGGAATGCCGGCCGCGGTGGCCGAGTGGTTCTAGACGCTTCAGTCTGGAACCACGGGGCTGCTACGGTCGGAACTTCGAATCCTGCCTCGGGCATGGATGTGTGTGGTGTCCTTAGTCCATTGCGGGATTTGTAGAACCTCACTGTAATAAAAGAAGACCGATATTGTTGTTCTGGCGTTTCTTGCCCTATGGCCATTGAGAAATGGGAAAGTACGTCGTGGTTACAATTAAAGTAGAAGTACTCACAGAGGTCCGGTGGAGGCTGCAATTATCTTATGGCAACGAAACATTGTAGATATGCTAATGTTGAACCGATTAACGCTGAAAAAAGTTAGTTCCAGTTTTGTCCATCAGGTGCAAATCTGGCGCTGTACACTGCTTTTATGACGATATGACAACCACGCTGTCATTTGACAAGCCGTAAAGGTAAATATAGTACTAGCCATTGAAATTGCTACACCACGAAGATGACGTGCCACAGACACGAAATTGAATCGACATGAAGGAGATGCTGTGATATGCAAATGATTAGCTTTTCAGAGGATTCACACAAGGTTGGCGCCGGAGGCGACACCTACAACGTGCTGACACGAGGAAAGTTCCCAACCGATTTCTCATATACAAACAGCAGTTGACCGAGGTTGCCTGGTGTAACGTTGTTGTGATGTCTCTTGTAAGGAGGAGAAATGCGTACCATCACGTTTCCGACTTTGATAAAGGTCGGATTGTAGCCTTTCACGATTGCGGTTTATCGTATCGCGACATTGCTGTTAGCAGAATGTGGAGTCGATGGGTTCAGGAGGGTAATACGGAACGCCGTACTGGATCCCAACGGCCTGGTATCACTAGCAGTCGAGATGACAGGCATCTTACCCGCATGGCTGTAACGGATCGTGCATCCTCGTCTCGAGCCCTGAGTCAACAGATGGAAACGTTTGCAAGACAACAACGATCTGCACGAACAGTTCGACGACGTTTGCAGTAGCATGGACTATTAGCTCGGAGACCACGGCTACAGTTACCCTTGACGCTGCATCACAGACAGGATCGCCTGTGATGTTGTACTCAACGACGAACCTGGCTGCACGAACGGCAAAATGTCATTTTTTCGGATGAATCCAGGTTCTGTTTACAGCATCGTCATGCTCGCATCCGTGTTTGGCGAAATCGCGGTGAACGCACATTGGAAGCGTGTATTCGTCATCGCCATACTGGCGTATCACCCGGCGTCATGGTATGGGGTGCCATTGGTCACACGTCTCGGTCACCTCTTGTTCGCATTGACGGTACTTTGAACAGTGGACGTTACATTTCAGACGTGTTACGAGCCGTGGCTCTACCCTTCATTCGATTGCTGTAAAACCCAACATTTCAGCAGGATAATGCACGACCACATGTTGTAGGCCCCTTCTGGATACAGGAAATGTTCGACTGCTGCCCTGGCCAGCACATTCTCCAGATCTCTCACCAATTGAAAACGTCGGGTCAATGGTAGCCGAGCAACTGGCTCGTCACAATACGACAGTCACTACTCTTGATGAACTGTGGTATCGTGTTGAAGCTGCATGGGCAGCTTTACCTGTCCACGCCATCCAAGCTCTTTTTGACTCAATGCCCAGGCGTATCACGGCCGTTATTACGGCCAGAGGTGGTTGTTCTCGGTACTGATTTCTCAGGATCTATGCACCCAAACAGCGTGAAAATGTAATCGCATGTCAGTTGTTGTATATCTGTCCAATGATCACCCGTTTATCATCTGTATTACTTCTTGGTGTTGCAATTTTAATGGCTAGTAGTGTATATGCTCCACCACTTGTGCTGCCATGTACCGTCTGTGAGTGACTACTGCACTTTGACGTCGAATATAGCTTGTGGTGGTGGTGGTGGTCATACTGGACCGTGTGCTGTACCACGGTGAGAAAATCAGAGGCATTAAGCAGGCTTACCGAAGTCAATCGAGAGTCTCTCTTGCCTCGCACCATTCGCGACTGGAACAGAGGTGATGGGAGGGGGGGAATGATGGTGGTACGGGAGGCAGTCCCCGCCACAAACTGTGAGCGGGCTGGGATGTGGATGTGGAGCCCCGGAGACGCCCCGACCCCGCGCGGCCGCCCCGCCGGGGCTGCCAGCTGGACTGGCTGGCCGCGCCGCCTGCTCTGTGGGTCTTTTTGGCGCCGCAGCCCGCAGCCAGACCACGGACACGGAGCCAGCCGTTCCCTCCCGCCGCCATCACCGGTCGTCCTTGACGGGCGGGCCGTGCTGCCACAACCCGGCCGAGCGGCGACGGCAACTGTCCACACCACACCGCCTGCGTTTCACAGCCTCGCCGCTGGGGTCAGCACTCGTCGTCCGTCCGCCTGTAAACACTACCACACCGGTTCGCTTTTCTAGCCTCAAAACGTTCCCTACCGCCAGAGATAATTTCTTTGTAATTCAGTGTATCTTGCAGTCGCTAAGTATTCATCATCATCATCATCATCATTTAAGACTGATTATACCTTTCAGCGTTCAGTCTGGGGCATAGTCCTCCTTATAAAATTCCTCCATCATCTCCTATTCAGTGCTAACATTGGTTCCTCTTCTGATGTTAAGCCTATTACTTCAAAATCTCAGTATCCTGTAACTAAAAATACCAGGTGGTTACAATTAAAGTCCAGCTATTCATCCGAGCCTCAGCGAAACTTCATAGATACGTTAGAGTGTTGAATGCCAAAAAGAGGTACGCTGAAAAAAAAAAAGTTTCTGTTTCGCCCTCCAGGTGCAAATCTCGCCCTGTGCTTGTGAAAAAGTGTAGAAACATTTCCATGCGTACTGAGTTAGTGAACGGGACGTGGGCAGAAAAACTTAAACAAGTGACAAGGGCATAACATTGATTTTATTTCACTACCAGCCATTAAAATTGCTACACCTGGGAGAAATGCAGATGATAAATCGGTATTCAATGGACAAATACATTATACTAGAACTCACATGTGATTACATTTTCACGCAATTTCGGTGTCTAGACCCCGAGAAATCAGTACCCAGAACAACCACCTCTGGCCGTAATAACGGCCTTGATACGTCGGGCATTGAGTCAAACAGAGCTTGGATGGCGTGTACAGGTACAGCTGCCCATGCAGCTTCAACACGATACCACATTTCATCAAGAGTAGTGACTGGCGTATTGTGACGAGCCAGTTGCTCGGCCATCATTGACCAGACGTTTTCAATTGGTGAGAGATCTGGAGAATGTGCTGGCCAGGGCAGCAGTCGAACATTTTCTGTATCCAGAAACGCCCGTACAGGACCTGCAACATGCGGTCGTGCATTATCCTGCTGAAATGTAGGGTTTCGCAGGGATCGAATGGAGGGTAGAGTCACGGGTCGTAACACATCTGAAACCTAACGTCCACTGTTCAAAGTGCCGTCAATGCGAACAAGATGTGAGCGAGACGTGTAAACAATCGCACTCCATACCATCACGCCGGGTGATACGCTAGTATCGCGATGACGAATACTCGGTTCCAATGTGCATTCACTGCGATGTCGCCAAACACGGATGCGAACATCATGATGCTGTAAACAGAACCTGGATTCATCCGAAAAAATGACGTTTTGCGATTCGTGCACACAGGTTCGCCATCAAGTACACCATCACAGGCGATCCTGTCTGTGACACAGCGTCAAGGGTAACCGCAGCCACTGTCTCCGAGCTGATAGTCCATGCTGCTACAAACGTCGTTCAACTGTTCGTGCACATGGTTGTTGTCTTGCAAACGTCCCCATCTGTTCACTCTGAATCGAGACGTGGCTGCACGATCTGTTACAGTCATGCGGATAAGATGCCTGTTATCTCGACTGCTAGTGGTACGAGGCCGTTGGGATCGATCCCGGCGTTCCGTATTACCCTCCTGAACCCACCGATTCCATATTCTGCTAACAGTCATTGGATATCGACCAACGCGAGCAGCAATGTCGCGATAGGATAAACCACAATCGCGATAGGCTACAATCCGACCTTTGACAATGTCGGATACGTGGTGGTACGCATTTCTCACGCATCACAACAACGTTTCACCAGGCAACGCCGGTCAACGGCTGTTTGTGTATGAGAAATCGGTTTGAAACTTTTCTCATGTCAGCACGTTGTAGATGTCCCCACCGGCGCCAACCTTTTGTGAATGCTCTGAAAAGCTAATCTTTTGCATATGACAGCATCTTCTTCATGTCGGTTAAATTTCGCGTCTGTAGCACGGCATCTTGGTGGTGTAGCAATTTTAATGGCCAGTAGTGTATCTACAGCAGATGTTCGTAATTCATTCCGCCAATATCGCAACGAAGCTGACATTTTAGAAGAAATGATCGGAGCACCACGTCGAAAGTTCCTGGCATGTTGCGTATGATTTTTTTCATTTTTTTTCAGACTTTCTTTCCACGGGCTCGACGCTAGCTGTTGCTTTATGGCAGTAGGTCCTCAACGTTGACTATCAGGCCCATGGCTATTCGAACAGTTTGCTGGATTCGGTGTGCCCAATCCCGCTCTGACCTTGTTATCAGGTTTTTTTCCCACCATGCATGTATCATATGGTGAGCCTTATGATAGGCACGATTCAACGGGTGGAATCGTGCTTTACTGTCACGAACTCATCTCGGTCTGGTCCTATTCAGGTAAAAAAAAGTGGACGTTAGAAATATCGTCGCACTTAGGTGGTGCACGCGGTAACAGGAACAGCAACAGTACACAGTACATTGCAAAATATGACATGCGTCGCGCCGCGCTGCAACGGGAATAAAAGCGCATGTTTTGCTGCACGGCACCCAGACTTTTTCCTGGCCGCAGTTCACGTCTATGACGCACGAGCGAGGCGCTGCTGGCACCTTTCCACAAAGAAGCGAGCGCATCTCTGTAAACATTGCGAGGGAGTGGACAAGGCAGCAGCACGGGTCATCTCAGCAACACAGTAGGGAGCAACGATTAAGCTTATCCCGCTCCCTCACACACATACACTTCGTATGTGTCAGCTACGACGGCCCTTGAAAAACAATCACGGGCAAGCCGCTTTCGTATTCAGGTAGCGCAAAAGCGTACTCAGGCGAGTTCAGAGTTTCGCATTCGTATCTGATACGCTAAGCGCGGGACGGCTGCCGAACGTTAAGAACCGCAACGCCGTAGTGAATAGCAAACGCGTGGGAGGTGGTCTGCATGTCAAACTGTGTCCAAATATGATGTTGATGAATACGGGATGAAAGTGCCTCTGCGAAGAATGTTGATTCGCCTTCTCTTCTTGGAAAAGCAGTCCGCCCCCGTCAGAATTTGTACAGCCAGCACCAAAATACGCTCAAATATGCCTTTCCTGCCCTTACTCCCTGAAAATTAAGCTACAACTAATTGTTATTTACGCTCGTTCTATAGAAGGCAGAGAGAATCTTAAGCATCGCACGATGAGGGTAGTTATCTGATGATTGTTGCTTCTGTCAGATGTAATGATAGGGCAGGAAGGTAAAGGCACCATCAACCCAAAATTAGTTTGAACACCACCTCATCTGACTTTTAGACGAAATTATCAGCCAGCTGTAGCCGCTGTATAGTTTAAAATCGACTCTGTCTAACGTCGGCAATTTCCGCATTAACACCTGATTAGCAAATGTGAAAGCAGCGACAGGTGCCAGAGAAAGACCGAGGAATAATCGGGAACTGGACTTGGGACCTATAGATTTCTAGTCTAGCCCTTGCTCACAGAGCCACCGAGCTCAATGAACTATGAAAGGTTGGGTAGCGTCATCCAGAGAGTGTAAAACCGAATTTTTACATCAATTTACCAACAACATACAAACCTCGCAAGCAGAAAATTAGGCTACAACTAATTGTTATTTATGCTCGTTCTTTAGAAGTCAGAGAGAATCTTAAGCATCGCATTGCACGATAAGAGTAACTATCTGATAATTGCTGCTTCTGTCAGACGTAATGATAGGGCAGGAAGGTAAAGGCGTCAACAACCCAAAATTAGTTTAAACACCACTTCACCAAACTTTTCGACGAAATTATCAGCCAGCTGTAACGGCTCTATAGTTTAAAATAGACTCTGTTTCACGTTGGCAATTTCCGTATTAACACCTCATTAGAAAATGTGAAAGTAGCGACAGGTGCCACAGAAAGACCGAGGAATAACCGGGGACTGAACCTATAGATTTCTAGTCTAGCACTTGCTCACAGAGCCACAGAGCTCAGTGAACTATGAAAGGTTGGGTAGCGCCATCCAGAGAGTGTAAAACCCAATTTTTACATAAATTTACCATCAACATACAAACCTCGCAAGCCACTGGCAGAAGGTACTTTGAACTTTCCACTTGTGATTTTGCCGGCCGCGGTGATCAAGTGGTTCTAGACGCTACAGTCTGGCACCACGCGACCGCTACGTCGCAGGTTCGAATCCTGCCTCGGGCACGGATGTGTGTGATGTCTTTAGATTAGTTAGGTTTAAGTAATTTTAAGTTCTAGGGGACTGATAACCTTAGAAGTTAAGTCCCATAGTGCTCAGAGCCATTTGAACCACATGTGATTTTCCAAACGCAGTCCACGGTTGTCCGAAATTTGATCAACGCACGATAAACTTATTTGATTCACATACATTCTGAGCAAGGTCAGATTAGAGTATTATTGCAGTGCTAATCGGCAAAAAATGGCGGGACTTAAAATCTGAGGTAATCATACACTTCCATGCCCGAGGCAGGATTCGAACCTGCGACTGTAGCAGCCGCGTGGTTCCGAACTGAAGTGCCTAGAACCGCTCGACAACAGCGGCAGGCCTGCTAATAGGCAACTTGTATGTTACCTATGGCAATAAAGTCTACAGTATTTAAAATATTCGCGCAAAATCTTCAGCGCCTTAATGCCACGTGTGATTTCTGAAAGTATAGAAAACAACTGTTCACTTGAAACTTCCTGGCAGATTAAAACTGCGTGCCGGACCGAGACTCGAACTCGGAACCTTTGCAAAGGTCCTGAGTTCGAGTCTCGGTCCGGCACACAGTTTTAATCTGCCAGGAAGTTTCATATCAGCGCACTCTCCGCTGTAGAGTGAAAATCTCATTTTGAGAACTGTTCACTCCTTGCGAATTCTGAAACAGCCTTTGGGTTGATGACCGCTTTACCTTTCTACCTTATCATTAGATTAGATAAAATAACAATCAATACAATGAATAATCTTAATGTGCAGTGCGACGCTTAACATTCTCACCGCCCCGAAGGAACGAGCATAATCAAGAGCTGGTTGTACGTTACTTTCCAGGGACTAAGGTTGCGAAATATCCAGAAAACAATGAAAGTGACAATCAGACGCAAGCGGTTTAGCTGTTGGAAACATTTTCTGCTCATATTTTACTGTAATAAAATTTGTTGTTGAACGGAATGCGCTCGCTACCGCTGCAATATGGCAAACACGTACAAGTTATGGTGCTGCACTATTGATCATAGCCGCGAGTGAAACTTGCGTTAAGAGAAGCTTTCCTGATGCGCGTTTATTTTCATGTAGTATTCGTTACGACAGAAGGGTAACTTTGAAAATTATCTTGCTTGCACTGGAGTTGAAAAATTTTACATTCACAAGACAAATCTCCATGTAGATTGCAGTACTTTAAAAAAATGAAATCTGCGTGTTCAGACTTAGCGTTAACTAGCCGTTCACAGATAATACAGTATATTCGACACAGATATGGACTAATAAAATATAAACAATTGCACAGTAATCCGCAATGTCACGACGCACTATACTACACTGTGTTTCGCTCGGTGTAAAGTACAAATAACGAAAAGTGCACAACAGTATTTTGACTTCCGTACCGCGGCTGGTCTCAGCCTGTCGCGTCTGCAACCCGCACAGCACACCTGTGATGAGGAGTAAGCGCTTGGCTCCTAATAAGGGGCAGGGCTCTGAGGTCTAAGCCAGAAAACGTTAGGTCATGAAAATGGTATTTCCGGTTTCTCAAGACAGTCTCCGTCTACTCGGCTTGAAAAAGATATCTGGCGTGCACAGTTTCGATTGGTCATTGAATGTAGTGATGAATATGCACTAATGTCGTTACTTCTTGCCACAGCTGCGCGACTGAGCACTTCTGATTGAGCTAACATGTTGATACATCTAGTATGTGGAACACAAAAAGAGAAAACTGTGTGCAGAACAGGACCTCTTGATATTTATCTTTCGATGGCGATTTTCGGTACAGTGAGCCATCCTGTTCACTTCACTAACCGACTGCTTCACTTGACACTACTTTGGAAACTACGGAAAGATGCTAGTTACAAGTTAACGCTTCGAGTTGAACCGTGGCACGTGCTAGGATAGCTCACAGGATGGAGAATGACGGAATTCGAGTGCACATTCAGCATACTGATATAATCCCTCACCAATGCTAAGCTGTCTTTTATAAAACAAATTATTGTTGTCGTACCGGTGATTTCTTTATCTGCGTTTCTCAAACTGCTCAGCATCCAGCATTGAATACATTTTTCCTAAACTCTGAGACATAAAATGCTTCAAATACGCGTATAATATGAACTGTCACAAGGCGATGCACTAAAAAAAAAAAAAGCAAAATGTGCGTGATTCGTAAACTTACTCGCAGCCACTCATCTGTCATTTACTATTTTAGTTTCATAGTTTCTGTTTTACTGTGGTCTCATTTGTCATGTTAATTCTTTATTGATCGTTTCCGGACGAGAAAAGTACGACCCAAGTTTATCTTTCTTTACAAAGTGCAGCTAAGAACTTCTTATACTTAAATAGAATTTACCTCAACTGGATCTATCTGCGTTACATCTCATTTTCTAGAAGGTAAAGATCCGGTGAATTTCGGTGCCACGATTCTTAAAATATGCTACATCGTACTTCTCATATATGCTCTTACGTTTGATGACTCGCGTGTGTTCCATACTAGTAGTCTTTCTGAAGAGAGGAATGCCCTCTTTCCGTTCTAGAATCGTTTCTTATAATCCTACTTGCTCCGTCCGTCACGAGTTACGTTGCTTCCAAAGTAGCAAAATTCGTTCATTTTATGAGCTTCATTGTGTATATTAATCTCATTTCTGCTACTCATCATTAATTTCGTGTCTCATGATTTACTCTCAGTTCGTATTCTATGCTCATGTGACTGCTCATTCCAATCAACAGGTCCTGTAATTATTCCTCAGTCTAACTGAGGATAGCAATACCGTCTGCAAATTTTATCACTGAAATGCTTTCACTCTGAATTTTAATCCCAGTCCTGAACCTCTCCTTTATTTCCGTCTTTGCTTCTTCGACGAAGGGGTTCAGCAGTGGGGAAGATAGACTGCATCCTTGCCGCACACCCTTTTTAATTCAAACTCGTCTGTTTTGGTCTTCTACTACTGCGGTATGTGACATCAAAGTGAGTTAATCTCTGAGGTATGCGGTAAATCTTTCTCTTCGCTCGGACATATAGACTGTAACAACGGCAGATGGTAATGCTTCGCAGGCTTCTGTCTGCTTCGCTGTATACGGTGACGTAGCCACCCACGCGTTCCTTTCACTTGTACTAGAAGCAGACCGCAGTCCTGTCTCTCCTACTGCGGGCTGTGCATCGCCGCGGGAAGTCATGGCTCGGTGATACGGGTTTCCCAGCCCATTGTTCGTCGGGAGAAAACCAGACGAGCTGTGCCACTCGCCGTTGTCGATACATGCAGTATTGACAATGACGATGTGAGCGTGCTTACGAAATCTGCATATCGGCGAGTGGCAAATTATGCTTCCACGCAGCATGAGAAAGCGGCATATACAACGGCCGCGTTTTCTGCCTCCGATAGGGCAAAAATAAAAAACAAGAGTAGATAAAAACTATTTCATTACCAAAACTTACTTACACGTAATCACTGCAACGACTGAGGCATTTGTATCACCGGTGGAGAAGCTTTCCAATACCCCCGTCATAAAATGTTGCATTGTTATGAGTTTTGATGTTGTCTGTAAGCTCTTTGTTAGTTTGGAAGCGCTGCACTCCTAGCCTCTTCTTCAGCTCGGGGAAGAGATGTAAGTCACTAGGCGCTAGGTCGGGACTGAATGGCGGATGTTCGAAAATGTCTCACTGAAACTGATCGAGGAACCGTTGGCTTGCACCAGCACTGTGAGTTGTCAAGGATCAGAACAATTCCAGAAGTCATGCACAAAACCATCACTCATAAAGTTTTCTCTCTACAAGCGGCTTATTCTTCGACGTATTTCTGCTACACTATTTCCTACCGCTTGAGGGAAACGTATAGCGCTTAGCAGTCGCATTTGTCGAGAGAATCAGCAAAGGCTGCCATGTTTATGTGACTGCAACTCAGCAAGACTGACGTCTTGCTGAACTCGGCAATGACAGCGTGTGTTGTGGGAGACATGTAGTCGCCTACAGTGCACACCGCCCGCCGTTCGCTTGTCTGGCATTTAAGCTAAGCGATTGGACTATAAAAAAATTGTGGCATAAGAAGTGTGTTCATTGTAAAGATGTAGCTACTGTGTCAAGGTATATTTCCAGCTGAAAGAGTCTCCCTAATGACGGAAGCGAAAGCGGCCCACGCCTGCACACACACACACACACACACACACACACACACACACACACACACACACATGATATGTTTGATAATTAAGCCCATGACACAATCAGAAATCATACGCCCACAGTGGATATTGATATCTTCGTTTACAAAAGGGAATATTAATATAAAAAGTATGTCAATAACAATTAATTATTTCATATATGTAGAACAAACTTCTAGTTCTAGAACAAAATTTTATACATTCAAAACTATTAAATTTTGCTAAGTACGTACCAGCGGTAGTCTCTCACAATGATTTTAACACTTTGCTTTGTATATTGTCTATATCGTTCTTCATTGTGTACAGACTTGGCGGCGAGTTGCGATGAATGATGATCTAGTCTTTGTGTGAGGCCGCAGAAAGCAGTTATAACGATAGAACTGTTTGTTCAAATTGTGTCATTACAATGTGTGAAAACTTGCGGAACACTTTATTTCACTTCGCAATTGAGAATACTAAATTTACACAGTCCTTTCATCAGTTAATTTTCTACGTACTAGCCCACCCCGCGAACATTATCATGCCCCTGGGAAGACAACGAATACAACATTAGCACGATCAGCTGAGTAAAACTTTTTATATCTTAATATGTGGGTACGCCTTTCGATGCAACTCACTTCAAAATAATGACTAATGTCCGGTATGAGGATAATTTATTGATATGCAGCATTGAAGAGACATATTACAACAGCCGACCGCTGTGACCGAGCGGTTCTAGGCGCTTCAGTCCGGAACCGCGCTGCTGCTACGGTCGCAGGTTCAAATCCTGCCTCGGGCATGGATGTTTGTGATGTCCTTAGGTTAGTGAGGTTTAAGTAGTTCTAAGTCTAGGGGACTGATTACCTCAGACGGTAAGTCCCATAGTGCTTAGAGCCATTTGACCATTTATTATAACACCTACACGCAAAAGAGATCAGGAAACTTCAGAATGAGGAGGGTGACGTCTAAGAGTAGATAAAATTCTTTTCCCTTTGACGACGTTGCGCAGTTTCAGCCACTAATACGTTCACACCGGAGCTGCGGAATTGTGTTTCTCGCTTTCCTCATTGGCGGCGCTGCTTTTTCTGTTATTCGTATTGGGCGGTAGTCGTACGCATTAGCTATTGTTTTAATACATTAGCCCTTTATCCTTGAAACAACGAGAGATCACATAAAATGATATTGCAGTAATCTTAAATTACTTGACATCTCGTTGCTTCAGAAAGCTCTCTCGTGGAAGGGTACACAGAATTGTATTCAGAGTTGCTCTTTGCGCCTGGGTGATAGGTTCTACATCACACGTTGTTGTATTGCTGGTAGCACAACTGATAGAGTCGAGCGTGAACCATCGACGGTACACGAAACCCGAAGAACCAACGGTGGTAGATGCCGGCGTGTACGTGTTAAGCACTTGCACGGACACGGATGTAAGTAGCGTACGATGGTTCGAAACCAAAATAAGCAGCATGTGTGACTGTCATATGCAGAGTGGCTGGGTCGTTGTCGTGGAACATAGACATCCCCTTGGACGCCATTCCGCGACGCTTCGTCTTGGTAGCATCCCTCCAGTAACCTCGACAGAAGATTTCAATAGTAAGCTTCTATGACGATTTGCCCCGTACGAGCATAATCTGTTAGCACTACACCGTGTTCATCCCAGTGTCAAAAACATTCAGTATCACCTTGCCCGTTTATGGTTGCGTCTTCGCTCTTCGCCTGTGAATGCACACGTTTACGCTATTTGGTTTTCTCCTTTGTCTCGAGGTCACAGTGATATACCCAGCATTCGTCCACGGTGATTAGGCAACTAAAGACGTCATCTGGATTGACCTGACACGGCTGCAACATTTCCTCGAACGCTGAGCACTGCGGACGGCGACTATTATCACGTTCAAAAGTCGTAAAAAACAATTTTTCACTTTTTTTCAATATCGCCCTGATTGTCATACGCCGCTCTTAGAAGACATGAGCCTCCAGTTCTCTTGCGGTTCCCGGTCCTTCACCTCGTCCTTGGTCACTGACCTGTCTGCCCACACTTGAAGCGTCTGTGTCACCCAGCCACCATGTCATATGACGGTCCGCTGTTGCCGTACATTTCCACCAACTCAGCGTGGGTTGCTGCAGCGTTGTTCCCCTCCAGATGCAGAAAACGAATTGCTGCGCTATACTCAACTCGAGCAGTAAACAAAACAAAAAAAATTGGAGTGGGAATTAAAGTCCAGGGAGACGAAATAAAAACTTCTATGTTTACCAGTGACACTGCGATTCTGGCAGAGACAACAAATGACGTGAACGAGCAGTTGAACAGAATGGACAGCGTAATGAAAGGAGGACATAAGATGAACAGAACCAAAAGCAAAACAAGGATAATGGCATGTAGTCGAATTAAGTCAGGTGGTGCTCTGGAAATTAGATTAGGAAACGAGACGCTGAAAATATTAGATGAGTTTTGTTACTAGGCAGAGGAATAACTGATGATAGCCGAAGTAGAGAGTATATAGTGTAAAATTAGAGCCGGGCGTAGTGACCGAGCGGTTCTAGGCACTTCAGTCTGGAACTGCGCGACCGCTACGGTCGCATTGTTGGAATCCTGCCACGGGCATGTGTGTGCTGTCCTTGGGTTAGTTAAGTTTAAGTAGTTCTAAGTTCTAGGGGATTGATGGCCTCAGATGTTGAGTCCCATAGTGCTGAGAGCTATTTGAATGATTTTTGTAAAATTGGACAAATCAGAACTCGCGCGGTAAGATTTAGGTGTTCATTTTACCCTCGCGCTGTTCGAGAATAGAACTGACAAGAAATAGTGTACAAGTGATCCTACGAATCATCTGCCAAGCACTGACGTGCGATTTGCCGAGCAGGCATGTGGATATAGAAAGTGTAGTAGGACTGCAATCATGTACCTGCAAACAAAAACAAAAAAAAAGGATTCACGTAATTTTTTTCCAGTTGAAACTCCAAACTTTGTGGGTACCCCTCCTACAATCAGAGATAGACAGTTGTGGGCAGGGCAGGGCGATGTGACGATGCAGACAGTGTGAAGAACCCATCTGTTTTGCCTGTCGCGACGTCCTGTTGTCTGTCGGCCGGTGTGCGCCGCCAGAGGGGCAGATCGCGGCCTGTGCTGGAGCCACGCCCGCCTCCTTTGTGCGGCCGCCGCCGTGGCGTGGGCGGGCTTGCGCCTTTCAGCGGAGGCGGCGGCCTTGACACTCCAGGCGTAGCCGGCGAGCGGTCCGCGCCGAGCTTTTAATAGCCTGACATTTGCGCCGCTCGCACCGTTACTGGCCGGGCCGTGCCGAGCCTTGCCTGCACACAGCCACGTACGCTGATCCATTTGGCCACCTTTACTACCTGCCAGTCTGTTCCACGCGCCGATCACTGTGCCTCAAGCATCGACAACGGTGCGCCTACGGATGGCCAAAAGACAGGCAACATCTAACAGGAAACATCTTAACTCCGCCTTTAACCTTAGTAATGGCCTCAATTCCTCGAGAGATCACAGGCTTCTCCTCGTACGCCACATCCAGCTAAAGCTAAGGGCGCCGATACGACAGCTTTAGGAAGGGGAAGGGCGACAAGACCACGGAATATGGAGTATTTTTTTATACCTTCCCACTACAACGTACGGATGAAAATGAACCCAGAGCGACAAATATCTGCATGACGTGAATGACAAATGGTGGAGGATAAGTCCACTACTGGCCATTAAATTTGCTACAATGAGAAGAAATGCAGATGATGAACGGGTATTCATTGGACAAATATATTATACTAGAACTGACATGTGATTACATTTTCACGCAATTTGGGTTCATAGATCCTGAGAAACCAGTACCCAGAACAACCACCTCTGGCCATAATAACGACCTTGATACGCCTGGACATTCAGTCAGAGCTTGGATGGCGTGTACAGGTACAGCTGCCCATGCAGCTTCAACACGATACCACAGTTCATCAAGAGTAGTGACTGGCGTATTGTGACGAGCCAGTTGCTCGGCCACCATTGACCAGACGTTTTCAATTGGTGAGAGATCTGGAGAATGTGCTGGCCAGGGCAGCAGTCGAACATTTTCTGTATCCAGAAACGCCCGTACAGGACCTGCAACATGCGGTCGTGCATTATCCTGCTTAAATGTAGGGTTTCGCAGGGATCGAATGAAGAGTAGAGCCACGGGTCGTAACTCATCTGAAATGTAACGTCCAGGATTCAAAGTGCCGTCAATGCGAACAAGAGGTGACCGAGACGTGTAACCAATGGCAGCCCACACCATCACGCCGGGTGATACACAGTATGGCGATGACGAATACTCGGTTCCAATGTGCGTTCACCGCGATGTCGCCAAACACGGATGCGACCATCATGATGCTGTAAACAGAACCTGGATTCATCCGAAAAAATGACGTTTTGCCATTCGTGCACCCAGGTTCTTCGTTGCGTACGCCATCGCAGGCGCTCCTGTCTGTGATGGAGCGTCAAGGGTAACCGCAGCCACGGTCTCCGAGCTGATAGTCCATGCTGCTGCAAACGTCATCCAACTGTTCGTGCAGATGGTTGTTGTCTTGCAAACGTCCCCATCTGTTGACTCAGGGATCGAGACGTGGCTGCACGCTCAGTTACAAGCATGCGGATAAGATGCCTGTCATCTCGACTGCTAGTCATACGAGGCCGTTGGGATCCAGCATGACGTAGCATGGCGTTCCGATTACCCTCCTGAACCCACCGATTCCATATTTTGGTAACAGTCATTGGATCACGACCAACGTGAGCAGCAATGTCGCGATACGATAAATCGCAAATGCGACAGGCTACACTCCGACCTATATCAAAGTCGGAAACGTGATGGTGCGCTTTTCTCCTCCTTACACGAGGCATCACAACAACGCTTCACCAGGCAACGCCAGTCAACTGCTGTTTGTGTATGAGAAATCGGTTGGAAAATTTTCCTCATGTCAGCACGTTGTAGGTGTCTCCAACGGCGCCAATCATGTGTGAATACTCTGAAATGCTAATCATTTGCATATCACGTCATCTTCTTCCTGTCGGTTAAATTTCGCGTCTCTAGCACGTCTTCTTCGGGGTGTAGCAATTTTAATGGCCAGTAGTGTATCTAAAAAATATAGTTTAATATTTCCTAAAATGATGAAAATGACGCATTTCACTTAAATATGTGTTGAGTAAGGAAGACCTGACACTGTAGAACATGTCCTAGCATTTCACGTTGTTGACCCAGGTTAATATTTTGAAAAACAAATGGCGACTTGAGAGCAACCATAAAAAGTTTCCAATTCCGACTCTGTTAAATATCTGCGTTTTATTGAAAGGAAAAACCTGATTACACAATTATTTTTTCCTTTCCTTGAGAGCTGCATATGGCTGCACTCGGCTGAAACCATTCATTGATAATCAGATTTGTTCCTCTCCACTCGCTGTTGTAAATAGTCTCACAAGGAGAGGGTCTCAAAGGCAAGGCAGACTTTTTGATTCACCTATACTGCGATGTGGGTTAGGTTCCCTGCTATCATACTCAGACCGACTCATCAAAGTGGGCCTTCGTTTGCGAGTAATCGACGAAAACGAGTTTTGCGCGCTGCACTAGAGCATTATAAACATTTGTTCTGAATGGCGTAATGGTTAAGGTACCCTTCTGGATGCCGAAGGTGGTAGCTTAGTAACGTGTTTGATGCTTCTAACTTTTTTCCGAAATAATCTTCATCACAAATTTCATCCAGTTAATTGGTTCAAACGTAATTTTTTTTACTTCTATTCATTTGCCGTATCATTTTAATCATCGTATCAACTTTTGTAGGTGCTCTCTTTTTATCTTCCTATCATTCTTTTTTCAGTTGAAGTCTTTGTCCGTGTAATTTTAATTATTTTTATTTTTCCATCGTAAAATTTAACTGCTCAAACATACCGATCCATCGATTAAACATCAAAAGGCGAAACAGTATACCGATATTTATGCTGATTGTACAGTAGTCGCAAATTCGCTAACATTTATTTTTCGTTGCGAGATCTAAATTTTTTCGATGATAGTAGGCATAAAAACATTAAAAACAAAGATTTTTCGTTGCACTTTGGACAAAATAACGCAGATGAAGATTTAAACCAAAAGAGGGATTATAAATAAAACTAAATTCAAGCAAATGAGGAACAGAAATAGTGATTGCAATAACATGAGAGATAACCTAAAATGATTAAAACAGCAGAAATTAAATCGAAGTTAATACATGAAAATCATCTGGATATAGGTTGCAAATGAAAAATTATTATAGGAAGAAATAATAAGAGCAAATTAAAAAGTTGAGACGGTAATTAATTTGATACGGAAAAATATCAGAAATAAAAAATGGTTTAAAATATAACTGAATAAAAATAATGATGAAAATAATTTCGATAAGGATTTAAAAATGAGAAATTAAAATGCATGTGACAGGATTCGAATTCACCACCTTAAGAATGTCAGCTGAACGTGCCTAATCACTGTACTACACCGTCACTGGAAATAACCCTTATATATTGCACCAATCGGTTCCAACAATCATAGGGCAGATAGTGCGTTTACACCATGAGCACTTCTCCGGGCCTCTTCAATTGAGGAATTACTATGTGACGTTTTCACGTATGTATAGTTAGCCCTATGTATAGAAATTAATTTGATTTGTTATTTAGTTTCCAAGTATTTTATCATCCTCCCTTTTGTTTCTCTTTAAACTGATCGCCCGATTATGACAGACACCAGTAATGATACCATTTGTGAGACCTGAGTCTGAAATATACAGGGTGCCCCAAAAAGTACTTGACAACTACAGTGCCATATAACTCGACATGTAATTAATTTAAAGGAAAAAAGTAACGTGTGTCTGGTGCATCAACTCTTTCTTTTTCTTTCATAAAGTTCTAGATGTGCTCTCCACTGGCACGTACAGTATGAGTCGATATTCCGGCTCTCAACATGTCAACGTCAATTATCTTCATAAATGCCGTTTTTACTGCCTTCAAATCAGCAAAATCATGCGTGGGCGTGCGGTACAGTAGGTTCTTGGTGTACTCCATAAAAAGAAGCCAATGAGTGTAAGGTCAGGGGATGGAGGAGGCCATGGAATGTGCAGTTCTTTCGACTCCTTACTAACAGACTTATGTGCTAAACGCCGGAAAACCTGTCGAATTCTCTCCGTATCTTTGTCCTTTCTCCTTGACTACAGACTTATGTGCTAAACGCCGGAAAACCTGTCGAATACTCTCCGTATCTTTGTCCTTTCTCCTTGACTTGCCTAATGGTGCTTCAAACTCACACTTCCTGTGGCCATGAAATTCCTGTGCGTTTCTCTTATGGACGCCCGAAAGGGTGGAGGTGTTCCGAAAGTTCTCTGAATTGGGTGTCTGACTTGGTTTCAGTAAACAAAACGACGCACTGTGGCTTTTCCTGTGCACAGACTCCATTCTTCATTTCACTTATGGTGGTCCTACCACCCTGTAGCAACAAATAAAAAACTATTTCTAAGTTAAGTTGCTCTTATAGCCTGAAAAGCTATATTCATTATCTTACATAAAACTTTTTTCAGTTGGTGCATCAGCCCAACTTTAATTTCTTCTGTAGGATAACTTGCAAGTCAAGTTTATGAGACTGAAATTGTAAAGTACGTTTTGAGACTGCTTGCACAATTTTTAAAAATCGCAAAAATCTGCAGTTTTGGGAACACGTGCGTTTGGCCAGTTGCTCAATATGTCTCCAGCTTCGCGCGAACGATCTTCCTTCCCCGTAACAACGCACGACTGGCGAGTTTCATCAACTCAAAATGGTAGGTTTTTCTCCACTCTGGTAACCATCGGAATGATTCCGGTACTAAAACGGACAAAAGCGACTTCGTGGCGGAAGCGAAAACTTTGGTTGCTGCAACCTTCCCGATTCTCCATCCTGCAGCAGAGCACGTAGAGGAAGCTATTAAGGACGCAGAGGAAATTTGCGGGTTTCGAAACCGGACGTGCCGCCCCGTTAACAGTTCTATTAACGCTCGATGGTTTGCTGTGATCTTCTTACATACGCTTTGAAACGCTGATATTACACATCTCCTTTGTTACGGTAGAAGACGCGAGAAGTGACGGCGGAGAAAGAGAAAAAAAAACCGCTCATCTGTCCAAAAGAAAATATGCATCAGGCTTCCCACAAACTATCAGTGAGACTTTGTCTGATGTCAAGGTTCAATGAAAATAAACAAAAATAGGAAAAAATGTACTCAAAAATCAAACGTAGCGATGAGTATCTCCCCCAGTCAATTTTTTTTTCTTTAGGTTTTCAAATGACCCATTCACAACATAGCAGTCTCTTTGGAACTAATGGAAGAACGCTGTCAACACTGGACTTGGTACTCTGAAGACCTCAGGACGATTTAAACTTATTCCAGATTCGATTGGCCCACAATGTCTCTGTCTCGAGGTACTACACCGCCTGACCAAAAAATAACGCATCCGGGAGGGAACGAGCAGACAGAATGAATTTCACAGGTTCAGAGGGTATATGATGTAATTGCAGTGATTAGAAAATCGTATCAAATTTATAAGCATGAGGCCACATGTCAGTATGAAATTGCACCGTCTCTGGCATGGGTACGAGCACTATTCGGTTGGGAATGGTGTCATAAAGCTGTTTATATTCTCCCGAGACAAGGTGGCCCATAGCTGCTGTAATCAGTCCTTGGTATACTGGACATTGTTAATGGGACGGAGTTGACATTCAAGATGGTCCCACATATGTTCTATTGTGCACAGATCTGGGAATCTTACAGACCGTGGGAGAATCTCAACGTCACACAGTGTGTTCACAGAGTACGAGCGTTGTCCTGTTGAAAAATGGCACGACTATATTGTCGCATGAGAGGCAACACATGAAGACACAGGATGTCCGGTTGTACCGCTAGAGTTCCCTCCATCACTACTAGGCATGACCTGAAATCATACAGGATTGTTTCCCAGACCGTGACGTCAAGAATAAGATTGCAGCGCCCTTCCAAATCTTTGGAAGAATGGAACCTCTACCCAAGTTGCCGCCATATTTGCCGACCAATGGTCATCCAGAATAGTGCAGAACCGCGGTTCAACGCAGAACTCGTGCGATACCATTCATCTGCAGTTCATGCTTCCTGGTGACTCCATCACTCCAAACGCAGCCTTTGGTGTTACGGTGTTAACGGCAGCCTACGCATGGGCCCCTGATTCAGTGGTCCGGCTGCCAATAGTCTCCGACCAATGGTGCGCGATGACACAGAATGTTGAGGGGAGTCCGTTACTGTTCTCTGGTGACAGGCGCAGACGTGAAGGAGTTAGGATTTAGGATGTGCCTGGGGCGGTCCTTGACAGGGAGTACGCCTGTCCTCACGTTCCCATGCAGTCCAATCGGGCCATTGTTAAATCAGAATGCCACAGAAATCTTCGTATTGTACGATCCAACCAGTTGGCCAAATGGAGACTCACCATGAAGCCCCTTTTCAAACTCATCCAGGTGCTGATAACGCTGTCCAACACGATCTCCGCGTCCTTCAGAGTGATCACTCGACTTGCGTCACCGAGAACTGAGACTCTATAATTATTTACATATCTGCCGAGGTATGCACAGGCATGATGCTACGTTGTCATCCGACCATGTCTTCTAGGCGCTTCACTCTTTCTGTAAGGCAGTGTAATATAAGTACTACGGCTGCATAAGGCTGTAAAGTCCTGAGGCTAACACAGAAAATTCAGTACATTGAAACGCAGCTTGGTAGCCTGCGGCGAGTATCTGTTCTGCTTCAAAATTTCGTCTTTCTGCTCCCCTCACCACGTCCCCCCTTACACCCCCTCCCCCCCACCCTCCCGCCACCCACATCAACAACGCCACAATTTTAGTTCAATCGTCATCGCAACGTGGCCTATTCATTCATTAAATGCAATCACCACGACTTTAGAATCCAGTGTTCTTTTTTTGTATGATACAATTCAAAACGTGGAACAAAAGAAATCCAAAGTCGTAATGCTTGGAACAATAAAGCGATTTCGTTTTCACTATTTCACTCCAGAACAAATACAGAGCCGTAACAAAACAACAAAATAAAATATACTCCTTTCACTCTCGGTTGCACTGGTTCACTTAGCATTCTGGGAGTGGCTCCTTCTAGTAGCCGAAAACAAGATTCTCATATCAGTGCACAATAGAGCATTTGGGGCCACCTTGTACGTCAACTACGTCCGATTGCCAATATCCATATATTAACGACCGATTGCAACAGCTATGGGCCACTTTCTCTGCGTACCAAACAAAGGTAGATCTCAAAGGATTCCTTTATTCTTTTCTATTCCTCATTTCGTTAGCCTATCATAAAAGTGTGCCTCCACGAAAATTGCGTTCAGCGCACGCTCCCCGGTTGCTGTACCTCAGTTACGCAACAGCACATCGCTGAAGGAGGTTTGGAACGGCGATTCGCGTTTAGTAGAATAGCGTATAGTAGAATAGAAATAGAAGTGTTCATGGTACTGTTTGATCTTCAAATGAAAAAGGAACTATCTTAAGGTTTAGACTTTAGAGGAAAGAATTTTGGAACACAGGAGGATAAAAAATAAGGCTTTGGTTCATTTGGCGCAAGACAGACGCAATTTGTGTTTGAGTCAATACGTATTTAAGTACATCTACATCTACAACCATATTCCGTCCTCGGTCAATGTATGTTCTCGAAACTTCAAAAAAGGCCCGAACCGAGCTACTGAGCGTCTCTCCTGCAGAGTCTTCCACTGGATTTCATCTATCATCTCCGTAATGTTTTCGCGATTACTAAATGATCCTGTAAGGAAGCGTGCTGCTCCCCGTTGGGTCTTCTCTCTCTTTTCTATCAACCCTATCTCGTCCGGATCCCACACCGGTGAGCAGTATTCAAGCAGTGGGCGAACAAGTGTACTGTAACCTACTTCCTTTGTTTTGGGACTGCATTTCCTGAGGATTCTTCCAATGAATCTCAGTCTGGCATCCGCTTTACCGACGATTAATTTTATATGATCATCCCATTTTAAATCACTCGTACTTCCTATTACCAGATAATGTATGGAATTAACTGCTTCCGGTTGCTGACCTGCTATATTGTAGCTAAATGATAAAGGGTCTTTCTTCCTATGTATTCGCAGCACATTACACTTGTCTACATTGAGATGCAGTGGCCATTCCCTGCACCATGCGTCAACTCGTTGCAGATCCGCCTGCATTTCAGTATAGTTTTTCATTATTACAACCTCACGATATACTACAGGAAATGAGACGATGGGTTTCGGCAACTCAGCGAAATTATCACCAGATTGTTGATTTCCCTGTGTACAATAATGTAATCATTATCGCAAATGAACAGTTTTGCAACATTTGGAATACAAATATCATGACGATAAAACGAAATACTACTAGTTTTAAAATTACTAAGGGCGAAAATGTCACGCAGATGCTCATCCACCTCTGGTGGCAGACTCTACAAGAGAGATGTTGCGTATCACAGTGAGGCTAACTGTCGAAATTGGAAGAGCGTATGTTCCTAGAGCCATCATCATTTAACCATACAGTGAAGCTGCATGTCGTCGGGAAAAATTGCGGTTGTAGTTTCCCCTTGCTTTCAGCCGTTCGCAGTATCAGCAAAGCAAGGCCGTTTTGGTTAGTGTTATAAGGCCAGATCAGTCAATCATCCAGACTGTTGCCCCTGCAACAACTGAAAAGGCTGCTGCCCCTCTTCAGGAACGACACGTTTTTTTGGCCTCGCAACAGATACCTCTCCCGTGTGCTGAAGATTAGATGGGTAGATCACATAACTAATGAGGAAGTATTGAATAGAATTGGGGAGAAGAGAAATTTGTGGCACAACTTGTCTAGAAGAAGGGATCGGCTGGTAGGGCATGTTCTGAGGTATCAAGGGATCACCGATTTAGGATTGGAGGGCAGCGTGGAGGGTAAAAATCGTAGAGGGAGACCAAGAGTTGAATACACTAAGCAGATTCAGAAGGATGTAGGTTGCAGTAGGTACTGGGAGATGAAGAAACTTGCACAGGATAGAGAAGCATGGAGAGCTGCATCAAACCAGTCTCTGGACTGAAGACAACAACAACAACAATAACATGTTCCTAGATGAGTTCCTCCTACGTAGAACTCACAAACAGATCTTGAAAGTATAATCGGAGAGATTATACTTTATTGTATGATTATATGATAGCGGAACAAACACTGGTAGCAGTTCCTTCTGTAAAATATCTGGGAGTATGCGTACGGAACGATTTGAAGTGGAATGATCATATAAAATTAATTGTTGGTAAGGCAGGTACCAGGTTGAGATTCATTGGGAGAGTCCTTAGAAAATGTAGTCCATCGACAGAGGAGGTGGCTTACAAAACATTCGTTCGACCTATACTTGAGTATTGGTCGTCAGTGTGGGATCCGTACCAGATCGGGTCGACGCAGGAAATAGAGAAGATCCAAAGAAGAGCGGCGCGTTTCGTCACAGGGTTATATGGTAACCGTGATAGCTTTACGGAGATGTTTAACAAACTCAAGTGGCAGACTCTGCAAGAGAGGCGCTCTGCATCGTGGTGTAGCTTGCTCGCCAGGTTTCGAGAGGGTGCATTTCTGGATGAGGTATCGAATATATTGCTTCCCCCTACTTATACCTCCCGAGGAGATCACGAATGTAAAATTACAGAGATTCGAGCGCGCACGGAGGCTTTCCGACAGTCGTTCTTCCCGCGAACCATACGTGACTGGAACAGGAAAGGGAGGTAATGACAGTGGCACGTGAAGTGCCCTCCGCCACACACGGTTGGGTGGCTTGCGGAATATAAATGTAGATGTAGATGTAGAGATTCGAGCTCGCGGAAGCTTATCAACAATAATTCTTCCCGCCCATTTTTGTGATTGGAAAAGGAAAGGGGGGGGGGGGTAGAGTGAGAGTTGTACACAAAGTACCCTCCGCCAAACACCAGCTGGCTCGCGGAGAATAGATGTAGGTGTTGGTTTAACGGAGCAAAATCCCTGGTGATGGCAGTTCGTTGCTGAAACGTTCTGTGCTCACTGCGTTCGTTTGTCGGCAGATGTTAAACTGATAGTGACCTTAAAAGTGGTTTTTTTCTCCAGGATGGGGAACGTGGAGCACTGGCTTATCCCGGCTACTTAACGCAGCGACACCTCCGCGTTCATCATCGGCGCAGTGCGTGACTGGTTCCGGAGACGTCGGCGGCCCAGCTGGAGGGGAGAGGGAGGTCTGAGCTCTGAGGTCTGGTAGCACACTGGAGGGGAGAGGGAGGTCTGAGGTCTGGTAGCACACTGGAGGGGAGAGGGAGGTCTGAGGTCTGGTAGCACACTGGCACGATGACCGTCGGCCCGGGCCCCGTGCCAAGCGTGACTAAGGGCCGCGAAATCGGCATTTCAGAGCCCCAAGGCTCAGTAACAAGGGAACAATGGTGACGGGATTACCGGAAAGCCTCCGCTGCCGGCTGACTACTGCGATCTGCTGTCGCCCCAGTGAAGACACGCGTTCCAGACGCAGTTCCGTTACTGCTCCCAGCATCTTCAAGTAAACTCGCGCCCGTGACCGACGTAACATTCGGTTGCGCGGTAGCGCACTACCCCAAACTAATTCGGTCGAATCCCGACGGCGGAAAAAATCTACATCTCCTCCTGTACTACTCCGCAAGCTACCTTACGGAGCGTGGTAGACGATATTCGCCGCCGCCTTCAGTGTATTAGTTAACTTCTCAGATTACAAGTTACTTTTTAGTGAGGGTCTGCTGACATAGGCGGTACTGCGGCCTGACCTGTAACATTACAGCCAGGTAAAGGCGCACAAGCAAAAGCTGACCTACCCGCTGTCCACAACAGACCTGACACGGTTCGTGAGTCTACAGGTAGAACCAGCAGACCACAAGAAGTTGAGTAAGGACGGATACGAGATGATGATGAGCTCCCATACTCCAACGAGCGTAGGGGACGATGCAGGGCCGGCCGGTGTGACCGAGCGGTTCTAGGCGCTACAGTGTGGAACCGCGTGACCGCTACGGTCGCAGGTTCGAATCCTGCCTCGGGCACGGATGTGCGTGATGTCGTTAGGTTAGTTAGGTTTAAGTAGTTCTAAGTTCTAGGGAACTGGTGCCCTCAGAAGTTAAGTCCATAGTGCTCAGAGCCATTTGAACCATTTTTGACCATGCAGGAGACCCGCACCGCTGATTAGGCAAGGTCCTAGCGCAGGTGGTTTGCCATTGCCTTTCTCCGACCGCCATGGGGATGAATGATGATGATGAAGATAACACAACAACACCCAGTCATCTCGAGGCAGGGAAAATCCCTAACCCCGCCGGGAATCGAACTCGGGACCCCGTGCGCGGGAAGCGAGAACTCTACCGCAAGACTGATGCCAAGGACAGATACAAAGGAATTATTCTCTGTATACGTAAATGATCAGACGGACGTAGTGAACAGCAATTTACGGCTGTTTTCTTATGACGCTGTGATGTCCGGGAAGATGTCATCGTTGGGTGAATGCAGGTTACAGCGTGACGGACAGTATTCCCAGTTGGTGTGATAATTGGCGGCTTGTTCCAAATGTATAAAAATGTAAGTTAATGCGGATAAGCAGGAAAACCAATCCTAAAACGCTTGTGTACAGGATTAGTAGTGTGCTCCTTGAGAGTCACATGGATTAAATATCTAGCCGTGACGATGCAGAGCGATATCAAATGAAATGAGCACGTCAGGTTGACACTAGGGAAGGTCAGTGCTCGACTTCGTTTTATTGGGAGAACAGTAGGAAAGTGTAGCTCATGTATAAAAGAGACGGCGTACAGAATGCTGTCACCCGATGTGGCCGAGTGGTTCTAGGCGCTTCAGTCCGGAACCACGCTGCTGCTACGGTCTCAGGTTCGAATCCTGCCTCGGGTATGGATGTGTGTGATGTCCTTAGCTTGGTTGGGTTTAAGTAGTTCTAAGTTCTGGGGCACTGATGACCTCAGAAATTAAGTCCCATAGTGCTCAGAGCCATTTTTTCGCTATGCATCATCAACACTTTTCTACATTGGAATTTCTTGGCTGTTATCCCGAGGCAATATACTGTACACTAATGTAAAAGAATTATTGTTACATTAAAATATTCTTATATTTGATCGTAATCAAAAAAGGGTTCAAATGGCTCTGAGCACTTTGGGACTTAGCCGCGCGGGATTAGCCGAGTGGTCTGAAACGCTGCAGTCATGGACTGTGCGGCTGATACCGGCGGAGGTTCGAGTCCTCCTCGGGCATGGGTACGTGTGTTTGTCCTTAGGATAATTTAGGTTAGGTAGTGTGTAAGCTTAGGGACTGATGACCTTAGCAGTTAAGTCCCATAAGATTTCAGACACATTTGAACTATGGGACTTAACTAGTCATTCATCAGTCCCTAAGCTTACACACTACTTAACCTAAATTATCCTAAGGACAAACACACGTACCCATGCCCGAGGAGGACTCGAACCTCCGCCGGAACCAGCCGCACAGGTCTTGGCTGCAGCGCCGCAGACTGCTCGGCTAATCCCGCGCGGCGCATCCGGACTCTTCTAAGAACGTCCGCTCTCGAAAGTTCAACACTAAATCTCTCCGTGCCACACAAAGCCTGTTTGTTTACGTGACGCGTTGCACTTACTAAAGCATTCTGTGACGCAAAGTGCTGGTCCCTTCGATCTTCTCCCTTTCTTCTTTTCAATCGACTTGGTAAGGGTCCCATACTGATGATGACCAGTACTCTAGTATCGGTCCTGCGTTTGTTTCGTAAGTTACTTTTTTCGTGGATGGATTACACTTCCTTATGATTCTTCCAATAAATCTAAGCCTGGCACCTGCTTTTCATAGTTACTTTTATGTAATCAGTACATTTTAGGTCGCTGTGGACAGTTACTAGTAGGTGTAATTTCTTTCCAAGGATTTAAGAGGAGTGAGGGAGACGTACAATTCGTGATCTGTACACTCTGCTCCAGAATCCTAGATTAAATTCTCCAAAATAAATCACTGGACAAGGAGATCAACTACAGACATATTTATTTTACAGCAGATCTTAGAGAAAAGAAGTTAATTTAACTCGGAAAAGCACATAGTATTTGTATTTATAGACTTCGTAAAACTATTCGACAGTGGTAATAGCAAACAATTGTAGTCATTATTAGGAAGTAATGGATATTCTGGCAAATTGATATAAGCCACAAGTCTTACATACTTTGTACTCATATCGGATCTTCAGCGGGAACATATCGTCATCTGGACACAATATTTCGGCGGTCCACCTGACCGCCATCTTCAGGTGAGTAGGCCGTCGCACTATCTCGTGGGAATTTTCAGTTGGATCGCCGAAATATTGTGTCCAGATGACGAGATGTTCCGGCTGGAGACCCGATTTGAATACAACGAATTATTACGCCGGGAAAGTTTACGGAGCCACAGCCTTACATACTATTATAAACAGAAGAGGAACACAGACCGATGAAATTTTAACAAATATAGGCACACGACAACGTTGCCCAGTGTTACCAACTCCTCTCAAGTAATGTATAAATGACATCATCCATAATTTGATGAAGTTTTGAATCACCTAGATACTGCTGCTGAAATATCTAAAGAAAAAGTTTTAAATATTTGTCTATCTGCAGACTACGTCTTAATACTTAGGAATCAGAAGGAGGCTTACAGTAAGCGCTCTAGCATTTACAAAAGGAATACCTTGTCAAAATTTATTAAATTTATTATGGCGTTCTGCGGTAAATATCCAGTTGGAAGTGAAATTGTTTTAGATTACATGATCTTAGAGAAAGTATCACCATACAGCTATTTGAGAAGTCAAATTGAATATAATACTAAGAGCGATCTAAGATTTGTACATAAATATACGTGGCAGTATCCATAACACGTTCAAGAACAAAATCCGGCAGGATACGAGAATGCAGTTCTCTCATTCCTCTTATAAGGATGTGGCAGCGAAAGGAAGATATATATATATATATATATATATATATATATATATATATATATATATATATATATATATATATATATATATATATATGGACGGACACTTAAAACTTCCGAAAATAGCTTTAAATTGTAAACCGTGTGCGGGTAGAAACATTAGAAGACCTAAAAAGAGGTGGAAGTAACTTGTGAAGGCGGTAAAGGCTTAAAAGCCTAATCCCTGAAGTAAGGATTCTAGTAAATTCGTAACATCTCATGGAGAGACAGCATGCCACACTGTTGACTATGGTACGTCTATCTACAGTGGACGTTCAGTTTCTCCAACCTTTTGGTACTCTTTAGGAGGTTTCTCGGTCTTCTATCCTTTCCATGACGATTCGTAACAATACTACCAAAGCACTAAACAATCACTCATAACAATCGAACGCACAAATGTGGTGAGTAACAAACGTTTACCAGGAGAAGTGAGGTTCAAATAGTCCTTTATCACTCTGTCGAATTCTGGGATACTATTTTCAGAGAGATCGCATCAGTACTTGGCTAACTCTACCTGTCCTCCTACCTTAACGACCCCGCCAGCGATGAACAACCGAATCACAAGTGCGATTATTGGTTTGTCTATGCCAAGTACAGTTTTCTTATGGTCTATTGACACACAGTCAACTCAGATTTAGAAAACATCGTTCTTGTGAAACACAACTAGCTATTTACTCGGCACGAAGTGCTGAGTGCTATAGACAAGGGATTTCAAATTGATTCCGTAGGCTATTTCTCGATTTCGGGAAGGCTTTTGACACTGCACCACACAAGCGGGCCGGCCTGGGTTCTAGGCGCTACAGTCTCGAACCGCGCGACCGCTCAGGTCGCAGGTTCGAATCCTGCCTCGGCCAGGGTTGTGTGTGATGTCCTTAGGTTAGTTAGGTTTAAGTAGTTCTAAGTTCTAGGGGACTGATGAACCCAGAAGTTAAGTCCCACCGCGCTCAGAGCCACTTGAACCACACAAGCGGCTCGTAGTGAAATTGCGTGCTTATGGAATATCGTCTCAGTTATGTGACAGGATTAGTGTTTTATTGTCAGAGAGATCACAGTTCCTAGTAATTGACGAAAAGTCGTCGACTAAAACAGAAGTGATTTCTGGCGTTCCACAAGGTAGTGTCATAGGCCCTATGCTGTTCCTTTTCTGTATAAACCATTTGAGGACAATCTGAGCAGCCGTCTTAGATTATTTGCAGATGACGCTGTCGTTTATCGGCTAGTAGTCATAAGAAGATCAAAACAAATTGCAGAAAGATTTAAAAAATATATCTGTATGATGCGAAAATTGGCAATTGACGCTAAATAACGAAAAGTGTGAGGTCATCCACATGAGTGCTAAAAGGAGTTCTTTAAACTTTGGTTACACGATAAATCAGTCAAATCCAAAGGCCGCACATTCAACTTAATACCTAGGAATTACAATTACAGACATCTTAAATGGTAAAGAACACATAGAAAATGTTGTGGGGAAGGCAAACCAAAGACTGCGTTTTATTGGCAGGACACTTGGAAGATGTAACAGACCTACTAAGGAGATTGCCTACACTACGCTTGTCCGTCCTCTTTTAGAATACTGCTGCGCAGTGTGGGATCCTTACCAGGTAGGACTGACGGAGTACATCGAAAAAGTTCAAAGAATTATCGCGTAAGATGGGAGAGAGTGTCACAGAAATGATACAGGATTTGGGCTGGACATCATTAAAAGAAAGGCGTTTTTCGTTGCGACGGAATCTTCTCCCGAAATTCCAGTTACCAACTTTCTCCTACGAATGCGAAAATATTTTGTTGAGGTAGACCTACAAAGGCAGAAACGATTACCATAATAAAAATAAGAGAAATCATACGTTGCACGGAAAGATACAGGTGTTCGTTTCTTCCGCGCGCTGTACGAGATTGGAATAATAAAAATTTGTGGAGGTGGTTCGGTGGACTCTCTGCCAGGCACTTTCATGTGATTTGAAGAGTATCCATGTAGATGTAGATGTAGATGTAAATGACGCTGAGTCAATAGTGCCCGCCATTGACATAAGGTAAACGTGTTCGTAAACGAAATATGGGGTATGGTGGTTAAACAGTGGATACCGTATACAGTATTGCGGAGAGATACTCATTTGCATTTATGTAGATATTATCAATGTTTTCTTTATAAGGATACGTATTTAAAACTGTAAAGAAGAAAACTGAAGCGTTTCAGATATGGAGTTAGAGAAAGAAGACTTTTCACAATTAAGTGAATAAGGAATGACGTGGTTCTCTGCAGAATTGGCGAGGAAAGGAGTACGTGAAAAATAAGAGTTAGACGAACGGACAAGATGATCGGTCACGTGTTAAGACACCAGGGAATGATTTTCATGGTTCTAGTGAGTGTCGAAGGGGGCAAAAATTGTAGGTTAGACAGGCATTGGAATATATATACCACAAATAACTGTGAACGTTAAATGCTTCTCTGTGACGAAGAGATTGGAACAGAAGAGGAAATTGTTGCGGCCCGTAGCAAACCAGTCAGAAAACTCTACAATAAAAAATATATAAAACTAAAACTTTGTATAATTCTTCTGCTTTAGTGGTACTAAGCCAAGGCAGCTTATTTCCTCTCAACGTGTTGGTCTCTAGGCACTCTGACATCACGAAACTGTAATTACGTACTATACTGGTAATTCTCGATATGAACCTTTCTTACCACGAATACGTTACAGAAACAACCGTGAATAATTCTTACGAAATTTATGCACACAGGTGGAGCCGTGGGAAGTTATGTGCCGACCGAAGGACAAAAGCAGGTTAGCGACGTAGATATATTACATCGGAATTTCATGCTGTATGTTCAGAAATACCTTCTCGCTCGTAAGGACATACTTCGAGACTGGCAGGTGTCAAGGCGCGCGGGCCTACATATCGTTTCAATGACAAAACCGAAGTGGGGGTGAGAGAAAAAGAAGTTGCTCGCCAAAGGTGCGCCGGCCAGCCTTCTTTCCCACAGTGCAGGCCGGCACAGAAACAATTACGGGCTCTTTAAGCCGCGCTCCGCGTCCCTGGGCAGGTTGCCGGAGGTGTAATTACTATGACCAGTGATTGCTGCCCTGCGACGCCGGCTCTGTTTACCGGTCCTTGGGCAGTCGCATGCTGGGCAAAGAACGGCTGGAACGTGCCACCGCTCCAGTAACAACGCCCTGTGCGAAAAGTCGCACGTTCTCGATCCGCGACGCCACAGACTGGTTCTCTTCGCTGATTTTTGTGGCCACTTGTTGAGTTGACGCTCTCAGCTGCACCCGGCGTCGCGGGGAGGAAAAAATAAATAGGAAAGCACACCACAAACTCGTCAATTTTGCAGCATACACGTTTTATGCCGAAGCCGAAGAGCGTAAGAACCCAAATAAAGTCTGTCGAAATACAGAGGGGTTACAATTAAACTTTTGCTACTTGAGCCAGTGTAGAGAGAAAACTGTTTACTGCGTAGGTACCAAACTGTATAGGAATGATTTTCAGACTATGCGCTGCAGGCTTTGTGTTGTTAGTTGTGTTTGTGTCGTTGGGCGGTCGTACTGGCACGGCGACGTAGGGCTGAAATGCAAGCAGCAGTGTGCACTACAGTTGCAGACAGTCAACATGGGTCTGGGCAAGGTGAGCAGGGCGTTACTCGTAAAGATGTAAACAATAGCAAAAGAGCTGCAGTTCTTTGCGAGCAACGACGCACTGAAGGAATGCGGAGAAGTCGTCCTCCACATCTGGATTGAAGAACAGTGTTCGTTTTCGAATTAACTGAAAATGCGCGAATTGCTCCTGGGAGAGGCCGACGGCCAATTGCGCCACAAATTGTGTGTGTGAAATCCTATGGGACTTAACTACTAACGTCATGAATCCCTAAGCTTACACACTACTTAACCTAAATTATCCTAAAGACAAACACACTCACCCATGCCCGAGGGAGGACTCGAACCTCCGCCTGGACGAGCCGCACAGTCCATGACTGCAGCGCCCCAGACCGCTCAGCGCGGCCACAGATTGTGGAAGAAATTACTGTTCCCACGGCTAAGCATGCTGGACGCAATGTGCAGTGTTCAAACAGTGCACGAGCCATGTCACGACAACTGAAAATTCCGTGTTCCACCGATGGACAAGTGCTGCGAACAATTGGGGAATGGTATAATATGTTGGGAAATTTGTGGTATGTTCCTATGGGACCAAACTGCTGAAGTCATCGATCCCTCGGCTTACACACTACTCAATGTAATTTAAACTAAGGACAACACACACTCAGACCAATGCCCGAGGGAGGACTCGAACATCCGACAGGGGGAGCCGCGCGAACCGTGGCAAGGCGCCTCTGATCACGCGGCTATCCTCTGTCGCAGTTCTAGGTTCTTGTGGATACAGATGGTCGATGGTCATCACATTTAGCAACGTTTGTAACACGGAACGTAAACACGGTACGTAATTAACAAATGTTATCCTCTGGTGTGGAAATCAAAATATGCTTCTTTCGATAGTTTGTTCGTTATATCTTTCCCGCAAGTCCTTACAAATGATTCCACGAAGTTTCATTGTCCTGCCATCACTCGTTTTGCATGGGGGACTTCTCAAGTAGCGAAAGTTTAATTATAACTACCATCTATTTAGACTGTACTATATGCTGAGCGATAAGGCTAAGGAAATCATTTACATGAAATTGTTCCAAGGTCCTTTTATTACAACCAGACGCTTTTTGGTTTGACATAGGAAAGCATTCTGTGTTGGTTTATTGTAAATTTCATAATACATTTAAACTCATAATCGTAACGGATTAAATAAGACAAACAATGATATTCTGTTTCTTTATCTCGCCAAAACAAAAGATACTAGATTATTCACAAGTTGGTAGGGCCTCAGATCGTTTTATACACGTAAAAAAGTGCTAAGAAATATGGTACGCCTCAATAAATGCTTGACGTAGAAAATAACCATAAGATTGTGACTGCCGTTATGAAGACATTAGAATCTAAGAGGACACCAATAAAATGCGGAAGACGCCAGTAAAATGCGGATCTTGTACATATGCACAAAAATGACAGTGTATACGACTACAAAGAGCTGCTTGTCCACAACGTACAATTACGAAAATGATACATCACTGACGTGTTTTTCGTGACAATTGACCTAAAAATTAAGCTAATATCTACAGACGTTTCTCTTAACCTTATAATTTATCGAAAATGAAAAAATAAAGTACGAAATGAAGTGGTATCAGGCATACTACGCGAGATAAAGACTCAGAATATCCTCACCAGAAGAAGGAGTAGATTAGTGTGAAATGCGCACGGCACTTATGAATTATTAATGTCACTGGGGAAAAGAAAGAAAGAAAGAAAGAGAGAGAGAGAGAGAGAGAGAGAGGGAGGGGGGGGGGCAGACGGTGTTGGGGAGAGAGATACAGGAACAGATGAAAATTAGAATGTGTAAGACATGTTATAATGTAGGTTAAGTGCCGCTGGAATTTCTACTTGGTAATTAGCATGAATCTCTGCGCGTTAGCTTGGTTTTCATGGGAACTGGAATTAGTGGTTATATAGTGAACCTTCTCCCATTAACATAGTGTGTCGGGAATGGGACTGTACATGCTATGGATAGGTGCGAAGAATCGCCGGCCAATATAGTGTTTGTATTGTTATGATTCATTTTGGCGATGAAGGGAACGAGGAGGATGAAATCAGTCCCATTAAATAAGCTATTCTTTGAACAGCCTGCCGAGCTTAAAGTTCACATTCGACAACGAGGTCACACACACGTACACGTGCCCGCACTGTTAAGAGACGGAGAAGTCAGAACCTTCAGCAAGGACCTTCTGCTAAAATTGTGATGAAAATTTCATGAACAGTATCAATGTATCGTTGTATGCATTTCTTTGTTATCTGACATATTATTTCTAGACCATAGGTTTCTATTAGAGGTAGCTGATAGGACAGTTTTCGAACGATCATCTTCGATGATATCCAGTCGGAGAACAGCAGAGTATATCTATGCTACCGTCTGGACAAAGCTTGGACCTTCCAACAGAGATGCGGCCAAATGTGTCTTATTTGAATATAGAACTACGTATTCCCTGAAGCAGAAGCGTGTATCCGCCCGCTACAGCATCTTGGAAATAGCGGTTGCTATCTGCGGTTCTTGTAATCCACATGCAACTTGCAGTGTCGATAAAACTAACTTCGCATCCCATACGTTCAGTGCTACAGCGGAAGCGACGGTAGCCGGAGGCAGGCAGTCATAAAGCTGATTTGGGAAACTGAGAGTCAGCACATGTAGCAGGAGAATTTTTAGCCAGCGGTGTACAGACGGTATAAACTAAGCCCAGATCTGTAAGATATCTCTGAATGCTGATAAAGGGTGCATCAGCTACAAGCAATTTGTGTGAGATATCCCGGAAACAAAATTCGCTTATTAAGTCTTCAGAATTGTTGCTTTATAGTAAGTGGCTGATGTTTAGGTTTATGAAGGCTTTCAGCTGTAGTCTTCATTAACAATAAACTGTACACACTGAAAATGTCATAATTCTCTTAGCGTGTACATAAATACAAAGAGCCTACAACAAAATTGTGAGAGTGACATTTAAGGATACTGATGAGTTTATCTGTGATACCCTTCCCGATGCTACGTGAACACTGTCAATAATTTCCTCCCATATTTCAGTCTCGCTACTGGACTGCCCATGTTTGATTGCTGGAGACAGACTGGATCCATACCCACTTGCCATTACACTTCGTTGCCAGCGCTGTAAAATGCTACCTCCTCCGGGAGACAGACCTAAGGAACCCTAAGCGCCTACGCTATAATCATACTTCGGGAAATCCTCAAACGCCAAACGGTTTTCACTTTGTTGCTGAGGCGCACTAAGGAGGGCGTCTTTATAGCGCGCTGAGCAGATGTTTTCGTCTTCCGCTGATTCAAAACTTTTCAATCACTAGGTTTGGTATGGCAAGGAGTCGACCCTACGCGACGTGTAGTTATTGAACATTAAATTGTGCACTTGCTTCCAGATTAAATCTAGACCACCCAGCTATATCTTGTGGAGTCCAGGCGTAATACTCTTTTTGGCTGATGTGTCCGTCTATTGAGAACCTTCAGTATGGCTCGGGATGGACCGTGCTAAAAGGAGCAGAATTAATATTCTGTCGATATCGAGGTCATTAAAGACGGCGGGACCATAAGGGAATAGTTTTATTTCAAGTGACCATCCTGGCAGTCGCCTCAAATGACTTAGAGAAATCACAAAAATCCTAAATCAGGTTGGCCAGATGAAGCTTCGAACGTAGCTCTACCAGAACAAGAGTTGTTTGGTTGATTTCTGGAGACTGTATAGTTCTTCGAGAGGCGCAAAGTATTTGCTTGCAACGGCTGGACACTGTTCCTTCTCTCCAACCATTGCCGCCAAACAGCGACAGCAAAAAGATTCTTCTGCTTCATGTAGTCCTCAAATCATCTGTACCAAACGCTCTTCAAGGGAGGATTTTCACTGGTTGTAAGCGCCTCTTCCGGCGACTGCATATTTCGAATGCCACGATGGGATAGAATGGACCATGTTCTATTTTTGCCCCCCCCCCCCCCCTCCCAAACGAAAAATACTTGACAGTACTGAAGAGCGAACCTGAGTCCTTGTGTCGGCCAGGCACTCAGCTAGCGAGCAGATTCATCAATTCCCTGTGATACTTAAATCCAATGCGTACCTTACGAAGATGCGTTGAGTCCATTACTGCCTTTTGTATGCAATGTTAATAGATATGAGATACTTAAATCCAAAGCGTACCTTACGAAGCAGCGTTGAGTCCATTATTGCCTTCTGTATGTAATGTTAATGACACCTACAGTGTACAGAGATGCTGTATCGTCTTCGGAGGTCCGAAAGGTACTGTCCTCCTTGTAACTGGCGATGTGATCCATAACAATTACGTCAGACGTGCCTGAGTGGGGATGTCCGAATGAAAAGCGAGACATCTCCTTCGTTATCTATGCCGCTTTGCAAATAACCCGTTATAGCAGATGTGGCCCCTCCTGGCACTTGCTGGTACAGACGACGTCCACACGTACTACAACATTACGAGGCTGTAAACCAGAAAATAATTTGTAATAATCCCTTTACTTTCCATTGTCCCTCCTTGATGTACGTGACGCACATTTCTTGAGAAGTTCGCGCGTCATATCAGATAATAATCTAGAGCTTAAGCTGCCCTCTGTTATCACTTGTCTGTCTTCTGGTTACAGACCCTTCAGAAATGTAAACATTTTCTCAGGCTTGAGGATAGGGGTATTGTCTCGCAGGAGTAGACGAGGTGTAGTAGTAAATTTACCATCCAGAACAGACGCTGAAACGCATAAATACTCTCGCCGCCTTTGCGAGGCATCACACTGTTGAAGGACCAGTTCCACAATTCAGTTCGTTCTTACTCTTTTACTCCTGCAATCAATTTTGAGTGCAACTCGCAGCCGTGCGAAGACGGTTCTTTCTCCACAATAGATCACAAATTGTGTACCACAAGCGAGACACAAGAACCCTCCGTATAATACAGGTAAGTTAAATATCATTTTTCCCGATTTTCTTTCAGTTAACTTGTCACAGAGTTGAGTCGACAGATTCGGAATTTTCCAGCTGTTGTTCGATCAACATCGAGATACTAATGGAATATTGTTTTATTGAAGAAACTTCCCAGAACTGCGATGGATGAAGAAGAAAAAGGAGCAGACAATCCATGAAGGGTCACATCCGGATTTAATACGGATGCAGTGGATATCTTGGTTTATTTTTCTCGAATTTTTTTGAAATTACATTTTATGTTGAAAGTAAATATAATACTTCCACTGCAAGTAAAAGCTTTGCTAACCAGAAGGTTGCCTCTCCCGTCGATACTGGTTCAATCATCGCAAATAGAGTATTAACTAGGGGATATGTGCTGCCTCTTGTTGTTCCATATTTCAACTATGATGCGTTCAACAAAGAAACGCATAAGCTATGGGAATAATATAAACAGTTATTTACTTTCTGAATCCCTCGACTGCGCGATCACGGCGGCAGCTCGTAGCTTGTGCTGGCAAGCTACAGTATCATGGAGCATTCGATTACTGAGATACAACTAACTGTCAGTTATTACACAACCGAGGCACGTAGAACGTACAGATTTAGGAACAGACCTAGTCAGAAAAACCCAAACCCGTCGTACCTTGAGCTGCCGCCTGTGGCGCTGGCAGCGCTCAAGGCCGCGCGCGCATGCGCGGTCGCGGCGCCTATGCTGTCAGTTGTTCAGTCGCCCAGCTGCGCGCGCACAATTCGACTGGCATGGCTGCCGAGCACGGCATCGGATGAGAGGTAATTTTGTTGTCAGCATGTAGCACTCCGATGTTAATACTACATTAGCTTAATCCAACGCCTCCTTTAGACACGCCTGTATTATCGAGTGTGTTGTCATGGACTTATTTTGTATTTATAATAGCACCATTTACAAATTTTGGCAATCACCACTGCGACAGCTTTAATTTAGAAAAGCGATTGTCTTATATAGCTAGTTTTTTTATTTAAAGATCATCTGATTTGTGTAAACAACTGTTAGCTCCGATGTATAGCTTTTAATTTTAAGACGAAGAATTTATTTATCGTAAGAACATTCGATATTGTTGACCTGAGAATTTAGTTTCGAATAAAGCTTTACCACAGAATTTCGTGGAAACTTTCTATATCAGAATTCAAACTGTATGATGATTATATCCTTTCTGAAACGTGTTTCTTTTCGCACGCATTATAACTATTAACCAAATATCGATATGTTACAGCTTACACGTACAGTAATGTAAGTAATGTCGGTGTGGTACGAAATGAATTGAGTGTGGAATATAATCTTAGCGAGTGTCTCGCAATATTTGTGCCAACAGAGGAAAGGCAACACTGCCCTTTGGGCCGTAAATCTGGACAGTCGAGGACGCGCCGTGTTACAAGGTTGACGGGAATCCCGTCGGAGCCGACAGTTGAGAGGAAAACTTGTAGCGCCGTATACTTCATACGGCGTGTATTATACCTGCTGTCTTCAAATCGTGAGAGGCAGCGGTAAAAAGTTTGCCGCAGACCAAAATCTAATAATTGGGCTCAGCTAAACATAAACATTGTAGCTATCGAAAGAATGCATCATCGAGTCTTTTATAGAGTACTGTGAATTTTTTGAGTGTATTTGATTTTGTATCTTAAGTGGTGTTCTCCATAGGCGTTCGATGAAGCTGAGATTGAGGTCAGTGTTCAATTTTTCACATTCATAGGGGTGAAGCCCTTTTCCTCTTTTTTAAATACAAATGATGCTTTTCTTTCAATGGGAACTGCGTTACTTATCTAGTTTAATGTGGTCCTGGAAATGCCTACAAGGCTATTATAATATCTTAACAGATACAGCTCACAATCGTGTACTTTTAGATTTTTCTTGATATCACCTGTCCTATAGGCTTGAGTTCCTTTTCGTATCGCCTCGCTGTGAATTTCATAACGACTGCCCCAGTTTTCAACTCAACAGAAGAGCTGGGCTAGCCATTATGTTCCAGAATTTCAAATAATTTTGCTTAAGAGACGATCATTCCAATAACGATACACATCATTAAAAATAGGTTAACTTATTCGAAATCGCTCTATTATACCGAAAAAAGACATTACATCCAAGAGAATTAAAATTTTATGATTGGTTAAGATGAGTGCATGCAAAATATATTTTAGATTTCATAATTTCCGAAATATTATGTCAGTTTTTTTAATGTTGTTCATGATGGTTATGCACTGTCATTTTCTGGAGAAGGACTAATAATCTGCGAGTCCACCAAATCAACCAAAATAGCACACTGATTGCTTCGTTTAGGAAAATCCGAACGCCTCAGAAAGCGAAGGTTTTGCATTGTTTCTAGCGGCCATTTTGCTATCTTCCTTCCACTTAACAACCGCTCCACACTATGAGACCTACAGCTTCACGTGAAACAAGAAGTAAACAATTCAAAGCTTGGCTGGAGGATCGGACCTACACCATTTTAGTCTGGTATCCCTCAGAACGGCAGTGTGGCCTGTTATTAACTAAATGCTCCCGTCATTAATACTGACCAATCCAACAGTGGTGCAGACCTTAGCAACAACTACTCGCCTGCCATAGTAAGCCCCGTTGTTGACCTGTGGACGTAATGACGAACGCCGTGTCCCTCCGCATGTCTACACAACTAGAGGGCATTCGTGAAAGAGCAAAGTTCACCGTCTCTCTGACTCTTTACGCGAGTTGTCAGCATAAACTGCGGCGACGTACGCCGTTTTTCGTGGAACATGTAGACAGTTATTTGCATTCAGAGCTGGAGCTCCCTTTTCCAGGAATATTCTTGACGTTAACGCCGCTTTTGACACGACGGCAGCAGGCAACGAGGAATGAACTGGAACCTTTTCGTTGCAGCTCCTTTCCCATGTGGGCACACACAGCATCATTTGTGCGAAGTAGCTTTTTCTGTACACCCGTGACGTCGCATGCCAGAAATCCCTTAAATCAGCAAATAGTACGTTATTCCTTTGAAAGCAACCGAATTAAATTTTGTCACCAGTGAAATGAAGAACAAGCTCAAATAACTGATTCCGATTATCAGCCGGCCGCTGTGGCCGAGCGGTTGTAGGTGTTTCAGGATGGAACCGCGCGACCGCTGTGGTCGCAGGTTCGAATCCTGCCTCGGGCATGGATGTGTGTGATGTCCTTAGGTTAGTTAGGTTTAAGTAGTTCTAAGTTCTAGGGGACTGATGACCTCTCAGAAGTTAAGTCCTACATTTGGACCATTTGAACTGATTATCACTTCCTCGTTTTCGTAACTGGTCGACATGAAATGACGCTTTATAATCTCGTAGATTTCTTGCGTTCATCCTTTCACTGCAGTTTTCTTCATTCATCAAATGATATGGCGCAGCGGTGAATGACTGCATTCCTGTTGGGGAGTTTGTTCCCAATTAGAATAGCGATTGAAAGTACCAAATGTGGGCAGTGTAAAACCAACAAAGATGCCATGAGAGACGAGTTTGTTCACTGCCACACAATGTAAGAACCTGACGAGATAGTGCAGTGTTTTAAACACTGGAATCGGTTTTCGGAAGAATGGAGCTCAAATCATGGTTCAGCATTCTTGAGTTATGTCCTCCATCATATTGATGAATCAACTTAGCCGAAAGCAGGGACTGTTCAAAATGTCATAGCCAATTGGCTGTTCAGGTAGAGCTTCTGTTTCGTCTCTAACTACACAGTCGTCGACGAAACGTTAAACTCTGAACATTCTGCCTTCATGTGGAGCGTTTTATGGATGCTCATGGTTTGCATATCTGACAAACATTAAAAACTGAAACACAGTACTAATGTTCCATACGGTTGTGTGAGGTTGGAAGTAACTAACAATGCTTGTGGGACTAGTAAAACAGTAGTAACTCACTTGACAGACCTTTAGAAGCCTCCTCGGTCTCTGAAGATTCTGTACAATTTGCGTCTTGAAACGGGCGGCAAAGCTAAATCAGTGTAGCGGAACCGAGAAACAAATCATAGAGTGCGTTTTGCGTACTTGGAAGTTTCTCTGGTATGGGTATAGTTGGCACACATGAATCATCCGTGTTAAAATGAATGTATTAAATGTTTTATGGGTCCAAAGCTTCACAGAATTACGATCACCTTCTACCAATCCTGATTTAATCTTTCAATGCTATGGAAAAATTGACGTCCGAGGGTTTGAGTACGGATTTCCCTTAAGAGCTTGAATGCGTCCTGTTCCAGTGACCAGCGACACAAACCTCAAGCCCGCAGATCACTAGTATTGAGCAACGGGGATACAGTCTATAAATAACTCTAGAACGATTTAAGTGGAAAGGCAGATAGAATACGTTAGTTCTTTCCAGTGATGAGTAACAATCGAGGAACTGTCTTGACACGAGTTCCGTCAACAGTTCTAGGGTGTCACCACAGAGCGACCCCAGAAGTCGCTATAAACGAGAGCGTTCCGCGAAAAAATTTCCCAGCAGCGCTCGTGATCGTAATTATGTGCCGATCAGGTGGAAAATACGTCCGGCGCGTGCCAGGAAGTGTTGTCTGGCGATGACATAATGCGATTTCCATAGCCGAGAAAGAATAGAAGTCGCCGAGGCGACAGGGCGAGGTTTTCCCGCGCTGGTGACAGGCGAGCACCGCGGCTGCCGCGTGCGGAGGTCTCGGCTACGTCACGGTCGCCCATTGACTGGCGGTTGTAGTACGGCGCGCTAGCTTCATTCAGTTTGCTCGCGGCGCCTCTGCAGCTACAGGTGAGTGCGAGCGTCGCATCGACCTATCGCTACACGCGATTAATCGACACCGCCCGCGTCGTTGCGACGAGCGACGGCTGAATTTCCGGTGCGACCGGTTATCAGTGGGAGATGCAGTGCTGTGATACTGTTATCAGTGCATCACTAGCAAAGTCGTCTATCGACGAGGTTTCGAAGTTGCCGTAGGTTGTGGATTTTACAAATTTGCTGTGCTAATGGTGATGAGAAGTGAATTTGACATCAAATTTAAGGTGTTATTTTGCCTTAAGCTACGGGCAAAAAGACTTACTACTGTGACACGGCTGTAGGGCCAAAGTGTGGATTGTAACACACGAAATGCTACCAGCTTTTTAAAACCGCCATAACTCGTTTCGCGTTCGAGAACTTAGCGTTCAGGTGATTGCTATTAAGGTTTTTATTGTTGACGCCACAACTTGTGATCTCACCGATTATCTTTGAAAGTTTCGATTGTGTAATGTCTTTGGAACATCAGCCTCTTTGAGTTCTTTGTTATAGTTTATCGTTGGGAGCTGGAGCACATGCTTTCAGTTTCCCTGCTGCCACATAGCGCCCAATAAAAGAGAATATTGCAGTTAATTGCTCAGCTGCACACGACAACATTCTAAAACTCTGCATCCCTAACATGCGATTGCTTCGTTCAGGGACATAAATTGGCAAGTTATCAAGTGCAGGGCGCTATCTAAAAGGAAAGCGTCCATTACAGTGTATTTTCAGTTAGTACTTAAATTTGAAATATTAATCTCAGGGAATCGCACGACTGAAAGACTCTAAGAAGAATCCCCAGCAGAAATTTCTGTTTCATTCTGAGTGTGGATTTTTCAAGTCTGAAACCGGTTACTGTGACTTTCATTGACAAGATTCGAAACTTACTTGTGCTTGGTTGCTGTTGCTAAGTTATAATTCTTATATAGTTATGTTTTGGAGTGAAACATTCCTTCTTAATTGTGAATAGGTTGCTCAAGATACGCTACCACCTATGTTCTGTCCCAGTCCAATTTTTTTTTTAAGTTATTCACCTTTCACAGCAGTAATGGACAACTCACAAGTCTTGTGTTTGTACTGGGCTTGTTGACACGCCGATTAGGACTCGTTTGCGTAGGCTGTGCGTGTCGAATCGTCTGACTTAGAGCCTTCGCTGTTTACTTCTTATAGTTTACATATGGTATAACGTATTGCGTGGTATGGCCACTTCATTTTAAAAAAAATTCCCGCGTCTCATAACCTGTTTCCTTGCTGCTGTGCCATCGTCAGTGTTATCACTGCTCTTCCAGTCAGGAAATGATTAAAAACTATGAATACTATTGCAGTATCAGTTGCGACATTAGCATTTTATAACTATAGCTGCAGGGCAGAATTCTCACAGAAATATGTATTAAACACCGTAAAACGTTAATAAAAATTCATGTCCGTTCCCTCAACAGCTTAATGCTATGTGACTGAATATTTTCCCTTCACTTCTGCGTTCCTTTTGGCTGCTGATGAAATATCACACGTTCCTATAAATTTAAAATACAAGAGCGCACATTAAATTATGTCGTCTTAAACTGTAGCAATAATGTGAGAATAGCGATTGCAGGACATGGTGTCAAAACTTTCTATGCAACTTTTAAAAACTCTGGAGCTTATACATAAAATGATAAAATTGTAGTTTCCAATGTTCGTATATATATGATAACTGATAAATGATCAAAGGTTGGAAATGTTGTTTTCTGTAGGCGACATCCCAGTTGTTTTTCTTTTCTTTCTGGCCCTAATGCAGAGCGGGGGAGAGGGGGGGGGGGCTGTTAGTCATTAGTTTTAAGATTCTTAAATAGAGGAGGCGCAAGTTTGCAACTCTTATCTCATCGAATAGATGTGTAACACGGAGTTCCTACGTGTTTAATTTCGATCTTAATTAGCTCCAGTAGATCGGGCTGATATAATTTTCCATTGCCATTAGTGGCTAGTCGGGCGCGCCGGAGTATTTTTCTACCGAACAGGTGTAAATCACTCGCATATTTCTGTGAACTGAATATTATTAACAGAGATGCGTGCCCGTTTTCTATTATGGCTGTTACGTTCTCCTGAGGAAGTGCTAGGAAGAATGAGCTAGCTTAAATGTTGGCATCATTGTTGTGTATACAAATAAAAACTGCACGTCGTCGACGCTAAGGGGCGTAAAAACCCACAATTACTCGTACATTAGCTGTTTAGAAATACAATGAAGTGTACATGCCTATGTGTAGATCATTTGAGGCAAATGGGAGAAGCGTAAATGAAGTGCGCGTTCTTGATCGGTACAAAAGAAAAGTCCAGATGTCCTATGCTGAATTCCAACGGCAACAGCCTGTAAGGCACTTGCTGCATTATCTGTGTATATTTGTGCAAGGAATGTCTTGAGCATTCAAACGATACATCTGGTGTGTTTGCAGATTGTAGCGCTGGATCCATTTCCTGTCAAATTTTTTGAATTATTTTGCAGCAGACAGTGATTGTATTGCATTGTATTGAACTGGTGACCTAGAAACGACAGAGAGACTTCGTCCCCGCCGTAACCCTCAGTGGTTCACAACCCCGCAACAGGCTACAGCAGTCCACTCACCCCACCGCCGCCACACACCGAATCCAGGGTTATAGTGCAGTTCGGCCCCCAGTGGAACCCCCAGGGAACGTCTCACACCAGACGAGTGTAACCCCAAATGCTTGTGTGGTAGAGTAATGATGGTGTACGCGTACGTGGAGACTGTTTGCGCAGCAATCGCCGACATAGTGGAACTGAGGCGGAATAAGGGGCACCAGCCCGCATTCGCTGTGGCAGGTGGAAAACCGCCTAAAAACCATCCACAGACTGGTCGGCACACCGGACCTCTACACTAATCCGCCGGGCGGATTCGTGCCAGGGACCGGCAGCGATTGCTTCATAATATATTATATTCGCAGTAGCTGTACCCGAGCATAGGTGTCTATGTGATTTATTAGTTTGTCTCGTGAAATAGGTACTCCCTCCCATAACATGCAAGATAAAATACACCATTGCTCTTATCATTACAGGCATTCTTCCGTGATTGATAAAATTCTCAGGAGCCGCTTCTCTGACGAGTTTGCGAAACAGAACTGACACAACAAAGATGTATGGAAAGAGAACAGAACAATCGGGAGTACTACAAATGTGGGTTAAATCTTTAACCAATGGTTTTAGAATGGGGCAAATATACAGGGAACTGAAAATATGATCAGAAAGAACCATTCGGGACTGTCGGCGAAATTCATCTATTTTTGATTTCTGCGGCGAAGCCAAGGAACGCAGATTTACTCGTGTAGAAATGACTCAGGGGAGAAGCTGCAATGCAATCGAAAGTGGATTGGGTTCTCACGGGACTTGCGTGCGTCATGGTGATAGGGAGGTATGTACATTAGCGTGACATCACGCGTCGAATGCCGTCAGCTGGCGAGTAAACCCATCATAGTGCCTTGTGGCTGCGCAGTCTGCTGCCTTGAGATTCAGTCATCGTGTCGTCACCAGGTGGGTTCACTCGACGGCCCCGCCTCGTCTTGTTCGGTTCCCCATTGTCTTATTGTGCTCATTGTCCCCTTCCGCATGGCGTCTCTAGAGCGAGATGAGGATCGAGAACGTAATGGAGTGCGCCCTTTGAGTAAGGCAGCCAGGCAGACTGGGTTCACTGAATTGGCGGCGCCGCCTGTGGTCTTTCGGAGCGGAGCCGGAATTGGTTTCGGGGGCCGTCGTCCTTGCGTTTCTCTCGCCGCGCGTCTTACGTCACCCTGCCGCCTGACCCAGTCAGCACTGCCGAATTTTCGAACCGCTGTTGCAGCCGCGGCTGCTGTTAACAGCTTGTTCAGCTTCCGTCTCGTTGACTCAGCCTGTAACTTTTCGTCAGTTTATAAAAAAATCCTATCTTGAAATTATTATAATGTTCTGTGTGACTGCTTCTAGAATTTGTTTGGTCATATCATGTTAAGGGAAAGTCGTCGCTCTGATAACAGATTCGTTTTCAAAACGAACAGTTACGAATCCTTTTCTGACTACCGTGGATCAAATAATCCTAGTTCATTATTATTATTATCTAATAGTTCCTTGAACGAAAGGACGACTCATTATCAATGAAGCCACGATTCACTAACTCGACAATTCTTTTCCAATCGTAATATCGTTATCTATAGTGGATTTATGTACACAACTGGCCATTAAAATTGCTACGCCAAGAAGAAATGCAGATGATAAACGGGTATTCATTGGACAAATATATTATACTAGAACTGACATGTGATTACATTTTCACGCAATTTGGGTGCATAGATCCTGAGAAATCAGTACCCAGAACAATCACCTCTGGCCATAATAACGACCTTGGTACGCCTGGACATTCAGTCAGAGCTTGGATGGCGTGTACAGGTACAGCTGCCCAGCTTCAACACGATACCACAGTTCATCAAGAGTAGTGACTGGCGTATTCTGACGAGCCAGTTGCTCGGCCACCATTGACCAGACGTTTTCAATTGGTGAGAGATCTGGAGAATGTGCTGGCCAGGGCAGCAGTCGAACATTTTCTGTATCCAGAAACGCCCGTACAGGGCCTGCAACATGCGGTCGTGCATTATCTTGCTTAAATGTAGGGTTTCGCAGGGATCGAATGAAGTGTAGAGCCACGGGTCGTAACTCATCTGAAATGTAACGTCCAGGATTCAAAGTGCCGTCAATGCGAACAAGAGGTGACCGAGACGTGTAACCAATGGCACCCCATCCCATCACGCCGGTTGATACGCCAGTATGGCGATGACGAATACACGCTTCCAATGTGCGTTCACCGCAATGTCGCCAAACACGGATGCGACCATCATGATGCTGTAAACAGAACCTGAATTCATTCGAAAAAATGACGTTTTGCCATTCGTGCACCCAGGTTCGTCGTTGCGTACGCCATCGCAGGCGCTCCTGTCTGTGATGGAGCGTCAAGGGTAACCGCAGCCACGGTCTCCGAGCTGATAGTCCATGCTGCTGCAAACGTCGTCCAACTGTTCGTGCAGATGGTTGTTGTCTTGCAAACGTCCCCATCTGTTGACTCAGGGATCGAGACGTGGCTGCACGCTCAGTTACAAGCATGCGGATAAGATGCCTGTCATCTCGACTGCTAGTGATACGAGGCCGCTGGGATCCAGCATGGCGTTCCGTACTACCCTCCTTAACCCACCAGTTACGTATTCTGTTAACAGTCATTGGATCTCGACCAAAACGTGCGGTAGAGTTCTCGCTTCCCACGCCCGGGTTCCCGGGTTCGATTCCCGGCGGGGTGAGGGATTTTCTCTGCCTCGTGATGTCATGGCTGGGTGTTGTGTGATGTCCTTAGGTTAGTTAGGTTTCAGTAGTTCTAAGTTCTAGGGTACCGATGACCATAGATGTTAAGTCCCATAGTGCTCAGAGCCATTTGAACCATTTCGACCAACACGAGCACCAATGTCGCGATGCGATAGACCACAATCGCGATAGGCTACAATCCGACTTTTATCAAAGTCGGAAACGTGACGGTACGCATTTCTCCTCCTTACACGAGGCATTACAACAACGTTTCAAAAGGCAACGGCGGTCAACTGCTGTTTGTGTATGAGAAATCGGTTGGAAACTTCCCTCATGTCAGCACGTTGTTGGTGTCGCCACCGGTGCCAACGTTGTGTGAATGCTCTGAAAAGCTAATCTTTTGCATATCACTGGATCTTCTTCCTGTCGGTTAAATTTCGCATCTGTAGCACGTCATCTTCGTGGTGTAGCAATTTTAATGGCCAGTAGTGTATTTTGTGTATGGCTGTATCACTAAATTATTGTTTACAATTATCTCAAACTAAAAACTAATACGCAGGCCACGAATGTAGACTACTGTGACCCCCTCTGCAATCTCCGGGAACTCTGTTGGATCGCAAGGGGAAGTTCGGAGGACATACCTGAACTACATGGTGAGGAATCTGCATTTCAGCGCCACACTCACAAATGGTATAAGTTATTTTCTTCTGTAGATGAGTCTATGTCGATGAGACCTTGTTCATTGAGTCCGTAGCGTTCCAGTATCTATAATGTGTTTCAGATGAAATGTGAATATTGAACATAGGGTTGCTTTCAGTACGTGGCGTTTGTCTGCCATGTTGTGACTGAGTAGAGAGACGTGGAGAATGAGTGTGTTCACGATTTGCAACTTCCTGTATCCTGAGGGTGAAGGGGTCGGTCTTCCAGTAGGTCCAGCTACAAAATACATGACAAAAACAGTACTACAAATACAGTACGTAATAGCGTGGTGCTGTCCAAACCAAGAGTAGCCAGTTTTAATCTAGGTGCTGAATGAAAGTTTCATCGTCAGTATTTGTCAGTGAAGGGGATGAGGTGTTTACCTAATGCCTGATGACGAGACCTTGTGCTATTGCCCCAAGTTAAGTCACATACTTTTCCATGGCATTTGGCACCGTAGACGGTGATCGCTTCAGTCTCGGTGTTACCCGAGAGTCGTAGTCCAAGTTCTGGCCATTCTATACCAACCTGCTCCTTCCAACTTAGAAGAAAGCTGGAGAACTAATTGGGCACTACCTGATGAACACTCAGCATCATGACTAGACATGCAAGATGCTAAGCATTCCATTATAAATGGAATCGTAACCCTATTGCGTTGTTAAGTTCCACTGACGTAGTGTTATGATGAGACTCTGAAATTAATAGTGGCTCTTGATAGACAGGTACTTCATTAATATTTTCGTAGGTATGTTTTATTTATCATTCTTCTGTTCTACGTATGTCAAATTTTTACGTAGTTTTTCTGTACACTAAAGAAAATGAAATAAATAATCTGTCTTATCGTCATCAATCACACAAACACGCCGCTATAGCCGGCGTGTATTCGTCAGTCAGAGGCATCCAAACTCGCTCTTCCGACACAAAGTGAAAGAAAGCGTGTGAAGAAGGCAAACCTTTCTTGTTAGGCAGCTTAACTCAAGTCAATAGAGTCCCACAATCCATAAGACCAACGACTTTAATTTTACTAAAATAACATTGCTCAAACACAGAAGCTGTCGCTTGCTGAGTGAAACATCAAAACTGTTTCTGCTGCAAAAATTTATGGCAATTGTTCACAGACTTTACAAAACAAACGCAACAGTCACTTTGCGTTCAAAATTTTTCACTTTGCAATAGGCTACATCAATCTCAAACGATACAGCATCGTATCAATCTAAGCAGAACATTTTTAAGAAACATCCGTAAGAAAACTCCAAAGAGAAGAGGTGTGAGTGAAAAGTGGAGTTCAGTGAGAATCCATGGCACGAAATGAAGATTATGAGAAGTCAGAATGAATAGAGCTGGTCAAGCGATCGACATAGACATGGATGGAATGTCCAGAAGTGTACCGTAGGCAACTGAACGGGAGACAGGAACCCAATTTGTTAATTAACTGAGGAAAAACTGGACAGAGATGAGAATGATGGTAAAATAGAAAGACAAATTTTGTACTGGGATATGTTTCCGTTCAAATGGCTTTGAGCACTATGGGACTTAACTTGTGAGGTCATCAGTCCACTAGAACTTAGAACTACTTAAACCTAACTAACCTAAAGACATCATACACATCCATGCCCGAGGCAGGATTCGAACCTGCGACCATAGCGGTCGCGCGGTTCCAGACTGTAGCTCCTAGAACCGCTCGGCCACCTCGGCCTGCGTTTCCGCTGGTGGCCACAGTTTTCGAGTCATTCAAGAACGACGGGTCTGAAGATCACTTTTGTGCGTTTTCCTTGAATAAATCGAAAATTACAGCCTCTAACCAAAATGTATCCCAGTACAAAATATTACTACATTAAATGCCCTACAAAAAATGTCATGTGCATATTTTCTTTAGGACTAACAGTTTGCATTTAGCGAGTGAGAGAATATGAAAATCTTGTGAGTGGTATTTGCGGGCTGCATAAAACTCAGCAATAGTGGCAGCTTTATCACCGTGTGGTTCGGTGGCTCACTGTCGGCCTATGAATCCTAAGTCAGTGGTTCTAAGACCATGTTGAATTACAGGTCCTCCAGTAATTGGGTAAGTCAGTCAGAAGGGCAGAACAAGATCACATCTAGTATTTACTGAGCGAGGTGATACAGTGGTTAGCGCACTCGATTTGCATTCTGCAGGACGAAAGGTCAAGTCCTCCTCCAGCTGGTGAAATCTTCCTCCAGCCATCCAGATTTAGATTTCCCGTGATTTTCCTACGCCGCTCCCGGCAAATGCCGGGTGGTTCACTTGATAAATGCACGATCGATTTCCATCCCCGTCTTTTCTTAAACCGAGCTTATGCTTCGTCTCTAATGACCTCGTTGTCAACGGGACATTAAATTCTAATCTCCCTTCCTCCTTCCACTCTAGAAGAGAACTTTTGTTTTCAGGTTGATGATAGCTGTAACTTACACCTCGCGTAATGACCGCGAAGATGAAAGAAGCGCCGGCCGGACTGGCCGAGCGGTTCTAGGCGCTACAGTATGGAACTGCGCGACCGCTACGGTCGCAGGTTCGAATCCTGCCTCGGGCATGGATGTGTGTGATGTCCTTAGGTTAGTTAGGTTTAAGTAGTTCTAAGTTCTAGGGGACTGATGACCTCAGAAGTTAAGTCCCATAGTGCTCAGAGCCATTTGAACCATTTGATAAAAGAAGCGAAATGTGGGCTTATCTAGTAGGGTGCTTAACATGAGCCAATTCAAGGAGACTTGGTAACTCTCATCACTAGAGCCACTCGACTCAATGTGGCATGCGGAGTGCAGATATAAATTTTCTAGAGGTGAGAGCGAAGCTGTTATCCAGTGCGGCAGCACCTGCTCATTTGCAGTGCGCGCTGCATGAGCGCAGGAGGTCATATATGAGCTGCACCGGCTCGCAGACTGTCCGTGGGAAAAACCCGGTGGATCAGGTTGGCGGACACCTGCGGACATACCGCGGGTGAGCAAATAGCTGGCAACGCCGCCCACTCCTCACGGCCATAAATATGCATGCTCGTCCTCCCACTCGACGATGACGTCACAGCGGTGACGAGCAGCCGTAAACAAGACCCGCAGTCGCGGGTCGCGAGGCGCCACCCACCGACGCCTGTCTTCAGGATCGGTACACCGCCCACTTGCTTCTGTGGTTCGTCTGCTTTTGCTCTGTTGCTTCCCTTAACGCGATTCTGCGAAGTGGCTAGCTCGGTTAACCCTTTCGCGAGCCGTGGCAAACATGCTTCCCACTACAATGAATTCGCTCTTAGTCCTGCGGGATTCACAGTTCCCACCTCTGTACGGTGCTACCACCTAGTGAACAGTATAGGGTATTACTTCCAATCGGAAGTTCCCGTTGTTTTTGCTGTACCTTCGCGCAGAGGCATTGTATAGTTGAGTGTTGCTCTGTAGAGGAGCTTTTCAGTGCTGTTTGCATGACATATTGTGCCGGCCGCGGTGGTCTCGCGGTTAGGGCGCTCAGTCCGGAACCGCGTGACTGCTACGGTCGCAGGTTCGAATCCTGCCTCGGGCATGGATGTGTGTGATGTCCTTAGGTTAGTTAGGTTTAAGTAGTTGTAAGTTCTAGGGGACTGATGACCACAGATGTTAAGTCCCACAGTGCTCAGAGCCATTTGAATTGTGACATATTGTGATTTTTTCCTCAAAGCTATAGTATAAAGTAAATACTTTTGATTTACCCAAATTTATGAAAGAAAACGTAAAATTGGAGAGAATTCCAGTTTGAAACAAAAGAAGCCATTTCTGCAGTAAAATGGATGGATAACCGTCCAGTCTTCAATTCATGATCCATGAGAAACAGCCACAGTGAAAAGGAAAAACAAGGATAATACTAGTACAGAGATTTCTTCTCCTGAAGTTGTGGCAGAATACAACAAAATAATCCGTGATCTCGATAAGTTTGATCAATTACGAGAAAAGTGTGCTATTGGCAGACGTTCTGTAAAATGGTGGCACAGAATATCTTATTTCCTGGTGGACGTTGCTGCAGTGAACAATTTTATCCTGTGGAAAATAAGTAAAAGAGGAAGTGGACAGCATGATCAGCTTACATACAGGATCAATCTAGACAATTGATCGCTGACTTCATATCCCACAAAAAGGCGTGGACAAAAGCCTGTCTTTCTGGCAAAAAAGGGGTAAAGTATCTGAAGATTTCTGTCATGTGACTGTAGGGGAGCATCAACCCATTTTAGGAGAAACCTATTGGACGTGCCGTCATTGTAGTACCAAAACTGCGGAAAAGAGCACTCGCTGTGTTGGTACATATTGTCAAATACCACTTTTCATAGACCCATGTTTCAGAAAATTTCATGGCAAGTAATTGTGAACAATCATTATGACAAGAGAAGGAAACTTATCAAATAAATGTGACATATATTGAAAAAGTTGTTTTTGTCATTTAACTCCAAAGAAGGGCAGTGGGAAGAATCCTATCTGTTAACTACTATCTGCTCTCCAAACATTAAAAAAACTGCTCAATAATTTTGCCCAAAAAAGGGTTAAGCAACTGCAGTAAGCAGCCCATCGTCCCAGTTACACACCTTTGTCTCTGTTTGAAACTCTCGCTCAGCGTGACAGCCACTTCTATCAAAGCTGTATTTCAGGGGAAGACACCACCTTGGAACAGGTTAAAACTATAGATAGCGTCTTAATGGTTTGCTGAGGTGCTTCACAAATATAAGACGAGGGCATGCCACGTGTGCAAGTACTATGTTAAATGAAGCAAGATAAATCCTGTGCCACCGAACTTGCTATGTGTGCGACGACTATGTCAAATGAACCAAGATTCTGTGCCACTGAATATACTTTCCTTATGTTTTATGGTTCAAATTGCTCTGAGGACTATGGGACTTAACTGCTGAGGTCATCAGTCCCCTATAACTTGGAACTACTTAACCCCAACTAACCTAAGGACATCACACACATTCATGCCCGAGGCAGGATTCGAACCTGTGACCGTAAGCGGTCGCGCGGTTCCAGACTGTAGCGCCTACAACCGCTCGGGCACACCGGCCGGCTATGTTTTATGGCTTCATATAGCGCAACACTCACTCAGCAAATAAAACGTGGGCTAAAGCAGGACCAAAACTGTTAGTAGTTGGCAAGACTAGTCAAGACAACTCACCGCAAATGTGATATTTGAAAGCTCACAAAGCGAAGGGAGAAAGCTGCTTTAAGTATTTATATGAACATGATGCAGGGGCAGCTGGCTGTAGTAGCTATACGTGGAGAGGAAAAGATTAGCACAAGGCAGTAAAAGGTGATGGACAACATATGATGCCTCTGCAGAGAGTGGTGACATTTAAAAAAAGGAAAAAAAAAACATGCGCTCCGGAAATTGGAAATCGGGAACTCTTGTTAAAAGCGTGTTCCAGGAAAAAAGAAGCCTCGTAACGAAGAATTTCATGTACATCACGATGGGGCAGGTTTTTGCCATATCATTAGTTGAGAGTGTACTGCTAAGTAGCAGCGACAGCAGAAAAACGAAAACAAAAACGGAAATTTGTGTATGGAAAAGATTAGCAGGAACTGCTCTAGTTGGATCCAGAAGAAAAGAGCTTAAAATCAGTAGTGATCCTCTTCAAGGAAACAGAAAATTGAAAGATGAACCCCTGGGATACAACGAGGCGTAACGGATGGATGAAAAACGAGGAATAACAGGTGGATGAAAAGAATGCTGAAGGCAAATCACTAGATAAAAGGGGCACGCGAGACCAAGAAACAATTTTGCAAAGGCCTGAAGACAGAGGGTACTGGAACACTAAAACTATACTGGAATACTAAAGCTATCAAGAATTGGACGGTGAAGTAGGAGACTGAACACAGTAGTCTAACTACAAGGCTTTTATAATGTAGTGATTATGATGTAAGGACCTAATTCAGATACTCTGACCAGAGATCTACAGCTAACAAGTGCTGGAAGTTGAATACCAAAGGCTAGGCATATATAAAGTATCAAGGCATTCTAGGTTATTTCTCCTGAGACCAGAGGTTCCTTCGTATGTAACGAGCTCCACCGATGGAACAGTTGCATATTTAAACTTTTATTTAAGATAAACTGAGGTAATTTTCCATCCATTAAATTATACGACCACAGCTATTTCAAGTACAATCTAAAACTGTACCCGCCTCCTGCATTAATGGGAAAATTAATTCTCACGTCGGAGGATGACTTCGTACACTCCTACGGTATTCCACATAATTCTAAAAGGCCGTCGCACTGACATGAGATCACTGGTTTGGCGTGAAGGCCTCAGGTTTTAGAGGACGGGGTTCTGCCTTCGTCCAGATGGCTGCCATCAAGCATATTCTGTCTGAAGACTGAAACTGAGTATACTCACGAGAAATGTGGTACATTTTACTTTGAGCTTGATGTGTACAAAGTGGAGATTATCATAATGAAAAATTGAGTACCGCATTCAACCAATTAACAAAAGACGAGGAAAATAGTGGGAAAGTATACGGCAGAAATGTTTATTAACACAACTCTCATCATTTATGTGCAGTATTCTTAATGAGGAGATATGAAACAGATCCGTAAACGGAAATATTCTTCCCTTCGTGATTAGTGGCTTCATTTTGCTGAAAGTCAATGGCCTTGTTTCAGCCAGTAAGTAAAATTGTTGCTCGTTGTAGATCAGGCTTTCGTGCAATAGCTGCATGCCCGTGACGGCGGAAGTAAACGTTCGTGCATGCTACGTCACGAATGCGGACGTTGAAACAAACGAGGTGCTAGGTGGGAATCCTCGCTGGCGCGTCATCTCATGACGTCATAACCCTTGCGCCATCGGCACTGGCTGTGCTGTTAGGAGAAACCGAAGTTGAACACTGAGGTGCTAAATTCCGGAGCGTTTCCGCAGTGTCATTTGCAGATGACTTGCTGAGCCACTGGCAACTCAGCAAGCAGTGAAAGGAAAGCGAATGTTAGTAATTTGCAAAGGAAGCTGACGCCTCAGTGTGGATATTAAACTTATCTAAGAATGCTTATCGAATAGAAACCAGTTCTCAAAATTCGAATATACTGCTTTAGGATCTTTTAATAACCAGTCGTTTATGTTGCATGGATATCGTGATTTTTTAATTTTTTAAGTAAGTTTTAAATGAGCGCTTAACTTCAGAGAACGTTGCTGACCAACCATTCAACGTTGCGCTTCATATAATTTAATTACCGTTCTTAGTTCGTTCTTTGTGGTGGATTTCCCGGATCTTGGAGAAGAATGGCTTCTCCGAAAAGACCTTGCTTGCCCTGTCTATTAATTCGGTAGGAGCTGACCACAATCGTTCTCATCGCCTCAGACACACAATGGAACGGCAACTATCGCATTCTGCTGTCAAATGCCATTGTGTCATAACGATTATTGTCAAAGAAAACTTCTGTCGCCGAGATTGATTGAGAGAACAAGTTTTTTTTCCAGTTTCGATCTGATCCACCATTTCAAAGATGAGAACACCGGTTAATACTGAAAAGGGATTCACAAGCTCCTATTTTTTTTTTTTTTTTTTTTTTTTTTTTAAAGTAAAGTTCTACAGCCTTTGATGGTCACAAATACTGTTGTTCCATAGGCCTTGGGCAAGTTTTATGCAGTGTGCCTCAAAATTTCACTTCTTCTTTCGGAATGATTGTGTAATCTGCAGGCGCTCCTTAATCCGCATTATATAGGAACTAAGCTCAAAACTTATCGTATCTATTAACAAGCTCAGCAGTAAATTTCTCCAGCCATCGTTTAAATATCTCGTGTTAAAAAAGAACTATAAAAAAAGCACTCCGTCTTCAGGCCACGAGTGGCCTACCGGGACCATCCGACTGCCGTGTCATTCTCAATGGAGGATGCGGGTAGGAGGGGCGTGGGGTCAGCACACCGCTCTCCCGGTCGTAAGATGGTATTCTTGACCGAAGCCGCTACTATTCGGTCGAGTAGCTCCTCAATTGGCATCACGAGGCTGAGTGCACCCCGAAAAATGGCAACAGCGCATGGCGGCCTGGATGGTCACCCATCCAAGTGCCCACCACGCCCGACAGCGCTTAACTAAAAAAGAAAAGCCTATAGGGCGGCCAAAATAAAAATGTCCCGAAAAGCGTTGCGTTTGTAAATTCTCCAAGTTCACTTGTATGCAACATGCTCTCATGCTGTCCGGATTTCTAACGATTCTTGATTCTTCTGCTGTTATGCGTTTATGTCTACATACGTACTCCGCAAGCTGCCGTTCCGTCCGTGGCGGAGCGTATCCTATCCCACTCGCAAATAAAGCGAGAGAAAACGACGGTCTATATGCCTTCGTATGAGCCGTAATTTCTCGTATCTTATCTTCGTCGTTCTTTCGCGAAATGTATGTTGGCGGCAGCAGAACCATTCTGGAGTCATCTTCAAACACCGGTTGTTGATAGTGTTCCTGGAAAAGAACGTCGTCTTCCCTCCAGGAATTCCCATTTGGGTTCCCGAAGCATCTCCGCAACACTTGCGTGTTGTTCGAACCTACCAGTAACAAATCTAGCAGCCGGCCCTGAATTGCATCGATGTCTTCCTTTAATCCGACTTGGTACGGATCCCAAACAGTCGAGCAGTACTCGAGAATAGGTCGCACCAGCGTCCTACATGCGGTCTCTTTATAGATGAATGACGCTTTCCCGAAATTTTCCCAATAAACCGAAGTCCATCATTCGCCTTCCCTACCACAATTCTCACATGATCGTACCAATTTATATCGCTTAGCAACGGTACGCCCAGTCATAAAAATTACAACTTCCGATTCTCTCCCCCACCCCCCCTCCTCCAGTCATAAAAATTCCAAGTTCCGATTTTTGAAAACTTGTGAGAAAACCTACAATGAGCAATCTTTTTTATAAAACACTGTTCTGAAATTCAGGTTCTTAAAATATAATTTCTTAATCAAAACAATAAAACCACAATATTTAATAAAACAACAGATGTCACCGGCTGTCCCCGTAGCAATATATATAAATGACCTTGTGGATGACATCGGAAGTTCACTGAGGCTTTTTGCGGATGATGCTGTGGTATATCGAGAGGTTGTAACAATGGAAAATTGTACTGAAATGCAGGAAGATCTGCAGCGAATTGACGCATGGTGCAGGGAATGCAAATTGAATCTCAATGTAGACAAGTGTAATGTGCTGCGAATACATATAAATAAAGATCTCTTATCATCTAGCTACAACGTAGGAGGTCGGCAGCTGGAAGCAGTTAATTCCATAAATTATCTGGTAGTACGCATTAGGAGTGATTTAAAATGGAATGATCTTATGAAGTTGATCGTCGGTAAAGCAGATGCCAGACTGAGATTCATTGGAAGAATCCTCAGGAAATGCAGTCCCAAAACAAAGGAAGTAGGTTACAGTACGCTTGTTTGCCCACTGCTTGAATACTGCTCACCTGTGTGGGATCCGTACCAGATAGGGTTGATAGAAGAGATAGAGAGGATCCAACGGAGAGCAGCGCGCTTCATTACAGGATCATTTAGTAATCGCGAAATAGTTACGGAGATGATAGATAAACTCCAGTGGAAGACTCTGCAGGAGAGACGCTCAGTAGCTCGGTACAGGCTTTTGTTGAAGTTTCGAGAACATACCTTCACCGAAGAGTCAAGCAGTATATTGCTCCCTCCTACGTATATCTCGTGAAGAGACCATGAGGATAAAATCAGAGAGATTAGAGCCCACACAGAGACATACCGACAATCCTTCTTTCCACGAACAATACGAGACTGGAATAGAAGGGAAAACCGATAGAGGTACTCAAGCTATCCACCGCCATACATCGTCAGGTGGCTTGCGGAGATGTAGATAGATGTAGCAGTGGCAATTTGCTTCCTAGTTCTACTCGACATATCGAGTCTAAGCAGTTAGTCTCCGCGACAATGGCGTCATGTTTTCAACTGATCGAAAGCGCAAACGTTCCAACAGTTGCATTGTTGATGCTCCGCGGAGCGAAGTTTTGGGTGTACGCATGTATTCCTAGGCTCCAGAAAAGCTCACTATGAATTTTCTCGACACTTAAAAATCTTTTGTTTGGAATTAACTAATGAGTTATTTTAGTTGCACAGCACTTTGCCCCATAGAGCTGCCCATTGCTTCATGCTAGTCACCTATTGCCACGTTCACTATTGCCGGCGCTGCGACAATTATAGTTACGTTGCGATTTAATATACGTGTGCTATTTTAAAAATCGGTGCCGACTTGTTCTAGCGAGATTTAAAAAAAAAAAAACTTGGGAGGTGCCAAAATGCCGTTCCGGCCTTGCTTTATTGCTATTATGTCTGCAATCCAGGGCTGCTCCCAGCGAATGACCCTTTGCAGCATGTGCCTGGCCCTCTTCAAACGCGCACTGCTTCCGCCAGTCACAATACACGTAGCAGTTCGCTTCAAAATAACACGTTCTGGCATTTAAAAATATCTTCAGTGCTAAATGTTGTTTTTATTATTTAAATACGATTATTCTATTGTAATCTTAGTGGAAAATTGTCCACAATGTGAGGCGCTGGATTCAGTCATGCGCTGACAATGCCTAAGAGCTCGGAACTTCCTATGGATACATCCAACATGTGCAGGGATTATGTTGAGCTACCTCACAGTCTAGGAGTGCCGTTTACTAGTAGTAATATCTCACATTGTAATAACCCACGTATTAAATGTCAGAGTATACTCAACAATATTTATGTACGCATGTCGGACAGAACGTGCACATTAGGCGTAAATCAATTCTAGATTATAAAATTTCATTTGTCTTGATTGCAAATTTATACAAGGATGACGGGATTCGATTGGTCCGGCAGTCATCTTCATACCATCAAAACCTTATTAGAGAACTCGTCAAACATGTCCTCTGTCATTAATGTTTTGGCCGGCCGCAGTGGCCGAGCGGTTCTAGGCGCTTCAGACCGGAACCACGCGACTGCTACGGTCACAGGTTCGAATCCTGCCTCGGGCATGGATGCGTATGATGTCCTTAGGTTAGTTAGGTTTAAGTAGTTCTAAGTTCTAGGGGACTGATGACCTCAGTGTTAACCCCGTAGTACTCAAAGCCATTTGAACCATTAATGTTTTGTAATAAGGTTTTTTCGATATGAAGATGACTGCCCGATCAATCGAAACCGGTCATCCTTTATAAATGTCCGCCCCTGGTAGCTGAGTGATCAGCGCGACGACGGAATGTCATACCTTACGGCCCGGGTTCGATTCCTGGCTGGATCGGAGATTTTCTCCGATCAGGGACTAGGTGTTGTGTTGTCCTTATCATTTCATTCCCATCGACACGCAAGTCGCCGATGTGGCGTCAATTCGAAAGACTTGCACCAGGCGAACGGTCTACCCGACGGGAGGCCCTAGCCACACGGCATTTCCATTTATCCTTTATAAATTTGCGATCACGACAAATAAAATTTTATATTAAAAATTAATATCCCGTATTCCAAAAGCTTGACAATGTTAAGTATTATACAGTTTTAGATCGCTGTGAACGTCTGAAGGCCTTTCTATAATTCGTAATCGGTTTTAATGACTCTTCATTCGTGGGGCAGCGTTGGTAAATACCATTCGAAGCTTCCTTCGTTGTATTTTATTTTTAAAAAAGGAACAGTGTGTATGCCGGTGTTACTCGCAGGCAAGGAGGGAAGTACCAAGTTCGTTCGCGCGAGTGTTATGACGCGAGACTCTCGGATACTGCGTTGTTGCGCGTGGCGTTGCGGTCGGAGATTCGAAGAACCCGGCGGGCGACTTACCCTAGCGTCAGTGGACAAAGGAAAGATGGAAAATCAGCGTTTTATCGTCGGCGACACGGGCCTTGCAGACGTACATAAGCCTGGATTGGGGAAGGGAGGGGAAAGGAGTCGATCATGTGCTACACACAGACATTTTCCCGAGGCCATTTAGGTAAAACACGGAAAATCTAGGTCTGAATGGCCGAATGGGGATTTGAACTGGTACCCTCCAGAATGCGAATCCAACCCGTGTCATCTTGTGCATGAGGCTGCAACAATATGTAATCATTGACAGCTTGTTTCGGTGAATCTCGCCGAGGAAGGGGGCACAGACGATAACACACTATACTTTTGTTCGAGAAGAGCGGGATTCAGTCCTCGTTCTCAGTCGGATCCTCGAAATTTTGCTGATTGGTGGTTTGGCGTTTTCAAGAAGCTAGTTGTGTGCACCACCACTATCAAGCCGATACAGTGCTCAATCTCTAGAGATCGACAGCGGAATTCTAACATTTGTTCCTTCCTTCTTTCACACATTTTCATTCGTGCATCGGCTGATGACACTCATTACGTACAAACTTCATATCCAATCACCTATAGCAATGGAGCCTATTGTCAAATTAAAATTGTGTGTTGCTCTGGGGTCGAAAAAGGGTCATTGCCATTCGCAGGCATTGTCGTTACCAGTTGAACAATCTACACGTTTAACACGCCAATTCAAAGCTCCAGCACGTCCTGCTGTGCTTCGTAGTTCATTCAATTTGTCTTCTGTCGCAAAACGTACTTACTCCTCGATTTTTGTGGGAGCTTTTAAATTGGACAAAAATTCCTAAAGAAACGACATTTGTTCCGAAACTCAACTTTCGCAGCGGGGTACACAGAAACTGGAACTATGCTCCTGTATAGCTCTTGCCATTCGGAAAGCATAAATGTTGTCGCTTTACTACATGACCCTATCTAAAGACGAACCATCATCAACAGTGAGTTATAAACACGTTCCATCCGCAGAGCTTAACTCAGAACTTTGTACATTCGAGTGATCACAATACAGCCTACCACCGGAAATGGTTTACTTCCACGTCAAATAGTAACGCATCCTCCTATTTCACTGTCCTTGACGAGACTGGTGATACTGCAGCTGCGGTTTACAAATTGAGTTCTTAGTAACTTCACAGTCGAATCTTGTAATAAAAAAGTTAGAAAACTATTTCGTTAATATAACTAGAACGGCGAAACTGTATGTGCTCCGACTGGAGGAACCAGTACTTAGGCGTCACCTTCTGAGTCCAGACTTTCGTTTGGGTGGTAGGAAGCTGAGTAGCAGCATGCTGTAAACGAAGATAAAGCTGCTATCATCCGGAAAGCTGGTTTGAGTATAGTGCTGTGCTAGGGGCGGTCATGTCATAGATGGCATGCCTTTGCATTCATTCGCCTTTTTGAACTTCTTACCCAGAAAGTTATTCAGGTACCGACAGTAAATCGAGGACTCTGAACCACGGTGTAATATGGAATTTTGCAGATATACCAGTCCTTGAAATAGGTGATAAAAACTGATAAAAAGCGGAAAAAATTCTACGCGCGAATAGGTACCAAAATATGTAGGGAATCTATCCACCGAGCCGCGCAATAAACACATCTACCCAGATAATGCATATTATGAAGGGGACTATCGATTAGTAGTCATCACTTAGAAGCAGCTACCAAAAACCTTTAATTAGTTAACATTCATAGTTTACGAAACATCATTGTAGTCATCTAGTAACAGAAAGATACGGGCCCGCTACGATCGCACTAGTCACCGCTGTGTACCGTATCTCACGATTTTACCGCTGTACCTGTTCGTAGTGCAAAAACACTTGCGAGAAAAGAAACGATAAATTTGCCGCTGCAGTTTCCTCCGCCTTCTTGTTCGCATTCTCTTACTTCATCTTGCGAAGCGCTTTAAACAATTAGCAGATAAACCTCTGCAATTAAGTCAGTTTCTCAGCCGCCAACAGGTTGCTAACCGGATACGCAGCGAGCGTGCATCTGTAATAGCGCGCGTCCACACACACACACACACACACACACACACACACACACACACACACACACACACACACGTGTGTGTGTGTGTGTGTGTGTGTGTGTGTGTGTGTGTGTGTGTGTGTGTGTGTGTGTGTGTGTGTGTGTGTGCACGTCTATGCGTGAGAGAGAGAGAGAGAGAGAGAGAGAGAGATGGGGATGGGAGGACGAAGACACGAGAATGAAAAGAAACTTGCTTAGCAAATGCGAGCAGATACATAGTTGAGAGGGAGAATTCAGTAAGGATACAAGACAAGGAACGCAAGTACAAAAACAAAAAGCTATAAAGTTGAGGCGTGGAACAGCATATCGCGTAAAATGTGCATCTAACTAGTCTGCAGAATAGTGGGCGTGGTGTCAGAAATTAGTTAAATATAGCTGGAGCTTGTTTGGGGCAAACGAGATGCACGTGTGTGTGTGGGTAGTGACCGGTTAGCCGAAGGGCAGCTACTATGACAGGCCCGTGAAAAAGCGCGTGTGTTTGCGCGTGGCTTTTCGCGGTTGCGGCGGTGCGTGAGTTGCGTAATGTAGGCGGTCCGCGCCGGACACAAAGAAGCGTTATGTAAAGCGAGCAGGGCTGCCCTTGCTCCACCGGACCAGAGCAACTCGAGCCGTCTTGCGCTGTGCGTGTTCATCGCAGCTCACCATCTCGAGTTGACGACTGGGTCCGGGACATGGCGAGACGACCGGCCACTCACTGGCCACTACAGACGGCAGCTAAAATAATGCAAACACAAACGTGAGTCTTCCTGGCTGATAGTGATGGTCAGTGGGATTGATTAGATTACGTCGCAAGAAACTGCCCTGATTCGATGACAGACTGCATCGAGCAAGGCATTCTGACGCCCTCCACATTACAGATTTAAATTTTTCGTGGTTTCCTTTAAGGTGAATAGCGCAATGGGTTCTTTTGCAGAAGGCAACAATTGATACTCGCTCTTAGTCCGCTAAGAGCTTATGTACCGTCTCTAATGATCTCGTCGTACACGGAACGTAAAAGATCACTTTCAGAGATGCCAATGCAAATACAAACACTTCTAGATCATATTTTTTAAGCCCCAACTTTCGGAATAAAATTACATTCTATAACTCCTAACATCAGCTTCCCATACATAAAAAAGAGGCTCTGAGCACTATGGGACTTAACATCTATGGCCATCAGTCCCCTAGAACTTAGAACTACTTAAACCTAACTAACCTAAGGACATCAAACAACACCCAACCATCACGATGCAGAGAATCCCCTACATCTTCCTTCGCACTTACCTCCTCATGATCTCATGACTTCGTTCCATCCAACTGTGTGAACAGAGCTGGTCACACAGTCTCTGAAATTATCGTCCAGCCAAAAGAGCTACCATCATCATTCAGCACAACAATCACAGTGCAAACCATTATCACTCGAAGATCACTTGCTTCTGTAATGCTATCTGTTTGTTACCTACTAAGATTTACTTCAAACTCTCTTCTTCCGAACATGCTTCGGGAGACCCAACGGATCAGACAGACCGCCATGACATCGTAGTCGACAGGCTTCATCGGATGCGGATATGGAAGGACATGTGGTTAGCACACAACTCTCCCAACCGTTGTCAGGTTTCGAGACCGGAGTCGTTACTTCTAAATCAAATAGCTCCTCAATTGGCCTCGCAAGGGCTGAGTGCACCCCATTGCCGGCCGGGGTGGCCGAGCGGTTCCATGCGCTACAGTCTGGAACCGCGCGACCGCTACGGTCGCAGGTTCGAACCATGCCTCGGGCATGGATGTGTGTGATGTCGTTGGGTTGGTTATGTTTAAGTAGTTCTAAGTTATAGGTGACTGATGACCTCAGAAGTTAAGTCCCATAGTCCTCAGAGTCATTTGAACCATTTTTTTGCATCCCATTTGTCAACAGCACTTGGTAGACCCGGATGATCATCCATCCAAGTGCTTGTCAAGCCCGATAGCGCTTAACTTCGGTGATCTGACGGAAACCGGCGTTACCACTGCATCAGGGCGACTGGCCCTATTTGAAACACGCCGACTATACGGCTGTGGAGTAATGAAATTCTGTGTTTCTTTGCGACCCGCTTTCTGCTCTTCACTCTTATCATACGGAACACGTCTGCTCGGAACTTTTCTCATCTTTGACTTTTCAGTTACGATTCTGTAAACTGATGTGAGAGACATTCTGGCCTCATATGCAATTTTCTCACATATTTTTAGTCGATCTACTTTCAAAAAGTCATTAAGAATAACCTAAGAGGTGTCGTCTGTTGCAATTGATGGCCATTCACTTTTTGGATTGTCCTCAGTACTTACCAGAATTTCATGGAAACGAGGAGACCACCGTGATACTGTGCTACCTACTACACTACACCGACATATCTCTTGCAAAGCTATGTTAACTTCCGCTGGTTTTTTCCACGTAGGGATTCGATTTTGATGTCACTGCGTGTAATCTGACCTGAATCTGTTTCAGTTTCCATTTTAAAACGGAATTACTCGCGACAAAGCCACGCGAACCAGCAAACAAATGTACGACCGTCACGTCTAAAGATTGTCTCACTACTGACGTGAATTTCAGCTCGATCACGCCACCGTATTGCGCAGACAAAGTGTACACATTTTAAATGACCCACATATTTTAACACCAGACTTATGAAACCGATCGTTCGTTAATCTGTGAGTCAGCAGCTGCCTTCTTAGCTATTAGGGCCAATAAGCACAAAATTCAATCTGAATACTGAGCAACCAGTAAAGAAAACAAAAGAAAAATTCGGAGTAGGAATTAAAATCCATGGAGAAGAAATAAAAAGTTTGAGGTTCGCCGATGACATTGTAATTCTGTCAGAGATAGCAAAGGACTTGGAAGAGCAGTTGAATGGAATGGACAGTGTCTTGAAAGGAGGATATAAGATGATCAACAAAAGCAAAACGAGTATAATGGAATGTAGTCAAATTAAATCGGGTGATGCTGCGGGTATTAGATTAGGAAATGAGACGCTTAAAGTAGTAAATGAGTTTTGCTATTTGGGGAGCAAAATAACTGATGATGGTCGAAGTAGAGAGGATATAAAATGTAGACTAGCAATAGCAATGAAAGCGTTTCTGGAGAAGAGAAATTTGTTAACATCGAGTACAGATTTGAGTGTCAGGAAGTCGTTTCTGAAAGTATTTGCATGGAGTGTAGCCATGTATGGAAGTGAAACATGGACAATAAATAGTTTGGACAAGAAGAGAATAGAAGTTTTTGAAATGTGGTGCTACAGAAGAATGCTGAAGATTAGATGGTTAGATCACATAACTAATGAGGAGGTATTGAACAGAACTGTGGAGAAGAGGAGTTTGTGGCAGAACTTGACTAGGAGAAGGGGTCGGTTGGTAGGACATGTTCTGAGACAACAAGGGATCACCAATTTAGTATTGGAGGGCAGCGTGGAGGGTAAAAATCGTAGAGGGAGTCCAAGAGATGAATACACTAAGCAGATTCAGAATGATGTAGGTTGCAGTAGGTACTGGGAGATGAAGAAGCTTGCACAGGATAGAGTAGCATGGAGAGCTGCATCAAACCAGTCTCAGGACTGAAGACCACACACACAAGGACAAAAATGTTCGAACTGTCGGTCCCGGCGCTCGCTCCGAAGATGTCTGGGGGTTTACGCAGTCGAAGTGGGGTATTGTTTACGGGCGCAACAGCCAAAATTGATCCACCAACAAGACTGAGTGCAGGGGACAAACGTAGCGATAGAAGAGGCGAGACGCGTGGTAGGGAAGTGTCGGCAGAGAGGGGCGGGCCGCGGCGAGCTAGAGCGGCGCGTAGGAACGGCGGCGGCGCTGGGGAATTCTCAAGGTGAGCGGGCGCGCCAGGTGAGGAGTCCTTGGAGCAGGCAGCGCGCCTTCCTGGTCGCTGTTACCACCGGCCCGGGCCCCCGGCCTCTCCACTCGTAAGCCAGCGCATTCCTCCCACGCGCCCGCTGCCTTCCCTTCTCTCCGTTCCCCATTTAACGACACCTCTACCGTGTTACGGCCAGTTCCCTGCCACACACCGAGACTGCACGAAAACACACACCCACATACATACAGGGTGTTACAAAAAGGTACGGCCAAACTTTCAGGAAACGTTCCTCACACACAAAGAAAGAAAATATGTTATGTGGACATGTGTCCGGAAACGCTTACTTTCCATGTTAGAGCTCATTTTATTACTTCTCTTCAAATCAAATTCATCACGGAATGGAAACACACAGCAACAGAACGTACCAGCGTGACTTCAAACACTTTGTTACAGGAAATGTTCAAAATGTCCTCCGTTAGCGAGGATACATGCATCCACCCTCCGTCGCATGGAATCCCTGATGCGCTGATGCAGCCCTAGAGAATGGCGTATTGTATCACAGCCGTCCACAATGCGAGCACGAAGAGTCTCTACACTTGGTACCGGGGTTGCGTAGACAAGAGCTTTCAAATGCCCCCATAAATTGAAGTCAAGAGGGTTGAGGTCAGGAGAGCGTGGAGGCCATGGAATTGGTCCGCCTCTACCAATCCATCGGTCACCGAATCTGTTGTTGAGAAGCGTACGAACACTTCGACTGAAATGTGCAGGAGCTCTATAGTGCATGAACCACATGTTGTGGTTGTAAAGGCACATGTTCTAGCAGCATAGGTAGAGTATCCCGAATGAAATCATGGCGGCGAATCGAGGAAGTACAGTACATACTGACAAAACTAAAATGAGCTCTAACATGGAAATTAAGCGTTACCGGACACATGTCCACATAACAACTTTTCTTTATTTGTGTGTGAGGAATGTTTCCTGAAGGTTCGGCCGTACCTTTTTGTAACACCCTGTGTAGGCACATACTTAATGCAAACGCTTAGGCCTGTTTATTTCTACAAATTAATCTTGGCTAGCGTGGGGCAGTGTACTTTTTATTCGGCTTGAAACAATCAGATATGGCCGGCAAGAACGTGCAATATGACTCAGTTTACTGACGATCAGCCTCGATATCACTATCATATTCTGGTCCTAGTCGTTCATAATCTTCACCTTTTAAAAATGGCTCTGAGCACTAAACTGCTCAGGTCATCACTCCCCTAGAACTTAGAAATAATTAAACCTAACTAACCTAAGGCAATCACACACATCCACGCCGGAGGCAGGATTCGAACTTGCGACCGTAGGGTCGCGCGGTTACAGACTGTAGCGCCTAGAACTGCTAGGCCAGCCCAGCCGGCTCTCCACTTTTTAGACGTGATACGACTCCCACACGTACATCCGCGAATATAAGTTCCGGTTGGTTATAATTAAAGTGCAGCTACTCATATTTTTCTGGTTAAGTAGCCATACGATAATTACAGCCCACACCGGTGCAATTACATATGGCTATTTAACCAGAGCCGCGCGGGATTAGCCGAGCGATCTGAGGCGCTGTAGTCATGGACTGTGCGGCTGGTCCCGGCGGAGGTTCGTGTCCTCCCTTGGGCATGGGTCTGTGTGTTTGTCCTTAGGATAATTTAGGTTAAGTAGTGTGTAAGCGTAGGGACTGATGACCTTAGCAGTTAAGTCCCATAAGATTTCACACACATTTGAACATTTTTTTGAACATTTAACCAGAAAAATATATGCTGTTGCCGACTTGAAAACCTAAGAAAATGATACTTAACGCCATAATAAAGGCTTAAGCAAACTGAAAACAACATTGAAATAAATGTAACAGCAGTAAGTGGATAGCACCTTTGCTCAGGCACTAGACCCAGTAGATTAACATACAAGTATTGATCAGGGAAGCTACAAGCCAAAGTCAAAGATCAAGGTCAGAAAAACAAGTTACAGAATATGTGTACGCTATAGAACATTCACAGATAGATGCGCGTGCACTCAAGCTACAATAAAAGAAGATACATTGCATAAGAAGTTCTTGGCTCAAATGGCTCTAAGCACTATGGGACTTAACATCTGAGGTCATCAGTCCCCAAGACGAAGAACTACTTAAACCTAATTAACCTAAGGTCATCACACACATCCATGCCCGAGGCAGCATTCGAACCTGCGACAGTAGCAGCAGCGCGGCTCCGGACAGAAGCGCCTAGAACCGCTCGGTCACAGAGGCCGAGAAGTTTTTTTTTCAGTATAATAATTTTCTTTACTTTTTATTATTTTTGTACTGATGGGAAAAATTCTTACACTATTTTATCTTCTTTTGTTTAAAAAAATAAATGTCGTGTGACTAGGGCCTCCCGTAGGGTAGCCCGTTGGCCGGGTGCAAGTCTTTCGCTTTGACGACACTTCGGCGACTTGCGCGTCGATGGGGTTGAAGTGATCATGATTAGGACAACACAACAGCCAGTGTCTGAGCAAAGAAAATCTCTGACCCAGCCGGGAATCGAACCCGGGCCCTTAGGATTGAAATTCTGTCTCGCTGACCACTTTCCCCCCCCCCCCCCCCCCCTTAATCTCATGTAGTTCGTTGCATCTGCTCGTGGCGGTCGTCTCAAGACACCCATTTTATTTCGTCGTTGATCCATTAACCTCTGCCCGAGTTCGAGTCTCGGTCCGGCACACAGTTTTAATCTGCCAGGAAGTTACATATCAGCGCACACTCCGCTGCAGAGTGAAAATCTCGTTCTGGTATCTGTACATGTCGGAGAAAAACATATTGGTAGAAAAGTTAGAGGCAGGTACTGGACGTCCAATAGAGCAAAATTCTCCGTGTAAACATACGTCGAAAATACACCGATGTGGTATTACGGCCATAAATGGCAGCCAGTCAGAGTACTCGCGGGAATGTATGCATTCGAACCAGCTTGCCCCAGCTAATACATGTTACGCCGAAGAATGCAGTTGCTAAGGGATCAGCTGAACACTCAAGGCTAATCAAACTTTAAATTTATATGCATGGCTAGTTACGTTAGACACGTTCCCCACGAAATATAATTGTTTTTAACGGCGTTTGACAGCTTTTGGGATTACTCGATAACGTTCATAGTTGGACTTTTCTTAGAAAGACGCCAGGACTTTCTTTGTAAATATACCTAACAGAACACAAACTGGCAGATTAAGACATTCGCATAGGCACATATTCCAGTTTCTTCCCAAAGCGCTTGAGTGCCATGTCAATCACTTCTCGAGCGCCGTATCATTGTCTTACTGAGTGCCAAATCATTCACTTCCTTTTATAAGTTATGGAAAACAGGATAATGTTTAAAATGTGATTCTGTATATGGTTGATGCTACATTTCCATAAATAAAAACGTCGGGAGTTCTATATAAATAGATGTAAGGCACGTTGTGCAATCATGATAGTATCTACATCTGCAATTCACAACAAAGAGCATGGTAGACGCTCTGTTCTATTGGCTACTGAGCAAATTACGATATTAAGGAATATCTGAAAAGATTTCTTGTTATTCTGAGGACATTCTAATAACTATTTATGGTAAATGATCTTATGGGTTACGCTGGAAGCTCTGTGGGCAATTTGTAGATGACACTAATTATGTACGGAAGCCTCAATGCCAGTAAATTGGACGAAGTGCAGGGATACATACAAGAGAAGAGTCTCAACATACGTAAATGAAACGTAAGTGCGCATAAATAAGCACAAATGCTCATTATTAATCGATTATTGGCCGTCAATCGCCGCAAGACAGCTACAACAGTAAAATATCTAGAAGTACACGTCTTGAGCGACCTGAAATGGAGAACCTACATGCAACCAGTTGTTAGAAAACAGATGCTACGCAAATTCATTGGATGCTACGAAGGGATAGCTTACAAAACGCATATTCTAGCGATTTTTAAATACTACTCGGCAGTCGGGGACATTATCAAATAAGACTCAGACAGAGAGATAGATAGATAGATAGATAGATAGATAGATAGATAGATAGAGAGAGAGAGAGAGAGAGAGAGAGAGAGAAAGAGAGAAGATCCAAAGCAAAGCAGCGCATTTCGGCAGGAAGATGCTAGTTCAACTATAGTGACAGTCGCTACAAGAGGAGCTTTATGTGTCACAGAGAGGTTTACCGATTAAAATTCCAAGAGTTCACATACCACGATTAGGCAAACAACATTTTACTTGCTCCCAGATACATCTGGGGAAGTGACCGAAACGGTAAGAGCTCGCCTGAAGACCAAATGGTGGTGCTTGCGGATGGCAGATTAAGCAGCGCAGAATAATACACTGAAGAATTCTTGTCAGTTAACTGCACGACGTCGCAGGAGGTTCCTACTTCGACTACTTACTCGTCTATCTCCGTCTGCAGCTCGCTCATGTACATGGACGTCCCATATCCTTCGTTGTGTTTTCTACTTCTCATATCATTCGAGACAGACGCGAAAAATTTGTAACGCCTACCTAAGATACATACTTAGAACGGGTAAACACGGTTGAGGATAATTTTATTCGCTAAGGTATTTTCATGAAGGAACTGCCGTCAGTGTGTAGAATATGGCGCAGATAATACAGTAGCTGACTTGACGCTTCCTGGAGATGAGGACGCTGTCGGAACGGTTTTCCAGCAAAAATCGTCAAGAAGAAACAAAAGTACGCGGTATTGATGACGCTTGAGCAGGGAATCGCGCACCGGCTAGACTCCCGTGCCGGAAGACACGAGGAAAGAAGGCGTCCAGAGCGACCGCCGGTACGTCACTGGAGCTTCCGGTCAGCGGAGGGAAGCCCGGAAAAAATGCCGATCTCGCGAGACAATCGGCCAGTCATCTGCAGAGGTTTAGCATGCGCGGCTCGCAAGCTCACTTCTCGCTGCGGTACCCCAAGAGCTCTGATGGCGGCAAAATCTGCGACCTGGCTAAGCTACTGGTACGTACGTCTTACTAAGCTCGGTAATCATTGGCATTCTATGTGGAGAAGCATCTCTAGAATAGGCACTACACTGAATGCGCAAGACATCGAGAATTCTGATTGCATTAGAGAGGTGTTTTCCCAATCTCATTTTGGCAAACACTGTTGCTTCGAAGATCAGTGTTTCTCAAACAGATTGTCTCCACAGGAAAATTGCTTTTTTATAGAGAGAAAAACGATTTAAATGTAGCCTTTTGCATCAGCACTTAATCTGTGATTCGATGCTTCGTTGGCCTTTTTGTGTCAGTTTTTAGTTCTAGCAACACACTATTATAGGGTTAGCCTCGAACAGCTGGGAAACGATCTGAATGTAGAAGCAGAGAATCGTTGCAACAATTATTAAATTGGTGGCAATGGAATGAGAAATAATAAGAACTGGAATTACTTAACGGCATATCATCCTTACGCTGACTGGGGCTTAGATTGAATTAATTCTATAGTAAGTTAGAAGACTGTTGAACAGCGTAAATAAGCTTATTGTCGAGTAAAAACTATCTCTAGCAACGCCAAGGCGAGGGGAGGTACTTCATGCCCAACTTCTAAAAATTTTGTAATATACTCAATTAATTTAAATTTTAAGATTTTGAAAAATATATATTTTAGTGTATTCTTCAACATATTCCATATACGTTTTAAATTTTTCAGTTACACTTAACCCAAAAATTTTAGGTAGTGGAAGTCACTTTCCCCAATGAATGTCATATTCAATATTTTTAGGTTCACGGTCTTACTTATACATCAGTATCTCCTTAAAAAGCAACAGCAATGAATCAAATCTGCTTTCTTAAATTTTTTGTGGTTGTCATAAAAGTTGATAAAACACATTATTGAAAGTGCGTTGATATTGCTAATAGTGAGCTAAAAGATATTTTCAGATTCTGGACTCTACTTACCTCTTTAAAAGTATGTTGTTAGCATACTCCAACAACATTAACGACGTTTGTCATTTTTTAAATTGTTTTTAGGGTAGGCGTAAAGTACCTCCCCCCCACCCCACCCCGGTAACTGGCGTTATGGAAAGTGCCTTTGTATTGCTGCGGTTAAAGCAGCAATCTCGATATTTTCACGCTACATCATAGTCCAGTTTTGCACTGTCATTAGCATAAGAAACGGCGATTTTTTGCTTATCGGCCCATAGGGGCACCTGTAGAACTCTTGTACTTCATTACTTGGCATGCAGCTAACGAGAAAAACAGCTGAATGGTTAAGCCAACCATGTAACGCCATCTCTTGACATATGCGACAACTACACTGCAGCGCGTCGTTTGCGTCCACAACTGCAATTCGAGTACGCAGCTAGCTACACGTCTCATCGATTTTGTTATTATGTTCAATGTACAGTACTGTGCCAATCTGCGGAATGATTTTCTGTGTACGATGTTTTACTTTAAATGTAAGATACGCGTTCACAATATACTGTAATACCAACAGCAAAAAATCCTGTTTTTTACTATTTATATAATACTCACATGTGGGCAATTTGTTGATACGAACTGGATCTCAAACAGCCCGCTTTACTCCTCAGCTTAAAGAACGAGAAAAATACTGAACATTTATTTAAAAGTTCACAAAATAGGTAAGGCCACAGGAATATTAGAAGAGAGTCCAGTACATAAAAATGAAGAAGCATCTACCAAATAGCTTCGAGCAGGATTATAGACAAATTTGCTGCATGCTGTCTAAAGGCAAACGCGAAAATGAATGATTGACGCATTTTAAAATGATTGCAACTGATTTTGAGCGACAGTTTGTTATTAAGAGATTTGGGCCCATCGATTACAAGAAACCAAACAACAACCACCGCAGCGAGCCGAAGTCTGTGGCCATGCACTAAAAAAGGCAAGGACGATTGCATCTGCCAGATAGTTTACGGTTAGCGATTTTTACGATTTCTTTTAATTGGTTACCTTGCAAAGGATGAAACAGGAACAGATGGGAGTGTTACGCGTGTCTTCTGGACAAAGAGAATAAAAAAAATTACCATCAGAAGAGGCTTGGATAAGAGGAAACCTATTGTTACAAGCAAATAAATTTGTGGCAGTATATGTTTTTGTGTAGTGAACTTATGGCAATCACTGATGGGTATTTTACAGAACTCACAGAGCCGCGCTTCTGAAGAAGTACACTTTGTGTGCTGACCCAAATATATTAATTCGGACATTTTCGTCTGGATTGAGGTATTTATATAGAGAGAAATAATTTCGTAACAACATTAGACTCAAGCTGCAGTGTTGAATTCAATATTGATTTTCGTATGTTTGTGTGAAAACTACATTGCTAAGGGATTAAATTACCTAGGAACAGTATGAAGAGCCACAAAAAAGGAACAAAGTAGAGCTTCTTGTCACGTGCAATACGCCACACTCAGAATGCTCTGCATCATGGTAATGTGAACCTTGCATCCATGCAATAAGATTCCATACAGTTGTGAAGATGTTACGCGGCCTTGTTCGTGTCACGGCGGAAGGTTGGCAAGCGTGCGACAAGTAGGACGCGAGGCGCAGTGGGTCGTCGGCCCACCTGCTAAGGCAGACAGCGCATTGCCAGACGCCCAAATAACCAGTTGACTTGACTCCTCCCACTCCCCCTCCCGAAGAGCGTTGCGCAACACTAATAATCGGGTAGTCATAGGCAGTGTTGCGTGCAAAGTTTAAATCTCCTTTGTTTAATCAACTACTGACTACTTACAAATATTTTGTACAGCTTTAAGACGAGTTATTCAGCCTGCAGATCACACGATCCACCCTTTTTCTGAATACAGGGTCTCAACAGATCCTTTGTATTTGCCCATTTCTTTCATTTTCGGTGCCATTCGCGGACTACCTTGGCCTAATGTAAGCATATCCTTTGAGGTAAAGACTGTTAGCATTTCAAAAGGTCTGAGAAACGCTACATTATAAGACTGACTTAATTCATTACAAATTATACAATTATTGCTGAGGATCTAGTGCAACATTAGCCTACTGATATGGAAGATAGGAAGGAGGCCATTGATAATGGATCTTGAAAAATATTTTGGGAAGAATACCAATGGATTTGAAAGCCATGTAACAGGCATAGTAAAAGTTTTGGAATCCGTCATTGCAATTAAATTACGTCCATATTGAACAGGTATTCTGCCTAGTGGCAGGTCCATGTCTTCGTACGGAGAATCTCATTCCACTGTTCCCTGTCTTCTTCAGCTTCTTCCTTTAGTCTGTTGTATCTCCTTCCATCTTTCATGTCGTCCAGTTGTTGAATTCTTCTCCTTCCTCGTCCTGCGTTTCCTCTGAGTTTCCCTTCGATGACATCATGTATGTGTCCCTCCTGTCTAAGTAAATGTCCAATCCAGTTGTCCTTTCTCTGAAGAATTGTACGCAGAATACGTCTCTTCTCTCCTACTCTTCGCAGCACATCGTCATTTTTTGTCCATTTGTTCTTTTCCATTCTCCTCCAGCACCACGTTTCAAAGCTCTCTTAAGTATTTTTTCTCCTTCTTTCTCATGTTCCATGTCTCTGCTCCATGCAGTGCAATGCTCCAAATGTAGCACTCTATCAGTTTTTTCCTCAATGCCAAACTCAACTTGCTGGTCAGCAGAGTCCTCATATTGTTGAAAGCAGCTTTGGCCATGGCTGCTAGGATTTCGTTGGTGCAGTGGGCATCCTTTGTGATAAAACTTCGCAGGTACCTGAACTGATTCACATTTTCCAGTTCCCGATTGTCAACAGTTATCCTCAAGTGTTTCTCACGTTTTGATATGCACATCACTTTCGATTTTTCGATGTCGATTTCCATGCCGTATTTTTTCCCGTTTCCACCAAATTGTTCATCATGTGTTGCAGCTGTCTCTAATTTTTGGCGAGCACTACCAGGTCTACTTGATGGTGTTGATGAGACGTCCTCCTACTTTGAAGTTTCCGCATCCTTTCCGCGCTTCTCTCGCCAGCATCTCCCCATACAGGTTGAAGAGACTTGGCGACAGACAACATTCTTGTCTCACTTCCCTTACTATTTCCACATTGTTCATCTAACGTAAAAAAAATAATGCACATTCGTAAACTGCCCGTAAAATAATTTATTGCCGCATATAAAAGTAATGTCGAAACATAGTGTAAGTCTTCCTGAACACACTGGTGCCAGTTCCATATTTGTACACTGAATTGTTCGCCTGTTTGAACGAGTTGAATGAAATGTAACACTATGCGTGCGGTCTGAGCCAGACACGGCAGACGTGACACACCGAGGACCTTCTCAATGAAGGGAGGTAGTGCGAAGAGAGTCGCTCATCAGAGAATATGCTTCGAATTTTTTATTCACCTGGAATTGAGAAGTTTCTTAGAGAATGTTCTTTTGCTCTGAGATTTTTTTTCTTTTCTTCTCCTCTCCATACGACCGAATATGTGAGCTGTCCGTACTGCTGCCACCACAAACAACAGTGCTACTCGGATAAAGAGAAAGGAATTCTTCGCGTTATACTGCGAGCAGTGGTGTGTTTGTGTGTTGCGCCACCTCTCTCGGGAAGGCCAGACGGCGAGTAGCGAACAAAGGAAAAGATATGGGCGTGGTCAGAAACACGGCATACCGCATCTTCTGGTACAGAAAGAGACGCGCGGCGAAGGGGCAGTAGCGGCCCAGAGACGAGTGCCATTGGTGGAGCAGGGGCGAGAGGGGAGTGGAGGGTGAGGGCGTGGGCGCGCCGCGGCGCAGCAGAGCAGGTGCGTGCCGTGAGTCAGGGGCGAACCGTTAGCTAGGATAGAGCTAGCACGCCGCGCGGCGCAGCGCCGACCGAGCCGCCTAGCCAGTCAGGCAGCAGTCGCCATCGTGGGCACCCACAGCGCGGACCAGCGTCGCCATGCTGCCCTACTGTCAGTCCGCAGAGGTGAGCCCCGCACCACCCCTCTACTACTTCTACGCAGCGCGCAGATGACACTCCAAATGCTTTGTTCTCCGATGAAAGCGCTGCAGTGCCGTTAGGTGTTGCTCTCAACAGCACTACTTGTGCATCGCACCTGTGCCTCGGGCTGCGTTATTACGCTTCTACCAGTTCGGTGGTGCCCGGAACACAGAAGTTCGCGTCTTCCGTCTTTCCGCATCTACACCCTGCAAAGTAGTGAAGTGCAAGGCAGAGCGTACTTTCTAAAGTAGCACGTATTAGGTTTTCTTCCCGTTTCATTCGCGTTGGAGCGCGTGAAGCGACGCCGCTTAAATGGCTCTATGCTGCCTGTAATTAGCCTAACCTTCGCGGTCCCTAAGGCAGCGATATGCATGTGTAAGGGTTGCAGTATACTCCTAGATTTCTCCCGTAATATTTCTCAAATATTCAAATGTGTATGAAATCTTATAGGACTTAACTGCTAAGGTCATCAGTCCCTAAGCTTACACACTACTTAACCTAAATTATCCTTAGGACAAACACACACACCCATGCCCGAGAAAGTACTCGAACCTCCGCCGGGACCAGTAATATTTCTCCTCGAAGCATTGCAAATAGGCTTTTGCAGATAGTAGGCACCTATCTTCAACCGTCTGCCAGTTAACGTTTTCAAGCCTTTCTGTGACGCTCTTCCATGGATCAAACAAACATTAGACCATTTGTGCTGCCCTTCTTTGCACTTCCTTATTTGTTATTGGTCCCACACAGTCAAGCAGTATTCCAGAATGGCTCACACCAGTGTTTCGCAAGCAATCACCTGTGTAGCTCTACTGCATTTTTGAAGTCAGCCACTTGCTTTAGCTAAGACTGAGCTTATGTGATCATTCCATTTCAAATCTCCAGAAATTGTTTCCTCTTGTTATTTGTATGATCTGATTAATTCCAATTGTCTCACAGATATTGTAATCACACAATACTTCATTCCTGGGCTTTGTAAAATGGACGGTTTTGCGTTAATGAACATCCAGAGCATACAGCCAATTTGAAGGGTTATCAAAATCTGACTGAATATCTGCGCAGTTTTTATCAAACAAATTAAAGGTAACTACGTCATCAGCAAAAGCCTGACATTACGTTTAAAAGTTTTGTTATTGCTCTGTTTTTTTATTTATTCGATCCACCCCTTAGTTCCTTCTCGGTGCCGTGAGGCACGGCCGCCTATATTAATACAGGCGGCCGTGCGTGAGGCCTCCAGAAAATAGTAAAGTGAATGTATGTTTGCGATGTCATTGCTGCTGGCCTTACGCTGCCGAAACGACCGTGTGAGTTCCACGCTTCACAGCCACTGAAAAATTTAGTTACTGTGGGAAATCCAAATCTTGACTTTTGCAGTTGTGGTAAGTTACTGTCCCCGTGGTACTTTGATGAATAGTGAAAATTAGTCATCATCAAAATAGTTAAGTTCGGTGACGCTATTAATTCGATGTGTACCTGTTAAACATTCTCTGATGCTGAAGGAAATCCATTATAGTAAATAAACAAAAGTTGTGTATTGCTCCCAGCCTCTTGCAAGCGTTTCAATTTGACGCCTTCCGCGCCAACTTCATTGCTTGTTGATTCAAACAGCCTCTACTTTGGCCCCACTGCGTTGGTTTGTGAGATGATCACTTGTAATCGAATCCACGACCTCTGCGCCAGCAACTACTGATGCCAACCACTAACCACTTGGACTCCCATCAGGTTTTCGTTTTACCAGTGCGTGTCGATCAATCACGGATAAAATAAAATAAATAAATGCAATTTATTTTCAACCAAGAACCACAGCATGTGGCAGTATGAAATTGCAGTTTGAATACTGAGAGATCACCATTGTGTCTCGATCGACACAACCTCTGTGAGGCGCCACAACCCTCGATTAAGCATCTCTGTGCTCAAAAACTGAGTTTTACGGTTGCTTGGTTTTGAGCGCGTGTTGAAGAGGGGTCTACAGAGGTTGTGGAACCGAACATTCTGTCGGAGGACGTATTCTAAAAAAAAAAAGCAAAGTAGTGTCCTGAATTTTACCGTCGCGTGTCGGAAAAATTATGAAGTGTCTTTCTTCAGTAGGGAATGTCGTCCACGATTTGTGCATTTTTGAAAATTGAAGTTTTATTCGAATCTCATGACATGATTTTGTTACTCCTTTCGACAAAGGAAACAGTAAGCTAACTGTGCCATCTCAACGATTCCGCTTAATGAACTCTGCCCATCCGACTTGAAACAATGCTAATGTTGAAACAATCCGTCATCAACAAGGAGAGATTTTCAGCGAAGTGAGTAAGGAATAGGAATCTCATAAAAGGTATGATGAAATTCCAAAAGCGTAACGTTTTCAATATTAATTCAATTCTGGTGACTAATTAAATTATTGTCCGGATTGTAATGTGAACAACGTAACAATTTTTATAGTTCTGAGCGCTGTTGTAAAAAATCTATCAGCCTTGTTGGGTGCTGAACAACATTCCTTGCTATATGATTTGCTTTCACGCCCTCAAGGTCAAAGGATCGGATCGCACCTACGCCGCCATGCTGCTGTGTACCGCATTTTCAACAAATGCTTTCATCAGTTCTTCCTGCTGCTTGGCGCTTGGAAATTGCTAAGTTATTGTAAATGCTATTTCAGTCCCATACTCGTTTTTTCTGCGTTTTAGTAATGGAAGTATGACGTTAGAAAATAGAGTTATTGCAGTACGATGTTCATGAATTATACAACATTCCAAGCCCTGTTGTGTTTCTTGTTCATCGATATGGCTTCATTTGCCTCATACTTAAGACTGTTGAAAACATTTCTGACTGCAGTTTGGAGGAAAAGCATTCTGCCTGATCGAACTGCCATCGAAATTTGTGAAGATTGCGACCCCCCATTAGCCTCTTGTTTTCCGACGCCCTAATTTTTGTTGGTGCAATGACTCCTGACTGATACAGCTGTGTCTTCAGACCAGAGCATTAACCCCTAGCTGTTGCCGGCCACTTTCTCTCGATCGTAGAAAGCTGGGGAGTGGACGGACGGAGGCTGTAGTGAAAGTGCGACAAGACCACCGACCCTCACGAAAAACGCGAGGTTCACCACACTGTGGTCAGCTACCCCATTCGCGGTAGGTTCAGACAACACAGAGCTTACCCGTGACTTTGCAGTTGCGCTTTATTCCCCAACAAGCGAATTATTGTTGCGCGGGATATTGGTTGCTTGGAAAATCAATGGTGGTTTTGGAGTCGATATTTGTTACGGAGCACATTTTGGGTCGAAAATCCAAAGCTGCTAATTGCAGTATCGAGATGCCTCAGTTCCTTTCTGTACATTCTTCTCCGACTACCATCTTACATGCCTCCTTAGAGAGGGGCGGTTGTTGCTGTTGCGCAATGGCTAACCACACCCAACAGCAGTGGCCTCGATTACGGCTTACCGACTAGTCCACTTCATTATTTCCCGCGAAGGCTTTTATTATAGGCAGTGTTGCCAGCGACGGCGTCGAAGCGACTAGATTAAGGGGAGCACGGCGTAACTTGCTTTTGTTCACAGCTCTGCTTAAGTACTTCGATAGATGCAGCGGAATATATAACCACAATTCTGATTTTCAAATATTTGTATCTGCGAGTGCTCGTCCAAATACATATGTTCCTATCATTGCCCAACCATGGGCACAGCACTCGGGAGAGTAAACTTGTTCTTGGAAGTTTCAGTGACTCCAAACACTGAATGGCTGTGTTCGGAGGAAGGCAGTGGGCAGATCTATGAATGGATGCTCGATGGTCCAAGGAAGTACTCTTCCTGAATTTCAAGCAGATAAGAAAAAACCGAGATAAACTAATGGACGATGGATAGAATGATTAACAGATCGCTGGAGCAACATTGATTCCTTCAGTCGAAGATCTAAGTGCATGGTGGAGTTACAAGGAGGCTTTTATCAAGCAGTAAACGGCAAATGGCTGATACGAAATGAGTAGCTCCGTTCGCGGCCCTGTATGAACAAGATGAAAAGATGATATCGCCACCTTTTACACTGTTTTCGTGCATCGACTTACAAAATGAGAATTCTGCAAGACAAAATGATACAACTAGTTTCGATCAATATTTAGCCACATCCCATTATCTTTCACCGAACGAGGTAGCACAGTGGAGTACTGTGTGTCAATCCCTACCCGGTCATACTGATTTCGCTATCAGGCGAATGTCGGGAAGAGCAGTGGCAAACAGTCATGCCAATCTGCTGCTCCATCTGAGCTTGTGTTCCGTCCCTGATGACTTTGGCGTCGACAGGCCGTTGAACAGTAACCTCCTTTCCTACTTGGTTGCAGGCTGTAAGCAGTAGTAGCGGTTAACAACAGCACGAACGCAGGAAGCTGAACTGGTCAGGCATTAAATAGTACTTCAACGTATTGGGATTTCATTAACAGTTGGATAGAAAGGAAGGAACAAAAGAATTAATGTGTCGTTGACGTCTGTTCTTCGTTTTTTTTTTTTCTCTAGCTTAGGATGTGACAATCCTCTCTGACAATACTTTGTAAATGTGGATATGGTTAGATGCAACTTACGCCGGGTTTCACCTTGCAGTTTGAGTTCCCCTCGTAACTGGTGAGGTTAGTTAGTTATACAGTTGGAGAAAACTCCAATTGGGTAACGTTGGACAAAGCACTAAGATGTTCGATCCATCCACTGAGTTGATTGATTAACTTTATGGCGCTATGATTCATTTTAAGACACCAGCCATGTCTACTCTATACTGATTGCAAATAAACTATAATAATTTTTTTCTCCTATTGCTAGTATTGCTCGTAATGTGCACAGCCGATGGGGGAAAGAAACATGCAGGTTGTCTAGTTGTGATACTACCATTTGGGGAGCCGGTATCGTGACGAAAGCCCCCGTCCGAGCAGGTTTAATCCTGCGCCGACCGAATCGCGATCGATGAATCACTGTTTCATGTTTTACGTGGAGCGCTTTCGCAAGCGAAATGTCAGTTAACGGTATAGCAAACAGCCGCGCCCGCTAGCAGCGTTTTACTGAGAGGCAGTCCCGTTTCGTTCACATTGTCGTTGCCGTGCAATGTTCACTTCTCACGAAGAGGAGCAACACGGTATTTGACACTATCTTAACCAGAGGCGCAAAGTACTTCATAATGTGGTTCAATCCAGATCGTTTGAGAGATTTAACCGGTGGGGTGTTTTTTTTTTCCTTTTCTCTGGCCCTTAAACCTCTGTAATGCAAAAATAAACACAATCGCACCGTCCTCAGGATTCCACATCTGTCTATCGAGGATGACAGCGCTATACTTACTACATTAGAGTTGCGTTCCGGAGGAGCCCCGCTCAAAAATGCTTCAGGTAAACTTGATCTCGAATTTCCCACGTTTTCCTAAGTCTCAACAGCGCCCCTGGCAGTTTCTTTCCCATTATAGTCGTCAAAGGCCTGCGATCTGTCTGTTTAATTATCTCGATTACGACGAAACACATCAAACTCTTTACCTTTATTTCTTCTTTTCGCTTGAAACTGTGTGTTCACTCATAACCAGCTGAGTGTTCAGATTATATTGGATGGTGGCAAGAGCACCCCATAACAAATGGATTATTGTATTTACATGTTGCTATTTAACTGAACTTCGGATCAGTTCTTGCTTTATTTGATGAAGGGCGTTAAGCAAAATATGGCGACAGGGTCTTTCTAATCTGAGCGGGAAAAGAAGTATGGCATCGCAAGTGTTTTAATTATAAAATCGAGTTCGATTTAGCACGCAGGGAAAGAAAAAAAAATGCTTTCTTAACAACTTACAGGCCCTGTGCCCTTCCGTTTTGCGTGTCCCTTAGCAGTGAACGGAATCGTCATAATTGCCAAAGTGTTTTTTGTAACCCCGAAAATCTGTAGGAGAACGTGACTTGGTAAACTGCTTCGATTTTATGAACACGAAGTGTAACTTTACATGACAAAAAAAAGATGTCTCTATGTCGAAAAATATAAGTGGATCAAATAAATGTCATCATTTTTTCTTGTAAAGACTAATTATATAGTACATATTATTATTTCTGAATGAAATTTAAGCTCGAAAGATGTCTCAGCATTTCAGAAAAACCAAGAAAGGTACAGACAATAAAAAAATATACTACGGGAAACTCTTACCAGAAGAAACGACATGGAAATGGGAGTAGGTCTAAGGCATTCACATACAGTTCCTTTGGAATTGGAAACAGGAATTTGGCGGGGGGGGGGGGGGGGGGGGGGAAGTATTTAAGATGAGGGAAAAGATTGCATTGTTTAGAGGTGCTGCTGAATGCAGCAATGACAAATACGGGTGGAAGAGGTCGAGAACGACAAATGACTCGAAATATTGATTGGTTACTTTATGTTTACAAAAAAGTCTGAGGGATTATGTGCTCCGGCGCTCCCGTTCTCATTCGACAACAATTGGATTTGCTTGTGCCCTTTCATATCGATTCGAGGATTCGACAAAGATAGTGTAGCTCTGCCATGAAAATTCCAGGTCAGGTACAGATTTCCTGGCCAGTATCTGTGCTCATCCTTTCAGAATATATCTCGACCATTTTACTACAGCAAACGTGAGGAAAGGCGAAGGAAGAGAGTAAGCATGTTCCATTATTTGAGAATATATCCGAGAAATTGGCGCACGTTAGGAATAATTTATGACACTAGCACTCTGTCTCGCAGGTGAATGTGATAGTGGTCCGAAGGGCGACTCTGTATCACGTGTTCGCTGTTTAACGAGAAGAGAAGTGCGCGTGCTTTAGTGCGGCAGTAAATCGGGTTAGGCGGGGTGTGCGCCGTCGGAGCGCGTCGTGCTTGTCTGCGCGTTGTGTTGGCGACCCTGAGTGCGTGAAAGGCGGCGGCTAACGGTACCTTGTTGGCCGCAGCCGCACCTCGCTGGGCTCTGCTAGCCTCCTACGTGACTAGCCGCAGTCCTGGCTCTTACTGTAAGCAGATCGGTGCAAACGTTCTCGGGCACCATGTCCCTAGCGGAGCGGAACGGGAAATCGAGAAACTAACTCGCACACCAGTAGCAAACGACGTTCTTCCGCAATGACCTACATATTGTACTCTCAAATAGCCTTTTCCCGTTTTTGGGGGCCCCTTTCGGTTAGTACTTTCAGTAAGCACACCGTCGCAACAATATAATGTTCTTAGGACAGAAAACTGGGCTTCTGCTCGGTTTCAGGTCACAAACATGTATGGAAGTCGGAAAAAAATTGAACTGGAAGTTTTGATAAAACCAAGTGGCGTGTCATGGCACTGTGGTTACGCCCTGAGACTCAAGATCCCGAGGGTACGGTGTTCAAATTTCCCTTCGGTCATGCTGATTTATGCTGTTCTTCCATAACTCACTGGGTAATATATCTCTTTTCCCAACAAACAGCCCAGTTCATACATACAATACCAGGAACAAAAATGATCTGCACAAGGACTTAAAAGCACTTACTTTAGTTCAAAAAGGGGTCCACTACCCAGGAACACTCATCTTCAATAATTTGCCAGCAAACATAAAAAATTTAGCTACAAATAAAGATCAGTTTAAAAGAAGCTTGAAAGACTTACTAGTGGCCAACTCCGTCTACTCCATTGACGAATTTGTTAATAGAAACAAATCATGTATATACTCATACTATTAGTATTGTTATTTCAGGTTAAAAAATAATGTATACACTCATACTATTAGTACTGTTATTTCAGCTTAAAAAAAGTGACATGTTCCACATCCACGTGGATCTCCTCAGTATGGATCTATGGAAGGAAAAACTAATGTGATCTCTGATCAAGAATTTAATCGCTTTGAAATTGAGCAGTGATTAAATGCTACACACGCCGCGCGGTCTTAGACGCCTTGCCACGGTGTTCACCCGGCTCGGGCAGGGGTGTCTGTGTTGTCCTTAGCGTAAGCTAGTTTCAGTAGTGTGTAAGCCAAGGGACCGATGACCTCAGCAGTTTGATCCCATAGGAACTTACCACAAATTTCAAATAAATAAATAAAAACACAGGATCAATATTCTGGTTCCGTTCCCCCGTATTTAGTTTTCCTACATCACTGCTGGCATTTACTCGATGTGAATTCATAAACTACATTTTACAAAGCACAATAGTGAAGGATTGTTTTAAAAAATGGATGATACAGAAGCGCTTAGAATGGAACGTAATTCCTTTAGATGGCGTAAAACAGCCTACATCGTGTAGATATGAGAACAAAAGATCTTCCTTCTGCAGCAGATTTATCGTAGGCGCTGCTGCGCGGTTCTAACAGTGTCTCGAGGAACATTCGCAGTAAACTGAGGCAGTCGAGATGGCACTGCAATATTAATGGCCATCTTATTCACAGTTCTGAACCATCTTCATATCCGTTTTCCAAATTCATGAGTCACTCAATATTGTGGCCACCAAACCGCCTGATGCCTATCGGAACTCGTGAATAAAATGGGTGTTAGCCGCAGAAGTGAGAAAAATGCAAGTTACATACATAGGGCGATGAAGGATCTATTGCATTCGAAATGGATGTGATGGATGATTTATTGAACGACAACATTCACAGTTGTGAAAGTACGGATATGGCTGACGTACTGAAGTACCATTGTTTCTTTTACATACATAGACCATAACTGAGGCACTAATAAATTCTCATTATGCCTTTTTACCTAGATGAAGGCTTTCTTCTGTAAGGCCTTTTACGGCGATGTCATTATGCGCGACAGTTAGCAGTCCTTCGGGCAAAAAAGGGAAGAATCGCCCTGTGTCTATGATGTGCAAGTCGTATTTATATATGCAGTTTATATGGCATGAAAATGACATTAAGGCCATTGTAGCAATAGCTGTACTCGCACAAGAATAAGAACGGGAAAAGGCCGCTGTCTTTTGAAATGGACTATCCAGACACTTATCGAGAAATCACGGAAAACCCCACACACGTTTTCACGTAGGGTGAATATGTAATAGACCATTGTGCGGAATACTGGTGTACAAAGACTGACACACGATTACAAAAGGCATAAGCGTTATCTAATTTCGCGAGCCCTCTTATGCAGGATTGAGCGCTAAAGGCCTCGATGCCAGGAGCATGTTCTGCATTCAGGATAGGTAACAAAGTGAACATTTGAAACTGAAGCTCAATGTAGTTGTACAGAAAAGAGTGTTCATAAACGTTATTCTGATCTAAATATAGTACACAGGTCAGGGAGGAATATTATAACGTTTTATAAGACACGCAAAATAAATAAATAAATAAATAAATTGGGTAGTAGAGGAGTCGCTGTATCGCGACAAATGCACCAATAAAATGGGCAACCTTTGTTTCTTGGTAGCATTACTTAACTTCGGCCAATTTCCTGACTCCAATAGCCTTTCTTTTGCCGTTATCGAATCCCTACTGTTCCAACAGTTGCACACGCCCTATCTAGTCCAAAATGCGTCTGCTCATCTTCAGCAAATTTGTTCGCGCGGACGTTAACTATGTGCCAAATCTCGATTTCGGAATTACAACTAGCATTATTAAGGTATACAGTGCCTGACAAGTGGTGCAGTTTAACGTGTACCAAAACGTGTGTGCCTGACGTACATCGAGAACTATCATGGTCGAATGATGTGTAGAGCAGCGTGAGAAATTGCGTCAGTGCACACGAGACGGTCTTTTTGTAGCCCGAAAAAGAAACTGTGGTTATAAATAGCCAGGTCGGGTTTACGCGAGGCGCCCGCGGGGAAGTTTTTTGCTGTCGTAGTCAGCTGTGCCTCTAACCCTCTTTTCAAGCTGGGGGCGCTCGCTACCCCTTTTTCTGTCTCGTCTGTGACGTCAGCGCCCTGCCGCCTTCCCACGGGGTTCCGTTGTCTGAGCAGCTTATCCCTGTCTGCCTACCTCCATCTATCGCCACAGTTATATATATAATGCAATATGTCCTCATTATATTCTGCATTGGAAAGTAGTATCTGAAATTGATGACGACTTTGCGAACTACTTTTTAATAATCCATTAATCTAGAAGTGCATCAGCCCATTGTTTAAATTTATTAAGTTTTCCCAGCCCATTGTTTAAATTTATTCAGTTTTCCCCCTTCCATGTAGGAGCGCTCTTTACATTCCTTCATCCTGGTGTTAAAACACTTATTCATGTTACCAGGTGCCCTACTTGGTGCTAAATTACTGTCCCATTCGTCAGTAAAATGTCTGTACGCCTTTCAGTGTATCTGTGTATTTCAACAACTTGCAACCCTCATATCTATTATTCTATAAGCCGTCATATCCGTTATTATATGTAGGATTGTCATAATACCAATTCCCTTTCCATTCCAGCAAAACATGTGATATTCTGGCTGTATGTGTTCTGTTCGGAGATATTATGACTTTGCTCTGACCTTGAATTATTTTCAATTGGGTCTCTCCTGTTAATGATTTAGTAATGAAACATCTGTAGTTAGTAAGGGATATTTGAACATTGCAGAAATTTATAGTTTATTAATATTTTACACATTATAAACTTGCATTCTCTGTGATCATCTGAGTAGCACATCTAGCTTTGAGGATAACTGTAGCACCACAGTACCGACCCGATCTCACAAAGACGTGGTTGTTACAGATGCCGCAGACGGTTCCGTCAGCCGGTTTCACGCCCCCGTGCGACTACAGCCAGTACTTTGCGGCAGAGTTATTCGACCTGTCGCTACTGCCAGACCCGTGCGAGCTACCGTCACCGCAGGGCATGTCATTCTACGGAGGTCAGCAACCGCCACAGGGGCCGCCTCAGCAAGGCTCTGGTGGAACCCAGCCAGGCCCTGGGGGCCACCCCATTAAAGAGGAACCTATTTGGCAACAACATCTCCCACAGCAGCAGCTGGGACCAGTGTCGCCATCACAGCGCTGTCCGTCATCTCCGGTCAAGCACGAAGAACAGAGTTTGGACTTGCGTGCCGTGCTTTCGGAACATCAGATGCTACTACAGGACATCAAAGAAGAGCCAGTACATCACCAGCACCAAAGGTATTTACATTTAAATTCTGTGAACATTCAGAAAACTCCAAAAGAATTACCACTCTCCAGTGGAGTGTGAGCCAATTTGGAGATTCCTGGCAGATTAAACCTGTGTGTCATAACAAATCTAGGATGTTTGCCTATTGGTGGGCAAATGATCTACTCACTGAGCTATCCAAGCACAACTCACGATCTCCCCTCACAGATTCACTTCCTCTAGTACACTTCTGCCATTTTCCAAACTTCACAGAAGTTCTCCTGGGTACCTTGCAGGAATAGCACTCATGGAAGAAACAATCTCCTAGCTTGAACCATTTCTCTGCTACATCATGTCTTTCAGGTGTGCCAGTCCCACAAGGTACAGAAAGAATTTCTGTGAGGGTTGAAAGAAAGGAGTGGGGGCAGGTTGCAAGTCACACATGGGTAAATTAGTCTGTACAGTACTTGCTCGTGAATGGCAAAGATCTGTGGTTTATATCCCAGTCCAGCACACAGTTTTAATCTGCCAGGAAATTTCATTCAAAAATTTGCAAATATTCTAATGGCCTATATCTTTATTAACTGTTACAGTTCTGAAAGAACTCAAACTGACAGAATTTAAATAGAAGCGATCTGTAATACAAAACTATTTGCAGGATTATGATTGTATGGTTGGAGATCCTATGTCACGATCAGCTTTCCTGTTTAGAATGATATGTTTAAATGACTCCTATGTGACATTATGTAATCATTTACAATATTTGTATTCAATTTTCAGATCACCTTCACACCAGGAAACTAGTGTGCCTCTTATGTTCCCTGAGCCACAACCTGGGCCGTCATCTGCCCAAAGTGGGTTGCAGTCACTGCCAGTACCTGTAGCAACAGCATCAGGTTCACGAGGTTCTGATGATCACAAACTGTTGAGAGAGTTCCTGAGGGATCCTTCCTTCCAGAAAAAGTACAATTTGAAACCTTTTGAATTTGCTGGCCTTGGCAGTGGCTTTGTGTCAGAAGAGAGGCTCGACTTGCAGCTAGGGCTGGGTTCCACATGTACCGAACGAATGGAGCCTGTACTGAGATTGGCTATAGAGCAGCTGAGGAGAGATGTCGGTGAAACATGTTCGCAGCTGGGTATTTCACCAGGTATGAAGTTCATAATGTGCAATATGTAGTTCTTAAAGTATCAAACAATTCATGTGCACTGTGTAACTCTTAAAATATCAAATGGTAGAAAGTTCAGGGTGGAATAACAACAATATTGAACAGGACAGACTGCTATTGACCTTATAGAAGAGGTGTTGAGCCACAGACAGGCACAACAGAAAGACTAATATGTATTTCAGCTTTCAGCCAAAAAGATTTCCTTAGAAGTAGGAAACACACATCGCAACTCTCACACACATGACCACTGTCTCTGGCCACTGCAGCTGGACTCAGCCACTTGATCAGACACAGTGGTAATGTGCTTGTGTGAATGTGTGTGTTTTACATACTTCAGAAGAAGGCCTTTTGGCTGAAAGCTACAAAATATAGCAGTCTTTTTGTTGTGCCTGTCTGTGACTCAGCATCTCCTCTATTTGATGAGTAGCAATCTATTATTTTCATAATATAGTTCTAAAAATATGTATTGGTTAAAAATTGCATGATGGTAGAGAATTAAGAATTATTTGAGAATAAAGGAGACGGCTCACCGATAGGCAGAAGCACTGCGTCATTGGTAGGTACAACATAGACGACGTACACAGATTGGCTAGCATTCAAAATGCATTTCTGTTTTCAAGCGTGAAGGAAAAACATGTACACACACACACACACACACACACACACACACACACACACACACACACACACACACATTATCTCTCACTATTGGGTGGGGAGTGGGCAGTGAGTTACCTTAGGTTAGGCCAGGAAGGTTACAGGAGCGAAGAATGTTCTGCAAGGATAGCTCTGATCTGTGCAGTTCAGAAAAGCTGGTGATGGTGGGGATATCCCTACAGCACATCCTCAGCCTAAACACCTAAACTCGCTGCCTCCTACCTCCCACCCCACTAGACACTTCCCCCAAATCCCCTCTGTGCCTCCCTCCTCTCTCCATCCCTCACTCCACCCCACCCTGCACTCTTACCTTATACCAGTACACTCAGCATGGGCCAGGAAAGAATTGGCACTGACTAAACACAATGTAGGCAGACAGGTGTGTGCATGCGAGTGAGAGAGTGTATATGTTTGTGTGCATTTTTCCCTACATGCTTGAAAAATGAAGTAAGTTCCAAAAGCTAGCCAAGCTGTGTCCTTTTGTTTGTGTATCTATCAATGATGCAGCGCATCTGCTTTTTGGTGAGTAATCTCCTTTATTCCTAAATAACTGCTACAGAATTATACAGTCAGCCTTAAAAACAACAACTGGCACATCATAACATTCTATCAAACACCAGTAAATCTTTTTGTCATTTGGTTTCAGTGGGAACAATAATGTTAATTTAGTCCTTTGACAGCAGGAAGTGATATAATTTAAAACTGCATAATTTTCATATTTTATACTCAATAAAATAAACTACTTAAACATAATACAGCACAGTAAAATTATTATTCATTAATCTCTTTAGTTAACTGAAAGATATGTCAATGGACATGTTTTATGTCAAGTTTTGTATGCAATTCTAAATTATCAATATATTTTCAAAGAAAAGCATCTTCTCCCACATCGACCTACAACATACCTCTAATAAGTTATTTTGCATTCTGTAGAATATAATTCGTAATTAAAAGAATGATTCTGCCAGTTTAATCATGAATATCTCTTCACTATTGCAGATCCTGTAGGCTGGTCAACTACTGACGTGCAGAAATGGTTGCTGTGGGCATTGCATCATAATTCCTTACCTGTAATCAACATGGAGTACTTTGAGATGGATGGTGCATCCTTAGTACAACTTTCTGAAACGGATTTTCAGCAGAGGGCTCCACATGTAAGTATTATTTAACTTTTAAAATGTGAACAGAAATTACTATAGTTCATGAAATGAATGCAGAATAAGAAATGAAAAAGCTTTGCTTTTAAAGTCTCTTGCATTAACATTCTATAAATGCTCATTGTTGCAGAGTGGTAGTATTCTGCATGCGCAGCTAGAGATCTGGAAGGTTGCATGCCAGGACCTTGAGGGTGTAGCAGGTCCTAGTGGATCATCAGTACCAGTGCAAATGCAACCTACTTTGCCTTGGAACAATGGCAGTGGAGCTGGAAATGCCAGTTCTAGCAGTTCAAGTGCTGGTGAGCCCTCAGATGGTGAGTGGTATTATTTTATTCTCATGTATTCCATTTTCTAGCGTGCAAAAAAATAAGAAAAACCCTGGGGATACATAAATGGTTGCATAATCTACAGCATGTTCTTTATTTTACTGGCATGATTGTAAAGGAGTCTTGTGTCACAAATTGTGGTATGGTACGTCTTTGAGTGCCAGTTTGGCAGAGTCCTTAAGAACATTTTGTTCAATTTACTGCCTTTGACTACTGAAATCAGTTAACTGCTTAGAGCATCATTACACATAAAGAATAATCACAGTCATGGACTTACATGGGATATCAAACATTTCCATATTACAGTAATTCTTGCCTATTTGTCTTACTACTAATGTATAGGTCAAAGGAAAACATTATGTCAAACTGTTTGCGAGTACTACCTTTTAAACTTTGTTTTCAGTTATTGCAGAAACAGAAAGCCACTTTTTGTAGACTTTAGTAAAGGTAACTGCTCAACTTGCCAAAACTAACAGGCAGTCACCTGCTGATAATGTCAAGCTTAATTTCAGTCTCAGCTGTGGGATAATTCTTGGGAAGTAAGCTGTATACCTTCAGAGAATATTCTTTACAAATGAAAATGAAACAAATAATTAGAGGATGTTATTGGGACACATCCAGAAATCCAGTAATTTTATCTGTCTTATCAATTACTGCAAATATATACAAAACAGGTGCTGCATGTAGTCAGGCAAGAGTTAGGACATTCATTTTAGTGTGTATTTATAGCTTTTTGCTGTGCATCAGTTTAGTGGAAGCAGTTTTACTAAACCTAGTCAACAGATTGGGCAAATTATTACATGTTCCCTTTCAATGCAGTTGGCTGCAAATGTAATGTGCTGTGAATACATAGAAAGATAGATCCCTTATCATTTAGCTACAAAATAGCAGGTCAGCAACTGGAAGCAGTTAATTCCATAAATTATCTGGGAGTACACATTAGGAGTGATTTAAAATGGAATGATCATATAAAGTTGATCGTCGGTAAAGCAGATGCCAGACTGAGATTCATTGGAAGAATTCTAAGGAAATGCAATCCGAAAACAAAGGAAGTAGGTTACAGTACACTTGTTCGCCCACTGCTTGAATACTGCTCAGCAGTGTGGGATCCGTACTAGATAGGGTTGATACAAGAGATAGAGAAGATCCAATGGAGAGCAGCGCGCTTCGTTACAGGATCATTTAGTAATCGCGAAAGTGTTACGGAGATGATAGATAAACTCCAGTGGAAGACTCTGCAGGAGAGACGTTCAGTCGCTCGGTACGGGCTTTTGTTAAAGTTTCGAGAACATACCTTCACCCGAAGAGTCAAGCAGTATATTGCTCCCTCCTACGTATATCTCGCGAAGAGACCATGAGGATAAAATCAGAGAGATTAGAGCCCACACAGAAGCATACCGACAATCCTTCTTTCCACGAACAATACGAGACTGGAATAGAAGGGAGAACCGATAGAGGTACTCAGGGTACCTTCTGCCAGACACCGTCAGGTGGCTTGCGGAGTATGCATGTAGATGAAGATGTAGAAATGTACAGGAAAGTTTCTAGAAATATTATCATGCTAAATACAAGCCGAAGCATCAATACAAGCAAACAAATTTTCTATGCCAATAGGTTTAGTGTGAGGCTATAGGAAACATGTTATCAGCAAAGAAAGAAATTAGTGTCTTTGATTCTGAAATAAAGCACTGCTTCAGCACTGAAAGTAGACAAAATAACAAAACATGATTCTTTTCTCTGCAGATGAGGATGAAGAGGAAGCACCAACTCCTCCACCAATGGGATCGACTGCAACTGGTACACTGAGCCCACATTCTGGAGGAGGGAAGGCTCCATCAAGTCGCAGCCAGGGAGGTTCTGGAGCAGGTTCAGGATCACACATCCATCTGTGGCAGTTTCTGAAGGAGCTGTTAGCATCACCTCAGCTGCATGGATCATGCATACGGTGGTTAGACCGTTCAAAAGGAGTTTTCAAAATTGAAGATTCAGTTAGGGTGGCTCGTCTCTGGGGCAAGCGCAAGAACCGACCAGCAATGAACTATGATAAGTTGTCACGATCCATAAGGCAGTACTACAAGAAGGGTATCATGAAGAAAACAGAGCGTTCCCAGAGGCTAGTTTATCAGTTTTGCCACCCATACAGTCTTTAAATGCTCTGGGTAACAGCTCCTCTCAAATGTAGAAAAGAGGAAGCTGCCTGGGGTTTAGAAGGTGTTGGTTAACCCCCTCCCTCAGATACTATCGCTTAATGGGCGAAGGTGTTTGATGGGCAAATGTTATATACTTCTGAAACAGGTGTTGTCAGAGGAGAGCATAGGTTCTATCTTATGCACTACATCTTTCTGCATATCTGGTTTCAGGAGGTCAGAGTATGCCATTGGCAATATAAATTTAGGTTTAGTTATAAGTTAATACGAGGAGCTTATGTCTGCCTGTCTTCTTCAAGCAGTGATTGTTCAGCCATGGGAGGTAATTCTCATTGGAGCTGACAACATTGTTGATGGAGGTGGGGCGGTACGTGCACTTGTATTTTGTATTAAGGTTCTCATATGTTAGTTACCGGCAAGTAAGTATGAGGCTTGCAATACAGACAACATTCTGTCACGATGCTCGTTCCGGTTTTACGGTTCTTGACGCTCGGGTGGGTTGCTGTTCTGTGCAGGCACTCTGCTGAAAGCTGGTGATTTTTGATCCCATATATCTATGATATATTTTCCAGTACGTTCTATGAACAAATTACTGTAATTGATAATTGTATTGTTTGTGTTGAATGTGGTCTCATGTGAGACACATTGACAGTTGCTTCAGTAAGAAGCAGCTGTCTCCCCTTTAGGTGATAATAAAAGATGTATCTATAAACTCACTTTAAATATGTATAACATAATAAGTAAACTATATATCTTATTATTCTCAGTTCCATTTTATTGATTGTGAAAGTGATGGAGAGAAAATTATGTGTACATATATCAGATGGATTATTTATTTGCATTTAATTGTTGTATTTTAAATTATGAAAACTTTGAAGAGCAGTGCAGCACTGCAGTGCTGGATATTTCTGGTCTTTGTGTTTTAGTGGCGATTCTGAAGTGAAAAGTTACAAATAAATATTTGTGCCAATTGTTGCAACACAGCACCATTGTAAATAGTGTGTGTGTATGTGTGTGTGTGTGTGTGTGTGTGTGTGTGTGTGTCATAGATGTGCATGCTTGTTCTGTAAATAAACAATTTTCTTGTGAGTCACTTATATTTGAAAAATTATCAGTGCAATATTTTTTAATGAAATACTATGTATTAGCACATTAATATGTGAAAAAATAAATAACATTATATTTACCACACATCTGATTAAGACGTATCATCTCTTTGCTCAAACAAAACCTCAAAACAAAACAAAATAGAACTTTTCTTTTCTTGTGAGTATTACAAGCTGCAGCAACGGTCATGCAGCATGGTTATATGGAAATACTCATAAAATCTAAGTTGTCTGACTGATATCTTCCTAGGCGTTACACATTTCAAAATTTGGCTAGAAAACTTGTGTCTTGTACACCTCTGGAAACTAATCTTACAATAACCGTCTTTTAATACATTTAAAAAGCGCCAGAAAACAGTAAAATACTTATATTGCTATTTCAAAAGAATCTTGTCAGTTGTTAAAACATCACAATCAAGGTAAGAAGAATTGTAGAGTGCTACATTATTAAAGGGATCAATATAAGTATGATTTGTATACCGCAACTGCAATTCAGCTGCTCCAACTCCTATCCTGAAAGAAACTACAACTTTCAAGTGTTTTGATCAAAACAATTGCAGAAGAAGATGCTTAACAAGTTTCACTAAGTCCTTCATCAATATAGCATTGCAAAACTCCCTTGTTACTTTCTCTGAGGAAATAAGTTCAACATCATTTAACAGTTTGTTAATTAGATCTATGAGAAAACTTTAAAATGGAAGGAAGATTTTCAGTCCCGAAAGTACGGAGGGAAGTTACTTTGGGCATGAGAGAAGATAAATCTCATGGCCGCATTAAGCTATTGTATGCACAACCAATGGAGTGCAAAAATGATAACAGGAGATTGTTGTCTTATGTCTTATGAGAATCAATATCTAATGACTTGATGTAACCCCCCCACACACACACACATCTTGACCTACAGGGTAAGGGGGGCTTGAAACATAGATACACACAAATAAAACCCAAGATCAAATTTTATATCCAAAGATGCAGGTTGCAGTAGTTGTTTGGAGAAGAAGAGGCTTACACAGGACATAGTACCATAGAGAGCTGCATCAAACCAGTCTTCAAACTGATTACAACAAAAGTAAATGCTTATATATGCGTGTATAAAGTTGTTCATAATCTTAGGGCTGCTAAACCTTCTGCCTGAGTATATTTTTGAAGATTATTTGTAAGTCTGATACAGAAACTCCAACTGATATGTTCACCATACTGAATGTGACTGGCTGATGTAGCAAACATTAGCTTGAACCAAGATAATGTTACTTAAAAACTGTCTTGATTGCAAATTCTTTTTTTATTTTATTCATATGACCAGTTTCGGTTCATTCAGAACCATCTTCAGATCTGTAAAAATAATGATACTAATTTACTATTTCACGGAAGCAAATCTTTTTCACCCTATCTAATCAAAATCAAATGTACCAGAGCATACCTGATATTTCAGTTACAGGAGTAACCCGTCCAAATCCAGCAATTTTCACATGCTACGTCACATAAAATTGGTTGGCAGAGTGCACGTCATTTATATTAATTATAATACTATTACCGACAGGTGGCGTCTGGTACATTTGTTACATTCCATTTGCACATACTCTATTCAGTACATCTTTTTTTTAAATTAAAAATACTTAATTAAAATATGTAGATGTCAAGGTTAAACTCTGTACTTGTCAGCATTAATAAAAAAATAGTAAAATTATCATTTTTATACGATCTAAAAAACATAGGGCGATTTATATATCTATGGTGATGGTGTGAACTTGTTTTCCTCTACGGTCTGCTTCCGTATTTCCCGCCAATTCGGTGTTGTGCCGCGGTCCGCTCAGTCGTCTGATGTCCATCGCCGCGGGCAAGAGGGCCGCACAGGAGGGCCCCGTCAACGACGCCAGGCACTGCACGCATCTTCCGGCTTCTCCACAGCGCACCATCTCTCATCCCTCGGCCAGGATCTCCACACGCAATAGTCGTCATCTTAGTAGGTCATCATAAATGCTAAAATAGGTGTCATGATTGAATTCGCTTTGCTTGTTGAGGATTAAATCCGGATCTTTATTTTTGTGGGTGTATATTTCAATTTCTTCCAAAATGTTAAGAAACCGTCCCTTATGAGCTCTATGCAGGATGTCTAAATTGTGTTCAATGTTCGTGACTGAGTGCTTTGTCGCAGCCATATGCGCCCCAAAACCTGTTTTGTTTTGAGAGTAGCTGTGCTCCCTGAATCTGGTTTCAAAGTTCCTACCAGTCTGCCCTATATATTGTTTACAGCAGTCATTACATTTGATTATATACACCTGAATCCTGAAATTTATTCCTACTATTACATATTCTATGCCGGAGCTTCAAATTTTAACGTGTTATTTGTTCGGAACCCTATTTTAAAGTCGGATTTACGAAAGCATCTTTCAATTTTATCTGTAATTCTTCCATTGTAAATGAGAGCTACATATTTTTTCTTGTTGTTCCTCTTAACTGCTACTTGACTTCCTTTTACTTGTTCCATTTGCCTCTTCTTTATCTTCCTATAAATATTCATCACCTGCTTACACGTGTATCCGTTCGCTACGGCCACTTGTTTTAAAACACTTAACTCCTTTTCTACTTTGTTGGCTTAGTGGCAATCTTAGTAGCCTGTATACCATCGAAGTAAAATATGCCCATTTGTATTGCGGTGGGTGACAAGAGCGCTCATTGATAACGAGATCTGTACACATAGGTTTTCTGAATATGCTAAATTCATGCTTGCCATCTTTCTTTATTAGTGTTAAATCTAAGTAATCTATACGGTTGTTTTCTTCAAATTCCATGGTGAATCTAATTTTCGGATATTGAGAGCTCATTTTTTGTGCTAAGTTTTCGATATCATTTTTATCTCCTTTGTATAATAAAATGGAGTCATCAACATATCTACTGTAATATACAATTTTCTCAGCGATATTAGGATTTTCATCAAAGAATTTGTTTTCTAAGTGATTTACAAATATGTCAGCCAGCGTCCCAGGTTAACTGTTCCCCATTGCCAGCTCGTCTTTCTGTTTGTAAATTTTACCATGTGATGCCTTATGTGATTCTAACTTCTTATTCAAGCCCTTAAGAGTTAGTAGTTCATTTCTGTTCTTGTGAGCAGAGTGCATTTCATCTATAATCGACTTCTTTACTTTAACTGCCGTGTTTGTCTGTTCATATCTATTCATTTTTTCGCTATCACATGCAATTTTCACTTCTGCGGCAGTCTTTTTTATTGTATTTGAGTTAATTGCGGGATTTAGGTTATATTGCAGTCCTTTATTTAAAAGGTTCTGCTCATCCTTTGTTAATTCTATCTCAGTTAAGTTAACGACTCTTTCACAAAAAGTATGCAACTTTTTATTCGCCGTTTCGTTATCAATATTAAAATCTACACCTAGGTTAAAAAGTTTCTTCTGATGTCTGTTTAGAGTTAATTCTCGCTCCCTTTCAATTCTATTTTCAATCTCTCTGCTTACGTATGTGAACTGTAATGGAGTTAAAATGTCACCTATAATCAAGTGAAGATTAAAAGCTTCTCTATTTAACTTGTCTTTCATTTTATATGCTTCTCGAATATGAGGTTTAACCCATACGTAAGCAGAGAGATTGGAACAAGTCTTGTCGTTCAATTACTTTACTTTCAATGGTAAAATTTATCAACAGAAAGACGAGCTGGCAATGGGGAACAGTTAACCTGGGACTCTGGCTGACAAATTTGTAAATCACTTAGAAAACAAATTCTTTTAATGAAAATCCTAATATCGCTGAGAAAATTGTATATTACAGGAGATATGTTGACGACTACATTTTATTATACAAAGGAGATAAAAATGATATCGAAAACTTAGCACAAAAAATGAGCTTTCAACATCCGAAAATTAGATTCACCATGGAATTTGAAGAAAACAACCGTATAGATTACTTAGATTTAACACTAATAAAGAAAGATGGCAAGCATGAATTTAGCATATTCAGAAAACCTATGTGTACAGATCTCGTTATCAATGAGCACTCGTCACCCACCGCAATACAAATGGGCATATTTTACTTCGATGGTATACAGGCTACTAAGATTGCCACTAAGCCAACAGAAAGTAGAAAAGGAGTTAAGTGGCCATAGCGAACGGATACACGTGTAAGCAGGTGATGAATATTTATAGGAAGATAAAGAAGAGGCAAATGGAACAAATAAAAGGAAGTCAAGTAGCAGTTAAGAGGAACAACAAGAAAAAATATGTAGCTCTCATTTACAATGGAAGAATTACAGATAAAATTGAAAGATGCTTTCATAAATCCGACGTTAGAATAGGGTTCCGAACAAATAACACGTTAAAATTGAAGCTCCGGCATAGAATATGTAATAGTAGGAATAAATTTCAGGATTCAGGTGTATATAAGATCAAATGTAATGACTGCTGTAAACAATATATAGGGCAGACTGGTAGGAACTTTGAAACCAGATTCAGGGAGCACAGCTACCCTCAAAACAAAACAGGTTTTGGGGCGCATATGGCTGCGACAAAGCACTCAGTCACGAACATTGAACACAATTTAGACATCCTCCATAGAGCTCATAAGGGACAGTTTCTTAACATTTTGGAAGAAATTGAAATATACACCCACAAAAATAAAGATCCGGATTTAATCCTCAATGAGCAAAGCGAATTCAATCATAACGCCTATTTTAGCATTTATGACGACCTACTAAGATGACGACTGTTGCGTGTGGAGATTCAGGCCGAGGGATGAGAGATGGTGCGCAGTGAAGCCGGAAGACGCGTGCAGTGCCTGGCGTCGTTGACGGGGCCCTCTTGTGCGGCCCTCTTGCCCGCGGCGATGGACATCAGACGACTGAGCGGACCGCGGCACAACACCGAAATGGCGGGAAATATGGAAGCAGACCGTAGAGGAAAACAAGTTCACACCATCACCATAGATATATAAATCGCCCTGTGTTTTTTAGATCGTATAAAAATGATAATTTTACTATTTTTTATTAATGCTGACAAGTACAGAGTTTAACCTTGACATCTACATATTTTAATTAAATATTTTAATTAAAAAAAAAGATCTACTGAATACAATGTGTGCAAATGGAATGTAACAAATGTACCAGAAGCCACCTGTCGGTAATAATATTATAATTAATATAAATGACGTGCACCCTGCCAACCAATTTTATGTGATGTAACATGTGAAAACTCCTGGATTTGGACGGGTTACTCCTGTAACTGAAATATCAGGTATGCTCTGGTACATTTGATGTTGATTAGATAGGATGAAAAAGATTTGCTTCCGTGAAATAGTAAATTAGTATCATTACTTTTACAGATCTGAAGATGGTTCTGAATGAACCGAAACCGGTTATATGAATAAAATTTAAAAAATTTGCAATCAAGACAGTTTTTAAGTAACATTATAAAATCACTGATTGCTCTTATCCCATAAGACATTATGTCTGTTTTTGCAATGAACCAAGATAGCTACATACAAAGTTTATTTCACTTTCCAACTGCTCTTTGCAACACAGATACCTTATAAACATTGTACTTGCACTTATTGTAGTATTACCAAGACTTCATTACCTGACTGCCATATGTCAAGATTTCTTCCACTCAGTACAATTTCAGTTACGGATCTGTTCTCTGTGAAATACACATATGAATGCTTCTGCTTTTCTGCCCCACTCGTTTATTTCTCTGTCGTTTTCTCCATTTTCTTGTATCAAGCTTCTTAGGTACTTGGAAACTCTCCACTCTCCTCAGTCACTCCCCATCTATTGTTATACCAGTTGCTCCTCTCTTCTTCTTTCTTGTTGTGATAATCATATCACTCTTACTTATACTAAATTTCATCCCATATTCTTGTACTGTACATTCCCATATGTCTGACTGCTCTTGTACTTCCTCCTCCTTATTCCCCCAAATCATCAAATCATCTGCAAACACCATAGCTTTCATCTTCCTTTCACCAATTACTTCTGCTACTGTACTCATTACATCATCCATCACTACAATGAAGAGTAATGATGAAAGTGCACTTCCTTGCCTCAAGCCGTTCCTTTGTGCAATCCAAGCTGATCTCTCTCCTCCCACTTTCACACAGCTCACACTTCCATGGTACATTTCCCTTATCCTCCAAATAATCTGTTTTGCTACTCCTCTGTTCTCCAGTGCTTCCGACACTTTGCTTCTACGTACATTATCATACACTTTTTCAATATTCAGGAAGGTCATTAGTGAATCTATTTCATATTCATAGTGCTGTTCCTGCAGTCGTCTTACAGCAAAAATTAGATCCACCACGGACATTCCTGTTCTGAAGCATGCTCTTCTCTCATTCTTCCTTCTAATTTTGCCCAAATTAATGCTTCCAAAATTTTCTCAAAAATCTTTCCACAATGACTCATCAATGTTGTGTCCACACAATTTTCATTACTCGATATAGCCATTTTATCCCCACCTCTCCTGCTGCTCTCACCACCTCTACACTTAGCTTATCCAGATCTGTTGACTTCTCTCCCGTCATCTTGCCCAATGCCTGTTCCGCTCCTCCCCATGTAAGGTCTTTTTCTATTTGCTGTTCCTCCTCTTTTTTTTTCCTCAATTTGTTCCTCCTCATCCAGGTCTCCATTCAGGTTCAGGAGTTCTTCAAAATACTCCTTCCACATATTCTTGAGTTCCTCCTTATTCTCTACATCTTGTCCACTTTTGTTCATCATTCGAGTTTAATCTGTCGTGCCGTTCTTCCTCTTACTTTTAATCATCCCATATAACACCTTTTTTGAACCTTCACTATCCTCCTCCTCCATTCTGGTCCACTGTTCCATCTACTCTCTTCTTTCCTCCACAACCACTCTTTTTGCTTCTTTCTTTGCTGCCTGATACTCTTCTCTTGTCTCTACTGTACTCTTCTGGAACCATACCCTAAAGGCTCTATTCTTCTTTTGTACTATATCCTTTGTTTTATCATTCCATGAGGGTGTTCCTTTCCATCTCTTTTTGTTTGCTTGTCCTCCAAGATATTGCTTCCACCACACTTACTGATGTTCCCTTGAATCTACCCCATTCCTCTTCTACAATTTTTGGTTCATCGTTTGGGATGCTTTCCTTTACTACTTGTAGGTACTGTAGCCTGCTTTTTCCTCCTTCAACTTCCATACCCTTATACATCTTTCCTGGTTTTCTGTCCCTTTATTACCCTTAGTCCCTCTCAGGTTCATTACCAGCAAATGGTGGTTGCTATCCAAGGCCTCTGATGGTGTTACATTAATGCCAATGATGTTCCTATTCATGTCACTATCATACAGGATGTAGTCAACTATCAACATTCTCTCTAAGTCTTGACTGTACCAGGGAATCCTGTGGTTCTCCCTCTTCCTGAACCAAGACTTCCCAACCAGCAAGTCATTCCTTTGACAGAACTTCAATAGTCCTTCACCTTCCTCATTTGACAGCCTCAACCCTCTTACTTATTTTGTCAGATATATTGTTCCTTAGTATTACTATCTGTCACCTAGATTTTATTTTATTACCTTTATTGAAGCATACTGATAGAGCTCCTGCAACAATTATTCATGTGTTGTAAACTTTTAAAAAGTATCTTCTGAAGCATTGGCATATGACTTGCAAAAGAAAATCATAATCTTCAAAAACATCATTCTTACACATTTTGTGTTATTAAATGAGTTACTAGATGACCCAGATTAAAAATAGCTGCTTCCATGGAACACAAAAGCAGGTTCCTAGCTTTCATCACCATTGAAATACTGTTTCTGATCTTGTACAGGCTCTGCAATTGATTATGATTTTTTTTAAAGAGAATGAGACAATCACAGCTTCTGGCTGGTTTCTGAATGAACACTTTAATTAAGAAGTAAACAGCATGTTGCAGATTGAAAATGTTTGATGGTGGATAGATACCTGAACCCGCTTCTCCAATTATAGCTCACAGACGTCGATGTAGTTCTTAAGTACAAATTTGCCACCAAGAGCAATAAATGAAGGACAGTTGAAACAGTTATTCTGGGAGCAATACAAATTGTCATAGATGTTAAATGTTTCTGTTATCCTGAGTGGAGCAATAGCTGGTGGAGGGGCTGGTATTGCAAGTGGTGCTACCCTCCCAGCTACCACAGCAAAACACTTATATATTAAGGAATATGATGCAATCTCACGTCTCAGAATGAAATCAGTAATTACCACCAGTGAGGCACACTCATCTATTGACAAGAGATGTTTCATTATGTTGTTGAAAAGTTTTGTAGTGGGGTGCACGGCAGCGATGCACAGTTGCAAAGAGCCATGTACCGCATGTAGTTCTAGCCTATAAAGTCATTCTACCATTGTAGCATCCACTTTGGGGTGCATGCAGAATATTTAACATTGATTTTCATGTTAGTTTAGGTATGGTGGCGTTACTTAGCTAGATAATGAGTAGCATGAAGTAGTGATAGTGACAGTGATAGTTTCCAAATTTTACTAGGGAGAGCCAGAAACAGTAACAGTTGCACAATGTGGTGCATACCCCGTCATTCCCAGTTGTCAGAGTAAGCAACAACTAGAGAGTGTGGCATGGAAAACAGGTAGAGAGCATGCTGGCTCCTGGCACCACTGCGAAGTATTCTCCACCTCTGCTTGTGCAAAACACTCCACACAGCTACCATCTTACATGAACACCATTATAATACGAGCTGAGGGAGACGATAGTAGATATAGAGCTGTACTGACCATAGAGCACCAGTTAACGTCACAACTCAAATCAAGGCAATCTGTTATAGTAGCCAAAATGTTGAAACATTTTACACTAATGTAGTCTGGCACATACACAATACTTATATCATAATTTTTGGCTTTATTTTTTTCATTGACAAGTTCTGTCTGTTCTTTACAAAATTCAATGAAGATGCAGAAGCACTTGTTTTCTATGATGCTACTCTCATAGGATACCTGCTAAATACCTTCAGTTTCTTTATTGGCACATGCTGTACATGACTGTATTTGAGCTCTGTTAAGCTACACTTGTCAACACTTGGAGTCAAGCGATGGAGCATCAGTTCGCTCCCCACCTGTGCATTAAATATCTGCTTTTACACCCTCAATTTTACTGAAGATGTTGTCTCACGATAATATTTAGATGCACTTGACATCAGACAGCTGAAAGAAGAATGACAGAACAAAGGAGTTGCAGACATGACAAATAAAGGTAGATATGTGATTGGAGAGCTGGAGAGAATCACCACATCCTTAGTAATGTTCAACTTATCTGCACTATTTGCATGGAAGCCCTGATGCTACTGCCTCTCCATGCTACTTCGGTATGCAACAGCCAGGCCACACATGGTAAAGCTACTCACAAAGATAGAATGCAATGTTTGTCCCCCATCCCCCACTCCAAAAGAGAATGCCCAGTTTATGTTGAGGAAAGAAAAATTTGAGGTCTGAAAACCATAAGTAAATGCTTTATGGGGGGGGGGAACCAAGACATTATTACAGCTGCAAGTCTTTTCGTATCTCCAAAGTAAACTCCTAAATGCAGACTAATTCATCTGATGCTAGTACAAGCATCTGTACAAGAATGCAACTATATATAAGAAAGGACCAAGTGGCAGCCACAAAATTAGCATACAGTTTCCTAGACCTGAAGGCAAACAGACATAGTAAGATTACTTAACATTTACAGCAGTAGAAAAACATCAAAACTTGGCTACAGAGATGGACTTTGAACTATGTATAGCTGGTTTCAAAGACTGTAATATCATAGTTGTAATACTTTATAGATTTTTATGTGGAAACTGGAAAATATTCACTGCAGATTTTGAAAGGCTACTTAATAATACCAAATGTGGTACAAAACAAGTGGTTATCTGTGATTAAAATGTAGACTTTAAAAAAACCATAATATATAAATGAGATGTTAAATATAGTCTGGAAAAAGCATGTTTGTTCCACCAGCTGTACAATTTCATGTTTATTTGGTACTGGTTTCAGTTGTTACAATTACATTTATGGAGCAAACCAATGGATCAAGCACACATTTTCATCATATATGAGCCGTACAAATATAACTGTCATAACAGTCTGTTTTAACACAAACTGTGCTAAGGTGCAGCTTGTTTACATGGATTGTGTTAAAGCAGACTATTATGACAATTGTATGTGTTCACATTTTTATGGCTGACATATGACGGAAATGTATGACTGATCTATTGATGTGTATTGTTTTTCTTCTTGAAAATGACTGTAACAATCAAAACTTGTAGAGAACAAACATAAAATTGCACAACTGATGACACAAACATGCTTTTTCCAAATTATTTAACAACTGTGGATAGCCACACACAAAAAGCTCTATTAAAAAAATCTAGTCAACAGTTTTGCGTTGAAATCAACACTCAACTCTCCAACTAGAATTACTGCAATTAGAATCTCTCTTTAAAGGACTGGAAGTCAGAGAACATGCTACTAGTATTATTATAGACCTTTCAAAAGCACTTGATGTAACTGATCGTCACATTCTTATTTATATATTAGCTCAAAACGGCATATCACATGCCATCCAGTAAATCACCGACTGAGCATGGATTACCATAAGATTCTGTCCTAGGACTCTTATCACTTCGTCTTTACACTGATGATCAAAAGAACTTCATAAAAAAAAAACGTTTGCAGATAACACTAGCATTTTAATTTTGGTTGTGGATAAAATGACTACGTAATCAGCAACAGACAGTTCAATGTCTATGATTGCTAACTGGCCAATAAAATGATAATGAATACAGAACATAAAACCCTGTTTTGATTATACTGCTGAAATAAGTTACTTAAACTAAGGTTCTAGGATTACGACTACAAAATAATTTAAAATGGGAGTGTCTTGTGAAAGCTCTTGAAACAAAGTTTTCAGGTTGTTATGTTTTTCGTGTGCTAAGCCAAAATGCAAGTAGGTCAACAGTGATTCGGATCTATTATGCATACTGCCATTAAAAAAAAAAAAAGTTAAAATGTATCTTTGTAAAACAGATGCTTATCCTGCGAGATTATATGGATTACCAAAGATACATAAGCCTGATGTTCCTTTGAGACCGATAGTCAGCGCAATTGGAGGTCCTACCCAAGATCTAGCCAGACACCTTGCCTCTTTGTTACAACCTTACATAGGCAAAACTGAGAGTCATATTAAAAACTCTGTACACTTCATTGAGAAATTGAGGGAAATTACTGTCGGTCCGAATGACATCCTTTTCAGTTTTGATATAGTGTCTTTGTTCACTATGGTTCCAGTTGATGAAGCTCTCTCTCATATAGCCGATATGTTCCCTACTGATATAGTGGCCTTGTTCCAACACTCTATTGTCGACCTATTTTCAGTACAATGGTGAATTTTATGAACAGATTGATGGGGTAGCCATGGGAAGCCGCCTAAGCCCCACAATTGCGAATTTATTCATGGAACATTTTGAACATCAAGCACTGCAGTCGGCCACAAACAGCCCCTCAAAGTGGTTTCGGTATGTGTATGATACCTTTGTAATATGGAATCATGAGGAAGAGGACTTGAATGATTTCCTAGAGCACTTAAATAGCATCAACCCAAAGATCAAATTTACCATGGAAAAAGAGAATAATGGAAAACTTAACTTTTTGGATGTATCAGTTATCAAACGGGCAGATCGGACCTTAGGCCACAAGGTCTACAGGAAAGGTACACATACTAATCAATACCTCCATAAGAACTCAAACCACCACCCTAGGCAAAAGAGGGGGGTCATAAAAACACTAGTGGATAGGGCCAATAATATTTGTGAACCAGGCTACTTACAAGAAGAACTAAATCATTTACGAATGGCTTTTGCGAAAAATGGTTATACGAAAAACGAGATTAACCGAGCACTTCACCCAAGTAGAAAAATGCCTAAAAATAGGAGACAGGAACAACCATCAGCTGGAAAAGTATTTCTTCCCTTCATCCATAACATCACGGATTGCATTGGGAAAGTACTAGCCAAGTTTCAGGTGGAGACTATTTTCAGACCTACTAAGAAAATTAGTGAATGCTTAAGATCAATAAAAGATGCTCGTCACCCTCTAGCCACCCCACGGGTATATATAATTCCGTGCAGTTGTGGCAGGGTTTACATAGGGACTACATAAAGAAGCATCAATTTACGTTTGATGGAGCACAAAAGAAACTGTTGCTTGGGACATATCGACAAATCGGCAGTAACGGAACATGTTTTTAAGGATGGAGATCACGAAATAAAACTTGGTGAGACAAGCGTGCTAGCGAGGACGTCGCATTATTATACACATATGTATAGAGAGGCAATTGAAATCCACAAACATCAATACAATTTTAATCGTAAAGAAGAAGGATTATAATTGGACAAAATATGGCGGTCAACGTTGCATAAATCACGTGGCAATCGATTGCCCGCAATCGAGAGAATAGACAATAGCCAGAGATAGCTGCACATCAACGCCACATGACGTGCTGTGGCACCCTCTACGATCTCCATATAAGCGGCGGCCCCAGCTCCTAGCAGCCAGTCGTCGACTCACCTCGAAAGATGTTCTCTGTAGTTGAGAACGAAACGTCAGGGAGAAGAAGTTTTACAGATCGACCACGGCAATTTAGCCCGGAAGTGTTTACTGATGAAGACGCCGGCCGTGAAAGCCTGCATGGGATGATCTGCAAATTGAGTTAAGCATTTCAGCTGTAGCTTTGCTATCCTCAATTTCAGTTCCTGTCTCATTTGCTACGGACTGGACACTAACTTTGCTGCCACTTCCTTCCCCTTCAACCTGTCCGCCAGAGAAGGGAGCCACTGGCTCCTAAGGCTTGCAGATTTCCTTAATCTGTATATGCATATGTTCTCCAGCTGCTGCTTTCATTAGAGCAGTATTTTATTGGAAAAGCGTTTCACACAACAGTTAAATTATTCAACTGTCTACCAAGTGATTTAAAACAGCAGTGACATAAAAATTCCTTTAAATATAACTTTAAGTCTTTTCAGATGGATCAATGCTTTTATTCAGCAAAATAATTCTTAACTCATAAAACAGCTTTTGTTGCTGGCAAATTTTACTTGTCCTATATCTAATATGCTATTTAAATTGAAACAGAGCAACCTGGAAATTTTCCACCTGCTCTCATTATACTCCTACACACATATATTTCCATCTACATTTAACTATGAACATCATATGTAAGTAGTGCATGCCCACCCTTGTAAAAATGTTATTCGGACCATACATCATGCAACTTCATTATTCAGATGTTGTCAATATGCCGATTTCAGTAATATATTTATATTTGCTGCAAACCAAGTTAATGAAGAGTAACTAATAATTGAAAATATTGCTACATGCTAATGTTTTGGAAACTAATTAACTCCAAAGATAATCAGTATTGAAGGACAGATGATGGCCATGTGGATGGTGTTCACGTTGTGATTTGTGGTAACCGTTGTTTAACTGTTTGGGAAGTTACTGAGGAGGTGGGCATCAGCATAGTATCATGCCATCAAATTTTGAGTGAAAAACTTGAAATGTGCTGTGTCAGTGCCAAATTCATACCAGGTTTGTTGACTGAAGATCAGAAACAGACCCGTGTTGAAATGTGCGAGGAACTGCTTGCTGCTGTTAATGACAATGAACACTTTCTTAAGAAGGTCATAACAGGTGATGAGATGTGAGGGTATGGTTATGATGCTGAAACAAAGATAGAATCATTGCAGTGGGTCGGCAAAGGGTTACCTCGTCCAAAAAAAACAGCACAAGTCAGTCAAATATCAAGGTGATATTGGTCGTGTTTTTTGACTACAAAGGCATTGTCCATCATGAATTTGTGCCACATGGTCAGCTAGTAAACAAGGAAGCCTACCAGGGAATCCTTGTGCACAAGGGACGCTGTGCATAGGAAGAGGCTTTAATTGTGGGTAAACCAGGGATAGAAGTTGCATCATGACAATGTGCCAGCTCACACTTCTCTCCTTGTCTGCAGCTATTTAGCAAAACGCCACATTCCCATTGTGCCCATCATATTCTCTGGACCCAGCCCCAGTAGGCGATTTCCTGTGTCCAAAACTGTAAAAACGCGCTGAAAAGATGTTGTTTACAATTTGTAGAGGAGATACAGGACAATGTGATGGGTAATCTGCGCAATCTCACAAAAAGTGCTCCAGGAGGCACTCCAAAACAGGACGAAATGATGGGAACAAGGAATTGCCAGTAGAGGGGACTATTTTGAAGGGTACAGAACTTCAAAAGGTTGTAAAATAAGCAGTAAAGCTAATACAGCAAACATCCTGTTTCTTTTTGAACATATCTCATACTTCTTACGTAAACCTAGTTACTGCGTCGCCCACTCAAGGAAATTTTTGAACCCTACAGTTTTATAAGCAAGTATGAATTTTCCAAAATCAAAAAATATCTTTACACCAGTTTATATACACCACTCCCCTCTCAAAAAGCCTCAGTCTGCTGTCATCATTCATACACATAACACCATGTACTGGAGACAGAGGCCAATAGTCAATTACATCATGTAATTCTGTATGTCATATCTTTGTGAATCACTTTGATCAAAGTGTAGTTCACACCTATCCACCAATCACTTAATGCTGCAAGACTATTGTCTGCTCAGATTATAGTGTTAATTTCTCAATGTCAATTACACTCACGGATAAAAACACCAACACCAAGAAGGAGTTGTGCAACATAAATGAAAGTTGGTAGGCATGTTTCAACATCTGAAGGATGATGTCTATGAAATTTCAAACAAGACGCATGAGAGTGGCAGTGGTAGTATTGTTGCAAGACCAGGCTCTGGATGACCATGTGGCACTATCAAGAGGGAAGACTATTGTGTACAGTGTATGGCTCTGGTGCATCATACGCATCTGCAGCTCAATTTTGACATCAGTTGGCACCACAGTGGCACAACTAACTGTTACAAATCAGACAGCTACGAGCCAGATGGCCTGCACAGCACATTCCATTGACGCCAAACCACCACCATTTGTAAACTCATTGGGGGGAAAGGTGGAGGTCTGCCATGTTTTCTGGTGAAAGCTCATTCTGCCCCAGAGACAGTGATGGCAATGTGTTGGTCAGGAAGAGGTCAGCTGAGGGTCTGCCACCAACTTGTCTTCATCATATAGACACTGGACTTATACCTGGAGTTATGGTCTGGGATGTGATTTTGTATGACAGCAGAAGCACTCTCGTGCTTATCCCATGCACCCTGAATGCAAATTTGTACATCAATTTGGTAATTCGACCTATTGTGCTGCCATTCCAGGAGTTATTTTCCAACAGTATAATGCTTACCCGCATCCTGAAGTTGTAACCCAGCATGCTCTACAGAGTGTTGACATGTAGCCTTGCCCTGCTTGATCACCAGATCTGTCTTCAATTGAGCACATATGGGACATCATTGTACGACAACTTCGGTGTCATTAGCAAACATCAGTAACTGTCCCTGTAATTGAACAACCAAGTGCATTAAGCAAGGAATTTCATCACATAAACTGACATATGGCACCTGTAAAACACAAAGAAAGCACATATGTATGCTTGCATTCAACTTTCTGGTGATCACACTGATTATCAATGCACCAGCATTTCACATTTGCAGTGGCTTGTCTCCCACTTACATTAATCTGTGATATGTTAACCACTTAAATATGTTACCAAGACAAGTGTATCCCAAAAATTTTATTACTCTATGTTAATAATATTTTGGTGTTGCATTTTTTTTTCCACTTGTGTACACATATTTCTGTGCATCAATATCAGGTGTTCTACTGCATCCACTAACCTTGTAATTTGATATCAAATTTAGAATGTTCATCTGACAGACTTCATGTATGAAAGCATTCTGTAAGCATTTAGCCAGTGTTCTGTAAGCATTTAGCCTCAGTCAAACTGATTTCAAGGTTACTGTATGTGTCTTCTTGTGGTCAGCATCTTACGTGAGAACTGAAAATGATCCTTGTGTTGCTTCAAGTGCTAATAAATGTGCAAAACAGTTAAAGTAATTTAAATGCTGTGTTGCATCCATTACTTGAGAATCTGTCATAAACAGGGATCCTACAAGTTTCCCCAAGTGAAGTTCCTTGATATTTCCCTGATTTCCAGGTAAGTTTTAGCATTTTTCCCTGACAAATTTTGGAATCTCAAGGGTAAGTTAAGATGTAAGTTGATAATCTGTCTTTGCAGCTACAATACATAAAACAATAGCACAAATGAAGAAATATCGAGAAAAAAAACTAGCAAGCATATGGTGTTTCAATGACATGGAAAAAAAAATCTTAAGTAGTAACATCAACATCATTTGTAATGAACTGTTTTTAGACGGAGACAGCATGCCAAATTGTATGTGTTTTACATCAAAACCACTGATGTTATTTTACTTCAATAAGACAAAACACACTTGGTGACAAAAATAAGTACTTCCTTGGAGTCACAAGACAGATTTAAAATACCTTCAGTGATTATAGAAATAACCTCACAGAAAAAAAAGTAGGCCTCTTGAAAGAAGTGTATAAGGTGGGGAAGAATTATGCAAACCAACGCTGTAGGCAGCCGCTAATAAAATGTTGGTTCTATTAACTTCCTTTATTGTCGGTTATTACCCACTGTGTTATGTCTATTATTTTACAGATATTCTGTAGTTTTTCTTTCAAGAAATACATGATTACATAGCATACAAACTGCCAGCAACTGTCGTAATTTTATTCTTCTTATCGTCCCTACTTTCTAATATATCAACTACTTTTGGAGTGTCAGAATGTACTAGAATAAATACAATTCTATAAAACACTCACTGTACAATGTACTTCTGGTAAGACAGTCACAATTCCTGAAATCCATCGCCCTTGGTCTCTGGTCTGCAGAGGAGCACTGCAGTCCTGGCTCCATTGGATGAACCACAAAAATTTGCCACTAGATCCATTGGGCAGGGCCTGCACATTAGTGGGAAACAATGGGCTTCAGATTGGCAGGCTCGATCCGTTAAGAAATAGCCACTGAAATAGGCTGAGGTTTTGGCCCATCATGGAAGTCCACTCGTGTGGCCGGCTATTCAGAAGTCATAGATGTCATGTTGATGAAATGAGACAACGGTGATCAATCCATGCAAAAGATAACTTGCATGAACAATTTTAGAATCAATACTAATGAGGATAGGTAGCAACTCACCTTAAAGATGGTTGCTGAGCTGCAGTCAGGCACTTAGAAAAGACAATAACACTCTAACAAGAAAATTTTTAGCCATAACTTTTGTTAGAAAATGAGAGAATACACACATTCACACAATCACTCTGACACAACTCATGAACGTATGACCACAATCTCCGGCCGCTGTGTCTACAGTTTCTGAGAATGAGATCCAAACAAACCACTCCTCATGCCTTCCTGCCTATCGCCGGCAGCTGCTAGGCTAGTGGCAAAAAGTGGCAGAAGCCCTGACTGCAAGCTGAGGGGAGTGGTAGGAAGGAGAGAAGCAGTAGAAATGAGAGAGTACAGAAGCGGCACGTGTACTCAGTTGCATCCAGCCAGCAACAAGGCACACCACCTCAGTAAACAAAACCATTTCATCTACCGAAACAAAAATGAGATTTTTTCAGTACTTTTTTCAAATGTCCTTGATTTCCCTAACGTATTTGCAATTCCCTGATATTCCAGAGCCTGTGGCAACCCCAATAGAACCAGTTTACAGCAATATGATGAACTTCCACCAATGAGACAAGTAAAAGCTGCAACTATGTGACATGTTTCAGTAGTAGAGCTTTAAATTCCACAGGAAATGAGCTTTCACAAGTGTGAGAGCTCAGGGAAACTGCACGAAAATAACCATAGACACATATGCAATATGTCCCATATGTCTCTGCCAAATGTGGACTTGGGAGCTACATGGCTACCAATATTGATGATCAACATGTAGTGCCCCCAGAATTTTACGAAAGTCTGGAGACACTTGTGCTCCAGCCGTTTCGAACACGCATCATTTTAAAGCAGGGCATAAGGATGAGCACAGGATACTGCACCCATTTATTGTTTGTGCAGGCGAAACTGGAAGGGAGAAAGTTCGTCGGCACTGGCAAGTGTTCAGCGCGACCTGCGAAGAATAAACACATACGGCCCGGAAGCTCCGAGGCCGGCTGCAAAGAGTAATGTAGCTTTGTATTGTTGAAAAACAAATGGAGTGACTCGAGGTAGTGACTGTTTTAGTAGATGTTGAACTGCTGTTGAGAGTACGTGGACTGGACATGGATAGTCAGCCACAATAAAACCTTATGTATTTAATGTGTTCAAAAATGTGTAATTAACTGATCTTGGGTGCCCGGTAATGTGTGGGCTTACGACATAAAGTTTAATTGTTTTTTTGTACAAAGTGGAAATAAATATTTTCTGGTGCATTGAATGATACTCCACGAATAGCGTATTTTTAAATAAGAGAGAGAGAGAGAGAGCGAGAGAGTGAAAATTTCCCCTTCCTAGCAGTGAAATCTTCGGAGAAGCGACCGGTGCTAGCAGAAGACATCGGCGCTGCAAGAAAGCAGAACCAGCATTTAACAAGTAAGTCCATGAAAATACTTAAGCTGTATAGAGGGAGCTTAACATTACACCGGGCCACCTCAAACGCTGCCCGCTCACCACTCGCCTCCCCCACTCATCATACTTCTCAGGAATCTCAGCCAAGACGGTGTCACTGTTCCCTCTCCAACCCTTCCTTAGTGCTGCATTCAAGCAATACAGACTGCAATAACTTCTAGGGTGCAGGGAATATATATACTGAAGAGCCAAAAAAATGGTTACACCTGCCTAATATCGTGTAGGGTGGCCACAAGCACTCAGAAATGCTGCAAAACAATGCTGCATGGACTTGACTAATGTCTGATGAAATGCTGAAGGGAACTGCAGGGCTGTCCATAAATCCAAAAAGAGTACGACAGGGTGGAGATCTCTTCTGAACAGTACATGGCAAGACATCCTGGATGTGATTAATGATGTTCATGTCTGGGGAGTTTGGTGGGCAGCGGAAGTGTTTAAACTCAGAAGAGTGTTCCTAGAGCCACTCTGTAGCAATTCAGGACATACGGGGTGTCACATTCTCCTGCTCGAATTGTCCAAGTCCATTGGAATGCATAATGGATATGAATGGATGCACGTGATTAGACAGGATGCTTACATATGTGTCACCTGTCCAAGCTGTATCTAGACATATCAGGGGTTCCATATCACTCCAACTGCACATGCCCCACACCATTATGGAGCCTCCACAAGCTTGAGCAATCCTCTGCTGACATGCAGGGTCCATGGACTCATGAGCTTTTCTCCATACCCGTACACGTCCATCCTCTCGATACAATTTGAAACAAGACTCGTCCAGCCAGGTAACATGTTTCTAGTCATCAACAGTCCAATGTTGGTCTTGACAGGCCTGGGTGAAGCACAAAGGTCTGTTTTGTGCAGTCTACAAGTGTCCATGAGTGGGCCTTTGGCTCCAAAAGCCCATATCAATGGTGTTTTGTTGCATGTTTTGCACGCTGACACTTGTTGATGGTCCAGCACTGAAATCTGCAGCAATTTGCTGAAGGGTTGCACTTCTGTCACATAGAATGATTTATTCAGTTATTGTTGGACTCGTTCTTGCAATAACTTTTTCCAGCTGCAGCGTTGTTGGAGTTTTGATGTTTTCCCAGATTCCTGACATTCATGGTACACTCATCAAATGGTCATATGGGAAAATCCCTCCTTCATTGCTACCTTGGAGATGCTGTGTGCCATAGCTCGTGCACCAACTATATGACCGTGTTCAAACTCACTTAAATCTTGATACCTGCCATTGTAGCAGCAGTAACTGATCTAACAACTGTACCAGACACTTGTCTTATATAGATGTTGCCCATCACAGTGCTGCATTCTGCTTGTTTATGTATCTGTGTATTTGAATACGCATGCCTACACCAGTTTCTTTGGCACTTCAGTGTATAACAACAGCAACAGGTACATAAATAAAAGATCACAATCACGATTCCATCCAATTCTCAAGCTTTCGCTTGTCCAACACCTAGTGACATCTGTTGGCACTATTTCCACAATGGGTCTTTCCATTGCAAAAGAAAATGAGTTTTTAATAATAGGTGACTCCATGTAAAAAACATCATAGTTCCAAACTCAAGAATAGTTGTTTGCCCTGGAATCAGGACTAAGCAATTACAAAAACATTTCACCAATATCCTAAAATCAGCTGCAAGTGCTACTAAGCTAAGATATGCGATAGAAATCCCAAACGTGTATTTATTCACGTTGGTACAGTCTACGAAGCAGCAGTGAGGAAGAAATCAACAACAACATGAGAAACCTAAGAACTGCCAGAAATGTCTACAACACCTTGAGAATTATAATCAGTGGCATTGTGTACAGCTTGATAAGTGACAGATACATACACAGAATAAATGACAATGTTAAAGAGGAATGTAATAAACTGGGTGTAATATTCACTGAACCAAACAAATTTCCTAATGACAAGTGTCTTGGTAAAGATGGACTGCATCTTAATAGACTAGGCTCTAGAATATTCGGTAAGATGTTCATAGATGTTTGTCAGAGTATAATGAACAAGGGAAACTTATAAGCAGTAATAGGGGTGAAAATACATGCATGCATATATACTCCAGAGAAATATTAAATTCCCATTGTAAAACATCTCCCTGGAAAAAAAATAAAAAAAATATCAGAAATGATGCATCAGATAAAATCCAGACCTCCACCTCACAGCCAGGATTTTCTGTGGGGACACAAAATAAAAACTCACAGGTAAAACACAAAAATATGAACTTGATTCTTTTTCACCAAAATGTGTAATCACTAACTAGTAAAACAAGTGAAATCCAAATTCCTATTAGAAAACGAATTAAAAAGTACTTCCTTATTGTGTCTCACAGAACATTGGCTTGATGAGGACAAGTTACATATTGTGTCCCTACCTAACTTAGTGCTAGGTGGTTATTTCTGTAGAAAAATTCTTAAACGTGGTAGCAGTTGTTTATTCATAAGAAATAATATGTTGTTGTTGTGGTCTTCAGTCCTGAAACTGGTTTGATGCAGCTCTCCATGCTACTCTATCCTGTGCAAGCTTCTTCATCTCCCAGTACCTACTGCAACCTACATCCTTCTGAATCTGCTTAGTGTAGTCATCTCTTGGTCTCCCTCTACGATTTTTACCCTCCATGCTGCCTTCCAATACTAAATTGGTGATCCCTTGATGCCTCAGAACATGTCATACCAACCGATCCCTTCTTCTGGTCAAGCTGTGCCACAAACTTCTCTTCTCCCCAATCTGATTCATTACTTCCTCATTAGTTATGTGATCTACCCATCTAATCTTCAGCATTCTTCTGTAGCACCACATTTCGAAAGCTTCTATTCTCTTCTTGTCCAAACTATTTATCATCCATGATTCACTTCCATACATGGCTACACTCCATACAAATACTTTCAGAAATGACTTCCTGACACTTAAATCTATACTCGATGTTAACAAACTTCTCTTCTTCAGAAACGCTTTCCTTGCCATTGCCAGTCTACATTTTATATCCTTTCTACTTCGACCATCATCAGTTATTTTGCTCCCCAAATAGCAAAACTCCTTTACTACTCTAAGTGTCTTACTTCCTAATCTAATTCCCTCAGCATCACGCGACTTAATTCGACTACCTTCCATTATCCTTGTTTTGCTTTTGTTGATGGTCATCTTATATCCTCCTTTCAAGACACTATCCATTGCGTTCAACTGCTCTTCCACGTCGTTTGCTGTCTCTGACAGAATTACGATGTCATCGGCGAACCTCAAAGTTTTATTTCTTCTCCATGGACTTTAATACCTACTCCGAATTTTTCTTTTGTTTCCTTCACTGCTTGCTCAATATACAGATTGAATAACATTGGGGATAGACTACAGCCCTGTCTCACTCCCTTCCCAACCACTGCTTCCCTTTCATCTGGTTTCTGTACAAATTGTAAATAGCCTTTCGCTCCCTGTATTTTACCCCTGCTACCTTCAGAATTTGAAAGAAAGTATTCCAATCACCATTGTCAAAAGCTTTCTCTGAATCTACAAATGCTAGAAACGTAAGTTTGCCCTTCCTTAATCTAGCTTCTAAGATAAGTTGTAGGGTCAGTATTGCCTCACGTGTTCCAACATTTCTACGGAATCCAAACTGATCTTCCCCGAGGTCGGCTTCTACTAGTTTTTCCATTCGTCTGTCAAGAACTCGCGTTAGTATTTTGCAGTTGTGACTTATTAAACTGATAGTTCGGTAATTTTCACATCTGTCAACACCTGCTTTCTTTGGGATTGGAATTATTATATTCTTCTTGAAGTCTGAGGGTATTTCGCCTGTCTCATAAATCTTGCTCACCAGATGGTAGAGTTTTGTCAGGACTGGCTCTCCCAAGGCCGTCAGTAGTTCCAATGGAATGTTGTCTACTCCGGGGGCCTTGTTTCGACTCAGGTCTTTCAGTGCTCTGTCAAACTCTTCACGCAGTATCTTACCTCCCATTTCGTCTTCATCTACATCCTCTTCCATTTCCATAATATTGTCCTCAAGTGCATCGCCCTTGTATAGACCCTCTATATACTCCTTCCACCTTTCTGCTTTCTTTTCTTTGGTTAGAACTGGGTTTCCATCTGAGCTCTTAATATTCATACAAGTGGTCCTCTTTTCCCCAAAGGTCTCTTTAATTTTCCTGTAGGCAGTATTTATCTTACCCCTAGTGAGATAAGCCTCTACATCCTTACATTTGTCCTCTAGCCATCCCTGCTTAGCCATTTTGCACTTCCTGTCGATGTCATTTTTGAGACGTTTGTATTCCTTTTTGCCTGCTTCATTTACTGCATTTTTATATTTTCTCCTTTCATCAATTAAATTCAATATTTCTTCTGTTACCCAACGATTTCTAGCAGCCCTCGTCTTTTTACCTACTTGATCCTCTGCTACCTTCACTACTTCATCCCTCAAAGCTACCCATTATTCTTCTATTGTACACTCCTGGAAATTGAAATAAGAACACCGTGAATTCATTGTCCCAGGAAGGGGAAACTTTATTGACACATTCCTGTGGTCAGATACATCACATGATCACACTGACAGAACCACAGGCACATAGACACAGGCAACAGAGCATGCACAATGTCGGCACTAGTACAGTGTATATCCACCTTTCGCAGCAATGCAGGCTGCTTTTCTCCCATGGAGACGATCGTAGAGATGCTGGATGTAGTCCTGTGGAACGGCTTGCCATGCCATTTCCACCTGGCGCTTCAGTTGGACCAGCGTTCGTGCTGGGCGTGCAGACCGCGTGACAAGACGCTTCATCTAGTCCTAAACATGCTCAATGGGGGACAGATCCGGAGATCTTGCTGGCCAGGGTAGTTGACTTACACCTTCTAGAGCACGCTGGGTGGCACGGGATACATGCGGACGTGCATTGTCCTGTTGGAACAGCAAGTTCCCTTGCCGGTCTAGGAATGGTAGAACGATGGGTTCGATGTCGGTTTGGGTGTACCGTGCACTATTCAGTGTCCCCTCGACGATCACCAGAGGTGTACGGCCAATGTAGGAGATCGCCCCCCACACCATGATGCCGGGTGTTGGCCCTGTGTGCCTCGGTCGTATGCAGTCCTGATTGTGGCACTCACCTGCACGGGGCCAAACACGCATACGACCATCATTGGCACCAAGGCAGAAGCGACTCTCATCGCTGAAGATGACACGTCTCCATTCGTCCCTCCATTCACGCCTGTCGCGACACCACTGGAGGCGGGATGCACGATGTTGGGGAGTGAGCGGAAGACGGCCTAACGGTGTGCGGAACCGTAGCCCAGCTTCATGGAGACGGTTGCGAATGGTCCTCGCCGATACCCCAGGAGCAACAGTGTCCCTAATTTGCTGGGAAGTGGCGGTGCGGTCCCCTACGGCACTGCGTAGGACCCTACGGTCTTGGCGTGCATCCGTGCGTCGCTGCGGTCCGGTCCCAAGTCGACGGGCACGTGCACCTTCCGCCGACAACATCGATGTACTGTGGAGACCTCATGCCCCACGTGTTGAGCAATTCGGCGGTACGTCCACCCGGCCTCCCGCATGCCCACTATACGCCCTCGCTCAAAGTCCGTCAACTGCACATACGGTTCACGTCCACGCTGCGCCATTCGACGGCCAACACCGCGGTTCCTGGTGTGTCCGCTGTGCCGTGCGTGTGATCATTGCTTGTACAGCCCTCTCCCAGTGTCCGGAGCAAGTATGTTGGGTCTGACACACCGGTGTCAATGTGTTCTTTTTTCCATTTCCAGGAGTGTATTTCTTTCCCCTATTCCTGTCAATTGCTCCCTTATGCTCTCCCTGAAACTCTGTACAATCTCTGGTTCTTTTAGTTTATCCAGGTCCCATCTCCTTAGATTCCCACCTTTTTGCAGTTTCTTCAGTTTTAATCTACAGGTCATAACCAACAGATTGTGGTCAGAGTCCACATCTGCCCCTGGAAATGTCTTACAATTTAAAAACTGGTTCCTAAATCTCTGTCGTACCATTATATAATCTATCTGAAACCTGTCAGTAGTATCTCCAGGCTTCTTCCATGTATACAGCCTTCTTTTATGATTCTTGAACCAAGTGTTACCTATGATTAAGTTGTGCTCTGTGCCAAATTCTACCAGGCGGCTTCCTCTTTCATTTCTTTGCCCCAGTCCATATTCACCTACTACCGAATTCCAGTCACCCATGACTATTAAATTTTTGTTACCCTTCAGTATCTGAATAATTTCTTTTATTTGATCATACATTTCTTCAATTTCTTCGTCATCTGCAGAGCTAGTTGGCATATAAACTTGTACTACTGAAGTAGGTGTGGGCTTCGTATCTATCTTGGCCACAATAATGCGTTCACTATGCTGTTTGTAGTAGCTTACCCGCATTCCTATTTTCCTATTCATTATTAAACCTACTCCTGCATTACCCCTATTTGATTTTGTGTTTATAACCCTGTAGTCACCTGACCAGAAGTCTTGTTCCTCCTGCCACCAAACTTAACTAATTCCCACTATATCTAACTTTAACCTATCCATTTCCCTTTTTAAATTATCTAACCTACCTGCCCGATTAAGGGATCTGACATTCCACGCTCCGACCCGTAGAACGCCAGTTTTCTTTCTCCTGATAACGACATCCTTATCATCTGTTTCAAGTTCTGAAACCTCAAGGTGTCAATGCAGCAGGTACTGTCCATCAAAACAGATTTGGAAAGAACTTGCCTTTTTCAGATGATAAAACAATAATGAAACAAACTAGAGGTTATTGAGAAGAAATCACTAGTACTGATGACATTACCATGTGTAAGTGGTTACACTATAGGCCAGTTGTATTGTGTTCAAACTTTGTTGGTAAAGGCTCAGTGTTGGGGAAAAAAAAAAAAAAAAAAAAAAAAGAGCCATAAATATGTGTAAGGAGAAAAACCGGAAATATTGAGAAGATATAATCACACAATGGATAGTGTGGAACTATTTGATCAATTGATAAGCTACTACAGAGTTTTCATCAGATCTCGAAAATGGCCTTTCCGTATGATTTTTCATGCTGTTGACTTTGCCACCGTGCAAAGTTGGTTGGCATACAGACGAGATGCAGACAACCTGTCTATCCCAAAGAAGAAGCAAATGGACCTTCTTTCCTTTCTATCAGGGTAGCAGATGGATTGATACTGTGCCAGAAGGAAGTGACTGAAAAGAAGAGGGGGTGTCTCTCTGATGAAGGACCGGCTTCAGACATGAGTCATACCAAGAGAAAGAGGAGAATTATGACCAGCTACAGAGATACAGTTAGATTTCACTGACCATTTGCCTTTGCATCGTGTAGGGGCTCCAAGTCACTGCAAATTTCCAAATTGTACAGGGCGTTCTAGAATTCAGTGCAGAAAATGTAAAGTACATTTATGTCTCCAAAAGGACAGAAACATTTTTTTAAATTTCATATGAAATCTTAAAATCAGTGTTTTGTTGTTTAAATAAGAACTGTAATTTGGAATTATTTTTATTGTTTCTTCGGTTTTAAAGTGAAATAAAGAGTGCCATACTTGATCCATAGTGTTAACGTCCATAATGTATGGCATGAAGCTCGAGACCTGATGAACACGATTGTGTACATTAAATATCTAGAAAACTAGAGATCATATGAAATTTTTTCTTGGAAAAATGTTGTCAGGAGACTGACCTGAATGTAAAAATGATGTCAGATATTTTTTAAATAAGTAAATAAAAAATTAGGTCTGGAAGGGTTAACATCAAAATAAGTAATGACAACTGGATGTACTTGAACATCTTTAAGATCTGTACAACCAATGGCTGTGAGGGAAAAGGAGTTTACTTTTAATTTTTTGCTGTTTCATTTTGTGTTCTAGATGACATAGAATTTATAACTGCAGCTGTTTTAATTCTATCACAACAATATTTTGTAGCAATCTGAGAATCAGGAAACATATTTCTGAACAGTTGTGAAGCATGATCTGCAAACGAAATTGGCAAGCCCTGTTCCAACAATGAACAGGCTAAAACCATTTCAGCATTGGTGACAAGAGTTTTCTTCACCAGATTTTATTCCGAACGATGACAGTGATCTGTTTTCAGACTTAAGGTTTGTTAGATCTACATGTATTTTAGACAAAACATGTCGATGACAATCATGGTCAGCATGCTGTGTAGAAATGTCTCTGAACACGCTGTACAAACACATATGATGATCAGATTTGTTAGATTTTATCAAACATGGCTATTCTGTACTACAATGTTTGCTAAATATGTGTCCAGTTATAAATTATCTTGTTGTATCAACTTCCACTGCATTAACACTTAAGTTTTTCACAATATTACTATCTGAATTTGTTACAGCACTTTGGCCAACTTTAACAGTACTTACTTTTTTATTGTATCAGTCTCATTTTTTTCCCCTTTCACTACAATTGACATGATAAGTAAATCCATGACTACTGGTACTTGGAACATCTACAGAAGGTTCCACCTTATTAATTTTTTCACTTTCACTTAGTATATTTTTTGCGCTGTTTAATTCTGCGTTATCATTTGTGTTAAACTTGTTTTCACAGAATATGTTAACAGCTGTCAAAGGAACAAAAAATGTCTATTTGCTTGCACTTTTGGCAAAATAACTAAAAAAATCCTTAGCAGCTAATCATGACCAGTGTTTTTGAATTCTAAAGAGGAATAAAGCCATCAAACACAAATAAATTGACAACATTACCAACAATTTCATTGGTCAATAGTTTGTAATTTATTTGCATGAAACATGTAATTACATGCATAGCACTTGGTAGTACAATACAACAGTATACAATCTAAATTTACAACAGTAACTTTGAATGTAGTCCAAGTTATTTGACATAATAATACTTTAGATTTAGTTTCTACAGTAGGCTATAGAAGCACTGCTCAATGAGCCACGATTTTCGATGTTTTTTGAATGTCTCTCCAGTTATTACCTTCAATTCATTTGGCAGTGCGTTGAAGTATTTTGCTCCATTAATATATGAACTGTTTGCTGTTTTTTTTTTCAGTCTTCTGTTTTATCATATGGAAATTTTGTACTTATTCCTGCATTACAATATGTATATTTCTTATCTTCTACAGTTAATACTACTGTTTCAAACATATACATAGAATACATAGTCAGAATTTTAAAATCTATAAACTATCCATTTCATGATGTTCTAGTATATTTTTCACCTAATATTCTCAAGTCTCTTTGCTGGAGTTTAAATACTCGGTCTACATGAGTTTTGGAAGCCCCGCCCCACAATGAAAGACCATATGCTAGAAATGGGTGTATTAAACCAAAATACATCACCCACATTGTTTGGGTATTGATGTATGGAGCTATTCTTCTTAAAAAATATAGGCTAGATGATAGCCTGGTACATACATTGTCAGTTTGTTGCGTCCATAGTAGTTTGCTAACTATGCATATACGGTACCTAGGAATTTAGAATCATTGCAGATTTTCCCTACAATATTACTATCTTGAGAATCAATACAAGTCTGCAAATCACCAACATTGAAGGGAATTATATTTGTTTTTTGTAAGTTGACTTTTAGAATGTCATTTTCAAACTTGTCCTTTGCAATATCTATAATTTTTTTTACCTCTATGCCGAGATTAAAAATATCATTTACCCAACAAAAGCATGAAGTGTCATCTGCATACATTGTAATGAAGGCATATTTTTTACTATCTTTGGGAAGTCATTAACGTAACATATAAAAAGGAAGGGACCAATCATCGATCCCTGAGGCAGACCAAATTTAATCATTCCTGACCCCTGATGTATAACTTTTTAATGTTTCACCATTATTGTGTGAGATTGAGGTACACTATTTTCTGTGTTTTAAATACGATATGATGAGGTGCAATAGTTTTCCACTTATGCCATCTCTGGCCAGTTTTGACAGAAGTACCTTATGATCAACCCTATCAAAAGCCTTTGATAAGTCAAGGAAAACTCCAGCTAGTTGAATGCCTTCATCAACTGTGTCAAGAGCTTTGAGCATAAATTGAAGTGTTGCAGTCATGGTGTTACAACCACTTCTGAAACCATGCCGAAAATCTCCCAGGATGTTGTGCTTATTATAATGTTCTAACATATATTTCAGAATTATTATTTCAATTAACTTGCAAAAACGGAAGTGAAAGCAAGTTTCTAATTATTAGATGCACCAAAGGATATGCTAGATTATTTTTCCACTGTCTAAGTAAAAATGGAGAAATTTCATCCCAGCCAGCGGATTATTTTGTTTTTACACATTCTGATGACCTACAAAATATCCTTGATTTCAAGTTCATGGAGTTGAGTAGATTCAGAATTGTCCTCAGCAAGACTTCCAACAGGTACTTTATCTGTGGTAAAAAAAGTCAGATTCTATGATATCTATGAAATAGTCATTAAAAATGTTACTGATCTGAGGGATGGTGACATCAATATTGTTATTAGATATCTGTACGTTGATGATACCTTTTAGTTTTGTTTTATTGTCTCTTATTTCATTTACGATTGACCAGCAGGTCTTGGAGAGACAATCTGATTTTTGTATTTTCGAGTTAATCTTTTCAGCCTTCAATCTTTTGACTTGCTTGCAAAATTGGTACTTATATTGTTTGTATTTATCCCTGTGCTCATTGGTTTTGGTCTTTCTTTGTATCAAATACATTTCTTCCATTTTATCTTTGAGTTCTTTGGTAGAATTATTAAATTCCACAGGTCTTGACTGTCTTGCCTTGTTCTTATTCATATTTATCTTTCTGATGGGAATAGTATTGTTTTGATGAAAAGATAATTAATCTAGGAGGCATCTCATTTATTGTTCACTCCTTCGGCTTGAAATACTAGATGCCAAGATTCATGACAAAGGCTCTCTCTCAGTTTGACAATGTTGATAACAGAGAGATTTCTTTTGTGTTAAATAAATTTTCTTTGGTTTTATACAAGGATCTCCCTTTAGCACTAACAGTTGGCCTAGATGGTCAGAGATGTGACCATTTACAACAGCAGCTGTGGCAATATTTTCACAATTAGTAATAACATGGCCTATAGAGCTTATACTAGTTGGAGTGATTCCAACAGATCTTCTGCGCCATGAGAATGGATACAGTCCTTGAAGCATTTGCTTCCTTCAGCATCTTGTAACCTGTTGACATTAATATACCTTAGTAATATAACATTTATATGTTCTTGCTTGGACATTTATTTACATAATACAGTATCAAGGGTATTAAGAAATAATTCAAAATTTCCATCGGGTGATCTATACAATGCAAAGAAAGTATGTTACAGACAAGAATTTTACCTTAATTGCTAAAATTTCGCAGTGAAAATCAGGGGAATACTCTTAGAGCCACGCAATATCTTTGTAAGATTCTACTAAGTTATTTGTTCTCAGGTAGATAGTCACTCCTCCACCTTCATGGTTAGAATGAGAGTAAAAATCAGTTAATGAATAATTTTGGATTTTAAACAAGTGTATGTTATCTGCAGATTTTTGGTGTTCATTGACAACTACTATATGGGGGGGTGTAATATACAGGGTGTTACAAAAAGGTATGGCCAAACTTTCAGGAAACATTCCTCACACACAAAGAAAGAAAATATGTTATGTGGACATGTGTCCGGAAACGATTGCTTTCCATGTTAGAGCTCATTTTATTACTTCTCTTCAAATCACATTAATCATGGAATGGAAACACACAGCAACAGAAAGTACCAGCGTGACTTCAAACATTTTGTTACAGGAAATGTTCAAAATGTCCTCCGTTAGCGAGGATACATGCATCCACCCTCCGTCGCATGGAATCCCTGATGCGCTGATGCAGCCCTGGAGAATGGCGTATTGTATCACAGCCTTCCACAATACGAGCACGAGGAGTCTCTACATTTGGTACCGGGGTTGCGTAGACAAGAGCTTTCAAATGCCCCCATAAATGAAAGTCAAGAGGGTTGAGGTCAGGAGAGCGTAGAGGCCACGGAATTGGTCCGCCTCTACCAATCCATCGGTCACCGAATCTGTTGTTGAGAAGCGTACAAACACATCGACTGAAATGTGCAGGAGCTCCATCGTGCACGAACCACATGTTGTGTCGTACTTGTAAAGGCACATGTTCAAGCAGCACAGGTAGAGAGTATCCCATATGAAATCATGATAATGTGCTCCATTGAGTGTAGGTGGACGAAACTAAAACGAACTCTAACATGGATATTAAGTGTTTCCGGACACATGTGCACATAACATCTTTTCTTTATTTGTGTGTGAGGAATGTTTCTCGAAAGTTTGGCCGTACCTTTTTGTAACACCCTGTATGTAAGATAGTGGTCAAAAACATCAATCTTATTATATAATTCCTCTACATTATAATGTAGGAAAGAAATATTGCTTTCTTCAGGTACTGGTACATTTTGTGCAAGATAATCCCCTCTTCTGCTTATTAGTTTCCCTTGTTATTTATAATGTTGCAAATATCAGCAATCATTTTAGTGAAGGTTGTGGAGCCTAACCTGTTTGAGTGAGTACAATACCATCTTTCCGTAGACATTTGTTGCTTAAAAACGTATTTGGATCGATAAATATTGCTCCTAGATTATTACAGATCTCACAAATATTACAATTTATCCTCTCTATATAAGTATCACTCACAGACCTTCTGTAGATAATTCTACTGATTCCAATTCTTGAAGACCTGTATAAGTTTCTTGCTGATCGGATTATGTTTCTAGTTTCACTGATGATTTCTTTCTCGGGGGTGCTGCATAGTGAATTTGTTCCTACATGAATGTAAACACCTTTGTAGATTCTTGTGGCTTTGCCTGACGATCCCTGATTTGAATTTTGAAGTGATTATTTAATTGATGAATCCTGATACCAGGGCAAATGTCGACTCTCGAATTTGGCGCATCAACATTTTTTTAGTAGTGAGTCACCTATAATGACAAAGTCTTCGTGATTTTTTCTTTTCAGTACCGTGAAGACTAATATGTTTTTTTTTTTCTCTCTGTATGTGACGTTGTTTCAGTGATATTTGTTTCTTGAATATGTGTTTTCACTTTGCACTTCTTCACAAACAGAGGATATTATAGGTCCAGAAAAATGTGTATCGTCACTTCACGAGTCGTCACTGTTACGATGCTTACAACACCTTTCCTGCTTTTGATAGAAGATTTTTCAATTTCAATATGACCATCACAAACCGTTGAACTTAATTAGTCAGTAAACTGGATATCATAACTTCGAAAGTTTTCACGATTAAGTTTGCTTACCACACAATTTCTGCATTGGAAGAAGGTTTTTTGAGTTTCACTTTCATCTTCTACACATATATCACAGCTAGAAGATTCCAAAAACTGGGTGTAGTCTATTCATGAGTTTTCACTGTTATGTTTGTTTACAAATCTGTTACAGCTTTTGAGATGGTGTTTTCATTTTTGAATTTTTCGCAATTACTTTTTTCATGTCTCATCGGCTCACTATTTACTTGATTCAGTAGTGCTATTTTCAATTTTAGATTGTCTATTTCAGTTTTTAAACATCTAATAACTCATTCTTTTGTGTTCACTGATGTTGCTAACATTACGTTTTCCATATGTTCAAATGGCTCTAAGCGCTTTGAGACTTAACATCTGAGGTCATCAGTCCCCTAGACAATGTTTTGGTGAATTTTAAAACAACAGACGATTCATGTAATGTATCAGAGTTTGCATTTTCTGATCATAGTTCTGTAACCTTAAATTATACAAGTAAGTTCCTTCCTGATAAGACTAGTATAACTAAGCCTGTCCCAAAAATTATCACCAGACCTGTCTCAGATGAAAAAAATTCATAGATTTTGTAATTCCCTTGCTGACAGAGACTGGTTTCGCCAGTGTTATGGAAACACACCCTATACTCTAAGTAACAATTTGCCAGCATATACACTTTTTGACAGGTTTTTTTAAAGTATTTTTGCAAACTTTAATGACTTCATTCCAACAAAGGAATTCAATGTAGGCCTAACTGATCGTGTCCTGAAAACTACAAGACAAAATACGTGGTATACAGAACAGCTGACCACTCTGAAAAACTAAGTTATGTTGTTGCACAATGTTTATTGTAGACTGAAGACTAATCAAGGTAAACTAGCCTACGTTACATGTAGGAATGAATATAAAAAGCAATCATAGAAGCCAAAAAACAGAAGTATTGAGAAATCCACCAACAAGTGCAAAGCTGCGTGGAAGCTAATAAATAGTGTTGCTAAAGATGAAAGAAATATTGCAATTAATATCTCTCCCTAAAAATTCAATGATTATTAAGAAGTAGTATTGTTAAACCTGAAATCAGCTCATCACAGTTACTGTCAAAAAATAGTACTAGATCATCAACAAATACAAGTATCTTCAGTTTCTCTGAGGTCTCAGCCGATTTTGTATTAAGAATAGTGAAACAGTTAAAATCATCAGACAGTGTAGACATATACGACTTATCCTGTAAAATACTGAAGAAAGTCTTAGGTAGTGCAGTGTACCCCTTAACACATTGTATAAACAAATGTCTAGCTGAAGGATATTTTCCTGATGAGCTTAAATGTCTATGGTAGTTCCAGTTTATAAAAAAGGGGGTAAAGACTCTGCCTCAAGTTACCGGCCAATTTCCACAGTCCCATCTTTTTCTAAATTTCTGGAATGCACAATTTACAAACAATCAGATTACTTTGATAATATAGGAATTATTAGTGGATCTCAATACGGTTTTAGGAAAAACATGTCAACGATTTATGTGATAGATGCTGCTATAAAATACATCCCTCAAGTACTTGAGGATAAAGACGTTGATCAAGTCACTTTTTGTGACCTAAGCAAAGCCTTTGACTGTGTAGAACATACACTACTACTTGAGAAATTGGACTTCTATGGTGTTAGAGGTAATAGCCTTAAACTATTAAGACCATTTTTACAGAACCTAAGCAGGCTGTCTGTGTTGGCAATGAACTTTCCAGTCTAGAACTAATTAAGGTAGGTGTCCCACAGGGATCTGTACTGGGCCCTTTCATGTTCCTAATAATGATTAACGACCTGCCGTCACGTATTAAATCAAAAACTGTGCTATATGTAGATGACACAACTTTTCTGAACAGCACTAATTACCTCAATAGCTTTAAAATTTGTGAGAGCCAATGCTCAAGCAGCATACTGGTATAAAGCAAATGGATTTTTGCTTCATGAAAATGACTCAGCAGATAGTATTTTGTCTAAAAGACAAGCTACCATTTGATGTTCTTAGTTATGTTAAGTTTTTAGGAGTATATTTGGATGATAAATTATCTTGGGGGCAACATGTCAAGTATCTTAGTGGTAAGTTGTCTAGGGTAATCTATCTGTTGTTGTTGTTGTGGTCTTCAGTCCTGAGGCTGGTTTGATGAAGCTCTCCATGCTACTCTATCTTGTGCAAGCTTCTTCATCTCCCAGTAACTACTGCAACCTACATCCTTCTGAATCTGCTTAGTGTAGTCATCTCTTGGTCTCCCTCTACGATTTTTACCCTCCACGCTGCCCTCCAATACTAAATTGGTGATCCCTTGATGCCTCAGAACATATCCTACCAACTGATCTTTTCTTCTGGTCAAGTTGTGCCACAAACTTCTCTTCTCTCCAATCCTATTCAATACCTCCTCATTAGTTATGTGATCTACCCATTTAATCTTCAGCATTCTTCTGTAGCTACACATTTTGAAAGCTTCTCTTCTCTTCTTGTCCAAACTATTTATCGTCCATGTATCACTTCCATACATGGCTACACTCCATACACATTCTTTCAGAAATGACTTCCTGACACTTACAACTATACTCGATGTTAACAAATTTCTCTTCTTCAGAAACTCTTTCCTTGCCATTGCCAGTCTACATTTTATATCCTCTCTACTTCGACCATCATCAGTTATTTTTCTCCCCAAATAGCAAATCTCCTTTACTACTTTAAGTGTCTCATTTCCTAATCTAATTCCCTCAGCATCACCCGACTTAATTCGACTACATTCCATTATCCTCGTTTTGCTTTTGTTGATGTTCATCTTATATCCTCCTTTCAATACACTATCCAATCCGTTCAACTGCTCTTCCAAGTCCTTTGCTGTCTCTGACAGAATTACAATCTCATCGGCGAACCTCAACATTTTTATTTCTTCTCCATGGATTTTAATACCTACTCTGAATTTTTCTTTTGTTTCCTTCACTGCTTGCTCAATATGCAGACTGAATAACATCGGGCAGAGAATACAACCCTGTCTCACTCCCTTCCCAACCACTGCTTCCCTTTCATGTCCCTTGACTCTTATAATTGCCATATGGTTTCTGTACAAATTGTAAATAGTCTTTCGCTCCCTGTATTTTACCCCTGCTACCTTCAGAATTTGAAAGAGAGTATTCCAATCAACATTGTCAAAAGCTTTCTCTAAGTCTACAAATGCTAGAAACGTAGGTTTGCCCTTCCTTAATCTAGCTTCTAAGATAAGTCGTAGGGTCAATATTGCCTCATGTGTTCCAACATGTCTTCGGAATCCAAACTGATCCACCCCGAGGTCAGCTTCTCCTAGTTTTTCCATTCGTCTGTCAAGAACTCGCGTTAGTATTTTGCAGCTGTGACTTATTAAACTGATAGTTCGGTAATTTTCACATCTGTCAACACCTGCTTTCCTTGGGATTGGAATTATTATATTCTTCTTGAAGTCTGAGGGTATTTCACCTGTCTCATACATCTTGCTCACCAGATAGTAGACTGGCTCTCCCAAGGCTGTCAGTAGTTCCAATGGAGTGTTGTCTACTCCGGGGGCCTTGTTTCGACTCAGGTCTTTCAGTGCTCTGTCAAACTCTTCACGCAGTATCGTATCTCCCATTTCATCTTCATCTACATCCTCTTCCATTTCAATAATATTGTCCTCAAGTACATCACCCTTCTATAGACCCTCTATATACTCCTTCCACCTGTCTGTTTTCCCTTCTCTGCTTAGAACTGGGTTTCCATCTGAGCTCTTGATGTTCATACAAGTGGTTCTCTTATCTCCAAAGGTCTCTTTAATTTTCCTGTAGACAGAATCTATCTTCCCCCTAGTGAGATAAGCCTCTACATCCTTACATTTGTCCTCTAGCCATCCCTGCTTAGCCATTTTGCACTTCCTGTCGATCTTATTTTTGAGACGTCTATTTCTTTTTGCCTGTTTCATGTACTGCATTTTTATATTTTCTCATTTTATCAATTAAATTCAATATTTCTTCTGTTACCCTAGGATTTCTACTAGCCCTCATCTTTTTACCTACTGGATCCTCTGCTGCCTTCACTACTTCATCCCTCAAAGCTACCCATTCTTCTTCTACCGTATTTCTTTCCCCCATTCATGTCAATTGCTCCTTTATGCTCTCCCTGAAACTCTGTATAACCTCTGGTTCTTTTAGTTTATCCAGGTCTCATCTCCTTAAGATTCCCACCTTTTTGCAGTTTCTTCAGTTTTAATCTACAGGTCATAACCAACAGATTGTGGTCAGAGTCCACATCTGACCCTGGAAATGTCTTACAATTTAAAACCTGGTTCCTAAATCTTTGTCGTACCATTATATAATCTATCTGAAACCTGTCAGTATCTCCAGGCTTCTTCCATGTATACAGCCTTCTTTTATGATTCTTGAACCAAGTGTTACCTATGATTAAGTTGTGCTCTGTGCAAAATTCTACCAGGCAGCTTCCTCTTTCGTTTCTTAGCCCAAATCCATATTCACATACTACGTTTCCTTATCTCCCTTTTCCTACTACCGAATTCCAGTCACCCATGACTATTAAATTTTCGTCACCCTTCAGTATCTGAATAATTTCTTTTATTTGATCATACATTTCTTCAATTTCTTCGTCATCTGCAGAGCTAGTTGGCATATAAACTTGTACTACTGTAGTAGGTGTGGGCTTCGTATCTATCTTGGCCACAATAATGCGTTCACTATGCTGTTTGTAGTAGCTTACCCGCATTCCTATTTTCCTATTCATTATTAAACCTAGAACCCTGTAGTCACCTGACCAAAAGTCTTGTTCCTGCTGCTACCGAACTTCATTAATTCCCATTATATCTAACTTTAACCTAGCCATTTTCCTTTTTAAATTTTCTAACCTACCTGCCTGATTAAGGGATCTGACGTTCCACACTCTGATCCGTAGAACTCCAGTTTTCTTTCTCAATCTATCTGTTAAGGCGACTAAAGGATTTTGTATCTAAAAATTATGTTAGTATATCCTATCTCTCATTCTTCCAAAGCATAATAACCTATGGCATCATTTTATGGGGAAACTACAGTTGTGTGCGTGACATCCTCCTAATGCAAAAGAAAGCTATTAGGGTAATTACAGGCTCACCGTATAAGGCACACTGTAAACCTTTGTTTTCTGGGTAAAAAAAATATGACAGTAGTAAACCTATATAACCACTATGTCTGAAACTTTCTAAAGTAATTCCTGTCTTCAAAAAAAGGTGATGATAAAGACTACAGGCCTATCTCAGTTTCATCCTGCTTTTCTAAAGTTTTTGAAAAATAATGTACAAAAAATGGACTTCATAGAAAAAAAATTACTAAGTTTAGCTCAACATAGGTTCAGAAGCAACTAATCTACTGAAACTGCAGTATATGATTGCATAAATGAGCTATTAGAACTGTTAGATAGAAAACAACCCATAACAGGCATATTTATGGATCTGTCAAAGGCTTTTGACACTGTTGACCACAAAATATTACTGGAGAAATTAGAACACTATGGTATCAGAGGAATTGCAAACAACTGGATTGCTACATTCCTAACCAATCGGATGCAGAGAGTCAACATGAATTATACTAATACACAAAGCAACTCAATAACCAAAATACTATCAATTAATAAAACTGTAAAGCAAGGTGTTCCACAGGGCTCAGTGTTGGGACCCCTACTTTTCCTCCTGTATATTAATGACTTGAGCCTGAATGTTGATGCACACAAAACAATAATATTTGCTGATGACACAACTGTACTCCTCAAAGGGGAGAATATAGAGGCTGTGCAAAAAGCTGTGAACTTGGCCACTGAATAACTCAGCAACTGGGCAAAAATCAACAGATTAACTATCAACACAAAAGAGACAGCTTCCATGAACTTTCACACAACACAAAATGCAAACATTAACCAGTGCATACTACGTTTACATACAAGACCACATAAAATATGATGTAATATTCTGGGGAAATTCTCTAACTGCTCTGTGCACATTCAGAATCCAGAAGAAAACAATGAGGATTATTACTGGGACTCCTGCAAACCCATCTTCAGAAAGTTGGAAATCCTTACACTGCCTTGCCTCTACATTCTTGAGAGTCTAAAATCTTTCAGAAACCACATAGTGCCAACTGACCCCAGAGTCGTAAAAAATAATGAAATACATGAACACACCACCAGGAAAAACGCAAACTTGCATGTTATATGTACAAACACTCAACTGTGTAAAAAGGGAGCTTTCCACATGGGCCTCCAACTGTTCCATCTTCCCACTAGTATTACGTCCATCGAAGACAACATAAAATTTAGCAAAGCCGTTAAATCAATTTTTTTGTGTCACTGTTTATACTCTGAAAATGAATACTTAGAAAAGTAATCTTGCTGTTTGTGTTAAATTGAAAACATTGAGCAATATAATACATTAGGATACTATAGGCCTATGTTAATATATGTTAACAATGTTAAATGGTATTTCCCGACATCTGCAACACACTGTGTACCATCAGATCACATAGAATAAATAAATAAATAAAAGTAGTAAAAGTTTATATGCCAACTAGCTCTGCAGATGGAGAAATTGATGAAATGTATGATGAGATAAAAGAAATTATTCAGGTAGTGAACGGAGACAAAAATTTAATAGTAATGGGTAACTGGAATTCGAGTGTAGGAAAAGGGAGAGAAGGAAACATAATAGGTGAATATTGATTGGGGGAGAGAAATGAAAGAGGAAGCCGTCTAGTAGAATTTTGCACAGAGCATAACTTAATCGTAGCTAACACTTGGTTCAAGAATCATAAAAGAAGGTTGTATACATAGAAGAACCCTGGGGATACTAGAAGGTATCAGATAGATTATATAATGGTAAGACAGAGATTTAGGAACCAGGTTTTAAATTGCAAGACATTTCCAGGGGCTGATGTGGACTCTGACCACAATCTATTGGTTATGGACTGTAGATTAAAACTGAAGAAACTGCAAAAAGGTGGGAAGTCAAGGAGATGGGACCTGGATAAACTGACTAAACCAGAAGTTGTACAGAGTTTCAGGGAGAGCATAAGGGAACAATTGACAGGAATGGGGGAAAGAAATACAATAGAAGAAGAATGGGTAGCTCTGAGGGATGAAGTAGTGAAGACAGCAGAGGATCAAGTAGGTAAAAAGACGATGGCTAGTAGAAATCTTTGGGTAACAGAAGAAATATTGAATTTAATTGATGAAAGGAAAAAATACAAAAATGAAGTACTTGAAGCAGGCAAAAAGGAATACAAACGTCTCAAAGATCGACAGGAAGTGCAAAATGGCTAAGCACGGATGGCTAGAGGACAAATGTAAGGATGTAGAGGCTTATCTAATTAAGGGTAAGACAGATACTGCCTACAGGAAAATTAAAGAGACCTTTAGAGAAAAGAGAGACACTTGTATGAATATCAAGAGATCAGATGGAAAACTAGTTCTAAGCAAAGAAGGGAAAGCAGAAAGGTGGAAGGAGCATATAGAGGGTCTATACAAGGGCGAATTACTTGAGGACAATATTATGGAAATGGAAGAGGATGTAGATGAAGATGAAATGGGAGATACAATACTGCAACAAGAGTTTGATAGAGCACTGGAAGACCTGAGTCAAAACAAGGCCCTGCGTGTAGACAACATTCCATTAGAACTACTGACGGCCTTGGGTGAGCCAGTCCTGACAAAACTCTACCATCTGGTGAGCAAGAAGTATGAGACAGGCGAAATACCCTCAGAATTCAAGAAGAATGTTATAATTCCAATCCCAAAGAAATCAGGTGTTGACAGATGTGAGAATTACAGAACTATCAGTTTAATAAGTCACAGCTGCAACATACTAACGCAAATTCTTTATAGACAAATGGAAAAACTGGTAGAAGCCGACCTCGGAGAAGATCGGTTTGGATTCCATAGAAATATCGGAACACCTGAGGCAATACTAACCTTACATCTTATCTTAGAAGAAAGAGTAAGGAAAGGCATACCTATGTTTATAGTATTTGTAGACTTACAGAAAGCTTTTGACAATGTTGACTGGAATACTCTCTTTCAAATTGTAAAGGTGGCAGGGATAAAATACAGGGAGAGAAAGGGTATTTACAATTTGTACAGAAACCAGATGGCAGTTATAAGAGTTGAAGGGCATGAAAAGGAAGCAGTAATTGGGAAGGAAGTGAGAAAGGGTTGTAGCCACTCCCCGATGTTATTCAATCTGTATATTGAGCAAGCAGTAAAGGAAACCAAAGAAAAATTCGGAGTAGGTATTAAAATCCATGGAGAAGAAATAAAAACTTTGAAGTTCGCCGGTGACATTATAATTCTGTCAGAGACAGCAAAGGACTTGGAAGAGGAGTTGAACGGAATGGACAGTGTCTTGAAAGGTGGATATAAGATGAACATCAACAAAAGTCAATGAAGATGATGGAATGTAGTCGAATTAAATCGCACAATGCTGAGGGAATTAGATTAGGAAATGAGACACTTAAAGTAGTAAAGGAGTTTTGCTATTTGGGGAGCAAAATAACTGATGATGGTCGAAGTAGAGAGGATATAAAATGAAGACTGGCAATGCCAAGGAAAGTGTTTCTGAAGAAGAGAAATTTGTTAACATCAAGTATACATTTAAGTGTCAGGAAGCCGTTTCTGTAAGAATGTGTATGGAGTGTAGCCATGTATGGAAGTGAAACATGAATGATAACTAGTTTGGACAAGAAGAGAATATAAGCTTTCAAAATGTGGTGCCACAGAACAATGCTGAAGATTAGATGGGTAGATCACATAACTAATGAGGAGGTATTGAATAGAACTGGGGAGAAGAGGATTTTGTGGCACACCTTGATAAGAAGAAGGGACTGGTTGGCAGGACATGTTCTGAGGCATCAAGGGATCAAAAATTTAGCATTTGAGGGCAGCGTAGAGGGTAAAAATCGTAGAGGGAGACCAAGAGATGAATACACTAAGCAGATTCAGAAGGATGTAAGTTGCAGTAAGTACTTGGAGATGATGAAGCATGCACGGGATAGAGTCGTGGAGAGCTTGTAATGGAACTGACAAATAGACATCATTTTATTTTATTATACACTAAAGTCATGTTAAAAAAGCTTTTGCTTAAGATAATACTAAGTTAGGTGTTGCGATCAATAATCGATATTGGAATTGTATGTTCTTTGTAGCTTATGACCGTGATCTTTGGTCTACAACGGGTTTACGGCCAGTTGAGTGTTGGCCACGGTCGAGTGTAGTTGTGTTATAGTTTTGGCAATAAATGCGTTTTGATACAAAGAAACCGTGGAGTACTGCGTCATTTTTCGGTAGTCCAGTAATAATTAAAAAACCCGCACCTGTTCTTGGACCCAGAGCAGCAAACGAATCATCGCCTAGACAACGAGAAGCCACATGGACAACGCAGACTCAGCAGCATCAACAAAGGAGACATCATGGCCAGCTCTACGAAAGTATTATGCAGCCATTAGCCACACCGTAACGGTGTCCTTATGGAGATAACTTTTCCCGAACAGTAGAGTGGTTTCGTGACAACTGGGGGCTCAGCCGGGATTTAGACAGTTATATGTATTGGATTGACGAAATCTGTTTTGTAGAAATCTAATGACCACGTGGTACAAAGAAGTGCAATACATGGAAGTCAAGGGAGACGAAACGAAAATTTATCTGAACATGAGACGTCGGACATTAAATCACTGTTACAAATGATGGAACAATCGTTAGCTTTATATCAAACTGTTGCAGCCCGCTTACAAGCTAATGAAGATCAATTGCAAAACGTGATCGGATGGTCGCGGACAGTTTTCGGGTTATAAATCTGAAACTGTCGCGCCTAGAAGGAGCTATGAACAAAAAATTTGATAATGTCTTACTTTGGGGTAATAAACTTCGCAACGATATATCAAAGATAGACAAACTTAGCAAAGCAGAAACAAAGATTTTGGCGGTAGAATCTAAAGTGGGATACGTTAAATCTAGTCTGAGTAACAAAATTCAGTCTGTAAAAAATGAACTGGTCACAGATAGAGAGAAAAATGCAAAGTGTTTTGATAATGTTAATAGTCGAATAGATACAGTTTGTGTAAATGTAAAAGCTATGGCAATAGATCTTGAAAGTAGAGTAGATTCTGAACTAAACGTTGTGGATGATAAAGTGGAAACAGTCAGTAACACAATAAAACTCCACGAGACTGAAACTAAGACAGATGTTAATGAATTAAAAAGTACAGTATCAGAGTTAAACCAGAAGTTTGAAAGATTTAGCAATGATGTAGCTAACAGAAATTTTTCTATGGACACATGTACTTTATTATCCAATATTCCAGTTAAAAACTTTTCTAATGAGTGTAGTTTGCATCCTGTTGACTTTCTGCAGAGTTGTAGAGAGAATTTTTTGCCCAATATGAGTGTAAGTTTCAAAATTAAGTTTGTTAAAAAATTTTTGGAGGGGGAATCTTTGTCATGGGCCAATCAAAATTTTTTCTATGGACATGTCTTACGCCGAATAAGAAATTGAGTTCTTAAAATGGTTCTGGTCTGAAACTGAACAAGCCAGGATAAAGAGCGAGTTCCTGAATGGACCAAATTACAGAATAACACAGGGGACTATGAAACAGTTTTGTAAGAATCAACTGAAGAAACTTGTAAATTTGAGTAAACCCTTTGATGAGCTCACACAGATAGATGCTTTAAAGAGAAGGTTGATAACAGATGTGCAATGGGACCTAGTGTATGGACCAGATGACAACATTGAACAATTTCTAAACTACGTGGACAAACTTGACAGGATTATAGACAAAGTGGGGAAACCAAAAAACTATTTCAATCACACACAAAGAGGTGGGGATCATAGTTGGGGAAACACTAATTTTAACCGGAGCGAAAACAGTAGGCCCAACAACCATAGTTTTCATCATAGGGGACAAAATAGTCACAATATTAATGATAATTTCCATTCAAGGGAAAACTATAATATCCATTGAAGAGGACAATCTGGGAACAATTGGAACAGAACTAATTACAGGGAGTCTGAAAACAGGAATTGGCGTGAACATAGAGACGCTGGGAGTCAGAATGCTATGGGAAGTCATGAAGTAAAAAACTAGCATGCGCTCCATTGTCAGTCCACAAGGTAGAGGCGAAAAGCATAGATAATAGATGGACCAATAACACTGACTACGTTGCACCAAGAGATACATCTCAAGTAATGAGTAGTTATCTTATGACTGTGTACTACCCTCTAAACACAGTACCTGTTAAGAACGAACACATTAGTTGCAATAAAGATCCAAAGAAAATAATTGACTTAGTTGAATTTTATGAATGGGCAGAAGCTTGTAGTTTGTCAGAGGACCAGCAGGTTAACGGTTTAAATGATTTAGGAATTTATGCACTGATGAAGGAACCAGGTGAGCAAATGGTTGACACTGATTTAACAAGCAAAGAATTAAAAACACTTGGGTGTGAAAGCAACATTTTAAGTTTTCAGGAGAGAGAGGTTGATGATTGAAGTATTTGGGAAAATGAAGATTTAATGATACATGATGATGGTGAAAAATATTTTGTTTGCTTAAAAGAGGAAATGGAGGCATTAGGTGTTGTGGGAGAAACTGATATGCATGTTGTAGATCTACCCAAGGATGTTATTAACAGTTTAAGTGGTGGTAATGCCAGTGTCACAACCAATAGGCTCTGTAATCCAACATCTTACGAAGGAACCTGGGCAGTTGATAAAGATTCCCTGAACAGTAAAACTGACTGTGCAAGTAGGCTACCATTTGCAATGAACAAAGGTGAATTATTTCTTTATAATATGTGGCTAAATAGTGATGCAATTAAAAATGATAGCAATTTTAGAAAAAATGATTCTTAATATGTCTCAAATTTTATATCCTGATTGGTGGAAAAACACTAAACATATTGATGTGACTTCTGAAATTTTCCCGGCGTATTTGTTCTTCTAATAATTTCCGGGTATGCAGCCGGATCCCGTCGACATTCTGCCACGATATTTCGGCCCAGAGACGTCCGGCCATCATCAGGTGAGTACACAACTACTTGTGTACTCACCTGATGATGGCCGGACGTCTCTGGGCCGAAATATCGTGGCAGAATGTCGACGGGATCCGGCTGCATACCCGGAAATTATTAGAAGACTAAACATATTATTGTTGAACAACTGAAAGATAAATACCTTAGTGGTGAACAATGTTATATGGGTGAAAATATTTGGATTAATGAAATTATCAATGCAAGGGACAGTGCTAATGATGTGTGTGTTAATGTTATGACTGTAGATAATAAAGGGGACAGTAATATAGGTACTTGTAAGTCAGAAAGTCATTGTTTCAGTGAAATTCAAAATGATTTATTGTATGAATACGTTCAGCCTCAAAAAGGTGATGACATAAGTAGTCCGTTCATTAGAGCAAAAGTTGGTACCTGGGAAGGCAAGTGTCTTATAGACACAGGGAGTCAGGTGTCAGGAGTATCTGAAATTCTAAGCAAAAAGCTGAATTGCGAGAAAGATTACATTGAAATGCCAGTCATTGGGGTGAAAATAACAGGGGCTACAGGAAAACATGGTAAAACTGTGAAAAGACAATCTTTATTATCTTTTACAATTGAGGGAGTCACATTTACACATGGATGCCTAATTATACCAGGCCTCAGTGAGGACTGTGTTCTTGGGATGTCATGGATTCGGAGTGTAGATGCAAGATTTGACTGGGGAGGACAAAAACTTATAACAACACCAAATGGGGGGTGTATCTCCACCAAGTTTGTCAGATCAAATACAGTGTTGTGTAATGATAAATGTAACACTATAAATCTTGTAAAGGAGAAGAAATATGTTGACAAACACATAACAGAGCTGGATTTAAGTGAAGTAGATTTCAACACACTGGTAAACACAAAGATTTCTGAAGCTAGTGGTCTAAACAATGAGCAAAAACAGGAACTAGAGTCTTTGTTATGGGAATACAGTGATGTCTTTAGCAACATTCCAGGGAAAGTTAGGGGTTACGAATGTACTTTACAAGTAAGACCACATGACCCATTTTTCATAAAACCATATGGTGTGCCCATAGCAAAACGTACAGCAGTTGAGAAAGAATTACATAAGATGGAAGTGTGTGGCATTATTGAAAGGAGTATCAGTGCTTATAATAACCCGCTGGTAGTTGTGTCAAAGAGGGATGGGGGAGTGAGAATAGTTCTTGACTCCAGACCTTTAAACAAGATCTTATACAGGGAAACAGACCACCCTGAAAACATTGATGAGCTGTTGCACAAGTTCAAGGACATAAAATTAATGTCAAGTCTAGACTTAACCTCAGGCTTTCATGAAGTACCCCTGGCACCCAAATCTAGGAAATACACTGCTTTTCTGTACAATGGCCATTGCTATCAGTATTGTGCAGTCCCGTTTGGCTTGAACTCATTGGTAGCAGAATTCATTAGAGCTTTAGACCATGTGTTTGGGCAGGAACTTTTATCCAAATTAGTGATTTATGTAGATGACATTTTAGTAACTGGACAAGATTGGAATGAGCATGCTGGACTTTTAAGACAGGCGTGTGAGAAACTTAGAAGCGGGGGAATGACACTAAATCTAGAAAAGTGCAAATTTGCAGTACCTGAGTTAAAATTTTTGAGACATGTCATAACAGAAAAAGGAATTTTGGCTGATCCAGACAAAATTAAAGCTATTGCAGAGTTTCCTATACCCCGTAACAGAAAACGACTGAAATCATTTTATGGGCTATGTGGCTTCTACAGAAAATTTGTAAGTAAACAAAGCTTAAACACACCCTGTCTAAGTAATTGGTTAAAGAAGGACACTGTTTGGATATGGAGTAAAGATTGTCAAGAGGCTTTCGACATGTTAAAAAAGGAACTGAATAACCAGAACCTGTTACACAGACCAGATTTCAATTTACCTTTCTGTTTACATACTGACAGCAGTGATTATGGGCTAGGTGCTGAATTATTTCAAGTAAAAGAAGTTAATGGGGAGACAGTTCATGCTACAATTGCATTTGCAAGCAGAATGTTACTGAAGCATGAAAAGAATTATACAGTAACAGAAAAAGAGCTGTTAGCTATACAGTGGTCATTTTCAAAATTCAGGACCTATTTACTTGGACATAAGGTAATAGTGTACTCTGATCATAAAGCCTTAAGCTATATACAGGAATGCAAGCTCTATCATGATAGGCTTACAAGATGGGCATGGTATTTACAACAATTCAACTTTGAAATTAAGTATATTAAAGGCAGTGACAACATAGTTGCGGATGCTCTATCAAGGCTACCAGTAGGAGGGGAAACAAGAAATTTTTGATCAGAATGAAGAAAAACAGTTTAAAATGAGGTATATTAAAGGGGTCACAGATGAAAAAGTTGTTAGATCATTGTGTTATAAAATCAGGAGGAGCCAGAACCGTGATGCAGATTGGAAATTAGTAAAGAGCTGTTTAGGGAAAAAGAACTATGAAAAATAAGACAAGTACTATAAGGTGTTTAAAGGTACTCTGTTTTTGGAGAACTGATGAAGACTCAGACAATTGGAAACTATGCTGGCCTGAGGAGGAAGCTGAGAGGTTAATTAGGTATACTCATGAGAGCTATGGTCATTGTGGCATACAGAAGTGTATGCAGAAATTACAAGAAAACATATACTTCTACAATATGGCCAAGAAACTTAGAAAAGAATGGTCAACTTGTGATAAGTGCCAACGAGTCAAAGTAAGTAACAGAAAATGTCAAGGTGAAATGCAAAACATTATTCCTGCACAACCTTCTAGACTTAGTCGCTGTTGATTTCTATGGGCCGCTTCCAAGGAGTAGGAGTGGCCACTGCTACATTTTTGTCATGGTGGATGTATTTTCTAAACTAATCAAGTTGTATCCTGTCAGAAAAGCCACAGGTAAAGAGATAGTCACAAAAGTTGAAAAAGACTATTTATTAAATGTTGGGAAACCAAAAGCAATCTTGTCAGATAATGGCTCTCAGTTTTTGTTAAAAGTTTGGAAAACCTTTGTTGATAAATCAGGAATCAAACATGTTCAAATATCTGTATATAATCCGGCGTCAAACCCAGCTGAGAGGTATATGCGGGAGATTGGTCGTTTATGTCGTACATATTGCAGTCATAAACTAAACATCCTACATGGTATGACCATGTACGAGACTTTGAAGATGTTATGAATAGCTTGCAGCACACTTCCACAGGATTTTCACCTCATGAAATTATGTTTCATCTAAAACCAAACAACATTATCAATGAACTTGTAGAATTTCCACCATGCACAATGATGACTATGCGAGAACGTGAAGCCATAGTCAAAGAAACCATGATGAAACAGGGGGAAATGAGAAAAAGACGACATGATGGCAAGATGAAAGCAACCAAGTTTGAAGTTGGAGATTATGTTTTAGTAAAATCACAAGAGAAATAAAAAATTCTAACTTCTGAAATAAAGAAATTCTTTGATATATACATGGGTCCATTTGAGATTGTAGAACATCCACACCCGAATGCATACCGGTTGGCGTATCCTGAATCCAGGAAAGTTCTCGGGTTAAGGAATATTGTCTCGTTGAAATTGTATAAACAAAAGGTTTAAGACTAGTCTGAGAAAGTGAAAAGGTGACTCAACAAAGGTTTTCACTGGAAATTTTGTATATAAAAAATTGTCTGATTTTGTTACAGTTTTGTGCCCTTTAAAATGTTTGTTATTTGTTTAATATGTATTCATTGTATGAAGTGTTTTCAATGGATTTTCTGTGTAATATGCTTGCCATGTTCTTGATATTTCTGTATGTTTATGCAATTTGATTGATATTTGATAATTTGTGTAATAACTTTCTCACACCACACTTGAGACATCATTTATAATGTAAGCCTTTAATCAGCACTAAATCTGTCTTGCAACAATTAAGTTTAATTTTTTTTAATCTTAAACGCAGAGTCCTAATTACTACACACTTAAGTGCTTGAGATGGCCAACTCTACTAGGAGAAAATCATTTTTAGTAAACCACATGAATTACTGTACATTTCTTTCTCAACAACTGCAAAAGCATAGGCAATAATATTTTTTAATTTTCATAGATACATACCATTCCGAAACTTTCATCCATGATTTTACCTTTGCACTTATACTGTGAATATGAACCCTTGTAACAAACTGCCTGTAACTTTACTTTTGAAAACAATCTTATTTTGTTATCCTTGAAGTAAGTGTTATAGTCTGTAATAAGACATTTTACACCCAATATGTTGATGGATTTGTATTACATGTTTATTGAATTTATTAGTATTTAAAGGATCTGTGTTGGACCAGTTCATAACTTTGTAGTGTTACTCAGACAGATTCTGTAAACTTCTCCCATTAGATAAACATTACCAGAAGGTTAACTATGCATCCTAACCATGCACTTACATATAAACATTATGTAACCAAAAGGTGATCCCTGTATGTGATTTTTTTTAGATAACATGGCATTATAGTCAATGAAGTGATACAAACAGCTAAGCTTTGTAAAGATGCACTACAGGACATGCAGAAATCAGACCCTTAACGGAAGTCATGTATGTGTAGATGGTCAATGTGGGACAGACTGTGAGTAGTGTAAAAGGTGGGCAACAAAAGCAAAGAAAATAAGCCTGCAGTTAAAAGTTAGTCTTTCAATGGTTTCATGTGAAGTGCTGCAACATTATGGACTCTTCTAAGTGAAAATTGTGAATTTTCTTTTGTATTTCATTTACTCTAAGGTTAAAAATTGTATGTTTTCCTTTACTTAGTATAACAATTCCCGTGTTAGCATAATTACAAGGAAACAATCCTATTAAAAATTTTAATTTATTTAAAATCATATTCTTGGCAGTTCCATTATTCTGATGTCAGAATTTTGTTCGCATTTTCATACTTACAAAATTCTTGGGGGGCTATTGTTATGGAACTGACAAATAGACATTTTATTTTATTATACACTAAAGTCATGTTAAAAAAGCTTTTGCTTAAGATAATACTAAGTTAGGTGTTGCGATCAATAATCGATATTGGAATTGTATGTTCTTTGTAGCTTACGACCGTGATCTTTGGTCTACAATGGGTTTACGGCCACTTGAGTGTTGGCCACGGTCGAGTGTAGTTGTGTTATAGTTTTGGCAATAAATGTGTTTTTGATACAAAGAAACCGTGGAGTACTGCGTCATTTTTCGATAGTCCAGTAATAATTAAAAAACCCACACCTCTTCTTGGACCCAGAGCAGCAAAGGAATCATCGCCTAGACAACGAGAAGCCACAAGGACAATGCAGACTCAGCAGCATCAACAAAGGAGACATCATGGCCATCTCTACTACAGTATTATGCAGCCATTAGCCACACCGTAACGGTGTCCTTATGGAGATAACTTTTCCTGAACAGTAGAGCGGTTTCGTGACAAGCTGCATCAAACCAGTCTCAGGACTGAAGACCACAACAACAACAAACATTCTATTCTAGACACAGAACGACTTAAACCTAATTAACCTAAGGACATCACACACATCCATGCCTGAGGCAGGATTTGAACCTGCGACCATAGCAGCAGCAGCGTGGTTCTGGACTAAAGTGCCTAGAATGGCTCGGCCACAGTGGCAGTGAATTTTAAACACGTTTTTGCACACTTTTCGTGTAGCCAGTAGTTGCACATCACACACTTGATTCCTTTTGCAACATGTTTTCGACATTTTTTACATGCTGAAATATTTAACTTATTATGCCTGACACAATTTAGAAATAATTAAAGGAGGCAGCCCTTACTCTAATAGCATCAGTGTGATGTGTATTATTAATTATGGATAAATAGGTGAACTGAAGGTCTTGTGATGTATCCTCATTACAAATATCGCAACAGCTTACAGGTGAATGACTTGAAACTTGTGACATCACTTGGTTCAAAAGCATTTTTATTCCTATCCTTTAATCTGGCACACACAGAACAAAAAAATTTCTTCAGCACGCAGCATAACCTACCATACCTTAGTAAGCAGTGGTAATAAAAACACTCATAGAAAGGTTCACTACAAACTCAGGAAGGAAATAATTACAATCTATATAACATCTCAGTAGCATATGATTCGTGAAATGTAAGCAGTGCCGTTTCTGATTTTTTTCAAAACGTCAAATACTAAAATGTCTATTTCCACAATTTTTAACTACTTCCCATAGCTATAATTAAGGTGATATACCCGTAATAATTATGGACCATCTGTAATGGTTGGCAGATCTGCTTTTGTATGTATTAGTCACAGGGACATAACTGTTATGGTCTACAAGACTCAATATTATGAAAAGTTTAGTTGCTACTCACCATATAGTGAAGATGCTGGGTCACAGATAGGCACAACAAAAATACTGTCACAAAATGAGCTTTTGGCTAACAAGGCTTTTGTCAAAAATAGACGGCAGATACACACTCACGCAAATACAATTGTCACATACACACAACTGCAGTCTCTGGCAGCTGAAGCCACACTGCAAGCAGCAGCAACAGTGTGTGATGGGAGAGGCAACTGGATGTGCGTAAGAAGGAGTCTATGACAGGGAGGGGGAGGTATAGCAGGGTAGGGATGGAGGGTGGTGAAGTGTTGCTGGGGAACGAGCAGTACCAAGGTGGAGAGAGGGCAGTCTGAAGGTTAGGCAGGGGATAGGTGTGGAGGGGGTGGGTTGTGGTGGGGAGTAGTGGAAAAGGAGAGAAGTAAAATGACTGGGTGCATTGGTGGAATAGAGTGCTGTGTATTGCAGGAATGTAAACAGGGAATGGGCTAGATGGGTAAAGACAATGACTAACAAAAGTTGAGGTCAGGAGGGTGACAGGAATGTAGGGTATATTGCAGGGAGAATTCACAACTGTGCAGTCCAGAAAATCTGGTGTTGGTGGGAAGGTTCCATATGACACAGGCTGTGAAGCAGTTATTGAAATGAAGAATGTCATGGTGTACGGCATGCTCAGCAACAGGGTGGTCCAGTTGTTTCTTGGCCACAGTTTGTCAGTGATGCCATTCGCGCAGACAGTCAACTTGTTGGTTGTCATGTCCACAGAGAATGCAGTGCAGTGGTTCAACTTAGCTTGTTGATCACATGACTGGTTTCACAGGTAGCTCTGTCTTTGAAGGGATAGGTGACGTTTGTGATTGGACTAGAGTAGTTGGTGGTGGGAGAAGGTGTGGGAGAGGTCTTGGATCCAGGTCTATTACAGGGATATGAGCCATGAGGTAAGGCATTGGGAGCAGGAGCAGCATAGGGATGGATGAATATATCGTGTAGGAACACCATTGTGGAGTGGGTGGCAAGGACAGTGAGCAGGACATTTCTCATTTCAGGGCACTATTCTTTTCATAATATTGTTACATTCCATCCCAGAAGATTTTGGTCTACAAGACTCATTATTTCTAACTGCACTGAGTGCTTTCTTTTTTTGCTCCAGGGGAATTTCTTCATAAGATGTTTGCATAAGTCAAGTGGGCATGGAAAAATCTCAAACACACGACTTTAGTTTACCCTACAAATTTGTAACACATCCTAACTTATTAAAGATATAATCAGTATGACTTTTCATGTTAATTTCAAGTTACAATGGATACCAAGAAGTTTCGCTGAAGCAGAGGCATTGCCATCATCGTTTAATATATAAGTTGAAGAGAATATTTAGCTTTTTCGTAATTAAGATGCAGTCCACTGATTTGGAACCAGTTACTGGCTACGCTGAGATGATCCCTATTTTTCAGCTTTAATTCTCCTGATTGTTTCCCAGATGTAAAAAAGCAGTATCATCTGCATAGAGTGTGGATTTACACAACATAATATTGGGCAATTTCTGAATTTTCCATGTTTGTTATAACTGAGGCTGGAGTCATGTGTGTGAGAATTGGATTTGCATGTGTGTATCTGTCGTGTTTGATAAAACTGGACAAGTCATTTACATGTGTTATGAAAAGTGAAGATCCAAACCTAGAACCATGTCACCTGTCCTGTGTAATATCCAAGACATGTCATATTGCTGAACTACACAATTTGTTTTCTATCATTTAGGTAGGTTTTGAATAGAAATAGTTCTGAACTTCTAAAACAGTGGTTCCCAAGCTTCCTGAAACCATTACTCCTGAACAAGATCATATAGAATTACTCCCAATAGAGTTTAGTACCTAACTAAAGTTTGGATCGGAAAAACAACTGTTTTAACTTTCCTGTTTTTAGAATTACAAGAAAATAGTTAAAATTTCAGTAACCTCCAAGAAATAAACCTAATTTGTTTTTCTCATTGCTTTATGGAATCGAGAAATAATGAAAGCCAATAAGGTGGTTGGTACTGTTTGCTTCTAACAGTCTTTTTTTTTTATATCTGCTTTGGTCTTTGCCAGTGCACATCATAGATCATGTTCTAAGTTCAATAGGTCCCTTCCTTTTGTTTTCATTGTTACCAAAGCTACAAATCCACTTTTATACATATAAGTAGTGGTGAATGGAATCAACATTGTTGCAGAAGAAGCTGAGTAGCACAGTCACTGTGGTGTATTGGTGATGGTACTAGACTGTTGCATGGAGGGTCATGAGTTTAAAACTCACCTGAAGCATAAAATTTTAATTTCTATATTCAGTTCGAGTACATTCTAGAAGTATCCACAAATGTCAAGAATCATTGTACCAGAATGTTCTGTAACTGTATATAAACCATATGTGTTCAGGGTGGAGGCAGTTCGCTCCGTGCTCTTGTATGTGCAAGTGCTGAATAAACCTTTGTTAAGTGAAGTTAGTGTTCACCATTCAACCTTCTGCTACGTGACATAATTCGGGTGGAGGCGCTGGGTATTGGAAATTGTGATAGTGCACATTATCGACAAGACAGTGGCTCCCAGCAGGCCGTGACAGAGCCGCCGTTTACGTGGTGAGAAACCTGAGTTTGAACCATATTCAACAGATTGTAATCTATCAGAGACAGAAGAAGAAAAAGAAGAAGAAGAAGAAGAAGAAGATGTTACAATGACAGCAACTGTGTGTCACCACAATGAGACATCACTCCAGGTTCTCTGGTGACGATGGCTAAGATCCAAACAAGAGGCTGAAGGTATGTCAGCGTATAGCCAAATTTAACAAATGGGATGACACCATGTGTTTGGCTAACGTATTTTTCTACTTGGAGGGTATTGCCAAGCAATGGTGTGAGAGCAATGAGGAGAAGTTCACAAGCTGCGAAGTATTCCAGGTGGAACTGCGCAAGTATTTCGGCGACACGCAACAACTGAAGTGTAAGGCTGAAGATAAAGTGCAGGGCACAGCGTCCAGGAGAAACTACAGCATCCTACATTCAAGACATCTTGGAGCTGTGTAATATAGTGGATCCTAGAATGAAGAAGGAAGATAAGGTGGCACATCTCATGAAGGGTGTTGCTGAGAACTTGAATCAAACCCTACTCCTGAAGGAGGTTTCGTCAGCAGATGACTTCATTAAGTGGTGCTAGTATATTGAGACAATGCAATAGAAAAGAATTACATACAAGAAGTTTGAACGCCTTCCAAAAGTTGTATCGATGTCTGTGATGGAGGAAGGAACTGATTTCACAAATGTTCTTTGTCAGATAGTGGGAGAGGAAGTTCAGAAGGTACTTGGATTGCACAGCGAGCAAAAAACTGACACGCTTCAAGAGGTCATAAGGGAGGAAGTGGAACACTGAATCCAAACTCTCGTCTTTCATTTCCCTTTAAAGCGGTAAAAAAGTTGACACCCAGGCGAAGTTACGTTCCTACAATGCCACATGAGGAACCTGTTTGGGCACCAAGGTAGACTGACATCTGGAGGACCCACGATAACCAACCAATATGTTTCCACTGCGAACATGTGGTGCCCTATTGTTGAGAAAGATGGCGGATTTGATGACGCCCGCATCAGAAGACAGCAGACCGATCTTTGCTGAAGCCAACTCCGGGATGATGAAGATGAATTGGAAGATGGGGGTGTAGGGCGACGTAGGTCACTGTCGCCACAAGCTAGCCGTTCGAGAGGATGCTCCCCAAGGTCTCCATCGCTGTTTAGAGGCTCCAGCCAATCACCTAGCCGCCGCAACATGGAAAACTAAAGGGTGCGACCTTCCTTGGAGGTGAGGCCGCCGAAGAGAAAAATCCTCCTCCATCGATCACTACAAAAATGATAGGAAACTATATCGATATCCTAATGGATAGCCAACCAGCTCAAGCTCTTGTGGACTCTGGAGCATCATACTCACTCATTTCGGAGAAGTACCGTCACCAGTTGCAGAAAACTGTATTTGTCGACAACAAAACATCTCTGCTGAAGGTGGCTAATGGGAAATATGTAAAACCTACAGGAAGGTGTGTCACTCATGTGGGTACAAGTGGCCATACACAGCCCTTAGAATTCATCGCCTTACAAGAGTGTAGTCATGATGTCATTCTCGAATGGGACTTTTTGAAAGCTTTGTAACCTCCCCCTCACTTATCGACCTTAATGACAGTGAAAAATTAAACCGCGTGTACGTAATGGAAATTTGGGAAAAGCAATCGTCACCGAAGTTAATCTGTCGCTAAAGAGGGAGGAAAGGGTAACATCTAAATGAAAGGAAAAATGCAAATGAATCTGGTGGAAATTAATTTTGAAAAGGGGTAAAGTTAATAAAGAAAGTAAATGTGCGGCCATTATGTTAACAATTAACTAGCAGTAATTAGATATTTGAGATTTGGGGGAAATTACGGTTGCCAGTCCTATGGACAATTACTATAGTAACTGAAAAAGAAAGGTTATTACACATATAATTAGCACTAGAAGTGTGGCAACTGAAGGTTGACACGTGTAGTGTGAAAACTGAAAGTTTGTCAGAAGTAATAAATTTCGCTACACTCTGACTTAATTTAGCAAAAGAATTAATAAAACTGGAAAATTGAAAGTTAATTTAGTGACTGAAATTAATAGTGATCTTTGTTTCTTTCTGAAGCACATCGAAATTCAGTCAAAGACGGTTAGTCATGGGCTACCTCAACAATCATTTCAAAAGCTACTTGAATCTACGCAATTTAGACATAAGAGATTTAACTTTGAACTTGAATTAAATGATTCTGAACAACTGACAATAGTACAATTTAGTACGTACCAAGCTGAGCTGTAGTCACAGGTAAGCCAAAATATGGTAACAAAACTCGTACTCATAATTTGTGCTTGCGTAATCTAAATATTGTAGCCAGCTATGAACACTTTAACTGAACTTTGAAATTAAAGCAGTGAAATGGAATAATATTACTTTAATGTTGGCGTTTGAATTTCAGTGACACTTGGGTTCATTCCGGAAAAGGAAGGGACCCTGCTTGGTAATGCAATTGGGACAATGAGCAACAAAGGTCCATGCTACGTTGCTGTAGTTTTGAAACAATTTGAAAAGCTGAGGTCTGCCATACAGTTCTAAGACTTTACGTGCTTCCAGTCTTCCTTGTTGGTTGATAGAAGGTTTGAAGCCGTCTATTGAGGAGGTGGCGACAGTCACTAATTGTCGGCCGTCGCTGTTGCAGAAGCTGGATGTTGGCACGCCTTCTTGTCGACACGGTCACCAGGCGAAACGGGCTAATGCTTCCCGTCCACGACACCGTGATAGAAACTATCATAGCAAGTCGAGCGCAATTACATGCTGCCCAACCCCGAACGCGCGGCAACTCGCGGGAGAGTCACACAACACACCTGCTTCACCAACCTACTACCACCAGACTGTCTGCACTGTCCACACTCCACACGGCAGAGTTAACACTACCAAAGATCCTAAACACTTTGGTTCTCCACACGACCTATTGATGTATTAGTTCGACAGCGTAGTTTTCCCTATGCAAGACCCAGCGTAAAATACAAATTGACACTGACCTACATAGGGAGAAGTGATCACCACTATAAAATAAGGGAAATCAGAGCTCGTATGGAACGATAGTTGTTCGTTCTTACCATGTGCTGTACGAGATTGGAATAATAGGGAATTGTGAAGGTGGTTCGAAGAACCCTCTGCTAGGCACTTAAATGTGATTTGCACAGGAATCATGTACATGTAGATGTGGTTGTAGAACAGTTGTCTGATGTTACTTATGAAGTTGAAGATTTCGACCCCAACACAAGATGACGAAAGACCAGAGATATGGTCCACTTCCTCTGAATGAAACCCTATAAGGATCCTGCAACCCAGGGTAAATTCGAAGCTCCAGCAACAGGCAATAAGCGAAAAGGTGACAAAGAGCGTAGCGGCAAAGGAAGTTCTAAGAAGATCACTGCCAGGGCGAACATCAGTCATCGAGAGTCGGAGTATGCAGGACTGATGACTCGTTGTCAGACTACGTAGCGGCAAAGGAAGTTCTAAGATCACTGCCAGGGCGAACATCAGTCATCGAGAGTCGGAGTATGCAGGACTGATGACTCGTTGTCGGACTAGGAGGATGTAACACCAATATGCTGTTCTCTTAAGGAGGGAGCAAAGTCGCAGAAGAAGCTGACTAGCACAGTCATGGTGGTGCAGTGGATATGATACTAGACTGTTGCAGGGAGGGGTGTGAGATCAAAACTCACCTTAACTGTAAAATTTTAAATTCTATGTTCAGTTCGAGTACATTCTAGAAGTATCCACAAATGTCAAGAATCATTGTACTGTAATGTTCTGTAACTGTATATATACCGTATGTGATCGTGCTGGAGGCAGTTCGCTCCGCATTCTTATATGTGCACGTGCTGAACAAACCTTCGTTAAGTGAAGTTAGTGTTCGTCATTCATCTAATTACGTCTTCTTCTACATGACAATATTCCTAAGGCTTTTCTGCTAATTATGTATACTAATCACCAATCTTCCTCCAAAATATTGCTAGTTCTTTTTTAGAGAAATCTATTTTCATTGTGTTACCTCTGTGCAGTACAAGAAATTATACTTTGGCTTGAACTTTAGTATCTGAAAATATTCCTTTACTCACAGAAAATGTTCTTAAAAGTCAGGCATTTATTTAACGATTTTCCAGTTCAGGATAACAGTTATGGACAGAGTGTATTACTGGCAATAAGTGCTGTCGTATTTCGTGTGTGAATGTGAATATTTACTGTTGCTGTCGAGGATCAATGAAATCCGGAAACATCAAAATGTGTTGAACATCAGCCCAGCATTGGCAAAAGTCCAATCTGTGAAGACTGGCAACTTTCACTCATGTTGTTGTCATAATATTTAGTCCGCAAAATGTGCCACTTTGGAAATAAATATACTATGTTACATTCGAAAGAAAACTGAGATTGGCAATGGGTTGCAAGTGGTGTCAGCTGCAAATTTGATGAAGTGATGAACAATATGCTAACTTCAATGACAATCAATGATATATGAGGGCCTTTCCAAAAGTAACACCTCCTATTTCTTTGTGGTTTGTTCTGCAGTAGTTGGCACCAGCAGAGGAGTGCTCCAAAATGGAGTCTAATATGGATGCGCATATGAAACATCAATGTGTGATTGAATTCCTCACTGCTAAAGAAACTATGCTGATTGAAATCCATTGACACTTGCTAAAGATGTGTGGTGACGATTCAATAGACGTGAGCAATGTGAGGCGATGGTTACAGCATTTTCAAGGTGGTGAAAAGCACAGCTGTCATCCCTCACAATGAAGAGCTTCTTGATCAACTCATCCATCCTGAATTCTGTGTAAAGCTGAATATTGGTTGTAATGCTTTGGAAACAATACTGAGACATATTGGTTATCGCAAAGTCTGGGGGAGATGGCTCCCACAGTTGCTTACAGAAGAACAAAAAACTCAAATAGAAATTTGTCGACACGTGCTGAACCAATATGAAGCTGAATGTGACAATTTTCTGAATAGCATCATCACCGGAGATGAGATGTGGTGTCAGCACTATGAGCCAGAGAAGAAATTCAAGACAGTCATCTAGAGTCAAAGTGATGTGCACAGTCTTCTCAGATAGCCATGGTGTGGTTCTTTTGGATGTCCTGGAGCCTGGAAACTGACAATCAGCACATGACAAGATGACACTGACTAAGCTGAAAGTCCAAATTTCCCGGGTAAGGCTACAGAAGAAGACCAACTTTCACGTGCAACATGATAACATCAGGCCCATACCAGTTTTGCGACCACTCAACTCATTGTAAAATTCAGCTGGACTGTCTTACTACATCATTATACAGTCTCCATTTAGCACCTTCAGACTTCCATCTCATGGGAATCTGAAGGACGGACAACGTGCCGAAGATTTTCAAGACAGATGCTGTTGTAAAAGTCTAAGGAAGTGGTTAGCCTTAGCTAATTCTGATCTTTACAAGTGCGGTATGCAGGCTATGGTTCACTGTTGGCAAAAATGAATAATGAATGGTGGTGACTATGTGGAAAAATGATAGTCTGTAACTGAAATATTGCTCTGTTTAGCTGTGCTATTGTGATTTATGTATCTGCTGTAGTTTCCATGAATAAAAATAGGAGGCATTACTTTCGGAACAACCCTTGTATTTGCTGAAAGCCCAAATTTCCCGGGTAAGCAAATGAAACTTTTAAGGGAATCTCCATTTGTCAGGAAGCATATAGTTGTTGTCAGACTTGTCAAGATTAACAAGACTGTACGTTGTGTCCATTATTTGTGGTCCAGATAAAACAGATGTTCCAAGTCTCTTACCAACAATTGATAAAAATTGGCCGGCCATTGTGGACGAGTGGTTCTAGGCGCTTCAGTTTGGAACCGTGCAACTGCTACGGTCGCAGGTTCGAATCGTGCCTCGGGCATGGTTATGTATGATGTCCTTAACTTAGTTAGGTTTAAGTAGTTCTAAGTTCTAGGGGACTGATGACCTCAGATGTTAAGTCCCATAGAGCTCAGAGTCATTTGAACCATTTGATAAAAATTGTCAAACTGTTTATGCAGTTCAATGAAAGGCTATTTTGCGGTACATTGCCCTACTTTTTAACACCGCTGTTAGCCACTAATGACAGTCTTTTCCTCTTTTTTAAATGATGGGACTGCATAATAAATGTTGCACTTGCAATCTTGACTCTCTCCACCTGTGAGCCCGCATGAGCTTCAACTGGATCTACTACGTCCAGCACAGCTCTGTGCTGCATAACACAAGAGTTCGATTCAAACCTAACGTGCCCAAACATTCTGCTTCTTTTACTCACCAAACCTTCACTGGCTACAAAGAGATATAGGAATTTTAAAATAATAAAATTTTATTTCCATATGTTAGCTACATTTCATATGCAGCAACTAACTGCTGGAGAGCACCAACTGATAATTACCAGTGTTGCTCATAAACATTGGAGGGTTCGTAAGTTTATTAAAGAAAGAAATGCACATGGGCACAATCTTGTTGAAACCTTAAACATGAAGAATGGAAAATTTCTTGCAAATGACTACAGAAGGTTTCAAAAGACTTCTAGGGATAGTTGGGGATGCAATTTGGCAAAAAAGGAAAAAAAAAGGTAATTTTAGATTGCCAATGTCTGCTTGCCTCAGATTAGCAACTGCACTGTGCACTCATAAATTTACTGCAAATTCTTCAAACAACAGCAATGAGTTACTTAAGTTTACAGTATCACAATAAATATGATGAATAATGAAAATATAGCCACTACATCAAGTTTTGATGTGAGACTGTAAGCTGCGAAAGAATCAAATATTTTTACTGAGTTGTTCCCCTGAAATTATTTGAGAATGAATGCATAGTGAAAAACTATATGAATCCAAATGATACTGTGCACTTACTGCTGTTACATGGTTTCATTTTTCAATGTTTTCAATTTGCTTAAGATGGTATTATGGCGTCAAGTATCTTTTCTGATGTTTGCAAGTTAGCAATGACATCTTTTCTGGCTAAATAGCATGTATGACATGTGAATCTGTCACAATATTTTTCCACTGTTAAGGTGATCAATGATGAAAACTGTGAATAAATATATTGTAAGACAACAGATTGTTTACCATGCATTTCTCCAAGGGATCATTATCCCTGTTTGGGCACAACGGCTCTAAGACCTTAACAGGAGAATTTTTATGTCAGATTTCTATGGCTGACAGAGTCAAATTCCTTGCTGAGATATAGAAGAATAGCATTAACAAATAATTTTCATTCAGATAATGATAGTATAAATGAAACAATATTTTCAATTGCTTTTACTATTGACAAACCAGACCTGACACCATCCTGTGAGTCAGAATATTATTTACAGACAGATATTGAGTGACTTGGAGCTGTATACAATATTCCACTCCTTTCGAAAGGATGGGTACAATAGAGTGTGAGCAGTAATTATTAGGACAAAAACTTGCCACTTTTTTGTGCACATGAGTTATGACTATAATTTTTAAGAATAGTGGGAAACTGCCACTAACAAATATCAGGTTTATAAGGCAATGTAGTGAATGTGCTATTACATTCACATTTTTTTTCTATTACAAAATTATAAAGACCATAATTGCCTTCTGATTCTGAGTGATTTAATTTTGCTATTGCTTTACCACCTCCCACTTAAGGACAGGAACTACATCTTCAAATTTTTTTAGTAAAGAGCTTCTATTATTTGAGTTATGGATGTTGTTATATTTACAACTACGTTCAGTTGCAACAATGTTATTTCTATTACAAACATAGCGAACAATATGTTGACATATTCCACAATGACACCAACATCACAGGGATTATTTTTTGCTAATATATCTACTTCTAACCAGATGAGTCTCTATGACAGTCCAGGTTGCTTTATATTTATTTTGGGACTTATTAATATGCCCATCATATGCCTTGCACTTGCTTAATCTGATTTCTAACCAGTAGTTGTTCTTTCTGCATCATTGCTCTTTGAATTATCATAGGAAATCATTAATAGAGTTGTAAGCCTTTGTAGATCAGGTGTGAACCAGCTAGGTACAGATATGACATGTTTCATGGCAGATCCCTTATTTTTTCTACTTTAGGGCAACAAGTTTTTAAATGCATCTGACAGTGCAGTGATGAATAATGTAAATGCATTCTCAAAATGAATATGTTCACACAGAATGCTTTCCACTTTGTCTTTTTTAGCTGTGTTCTGTAGTTACCAATGTTCTCCTCATTCAGAAGCCTAATGTACTTAATTTCATTAGAGGCTTTTTGGTTTTCAATTTTAACCAAAAACCATTATAGACTGATAAAAAAATGATTTGTCGGAACATTAGTAATAACATTGACAAGGCAAGCAGATCGTCTTGTTAGTGTAAATACAGTACATGTCATTTGATCTTAGTGTATTGAGTGGATTAAGTTATACAGCAGTGGGGTGATGGTGTAATGACACAAGCCTAGGCAAATGAGTCTGTGCCATTAAGTGGGCTGCTTATAGCAAAAAACTGAATCAGTGCTGCACCATGGCATTCACCAAGAATTGCTGTTCACCTGCTAGTTAGTACCCAGACAATTTCCAAAACCAGGGACACTTCAGCACATTACATACGTGATTTCTCCAGTCATCAGTCTTCTGACTTGCTTGTGTAGCCCACCATGGTTCCTCTCCTGTGCCAACTACTTCATCTCGGAGTAGCACTTGCAACCTACATCCTCAATTATTTGCAGAATGTATTCCAATCTCTGTCTTCCTCTACAGTTTTTGCCCTCTAAAACCCCCCCTAGTACCATGGAAGTCATTCCATGATGTCTTAACAGATATCCTAGAATCCTGTCCCTTCTCCTTGTCAATGTTTTCCAAATCTTCCTTTCCTCTCCAATTCTGCACAGAACCTCTTCATTCCTTACCTTAAATCAGTCCACCTAATTTTCAACATTTGTCTGTAGGCACCTCATCTCAAATACTTTGAGTCTCTTTTATTCTGTTTTTCCCACAGTCCATGTTTCACTACCATACAGTGCTCTGCTCCAAACGAATATTCTCAGAAATTTCTTCTTCAAATTAAAGCCTATGTTTGATACTAGTAGACTTCTCCTGGCCAGGGATGCCCTTTTTGTCAGCGCATGGCCATCAGTCCTTTCTAATTACTTTCACCTTTCTTTGATTTACTCTCAGTTCTTATTCTGTACTCATTAGACTGCTCATTCCATTCAGCATATCATGTAATCCTTCCTTTCACTTTTACTCAGGATAGCAATGTCACCAGCAAATCTTATTATTGATACCCTTTCGCCTCAAATTTTAATTCCTCTTCTGAACCTTCTGGTTATTTCCATCATCATTGCTTCTTCGATGTACATATTGAAGAGTAGGGGCAAAAGACTAAATCGCTGTATTACACCCTTTTTAATCTGAGCACTTTATTCTTGGCCGTCGACTCTTATTATTCCCTCGTCTCTTATACACATTGTATATTACCCATCTCCCTCCACAGCTTACCCCTATTTTTCTCAGAATTTCAAACATCTTGCACCATTTTCCATCGTCGAATGCCTTTTCCAGCTTGACAAATCCTATGAATATGTCTTGATTTTTCTTTAGTCTTGCTTCCATTATCAACTGCAACATCAGAATTGCCTCTCTGGCGCCTTTAACTTTCCTAAAGCCAAACTGATCATCATCTAACACATCCTCAATTTTCTTTTTCATTCTTCTGCATATTATTTTTATCAGCAACTTGCATGCATAAGCTGTTAAGCTAATTGTGTGATAATTCTCACACTTGTCAGCTCTTGCAGTCTTTGGAATTGCGTGGATGACATTTTTCCATAAGTCAGATGGCATGTCACCAGACTCATACATTCTACACACCAACATGAATAGTTTTATTGTTGCCACTTCCCCCAATGATTTTAGGAATTCTGATGCAATATTATCTATATCCCTTCTGTCTTATTTGATCTTAAGTCCTGTTTCCCTCTTAAATTCTTATTCTACTTCTGGATCCCCTACTTCTTCTGAATCAACTCCTGTTCCTTCTTCTGTTAAATCAGACAAATGTTCCCCTCATAGAGGCCTTCAGTGAACTCTTTGCATCTATCTACTTTCTCCTCTGCATTTATCACTGGAATTCCCATTCATTCTCAATGTTTCCATCTTTGCTTTTAATTTCACTGAAGATTGTTTTGACCTTCCTGTATGCTGAGTCAGTCCTTCTGAGAATCATTTCTTTTTCAATTTCTTCACATGTTTCATGCAGCAATTTCATCTTAGCTTTCCTGCACTTCCTGTTTATTTCATTTCTGGGCAACTTGTATTCCTGTATTTTCCTGAAAGTTTTTGTACTTTCTTCATTCATCGATCAGCTGAAGTATTTCTTCCGTTACCCATGGTTTCTTCGCATTACCTTCTTTGTACCTACGTTTTTTCCCCAAAATCTGTGATTGCCCTTTTTAGAGATGTTTATTTCTCTTCAACTATTCCTTTCTGCTGTATCTATAGCCTGAGAGAACTTCAAGCATATCTCGTCATTCCTTAGTATCCTTCGTACTTCCATATGCCATTTCTTTGCTTATTGACTCTTCCTGATTAAACTCTTAAACTTCAGGGTATTCTTCATCAATACTACATTGTGATCTGAGTCTATATATGCACCTGGGTATGCCTTACAATTCAGTATCTGATTTTGGAATCTCTGCCTGATCATGATGTAATGTAACTGAAATCTTCCTCTTCCAAGTAAACCACCTCCTCTAGCGATTGTTGAACAGAACACTTGCTATTGAAATTTATTACAGAACTCAGTTAGTCTTTCTCCTCTCTCATTCTTTGTCAAAAGCCCTTATTCTTCTACTCCTTCCCCTACAACTGCATTCCAGTCCCCCATGACTACTAAATTTTCATCCCCCTTTATGTACTGTATTATCCTTTCAATATCCTCATTACTGTCTATCTTTTCATCTGCAGCTTGCAACGTTGGAATGTATACCTGAACTATTGTTGTCAGTGTTGGATTGCTGCCGATTCTGATAAGAACATCTCTACCACTGAACTGTTTACTGTAACTCACTCTTTGACCTACCTTCCTATTCATAATGAATCATATTCCTATAATACCATTTTATGTTGCTGCTGGTATCATCCTATACTCATCTCACCAGAAATCTTTGTCTTCTTTCCATCTCACTTCACTGACCCCCACTATATTTTTGATTGAGCCTTTGCATTTTCCTTTTCGGATTTTCTAACTTTCCTACCATGTTCAAGCCTCTGACACCACACCCCAACTCATACAACATTATCCTTTCTTTGATTATTGAATCTTTTTCTCATTGTCACCTCCCACTTGGCAGTCTTCTCCATAGATCCGAATGAGGGACAATTCCGGAATATTTCGCCAATGGAGAGATCATCATGACACTTTTTCAATTACAGGCCACATGTCCTGTGGAAACATGTTGTGTGTCTTTAACGCAGTGGTTTCCACTGCCTTCTGTAGCCTCATGCCATTGACCACTGCTGATTCTTCCGCCTTTGGGTCAGTTTCCCACCCCTAGGACAAGAGGGTACCCTGCATATCTGTTCGCTCCTCCACCCTCTTTGACAAGGCCATTGGCAGTCTTTGACCACTAATGCTGATTATTACTGAAAAAGCAAGCTGTGATGGGTTTCGAACCAGAGACTGAGGGAGTTTTGATTACTAATGAAAGTCACTATCCCTAGACCATGGGTGACATCCCTGTTATAGTATGAATAAATACTGTCCATATGGCAAAGTTAAGCATGTGTTGAAGCAGTGAGTCATCAACCATCATAGTATTGGCTTCTGCTGTGAAGCCACCATCTCTCTGCCACCATCCTGACGTGACTGCCTACCAGGGGTCCAGCCACCACCTAATGGGCTGAGTGTCAAACTGAGGCCCTTCTAGCCACTGGGGCATTCACCACCAACAGTTGTCACTAGCCACCTGCCGCTCTGGAGTTTTGCTCTTGGGATGTCTGTATGTGTCACTTGCCAAAGCCATGTGGACCTCAGTGTCCCGTGATGAGCAGGCCATGATGGCCTGCCACATCAGCTGTGATAAAACTCAGCCACTGGCTAAATGAAAGGTAGCGCCACTCCTGTTCTGCACTGATCGTAGCAGTGCCCAGTGTTCTACTACAACGCTTTGCTGCTACAGGGTCTGTGGGTTGAGGCCCAACTTCTCACCCTGCCAGATGAGTGCTTAAGTTTGTAATAAATTAATAAAGAGAGTCTGTAAATAAAATAGAAAGAAACTTCCACATGGGAAAAATATATTAAAAACAAAGATTCCAAGACTTACCAAGCGGGAAAGCGCCGGTAGATAGGCACAATGAATAACACACACAAACACACACACACAGAATTTGAGCTTTCGCAACCGGCGGCTGCTTCGTCAGGAAAGAAGGAAGGAAAAGGAAAGATGAAAGGATGTGGGTTTTAAGGGAGAGGGTAAGGAGTCATTCCAATCCCGGCAGCGGAAAGACTTACCTTAGGGGGAAAAAAGGATAGGTATATACTCGCACGCACGCACACACACACACACACACACACACACACACGCATATCCATCCATACATACACTTTTTTCCCCCTAAGGTAAGTCTTTCCACTCCCGGGATTGGAATGACTCCTTACCCTCTCCCTTAAAACCCACATCCTTTCATCTTTCCTTTTCCTTCCCTCTTTCCTGACGAAGCAGCCACTGGTCGCGAAAGCTCAAATTCTGTGTGTGTGTTTTATTCATTGTGCCTATCTACCGGCGTTTTCCCGCTTGGTAAGTCTTGGAATCTTTTGTTTTTAATATAATAGAGTCTGCTAGATTAGAGCTGCTTCTAGCTAATATAGATCCTCTGACTCATGCCCTCTGCGATTGTACGTTTTAACATACTGATTGAAGAGCTACACTTCTAAAGCATAAAATTATAAAAAATGTGGCTCATGGAAGATAAAAACTATAATATATTAAGGCATAATCAATCAGCTAGAGCATTAAATAGATGAATTGTATAAAATAGAAAAAAAATCATGCTTTGAAAATAGAGGAATGAAGGTCCATAACACAGGTAGACAAAAAGACTATTAGTGACTGAATAAATTGGGAATGTTGTGCCTGTCCATGACTCATCACCTCCTCTATATGGTGAATAGAAATCCTGTAACACCGAAAATGCAGATAAAATACCTTCTGCATAACCCAAAATGTTCACTGTTTAATATCCATTGATAACTTGTACTGTACTTTTGATTCTGAAGTTGTACGCTGTATTACAGAAACTATATTTAATATGTAATTGATGCTCTAGTGTATTATTTTTGACTGTATATAATTGATTGTAATTATAATGAAAATATTGTAAATTGCTGGATAATGGCCAAGGAAACTTTATTTAAATGACGAAATGGTAGTAGCTGTGCCGTTGTTTGTTTTTGCATGTGGAGAGTCTCTGTTGCATTGTGAGCAGAGAGGAGGTGGAGTAGTTTGACTCACGAAAGAGTGCGGATCGTTTGCTGGGCGCTCCCACCACTGTGGTGTGCAGTTATGCTCATGCCAATGAGGGCGTGCCTGATTTATTAACCTGCGAGTCTTGAGACCAGTAGGCGTGGGCAGGCAGAGGAAGCTGCAATTCCAAATATTGTCTGTCCCATAATTATCTGTGGCTCAGGAGACAACTCAGGGTTCTCATTGAACAGCAGCAGCAGCAGCAGCAACAGCAACAATGGCAGCTCAGCATTGTCATCAGCTACATTCTTCATTGTCCGCACAGCTACAACTTGGCAAGACTGTAACTATAAACTTAGGCTGGCATTCCCCAGCAACATTTCTTTCACAAAATATGAATAACTTGAATAATAACTTGCAATAGTTAAAACTTGTAGGGCAGCTGTATTGTCATTGTCATCAGATATTATTACCAAGCAGGGCCCCTTTCCTTTCCATGCAATCACCAAGTGTTGTAAGAATATGAAAACTGATTTAATATTTACTGCCAGTTTTGTGTGTTTGCTAGTGACCAGTTTCAGTCTATATTTTCTGCCTCAGTAACTGTCCATTCTTGTATTGCATGACTGGCAAAACTAAAAACCAAAGATACAGCAGAAACTAAGAGTGCACAATTTCATTTATTCTGCATTTAGCTTAGCAAGTGACTTCTGCTGGCTTGGTATGTAATTTTATTGTTGTTGTTTTAAAAGTAAAACCAATTGCCCATTTGCTTAAAGTAAATTGAGTTCAGTCTTTCAATAATCAAAAGTAAACTAGTTGCCTTTTTCAAAATTTTGCTTTACATTACACTGAGCCTACTGAAAGCATTTTTTTTTTTCATAAAAGGGTTTAAGTTAAGCCAGTCATTCATTTAACCAGTAACTCCATTTAATTTTACTTTCAAAATTAAGTATTTCAGTATAAGTAACTGCAAACTCTGCATTCTGATTCATTTATTTTTTGGTGAACTGTAGTGCTGTAGAAAAGTGTGACAACCTTCTGTTGCCAAGCCAGCCATTGTTTGCTTAAATTTCTTTGCCACTGCCTTTCTCAAGGTGCTGGATATTCATTGCCCTAGCAGGCTGGCAACCTTTTAATTATCCCATTTTTATTTAATCGGTGTTTTCTTTGTGTTACCAGCGATTTTAGTAGTAAATACTATGTGGTGCCCTTTTCCCCCTGTGCAGTTTGTGAGTAACTGTACTATAGTCCACCGATTATTATCAATATTTAGCTTAAGTTTAGAATAGATTCTACCTTCAGAGGAGTCTGTTGTACACTTTTTTCCAACTAACCGACATTATTTTCCTTTGGTAACGATAGCCTTACTCACTGAAAAATTTCATAGGCATATGCGAGCACTGTCAGTTATAACACAATACACTAGGCTGATTAGGAAGGGGGAGGTTACAAACTATCCTTTTTATAATACTACAGCAACAACTGAGATAGAATTCTCATTGCTCCCACAAGAGCTAGTTGAAATAAAAATAAAAATAGTGGTTTAGAGTTACTTATTTATATCTGTTTCTTTAGCATTACTTTCCCCAGAAAAGTTATCATGAACTTCATTGATGTATATATTAATGTAAGTTTCAATAATGGGTATTATATTTTTATGCAAACGTAACTCATAAACTCCATTTATTTTTCATTATTCTATTCTTTTTGGGTCCAGGTAAATTCATAAAAGTATTACAAGATATTGTTGTAACATCGGTAGAAAATTTTCCTCCATTTGGCTATTTCAGTCTTCTCCTAAAAGAAATATGTCCTCTTTAATTACTTTTTCCTATAAACATACAGAGTTGCCACAAGTTTGCCCAAGTGAAATTCCCTGATGTTTCCCTGACTTCTGAAGAAGCATTTTTCCCTGACAAATTTTGAGATCTCAAGGATAAGTAATGACTTACGTTGACAAAAAAATGTAAGGACTTCTGTATTTCTAAATGTGTGAGCAAAAATCTTAAGTACTAACCTCAACATATTTTGTAATGAACTGTTTTTAGATGGAGAAAGCAAGCCAAATGGTATATATATTTCATTAAAACCACTGATATTTTATTTTAATAAAACAAAACACATATCATTGGATTCGAAAGAGAGATTTAAAATACCTTCACCGATTTCAGAAATAATCTCACAAAAAGTAGGGCTCTTGAAAGAAGTGTATATGGCTGGGCAGAGTTTTGTAAACCAACATTATACATGACTGCCAGTAAAATGTTGGTTCTACTATGTTTGTTATTGGTGGTTGTTACCCACTGTGTTACATCTATTATTTTACAGGTATTGTGTGGTTTTTATTTTAAGAAATATGTGAGTACATAGCGTACAAACTGTCAGCAACTGCCAAAATTTTATTCTTCTTATCGTCCATACTTTCTGATATATAAAGCACTTTTGAAGTGCCAAGATGTACTAGAATAAATAAAATGTGAGACTAGATCTGATGGGCAGGGCCTGCATTTTAGTGGGAAACGATGGGCTTCAGATTGGCAGGCCCAATTCATCAGAGATACCCACAGAAATGGGTTGTGGCTTTGGCCCATCACAGAAGTCCACTTATGTGGCTAGCTATTCAAGTGCCATGGATACCATGTTGATGAAATGAGAAGGTGGTGTTCAATCCCTGCAACAGATAAATTGTGTGAATACTCTGAGAATCAATACTAAAGAGGATATGTAGCAACTTACCATAAAGGTGATTGCTGAGCTACAGACAGGCATGTAGAAAAGACAATCACACTCTCACAACTAAATTTTTTGCCATAGCTAGAAAATGAGAGCATAATAGCTAGAAAATGAGAGCATACACACATCCACACAATCACTCAGACAACTCACGTTCACATGACCGTCATCTCTGGTCACTGCGTCAACAGTCTCTGAGAAGCAGATCCGAGCAAACCCCTCCTCACGCCACCCTACTTCTTGTTGGCAGTTGCTAGGCTAGTGGCAACAAGTGGTGGCAGCATTGACTGCAAGCTGAGAGTGGTAGAAAGGGGAGAAGCAGTAAGAATGAGGGAGTAGAGAAGTGTGTAAGTACTCAACTGTGCCCAGCCAAAGTCGACACATGACATCTCAGTAAATGAACCATTTATCTATTGAGACAAAAATGTGATTTTTCCAGTGCCCCCCCCCCCCCCCCCCCCCCCGCAAAAAAAAAAATATTTCGCTGACAAGTTTGAAATTCCCTGATTTGCAGAACTTGTGGCAACCCTGTCATTTTACTTATTTTCTGACATTTCTTGATCTGTTCCTCAGTCATGAACACTTTCATGTACATAGCAATTCTCTGAGTCAGCAATAACACTGTCAAGATCTTCATCACTCAGCTCACAAAACCATTCCAGCCATACATCTACAAATTTGACATTTGTTCCACAAACACATACACTTATTTGTGATTCTTGAGTTTCTCCCGGCGTATTTGATAATCAAAATATCCACGGATGTACTGCCGGTCTATAGTGTCCAACGGGCACAATATTTTGGCGATCAAACATGTCGCCATCATCAGGTGAACTGACGGACTGAGCTCCTGTGAACGTGCCGGCACGTAGATCCGTACGCTATGGCTGCTCAGGGGGAACTGGGTTCGGTTGCGGCGGCGGCCGATTTAAATACCCTCCGCCCGCGGCGCGCTCCCTCCGCCGTCCGCGCCATGGTAGCACGGTGGAACAGATTGCGACGGCGTCTGAGATGACGTCGGTGTGATGGCTCTGTCCACCGTGGTCGTCACAACTATGCGTTTGCTCGATTTACTCTTGATTAACCCAATCGCTGGTTCCCAAGCCTTGCTAAGATTATAGCCACAGTCATGGTTTATGAGGTAGTCATTGATGCAACTGGCCACTAAGTTCACTTCTTTTTCCTGGGACTGGATTGATGGTGTCACCTGGGTGTCAGCTGATTCCACCCATAAGAAGGCTACGGGACGTCAAACAGCTAAGTTCTCACGTCTCCTTGACAAACCATCTCTGCAGGTTCCGTGCAAGACTGTCATCAATTTGAGTGGCATGGTGTTGAGTGATGATGCGGTCTCGGTTTTGCAGAAAGGTCTCAACTTCGCTCCCACCCCCAAGTTTACTCCGGTCGCAGAAATTGTTAGTGCTGTTGAACAGGTTGCAGCTCGACTTCCGCCAGAATCAGCTGAGGAAATACGTCGTGAAACTTGTTGTGCGTTGACGAAATCCAAGCCAATGAAGTCAAATATCAGCAGTAAAGAGAAGGCGGCCATTCGTGATCTGAGGGAACGCTCCGAAATTGTTGTCTTACCGGCTGACAAAGGCAATGCTACAGTTGTTGTCACCCATAAGGACTACACTGATAAGATGCAGAGCCTGCTAAATGACGATTCCTATTGGAAGATCAGCGTTGACCCTACAAAGAAGGTGGAGAACAAAACGAGGGTTCTTCTCAAGGACGCAGATTTACCGGAGGGTGATGCTAAGAAATTGTTACCCCAAGGTCCGGTACCGCCTAGAGTATATGGACTCCTGAAGGTTCACAAAGAGGGGGTACCATTACGCCCCATTGCCAGTAACATCAGGGCACCTACATATTTGTTGGCCAAATACCTGACGGGAATATTAAGTCCTTATGTGGATAAATGGCCTCATCACATCCGTAATTCCGTGGATTTTGTTAAACGCCTTGATAGCTTCAGGTTGGATGAGTCAGATATCATGGTGAGTTTTGACGTCGTTTCCTTGTTTACGAGGGTACCCCTGCGAGAGTCGCTAGAGTTGATTGGTCAGAGGTTTGAAGAGAATACCACTGAACTTTTTAGGCATGTCTTGACTTCCACGTATTTTCTTTTTAATGGAGAATACTACGAGCAAACGGAGGGAGTCGCTATGGGTAGCCCACTCTCACCGGTGGTAGCGAATTTGTACATGGAGAACTTCGAGGAGGAAGCCCTGTCGTCATCCGAATGGAAACCTACTTGCTTTTCCCGTTATGTGGACGACACGTTTGTCATCTGGCCACATGGTATGGATTAACTCCTTGACTTCCTTACACATCTAAACTCAATACACCCCAACATCAAATTCACTATGGAGACTGAAACGGAGGGTAAATTACCTTTCCTTGACGTCTTGGTCAGGAGAAGGGCTGACCGCACCCTAGGTCATGGGGTGTATCGAAAGACAACACACACTGATCTGTATTTGCACGCAGACAGCTGCCACCACCCTTCACAGAGGAATGGGGTACTTAAAACTCTAGTACACAGGGCGCGCACTATCTCTGACACAGAGAGTCTACCCCAGGAATTGGAACATCTGAGATCTGTGTTTCGAAAAAATGGGTACTCAGAGTGGCAGATCCAACGTGCTCTCCGCCCAACCACTGCAGCACAACCTGTTGAGATGGATGAAGTCACGAGGGAGGAGGTAGACACTGCATTTATTCCATACACAGGTGCACTCTCGGGGAAAATCGCCCGCATTCTGAAGAAACACCGGGTCGGAACTGTGTTTTGTCCTCCGAATATAACTCATGCACTGGTGGGGAGCGCCAAAGATGACCTCGGTTTGAGGAGGGCCGGCGTGTACCAGATTCCGTGTCAATGTGGCAAGTCGTATATTGGTCAGACGATGCGTACCGTCGAGGATCGATGCCGTGAACACCAGAGGCACACTCGACTGATGTATCCGAGCAAGTCGGCGGTCACTGTACATTGTTTGTCGGAAAATCACGCTATGGAGTATGACCGCACGAGGATTCTGGTACAGACGTCGAGATACTGGGACAGCGTTGTTAGAGAGGCCATCGAAATTTGCACCAATGGCGACCTCATAAACCGTGACTGTGGCTATAATCTTAGCAAGGCTTGGGAACCAGCGATTGGGTTAATCAAGAGTAAATCGAGCAAACGCATAGTTGTGACGACCACGGCGGACAGAGCCATCACACCGACGTCATCTCAGACGCCGTCGCAATCTGTTCCACCGCGCTACCGTGGCGTGGGGCGCGGACGGCGGAGGGAGCGTGCTGCGGGCGGAGGGTATTTAAATCGGCCGCCGCCGCCGCGACCGAACCCAGTTCCCCCTGAGCAGCCATAGCGTAAGGATCTCTGTGCCGGCACATTCACAGGAGCTCAGTCCGTCAGTTCACCTGATGATGGCGACATGTTTGATCGCCAAAATATTGTGCCCGTTGGACACTATAGACCGGCAGTACACCCGTGGATATTTTGATTAACATACACTTATTTGTTTCAGACTGTAGCACGGATAACCAGTTTCCTTCAAGCCATAATAATGTTTCATAAATAATGTAACACTGCGTAACTGAAAGCCAATGATGGCTGAAGCTAACAGATGGGAGAATTAATGGAAAGGTATGGAAAATGGCATATACTCAGTCCAGCCCAGTCAGACAAAATAGAATGGAAAAATCATGTGTTATCCGTGCGAACAACTGATGGTTAACAACTATGGGATTTTGATTTTTTAATGCAAGTAATAGCCTAGCTTTTTATTTTTACTTGTTCATGATTATTGTGAAATGTGGGTATAAAAGAATTTAAGCTCCCTGAGAAATGATCGTGGCAAGGATTATTGATGCCACATGCAATAGTTTGTATAACAACTCAATCATACAGTCAAGGAGACACCAGGAAATTTTCTGAGAATACTCCTCAGACTACTGGAAGATTATATCACTTTTCTAATAGAATGATAAGCCCAGGTTGAAGAATTTATGAGGTTATGATAATGCAGGGTTTGGAGAACAATACAGAACGGAATACGACAGTTTAATATCCCATCAATGTTGTGTCTATCATATGTGTAAAATTTCTTATAAGACAGAATATACGTGTATGGATGTGCATACATTCACTTCCATCACACACTGCATGAGCCTCATCTGAGCACTTTAACTTAAGAGGGAAGCAGCTAACTGCTACAAGTGTTCAGGCTCCTTAAACCAGTATTTATCCAATTACTGTAATTTCCACTGCTTCCACAAGGAACATTTTGGGAAGAATGTTAATTCAGAACACCACGTCTGAACAGAACTGTAAATTCGAAATTCACTAACTACATATATACCATATCACAATAAAAATGATGGAACTTATAACAAATGCTGGAAAATTATGGAGCAAATGTGAAACTAATATACATATTATGTCTATCACATCACATGGAAATATCTGAAACTGAGTGGACATGTCTTTATGACTTGAGTAACTATACCTGCAGTGGGAAATATTTTCAGTTTCATCACTTTAGTTGTGTTTATAGGCCTATCCAATTGACTTCCCGTTGTTTTCGTAGTGGTATACATGTTTTGCTTCTTTCCTCCTCAATCCCCAACCATGGCCCCTCCCCCCATCTAACTGCATCTCCTCATGCCATCCTGCCGGCATGTGTGTGAATGAAGTTCACTCCCCCCGCAATCTTGCTGCAGCAGAAGCAGATGTGTGCCGTTTTGAAACTTCCTGATAAATTCCGACTGCTTGTTTGTCTGGTACTCAAACTTGCCTTTCATGGGCAATGCTCTTACCCGACTAAGCTATCAAAAAATGACTCACAACATATCCACAGTCTCTCTTATTTTCCACACTTCACAAATGCTCTCCTGCATACCGTAATCAACTAGCACTCTTAGAGAAAAGGATGTTGCGTAGAGCATTTTGCAAAGAAGGCAAGGCTTTGAGTTCAAGTGTCAGTATGACACACAATTTTAATCTGCCTGAAAGCTTGAAAACAGGACACTTTCCACTGTTCATTTGTGAAATAATCCCTTAGGCCGGGACTGACAATAAGCCATTTTTCCCAGAGTTCTAGTTCAGCTACAGCTACACTTACACCTACATCTACATAGATACTCTGCAAGCCACCGTGTAGTGCGTGATGGAGGATGCCCTGTACCACGCGCAATAATTTCCTTTCCGTTCAGTCGAAAACGTAGAGGGAAAAATGGCTATCTATACGCCTCTGTATGAGCCCTAATTTCTCATATCCTATCTTCGTGGCCCTCATGTGCAATGTATGTTGGCGACAGTTGAATTGTTTGGCAGTCAGCTTCAAATGCCGGTTCTCTAAATTTTCTCAATAGTGTTTCTTGAAAAGAACTTCGACTGCCCTCCAAGGATTCCCATTTGAGTTCCCGAAGCATCTCCGTAAATCAGTTAATCAATTCCTTTTATTTGTCTGAAGACAACATTGCTGTTGCATAAGTCATTGTCAAGTACAAGTCATTTCTTTGTGGGCAACAGAATACAACGTTACATATTGAACTTACATAAATTTCAATATACACTTTTATACTACCCAGTTTATAATATACATAATTTAATTCACATTACAGTTAAAATCATTTATAGTATTGCATAAAAATTCCTGAACATTATAGAAAGCCTTTCTTTTTAGCCATGATTCCATCACCTTTTTAAATTTATTATGTGGCAGTTCCTTAATACTTTGTGGTATTTTGTTCAGAAACACCTTGCCAATGTATGTAAACTTGTTTTTGGTCTTGGATAGTCTAGTCCAGGAGACATTTATCAAGTTTCTGTTCCTGGTTTCATAAGTATGGACATTAGCCCTAGTTCCACAGTATGTACAAGCTGGAAACAAATGCAAAGCAGCGTGGAATGTAATTAAAACAGAAACTAGGACTACCACAGAAAAATTACCCATTCCCTTAAGTGCAGAAGAGCTTAATAATTATTTCATAAATGTTGGAAAATTTTCTATGACAGATGAAGACAAGGCAAGTAGTAATCAAAGAAATGCAGGTAGACTTCCTGTTTTATGTAAATATGGAGCTAATGGTGGTTTATAAACTTTTCGGTGGAAAACTGCTGACCCCAAGGAAATAATAGATGTCTCCGAGATGAGCAACTCTAGAACAGAGGATGTCTGTGGTCTGTCCAAATTTATCCTTAAAAAAGTTGTAAATACAATCTGTCACCCTAAGAGTCCCCTAATAAATCTTATGTTCACAAAAGGAGTATTTCCAGACAGCTTGAAGTTAACTACCATATTTCTGTGCATAACAATGGGGACAGAAACACACCTAAAAATTATAGGCCTATTGCAATAGTCCCAATAATATCAAAAATTATTGAAACTATAGTAAATAACCAACTGAATGATTTTTTTGAAAGTAATAACCTCTTAAAAAAGGCTCAGTATGGGTTTCGAAATGGGCTGTCAACAATTAAGGCAATTCAAAATGTTGTGTTATCTACTCTATGTGGCTTTGAAGATAGACAACATACGTATGCCACTCTGGTGGATCTTAGCAAGGCCTTTGACACTTTCACATAATATTTTAAGAAATAAACTAGAACATTATGGAATAAAAGCCAATGAACTGGCATTTTTGAGATCATATTTATGTAATAGAAAACAAAGGGTTATCATAAATCCAAACAAAAGAATCTGATTTTCGGTGTGTTATGTATGGGTCCCGCAGGTTCTGTGCTGGGACCCTTCCTGTTTGTTATATATGACTTGCCAAGTATGGTGCCACGTAAAGTAGTGATGTATGCAGATGACACCACTTTCATCACATCTCATACAGATGAAAAGGTGTAATACCAATGAATGAACTAATGATGGAAGGTGCTAGTGAGTGGTTCAGGGACAACAGATTAAAGATAAATGATGATAAAACAACACATACTTTTATCCCTCAGGAACTTTGACACTGACCTGCGCAAACTCAAGGAAAAGTCAGTGAAATTGTTAGGTGTCCATCTTGACAGTAAGTTATGTTGGAATACCCAGACAGAGAAGGTTTGTAATAAATTATCAAGAGTAGTGTACCTGATAAGAAAATTAAAAAGCTGTGTCAATCTGGACCTCCTCCTTATGGCCTATTATGCATTTTTTCACGCACATTTGAACTATGGGATAATACTCTGGGGGAACTCTGCTAGGGCTAATTTTGTCTTCCTGTGGCAGAAGAAAGTAGTAAGGTGCATTTTTGCTCTACAAAACACAACTTCCTCCAAAGAATACTTCACCAAATACAAAATGGTACACTAACTTTTGAGTCAGTACTGGGAGTGCAGTATATGGAAGTCACAATAACCTGGCAGTCTGGGAACTTAACAGCAGCAGCTTCAAATTCTCCTTCTTGAGCTAAATGCTTAATATCTATTACGCTGAACTTAAGTTTTACACAGTCTCTTACGAGTGAATCTATATCTCCTTTCCTCATTATGGATCTAAAATAAACAGATGCTATTTTGTAGCCATCCATCAGGAATGTACAACTGGCTTTCATTTTTTGTGAGCCAGTGCTCATTAAGACACGGAACATCACAATGTAACTCTTCTAAAATTAGTTCTAATTCTGGAAATTTGTTTCGTATTGATTGTATATTTATGTGAAAGAAACAAAGGTGTTCAGTATTCATCTCTGGTGAACCTAAGTCAGATTCAGGATTATTTAGTAAGTGCTCAAGATGTTCACTTTCATAATTATATTGGTCACGTTTGGGATATTTTGCTTCACATCTCAAGGTACAGGATGCATTTTGAAAATTAAGTGGATGCCCATGTACAATTTGGATGGCCCCTTTTGGGCCCTTTACAAGTTTCCCTTATCTGGCCAGCCGAATGCTATTGTGCCTACAGAGTTTGCTTCTGATTTAAAGCTCAGCAAGTTTATAAGCTCATTCGTAAATTTCTGTTTACCCGTTCTGTTCATATGCAAACCATGAGTTGTGAATTAGTCTCGGTCAAAATTGCTAATATCTAGTACACTGACATTATTGTACTGCTTACAAATACTAAACACATTTGTGTTGTTTAAACCTAACGGTAAAAAATTTAGCAGCCCACCTCTGAACTGCTTCAATGTCTTCCTTTGATATCACCTGGTATGGATCCCAAACACTTGGACAGTACTCAAGAACAGGTCGCACCCATATGCAGTCGCCTTTACAGATGAATCACTCTTTCCTAAAATAATCCTGAGCCGACCATTCACCTTCCCAACCACATTCGTACATGCTTGTTCCATTTCACGTTGCTTTGCAATGTTACTCCCAGATATTTAAATGACTTGACTGTGTCAGGCAGGTAAACTGACAGATAGTATGGGGCTCCTGCGAAGGACAGCCTTACATAATTTTGACAATACAAGTAGACTTTTTTAAAAAATTTGCATTTGATTAAAAAAGTGTGAAAATATTTGCGTTAGGTAATGAAGACTTACGTGAGAGAATTTGGTCGACAGCGGATGGTGCGCCGATCAGCTGTTGGCACTGGCAGCGACGGAGATCGCTGGCCGCGGTGGGCAGTGGCGCACTGTGATACATTGCAACTTCTGCAGGAGCATATAAGCAGGTGGTTCTGGAAGGGGTGATGCACAGGTCACAAGAGGGAGGGGGGGGGGGGGGGGGGGAAGAGGGTTGACACTTTTGAATCACTTCACATGCATGCTTTGTTGCTTACACCTAAAGGAGGGGCTTGCCTTTCCTTTTGGGTCTATTTTACTTATTTACTATTCTGTTCTACTCACTACTATTTCCTACCAGACTACTACAACATGGGGGCAGCGAGGAACACTCTTGCTCCCATTTCACAACTTAAGCATGGGATTCCCCGGGGGGGGGGGGTTGTTTTTCAGGGACAGCAGGAGGGGGTGACCAGAGTTGCGCGAACAGTCCTTTTTTAAAGGCTACCACTAGGGATAAACCAATCAGGATAGTTACCAAAGGGGTACATACAGAATTAGGAATAACTATACAACTGAGATACTGATGGTGGTGCCAATCCATGACACAGTCTAGCGTAATCTGCCCTAAGTCTTTGTTTACCAGGTCAATTAGAAACTGGACCAAATGGGAATGTGAGTGATTGGGGAGAGATGGCCAATTGTCGGGTGATGGTAGTACTATCAGTTGCTCTGGTAAATACCACAGGAGAGGAGGAAGTCGTACATTATGGGCGTAAGACAAGTGTGCAACCACCTCCTTGTTGCAAGTTGTGATACCACAGTTAGAGCTATTAAATAGTACACCGAACCACTACCATTGAATAGCACACGGTAGGGCCGGGCTGCTCGAAAGTATTCATAACATATGATAGTAGCTGTTACTGTTTGCGGTATGGTGTATAAAATACTATTGCCTACAGCAAAGAACTAATCTTGTTAGCTCCAGCTGGTAGTTACGTAATGAAAGGGAAGTATTACAGTGGATGAAAAAGTAGTAAGAAATTACCTCAGGTTGTAGTGGCGGGTGAAAAGACAATGGTTAACAGACCTGTGTCAACTTTGTCACTCAATTATGACTTATAAATCATATGAAAATTAGACTTAATTATGGCAGACAAGAAAAAGAATAGGGAGAGAAGTGGTAGCGTTTGGAGGTGTGACTGTCTTATCGCAAGCTGCCAGCTTTTGTTTGCGCCACGCTCTGCTCATAGCAAGTGTTCACAGGTAACATAACATGCAATTTAAACAACTCCAAAACTTTGTATCAATTGGAAACTCGCTGCATGGTAAAATGAATCATGGCTAACAGTTCTGCTCTAACCTCTGGGATGGCAGCTTAAAACAAGACTGTAACATCACTTACCACAACACACACTGGAACTCTTGCCTGTTCAAAAATAACCTTATTAAAACAACGTATTACATATCCTCATATCAACAAAACTTCGCTGCCCTCTGGGGCATAACAGCCAGGACCCATCTATCCTCTCTTATCAACTTATAGGGGTAGAACAAATCAATTCTTTCATAGCTTCATGCACTGAGTTAACCAATCAAGGAACTACCACTTATGAAAAACAGAAGGCATTGGCAGAAAAAGAATAAATGGTCAGGAAAGATTCCGAAGAACTGCAGGGATATCAGTTAGTAGCAACGGGGTAGTGAGGGAATGAGGGTATGGTCGTGCTGAAAAGAGGCTTACTCGTCATCTTGCTCAGCATAATTGCAAAAATGCGGGGTTGCATTAATCAATGCCTGCAATTGAAGTGTAGACAGAATTCGCGGTATTTAGTGGTTTTGTAAGTGATTTGCTGAATTGGAAGATTTAGAAATGGATGTTGGAGCTTAGGAAAAAAGAGATTTGACCAATGGGAAAAAATCATGTTGCGTTTAATGCAGGGTTTTTCCTGGGTATATTCGTGGACAGCCGTCCACGATCACAATGCCAGAGTAGCCCGACATATTGGCCATTTATGCTGAGCAGCCCACCCGCAGCGAATTGGAAGGGTGCTCATGTTAAAGAATAAGGAATTGAGTATAATCAGGAACAAGTTCAGGTTAATGGGTTTCAAAACAAGAATGAATATCCACTAGTCGCAGTGTATTTTCTTCCCCCTCCCTCTGGGGGGGGGGGGGGGGGGAGGCAATATGTCTGAGTAGCATTGGCTACTGATCAGAGTGCAGATGAAAGTGAGCCTCGTGAAATGTCAATGTAGTATAGATGAAAGAGATAGGTAGGCAATCAGTTTATGAAAGCAAAAACTGAAAGAGTAAACTGATCAACTGGGCACTCTGCAGGCACTAACCGCATCGTGTAAGGCACACAGCCCTGGAGGAGGTGGTACAAAGTAATGGTAGAGGTCGGAACGAATAGATGAGCGACCGAGAGTAATGGTAGTAATCCAGTGCAATGCATGGGCAAGGAATACATAGGATGATTACGTTTTGTGTGGGCTAATTATTACCAAAATCCCTGAAGTAACAGGGTGAGCTACGGAAAAAAAAGGGGTGTGAACTACTGCAACATTGTACCATAAAACTTGTATTCATTAGGGTGAAAGTCTCTTGCTAACTATATTTCTAACAATATAACGTGTTACTGCGCTTGGGAGATGATGTCACATCATGGGTGCTAATCATCAACTATTTAGTGCTTATTTCAGTGGGTGCTTCAATCATATTAAGTCATGGGTGTGTTTGAATAAAAAACTGGGTGTCTCTCACTTCTTAAATGCACGGTGGGAAACTGTAGCCAAATGGTAGCACTGTCGATTTCCGTGCTTGCTCGTAACATCTTCACTTCATCAATAAATTACTTCATAAGGAGTAGGGTGAACAACAACAAAACCTGTATTCGTCTGGGTGGACTCTTAAATGTGCAACATGCACATGGCATGCTACCTACTATTCTTCATTTACTTTGGTGAAACTTAATTACTTCTATCCTACCACTAAATCTATCTCACTTACCACTCTACAGTGAGAGGGTAGCACACTTCTACTCAACTTCAGGGGTACAGTCAAGTCCTTTCTATTGGGTATTTTATATAACTCGAGTGCTTCACTCTCTTCTAAACATACCAGCCCGGCTCTGGGCATGAACATGGCACATAATAGAAACTTGGAATCGCTCACTCATGAAGTCGTGTATCACGACTGAAGGGGAATCTTATGTAATGGGAGTGTTGCTGTAGTGCAACATTTCTAAAATCCAGGGCTGTGGTGGGCCTTTACATACTGGAGTCACAAATATAAAATACAAGTGCATATTATACAACACCAATAGCATAAATTATAAAAATACATGAATGAAATAAATATATGATTTAGCAAGCGCGTTGATGCGCAGCAGAATGATTATGAAGTGCTTAAACCTAACATAAAACCATAAGGGGAGAAAAATACAAGTTATTAGTACCAGTTATTAATTAGCTATTAACTGGCAATGCATAGTGGGTTGGACATCGCTCAGTACTTCTAACCATACAAGATGCACATAATACTGAGTGGTAAAACAATTTATCAAACTTGGTACTTGGTGAGGCTGGTAGCGTTATGAAACTGGTGAGAGGCAGAAACAGACAGAGCTGAAAGGGGCAGGTTTCAAGTTAGTTCTGAGATTGCAGAGCAGCAGTGCGGCGTGTGGAGCGCTGAGATAGCTGGGCAGCAGCACATGTCCTGATTGAGTGACGCCTTGGAGCGTTTGAACGAACCATTTACAAAATGCAGTCTACGTAAATTAGTGATATTAGAGTAGATTTAGTGATTGTTGCAAAGAGTATTCTAGCTCCTTTCAGAAATTAATCAATAAATATAAGTTGAATGGGCCGTGATGGGCACATAATGGTGAAGCCATTTATGAATTTGGAAAAGGAGCAGGTAGTCGGTTATTAAGGTGTGTCACACTAGACAGGAAGTGGTAGGGTGGTGCTATACTTTGGGGAGGCTTGGAAATGCAAAGCACCACCAAACTAAATGGCGGTGCAACGGAAGACACCTCATTATGGTGCACTTTGTTATTGCGATGTTTTTCCGTTTTGTGTTCCATCAGCTGGAGGTCGCTTGTTTCTAAACCCCCCTTGGAGTTATAGTCTGATCAGCGGACATGTTAAGGGCTTAGGTGTACAAATAAATTTACGGGTGGGTTTTTAAATGGTTGAAGTCACCAAGGCATTGAGACGAAAGGATGTAAGAGATCACAGTTAAAATAAGTATTGCATAAAAAAATAAGGGGCCTTTCTGTGTTAAGTTGCTACGCATGGATTGATAGCTAAGATAGCTCTAATATGCGTATGATGCCCCTTTAATAGCGGTATGTACGGTGCGTGGAGAGAGGGGAAGGAAGGGGGGGGAGGGGACTCAGGCGGCGACACCTGCGCAATGTAGGTTTCAGTCCTCTTAACTGTTAAGTTGGCAAATCATTGGAATGTGGCTGGCGTGTTGAGCAACCCGAACGGCATTCTCATTCTCAGAAATTCATATAGACCAGATCGAACTACAAATGCTGTTTTCGGCCTGTCTGGTGGTGCAATCAGTATTTGGTGGTACCCACTCTTCTTATCAAGGGTAGTGAAGTATTTGCAGTTTCCTAACCTGTCTAGTGTGTCGTCAATACAGGGTATAAGGTAAGTGTCAGGGATGATGCAAAGACGGTAGGTCTTCTTTCCATTGATTGATTTCTTGGGGACCACAACGACTGGGGATGACCAGGAACTGGTGGAGGATTGTATTATCCCTTCCTCTAGCTGCTGTTGGATAGTTTCCTCCACAACAGGCTTGAGGTGTTACGGTGTTCTATACGGTTTCTGCGCAATGGGCCTTGCATCTCCGGTGGGAATTTCATGGTAAACAAGGTCAGTAACTGGCAAATAAGGCCTGTCCTTGAATAACCAGGAGTGTTCTTCCAAGATGAAGTACAATTTATTTTGGTCACCTGCAGGCAGATGAGCTAATTTATCCTTAAATTTATCTTTGAGCACAGGAGCAATATAACATATGTCATTTTCCGAAAGCCAGTGTTTTTGGTTAGATTTTGGCTTCTCTTGTACAGGGTGGTTTTCTTCAATCTCATGGCCACTAGGTACAATGGTGCCACTAGGAATCTCTACCTCCTTCATTCCAAAATTGTCCAAAAAGACGGGAACATAATTTTTTTTCCTTGCACTTCTGCTGTTGTTAAACCATGTTTAACAAGGACCTATAATCTGTCAAGGACATCGTTTTGATAGAGGAGATCCACCAATACAGCTGTTCTCTCAGCAGTTTGCGGGATTTGACCCCAAGCCACAGCTTATTCTAACAGAGGTAGTTGTATGCAATGCCCACGTTTGTGTGGGAGGAACCTGTGGAAGCACCTGTGTTTCACAAGTATCTTGTGACGGAATGTCGTGGGAGCCGCCGAAACAGTGGGTTTCCTCTCTGAGATGGACAGTTTACATTCTGCAATCTATTACACTCTGATAGCGGTGGAGGAAATCACTCCCCAGGATGACAGTGAAATATCACCTTCGTTTTCGAATTACGTCCGTGTCAAAAGGGTAGTGGCTGGTTCCGATTTTCAACTTAACTTGGCAATACCCAGCAGGTATGATTATCTTGTCGCTCAGACTGTTAATGGGGATAGACAAGTGGTAAAACCACCCCGTCACCACATGTCCTATGAATAACACACTAGTTTGTGCTCCTGTGTCAATAAGTACTCTTACCTTCTTTCCTCAAACTTTACCATTGAGGATACTCGCCACCTCATTTACAACACTGTGACAGATTGGATTCATAAATTTTACAGGGGGCACGGTCTGGTGGTGTGACTTGTCCCTCAACCGTTTCCCAGCTCTCTTCGGGGTCAGGGTGGATTGCTGGTGAATTGTTCCCTCTGCTGGTTGTATGAGGGGCCCTGTTTCCTGGGTTCTGCGGCCAGTTTTTACTCATATGCACTATGATTCCACACTAAGAACAATAAGGTGCATGGCAATGTGCAGCCACATGGCCTGCCTTTGGCATGCCTCCTCGTACTTGAAAATTGGACATGGCTGTTTATCTGGGCGCACCGAACTGGCTATGAAACGTGCTACCACCTCCCGCATCGCGAGTTGTGTGGCGTCATGCAACAAGGAGACCAAGGCTATTTTGACCTCGCCTCCAACATACAGGTCGATCCCACATATAAATACATCAATCAAGCAGGCTTCTACCTGCTCAATTAACATCCTATTATGGACGGGGTCTGAACCCAGCAAGTAAGTGCAGCAAGCCACAGTGCGGATTCGGTCAGCAAATGACTCTACATCTGTCCCTTGCTTCTAGCGGAGGGTGGACAACTTGTCCCTGTAATAGCAGGCGTCACGTCTGTCCGAATATATCGCTTTCATCCCAGCTTCTAATGTGGCAAAAGGTGTGAACTGATTCAATGTAGGTATGGGTGGCACCTGACAATTTAAGGTGGACTACAGTTAATAGGAAATCGTTTGGCCAAGCGCAAGGGCAGCCTACATCTCGGACAGTTTGTAGAAAGGAATTTATTTGTTTATTAGGTTTTCTGGAAAACATCGGGATAAAGTCGACTGCTGGAAAACTGTTAGCCAAAGTTGCAATGTATGGCTGGGGTACTGTGCTACTTAAGGTGCTTGCAGCCGTCATTTGCGGTGCAGCAGGGTGTGTTTCTGAGGCGCTTGGATTGGCAAACTGGGTTTGAGCCAATTTTTGGCATTCTTCTGTCAATTCTATTTTTCGTAATAATAACTTATCTATTTCTCCTTGAAGGGCGGCTACTAGGTCTGGTTTCTACGTAGGTGGGGAGTTCCCTTCGCCAGTGGCAGTACTACGGGTTTGAGGCATGGTTACAATGTTAGGACACCTAGTGCTCACTAACAACTTTACAATTTGAGCATGAAAAAAAAGGCCTACACTTGACACAATGATGGTGTAGCTGACAGCAAGGAAGTGGCAGTAAGAAGAAATTGAATGATTGACTTACAGAATTAGTTGCAGCGGTGGTAAGTCATCAACAGCTGCATCCTGTTGGACGATGGTGGCAGGAAACGGTGGCGAAGATGATGTCTGCGGTGTTGACGGCAGTGCGGCCATAACATGCACGTTTCCTGGATGGCAGCGCGCAACCGGAACATACTACCCTGCTACATCGGTGTGGCGCAGAGGACGGCTACCTGCGGTGTGGCGTTGCACCAGACTGCCTGGAAGTGACAGCGGCGCAGCTGGGTATGTGGCGCGGCGAAAGGCTTGGGCACGCAAGTGACCTGGCATTCACTGCGGCGGCTGTTTGGAAAGAACGCCGAAACAGTGGAAAGCTGCGTAGCGAACCACGACGCGTGTGAGAGTTATTGCGCATTGCATCGGGCGCGTCAAGTGCATACTACTACTGGCAGCTTCATTGGGTACAGCAGTTAGATCAATAAGACAGGCCTAACGGTGAGCTATCCCACTTCTGATGCCAGATGTTAATGCGACAGGATTGGCGAGGAAGGGAAAGCAGTGGACACCCATTGAGGAAAAAATCAAACACATTTTAAATGCATGGATGTTTAATGTCATAAAAAGGAAAGGCAGGCCCAGAGAAGCTGCCAAGACTGCATGGGCTACCGCCCAAGAGGGCAGGAGAGGAAAGTGTCTGATCAGGTTGGAAGCTGCCAGCAGAAGAGACCGGAAGACGCGTCCACTCACAGCAGCTGGCCGTGGTCTCACCCCCACTTGACCACCTCTAAGCCTACCTATTGGTCGGCCAAATCGAAAACACGCGGTTTGGTAGCGTTACCTTGTCAGCAACACATGAATTTAGCTGCTGATGATTCAACATGTGAGTTCCCACTGTACAATTTATACTAGAGGGAACAGATGAGAACAAGAGGTAGCAAACGTTGCCTATGAATGCTGTGTTGTTAGTTCTTAGTTTATGGAGCTAATATTCGGCTTGCAGACACAACTATATCTTCTTAGAGCCACAATCCGAAACTTTGCTATTCAGTGAGGATTATTTTGCAAGGAGAGCGCACTGTTCTTGACGGAGTATGCAAAACTTTGCAGGTATGCAAGTATTTATGTGTCTCAATTTGTATGGAAGCGTGACATGCGTGGAGATCATGCACTTTACATACAATTGCATGTCCGTCTCTACTTAGCAGTGGTCAAAAATTTTCCTTGTATGTCGGCTGCCATTTTTCCCTGGCTTCTCATTACCATTGAGGGGACGTCGGGCATCATCCCACGAGCTGACACAGCTAGTGTTTCCACTACGTACTTATGGTCTAATGGTCACATTCTTTTTTGTTTTTATTTTTTCCTAAAATAAAAAAGGCCTAGTTGCAAAGCACATGTTCCATGATCCAGAGAGTGTGGGATCAAATCCCGTTCAAACCACAACTTTTTCACTACGATTCTTAACCAAGCATTCACTTCTCACACATGTTGGAGTGGCCACGAAAGACATGTGGTTCGGATTCCATGTTAAGTTGCAGGTCTCAATTTTCTGATTAGAAAACTGGGGAAGGTTACGGACACAAGTCGCTGCAGCAACATCAAGCTGAAAGGCCTACTAGGTACACCAGACAGAATTCTCTTTTGCTCGTACTTGTTTGCTCTGGTGAAAACCTGGCTTAAACTATACAAACGTTTTTTGAATAGTTTCATATCGATGGTTCAGTTCTTCCACATGAAATTCTGATAAAAGTGGCTAGAGGAGAAAATAAAATCATGGCAGTGTTTGATGTCACAGACGACTTCCAACAAAGAGGACCTGTAATTTGCTTAAATGAAATGCATCTTGCAGTACTACATTTTACAACAATTCCTATAGGCCATTCCTTACAATAATGTTTCAATGTTGCACATTGGACTGTCAGTGAAACAGTTCTTTGTTTATTCCCTGTAGTTGTCACAAAAATACGAAGTGTCTATTGAATGGCAAAAACAAACATTTTTCTTGCACCAGGCACACCAGATAAAGGAAAAATTTATGCAGTCAGGCACTTCGCAGTAACCAGTAGTTTTATTTAGACAGAACTGGGATGGAGTCATAAATGGTCCCAGCCATTGTCATGCATACTTGCATACTTGTCAGGCACACTTGATTAAATTTGTAAAGCGTGGTGAAGAAAACTGGTAATGCACAAATGACTGGAGCTTAGGAATACTGTTCCACTGACAAACCTGGAAAGAGAGAGGTATATATGGGAAATCATGTTGTCTGGTAATTGCCTGAAAAATGCTTTCCACTGTTGAAAAAATTCTCTATCGAGAAGTTGAAAAGCACTAGTAGGTCCAGGCAGAATCCACATTACTTCTACAGATTTTTAACCGTCCTCCAAAAAAACAGAGCCATCGTAGGTCCAGACCATGACTCCAACAATAGCAATGAATTAGTTTCTACATCTGGTAGGGAATACGTTTTAAACAATGTTGATAATTATTCTTTCCCATTTTTCCAGATTTTGATACGTCGATTACAAGATTTTTGCAACTTTACAGTCTATTTTTATTTTTGGTCCTAACTTGCCTTGCAGTTCTTGACGACAGATATACAGCTGCGAAACAGTAAACCAGTCATACTTATCACTGGAATTATCATTTATAAATGGGTCATTGTATTCATTTATTGGGCAACTGACTCCGCCTTTTTTTCACACCAAAATGATAAAGTGAGGTGTGCATGCAGTTCTTTCATGAAACCTGACTGATCAGCGTAATAAACAGGAGTTGCCGGGATAACAGCAAGTTTCGTTTTTGTGTCAGCTATGAATTTCTCTGTATCATTTTCTAGCACTGGCAGCTGCTTTACACGTTTATGTGATGTAAACTTTGTAATTTTGCAACTTCCTGTTCTGTATGATTTCTTGGACCTGCTTAGCCAGGTCAATGAAGCCTGGAAATTAGCAATGTTCATGTCAGATGCAGTTTGGAGGCCCCAGTCTTGTAGATCTCCATCGATAGCAGTGCATAGCCTCTCACGAGCAGTTCTAAATCTTTCGAAGAGCTTAACATTCAGATGGTTTCGGGTTTCTGTTTGCGCATATATTTGTACAGTTCATGCTCTGATTTTGTGAAACAAAAATGCCTCTGCACATTGTGGAACTTTAAGTGTTTTTTCCCTCCACTTGACCAATATTTCACTTCCTTTTCTTTGTTGCTGAAACCTGTTGCAGAAGTGTTTCTTTAAGGCTTGGAAGGTGTTCTTCTTCAGAACTGTTACTGGCACAACTGATGTGGTCTGAATCACAATTCATGGAATCATCACAGTTATTTTCTATTTCTTCTAACATATCCCCAATTTCAAAAGAAATGTTGATATCACTCGAAAGAACATTGGCAAAACAAAAATGGCTCTAAGCAGTATGGGACTTAACATCTATGGTCATCAGTCCACAAGAACTTAGAGCTACTTAAACCTAACTAACCTAAGGACATCACACAACACCCAGCCATCACGAGGCAGAGAAAATCCCTGACCCCGCCGGGAGTTGAACCCGGGCATGGGAAGAGAGAATGCTACCGCACAACCACAAGATGCGGGCCGTCGGGAAAACAACTAACAAGTAATGCATATGTACGTCCTCAGGAGAAGTAGGTAATTTCGGCTGGACACCATGTTCTTCATATTTCATCACAGCTAAATTGAGAATGTTAATGAGATTTCACATTACTGTGCGTGGAGGGGGTGAAGGGGTGGGGGACCCCGCCGGGAAAACTAGGATTATTATGAAAGAGGAAAGACTAAGAAACTCATTTCTCATGTTCCATATATTCAGTCGAGGAGAACTTCTAGGCATATGAAACTAACAAAAGGCAAGCAAATCACTGAAACTGCAGTAACAACACCCTGTCACTTTATTGCTTGATAATACTTGTAATTAAAACTGCTATATATAACGTAGAAAATCTATGAGAGTCTTACATTGAAAAACAGTGCAGCTACCTCAGTTGTATTAAATAGCTGCTGTTTCTCTTCTATGACATCTCAATATTTACTTGATTACAGCGGTATTTTTCAAAGAAAATAATTAACTGCATTTGCAACAGAAACCTATTTACAAAATAAAAGTGTTGCTTCTCGAGCAGATTTTCAGTAAATGCTGGTATCAGGAATTTTGAATTCTCAAATCTACGAGGGTCAGTCAAAAAGTAATGCCTCCTATTTTTTTTCTACGTTTAATTGTCAGGAAATTTAAATGCAATTACATAGGTTGAAAACCACAACATTGAGGATCATTTTGTCATTTTTCAATGTAATCTCCGCCCATCTCTACAGTTTTGGTCCATCTTTGAACAAGGGCATGTATCCCAGCACGGTAAAAATCACAGCTCTGCTTCCTAAGCCATTGACGCACGGATGTTTTGACGGCCTCCTCATCTTCAAAATGAATCCCACGATGAGCTTCTTTTAGTGGCCCGAACAGATGGAAGTCTGATGGTGCCAGGTCAGGGCTGTATGGGGGATGAGGCAAAACTTCCCATCCAATTTTGACAATCTCGTCAGAGGTGTGACGACTGGTGTGTGGTCTTGCATTGTCATGCAAAAGAAGAACATCTGCCATTGATTTTGTTGGGCGAACTCGCTGAAGACGTGCTTTAAGTTTTTTGAGGGTTGTGACGTATTGAACAGAATTTATTGTGCATCCCTGCTCCAAAAAATCAACCAGAATCACAACCCTCTGTATCCCAGAAAACTGTTGCCATAACTTTCCCTGCCGATCGTACAGTTTTGAATTTTTTCTTCCTCGGCGAGCTTGTGTGACGCCACTCCATTGACTGCCTCTTTGATTCGGGTTCAAAAAAATGCACCCATGTTTCGTCCCCGGTCACAATTTTTTTCAGAAACTCATCTCCCTCCAAACGGAAGCGCTGCAAGTGTTGGGAGGCTATTGTTTTCCTTGCCTCTTTATTCTGATCGGTTAACATTCTTGGAACCCACCGTGCACAAACTTTTGAGTACCCCAATTGTTTAATAATCGTGATCACACTGCCTTTACTAAGAGAAATAATGCGACACACTTCATCTGCAGTCACCCGACGGTCACCACGAATGATGTCATCAACTTGCTGAATGTTGTGTGGAGTCACTGCACTCACCGGCCTGCCGCTCCGCTTTTCGTCAGTCAACGGTGTTTGCCCTTCAGCTTCCTTACAACGACGAACCCATCGTCTAACAGTGCTGACATCCACTGTCACAACACCATACACCTTCTTCAGTCTTTCATGAATGCGTATGGGCGTTTCACCTTCTGCATTCAAGAATTCAATCACACAACGCTGTCTCAAACGAACATCGATGTCGCCCATCTTACAAACTTCTGCTGTGCTGCCACCTGTTGACACAGAAAGTTACTACTGCAGTGGATTGCAGAAGAAGGTTTGAGGAATGGCGCCAAATTCAAATTTTTCACTTAACTTAATTTTTTTAAGTAGAAAAAAAATGGGAGGCATTACTTTTTGACCGACCCTCGTACGTACCTGTAATCAGATGGCTAATGTGTTATTTTTTGTTTTCTTTTAAATTGATCACGATTCCCAAGTTCTTGCTTTATGTTAGTTGGGGACTTGTTGAAGGCCTTTTTACTGGAGCACATAACTCCACCAAATTCTAGATAGGGAAACAAAGTCAACATGAAAATCATCTTTGTATTGTGCTTAATGTAAATCACAATCCACATGAAACCAAGTGTGAGCTTTCAGGTTTCCTTGGTATGATTAATTAATGATATACTTTCAGGTTTCAAGATGAGTTGTTGATTCCAGACCTTCACAGTCTGGTTGGAGTCCACCAGTGAGCACGCATAATAACATCTACATCTAAATCTAAATCTATTCTTTGCAAGCCACCTTACAGTGTGTGGTGCATTTCTGGTACCACTATCTCTCCCCTTTCCCCGTTCCTTTTGCAAATGGTTGCTATTTATAGCCAAGACAAAGGATGTTTGTCTATTTGTTTACACATGTTGGATATTTACAAGAACTCGCTTAGGATTTGTTTCACTCTACGGTGCCCATGTGGTATCATGAGAATTGCCCTTCCCATGGTAAACAGTAAGGAAAGTTTGGCAGTCTATATTACATTGGTACATATACAAAATCCAGATGATGCAGCAATTGAAACCTCATGATCGGCAGCAATGTTCTACATATGTCTTTGGTTTCTGACATGGATTGAAGTTGATGCGGCTGTGCATGTTCTATGGAATGATGAAGCACATTTTACACTACAGGGTGCAGTGAATATGCAGAGCTATGAAATTTGGAGTACCATTAAACTGTGTGTTTTGCACAAAGAGTCACTGCATTTGCTGTACGTGACTGTGTGGTGTGGATTCACAACCAGCCTTATCTCGGTCCATTCAACTTTCAAGAGAGTGTGCCCAAATGGCCTCTCAGGTTTACTTGACAACTACACGTTACTGGGACCTCATTGTATGGCACATGGTTCTTGCCTCGGCAGAGCACAACTGAGTTGAAACCACTGTTTTTATGCACGATGGGGAAACCATCCACAAACACATTATCTCCAGAGGTTTTACAGATGCACTGACTTTATGATCACCTGATCTGAATCCATGTGACTTTTGGCTCAGGGGATACCTAAAATAACATGTCTATCAGGAACATGTTTGGTGTCTACCTGATCTGGAGGCCAGTATACAGTAACATGTTGCTCACATTCCACCGGAACTGCTGAGAGCAACAATTCATCACTGTTTTATGAATTCAGTGGCTAATAATGAAATCAACATTATGTCTGCCCATGTCCTGTTCCTAATCTATTACATATGGGAATACTTCCATATACCTTCCTTGCATTCACAATGCCAGATTTGCATCTGGTGGCCAAAATTAGAGCTAACTTGGTTTCAGTGTAAATTGGTTTTGCATTAATGCATTACTATATCTATCACATTTTGCTGCCATACGATATTTACAGCTCACACTCTACCTTCATGAGCAGCTGCACTTCATTTAGCTGATCTCCTTCCAGTGACATGAAAAATCACTCAAAATGATTCTTCTCTTTCTATTATTCACGCACAAAGAAAAACACTCAGTCCTGTAGAGACCTGCAGGGCTATTTATAGCAGTCCCATGATAATTAACTCGTCAGTGTCTTAGAGGTTCAAGTTATCCACATAATGTCTGTCTCCACAATTATTCAACGATGCAGCTTCCTCTAAGCTATAAAATTATTCAAATTACAAAATATTTGCATAAAATAAAATTAATTTGAAAGCTTGATACAAGCCACTATTGCCTAAAGGTGAGTATAAACTTATATTCAACTGGAATAAGTCATATACAAAATACACGTTCTATATGCGACCTGTGTAGTGGACTGTTCTTCAGTCCTGGCATTGATATCGTCAGTTTTGTTTGGTGGTTTGCTACATCATAACTGTTTTCTGGAGATGTTGGTCAGGAAATGATTTTACCAAATTGCCAAATACAACAGATGGGATTGTTTGGTAAACGTGTACATTTACTTGGACAGCACAGTGTTGCAATGATTTCAAAACAAAGAGAGGCTCGATATCTGTGACAAACAAAGAAACATCTGGTGATAATCAGCACATGTCCTCTTAGTGGAAGACCAATTGAAGAACAGAGCCCTATGTTATGGGGAAATGACACAATCTTACATTCAGGATGTTTTGGCCCTATACTACAATGTGAATCCAAATATGACACAAGTTGATAAAATACCGTGCTTGAAAGGAAAATCAAACAACTGAAAATCCAGGATGGAATGTAATAATATAATAAAAAGCTATTCACCATATAGCATAGATGCTGAATTGCAGAAAGGCACAACAAAATAAATGTCAGAAAGTTAGCTTTTGGCCAACAAGGCCTTTGTCAAAAGTGACAACATACACACACACTCACACAAAAGCAACTCACACAACCATTACCACAGTCTGGCTCCAGCTGCCACCGTAAATTTGTAGCCCCTGTGAAAAACCATAAGATCAATGATAAAAATTCCCTGAATTTACATTTCTTCCTAGTAATATTTACCTTGATTCTGAGTCCTTACTCGATGTCTCACTTGACTTCATCCCGTTTTCTTCATATTCACATTTGACGTGACTGAACAAGTTATAGGTGGCACAAAAGACAGATGGTTCACACCACGGGTAGTCGTGGAGTTAAGGGAATATTTTAGTTCATTGTGGAGAGGGGAGATGTGTGAGAGGAAATGCTGATGTAATCCATGATAGGAGTTGCCAACACAACTTGCAACATTTAGCTTCACCTCACTGCCCAATTATGATACAACTACTGGAAAAACAAGACAGTCGAAGCAAAGTCGATACGTGATGAAGGGGCCACTTATGACTCAGTCTCATTTTTTTTGCATGCCTTTCTGATCTGCTGTAGTCAGTAAGTATATAAATAATCAACCTTTTAAATTCAAACACTGCGTGTCTAAGAATGCCCAGTCATTATCGAGGAAACGTTGCGCATTTCTGGCTAGTGAACTCTTATTCGTTGGTGACTTGTCAAATCACCCAACAGCCATTGCAGCCACCTTATGGACGTGTGGGAGAGGGAGTGTCCCTTCAGCAATGGGAGTGCAGGTAGGGGTGAAAGAATTTGGTGAAGTTCTGAAAATATACTTTTCATACAGATGATGTACTATGACAGAGATGTCATACAGAAACAGAAGAAGAATTTTGCGATAGCATATTTTAAAGACTTTTGTGTCTAAGTCTGATGCGATACAGTTGCAACAACTACAAACACTAATAATGTATGTACTTTGTACAGCACACACCACACACTGTAGATCGAAAAGACTGACAGGAATGATAGAGGGCATTAAGTGAAACAGTAGCACCTGAGCTTCCTTTCAAATTAACATTTTACAGAGAGTACAGAAATTCACTGAGCCGACTTCTAATAAGCTTGTAACATCAATTGGGAAGTAAACTCATTGTACATGATAATGGGTAATAATGGCGAATATTTCTTTATTGTATTCTATTTCCATCATTTTGACTTAGCCTCAGGCAGTGACACGAGCAGTTATATAAACTACTCTGCAGCATGTGCGGTCAGCCCCCACGCTATTACGCTGAGCTAGAGATGCCACTACACTATTGCCAAGTGAGACATGCCAAACTTCTGACACAAACCCCCCATGGGAGGACCGGGTGCCGTCATGTGACATACAAATGAGTGTTGGCGACGTAGCAGCCACAACAGCGGGTCGCTCTCTTGCCTGCCAGCTTCCTTACCCTCTGGACGTGTCTGCCAGTCCTTCCTATTGAGGGTGGAATGCTCTTTCTGTACCATGTGCAGTTCACTCCATGGCTGTAGCCAGTTTTTGCGAACATTGTGTCCCTTAATGGTAGTTCTTGGGAATACAACCCATTTTCCCTGAATCCTGGCATTTATCATTTTACATGTAGGAAAACCACCCTGGATGCCCACCTGCTGCCATCCTGACATGCACATCATTTTTTCATGTCCCTGTTTCTCTCATCAAGTCTAACATAACACTTTAATGGTGGTGAGCAATGAAGTGCAGCTTGTAAGAAGAGCATTACACAATATCTGTAATGGTGCCAAAGTCTGTCATTAAGCAGATGTGTGCGTTTATGCTTATGGTTTAACAACTTAGCTGCTGTGATGTTTTTGGTTTAATTAAACACATTCATCAATTTTTGATTTTTTCCTGGGTGAGCACAAAGAATGATCTTTCAAAAATGTGTGCTTTGAATGTCAATTTGTGGTCATAGCACATTGGAAAACAGCTTTATTGCCTTATACCCAGATGCTAGTTTCAATTTTTTGACGAGTTTTTACTTGCTGTAGCATATCTGTGATTTTTAAGAACTAATTAAATCCATTATCACAAATTAATGTATAAACATTGAATTGTACATTTAATTTCCTTCACTTAGACAGATTTTATATAAGTATTGTAGAGGATTGCTATTTTTAATAATATATGCCAATTACATGTGTTTTACCTTGTATTTTGGGGGTCTTAACACTCTCCTAAAATCTACATTTTTGTCAATTTTGCGATTTTTTAAAGCCTGGACCACTTGAAAATGTGAAATAGGGGTTCCATTGTATCTAGATACTGGGACTGAAAGGTTCTTTTAGCTACATGGAAAGTAGCAATGTTTATTCCACAGCTACATGCAAGTAATAATTTACTACAAATATCTTCACTACTTTTACATTGCTGAACACTTTATGAAGATTGACAAGTCCTATGAATGTGTCTTGATTTAATTCTTGTTTTCACTGTCAGTCGAAACGTCAGACCTGCCCCTCTACCCCTCTCACCTTTCCAAGAGCCACATGAATCTTTGTCTAAGAGATCCTGAATTTGATAACACCTGTCAACAGTCTAGAATTTCCTCAATGCAGGAAGGTCACCATACTGTTGAAGATTCACTTGTTATGTAAATAAAACAGTCTGGTTTTGCTTCAACTAAATTGAGTTGCAGCACGAAAATAAGGTTTTATTTACAAAACGGGAGGTGGGGAAAGCCTCCCACAGGTGAGAGTATTAAAATCCTACTGATTAGTTCCAGGCTTCAGAGTATCACTGAAAAGCAGTGAATCTCACATAATACCTGGTATAGGAAGCTGGTTGAAACCTGAAACTGACAGCAAATTGTATATAAAAAGTAAAGGCTCATGGGAAATGAATTTGGTATACTCTTCAACTCCACCAACATAGAAATTAAAACTGCTTGTTTGTTTGTTTGGGAAGACTCAGTACAGGGGTGGGCATAAAATGGTAATTAGATCCTTCTAATGGCCACCAGAATCATATTCTGATGTAACCAAAAACTTTAGAGAAAACATCAGTTCACTTGTATGTAAGATTCCCAATCATACTGTAATCACAGATGGATACTTTAATAATCCAACAATAAATTGGGGAAATTGCAGTTTTATTAGTGGTGGGTGTGATAAACATATCCTGTGAAACATTATTAAACACCTTCTCTGAAAACAACCCAGAACAGATAGTTCAGAACCCCACTCATGATGGAAATATATTGGATTTAATTGCATCAACAGAACTGAACCTCTTTGAGGATGACAGCTTCGAAACTTATCACTGACCACAATGCGGTTGTGGAAACAATGATTACCCATCACATTTGACTGTCAAGAGAGCAATGTGTGACACCTTCAGAGAGTATTGTAACAGAATATTGTCAAATGATGTTTCACAAAAGCCAAAGAAATTATGGTAATCTGTAAAGGTCGTTAGTGGCACTAAAGTTGGTGTCCACTCCACAGCCAATGAAACAGGAATCAAAATTGAGGGTAGCAAAGTAAAAGATGAAATCTTAAAATCTGTTTTTAAATGTTCTTCTACAAAGGAAAACCCAGGACAATTACCGCAATTTAATCCTCGTACTGCTGAAAAGACGCATGAAATCAATATTACAGTCTGTTTAAAATTACTTGACAGTTGACATCTGCCACTTGCCACTACAGTGTTGTCACATTATCTGATGGCTACTGCTCCGTTCTAGGTAACACACAAACACGGTAAGTCACTTCACAAATGTTAATAATGTGTAGCATGGAGCAATGTTGGAAGCATCTGTCGGAAGGTATGTCAGAAATGAAAGTTGATTTTAAATGACCAATGACTAAACTGCAGCTGGACACACATTTTGTGGCCCTGAATTTAAACTCATGTCTAAGCTAACCACAACCTCATGATGTGTAATATATTCGAGGAGGTAGTATCAACAATCTGCGGCAGTTCTAAAACCACGATCATTTTGTGCACAGCTATTAAAGCTGACCTCCAAGAGCAAACTCAAGACAGAAAAAGTTCAGTCCAGCAGAGCAGGTTATTAGACTACCCATCGTGCTGAAGTACAACCTGCAGACAACCTGTTGTATGCTTGAATGTGGTCACCCAGTCATCATGTTGAATTGCAGCTTTCAGAAACTTGTCTCATGCAATGTTGTGTAAAACTTATCTAACACAAGCCGATCTCTGTGAGTACTATAACTGCACATGTGACCCTGAATTGTGTCTTGTGAAGAAGTATGTTTGTGAAGTGGTTCTCATGTATGATGAAATATGAAGTGGAAGACCACGATTTGGGATCAAAATACATCAAGAAAAAATTCCAGACGAGGAATTGGAAGTAAACTGACCAAATGTAGTGATAGTCTGGCAGTGGTGAATGGTTTGGGTATGGCACTGAGTGCTCTGATTGCAGGAACACATCTGTAGCGCCTCCTTTTCTTTTCTCCCAGTAACTCACCAAAAAATCTTAAAACAAGCTTTAATAATAATAATAATAATAATAAAAATTCTAGCATTACCGAGGATGAGGAACCAAGGAATATGAATCACCCACAAGCTTCACTTTAAGTTTGCATTTATTGCAACACAACCAATTAAAACACCAACAATTACATACTGACAACAATTTACACAAACAGATTAAGGCTTGCAAATTTAGAAATTTTAAATTCCATGCAAATTAGGGAATAAACAGTTACACTGAAGAACAACTTGGTTCAGATATGACTGGTATACATTATAGCACTGAAACACTTTTCGACTAGATAAATCGTAGAAAACGGAGAATGAAGCGAATTCATGTGTTACAGGAAACCGGATCAGTTAGTTTAATTTGAGAGTGAGATTTCAGTGAGCTTAAACACTAAATAAAGCAGGATAAACCTAGCACCTATTAAAAGGGGCATATACATTAAATCATGGAAACAGCACAATAAATTTAAAGATATCATAAATATTATATAAACAGGATTCTAACACAACTCTGTTTCACCCTGAACAATTCAGCATATAAAAAGGGGTTACAAACTATTCTTAAAACCATCACTTTGGGATCACATTGGCCATGTAAAATCAACTTAATAAACTCGATCACAATAAGTTACTGTCTAGAGCTATATAAAACTATCATAAGATCAAAGGAATCCTAACGGACCAGTGCTGGCTTAAAGATAGCTTGAGGAATTAAACCCTCCCTAAGGCTGATGCAGGTAAAGAATGGGTAAGGTTGACCTCCACAAGGTGCTTAACTCATTAACTGAACCAACTGGCTGAAGAACAAACAAGTCACGATAGAAATTGTAACAGCCACCAGGAGCCGGGCAACTGTAATGACATATAGGAAAAGACCCACCAATAAATCTTTGCAGATTACGGGCATTCACACTTCCAGAATTGTTGTTGTTGTTGTCTTTGGTCCAGAGACTGGTTCCAGCAAAAGGGTAGAAAATAAAAGACCTTGTAGTCAGTCAAGAAATGAGAGGGCTGGAATGAACTGCATAAAATTACTATTAATTAACATAAGTAATAAATTAGTATATCCCATATTACTGTTGTGAGTGCTGAGGCACTTAACGGACCATTAAGATGACATAATGTGGAGCCCAAGAAAAGAGAACAGCGCATGTCAAAATCCCACTTCACAGGTGGAATAAGTTTTACATAATTTAAAGTATAAAATAGTTATTTAACTAATTGACTAAAACCTCATAGAAAACTGGATAAACAAGTTACACAAATGCAAATTTAAGTCACATTTATGTTGGTTGCTTGACGTGTGTCATGAGTGGTATGGGACGTCCTGGTTATCGGTTCAAACAAACCCAGGACTCAACCACAAGACAACAAAAATTCATTTATAATATATTGGGCTGTATATTAACACTGAAATGAATCTAACAGCATGAAATGGAAGAGAATACTAAAGTATCTGATAGGAACAGTCAACAGTAGTCACGACGAATAACTTTGGCAATATGGCCAGGTCACTGAATCACCGTTTCAGCAGAATGTGAATGTCAAGCACTGCTAAACAAAGGTGTATGATAGATCTTACTTTGATTGATGCACACTCCGACAAATATCTACCGGTACCGGAACACAGTCTTGCTTCCACACCGCCAAGAAAGAGGAAACAGAACTGATAGAATTTCCATAACGTCTTGAATCAGACACCACTACTACGCCCTGACACCAGTAACCTTATCAAGGCCATGTCCACACTCAGCATGGAGCGTCGACAATGGTCGCACTACTTGCCACCATTCCCCACTGCCGGCCTTCCCATCACCCACTGCTGCACGTGCAATGAGGAACAACTCTATGCAGAGCACACAGTGCCCCCTTGGAACTGCTAGTAAACAAAAGATGGCGCGTGGTGGGAATTTAAATTAACACTGCAAGCGACATGAAGAGGGAGCGGAATCGAACTGTGAGGAACACACAGTTCAACATCAAGAATCAATTATCAAGTAATTTTAATCAGGCTATAATGTCCGTGCTGCTAAGAAACAACTGAAATCATTAAAACTGAACAAAGCTGGAAGAAACTTCAGGTCACACCCATATACAAGAAGGGTAATAGAAGTGATCTACGAAACTATTGTCCAATATCCTTGACAATGATCTGTTGTAGAATCTTAGAACATATTCTGAGCTCAAAGATAAGGAGGTATCTTTAACAGAATGACCTCCTCCATGCCAACCAGCATGGATTCCAAAAACCTTGGTCATGTGACATTTTTCACGTGACATACTGAAAGCTTTGGATCAAGGCAGTCAGGTAGATGCAGTATTTCTCAATTTCTGAAAAGGATTTAGCTCAGTACCGCACCTGTGCTTACTACCAATAGTTCAATTATATGAGGTATTAAGTGAAATTTGTGACTGAACTGAGGAGTTTTTGGTAGGGAGGATACAGCATGTTAACTTGAATGGAGTGTTATAATCACTGTACGTAGAAATAACTACAGGTGTACCTCAGGGAAGTGTTTTGGGACCCACACTGTTCATGATGTATGTTAATGACCTTGTGGACAATATTAACAGTAAACTCATACTGTTTGCAGGTGATGCAGTTATCTATAATGAAGTACTGTCTCAAAGAGGCTGCATAAATATTCAGTCAGATCTTGATAAGATTTCAAAGTGGTGCAAAGATTGGCAACTTGTTTTAAATGTTCATAAATGTAAAATTGTACATTTCACAAAAAAGTAGTATCCTATGACTATACTATCAGTGAGTCACAGTCAGAATTGGCCAACTCATACAAATACCTGGGAGTAACACTTCTTACGAGTATGACATGGGATGATCACATAGGCTCAGTTGTGGACAAAGCAGGTGGTAGGCTTGTTAGAATACTGGGGAAATGCAAATATTCTACAAAGGAGACTGATTACAAATCATTTGTGTGATACATTCTAGAATATTGCTCAAGTGTGTGGGGCCCGTATCAAACAGGACTAACAGTAGATCTTCAACATATATAGAGAAGGGCAGCACAAATGGTCACAGATTTGTTCGATCTGTGGGAAAGTGTTACAAAGATGCTGAAGAAACTGAACTGGCAGGCTTTTGAAGACAGATGCAAACTGCCCCAAGAAGGTCTACCAACAACATTTGAAGAATGAGAACTGGCTTTAAATGATGGTTCTACAAATATACTACAACAACCAACATGTTGCTCACATAGGGATCATGAGGACAAGATTAGAATAATTACAGAATGCACAGAGGCATTCAATCACTCTTCTCATGCTCTAAACATGAATGGAACGGGAAGAAACCTTAATAAATGGAACAATGGGACATACAGTCTGCCATGCAATTCATGAAAAGGATCTACTTGTCAGCTTTGATGTCACTTCTCTTTTCACCCAGGTGCCGCTGGATGATTCCTTAGCTCTACTCGAAGATCACTTCAATGAGGACACACTCAGACTCTTTCGTTTCGTGTTAACCACAACATACTTCAAATGTGGTGGGAAATTCTATGAACAAACAGATGATGTTGCCATGGGTTCCCACCTGGCCCCAGGTATTGCCAACTTGTACATGGAGCACTTTGAAGATGTGGCACTGAACACTGCCCACCATAAACCAATGGTGTTCTACAGATACGTAGACAACAATTTTGTAGTGTGGCCCCATGGCAAGGAAAAACTACAGGAGTTTCTACGCCATCTCAATGGCATACATGACAGCATCAAATTCACCATGGAGGTAGAAGAGAATTGCTGCCTTCCCTTCTTGGACATTTTGATCAAGAAAAATCCAGATGGTACATTGGGATACTCTGTCTACAGCAAGAAGATGCACACGGACTTATATCTCAATGCTCAGTACTGAACACCTTAGTGCAAAGAGTAAGGTCAATCTGTGACAGCGAGAGTTTGCCGCATGAGTTAGCACATCTGCGGGAAATCTTCCATAAGAATGGCTACACCGAGACACAAATAAGACACGCCTTGTGTGCAGACAAGAGGCGGGAGGTGAAACCAAAAGAAGACGAAGCAAAACGTGGCGTTTCTACTGTTTGCTGGACCGCCAACAGCCAAGATCACAAGAATATTAAAGAAGCACGAAATAATGACCATCTTTCTTGCACTGAAGAAAGTCAAAGATATACTTGGCTCAACCAAAGACCAACTAGGGCTGCAGATGCTAAGCATTTACAGTATTGGGTGCGAATGTGGGATGGAATATATCGGGCAGACACAACAATGTATCTCCCAGTGCTGTACTGAACACATCAGGAACGTACGACTAGGGCAGACAAACAAGTCTGCTGTAGCAGAACATAGCATTTTCCAATTTGGATGGGGGGGGGGGGGGGGGGAAAGCACCCGAAGAAGCTGTGCAGCACCAATGGTTTCTGGGACTCGATCTTCAAAGAGGCAGTGGAGATACATCTGCACAATTTAGTAAACACGAGTAGCGGTTTTCAGCTCAGTGCAGCGTGGAATCCCACAACTGACAAAATATGTCAGGAATGCTCCAATCTGAAGGCAGCGGCGTCCGCACACAGATTGGATAGCCACCAGGTCTTGATGCCGGTCCATGCCGCAGCGCCCCCCAACCACCACCGACGTGGTATCCCCTTCCGGAGGTACACGATTGGCCTGCCTACAGTAGCAGATGATGGCCAAGCAGCTATATAGATATGCAAAACACAGCATCCCAACACTTCACCAGAAGATGATGGATATGAAACTCATTGAAACATTGCGACAAGACGACACCCCCCACTCAGTTGATAACCCAAGAAGAATTCATCAGTGGAGAAAGACTGAAATCGCATGTATTTCATAGTTGTTTGCAGAGTGTAGACGTAGATGTAGATAACAGTCAGGCAGCAGAATTACTACTCTTTAGGGACCTGTTGATTTTTTTAAAGATCCTTATGGGCTGTACTTTAAAAGCTAATATCTGTTGATATGCATGCAATGTCTGCACAACTAAACCTAACACATCTATTTAGTTATTTATTAGTGGGGCACTGTTTGCAGCTGCTTGGAGGAAGAAGTTATTGAATTTGGTGGTGACACTTCCATGTGAGGTTATCACAGTTGGATCCATGGTGTAAGAAACAAATAAATTTCTTATTTTTATTAATGAGCTCCCACTCTGTACAAAAGCCACTACCAAGCATATTCTTCTAAAATTTTAGGCCTCTACATTGACAATAAATTCTCTGTTGGTCCATTATGGCCAGGGGACATCAGCTGGTTGAATAATTGTCAGTGTCAATAAAATTCACCAATGTATTTTAAGATATTTTGTTTTATCCTTAAGGCTACCAGTTTCAGCATTTCATTGTGCCATCTTCAGGCCCCATACGCTTCTATCCAAATAAACGAACTTGTCGTATAGTGTCATAAATCACTGGATATCATGAATTCAATCATTATACAACTGGTTCATTCAAAGGCGTGACAGCAAACTTGTGATTTATGATGCTATTTTACAACTTTTTTATTTGGATAGAAGCATATGCGGCCTGAAGGTGGCATAAAGAAGTGCCGAAACTGGCAGCCTTGCGAATAAAATACAATAATATCTCAAAGTACATGGCTGCTGCTGAATTTTACCGACAGACAATAAATTAAATTTTCTTGATGCATAATGGATCAATGAATATCAAGAATAAATTAAATTGGTTGTGCCATATTCTGGACTTGAAAGAAAGACTTACTTCAGCAACTTATGCTCTACATATTATAGAAGCAACTGCAAATACTGATGATGTAAGGCTGCTTATTTTGGCTGTTTTCATTGTTGTCATATGGCATAATGTTTTGGGGAGATAAATCAATGGCAAATAAAATATTTGTCACTCAGAATTCTAAGTGGTGTGAGTATAAATCATTCATGCAGAATCCTTTTAAAGCACAAAAATATTAAAAGTGATCTCACAATATATCCTATCCCACATGTCCTTTTTATTTAAGAACCAACCCATGCAAAAAAACAACAGTGATTATCATGGCTATGAAACAAGATCGAAACAAGACTTGCATGTGGTTGGAAAAAACTTGAGCCTAGTACAAAAAGGTGTATGCTACACAAGCAAAAATATGTTTAATGTATTTCTTATGGACATGAAAAGTCTTACTACAGTTAAATTTAAAAGTAAATTAAAAGAATATCTTCTGGAACACTACTTTTATTCTTATGATGGGTTCTTTAACATAATCACTTCTATATTGTAAGTCAGATATGGCACATTGACTTTTAGTATTTGTTGTTACCACTTTGTAATTGAAAATGACGACCTATGTCAGAATGACAATGTAATTCGCTTCTGGCATAGTCCATATCAATTCAGGCAAGCTAGGAAAAAATCTTACCTTCATAGTCTCTAATGTTATTGAATTTTGCATGTGTTAAAGTAAAGGACTACGTAAGGAACACATATTTTTTTTGTTTTCTTCAAAAAAAAATTTCTGCTCCAAGATACAGCCCTCCGAAGATGACACTGCTCATACTGTTTTAAAGACGTGAATTTTGGGAAAAATTTTAGAATGCTATATCTCTGGAACAGTTCTAGATATTTTGTTGTTGTTTTTTGTTTGAAAGGTAATTGCTTTATGATTACAAAGAAATCCTCCATTTGAACTTATCTGTCAAAGTTTTTTTCCTATAGTGTTCTGAACTTTTTTTATAATTTATGTAAAAAATAATTTTTTCAAAAATGCCAATCCATAATATTTTAATTTTCTTCTGTTGATAAGTAGTATATCCTACCCCCATGAACTATGGACCTTGCCGTTGGTGGGGAGGCTTGCGTGCCTCAGCGATACAGATAGCCGTACTGTAGGTGCAACCACTATGGAGGGGTATCTGTTGAGAGGCCAGACAAACGTGTGGTTCCTGAAGAGGGGCAGTAGCCTTTTCAGTAGTTGCAGGGGCAATAGTCTGGATGATTGACTGATCTGGCCTTGTAACGCTAACCAAAACAGCCTTGCTGTGCTGGTACTGCGAAAGGCTGAAAGCAAGGGGAAACTACGGCCGTAATTTTTCCCGAGGGCATGCAACTTTACTGTATGGTTAAATGATGATGGCGTCCTCTTTGGTAAAATATTCCGGACGTGAAATAGTCCCCCATTCGGATCTCCGGGCGGGGACTACTCGAGAGGATGTCGTTATCAGGAGAAAGAAAACTGGCATTCTATGGACAGGAGCATGGAATGTCAGATCCCTTAATCGGGCAGGTAGGTTAGAAAATTTAAAAAGGGAAATGGATAGGTTAAAGTTAGATATAGTGGGAATTAGTGAATTTCGGTGGCAGGAGGAACAAGACTTCTGGTCAGGTGACTACAGGGTTATAAACACATAAATCAAATAGTGGTAATACAGGAGTAGGTTTAATAATGAATAAGAAAATAGGAATGCGGGTAAGCTACTACAAACAGCATAGTTAACGCATTATTGTGGCCAAGATAGATACGAGGCCCACGCCTACCATAGTAGTACAATTTTATATGCCAACTAGCTCTGCAGATGACGAAGAAATTGAAGAAATGTATGATGAAATAAAAGAAATTATTCAGATAGTGAAGGGAGATGAAAATTTAATAGTCATGGGTGACTGGAATTCGTCAGTAGGAAAAGGGAGAGAAGGAAATGTAGTAGGTGAATATGGATTGGGGGTAAGAAACGAACAAGGAAGCCGCCTGGTAGAATTTTGCACAGAGCACAACCTAATCATAGCTAACACTTGGTTCAAGAATCATAAGAGAAGGTTGTATACATGGAAGAATCCTGGAGATACTAGAAGGTATCAGATAGAGTATATAATGGTAAGACCGATTTAGGAACCAGGTTTGAATTGTAAGACATTTCCAGGGTCAGATGTGGACTCTGACCACAATCTATTGGTTATGAACTGTAGATTAAAACTGAAGAAACTGCAAAAAGGTGGGAATTTAAGGAGACGGGACCTGGATAAACTGACTAAACCAGAGGTTGTACAGAGTTTCAGGGAGAGCATAAGGGAACAATTGACAGCAATGGGGGAAAGAAATACAGTAGAAGAAGAATGGGTAGCTCTGAGGGGTGAAGTAGTGAAGGCAGCAGAGGATCAAGTAGGTAAAAAGACGAGGGCTAGTAGAAATCCGTGAGTAACAGAAGAAATATTGAATTTAATTGATGAAAGGAGAAGATATAAAAATGCAGTAAATGAGGCAGGCAAAAAGGAATACAAACATCCCAAAAATGAGATCGACAGGAAGTGCAAAATGGCTAAGCAGGGGTGGCTAGAGGACAAATGTAAGGATGTAGAGACTTATCTCACTAGGGGTAAGATAGATACTGCCTACAGGAAAATTAAAGAGACCTTTGGAGAAAAGAGAGCCACTTGAATGAATATCAAGAGCTCAGATGGAAACCCAGTTCTAAGCAAAGAAGGGAAAGCAAAAGGTGGAAGGAGTGTATAGAGGGTCTATAGAAGGGCGATGTGCTTGAGGACAATAATATGGAAATGGAAAAGGATGTAGATGAAGATGAAATGGGAGATACGATACTGCATGAAGAGCTTGACAGAGCACTCGAAGACCTGAGTTGAAAGAAGGCCCCGGGCGTAGACAACATTCCATTAGAACTACTTGCAGCCATGGGAGAGTTAGTCCTGACAAAACTCTACCATCTGGTGAGCAAGATGTATGAGACAGGCGAAATACCCTCAGAATTCAAGAAGAATATTATAATTCCAATCCCAAAGAGAGCAGGTGTTGACAGATGACATTGTAATTCTGTCAGAGACAGCAAAGGACTTGAAGAGCAGTTGAACGGAATGGATAGTGTGTTGAAAGGAGGATATAAGATGAACATCAACAAAAGCAAAACAAGGATAATGGAATGTACTCGAATTAAATTGAGTGATGCTGAGGGAATTAGATTAGGAAATGAGACACTTAAAGTAGTAAAGGAGTTTTGCTATTTGTGGAGCAAAATAACTGATGATGGTCAAAGTAGAGAGGATATAAAATGTAGACTGGCAATGGCAAGGAAAGCATTTCTGAAGAAGAGAAATTTGTTAACATTGAGTATAGGTTTAAGTGTCAGAAAGTCATTTCTGAAAGTATTTGTATTGAGTGTAGCTATGTATCGAAGTGAAACATGGGCGATAAATAGTTTGGACAAGAATAGAATATAAGATTTCGAAATGTGGTGCTACAGAAGAATGCTGAAGATTAGATGGGGTAGATCACATAACTAATGAGGAAGTATTGAATATGATTGGGGAGAAGATAAGTTTGTGGCACAACTTGACTAGAAGAAGGGATCGGTTGGTAGGACATGTCCTGAGGCATCAAGGGATCACCAGTTGAGTATTGGAGGACAGCGTGGAGGGTAAAAGTCGTAGAGGGAGAACAAGAGATGAATACACTAAGCAGATTCAGAAGGATGTAGGTTGGAGTAGGTACTGGGAGATGAAGAAGCTTGCACAGGATAGAGTAGCATGGAGAGCTGCATCAAACCAGTCTCAGGACTGAAGACCACAACAACAACAACAACAACAAGTAGTATGTATCCAGAATGAGATTTTCACTCTGCAGCGGAGTGTGCACTGGTATGAAACTTCCTGGCAGATTAAAACTGTGTGCCCGACCGAGACTCGAACTCGGGACCTTTGCCTTTCGCGGGCAAGTGCTCTACCATCTGAGCTACCGAAGCACAACTCACGCCCGGTACTCACAGCTAGTTCTGTAAGGTTCGCAGGAGAGCTTCTGTAAAGTTTGGAAGGTAGGAGACGAGGTACTGGCAGAAGTAAAGCTGTGAGTACCATGCGTGAATCGTGCTTCGGTAGCTCAGATGGTAGAGCACTTGCCCGCGAAATGCAAAGGTCCCGAGTTCGTGTCTCGGTCGGGCACACAGTTTTAATCTGGCAGGAAGTTTCAAGTAGTATGTAGTTCTAGAGTCCCTGAAAAGGAGAGCTTCCACTTCTGTCAAAGTTCTTTTACTGGAGTGTTCTGAACTTTTTTTTTTTTTTTATAATTTATGATTTTTTTTTTCAAAAATGCCAATCCATAAAATTTTAATTTTTTTCTGTTGATTAGTAGCATATAGTTTTACGTTCACTGAAAAGGAGACCTTCCACTTTTAAGTTGAACAGGTTTTATGAACAATTGAAATGTTTACCATACATAAAACCTGTTTCATTACCACATTATCACATAATAGGCTCATTAAAATCGAAACCTAGCCTTATTTAACACTTTAATGAGTAAGAGATTCATTTTTCAAGTATTTTAAACGGCTCCAAAATGTACGTGAATGGTCCAAAGACTTAAAGGTTTCAGTTTATATAACTTCTGTGCATTCTTTTGTTTTGAAATTAGCCAGTCAATGAACTAAAAATGTGTTCCAATGCTTCAGTATCTTCTGATACAGATTGGTGCCTTCCTGTTGAACCAATAGAAACTGGAGCACTTACAATCTTCAAAACATTGTGAACAGGAAGGGAGCACTGATGCTGTTGTTGCTATCCTTCAGCTGGGAACCTTTATCCAGCAGCTGGTCCATGTGGTAGCATGAAGTTCACTACAATTTCGTTTAACTCATAACCGGTGTCTACAATCTCTGCAATCCACCAGTCACAGTCATACACACACGCCATAAACGTCCCCCTTCTCAGGTTGTGAATCTGAATATTATCTTGCTGTTTCTGAGGTGTTAGCCGAACGAACAAAATTTCTTCTTTCTTGCTCTTTAAAGTGTATGCAATATGAGTTCACCCATCATTTTGTGTCCAAAAATGTGTCTTCTGAATTCCTTCCACAGGAGTAGTTTGTTTGGACCATTCTTCTTCTTTTTGCTCATGGAATTTTTCAATTTCCTCTTTGGACAAAAGAATGAGGGCTGTGGACGTGCAAGATTTCACGACTCTCATAAAATCCTCAGCATTTTGAATCACAGCTGTACTTGGTCTGGAAAGATTATGTTTTGTAGCACGGTGCTTCAGCAGGCCTCCTACACCATCACAAGGTCCCTTCCTGTGACCAGTATCACTTTATATCCAGTCAGTTGGCACAAACGACTTACTCAATTCAAACAGGTGTTAACTATTTTTAAAATGACTAGCAGCACCATCAGAAATAATAATGATCTTCTCTGCCACTGTTTGCAGTTGAAGAATTTGAGTTGCTTCTACAGGATGACCATAATAGTGATCTGGTCTTCCAAAAACTCTTTTTGCAAACTTCACATTGCTTGATTTGTCCACCATGTACTGTGATACTGATGGAACATGGTTCAAAATTGTTTTCTTCGAATAAAAGTTAAAATTTGCACCTTTTCACTGTAGGATGCACAATATTCAACAGTTGAATTGATATTTGTGAAAAATTCCTGGCAAGAGTTGCAAGAGTGCTTTGGTTCATTTTCTTCTGAAGGTGGAAATTCTACTTTGAAGAGTATGGTCAGTTTTGCTGTAGTGTATTCACACACAGCTTTAATAATTTCTCTGGACTTCCTTGATGCATAGAGCTTATGACTCGACTTCTCTGACCATGGTTTCTTAACAGGACTAACACCTACCTCTGTAATGATCTGATTCAGAATATTTAATTCTTCCTCCATTGATGCAAAATCTGCATCATTTGCACCATGGGAGACTTGACCTTGTACAGATGCTATCATTGTCGTTATTATATCAAAACGTTTAGGAAACAAAAAGTCATCACCGGAAACATCTTCACTTCGAAACAGAGTCTTCAAATGAGAGAACTTATTCCCAACCTGAACAAAGTATGCCTTTTTGTGTCTTACATATCACTCTATTATGGATATGCAAATAGTCAGCATACTTCGCTCTCCTGTGGCCCCAATCAGAAGGCATTTCAAACAGTCCTTTTCAAAAAACACACTACAACTGTGTCAACTGGCAAATTTGTCATGAAAATGCAGAACTCACTGAATGGTCTCAGATTTCTCAGTATAGGGGTAAGTCAATTATTACCCGCAATTTAGTTATATTTTTGTTTATTTTGATAGTACTGTTTTATGTTGATGATGCATGCTTTGTTTATTTGTTGTTATATCTTTGCAATTTTCAAGGTGCTAGGTTAGTTTTGTTAACGCTGTCTTGCTGTTAACCATGGCTGCTCCACTGTCTAATTGCACCAAAGAAGAGCAACGTTCAGTGATATGCTTTTTGTGGTCAGAAGGCGTATCAGGGGCCGAAATTCATCAAAGACTTTCGGTACAGTACGAGAACAGTGTTTTGCCGCAATGGAGTGTCTACGAATGGATTGAAAAATTTCGAAATGGCCGCACAAGTGTTACGCAGGATGAAGGAGATGGACAACCATTTACTTCCCCATATGAAGAAACCACTGAGCGTTCACATGAAATGATTCTCTTAGACAGATGATTAACTACTGATGAAGTGTCACATCGTCTGCAAATTAGTCACGATTCTGCTTACAAAATCATTGACAACGGACTTGGTTTTCGTAAAGATTGTGCAAGATGGATCCCAAAATAACTCACACAGTTGCAAAAAACAAACATGCTTGGACATATGCAAAAACATTTGGAAGGCTATGGTAACAAAGAGAACAACTTCTTAGACAGGGTCACCGTGCATCACTGTATAAAATGCAGTCTATTAAAATGTGCCGGACAGAGATGTGCACACCACAAGCATCACAAAACGGTGGGTCCTCCCGCCGTAATAAAAAGCTATGTGTGAGAGGACAGTGCCCGATCCGAAGACGTGTGAGGGCCACCTCCTCCCGCCCGAGCAACCAGCAGGAGGAATGCCACGGCCGAGTGGTTGACTTTATCAATCGCAGTTTATTGGCCGTCACCGCCAGCCATTCATCCTCCCACAACTCCATGCACTTCCTGTGGAGTGCAGCGATGACTGACTGCAAGGGAATAGGACACTAGACCACATCCTGCTCTCTGCAGGCCTCCTTGGCATTGATTGTAAGGCACTAAGAGAATCGGAGCAGAGAAGGAATCGATCGCCCCAAACACGATTCATCTGCTCCAGTGTCTTCAGGATCGCGTGGAGCTCCGCTGCGAAAACGGTATATTCAGCAGGGAGGCGAATCCAGGTAACTTGATCAGGGAACACTACAGAACAGCCAAGGAAATTCTGTTTGGAGCCATCAGTGTACACGACAGTGAAACCGTGATGCACATCTAAAATGTTAAAAAACAGACATTGGAATGTAAAATCTGGTGTGCGATCTTTCTTAAAATGAGTCAAATCTAAAATAAGTTTGGGTCTCCGGAGGAGCCAAGGGGGGGATCTGCTCCAACCTCGACGCAGAACACGAAGACCAGCCATAGACATCGCAGCGAGGCAATCCTGTGCTCGAATCCCATAGGGCTGCGTCGCACGTTGCCGGTTATGGAATAACTGTGCCAGAGGAGGCTGAGCAATGGCAGGGTATGCAGGGGTGTATGGTGTGGACAAAGTTTTATACGCCTGGCGCACTGTAAGTAGCCGTCGCCGCATAGAAAGTGGCGGTTCACCAGCCTCTGCACAGAGGCTTGGTATGGGGCTAGTTCGGAATGCCCCAGTGGCCAGCCAAAGCCCTTCATGGTGCACAACGTCCAACATCTTCAAGTAAGAAGGCCTCGCAGACCCATACACCATGAACTGATGACAAAACATGGATCTAGCATTATGAGCCACAGTGTAAATGGCAGAGTGTGGAATGGAAATACCCAAATTTGCCATGAAAGAAAAAGCTCAAGACCGAATCGTCCACAGGAAAACTGATGCTTAAGGTTTTTTGGGATGCATAAGATCCATTACTGGAACATTATGGGGTAAAGAGCACAACAATAAACAGTGTATGTTACAATGAGATGCTTACTGACAGGCTAAAGCAAAGGCTGTGGATTGCTGTCAAAAGGTGTTGTGTTGTTGCACAATAATGCATACTGCTGGCCACACTGCTGAGATGCTCCAGAAACTCTTATTTGAAAACTGGATCATTCTCTATATGGTCCCAAACTTTACCCCTTCAGACATCACTTGTTTGTTCTACTCAAACAGGCATCAAGGGGCCGTCGATTTGCGTCGGACGAAGCAGTGAAAGAAGCGGTGTATTCCTGGCTCACAGTTCAACCGAGAACCTTCTTTTATGAGGGCGTCAGGAAGCTTGTACAAAGATGGACCAAGTGCGTTGAAACACAATGAGACTATGTCGAAAAAGGATTTTCTTGTAAGTTTCCTATTGGATTACAATAAAATTTTATAACTACTGTGCAGATAATATTGACTTACCCTTGTAAAATACAGAAACGTGCTATTAACAACCACGACAAAGAAACTGGCAAGAAACTACAACAAAGTATAAGAAATATCTGCAACAATGAAAGTGATAAGAAATAACTGCAAAAAAGGAAGCAATAATAAATAACTGCAACAAAAATAATATAAATAAACGTTGAAACAGAGAAATTAGAAAGAAACAACTTCAGTGAAGACATATTACCAATGAAAGTTTAAAAAGAATAATTTTTTTAAATAAAATCTGTCCAAATTAAAAGTGGACGTTCTACTTTACAGAGAACATAGCATTAAATGGTACTAATCAACAGAAAAATCTAACTTCTCAGAATTGGAAAAAAAACTAAATTATTTTTAAAAAATCAAAAGGTGACAGTAAAAGAACTTTGACAGATATGTCCAAACAGACGATACCATTGTAATCATAAAGGAATTATCTTTCAAATAAAAAAAAAAAAAGAAAACTAACAAAATATCTAGAACTGTTACAGAGATACAGTATTTTTAAAAAATTCCGAAATTCACAGGTTCAAAATGGTGTTCGCTGTGCATCTTTGGAGACTTGTATCTTGGGGCAGGAATTTTTTTGGAGCCCGGGAGGGGGGGGGGGGGGGGAAGACCTATGTGTTTCTTACTTATTCCTGAATTTTAACATTTGCTAAATTTAATAACAACTGTGACTATGAAGGTAACCCCCTTGCCTGGAGTGATAAGGATAACGCCCTTAGGAAAGCTATAACTTAATATGAAATAATTATAATATAGTATTGTATTGTTTTATACCTCTGTTTTACTTTTGGAAGTGTCTACAGTTGTAATTGTTAACATATTTTGTCCCTTTACACATACTGCAATTTGTATCTATTAGCATCTATAAGTAGGCTATGGTTCTCATGTGTAACTATGACTCATTCCACATCCATACAATTCTCTTGCATCCTTAAGACAGTTTTACCTTTTGAGCATAGGATATGACATACTATTTTAAAGACAGAGTGCAGGATCCTCCTGGTGCTAATGGGGTTTCAAATTTTGAGTACTGCTGATTCTCTGAATTAAATAGAGAGAAACTTTAATCCCAGAAGTTATCCATCCCCTTAAATTTTGGCTTTGTTTGTTTTATGGATTTGCTGTAGGAAAATTTTTCAGCACTGCCTTCCTTACAAATTTATCCAAACCATTCTTTCCACAATTTCTCCATAAAAAAATGATCAAATTATTGTTTATGATTCTACTGCACGATACTTTTCTTATATGATCGGTGCCTAATTGATCAATAAATTTTATTGTTAACATATGACCATCATGGTCATAATCATTCTGTATCACTTTGACAGTTAATTACTGCAGTTTTCTTGGTCTAAAAACAGATTTCTACTAGCTGTTCACTACATCCTAAAACACTAGTAGGGAATTGACTGTTGGTAAAATCCAAAACTGGGCATCCAGGTGACCTTGGTCAGTACTATACGACAGGAGATCAGCATTAATAACTCCAAAAACAATGATTTTTTCAGTTAAGTCAGCATGACACTTTTTTTTTTGTTTCTACAGTAGCACAGTATTAACTTCTGACCACGAAGAAGAATTTGTTCAGTTACAGCAATTTTGATGTGATGTTCCGATAAGCACAAGTCTGCTAAAATTCCATCTACCTTTTCACTTTCCTGAATCAATGTCAGAAGTTACCTTTTTAATTATGAGCTTTCTGATTGTTTGATGGAAGACACTAAATCCACTTTATTTAATATCGTTCACTTTGACCAAGCTGCAATATCTTGTTGTAATATTATATGTCTCAACCATAACTGTATTTATACTGCAGTTCTATCTTTCAGATGAATGTACCCTAAAAAACAACCAAGTGAACACACTAGAAAACACTGGAATTGGACAGATACTTATTTGGACAGACTGGATGCTTCTGGTAATTAGTTACACACATAGCCTTTTACCAGAAACATTCTGAGCTTGAGACGCAAATTACCAGAAGCATTCAGATGCAAAGAATGTTGTGTAAAATGTGAAAATGAGTGAAGGGGGTTGCATCAGTCAGACTGGTGTGCATATGCCTCTCCCCTGACGTAATTTTCCAAATTCTCCATTAACAGATTGCACAGAACACTTCATCCAGGCCTTGTTTCAGTCAAAGAGAAACCTACTATTTTTCATGTAGGGAGTATTTACTACATTTGACATGAATTTAACATTAGAACACCTCACGTGGTTTCTAATCCTATGCTTCCATGACAGTTTGCAGTTGTAAAGTTGTCCAGATCGACAGTAAAATTTGCGTGTGGTAATCTGATACTAATGACAGTTTAATAAAAAAATAACGATTATCGGCTTCCTAAATCGAATTTTTCAAGAAAACAGTTTGTAAATAGTAATAGTTCAATGACAGTTTCAATACATACTAGTAATTTCACTGCAATATTTAAGCTGAAATGAAAAGTCCAAAAGAGTTAGGAAGATTTTGCATTACTAAAGCAGTAACTTGAGAACTGTGCCACATGCAAATGAAAAACAAACATGAAGATTCTTCTTATATGTCATCCACTGCAGCAGAAACTAAAACTGATTGCTTGTATGTAGTAAATTAACAAAAAAATCTTTGTTTTCCCTAATTCTTCATTAATTATTTTACATATATGTGCAAGTCTATTGTAAAATAATAATATATGTGCTCAAATCGTAATCTACACTACAGCTGAAACTATAAATATGCCTATATACTGACGTACCCAAATCGCTCTGAACGGTGATGAATAAATAAATAAAATTTATTACGGGAGATAACATTTCCATAATTTGCAAGATCAGTTGATTTGATCTAAGGACTTGATAGCCGTAATGATTTCATATGACATGAAAACGCTACCTGCCAGAGAAACATGCTAGTTAAGTTTACACGCACCATGCTATCAAGATAAAATGTAATAATTTGTCTGTTACGTTCTACACAGCAGTTATGTCAACATTGAAGTGACAACAATAGTAATTGTGTTAATACACTAATTTCTAAAAACTAAAACTTACCAGTAACCTTTCTTGCACAAGGTTTTTATACTTATTTAGTCGCTATAAAATTCTTTATTGGAAGACATTGTTTCGTAGATTAAGGGTCACTGATTTTTCAGTATGCAAATACAGAAAAATTACTCATCTGATACTACGAAATTGCGAAAAACAATAGAAAGACCGAAATATATCATACACACCTTCAATATCAGTCAACAATCACCAGAGCAGCCACAATAATAAGATTATAGTGAAAGACATGCCTTCTGTGCAGAACACCATGAAGGAAAACTATCGATCTTTTGTTCTTTATTCCTTCCTCCTCCATGTGTGAACGAAAATATAGAAATTGCAGATACATTCGTACTTTACAATGGTGAACACATTTGTACATAGTTAGTAGAACGAAGAAAAATATACAGTTATCGGTACTGGTTTGGAATTGAAGATATAATTGTGGGGAGCAGGTAATGAATTATTTCGTATGTCGTCGTAGACAACGTCTGTAAGTGAAATTTAGAGGTACTTCGTATTTATTATTTATTTATTTCGAGTTTCATAGATGCGTAAGTGAACAGATGTCTGGATACAGAAAGAGTCTTTTTTTTTAAATTATTGTTTAGTGTAAAACAACAATAATAAGGCAGACAGTAATAGAACACATTACTATTACTTCGTCAGCATCGTTCACATGCCCTGGACAGACAGTATGTGTGTCACATCTTAGCGATTGTATATTAAAACCACTACCAATAGTAGTAGCAGCATTATTCATCTGTAGAACTCTTTTTACAAGGATATAGGACATGTCAAAGTATGTCAAAGTTTAGACCAATTTGAAATAAGCTAATTCGTATGCACATACATTTACAGACTACTAGTTAGAGACAATCATTAGATTTACTCCTGGTATACAATACTTTCTTTTTTACAAATAATTTATTAAATAAAGTGTTGCAACACTGTTCACTCATATCTCACAATCAGTCACTGCACACGCTATACACAATCTGCTATGCAGATTCGAAATTTTATGGAGAAATATGATATTATTACGGAAAACCAATTTTGTTTCCAGTGTGGCAAAAGTACTATTGATGCAATTAACAAGTTTATCGATAAGATCAGCATATCATTAGACAACCATAATAAAGTTGCAGGAATCTTGTGATCTCACACGAGCCTTTGACTCTGTAAATCATGCACTGCTCATCTATAAGCTTGTATGGGATCAAGGGTAATGTTCTAAATTGGTTTACTTCATACTCATCAAATAGGAAACAGAGTGTGATTGTCTCATCAAATGCAGCAAATCACTATTAAAAATGGAAAACCAGTAGCCCAAGGTGTACCTCAAGGCTCGATTCTAGTACCAATTTTGTTTTTTTTCTATGTTAATGATTTACCGAACAATATAAATGCTCCATCGATTTTATTTGCAGATGACACATCTGTATTAATTGAAAACCAGGAGCCAGAAAACAACCCTCTCTATATAATAAACACAATGAACAAACTACAAAAACATGGTTCCAACTGAATGGATTAAGATTGAATGTCCCCAAAACCCACAAAACAGTCAAAGTCCCAAGAAATTTAAATAACTCATAAAAATCAGGATATAGAAGTTGATTCTGTGAAGTTTTAGGGTTAAACGCTGATAAAAATTTAAATTGGAATAAACATGGTGACTACCTGTTAAACAAATTATGTAGTTAGCATTTGCTATGCAAATATTAGCTTGTGCAACAGACATGAATACAAGAAAAATTGCATACCACAGATACTTTCAATCAGTTGTAAGATATGGTATTATTTTTTGGGGAAATTCAGCAGTATATTGCGCATACTAAAGTTACAGAAAAGAATAATAAGGAACATGTGTACTGCCTTTCCGAGAACATCATGTCGCCCACTGTTTGAAAAACAACAGTTATTAACAGTTCCTTCCTTATACATTGATGATATTATATTTCTACACAGCAATTTAGAGTTATTCGAGAAAAACTGTTTCAATCACACATATAACATGAGAAACAAAGAATTTTATGCTTCCCACTCATCGCTTAAACCTATATGTGCAGTCTCCTCAGTATATGGCAATGAAAATTCATAACAAGCTAAAAGGAAAGAATGTTTTGAGTATGAACCTAGAGACACTGAAAACAAAGCTGTATGATATAATTGTCAAACGCTGCTACTACACTGTTGAGGAGTTCATGAAGGATGAACTGAACATTTGAGCAGGATAAATTTACATATAGTCTTGTGTGTAAATGTAGCTGTCCTTCACAAAAGGGAAGAAAGAAAAATAAAAGTTTATATTAATGTTAAAATTCTTTGTACCAATTAGGCTTGTGTTATCCATTTTTTTTGACATGTCTCGTGTACACAAATCATATGATTAGAAATTGTATGTTATGAGACGAATACAACACTATTCACTATTCACTTTCATAAACACACACACACACACACACACACACATACACAGACACACACACACACACACACACACAACACACACACACACACACACACACACACACACACACACACACACACACGCACACACACACACACTGTTGTGGTTGGCAGGAGAACCAACCCGTACAACTAAAGGAGGCCGAAATGCACGCGTTTTAGCTCACGCAGGCTGGCGTTAGGTCTGGAACATGACAAGGGAATTAGAATTGAGAAAAACGGATGTAGCTGCTGGAATACTTAACTTTAATCCATTAATGACGAACGTCGCTCTTTATGGTACATGATTCACAATATCAATAGTACAGATACTGGCGCCTTGCTAGGTCGTAGCAAATAACGTAGCTGAAGGCTATGCTAACTATCGTCTCGGCAAATGAGAGCGTAGAAGTCCGTGAACCATCGCTAGCAAAGTCGGCTGTACAACTGGGGCGAGTGCTAGGAAGTCTCTCTAGACCTGCCGTGTGGCGACGCTCGGTCTGCAATCACTGATAGTGGCGACAAGCGGGTCCGACGTATACTACCGGACTGCGGCCAATTTAAAGGTTACCACCTAGCAAGTGTAGAGTCTGGCGGTGACACCACATTCCTCCCAAGCAAATCGGCGTACGGTTATGGCATAAGGCTTCCGCCCGCCGTGGGGAGGACCGCATGTTGACGTATGCGACAAGGTGGGAAGCCTAACAACAGGCGAGGCTGTGCCACCCACACCCTGCCATTGGGAACGCGGGGAGCTAGGAAACGCCTGAAAACCTGCTCCAGGGTGCACGCCAACATGCGGTGTATGCGCCCGTAGAGAGACACGAGGGGCCGAAGGGTCGACCTCCATCGGGGCGGGTCACCCGACGGGCGAAGACGACATATGGTCCGGAGCGGGCAAGAGCTCCATGTCGGAGGACAACTGGTCACGGGAAGCGATCGGCAGCGCGTGACCCAGGGAGGCGCCCGGCGGTTGCAGCGACTCGTCCACTGCGGGCGTCGCTGGCGGAAGAACAGGCGGCGGCGGCGGCGGCGGCGGCGGGGGCGGGGGCGGGGGCGGCGCGTCGCCATGGGACAAAATGGAAGGCAGCGTCGGTAACACCTGGAGCTAAGGCGAGCCAGTAGATGGGTCCCCGGGGCGCTGACCGGACGGCACCGTCGCTGAAAGCAGACGGCGAGCGGCAGATCCCGTGCGACGACAGAGGCGCAGCTGATGGAGATGCCGACATACCTCACCAGAGGCCCCCAAAACCAGATACATATCGCTTCCGAGGCAGCGAAGAATGCGCCCTTCGAGCCAACGTCGTGAACCTCGATAGTGGCGATAGTAGACAACGTCGCCTGGAGCAAGAGCAGGTGTCTGCCGCTGTACAGGAACCTGATGCGGCGAATGTAGCAAAGACATCAAGGATCGATGATGACGACCGTGGAGCAACTCAGCCGGCGAGCGACCATGTCGGGGCTGAGAGCGATACGAGGACAGAAAGAGCAATAACGCGTCCTCCCGAGAATGCGACTCTTGCAACTTTAACATCTGTGACTTGAAAGTCACAACCAATCGTTCAGCGGCACCGTTTGACTATGGCGAAAACGGCGCGGACGTCAGATCTTGAATACCATTGGCCTTGCAGAATGACAAATTCTACGGACATGAATTGTGGGCCATTGTCGGAAACAATAGTCTGTGGAAGACCTTCAGTGCAAAAGATAGCGGATAACGCTTGGATGGTGACAGATGACGTCGTGGAAGACATTAGGACAACAGAAGGAAAATTACTGAATGAATCTACCACAACCAACCATCGAGCATTCCAGAATGGACCAGCAGAATCGATGTGTAAGCGTTGGCAAGGGGAAGTGGCTTTTGGCCATGCAAAGAATTTCCGCGGTGGTGCTGATTGTTGTTCGGCACACACCATGCAAGAAGAGCACATATTCGTAATCGCGGCATCGATTCCGAACCAAGTACAGTGCTGACGAACAAGTTGTTTCGTTCGCACCATAGCCCAATGTCCTTGGTGGAGAATCTTTAAGACAGAGAACTGTAACTAACGTGGTACCACGACCCTGGACTGATCATTATCAGAACGCAACAGCAAAACACCACGTCGTACAAAAAGTCTCCTTGTAAGCAAAAAATCGGCGAACCAACGTGTCCCCGATACGTGACTTTGACAAGGGCCATTGCGTAGCAACAAAACGCAGAACGGGAGCAAGGATAGGGTCGGCAGCTGTGGCTGTAGCTACACGACGAAAATCAATCGGAAACGATTCGACCACGTCATCGGTTTCCGCATCATTGAACATTGAAGCAAGTTCGGAGGAATCGAATGCCCTATCCTCAGCAACAGGCAAGCGGGACAACGCATCGGCGTTTCCGTGCTTAGCAGTGGACCGATACAAGATATCGTAGCGGTACTGCGAGAGGAAAATAGACCAGCGAATGAATTTTTGCGCTGTACGTGGAGGCACAGGCTTGGTCGGATGAAAAAGCGATGTCAAAGGTTTGTGATCTATGTTTATGGTAAAGTGACGACCATACAAGAAATCATGAAACTTTGTAACAGCAAATACGAGAGCCAATGCTTCTTTCTCGATCTGTGAATAATTTCTTTGCGCACACGAGAGCAATTTGGACGCAAAGGCAATAGGGCGATCGTGCGATCCATCTTTGTGTGCAAGCACAGCACCGATCCCGAAATCCGATGCATCCACCATCAACAAAAGGGGCTTCTGGGGATCGAATGGCGTAAGGCAAGTATTGGAAAGCAACGCTGATTTCAACTGGCGAAAGGCGCGTTCGCATTCCGTCGTCCAGGCGAACGGAACACCTTTACGGCGTAAGCGATGAAGCGGAGTTGAAATGGAAGAAGCATGCGGAATATATTTATTATAATTGTTGATTTTTCCCAGCACACTCAGTAGCTGCTTCAAATTCTGCGGCGAAGGCAAGTCTTGAATGGCACGAAGGTGCGTGGGACTGGGATGTATGCCTTGGGCATTGATTACATGTCCCAGGTATGGTAAGTCCCGAGCAGAAAACACACATTTGTCCTTTCGCAAGCGAAGACCATTTTGTCGCAAGACCTGAAATAATGTTCTGAGATTAGCCAAATGTTCTTCTTCCGTCTTTCCGGAGATCACAATATCGTCCAGATAATTTCCTGCAGTTGGAACCGACGCACAAACAGTTTGTAGATATTGCTGAAACAACGCAGGAGCGGATGCACACCCGAATGGCAGTCGTTTGAATTGATACAACCCAAAATGCGTGTTAACCACCAAAACGCGCTGGGATTCTTCGTCCACCGGTATTTGCAAGTACGCATCTGCGAGGTCCAACTTCGAAAAATATTTACCCGGGCACAGTTTGTCAAAAAGATCTTCCGGGCGGGGTAAAGGAAAAGTTGCAATCACTAGTTGTGGATTCACTGTTGCCTTGAAGTCCACACAAAGTCTTAACTGTCCGGAAGGTTTTGGTAAAATTACTAAGGGTGATGCCCAGAGAGAAGCCTGCACACGTTAAATTACACCTTGTGATTCCAAATCGTGTAATGTTTTTGCGACCTCATCCCGCAATGCGTGGGGAACATTGCGCGCTCTGAAAAATTTCGGTTGCGCGTTTACTTTCAGTTCCAAATGTGCTTTATAGTTCTTAGCGCAGCCGAAGCCTGGTGCAAAAATGTCTGCAAATTCTTCACATAGACGAGAAACACTGTCTGAAGGCACCGTCTGGTTCACTGATAGGACCAGATTTACTATAGACAAGTTAAACAACTGAAATAAATCGAAACCAAACAAGTTCACTGCAGAAGAAGAACGAAGGACGTAAAATGACACAAGTTTTGTTTGTCCTTTGTATGTTGCAAGAAGGCTGCACTGTCCTAACACAGGGATCTTTTGTCCTGAATAACTACTTAATTTAACATTTGCGGCACGCAACGGAGGTGTGCCCAGCAGTTTGTAAGTGTCTCGATTGATCAGTGAAACTGCAGCACCGGTATCGAGCTGGAATGGTATCACTTTGCCGTTAATATCCAAGTCCACAAGAAGTTTATTGTCCTGCTGACGACAAGAGCGACTGTCTCGTGCAACGTGAACTGACACTGGTACATAAGCACTTGCGACCTGACGGGAGTTCCGGCGATGTCGACGCACACTATTTCCGGGACGATCACAGTCACTGTTAGAGAGAGTGGCACTGCGCGGAGTGGAATGAACTACATGAATTTCCATGGTCGAAGTTTGGCGAGCCTGAGTATCCTTGGTTCGATTCCGATTTCGGCGCGAAGCAAAGGGCCTGGAACGGTTTTGAGCTTCCAATCTGAGCTTTTTCTGGCAAACACTCTGAACATGTCCTTTTTTATTACAATAAAAGCAAATAGCTTGGCGTGACGGGCAATTCTCACGTGAATGTTTAGTAGTATACCGCGGGAATGATTTGATCACTGCATTTTCATGCCGGCGCGGCACACGTGGCTGAGAGCCTGGCGGCAGCGGCGTGGCCGGGCGCGAGGGCTGTTTTCTGCTCCGTGCAGCTCGCCCGGCGGGCCGGTTAACCCGACACACGGCCGGCGAAGTTTCAAATGATTCCTGAGCAAAGTCAAGTGTGTCCTGCCGATCCAATATGTCCATCACTTGTTGAAGGGAGGGATTTACAAGTTTTAAAATCTGTTCCCTTATACGAACATCAGAAACGTTCTGTGCAATTGCATCACGTACCATAGTATCTGAATAAGGGATTCCACATTGACACTCAAAAGCACAATCCCTATTAAGGCCTTGCAAGGTTGCAACCCACTCCCGATTAGTGTGACCTGCCGTACGTTTTGTACGAAAGAATGTATACCGTTTGGCAACTACATTGATTCTTTGAAATATGCATCTAATGCAGATAAAATTTCTTCATAGGACAGAGTTGCTACGTCGCGTCGGGGACATAATTTGACTATCACACGGTACGTGGTCACCCCTACTGACGATAATAAAAAAGGCTGCCGCTCGTTACCTTGAATTCTGTAGGCGGCGAGATGGAATCCAAATTGGCGGGACCACTCCGTCCAGCTCTCCAGTGCCGCATCAAAAGGTCGAAATGTTGGTGCAACAGCGTGTTGTGGCTGCGTTAGCGGTGGAGCGGCTGCTGCCGCATCGTTTTGCATTGCACGTTGACCCTGGACGAGCTGTCCAAGGGCATCCAGTAAGGCCTGCGTCTGCTGATTCTGTAAGTGATAAAATTCGGACAGTATATCTGGAGATTGTGGCGAAGCCATTACACAAGTAAATCAGGGCAATTTTGATAAGAACACTTTTACTCTCGTCGCCAATGTTGTGGTTGGCAGGAGAGCCAACCGTGCTAATAAAGGAGGCCGAAATGCACGCGTTTTAGCTCACGCAGGCTGGCGTGAGGTCTGGAACATGACAAGGGAATTAGAATTGAGAAAAACGGACGTAGCTGCTGGAATACTTAACTTTAATCCATTAATGACGAACGTCTCTCTTTATGGTACAGCGATGGTACCATGTTGACCAATCTACAATTCTACTTGCAGAGAAAAAATCTGTTACAGAATGTAGTACCTGTTGCTTGATCATATGCATCTGGTTAACTCTGAACATGAACTCAATGGCGTTGTTAGAACATTTGGTGTTAGTAGGTTGAATATCTTCAGGGCTGCTCTTGGAAAACTGTTGAGTGTCTTACTTAGGTGACAGCTTGGGATATCAAAGTCGACCTTATTTCATGTGTTGTAGTTGTAAGTCTCTTGTTTCTTGCAGAAGGATACTTGATTTTCTTTTATATAGACAGGAGAGTAGAAAACATAATGGTTACGTGTTGTCATTATTCCCAGTTACTTGAAAATGGGTCTACGATGATCAAATTTCTTGCTGGGAGATATTATTCTTACAGCCTTCTCTTGTAGGATCAATATGTTTTTACTTCCAGTAGAGCATCTTCACAGCAGCACGTCGCGTCCCAAGCGTGGGTTTTGCGAGGGATTGAGCGACACGGTTCGTAAACGGGAATTAGCCGGTTGACCTAATTGAGAGGGAGACTTTTGATCTGGCTAAGATGTTAAATTCCCTGGTGTGAAGGTACAAGGCTAGGATGTTGGTAGAAGTAAACTCGTATGGACGTTATAAAAGTTCTAATTTATTCATAAAGAATACAGATCACCCTAACTGCGTAGTGATTGTACCTACAGAATAGCCAAGCCCATTACAGAGACGGTGACTGACTTCCACCGTTCTGGCTGCCTGATAGAACTTTCCAGCACTTTGCTGCCCACACTAGCACCCTACGTCAGAGTCCCGCGGTCGCTGCCTAAACGCTCATCGGCGACTATCTCCAACTGTCTGCCTGCAGCCCGCCCTCAGCCCAAGTCGGCTGCTACTCACGCTGACTACCGTCGCTGCCTAAACCCGAGAGAGAGATCTCTCCGGAGCGGCGTGCCTCCGAGTTTTGTTAGCTCTTCCGCTTCGACCCCGCCAGCGCTTGGCATGACGTAGCGTCGAGTGCAACTTTTCCTTATTAGGGATTGTTTTAGTATTAACTTCAGTACTTTTCTTCAGAAGCTGGGTGGAGGGGTAGAGGGGCCTCTCCCTATATGGTCACGCACTGCGTCCTGAGCCCTTCATTGGCTCCTCATGACGTAGTGCGGTCCCCACCTAGGGCCCTCTTTCTTTCTCTCTCCGCTCCCAGACTTCTCCCTCTAGCCAAGAGTGTTGATACTGCAAGTTATTGCTTATTAAGGGACCTGCCCAGAGCGCCCTGTTTATCTTAATAGCTGAGTGTGCTTCCTTGCTTATCACGCGCAGCTGCCTGGCCGCTTGGACCGCCGCCTCGGCTATCTGGCTGCGTCGTTATCTTTTGTGACCCCTCTGACACGCCTGACGTCCCCTGTTAACTCTATCTCCCCGTATGATTTCTGGTGTATCGTCTGAGAACAACTGCATTTAAACTTGGCTTTTCTGCGGTTACAACACCTCCCCCGCCAGGGAAATTGACGTTACTCCTCAGAGTAGCGTCAATTGTGACTCTTTTATTTTTTATTTTTTTTCCATTACATGCTTTACAGATTTGTTTATTACATTAGCATCTGATATGTTATATTTTTCATTTTCATTTAGTAAAGTCAAATTCATTAAACACACAATAATACAATTACATTATACATGCCTAACATTCAGTTATGTCAAAAGCATTTGCATTAAAATCAAAAGACACTTTCATTGATACATACATTCACATTTCAATTAGAATTACATTTCAAATACAGTTACATTTCAATTACACATTTCAAATACAGTTACATTTCAATTACATATTTCAAATACAGTTATTTAACGTCTGTTTCTGAAAGCGACCGTATCACCTTGGTCTTTTCCACATCTTTCATAAATTACTATCTCTTCAGTTTCTTTATTACTGTGTCTTCTAGCTGAACTAGTCTCTGGGTATTGGTTCACTATGGTATTTCTTATACATACTTTTCCACAACAATCACTGTCTTCAAAATATTTCCATATACTTTTAAAACAGTCTTTACAACATTTACAGTTTTTACAACAGCATGTTATTAGGATTAGAATAACTATTGATATGGCTACATACGTAGTTATGGAGTAATGTGTGAAGTACCTGGAGTACTTCATTTCCTCCTCTTGTCTCTCTAACATCTTCTGGACATCATCCAGTCTTTTTCCTGCGACTTTCAAGTCGTCTAACTGTGTTATTACCTGGTCCAATGGCAAATCTAATGCTAACGTTGAGACATTCCTTTTTTCCTTGTTTACCACGCAACAATCGAATTCTAGATTGATCTGCGGAACTATGTCTTTCTTCGTCACATTACTCTGGATCACTCTATCTGTTTGTATGAACACTCTAGTGCCATACCCCTTACATTTACTGTAAAAACTAATTTTTCCTACCCCTTTTATTACTAGGTCCTTTGGTGGTTCCCTTCCACACAATACTGTTAAGCCTTCTTCCTTCGGTGCTACATATAGCCATTCGTTACTGTTTAGATGAGTCCAAAGGCTCTGATTCAGTGCGACTATTTTTCGCACACAATCTTCCGGAATTTCTCTTACCGGTTGCAACAATTTGGCTTCGCACTCTTCGTGGTCGAATGTTGACAGCAAGGCGAATGCTTGTTTGCACAGTCTCCTATTTTTACTTAGCTCCTTGCATTTTAGTTCCTCCGCAGAAAGTTTCGCGTACTGCCTTTTGGATTCATCTATTAGTAAGAATTCTTTCTCTGGCTGTATGTACACATATTTACCTTTCATGTTTGGAATTTCTTTTGGTAGTGGGGGTACTCTATACAAATTGAAATTGTTATTATTTATTAATGGAATATTAATTACATATCCTAGTATGCTACCCGAGATGAAAACATCTAAATCAATTATTCTTAACAATAGATAACCTGAGGATTCCGTAAGAGGAACAGGAAACTTTACATCTTTTAGTTCTTACCGTATTAAACTTAGGTATTTTACAATTTGGACTGGATTAATTATATGAGGCTGTAGTATTCCCTTCTGAGCATTTACAATGGCATTTATCATTTGTTCGTATTCCTCTTCGATCTGACCAAACACTGCCGATAGTTGTAATACTTGCTCTGTTACTGTGGCGAAGGACGCTACACGTTTAAACCCTATATCGGTTTCCTTCACGTATTCCTTCATGAATCGTTCTAGTCTTTGCATACCTGTCTTCAGAACGTGCTCATTTGACTCTAGTGTATATACCGTCCTGTTTACTCCCGCCAATGTGGCTCTTACCACTGCCACCTGTTCCTTTGTTAGCCTCAACAACCCTTCTGAGTTTTTCTCCATAGCGTCTATTCTTTCCTTATAGTATGCTGCATCTGCTTCGTCTAACGTCCCGAACAGTATTTTACTTACCTGCCCGACGAAGTTGAATACTCCTCTCTTCCTTCTGGTCTCGTGTTTCGTTAGCAGCTGTACTAAAAGTTGCAATCCTGTGATTTTTTCCACATGATGGGTTACTTGTTGGTCTAGTACCCTGCATTCTATTAATCCTACATTTAATTGTGTTAGTGTTTCTCGGCACCTTTGTACCGCTGCCCTACCATACCTCTCTGCATTCTGAAACCTTTCTGTTATTATATCTAGATTTACGTATGTGACTATTCTCCATGTGGTACTGTATATTTCTACCTGTCCTCTATTATCGTAATATCGTAATAAACGGAAATGGCGTCACTTGGTACTCATTTGTTGCATGCTCTGATGCAGTGATGTAGTATGCTGTTATCACTATGACGAATTTCACGACCTGCCACTTGAGTGCCATACCTGAAATTTAAAAGAATTGTTTCAGCCTGTTGGCATGTACTTTTGTTTCCTTATTTCTTTTAACTTTTATTACTGCGTTAGGACCTTCCACTTTTACTACTTCAAATGGACCTCTCCATTGTGAATCTAATTTCCGAGATCTACCCCGTCTCACCGACTCATCGTGCAGTAATACTTTATCTCCTACCTTGAAGTTTTTTGGATTTTGTTTCATGTCATACTGTTCCTTACTGATTTTCTTACTTCTTATAATCGAGTCTCTGGCCACTCTGTGGGCTTCCTGCATTCTCGCTCTTAGTTTATTTACATACATTTCATAATTGTAACTTACCTGCTGTGTTTCTTGCTGCAGTACTCCTGGTATGTTAACCTTTCTTCCGTATAGTAATTCAAATGGTGTGTATCCTGTGCTGCTTTGTGGTGTAGTGTTGAACACAAAAATTGCATACGGTACCCATTTGTCCCAAGAACTTTGATCTCCTGTTACAAAATGTCTGTGATACTCTACAATAGTTCTATGACTTCTTTCTAGTGCACCATTTGATTCAGGGTGGTACGCTGTAGTATTTATACGCTTTACCTTCAACAATTTACATACACTTTTAAATACATCACTCAGAAAGTTAGGCCCTTGATCTGTTAATAATACTGATGGAATTCCATACCTTAATACTACGTTTTCCACAAATGCCTCAGCTACTGTTTCGGCACCTTGTTTGTCAATTGGGATTGCTAAGGTAAATTTACTCAGATCGTCTTGGAATGTTAACATGTACCTTTTTCCTGTATTAGATACATCTAGTGGACCCACTATATCCATCGCACACTTTCCGAATACTGTTTCTGCTGTGTCTGTAATTTCTAAGGGCATCCTAGTTTTCATTTGCGTGTTTTTATTCTTTTGACACGATGGGCATTTCCTAATGTAATTTTCAATGTCACGCTTCATTCCGCGCCACTGCTTGTATGCTTTAATTCTTTCGAGTGTCCTGTGCATTCCTTGGTGACCTCCCAAGGGATTGTCATGCATTTCCTTTAGTATATTTTCTTTTTCTTCAGGACTAATTTCCTCACCACTATCCGTTTCCTGTTCTATTTCACTCGACACTTGTGCTTGCCGCACGTTTACGGAACTTTCTTCCCCATTTGCTTTTGCTGCCGAGATCTCTGTCTCCACCTTCTGCTTCGCATCTATCTCTTCCTTCCCTTCATGCCTTATTCTACTCAGCGCATCCGCATTACTATTTAACTTTCCTGGCTTGTATATTACTTCATAATCATACTCCTCGACTTTCAGTCTCCACTTCAGGAGTCTCGAACTCGGATCTTTGACACTAAATATCCACGTTAGTGGCTTATGGTCTGTCACTACAGTGAACTTTCTGCCATATACATATGGTCTGAACTGTTTTACTGCGTAAACTATAGCCAACAACTCTTTTTCCGTTGTGCTATAATTTAGTTTGGCTTTGTTCAATGCTCTGGATGCATATGCGATGGGCAAGTCTTCGCCAATCTTCTTACCTTGCGATAACACTGCACCCAAGGCTGCGTTACTCGCATCCGTTGTAATGATGAACGGTTTCGTAAAGTCAGGGTACTGAAGTAAAGGAGGGTTTATTAATTTCTCTTTTAGTTCTTCGAACGCATTGTTCTGACGTTCGCTCCATCGGTACTCCACTCCCTTTTTTAAGAGCTCATGGAGAGGTTTCGCAATCTTGCTGAAGTTAGCAATGAAACGGCGGTAGTAACCTATCAATCCGAGAAACCCTTTTAGTTCCTTAGTTGTCTTTGGCTGTGGGAAGAACTTCACCTTCTCCACCTTCGCCATATCTGGTGATATTCCTTTGTCAGTGATGCAATGACCTAGGAAGATTACTTCCTTCCTCAGGAATTCACACTTGTCTGGTTGCAGCTTCAGATTGTGCTCTCGCAACCTGTCAAATATTTCCCGGAGCTTTTCGTTATGCTCCTGCAGGTTTTTCCCATAGCATACTATGTCGTCTAGATATACAAAGCATTTCACTCCTTGTAAACCTGCCAAGACTGTATTCATCAGTCTCTGAAAACATCCTGGGGCTCCCTTCAGTCCCATCGGCATTCGTTTGTATTCGTAATGCTGATAGTTTGAGCTAAATGCTGTTTTCTCTCTGTCCTTCTCGTCCGTCAATATTTGATGGTACCCGCTTGCGAGGTCAAGCGTCGAGAAGTACTTAGCTTGCCCTAACTGATCCAGTATCTCGGAGATATTCGGTAGTGGAAATGCATCGCCTACAGTGATATCATTTAATCGTCTGTAGTCCACTACGATTCTCCATTTCTGTTTGCCACTAGCGTCTAGCTTCTTTGGAACTAACAGTAACGGTGCGTTCCAAGCGCTCTTACTCTCGACAATTATGTCATCTCTTAGCATCTGCTCTATTTGCTCCTTTAGCACTTCCTTTTGCGCCTCCGGGATCCTGTACGGTCTAGCGTTTACTACCTTTCCCGCGTGTTCCGGTGCAATCGCTATTCTGTGCTTCACTGCGGAAGTATAGGACAGGTTGTCCCCTGGTAGATGAAATACATCTCCGTATTCCGCGCAAACCTCTGCTAGAGCGCTTTTCTCTTCAGCGTTCAAATGATCCATTCTTAATTGCCTTCGCAACACACTAGTACGACTTTCTGTCTTTCCTATGACATTAGTACAACATTTTACTTCGCGTATTTTCCCTACTTTTTCTAATTCTTCCGTCATTAACCTGACGTTTCCTAACTGCACTCTGTCTTCTGACAAGTTTAATGCACTTACTATGCATTTCCCATTTCGCACTTTTACTAACGCTTCAGGTACATGTACCCCTTGTGCAATCTCCTGCCTAGGAATAATCATTTCCTTTTCGATTCCCCTTTTTACATTTCCTTCCACCTTTAATAACATTATTTTTTCCTCTCGGGGCCCTATTTCCCCGCCTACTTCTGAATCTTGTTCGTTCTCATGTCCCTTTGGCTCTTCCTCTACTACTAAGGGTATATCTCGCCCTTTTAGTCTCACTATTTTACCTGCATAGTCTAACTTAACTCTATGCTCTGTCAAGAAATTTCTGCCTATCAGTCCGTCGTACGGAATATCTAATCCTCTCCCGTACACGTGAAATTTTTGCCCTACTTGCTCAGAACCGTCCACACTTAAGTGTACCTGTACCGTACCTATTGTGCTGACGGCCTCACTGGTTACACCTTTTAGCCGAAGCCTTTCCGCTTCATTAATTGCAAGTGTACTATTTATCGGAATACTCGTTCTCTTGAGCAGACACAACTGTGCTCCAGTGTCTATTAGCAACTTCAAATATCTTTTTAATTCTATGCAGTATAAAACCAAAACGTCATTTTCTGATGCACAGTCGATTACCCTAACTGAGGGTTTACCTATCGCAACAAGGCCCGACTGTGCGGCCTTGCCGCCTCTTAGTTTCCCTGCACCACTTTACCGGTTTTGCTCGATACTGGCACCCTGCCTTTTCTCCATGCGTGCCAGGGCCCTGCGTGACAATCTTTCGCGTAATGTCCCGGCCGCTTACACTTGAAACAAGCAACGTCTTTTACCCTCGTACACGGAACTCCACAGTTCCCTGGTAGATTACATTGTGGACACCTCCACTCTCGTAACCCTCCATCAGCTTCCCTATGATTTCCTCTAAAGTCTCTTGTATCTATCGGCTGAATTTTTCTTAATCTTACCCGGCATTCCGCGTCTGTATGTCCTGGCTTGTCGCACCCGTAACAAAAATTCGTAAACTCTTTGCCCGTCATTATCCGTACTCTTCCCTCTGGCCTATTCTTTCTACACTTGCTTGCCATGTGCCCTCTCAATCCATAATTGAAACATTTCAAATCTCTAATATCTCTGGTATTCTTCACCGTTTCCTTTCCCCGGTTGAAAGTTACTCTTGGGGCTAGGCCCCGCTCTTTCATTGACAGTATTGCACTTTCTTCTTGCAATGCTAGTTCCACGGCCGCTGCTAGCGTGATTTCATCGCCTCTACTTCTTACTATCGTCTGTATTCTATCATTGCTTAACCCTTGTATAAAGCATGCTCTTCCTAGTGAATCAACCAGTTCTATTGCGCCCTTTAAGTTCTCCCTAGCCGTAACTCTGCTTACTGCTTCCCTGAAATCCCTTTGCATTTCATCTATTCGGCTTGCCCATGTCGCAATTGGCTCTCCTTGTCCCTGTCTCGATTGAAATATCTTGCACGCGTAGTAGTCAATGGTACGCTTACTCGCATAATTTTCCTCTAGAACATGTTTTACTTCCTGCCATGTCCCCGTGCGTTCCCTTACTTGCAGCCTCGATCTGGCCTCTCCGGTTATTTTGGCTTTAACAAACTTCAGTAACGTTTCGTGTTCCTCCGGTTTCACAAGTTCAAATGCAGCGTCTACATTTTCAATAAACTCCCTAAGATCTCTCTTATTTCCTTCGAACACTTTTGGAACTATACACAAGGCTTCTTTCACTGATATCTTACCGCTACTGGAGGATGACGGAACTTCGTTAGTTTGGGCCATCTTACCAACTTAACTATGTTAGCACTTTACAATACAAGATACAAAATTCTTAATATAATTTTATATGTACCACTTCTCTTGTGGTGCGCCGTCTGTTCCGCTGATCCGCGTTGTCCCGCGTTGTGCCGCGCTGCTCCGCGCTGTCTCTGTGCTCTCTATGCCCGCGCTGTTCCGCGCTGCCGCGATGCGTCGGCCGCCGCTCTGCTGGGCTGTGCCGACCCCGTCGCTCGCCTCGGCTGCCGCTGCTACGGCTGCTGCCGCTGCTCGGCCCGGACCCCCGGTCTCGAACGCTGGCTGCTTAGGCACCTCTGTGCCTCGTCGCTCCGCGTCGTGCTGCCGCTATCCTGCGTTGCCCTGCACCCGCGAGGACCACTTCTCTGGACTCTGTCGTAGTGGGGCTACTAATGCTGAAAGTTGCGAGTCGCCACAACTTCCTGCTAATTGCCGCAGTCGCTGTAGCAAAATCTACTGGCTCCTATCTCCTTTTTGCCTATATGCCTTTGTGGTACCCCACACCTGGCACCAAAACTTTTATTTATGTCGCGTCCCAAGCGTGGGTTTTGCGAGGGATTGAGCGACACGGTTCGTAAACGGGAATTAGCCGGTTGACCTAATTGAGAGGGAGACTTTTGATCTGGCTAAGATGTTAAATTCCCTGGTGTGAAGGTACAAGGCTAGGATGTTGGTAGAAGTAAACTCGTATGGACGTTATAAAAGTTCTAATTTATTCATAAAGAATACAGATCACCCTAACTGCGTAGTGATTGTACCTACAGAATAGCCAAGCCCATTACAGGGACGGTGACTGACTTCCACCGTTCTGGCTGCCTGATAGAACTTTCCAGCACTTTGCTGTCCACACTAGCACCCTACGTCAGAGTCCCGCGGTCGCTGCCTAAACGCTCATCGGCGACTATCTCCAACTGTCTGCCTGCAGCCCGCCCTCAGCCCAAGTCGGCTGCTACTCACGCTGACTACCGTCGCTGCCTAAACCCGAGAGAGAGAGATCTCTCCGGAGCGGCGTGCCTCCGAGTTTTGTTAGCTCTTCCGCTTCGACCCCGCCAGCGCTTGGCATGACGTAGCGTCGAGTGCAACTTTTCCTTATTAGGGATTGTTTTAGTATTAACTTCAGTACTTTTCTTCAGAAGCTGGGTGGAGGGGTAGAGGGGCCTCTCCCTATATGGTCACGCACTGCGTCCTGAGCCCTTCATTGGCTCCTCATGACGTAGTGCGGTCCCCACCTAGGGCCCTCTTTCTTTCTCTCTCCGCTCCCAGACTTCTCCCTCTAGCCAAGAGTGTTGATACTGCAAGTTATTGCTTATTAAGGGACCTGCCCAGAGCGCCCTGTTTATCTTAATAGCTGAGTGTGCTTCCTTGCTTATCACGCGCAGCTGCCTGGCCGCTTGGACCGCCGCCTCGGCTATCTGGCTGCGTCGTTATCTTTTGTGACCCCTCTGACACGCCTGACGTCCCCTGTTAACTCTATCTCCCCGTATGATTTCTGGTGTATCGTCTGAGAACAACTGCATTTAGACTTGGCTTTTCTGCGGTTACAACAAGCAATCCATGTTGGGTCACGACTCGACAACTTCCAAATCTAATGAAATTTGGTATGGGGGTTCTATACGGTCTTTAATGGTTATATACCAAGTTTCAATTCAGTATCTTCAGTGGCTCAATTTAAAGGGGCTTTTAAAGGAGGGTTGCTACTCTTTGTATCACATATGAAGGTGCAAATGCCAAGTTTGCTAGGCTCTTTAAAAGTGCTGGCATACATTTGGTCATTTGCTTTAATCAACATAGACAATGTTTTATGCTGAATCATACCATGAGAAAAATTAGGGATTTGGCCACACATAAGTATAGATACAAGCCTCTAAAGTGGCTAAAAGATTCCTCACTCAATTCTGAGAGCCAAGGTTTGACTGACCGCTGCTACTTTTCATATTAATCAGTAACAACAAAACTTCAAAGACTTATTCCCACCTATGATGTCTATGTATGGATCAAATTTAATTAACACAGTATGCTTAGACGAAAAGATATGCATCTGCAAATTTGGCCAAAATTTTCTGTGTATAAATTTTAGGGTATTTTTGTGTGCCAATATTTCAACTGTGTTTTGTTGCCACAGTTGGAAAGAGTATTCTTTAAGCTTTGAAAACTGTATTGTTTAATTTCTGGATCTTGCATTTTGATTAGTAAGAATACCTTTCAAAAGTTATTAGTTTAACATTTCGAGAAGGTTGAAAAGTGAAATATTTTGTTCATTAAGCCTTGTAATACTACAGGTAATTTTCTTTATTTATGTATATAAATCATTTTCAAACATTAATTTAATACATGCCATAAAAATGAGTATAATATACAACCCAGCAAATTTGCAAAACAAGAATACTAGAAAGTCAGTTGCATTTTTGGTTAAACAGTTCTACAGTTTTGTCAAGGACAGATTGTGGATAACTGTATTGTCTTGCTGATACTGATGTTATGGTGCTTCTAAAGTCATGAAAATATCTTGCTCAGGAATGCAGCAAGTGTCTTTAGCAGTTGGCTGGTGGAAGGAATGAGAAGAACCCTGTGAGCGCATAAAACTGTTGAGCTCATCTCGTTCTTCATGTGAAACTTCACACATTTCCACCCCACCAAAAATTGTCACACATAAATGCAACATACTGTCCTGTTTGTAAACTTGCAATTGAGATAGCTGGGATTTCCTGATCTGCTTTGTAGGGATTAACTGTGAGTGCTGTACTCATTGGAAAGTCTGCTTACTCTGAGTTGATTACAATTAATTGGCTTAAACTGATGATTTTCTCTCTTTTCCAGCAGTTGCATGTCCTTGATTAAGTGGAATTTTTTCGGTTTCTTCCTTTGGTACATAAAAATGTTATGCCTAGAATACTGTCCTGATAGAATTTGAACATACCATATAGAGTCAATATTTGATTATCTAAGGACTTCTGTAGACAAGCATGGGCTGCTAGTCTTTTTTTTTGTTCCCCCAGTGCCATCAAAAGGTGATTTACCATGGCTTGTTAAAAAAAATTACATTCGACAGTGATGCTGAAATCCTATTCATGCAGACATTTATTGATAAAATTTTTGAAATTCTAATATTGAGCAGCTGAACCACCACTAAAGCTATAAATGTTCTTCATGTTTTCAGCCTTTGTCTTTAAATATACTATTAACTTTATTTGAAAGGCATGGGCAGCATTGGTATCATGATGGATACAGTCGCTGATCATACAAATGCTAATACATTGACATTCTTTGCCACCAGAATAGGCAACAAAAAAAGGTTCAAATAGCTCTGAGCACTATGGGACTCAACATCTGAGGTCATCAGTCTCCTAGAACTTAGAACTACTTAAACCTAACTAACCTAAGGACATCACACACATCCATGCCCGAGGCAGGATTCGAACCTGCGACCGTAGCAGTCACGCGGTTCTGGACTGAAGTGCCTAGAACCGCATGGCCACCATGGCCAGCTGGCAACAAATGGATGTAATGTGGCCTGACTATTCTCTTAATCAAATCATTGCACAGCATCTTGAACAACAAATGAATATCTCTCTGCAAAATCCATCAACGTAATTAATTCATTTTCCACAAGATTTCCTTTTAGCTGCTTAAAGTATAAACATCTGTGTTTTGACACAAAGTGGTGGTTTCTTAAATGTTATTTTCAAAATCTTCAACAGTGTCCTGACATGTCTCCAAGGGGCTAATAGCATTAATGTTGATAAGCAGCAGGATTTTGGAACATAAATGTATTGTGTTTGAATATTATGAATTGCCTAGAAGAGAGTGGTCTATTAACACATAGTCAACATCAGTTTAGAAAAAATTGTTCTTGTGAAACAAAACTAGCTCGTTTCTAACACGAAGCATTGAATACTATTGACAAAGGATTTCAAATTGATTCTATATTTCTAAATTTCCAGAAGGCTTTTGAAACTGTACCATACAAGTGGCTTGTAGTGAAATAGCATGACTATGGAGCATCGTCTCAGTTATTTGGTGGGATTCATAATTTCCTGTCAGAGAGGTCACTCCTGTCAGAGAGGTCACAGTTCATAGTAACTGACAGAAAGTAATGAAGTAAAATAGAAGTTATTTCTGGCATTCCCCAAGGTAGTGTTATAGACTCTCTGCTATTCCTTATTTATCTAAACAATTTAGGAGACAATCTGAGGAGCCGGGTTAAGTTATTTGCAGATGAGCAGCACATTTTGTATTATCTCAAAATGGGTGGGGGGGGGGGGGGGGTGAAGTGTCACAGACATGGTACATTATTTGAAGCGGACATAATTAAAGCAAATCCATTTTTCATTGCTGCAGAATCTTCTCACAAAATTTCAATCACCAACTTTCTCCTCCGAATGCAAAATTATTTAGTTGAAGCCGACCCACATAGGGAGAAACAATCATCATAATAAAATAAGGGAAATCAGAGCTCACAGGGAAAATATAGGTGTTTGTTTTCTCTGTGCACTGTTTGAAATTGGAATAATAGAGAATTATTGTGCATGTGGTTTGATGAATCCTCTGCCATGCACTTATATGTTATTTACTTGTAGATGTAGGTGTAGATGAATGTGTGTATGTTGATGTGAATCCTCTGCTGGTATTCCATTGTTTCTTCAGGGTCATAGTATATAAAGCATCTTCAAGAAAAGCCTCTGGTTGCATTTTACCTAGACATTCCTCACAACATTGCAGCTTACAATTTTTTGATTCCCAACTGCGCACAGTTTTTGCATAAAATCTTTGTAGCCATCTTGAATGGATATTGCTGCTGCATACTTTAATTTGATCTCTTCATGAATAGCACATACACATAGTGAATGTGATGAAGAAGTGGCAACTGTGGTTCACTATTTTGGCCTGAGCTCACAACATTTTGAGAAGTTCAGTTAATTTTGATAGTAAACAACGAACATTTCTTTCAGGTGACAAAGATGCTTTTGAATCTTTTCCCATTTATTTCTTACTGCAACACAGCCTTTTTTTTCTTGGTCACAAACAAGAAAACTCACCATATTCAAACAAGTAAGGTGATGTTTTACTTCATCATTGATCTTCTGTCCTTTTCGGTTTGCAGGTGTCACCAAAATCTTACCTTCCATGTTTAGTTTTCTACCCTTCTTCATGATTTTAATTGAAAAAGCAAATCCTTTATAATTTTTTTCAATAATCCAGCTATTTGGTGCCTGGGTCAAAATTTGAACTTCGCTGCAATTGCTGGAAGTCTGAAGCTTAATCTTAAGTTCTTCAGTTAAGATGTCCATATCTTTACATTTTTGACACTCTTCTGTTTGTATTTGAGCAATATCTTCTTGGCAGACACCATAAACTGTGGAAATTACCTTAGTAATGCTGCCTTGGACCTTCAGAACTTCACATCCTGTTTAATCTCTTTTCCTGATCCATTGGCTTTAATGGTGACTTGCCAAGTGATTAGCAGCAAAGCAAGGGTTGACAACATCCATGTCTTCAGTGGATGGTGATTCTTGCTTATCCTGATGGGGTGATTCTTTTTGGGCCACTTCATGTGGACATTTAATACAAATTTTCTGACCAGGTTTAAAAACTTCATTAGTCAGTAACTTCAACCTATTAGATTTTGCAGTAGTTACTGGCATTAAAGCCTTCTTGGTTACATGTTTTTCTTTTTGATTTCCAATTCCGTTGGGAACCATGTGCACCATGACCATATTATTGTCAATATACACTCCTGGAAATTGAAATAAGAACACCGTGAATTCATTGTCCCAGGAAGGAGAAACTTTATTGACACATTCCTGGGGTCAGATACATCACATGATCACACTGACAGAACCACAGGCACATAGACACAGGCAACAGAGCATGCACAATGTCGGCACTAGTACAGTGTATATCCACGTTTCGCAGCAATGCAGGCTGCTATTCTCCCATGGAGACGATCGTAGAGATGCTGGATGTAGTCCTGTGGAACGGCTTGCCATGCCATTTCCACCTGGCGCCTCAGTTGGACCAGCGTTCGTGCTGGACGTGCAGACCGCGTGAGACGACGCTTCATCCAGTCCCAAACATGCTCAATGGGGGACAGATCCGGAGATGTTGCTGGCCAGGGTAGTTGACTTACACCTTCTAGAGCACGTTGGGTGGCACGGGATACATGCGGACGTGCATTGTCCTGTTGGAACAGCAAGTTCCCTTGCCGGTCTAGGAATGGTAGAACCATGAGTTCGATGACGGTTTGGATGTACCGTGTACTATTCAGTGTCCCCTCGACAATCACCAGAGGTGTACGGCCAGTGTAGGAGATCGCTCCCCACACCATGATGCCGGGTGTTGGCCCTGTGTGCCTCGGTTGTATGCAGTCCTGATTGTGGCACTCACCTGCACGGTGCCAAAAACGCATACGACCATCATTGGCACCAAGGCAGAAGTGACTCTCATCGCTGAAGACGACACGTCTCCATTCGTCCCTCCATTCACGCCTGTCGTGACACCACTGGAGGCGGGCTGCACGATGTTGGGGCGTGAGCGGAAGACGGCCTAACGGTGTGCGGGACCGTAGCCCAGCTTCATGGACACGGTTGCGAATGGTCCTCGCCGATACCCCAGCAGCAACAGTGTCCCTAATTTGCTGGGAAGTGGCGGTGCGGTCCCCTACGGCACTGCGTAGGATCCTACGGTCTTGGCGTGCATCTGTGCGTCGCTGCGGTCTGGTCCCAGGTCGATGGGCACGTGCACCTTCCGCCGACCACTGGCGACAACAATGATGTACTGTGGAGACCTCATGCCCCACATGTTGAGCAATTCGGTGGTACGTCCACCCGGCCTCCCGCATGCCCACTATACGCCCTCGCTCAAAGTCCGTCAACTGCACATACGGTTGACGTCCACACTGTCGCGGCATGCTACCAGTGTTAAAGACTGCGATGGAGCTCCGTATGCCACGGCAAACTGGCTGACACTGACAGCGGCGGTGCACAAATGCTGCACACCTAGGGCCATTCGACGGCCGACACCGCGGTTCCTGGTGTGTCCGCTGTGCCGTGCGTGTGATCATTGCTTGTACAGCCCTCTCGCAGTGTCCGGAGCAAGTATGGTGGGTCTGACACACCGGTGTCAATGTGTTCTTTTTTCCATTTCCAGGAGTGTGTTTTGGATAAATTTACAACTAATGCAACCATTTATCCAAAATGTATGATTTTTTTATAAAATGGGTTGTAGTATGTCTTCTGCAGGAATTTAAAATTTTGTCATCAACAAGGCAATATAGTATGAACAAATTTGAACATCTTCCGTTAAATCAAGCTCAGACCTATGTAGTAGAAGCCTCTTGTGAATTGGAAACTGGTTGTAGTTGACTTCTTCTGAAATAGAATGGTGATGACTTATGGCAATCAGCTCCATCTGATCCAGCAAAGTAGCAGGGTGCAAGGCCCTCGTGGTTCATTTTATACAAAGTTTATTAACCTATTAGAAGCAATTTTGAAAGCTCATGAATATCCTGGTTTGAAGCATAACATAAGATGCTATTATACATGGTCATCAGTCAGCTAAAATATTACAGTTTTTTACACTGTCAAAACATGCTTTTTTAGGGATTACCTTAAGCTGCAAAATGGTTATTGATGATTCAAACACTCAGCACTCAACACTATGATTTTACAGTATCAGCACCAAAGATAACACCGCACAGAAGACTGCCACTGTGAAAGTTGCAAATAATGAAAGCAACAGTTGAAAGTGGCATGATTCGGCAATGTGTCATTGCAAGGGTTGGGGCCTTAAAAATTATTTCTTCTTTGTAGTACTGATGGAAACTGAGTGACAATTCATGTATGCACCACCATACTTTGTAAGGTTAAAATGTTCTAAAGCAACATAGCATTTTATTGTGATCTCTTAGATCTGTTAAGAGCATTTTATGAGGTTTTATTATATTTGTGTTCTATATTGTAAAATAATGCAAGAACACTTATTGTTGGCATAGTTACATCCAATAAACCACAGTCATATCCTATACTACTAAGAGACTACAAGTTATACATATTTTGATTTACAACTTCAAACTGTACAACTTTTTGTATTTATTGATAAGTTCTTCCTCATCAAAATGCAAGATCCAGAAATTAAACAATATAGCTTTGAAAGCTTTAAGCACACTCTTTCCAGCTCTGGCAAGAAAAATGATTGAACAAGATACAGTTGAGATATTGCCCCACAAAAATAGCTTAAACTTTGCACATAGAAAATTTTGGCTAAATTTGCAGCTATTTTTCCATTTAGGCATCCAACGTTTATATTAAATTTGATCCATATATAGACATCAAAGGTGGGAATAAACCTTTGAATTTTTGGTGCGATTAGTTCACATGAAAAATAGCAATGATTGATCAAACCTTCACACTCAGAACTGAGTGATGAATTTTTTAATCACTTTAGAGGCTTGTATCTATACGATGGTGTGGCTGAATTCCTAATTTTTGCCATGTGTGTCTCAGCAAAAATCGTTGTCTGTGTTTATTAAAGCAAATGACCAAATGTTTGCTAGAACTTTTAAGAATGCCTAGCAAACTAAGAACATTGGTACTTCTGTATGAAATGCGAAGAGGAGCAGCCTCTCTTTAAAACACCTAAAAATTCATAGACCATATAGAACCTTCACACCACATTTCAATAAATTTGGAGATGGTCAAGTGGGGAACTTTTTAATATTGGTCCCTTTGACATGGAATGACCCTATATGATACAGTTGTGACACAGTGTGTAATATATTGTGACTAAGTACTGATCTGTTATCACATATTTGAGCTTCTTGAGGAGATAAATTATTCTTGAGGGGTTAGAGCACACATGAGCAGTGTGTTTGGTCCATCTCAGTTTATTGTCAGTTGTGATTTCCAGGCATTTGACACTACCATCATTTGCTATGGATACACAGTCTCTAAGGCAGCAAATATTTTCTGGGTTTTATCTTCATTTCATTTCATTTTGTTTGCTTTGAACTACTTTTTGGCTACTTCAAACAAAATATCAGCATCCTTTAGTGCCTCAACTGAATTTCTACCTTAATCATTAGTGTTGTGTTATCTGCGAAGAGCAGGGTAACTTAAGTCAGTGACAAAGATAAAAAAGAGTAGTGGGCCAAGTATGGAGCCCTGTGGTACACTGTGTTTGAGTCCTATTTCATGAGACATTGCTCCCTGGATAGAAACACTCTGCAATGTGTTTCTTTAGGTAAGATGACAGAGTCTCAAAAATGACATCCTTTATACCATACGATTTTAATTTTTCCAACAGTACCTTACAATAAATGCAATCAAATGCCCTGTTTAAATTGCAATGAATTAAAACCATGCAGTTCTTTTCATCAAATGCTTCCATTATTTTTGTTATTACAGCCAGCAATGCCTCCCTCTTCTAAATCCATGTTGGTTATCCAGGAAGAAGTTGTTGTCTTAGAAATAACATAGCAGTTGTTTCCTCATTATAATTTCAATCACTGGTACTAGTATAGGTATTATAGAAATTGTTCTATAGATGGATGGACTTAAACGTAATGAGGTATCATGAAAAGAAAGACTTCCTTGCCAATCAGCATGTATTCCAAAAATAGCAATCACTTGAAACCCAGTTCACACTTTTTTTTTGCTTGAAGCTCCCAAAAAAACGTGGTATCCTGTGACTACAGTATCAGTGTTTAACAGTTGAAATAGGTCAACTCATACAAATATTTAGGTTTAACACTTTGTAAGGATGTGAAATAGAATGGTCACATAAGCTTAGACACAGGTGAATAAGACGTGCAGACTTTGGTTTATTAGTAAAATACTAGGGAAATGCAATTAATCCACAACAGAGACTGCTTACAAATAACTCCTATGACCTATATTAGATACTGCTCAAGTGTATGACACATACCAAATAGAACTAACAGGGAGTATCACAGAGATTCCGAAAAAACTGAACCACCAGGCACTCGAAGAAGACAAATTGAAACTATTCTGAGAAATCATACTTACAGAGTTTCAAGAATTGGCTTTAAATAATGGCTATAGGAATGTACTATGACCCCCTGCATATCATTCCCACAGGGACTGTGCTGACAAGATAAGATTAATTACAATATCACAGAGGTATTTGAGTGCACATTCTTCCTACACTTCATATGTGAATGGAATTAGAGGAAGTCCTAGTAATTGGTACAGTAAGAAGTACCATTTGCAATGCACTTCAAAGTAGTTTGCAGAGTATTGATGTTGATGTCGAACAGTGCTATCCAGAAGTTGGTTCAAATCATGGACAGGCCTCTGAGCCGGCCAGTAGTTGTTTTCAAGAGGTGCAGCTCCCAATGTAACTGAAAGATACACATAAGAATAAATGTTGATTGTGGAATTTCCCCTGGCTATCAGAAACAAACATTCCTTCTTCACAGCAGAAAGAGGAAATAGTTCGTGGTAGTGGGAGATGTGAAAGGAAGGGACAGGGCAGGGTTTGTCTTCTTTCTTCCTCAGATTAGGAGGGTTAACTCTTAACCTGGATTCAGAAAGAATTACACTCTCCAGCCTGCCCAAGTATGTTCCCCTTCTGTCCTGTGAAGAAGGAAGTTGTGGGTCTGGAAGCTAGGAGTTATGTTGCTGTTTGATTATACATATAGGTGTTTCTCACTTGTACTCAGAGTTTTGGGTCTCCAAGATGCTTCATAAATTTGTAACCAACAATTTTTTTAAAGATCACAATAATGTGGTTATCCCAGAGATAGATGAAACATTGATCAGAGTGGCATAATAATAAATATTGTACTCTATGTATGTATGTATGTATGTATGTGTTCAGTTCCTGCAGATGTAGTATATCTAAATGACCACACAGTGTAATATAAAAAGTTCAATAGTATACTGCAAGAGGAAATACAGTTACTAGAAATGGATTGAGCAAACTAATATTTGGCATTTGTGTTAATTGTTTTATAATGTTTTGTTTGCTGGGTGTAACATATGTAAAAGTCTGGCAACATAGATTTCAAATTATTACAGTACATCCTAACACATTCAGTACACCCTCTGATCTGCAGTAGAGGATGCAAGATATTTAAAAAGAAATCCTATTTTTAAAGTTGTGTTGTCCATGAGTGCATGATGGTTCACTTAGTTGCCTTGCCTTGCTAATCGTAGCTATAACTGAGAAGTAAATGTGGACTGTTTGGTCATTATTACTGTTAGCTTTTGTAGGAAATTATCCTGCAAAAGAGTATGGATAGAAAATATTCAAAATATGCTATCATTATTGTAAATGTGGTTGTAGAAATGATAATGTGAAGAGCAAAGGTAGTAGCTTATTAATGTATTAGTCCCATTCTACACCTTTTTTCTGTATGGAAATAAATAATTAAGTCAGGGAATGAAATACCATTTATTTGTTTTGTAACAAAAATAATACAAATAATTATGTCTGATGTACAAGGGCCAAAATGATTTGCAGTGATACATATTCCTTTGTTTAAAAATATATATCATTTTACAGGTATTGAGGCAACATATTTCTGACAGTACATTTATATACTTTGCAATATCTCATGTCTAAGTCTATCTCCATGCTATGAATTATCTTCTGTATACTCTGCTACAGAACAATAGCATTCTCCACTAGAACTGTGTCATCTGAGTATACAGGTTTTAAAAGTGATTTCTAAAATTTCCTGTGTGTTGAGTTCATTAGTGATGCTGAAAATATTGAAGCATTTGTTCCAAACAGTAGCAAAAAAACTGAAATTTCTGAAATGTTCACTGAACTGGTGGATGGTATTTCTAAGTAATGGGAGACATGACCCTCTAATGAGGAAATTTCTTTAATGACTTGCATCACTCACCATTTGGGATGTTATTATCCTAGGATCTGAATGACCTGCCCTTCCTTTCTAACCTTCTCCAACTTATCCCTCTCTGCTCGGTGTGGTAGGAACTGAGAGATCCAAAACAAGATAGTCTATGTTCCTTTATATATCTATCAGCAGTACTAAATGTCCCACTGCTTATTCATTGTCAGATCTGTCTCAGATTTTTATTTTAGTTTTCTAAAGTGTATTTTGGTGGGATCATGTTACACGCATGGGAGAAGCAAGGTTACCCAAGAGACTCATGGATTCAGCAGTAGAGGGTAGGAGGAGTCGGGGCAGACCAAGGAGAAGGTACCTGGATTCGGTTAAGAATGATTTTGAAGTAATAGGTTTAACATCAGAAGAAGCACGAATGTTAGCACTGAATAGGGGATCATGAAGGAATTTTATAGGGGGGCTATGCTCCAGACTAAACACTGAAAGGCATAATCAGTCTTAAATGATGATGAAGATGAAGTGTATTTTTTTGTTATACAATGGCAATTTACTTTGTTTGTTAAGAGTGGTATTTGTAGGTAGTTTCCTCATGTTTGCTGCCGGATCCTAAAATCAGTATGACTCGATATTTCAGTGATCCATCTGTCCACCATCTTAAGGAGAATGCTGCCAGAGACATCGAGTACAGCTTACAGTCAGCGTACAGCAGAAGATCTCTAGTCTACCATGCACAATGCTCTGAACATAAATGTCGTCTAGTGAGACTAGCTTCTGTGTTCTAACCCTTTTCTCTTAGTCATTTCCAAAAATTTCAAGTACATGGCCTATCCTTAATTTGTGCCGCCGATGAGATCAACACCAGTATTGATCTGAACATCATCTTTGAACCTAACAAAACATTATCTTTGTGTAGTTCCGCCATTCAGTTCTCTGTAAACCTTACTTGTGTGAAGAGGTGAATAAATGAACCCCTGATTATTTGGTGTATCTCACCCTAGTATACACCTCACTGGTGACCCCAAGTTGTAACGTATTCTGTTTTCACTGTTTTACTGTGTCCGCGGCCTCTGTGTCAGTTACTTTCGCGTGTGTTACATCAACACAACATTCGAACAACGGCTTCAGCCCAATGCGTTTTGTGATCGATATGCATTGTGTTGTGGGCGATTATACCCTCCAGGACTGCAACACGATGCCTCTCATTTGTTGATTACTCTGATTTCGCCAGACGTTTTCGTGCCTGCAACAATAAGTGAGGTTAGGAGTGTGCATGACTCTGGCTATCAGACGCCTTTGTTCCCGCCACATGTGCCCTCCCTCATCGATGGTGCAGTTATCTCTTATGGATCTCCGTGCAGTGCGGGATCATTGCCAATTTCTGCAAATGCTCTGGTGGATAACCCACCATCACCAGGACAACAGTTTGCCATGCTGCAATCCGTCCAGTACCATGTGGATTCCTGCCACGTGGCTGGAACTGCTTTGTTTGCAGGTCAACCTCCTCAGCATCCGAGCACGCCCACGCCTGCCTCAGTTCAGCATCAGCACATGCCTTCCTGCTTCAATACCTCGGCCTACAACAGGAACAATGGCTTGTTATCTGTGCTTGACCTCCATCTCCGTCCTACTGCTACGCCTCAGTGTTTTGTGCCACAACATTCACCTTTTCCGCACACCATTTTGAGTGAAGTGACTATGAACAGTGAACATTCACACATTTCGCCCAGCATTCGACATCATTTTCCTCACTGTGCTTTTGGACAGCCCGCAGCCTCCCTGGAACACAAGTGGCTCCGACTCTGATCGCATGTCAAGTTTTCCAAGGACTGGCACACGTTTTCAAACTTTGAACTTTTTCTCACCTGTCGCTCCTACGCTGGCTCCAGTCGAACTTCTGCAACCGCAATTGACACATTATGGTGTCTAACCCGTGTCGGCCTTTCGTGTCGCGACGGATCGCGCTCAGCCACAACGCTTCACCTTCATGCTGCCACCCGACCAACCGTTGTCGCCACATAACCTGGAGACACACTCTCCTGGAATACTGCAGCAACAACAGATCGTTTCAGGCTGTGCCCCGACGAATTCAACTCACCCTGTTCTTCCAAACGTTCTACAATGCTTACCGACGCTGCCGCCGTTCAATCCCAATAGGGCAACAACCTGGTTCAAAATTGTGGACGAGGTGTTCGACCATTTCAAACTCGACGAATCAACAAGATTTCTGTGACTCATCACCCACGTGCACGACCAGGAGGACTTGGTTGACATCTCGGACTCAACTACCCTGTACACTCTATCCAAAAAGACAGTTTTACGTCGGCTTGAGCGCGCAACTGAGACAGAAATGCGGCAAGTGCTCCATGTCGAGCAACTAGCCAATGAAAACCGTTCACAACTTTGGAGACGGCTACAGGCCCTGGTCAGCGATGATCTACTCTCTGACACAGCTCTCCTCGCCATCTGGACAGATAAACTACCTCTCCACATCTGCTTTGCCCTGGCTCAGAGGTCTCCCAAACCTGTCGAGCAACGAATGATAATTGCTGACGAACTACATGAGGCATCACTGCTCTATTTCGCCAGCCACTACCTACCTGGCAAGTCTCAGGTTCAGGCTCATCGTCCTGCAGCTGGACGCGGCTGGGGCCACACTGTACCGACTGTTCTGCTCGCTCCAGGATGCAGTATACAAACAGCTGGGACGTCACCAGCTCTGCCCTCGGTCACACCCCCTCCTGCAACCGAACCGGCTGCGGCCTCCAAACCTCGGCCACCGCCTCTGGCAACGAACTTTCCACAGGAAATGCAGCCACACTACCGATACTGTTACTTCTACACACGGTTTGGTGAGGCGGCACGGAACTGCAGATCACCCTGGTGCTTCGCAAACGCAAATCACAGGTAGGTCCACGTGCCGCCTCCTGCGCACAACACGACAGGCATCTCCCAGTGCTCCATTCTGTCCGGTAACAATCAAATAATTACGGACGACTTTATATTAACGACGTTTCGTCAGGATAAATTTTCCTAGTAGACACAGGCGCTGATGTTTCTCTGCTGCCTACGTCATTAGTGTCGTTGAACATCCGCCCTCATCATACTTCACTGCAAGCTGTGAGTTCTACTAAACTACAATGCTCGGGTTCAACCTCCCACGTCATCTCACTCTCCGCAAACTGCAAACTTGAGTGGACTTTTTTAGTGTGCAATACAGAGGAACCTATACTAGGTATTGACTTCTTGCGACACCACAAACTTTCACAAGACATAGTGCTTAACACCATGTTCCATCACCCATCCAAAACTCACTTCCCCTGTGCTCCGTCGCCAAACCCCCCTGTGACACGTCAGTCTGGGCTCATCTGATCCGTACATGCTCGACTCTTTCAACGACGTTACAAGAAACAACGCACAAGTGCCTTGTCGAGTTTGAAAACATCGCTCGCCTATGCAAGGAAAACTTCGAGCTCTCCCTCCGGCTCCACAAAACTCAGCTCCAGCTATCCGTCACAGCAGAGGAATTACAGACACTGCAGCAAGGACAAAGCAAGGTCAGTAAGTGTGCCGAATCTGCTTGTAGTCCCAGCAATCGAGCCTCCATGTGCTTACCTCCCACTAATCCTCACAACTGCACTGTCGAGTCTACCATAACGTGTACTGACAGTTCCACAGGACCACACCCCCTAACACGGCAGCATTTGACACTCGGCCGGACACGAGTGCCCATGTGCGACGAGCGTCACGTGTTCCCACACTGACAGCTCCTACCCCTCCCCTCGCAGACAGCACCTCAAACTATGCAACTTTGGCTCCAGCGCACTGCTGTGCGACCGCCACTGACAACACAAACAGTGCACTCACGCCTAGCGCTTTGTCCGCGACCGTGCTGTCATAGGCTGCGCCCTCGGAGAATGGATTCACTAATGCTTGGCAAGCTCTACCAAGCTCACGCGACCACGGTGCCACTGCTTCAGGCCAGTGGCCATCTTGTCACGTTGACTCCTGGGGCACTTCACTGTCTCGGCTCCCGTCAGATCCGTCGAGTGGCTCCGAACACGATGACCTCGCCTCGCCTGACCCGCCCGCCTCACATTGTAAACAAACCGCCTCCCGTGCCACTGGCAACATTTCCGTCGTCACCAACGGCACGGTTCACAAGCTTCACCTCATGCTAGGCCCCCCGATCTCCAGTAAACGACGTTGATTTTGTCCCGAGCGCCTCTTAGACCTTAAAAAGCAGATTTCTGAACTTCTAAGCTCCAGTGTCATCAAACCCTCTGCCAGCAGCTGGTCTACGCCCATTCATATGACACCCAAGAAAGATGGATCCTGGCGCTTGTGCGGAGACTACCATCGACTAAATGCACGAAGATTATGGACACCTACCCCATTCCCAACATTGCCGACTTTATCAGTTCCCTCGCAGGTGCGGCCACGTTCTCTGTCATTGATTGCAACGGAATTACAGACACTGCAGCAAGGACAAAGCAAGGCCTACCACCAGATCCCCATGGCTCCTGAAGACATCGAGAAGACAGCAATCACCGCCGCAATCGGGTTATTTCAGTTTCGATTCATGCCCGTCGGGCTAAAAAACGCAACCCAGACCTGGCAACGCTTCATCAACGAAGTGCTATTCGGCCTAATATTCTGATTTGTATATCTTGATGACATTATTGTGTTCAGCTCCTCCGTCGAGGAGAACATTCGACATGTGCAAACTGTTATGGACACTCTCGCGGCACCCTGCATTGAGACCAACCAGGACAAATTGCAGCTACATCCACCCACTGTCACTTTTCTTGGTTTTTGGGTCTCTGCCGATGGCATATCACCACCCCCTGACAAAGTACAAACAATACTAAACCTACCCAGACCTTCGTCCTTCAAAGAGCTCCAGCACTTTATGGGGACAGTTAATTATTATCACCGTCATCTACCTTGGGCTGCGGAGGTTCAGGCTGCACTGATGGACGCCTTGGCAGGCACCAAGACTTCCAGATGTCTGCCCATTCCGTGGACCACTGCTATAATTGACTCTTTCACTGCCCTCAAAAATCTTCTTGTCGAGGCCTGCACCATCACGCATCCTCATCCCATTGCGCCTCCACCATCGTGCATCCTCATCCCATTGCGCAGCTTTTCATCACCACAGACGCGAGTGATACTGCCATCGGCGCTGTCCTTAGCCAGACAGTCGACGCCCAAACTTTGCCTCTGCAGTTCTTCTCGCACTAGCTCACCAATGCGCAATGGGAATATTCCGCGTTTGACATGGAGTTGCTCACGGTCTACAAAGCAATCAAGCATTTTAAGACTGACGTTGAGGGACCCCCTTTCTATGGTTTAATGGACCACAAACCCCTGGCTGCGGCCATTACAAACCCACCAGCTGAACCGCCTCCTCTCCACTTCAGATACTTGGACTTCATATCTCAGTTCACCACCCATGTCAGACACATAAAGGGTGCTGACAATATAGTTGCTGATTTCTTTTCATGAGTTGACGCTGTCCATTCGCTGCTGGACCTCTCTGAACTGCCTAACTTCCAACCTGCTGACAAAGAAACACTAAATCTGATTTCAGACTCTACCTATTCACTACACTTCATCCGCACCACCTTCCCTGGCATTTCTGGTGAGATCTGGTGAGGCGACAGTATGGGCACGTTAAACCCCATCATCCCAACTACTCTCCATCAAGCTGTCTTCAACGCATTGCATAATTTAGCACATCCCCGTGTTCGTGCGTTAGCTCGCCTCGTAGCGGAGCGCTTTGTGTGGAGAAATGTCCTGCGTCACGTGCCAATCCTGCAACGATCGCTCCTGGGCGTTTCCAGCATATTGATGTTGACATTGTTGGCCCTCTCCCCCCCTCTAACGGCTTTCATATGTTCTCTCATCTATCGACCGAACAACTTGCTGGGTCGAGGCTGTCCCTCTCCCCAATATCACAGCAGAAACTGTTGCTCGAGTTGTCGTCGAGTCTTGGGTATCGCATTTCGGATGTCCAGCTATCATCATGACTGACCAGGGCAGACACTTCGAGTCAGCCCTGTTCAACAAGACTTGTAACATTTGGTGCATCTGGCACATCCATACCACAGCATATCACCCGCAAAGTAACGGGCTAGTTGAGTGCTGGCACCGCACTTTCAAGGTGGCTCTTTGATGTCACGACTCTCTTTGGATGGAGGGCCTTCCCTTGTGCTACTTGGCATTCGTGCAATCTATAAGGAAGGCCGCAAAGGTATAGTAGTCGAGTTCGTATACAGCGAGTACATTGTTCTACCTGGTTAACTTGTGAGCACTTCTGCTTCTCTCCCTCAGTCTGACTTACCTTCCTTCGTGGACCGCATCAGACGCCACTTCATCAACCTCCACATCCCTCTACCCGCCAGCCATTCCCACCTTAAGGTTCATGTCCCAAAATCTCTGCACAATTGCTAGTACATCATGCTCCGAGATGACACTGTTCGTGCTCCCCTCCAACCCCCATATACTGGCCCGTACCGAGTTCTCCGGCGCCCAGCCAACACCTATGACATCCAGATAAAAGATTAAGCTGTTACAGTCTCTCTCAACAGACTAGAGCCTGCTCATGTCGAGCCTGCTAACCCCCCCCTCCCTCCCCTTCAGGCCATGACCAGGCCACTCACTGTCGTGGCTCACGGCACTCCGACCACTCCCTCCACATCGGACTTACTCACTCAGTCGAGTGATTTCCAGCTCCAATCGTCTAGCTCTTCTTCGACCTCGCCCTCTACTCTGATCTCACGCACTCCATGAAGAAATCACATGCTCCACTTGTCGAGCTTACCTACGATCCTGCCCTCACCGCCGGGCCCATCTCCGGTCCCTTCGGCCTCTCCACAGTCGCGTGCCTTGCCCTGTCGAGGTTTCTCATGCTCCCCCATCTTGAATGTGCCCTTACTCAAGGTGTTTGTTCCTGTCCCCTCCTGGACATAATCCATGACATCTCTATAATACTACGCGAAGACACGCTGTTCGTCATATGTTTCCCTTCATCCGGTGATCATGACACAATCTCCGCCATTCCCTGCCACCTGGTGAAATGTGTTCCCCTCTAACCCGACATTGACCTGGACATGCTTCGTGTGTTCGCCACGCCCACCGCAGAGACATCGTCGTCGTTATTCCGTTCCTCCTGCAAAACGCCAGCCTACCTTTTGCCACATGACCAGCACACCCAGTATGACGTCCGGCGCCCTTCAACGACTTTCAGGTTCGGTGGCCGGACCTTTCTTCACGGCATCTACCAACACAGCTCCTGATGACACTGTCGAGCTGACCATGGTTCGGCTCCCGCGGAGCACCCCTGCCGACGCCATAGCCATCCCCCCCCCCCATTCCCCGTCGCTCAGGAGTACTCCGTACTGTGGGGGGGGGGGGGGGGGTGGAGGGCTATGTGGTGCTGATGAGATCGACACCAGTGTCAATCTGAGCATCATCTTTGAACCTAGCAAAACATTATCTTTGTGTAGTTCTGCCATCGAGTTCTTTGTAAGACTTACTTGCGTGAAAAGGTGAATAAATGAACTCCTGATTATGAGGTGTTCCACCTCAAAGTATTCAGATTGGAACACGTTGTTTATAGAGTTTGATCTAAGGTTTGATTCTAACCACAGTTCCACATTTCCAGAAAAAATATGAAATAATAATAATAATAAAGAGAAGAGTTGTAAGTACTTGAAACAATTTAAAATTCTACATCTGTCTCAAAATGGCTTCGTAGAAGGAAGTAACTGATAATGGCATCAGCAAATTTATTCAACATGGGACTCAAAGGATTTTTTTATTGACTTGCCTAAGGTATTTGACTGTGTAAATCATTTCAACCTATAGGAGAAGGTGTGTAAGTATGGTGTTTGAGGGAAATGCTATGATAATAAAAAAACATGATGAATAGGAAACAGTGCACAGAAATAAGACACACTAGTGATGGCAATATAATCAATTACAGACCTGAATTACAAACTGTGAAACATGATGTGCCACAGGTTTCTGTTCTTGGGCCTGTTCTAGTCAGACTATACAAATCAGAAATTTGTAATGTGTGCTAATGAGATGCCAATTATCTGTGCAGCTTAGGTGAAGGAAAATCTTAGAAGAGAGCAATCCTGGATATTGAAAATGCAAATAAATATCTGTTGCAAAACAATCTCATTATAAATCAGTCAAAAACAATGCATCTAGCCTTTCAATCTAAAGAGTCTGAAATATAATATGGAAATTAAAATAAACAGAGAAGCAATTAAAAAATTACGCAGGGCAACTTTTTAGGAAGTATTATATATAAACTAAGGTGGGAATTTGAGGAGATGGGACCTGGATAAACTGACTAAACCAGAAGTTGTACAGAGTTTCAGGGAGAGCATAAGGGAACAACCAACAGGAATGGGGGAAAGAAATACATTAGAAGAAGAATGGGTAGCTTTGAGGGATGAAATAGTGAAGGCAGCAAAAAAATCAAGTTGGTAAAAAATCGAGGGCTAGTTGAAATCCTTGGGTAACAGAAGAAATATTGAATTTAATGGATGAAAGGAGAAAATATAAAAATGCAGTAAATGAAGCATGCAAAAAGGAACACAAACGTCTCAAAAATGAGATCAACAGGAAGTGCAAAATGGCTAAGCAGGGATGGATAGAGGACAAATGTAAGAATATGGAGGCTTATCTCACTAGAGTTAAGATAGATACTGCCTACAGGAGAATTAAAGAGACCTTTGGAGAAAAGAGAACCACTTGTAAGAATATCAAGAGCTCAGATGGAAACTCAGTTCTAAGCAAAGAAGTGAAAGCAGAAGGTGGAAGGAGTTTATAGAGGGTCTATACAACGGCAATGTACTTGAGGACAATGTAATAGAAATGGAAGAGGATTGGAACTACTGACGGCCTTGGGAGAGCCAGTCCTGAAAAAACTCTACCACCTTGTGAGCAAGATGTATGAGACAGGTGAAATACCCTCAGACTTCAAGAAGAATATAATAATTCCAATCCCAAAGAAAGCAGGTGTTGACAGAAGCTTTTGACAGCGTTGACTGGAATACTCTCTTTCAAATTCCAAAGTTGGCAGGGGTAAAATACTGGGAGCGAAAGGCTATTTACAATTTGTACAGAAACCAGATGGCACTTATAAGAGTTGAGGGGCACAAAAGAGAAGCAGTGGTTAGGAAGAGAGTGAGACAGGGTTTTAGCCTGTCACCGATGTTATTCAATCTGTATATTGAGCAAGCAGTAAAGGAAACAAAAGAAAAATTTGGAGTAGGTATTAAAATTCATGGAAAAGAAATAAAAACTGATGACATTGTAATTCTTTCAGAGACAGCAAGGGACTTGGAAGAGCAGTCGAATGGAATGGACAGTGTCTTGAAAGGAAGATATAAGATGAACATCAACAATAGCAAAACGAGGATAATGGAATGTAGTCGAGCTAACTCGGGTGATGCCTAAACTAGAGAGGATATAGAATGTAGACTGGCAATGGCAAGGAAAGTGTTTCTGAAGAAGAGATATTTGTTAACATTGAGATTAGATTTAAGTGTCAGGAAGTCGTTTCTGAAAGTACACTCCTGGAAATTGAAATAAGAACACCGTGAATTCATTGTCCCAGGAAGGGGAAACTTTATTGACACATTCCTGAGGTCAGATACATCACATGATCACACTGACAGAACCACAGGCACATAGACACAGGCAACAGAGCATGCACAATGTCGGCACTAGTACAGTGTATATCCACGTTTCGCAGCAATGCAGGCTGCTATTCTCCCATGGAGACAATCGTAGAGATGCTGGATGTAGTCCTGTGGAACGGCTTGCCATGCCATTTCCACCTGGCGCCTCAGTTGGACCAGCGTTCGTGCTGGACGTGCAGACCGCGTGAGACGACGCTTCATCCAGTCCCAAACATGCTCAATGGGGGACAGATCCGGAGATGTTGCTGGCCAGGGTAGTTGACTTACACCTTCTAGAGCACGTTGGGTGGCACGGGATACATGCGGACATGCATTGTCCTGTTGGAACAGCAAGTTCCCTTGCCGGTCTAGGAATGGTAGAACGATGGGTTCGATGACGGTTTGGATGTACCGTGCACTATTCAGTGTCCCCTCGACGATCACCAGAGGGGTACGGCCAGTGTAGGAGATCGCTCCCCACACCATGATGCTGGGTGTTGGCCCTGTGTGCCTCGGTCATATGCAGTCCTGATTGTGGTGCTCACCTGCACGGCGCCAAACACACGTCATTGGCACCAAGGCAGAAGCGACTCTCATCGCTGAAGACGACACGTCTCCATTCGTCCCTCCATTCACGCCTGTCGCGACACCACTGGAGGAGGGCTGCACGATGTTGGGGCGTGAGCGGAAGACGGCCTAACGGTGTGCGGGACCGTAGCCCAGCTTCATGGAGACGGTTGCGAATGGTCCTCGCCGATACCCCAGGAGCAACAGTGTCCCTAATTTGCTGGGAAGTGGCGGTGCGGTCCCCTACGGCACTGCGTAGGATCCTATGGTCTTGGCGTGCATCCGTGCGTCGCTGCGGTCCGGTCCCAGGTCGACAGGCACATGCACCTTCCGCCGACCACTGACGACAACATCGATGTACTGTGGAGACCTCACGCTCCACGTGTTGAGCAATTTGGCGGTACGTCCACCCGGCCTCCCGCATGCGAACTATACGCCCTCGCTCAAAGTCCGTCAACTGCACATACGGTTGACGTCCACGCTGTCGCGGCATGCTACCAGTGTTAAAGACTGCGATGGAGCTCCGTATGCCATGGCAAACTGGCTGACACTGACGGCGGCGGTGCACAAATGCTGCACAGCTAGTGCCATTCGACGGCCAACACCGCGGTTCCTGGTGTGTCCGCTGTGCCGTGTGTGTGATCATTGCTTGTACAGCCCTCTCGCAGTGTCCGGAGCAAGTATGGTGGGTCTGACACACCGGTGTCAATGTGTCCTTTTTTCATTTCCAGGAGTGTATTTGTATGGAGTGTATCCATGTGTGGAAGTGAAACATGGACGATAAATAGTTTAGACAAGAAGAGAATAGAAGCTTTCAAAATGTGGTGCTACAGAAGAATGCTGAAGATTAGGTGGGTAGATCACATAACTAATGAGGAGGTATTGAATAGGATTGGGGAGAAGAGAAATTTGTGGTACAACTTGACAAGAAGAAGGGACCGGTTGGTAGGACATGTTCTGAGGCATCAAGGGATTACCAGTTTAGTAATGGAGGGCAGCATGGATGGTAAAAATTGTAGAGGGAGACCAAGAGATGATTACGCTAAGCAGATTCAGAAGGATGTAGGTTGCAGTAGTTACTCAGAGATGAAGAAGCTTGCACAGGATAGAGTAGCATGGAGAGCTGCATCAAACCAGTCTCAGGACTGAAGACCACAACAACATATATAAGCAACTGACAGCAGACAGGGGGTTATACATAGTAGCATAGATGCAATATTTATAAAGATAAGTGCATACATCTTCCTGATCTGCAAAAAGGGAAATGTTATAGGTTAGAAAGTTCTCCAGTTGATGTACTATTATTGACAGTGTTCTGACTGAGTTCTCACCAGGATGCAGGGAGTGGAGGAAGCAAGTTCTGCCTACCAAAGCCAAACTCATTGACAGATGCAGGAAGATTAGCAGTTTGAGGGAAGAAGCAACACTTTCCTCATATAACACTGACACCTACACTTGTGCTTACTCCAGTGTGGCATCGTGTGAGACATCTCTTAATGGCTACTGTGGATGCAGCTGCTATCTTTTTATATAGCCAATATGTTCCCCAAAGTAGACTGACTTGAGCCAACCCAAAACTATGTAACAGTCTGTTAGAATGTGTATATTTATACACACTGCAAAATATTAGACTTGTATTCACAAATCTATCCTATTCAGTTCATAAATGGCAGAGTGCACAAACTAACGACTTAGAAAATAATATTTGTCATTCAGAAAAGAGTAGTCAGATTTGTAAAAGAAATACCAATCAGACAGTTCTGCAGAAAAGCATTTATACAATGTAATATTATGGCAGTGTAGTCACTGTATAAAAGTTGCACTTTATTGCTGCTCATGTGGCTGGATCCCCTGACTGTCATGCGGGTATGGATGTCATACTCACTGCTTTGCTGGATCTCAGTGGCCCCTCTGGTCAAGCACCCAACAGAACAGACATATTGTTTGTTTGGCTGTGCCTATCACATACTGTCAGTTAGAAAATGTGCTTGTTTATAGCAAGACAAATGTGTATGTGGACAGTGTGGCAGTGTCTTGAGCACCATAGACTGTCAGCATGGTAACCATTCTTGCAGCATCTCTTGACAGGGCAGCAGAGGGAGGCATACTGACAGTGGTGCCCCCAATAATAAAAGTGGACATAGGAATGCACTCTCTTGTATAGTGGTATGCGTGGAAAACAGGAACAGCTAACTGTTTTGCCGCAAGCTCTGATGTATTTTATCTTGGTCATAATTCCTGTCTAGGTTAGTGGGAACAATGTCATCTATTCAGACGAGTCCTCTTTCTGCATACAACTTCACGAGTTCAGACAGCAGATATTACATTTCTGACATGTTAAGGCCAGTGGCCTTTGAACTTTCTGATGTTGCTTTTCAACAAGATAGCCCAAGATTGTATGTGCCCATATCATCACATACATTAATACAGAGGGTGTATGATTGTTCCCATGGTTAGCATGTCCTCCAGATCTCTCACCTATTGAAAACACTACCAGCTACTCACCAGCTACTGTGACTGATGAACTCTGGCCCATAGTTGAAACAGCATACAATGATGTGCTCGTTTGATTTCATGTTCAACTGGGCTACAGACATTGTTACTGCCAGATGTAGCAATTCCTGTACTAAATTTCTCTCCCTGTACATCTCCAGATAATCTACAGATTTAATGATGGCTTCTTGCTATGGTACTGTAATTTCATAGTAAGTAAAATTTAATAATTTATACCCTTTCTGGTGCAGCAATGTATATCTCTACCAGTCCATTCCTGAATGGCGGAAAAAAAAGGAGCAGCTAAATGTGTTGATGCAAGCTCTGATTTATTTTACCTCCATCATAAATTCTTTCTAGATTAGTGAGAAACACCAAAATACTGTGATGTCTGGAGAGGAAAGTTGGTGATTGCTATTTCATAAAAAAAGGTTTTGTTACAATAAAAAATGTATACATTTTAATGATTTCACTTTTTGTATCCAAGACACTGTCCCCACTGTTCTGTGGCTATGCAAAGATAGCCACTCTTGTTTTAACTTTTTTGGTTACTTCCACAAATCCTACCTGTAAAAGTTCTTATACTTTAAGCATAGTGTAAACATTTTTTTAGTGAAACTGTTGCACCTCTTAACTGCTCTGCCAGTAACATTCAGACTTAAATTCAGTTTCCCTACAATATTTTCTGTACTATGACTCTAATTTAAATTCTTCTTAACTGTAACTCCTATGCATTTAATGGAATTGACTGTCTCTAAATTTGAATACTCGTGTAGAGTAAATCACACATTTTATTGTTGAGGGTCCATTGAAGCTTTTTACATTATTCAGCTAGTGGGCATTCTAATGAGATCCTCTCCTGGAAATGCAGAATTTGTAGCAGAAATAAGTTGTTAGAGGAGCAGGAGTATAAGATCTGTGCCCTTCAGGTGCTGGTAGAAAACACAAAGGGGAATTAGATAGGTTGAGGAAGGTGAAGGGTGTATGGGAACAGGAACTGGCAATTGGTAAGAAGGCTGCTAGGAGGAGGAGGAGATATGCAGACAGTTTTACTTTGTGTATAACCAATAGATTTGACCAAAAGTCAGAATTTAGTGGGTAGGAGCCTCTTGTAGCTGTAGGTGTAAGAAACATGCGATAGTCCCCAGCAGTTAGGGATCCTAAATCAGCTGCAAATTCTGATAGAAAGAAGAAGGTTCTGTTGCTAGGTAGAGATGTGGGCCAGCAGTTGCAGGAAATGGGGAGTGAGTACCAGGTCACCAGCATTGTGAAGCTTAGTGGAGGACTGGTTCAGGTGACTGTTAGCATAGGGGAGTTATTTTACAAAAGAGGATCGGGTAGAGATTGTGGATGTAGCTGGGAATAGTCTTAATAGGGACAGGGCATATGATGTGTGTGGTGACCCGGTAAAGATAGCTACACAAGCTGGTGAAACTAATGTGCACTTTGTGCAACTGTTTCAGCAGCCTCATCTTTAATGCTGCTGTTAGACATGTTGCTGGAGAAAGTGCTGGTGGCAAGGGGCATGGCTCACATTGCAGTGGTGCCAGTTGAATCTACCTATAGTCATGGCCTGTACCTCAATACGTATGGGAAGGGGAGGCTGGCACAGCTTGTTGGTGACAGTGTAGTGGGTGGTGGCAGCATCACTCATGGGAAAATTCCTGTAGTATTTGGTGTTAGAGCTGCATCTTGCTTAGATTGAAGTCAGCTGATAGGTATTCCTGCTTAAAGGGAGTTCCTCTAAGAAAGGAATCACCTTCAAAGGAGCTAAGGTATCCAGGTAGTGAAGGAATTAGCATATTTCATCAAAATATAAGAGATATTAGAGATAATGATATGCTTATAGATAGGAGACTCTGACATTATTGGTATATCAGAGCACCAATTGAATAATTTGACAATTCAGTGGCTCCCTTTTCCAGAATATAGATTAGTTGGCTATTTTTCAAGCAGTTCTTTGTGGAGTGGCGGTGCGGCCATGTATGTAAAAAACAGTATTCCATTCGAATCCATAGACATACACTCCTGGAAATTGAAATAAGAACACCGTGAATTCATTGTCCCAGGAAGGGGAAACTTTATTGACACATTCCTGGGGTCAGATACATCACATGATCACACTGACAGAACCACAGGCACATAGACACAGGCAACAGAGCATGCACAATGTCGGCACTAGTACAGTGTATATCCACCTTTCTCAGCAATGCAGGCTGCTATTCTCCCATGGAGACGATCGTAGAGATGCTGGATGTAGTCCTGTGGAACGGCTTGCCATGCCATTTCCACCTGGCGCCTCAGTTGGACCAGCATTCGTGCTGGACGTGCAGACCGCGTGAGACGACGCTTCATCCAGTCCCAAACATGCTCAATGGGGGACAGATCCGGAGATGTTGCTGGCCAGGGTAGTTGACTTACACCTTCTAGAGCACGTTGGGTGTCACGGGATACATGCGGACGTGCATTGTCCTGTTGGAACAGCAAGTTCCCTTGCCGGTCTAGGAATGGTAGAACGATGGGTTCGATGACGGTTTGGATGTACCCCTCGACGATCACCAGAGGTGTACGGCCAGTGTAGGAGATCGCTCCCCACACCATGATGCCGGGTGTTGGCCCTGTGTGCCTCGGTCGTATGCAGTCCTGATTGTGGTGCTCACCTGCACGGCGCCAAACACGCATCATTGGCACCAAGGCAGAAGCGACTCTCATTGCTGAAGACGACACGTCTCCATTCGTCCCTCCATTCACGCCTGTCGCGACACCACTGGAGGCGGGCTGCACGATGTTGGGGCGTGAGCGGAAGACGGCCTAACGGTGTGCGGGACCGTAGCCCAGCTTCATGTAGACGGTTGTGAATGGTCCTCGCCGATACCCCAGCAGCAACAGTGTCCCTAATTTGCTTGGAAGTGGCGGTGCGGTCCCCTACGGCACTGCGTAGGATCCAACGGTCTTGGCGTGCATCCGTGTGTCGCTGCGGTCCGGTCCCAGGTCGACGGGCACGTGCACCTTCCGCCGACCACTGGTGACAACATCGATGTACTGTGGAGACCTCACGCCCCACGTGTTGAGCAATTCGGCGGTACGTCCACCCGGCCTCCCGCATGCCCACTATACGCCCTCGCTCAAAGTCCGTCAACTGCACATACGGTTCACGTCCACGCTGTCGCGGCATGCTACCAGTGTTAAAGACTGGGATGGAGCTCCGTATGCCACGGCAAACTGGCTGACACTGACGGCGGCGGTGCACAAATGCTGCGCAGCTAGCGCCATTCGACGGCCAACACCGCGGTTCCTGGTGTGTCCGCTGTGCCGTGCGTGTGATCATTGCTTGTACAGCCCTCTCGCAGTGTCCGGAGCAAGTATGGTGGGTCTGACACACCGGTGTCAATGTGTTCTTTTTTCCATTTCCAGGAGTGTATTAGGGCCAAAGTGGTTGGTGTTTTTTTTTTTTTTAAAAAAAGATGTCAGCTGCAAAAACCACAGCAGAACTGAATGCTGGACTTATGAACACTGTCAGCAACAAAAAAACATGAAGGGAGCTCCATAATCAGGAAACTGCATGGAAATTTTGAGTTCCAAACCCACTTGCCAATGATGCAAGCCCTTAACAGGAGAATAGAGAGCCAAAGCCATAAAACTTGGACTACTGAGAAATGGAAGAAAGTCATTTGGTCAAATGGGTCTTAATTCACACTGTTTCAAACTTCTGGCTTTGTTTGTGCCCCAAGAGTAAACCATGGTGGGGGTTTGGTGATGATTTGGGCAGCCACCTTGTGGTATACCGTGGGCCCCTTGGTGATGCTGTGTTCGAAAAAGACAGGGCCCCTGTTCACATAGCTTGCATTGTCCAGAACTTGTGTTGAGTGTTTATGGAAAAAGTTCAAGGCAATTGTAAAATGAGTTTTAGACAGGTACGTGCCGAGTAAAACTGTGAGGGACGGGAAAAACCCACTGTGGTTCAACAACAAAGGAAACTACTGCAAAAGCAAAGAGAGCTTCACTCCAAGTGTAAACGCAGCCAAAACCTCTCAGACGAATAGAGGCTAAACAATGTCAAAGTTAAGGTAAGGAGGGCTATGTGTGAAGCATTCAGTGAATTCGAAAGTAAAATTCTATGTACCGACTTGACAGAAAATCCTAGGAAGTTCTGGTCTTATGTTAAATCAGTAAGTGCCTCGAAACAGCATATCCAGACACTTCAGGATGTAGATGGCATTGAAACAGAGGATGCCATATGTAAAGCTGAAATACTAAACAACTTTTTCCAAAGCTGTTTCACAGAGGAAGACCACAGTGCAGTTCCTTCTCTAAATCCTCGCACAAACGAAAAAATGGCTGACATCAAAATAAGTGTCCAAGGAATAGAAAAGCAACTGGAATTTCTGAACAGAGGAAAGTCCACCAGACCTGACGGGATACCAATTCGGTTCTACACAGAGTACGTGAAAGAACTTGCCCCCCTTCTTAACAGTCGTGTACCGCAAGTCTCTAGAGGAACGGAGGGTTCCAAATGATTGGAAAAGAGCACAGGTAGTCCCAGTCTTCAAGAAGGGTCGTCGAGCAGATGCGCAAAACTATAGACCTATATCTCTGACGTCGATCTGTTGTAGAATTTTAGAACATGTTTTATGCTTGTGTATCATGTCGGTTTTGGAAACCCGGAATCTACTCTTTAGGAATCAACATGGATTCCAGAAACAGTGATCATGTGAGACCCAACTCGCTTTATTTGTTCATGAGACCCAGAAAATATTAGATACAGATTCCCAGGTAGATGCTATTTTCCTTGACTTCTGGAAGGCATTTGATACAGTTCCGCACTGTCGCCTGATAAACAAAGTAAGAGCCTACGGAATATCAGACCAGCTGTGTGGCTGGATTGAAGAGTTTTTTGCAAACAGAACATAGCATGTTGTTGTCAATGGAGAGACGTCTACAGACATTAAAGTAACCTCTGGCGTGCCACAGGGGAGTGTTATGGGACCATTGCTTTTCACAATATACACTCCTGGAAATTGAAATAAGAACACCGTGAATTCATTGTCCCAGGAAGGGGAATCTTTATTGACACATTCCTGGGGTCAGATACATCACATGATCACACTGACAGAACCACAGGCACATAGACACAGGCAACAGAGCATGCACAATGTCGGCACTAGTACAGTGTATATCCACATTTCGCAGCAATGCAGGCTGCTATTCTCCCATGGAGACGATCGTAGAGATGCTGGATGTAGTCCTGTGGAACAGCTTGCCATGCCATTTCCACCTGGCACCTCAGTTGGACCAGCGTTCGTGCTGGACGTGCAGACCGCGTGAGACGACGCTTCATCCAGTCCCAAACATGCTCAATGGGGGACAGATCTGGAGATGTTACTGGCCAGGGTAGTTGACTTACACCTTCTAGAGCACGTTGGGTGTCACGGGATACATGCGGACGTGCATTGTCCTGTTGGAACAGCAAGTTCCCTTGCCGGTCTAGGAATGGTAGAACGATGGGTTCGATGACGGTTTGGATGTACCGTGCACTATTCAGTGTCCCCTCGACGGTCACCAGAGGTGTACGGCCAGTGTAGGAGATCGCTCCCCACACCATGAGGCCGGGTGTTGGCCCTGTGTGCCTCGGTCGTATGCAGTCCTGATTGTGGTGCTCACCTGCACGGCACCAAACATGCATACGACCATCATTGGCACCAAGGCAGAAGCGACTCTCATCGCTGAAGACGACACGTCTCCATTCATCCCTCCATTCACGCCTGTCGCGACACCACTGGTGGCGGGCTGGACGATGTTGGGGCGTGAGCGGAAGACGGCCTAACGGTGTGCAGGACCGTAGCCCAGCTTCATGGAGACGGTTGCGAATGGTCCTCGCCGATACCCCAGGAGCAACAGTGTCCCTAATTTGCTGGGAAGTGGCGGTGCGGTCCCCTACGGCACTGCGTAGTATCCTACGGTCTTGGCGTGCATCCGTGCGTCGCTGCGGTCCGGTCCCAGGTCAACGGGCACGTGCATCTTCTGCCGACCACTGGCGACAACATCGATGTACTGTGGAGACCTCACGCTCCACGTGTTGAGCAATTCGGCGGTACGTCCACCCAGCCTCCCGCATGCCCACTATACGCCCTCGCTCAAAGTCCGTCAACTGCACATACGGTTCACGTCCACGCTGTCGCGGCATGCTACCAGTGTTAAAGACTGCGATGGAGCTCCGTATGCCACGGCAAACTGGCTGACACTGACGGCGGCGGTGCACAAATGCTGCGCAGCTAGCGCCATTCGACGGCCAACACCACGGTTCCTGGTGTGTCCGCTGTGCCGTGCGTGTGATCATTGCTTGTACAGCCCTCTCGCAGTGTCCGGAGCAAGTATGGTGGGTCTGACACACCGGTGTCAATGTGTTCTTTTTTCCATTTCCAGGAGTGTATATAAATGACCTAGTAGATAGTGTCTGAAGTTCCATGCGGCTTTTCGCGGATGATGCTGTAGTATACAGAGAAGTTGCAGCATTAGAAAATTGTAGCAAAATGCAGGAAGATCTGCAGCAGATAGGCACTTGGTGCAGGGAGTGGCAACTGGCCCTTAACATAGACAAATGTAATGTATTGCAAATACATAGAAAGAAGGATCCTTTATTGTATGATTATATGATAGCGGAACATACACTGGTAGCAGTTACTTCTGCAAAATATCTGGGAGTATGCGTGTGGAACGATGTGAAGTAGAATGATAATATAAAATTAATTGTTGGTAAGGTGGGTACCAGGTTGAGATTCATTGGGAGAATCCTTAGAAAATGTAGTCCATCAACAAAGGAGGTGGCTTACAAAACACTTGTTCGACCTATACTTGACTATTGCTTATCAGTGTGGGATACGTACCAGATCGGATTGACAGAGGAGATAGAGAAGATCCAAAGAAGAGCGACGCGTTTCGTCACAGGGTTATTTGGTAACCATGATAGCATTACGGTGATGTTTAGCAAACTCAAGTGGCAGACTCTGATAGAGAGGGGCTCTGCATCGCGGTATAGCTTGCTCGCCAGGTTTCGAGAGGGTGCGTTTCTGGATGAGGCATCGAATATATTGCTTCTCCCTACTTATACCTCCTTTGGAGATCACGAATGTAAAATTAGAGAGATTTTAGCGCTCATGGAGGCTTTCAGACACTCGTTCTTCCCGCGAACCATACGCGACTGGAACAGAAAAGGGAGGTAATGACAGTGGCACGTAAAGTGCCCTCTGCCACACACTGTTGGGTGGCTTGTGGAGTATAAATGTAGATGTAGATGTAGACTGGTTTTGTGAGCATGAGGATAAATTGTCTCATCTACCAAAGCCATCACAGCACCATAGTCACCAGATCTCAATATTATTGAGCCTTTGTGGTCCACATCGAAGAGAAGGGTATGTGATCACTATCCACCTCCATCATTGTTACCTGAACTTGCTACTGTTTTGCTGGAAGAATGGTGTAAGAGTCTCTTAAAAACCATACAGGACCTGTATTTACCCATTCTGAGGTAACTGGAAGGTTTTTCAATGTCAATGAGTTTCCTACACCATATTAGGCATTGTAATGCATTGAGTTTTTGTTGTTTCTATATTTTTGTCCAATCCCTGTATATTACCCTTATGAAGGAGTAAGCCTTCTGTAAATGCATGCAGTCATAAAACAACAATAACTCTACTGACATATTCTGAAGTTTCGTTCTTAATTTGTACCACCCTCCTCCCTTTTGTGACAATGTATTTTGCAATTAAAATGCTACACTGATGTACTACCAAACTCTGGTTCTGGTGTGACCCACTGCCCCTTTATTGTTGAAAGACTTCTGTGGATACCTTTATGATTGATAATTTTGAAATTGTATCATCATTATCTGCATTTCCATGGTATCTGTTCTGTTTGACTACATTTTCAATACTTCCTGTGAGTAATTCTACCTGAAATACTGAATTACATCTCTGTAGGTAATGTCACATTGCCCTGCAATTAAATATAGTCAGTCTCCTGTCTTGATGCACTTATTTCTACTCTTTTTTCAAAGTGTCACTGGTAATAAATGAAAGTACTGTGCTTATTTTTGGTTTTTTGAATGGGTGACTCATCTTTTTCATATTTCTTGTAATGTCCATGACAGGTTTCCCACAACTGTGTTCACTTAAATTAACATGCACTCTGTCCATGCCCACTTGTCTACATTGTATTATTTTATCTGGAATTGTCATTCTGGACAGGGAGCAGACTTCAGAAGAAAAAGTAATTTCAGGTATGCCCAAAGGGAGTGTTATAGGTTCTTGTTATCGGACCATTACTTTCCACAGTATATATAAATGACATAGTAGATAATGTCAAGCTTCCAAGAGGCTTTTTGTGGATGATGCTTTTGTATACAGAGGAGTCACAATGCTAGAAATTTGTAGTGAAATGGAAATGCAGGAAGAGCTGCAAATGATCAGTGTTTGGAGCAAGGAGTGGCAAGTGACACTGAGCATAAACAAATGTAACATACTGTGAATGCATAGACAAAGAGACCCTTTATTGTATGATTAAATGACTGCAGAAGCAGAATCAGTTATGTCCATAAAATATGTAGGAATTTGCATATACAGCAATTTGAAGTTGAATGACGACATAAAATTAATCATGGGTAAAGAAGATGCCAGAATGAGATTCATTAGAAGAATCCTCAGGAAATGTAGTCCACCAACAAAGGAAGTAGCTTACAAAATACTCCTTTAACCAGTACTTGAGTATTGCTCATTGCTCTGAGATCTGTACTGGGTATGATTGATGGAGGAAATAAAGAAGATCCAAAGAAGACCAGCATATTTTATTACAGGCATTTAGTGAGTGCAAAATTGTCATGGAAATGGTCAATCATCTCCAGTTGCAGATGCTGCAAGAGAGGAATTTCACATCATGATATGGTCCACTGTTAGAACTATGAGAGTGTATGTTCCAAGAAGTGTCAACTATTGTATTGCTTCCTCATATGTATATCTCACAAAAATACCATGAAGATAAAATTAGAGAGATTTGATCTTACTTGTGGGGTTTATCAGCAGTTATTCTTCCTTTCAATTATGTATGGAGTGTACAGGAAAATGGGGACATGGCAGTGGTTCACCAAACAGCATGAGGTGGCTTGTGGAATATAGATGCAGATCTTCTGAAGGTCATTGCTTATGTTTTTGTTGTTGTTGTGGTCTTCAGTCCTGAGACTGGTTTGATGCAGCTCTTCATGCTACTCTATCCTGTGCAAGCTGCTTCATCTCCCAGTACGCACTGCAGCCTACATCCTTCTGAATCAGCTTTGTGTGTTCATATCTAGGTCTCCCTCTGTGATTTTTACCCTCCACGTTGCCCTCCAATACTAAATTGGTGATCCCTTGATGCCTCAGAACATGTCCTATCAACCGATCCCTTCTTCTAGTCAAGTTGTGCCACAAACTCCTCTTCTCCTCAATTCTATTCAATACCCCCTCATTAGTTATGTGATCTACCCATCTAATCCTCAGCATTCTTCTGTAGCACCACATTTTGAAAGCTTCTATTCTCTTCTTGTCCAAACTATTTATCGTCCATGTTTCACTTCCACATATGGCTACACTCCATACAGATACTTTCAGAAACGACTTCCTTACACTTAAATGTACACTCGATGTTAACAAATTTCTATTCTTCAGAAACACTTTCCTTGCCATTGCCTGTCTACCTGTCTACATTTTATATCCTCTCTACTTTGACCATCATCAGTTATTTTGCTCCACAAATAGCAAAACTCCTTTACTACTTTAAGTGTCTCATTTCCTAATCTAATTCGCTCAGCATCACCCGATTTAATTCGACTACATCCCATTTTCCTCGTTTTGCTTTTGTTGATGTTCATCTTATGTCCTCCATTCAACACACTGTCCATTCTGTTCAACTGCTCTTCCAAGTCCTTTGCTGTCTCTGACAGAATTACAATGCCATCACAAACCTCAAAGTTTTTATTTCTTCTCCATGGATTTTAATACCTACTCTGAATTTCTCTTTTGTTTCCTTTACTGTTTGCTCAATATACAGATTGATGTTTTTAGAATCTTGTATTTGCTGTGACTTCACACATAAGCACACCAAGTCATTGAGTAACCACTTAAATTGTTTCCAGTGAAGTTTAAGAGTTTTCAGTTCATATACAAACTGAATATCAGGAAGTACTGCTTGATGGTGAACGCTTTGTAACTGTGCAGCATTCATGCATGAATGGAAAGGTGTTTGTCCACAGCTGCAGAATGTGTATTGTATTCCATTGTCAGAAATGTCGACTATGCTCTGCTGCCATACATGTTTGCTAGCTGCTTACCTTCCAGAATGCAGTTTTTCAAGGTCATTGTCACTGCAAAGTACTCCTCCTGGGAGACAGGTAGCATTTGCCCACCTTACTGTCCCCCATCTGTGATAGCCATTGCTTATCTCACAAGGAATCTCCCTCTCCCCCAGTCTTCTTTTGGCATCCATCATGAATTAGTGGCCTCTCACAGCTTCCTACTCTCCTCACTACCCCTTGTCCACATACGGCTTTTTTTATTGAAATGTGCAATTAAATTATGTGTGACAGTTCCTGGTTGCATGCAATTTCTCAGATCATTACATGCCATGTGTGGAAGTAGCTTTTTAATGTTTGAGTGGAACATAGCACTTACTATTACTTGTGCTGTGTGTAAACTGGATACATAATATTTATAGGGTTATATTGCAATATTTTGTCACTTTTCCTAGTCCTTTAAACAAGTCGTTTTTTATATGATTTATTTTTGAATGAGAGTCTTAAATTGCCACTTAAGTGGATCTGCTGCTTGTTTGGTGTGTATATCAGACTACTGTACTTTTATTTCCAATTAGAAGGAGAAAAATACATTTAAAGTGTTCTTCAAGTTTATATGTTCAAGACTTAACCAACACTGTTGAGTCTCTTTGCTGACTAGCTGCTTTTTTCATTTGTTCAAACATATGGCCCCATCTGTCACATAATTCACTGCACAACAAAATTAAAGGATCCCTTTTTTGAAATCCAATAGTTATCTCCCATTGCAATGTATAAGTTTGAAATTTGTCTCCGTTATCTACAATCATCCTGTGTAATAACACAAAAGGGTGACGCCCTGTGATGGCACCCTCAGGCTTGGTGACGCTTCGAACAGTAAAGTGTTGACACATGGAGAAAAAAAGCGAGAGCTCAGAAATTCATGTTAGCTGTATGGTGGATTAATGGTGCCACATTGGCACCAAATTTTGCAACAATTCTGCCCATTGCCACTGTGGATGTGTCACATAATGGGAAGGTCATCACCTTCTCTCTTATTCACATTTAACCCCTTATTTTGATAGCTCTGTGATGGAAATCAGTCTCTCAACACCCAGCATTGAAATCACATTTCAGTACCTGTCAGAAACGTTTGACACCAATTTCACCTCATGTCTGTCTGACGGTAGGCAACCCCACCTAAAGGGGATCAAAGGGGTTGTCTAACCCTCCGGTGCTAGAGCAGCTGCGAGGCTGAATTAGTGTAGAATTTTGAGACAGGTGCATTAGTGACATGCGCAACAAAGGTGCGTGGGTGGCACTGAGTGTGAGTGTGTTGCTGAACCAGGGGTCTTAGGTGGACCCTTTACTGTTTTATTCATACGTATGTCAATGGTAATCCCCCTACCCTCATTTTATATTTTTGTTTAGTTTGTTTTTATAATGTTTATGTTGTTGGAGCTATAATGCTTAAGCATTTTGATAATGTAGAGCTATGTTTTGCAATCTTAGTAAAATTTTACTGACAATGAGATATTTTGTTAGTATATAATACTATTATGGAGTTAATATTGGGCAACTATACTTAAAATTCACCCTACTACTAACAACTTTATAGCTTTGTATGTGGTCATGGTGAATGCTTAGAATTTTGAATGATATTAGTCATGAAAGATGTTACAGATAGCTAACTGTTCCCATAGTTCATGTCACTCAGCTGCTGTGACAATAAGGGCTCGTGCTTCCACCCATCACTTCCACTTCCAGCAACAGCTCGATCTGGCCGATGTCAGGCCAGTAACATGAAAAATTGTAACAATATTTTGTAAGCCTGTCTGGCTAACTTGGCCTAACCTCTAGTTATAAGCCCCTCAATGTTCACTCCTCCACTGTGAAAGGACCTTATGGAAGGGGAAGGAGTGTGCAGTTCACCTAATCAGTTTTTCTTGATTGATTGACTGCTTGATTGACTGCTGAGAAGCAAGATTCTTATGACACTAGGAGCTCCACTTATATTGCAAAGGGGTGAGCTTCTGTGAGAGGAAATAAAAGGGTTGCCAAGCACCACTGACTTTGTTTTGCAATGCTGTACTGATAGCAGTCTAGCCAGCATCAACCACCAGTGCAAAAGGTGCATCCAGTGCATGGTGCCAGGAGTGCAGCATTTGTTGCACTTTGGTTAGCTGCCTCAAAAACAGAGCTCATTGAATTTGTCCTCTGGACTGGTGAATGTCTGTTAGTTTAAGGTCCAGAAAGTGCTGCAATCAGCAGTTCTGGCAACTCAGCTGTGCAGGGCAGATGACACTGGTAATAATTCAACATTCCCAAGAAATGGTGTAATTCTTTGACCATGGCTTTTGGCCATGGAATCTTCACAATGGCTTCTACTTTCTTGGGTAGTGGAATGACAGTGCTGGCAGAATTAAATGACTCAAGAAGGTAATCTGTTTTTCTATCAAATCCGCAGTTGGCATATTTACTTCCATGACATGGAATTGTAGGCATCTGAAAACTTCCACCAAATGTTGCTGGTGCTGTTCTGTAGTGCCTGAAAATATGAGGATGTCATCTAGGTAAGTAATCCAGAATGACAACCCTTGCAACACTGGGTAAATAAATCTGTACCAAGACTGTGGAGCAATGCGTAAACGAAATATCATGAAGAGACTCTCAGACAAGATGAATAATGTGATCATGGCTGTTTACAGAGTATCTTCATTTGCCACAGAAATTTTTGTAAAGGCTTTTAAGCAGCCCAGCACACTAAACACAGTTGCACCACATAGAGAATAGTTGTAATCTCCTAACAGAGGTTTTGGGTATCTGTCCAGGATTAGCCTTGGATTAAGTGCATGATAATCACTGCATGGATGCCACACACCACACTTCTTGGGTACTAAATGGAGAGGTGCTGACCACAGTCTGTAAGACAATCAGGAGCTAAGCTCCTAGGATGACATAAAACTGGTGGACCATCAGCCGTTTTGATATAATTCATGGTACTGCCGCAGTGATAACACTGGTTCCCTTCAGATCAACTAAGTTAAGCACTGTTGGGCTGGGCTAGCACTTGGATGGGTGACCCTCTGGTCTGCCGAGCACTGTTGGCAAGTGGGGTGCACTCTGCCCTTGTGATGCAAACTGAGGAGTTACTTGATTGAGAAGTAGCAGCTCCAGTCTCAGAAACTGACATACGGCCAGGAGAGTGGTGTGTTGGCCAACTGCCCCTCCATATCTGCATCCAACGATGCCTATGGACTGAGGATGACACAGCGACTGGTCAGTACTGTTGGGCCTTCATGGCCTGTTTGGGAGGAATTAAATTAGATAAGTATTGTGATGCATCTCTCTTGGGGCTCCTTGAGGTCATGTTATGGTTGGAAACTTTTCAAGAATCTGGGTGTGTTTACTTTTTGTCGCATCTATGAGCTTGGATCAGTGTGTTGATGCACTGCATCAGAATCTAACTGTTGAAAGTCCAGCGATGCTTTCAATGAGTCTTGCATTCACCATATCCAGTAGTAGATGATAATTTACTAAGAAGTTGGCTCCGATTATGAGCTCCATGGTATTGGCAACAGTAAAATTCTAGGCAAAAGCATGGAGCAACTCCAAGTCCAGTTCAATATGTTGTGTGCCGTAAGTCACTATAGATGAATTGTTTGCAGCAGAAAGACAGAAAAGAGTTGATGGCTGACAATTGTACAGTAAAGTCCATGGATAAATGCAGAAGTTTGAGTCAGTGTCCACAAGAAATTTTCTTTCAGTCTTCCGACTGCTGGTAAAGAGATACTGAGACTTCAACCAGCATTCAGATGCACCTCTGTCTGACTGGCACTACTGCAAGGTGTGGTGCACTTATGTGCCTGATTACCAATTTCTGGTGACACCAGCACACAGTATGTAGCTGTTCTTTGCCACTCAGGGCTCACAGATTCATCATGGAACGACTTTGCAATCTCCTGCAATAACGTCCTCCGTCATTGCTTGAGTTGCAGTGAGACAGCAGATCATTTGTCTGTTTAGCTAGGGAGTGTCAACCTTATCTGAGAGACAATCGTAATCTGTGCATGTAAGTGCCGATGTTGAAGAACTGTTGTGCAGCTCTACTACTGCAAGACTTACGGCAGCATTATTGGGTCTTGTATTTTGTCTGCCAGATCTGTGAAAGTGTCTAATAGCATTTCCGTCTGAGGTGCTATTACAGCTCTAATCTGAGGAGAAGACGGCTATTCCAAAGTGTGCAAAGCAGAGTGTCAGGTATGGTTCCTACATTAACTTTGCTGTGTATGTGTCTCAGATATTGTGACAGATTCCTGTTGGTTCGGCTAAATGTTAACATCCAAGATAAACACATTTTCATGTTCAAATAATCAGACCAAACGTAGCACAAGAAATATGAATGCTGATAATAAACTTCTATTAACATTACCAGATCACAGAAGAAGACACATGGTAAGCACTTTGAGATAAGTTTTTGCGTTACATTAGTACTAGTCAAGTTCTGTCTCTGTTAGCAAGGAGGCTCTAACAATGTCACTTTTCATGGAATGATTAATGGAAAATTTCATATAAAGATGTGAAACAAATACTAACAAAGAGATAGAGGGGCTGGCCAGTACTTACCTCAGCTCAGTACAGCCAATAGATACACAAAACAGAACAGATAATTTACATTCCTAGCTTTCAGAACTTTGTTCCTTCATCAGGGAGGAAAGAGGGGAAAAATGGGAAGAAGGGAAATTAGATTCAGTTACTCACAACCCAAGTTATCAAACAACAGGGAAAGGCAAACAGGGAGGGTAGTAAGGATGGAGGCATGTTTGTCAGAGGGAAGCCAAAGATATTCTGCTGTAAGTACTGTACCAGCTTCAAACCAAAGAGGATGCATACAGAAGTAAAGAAGTATATAGTATAAAGATAAACACTATGTAGGAAAAAAAGATGCATGAATGGCTAAAGAGGAAAGGGGAAAATGAGAAGACTGAAGAGTAAATGGGAGTGAGGTTGGTTAACATAGGTTCAGTCCAGGGGGATGGCGGGATGAAAGGATGTGTTGGAGTGCAAGTTCCCATCTCTGCAGTTCTGAGGGACTGGTGTTGGGTGGGAGAAGCCAAATGGCACGTACAGCATGCTCTGCTACTGGATATTGGACATCTCCTGGGCGGACAGTTCGTCTGTGCCCGTTCATGCGCTCAGCCAGTTTAGTTGCTGTCATACCAATGTAAAAGGCTGTGCAGCGCAGGCATGTCAGCTGATAAATAACATGTGTTGTTTCACATGTGGCTCTGCCTTGAATTGTGTATGTTTTACCAGTATCGGGACTGGAGTAGTTGGTTGTGGGGGGATGCATGGGGCAAGTTTTGCAGCGGGGTCGGTTACAGGGGTAGGAACCACTGGGTAGAGAAGGTAGTCTGGGAATATTGTAGGGTTTAACAAGGATGTTACGGAGGTTACGGGGGTGACGAAAGGCAACTGTGGGTGGTGTGGGGAGAATATTGTCAAAGGATGATCTCATTTCAGGGCTTGAATTGAGAAGGTCATATCCATGGCGAAGTAATTTGTTGATGTATACGAGGCCAGGGTAATATTGGGTGAGAAGGGGGATGCTTCAGTGTGGTCTGGGGGTAGGAACATTGTTGTTGGACAGGGAGGAATGTATTACTCAGGAGATCTGTTTGTGGATAAGGTCTGCAGGATAGTTGTGGGAGAGGAAAGCACTGGTCAGGTTATTGGTGTAATTGTTGAGGGATTCGTCACTCGAGCAGATATGTTTGCCACGAATACCTAGGCTGTAAGGAAGGAAGCGTTTGATGTGGAATGGATGGCAGCTGTCAAAGTGAAGGTACTGTTGTTTGTGGGTTTGATGTGGATAGAGGTGTGGATGTGAGTTTCAACAAGATGAAGGTCAACATCCAGGAAGGTGGCTTGGGTTTTGGAGAAGGACCAGGTGAAATTCAGATTCGAAAAGGAGTTGAGGTTATTGAGGAAATTAAGGAGTGTTTCTTTACCGTGAGTCCAGACCACAAAGATGTCACCTATAAACCTATACCAGGTCAAGGGAAGCGCTGTTGGGTCTTCAGGAAAGCCCCCTCCATGTGGCTCATGAAGAGGTTGGCATACGACAGAGCCATCCTGGTTCCCATGGCCGTTCCCCTGATTTGTTTGTAGGTCTGGCCTTCAAAAGTGAAGTAATTATGGATGAGGATGAAGTTGGTAAGAGTGATAAGGAATGAGGTTTAACCTTTAGCCCCAAACCTAAATTCAACCACACTGCCCTGGTTAAAGATCTCCTCTCATTCACCCGGAACCTCAACTGGAAATATCACTTCACCATCCAAACACAGCCCCCAAATACTAAACCCAGTGTTGAACCCTGTCTAGAACAGTTCCGACCACCTCCTCAAAGAGATCCTTCTCCCCTCCCCCAAAACCATCCCTTGCAGACACTTCAGGAATTCCTCACATCCAGTGTTGCCTCCCAGTCCTTCTTGAAGAACATATCCCGACAACCCCCAACATCACCCCAGCTGAATCCCGTGCCATTAAAGAGCTGAAAACAGACCACTCTATTGTCATCCTTCCGGCAGATAAAGGCTCCACAACTGTGGTACTTGGCTGTGTGGAGTATGTGGCAGAAGGACTGCGTCAACTCTCCGACACTCCAACCTACAAAGCTGTTACCCAGGATCCCATTCCCTCCATCCAGACTGAGCTGCAGAAAATCCTAAAAATCCAAGGTCCCTCACAAGGCTTCACAACAGCTTCCATAGACCTACTCACTCCACCTGAGGCACGTACCCCAACCCTCTACCTATTACCCGAAATCCACAAAGAGAACCATCCTGGACGTCCCATTCTAGCAGGCTTCAAAGCCCCAACAAAACGTATCTCAGCTCTGGTAGACCAACACCTCCAACCTATCACCCACCACAGACTCCCATCCTACATCACAGACATAAACCACTTCCTAGAATGCCTCAAACCCATTCCCACTCCCCTCCCACCTGAAACCTTTCTTGTCACCATAGATGTTACTTCCCTTTACACAAACATCCCACATACCCATGGTCTCTCTGCCCTTGAACACTACCTCTCCCAACACTCACCCAAAGATCTTCCAAAAACCTCTTTCCTTATCAAAGGAAGTTTCGAAATTTGTAGCAGTGTTCCTTTGGCAATCTGCTTTTGAGAATGAGATTTTTACTCTGCAGCAGAGTGTGCACTCATATGAAACTTCCTGGCAGATTAAAACTGTATACCAGACCAAGACTCGAACTCGGGACCTTTGCCTTTCGCCGGCAAGTGCTCTACCAACTGAGCTACCCAAACACGACTCATGCCCCGTCCTCACAGCTTTACTTCCACCAGGACCTTGTCTCCTACCTTCCAAACTTTACAGAAGCTCTCCTGCAAACCTTGCAGGACTAGAACTCCTGAAAGAAAGGATATAGCAGAGACATGGCTTAGCCACAGCCTGAGGGATATTTCCAGAATGAGATTTTCACTCTGCAGCGGAGTGTGCGCTGATATGAAACTTCCTGGCAGATTAAAACTGTGTACCAGACCGAGACTCGAACTCGGGATCTTTGCCTTTCGTGGGCAAGTGCTCTACCAACTGAGCTACCCAAGCTAGTCCTGCAAGGTTTGCAGGAGAGCTTCTGTAAAGTTTGGAAGGTAGGAGACGAGGTACTGGTGGAAGTAAAGCTGTGAGGACAGGGCGTGAGTCATGCTTGGGTAGCTCAGTTGGTAGAGCACTTGCCTGCGAAAGGCAAAGGTCCCAAGTTCGAGTCTCGGTCCGGTACACAGTTTCAATCTGTTTTTGCTTCATTAATTGAAAGTAGTAAACCTATAGTGTACATTTGTATGTATAACACCATACCTATCTATATAAATGTACTCTATAGGTTTGCTACTTTCAACCAATGAAGTGAAAGCAGACTGTCAAACGAATATTGCTACAAACTCCGAAAAGTCCTTTTACATGTCAGGAAAATGTTCTTCTGCATAACAGTTTCACACGTTGTAATAATAATAATAATAAAAAAAATTATTCTCATTATCTACACTCCTGGAAATTGAAATAAGAACACCGTGAATTCATTGTCCCAGGAAGGGGAAACTTTATTGACACATTCCTGGGGTCAGATACATCACATGATCACACTGACAGAACCACAGGCACATAGACACAGGCAACAGAGCATGCACAATGTCGGCACTAGTACAGTGTATATCCATGTTTCGCAGAAATGCAGGCTGCTATTCTCCCATGGAGACGATCGTAGAGATGCTGGATGTAGTCTAGTGGAACGGCTTGCCATGCCATTTCCACCTGGCGCCTCAGTTGGACCAACGTTCGTCCTGGACATACAGACCGCGTGAGACGACGCTTCATCCAGTCCCAAACATGCTCAATGGGGGACAGATCCGGAGATGTTGCTGGCCAGGGTAGTTGACTTACACCTTCTAGAGCACGTTGGGTGGCACGGGATACAAGCGGACGTGCATTGTCCTGTTGGAACAGCAAGTTCCCTTGCTGGTCTAGGAATGGTAGAACGATGGGTTTGATGACGGTTTGGATGTACCGTGCACTATTCAGTGTCCCCTCGACAATCACCAGAGGTGTACGGCCAGTGTAGGAGATCGCTCCCCACACCATGATGCTGGGTGTTGGCCCTGTGTGCCTCGGTCGTATGCAGTCCTGATTGTGGCGCTCACCTGCGCGGCACCAAACATGCATACGACCATCATTGGCACCAAGGCAGAAGCGACTCTCATCGCTGAAGACAACACGTCTCCATTCATCCCTCCATTCACGACTGTCGCGACACCACTGGAGACGGGCTGGACGATGTTGGGGCATGAGCGGAAGACGGCCTAACGGTGTGCGGGACCATAGCCCAGCTTCATGGAGATGGTTGCGAATGGTCCTCGCCGATACCCCAGGAGCAACAGCGTCCCTAATTTGCTGGGAAGTGGTGGTGTGGTCCCCTACGGCACTGCGTAGGATCCTACGGTCTTGGAGTGCATCCGTGCATCGCTGCGGTCCAGTCCCAGGTCGATGGGCATGTGCACCTTCCGCCGACCACTGGCGACAACATCGATGTACTGTAGAGACCTCACGTCCCACGTGTTGAGCAATTTGGCGGTACGTCCACCCGGCCTCCCACATGACCACTATACGCCCTCACTCAAAGTCCGTCAACTGCACATATGGTTCACGTCCACGCTGTCGCGGCATGCTACCAGTGTTAAAGACTGCGATGGAGCTCCGTATGCCATGGCAAACTGGCTGACACTGACGGCAGCGGTGCACAAATGCTGCTTAGCTAGCGCCATTCGACAGCCAACACCGCGGTTCCTGGTGTGTCCGCTGTGCCGTGCGTGTGATCATTGCTTTTACAGCCCTCTCGCAGTGTCCGGAGCAAGTATGGTGGGTCTGACACACCGGTGTCAATGTGTTCTTTTTTCCATTTCCAGGAGTGTAGGTTTGAACTCAGGATTTTTGGTACAATGATGTCATATTCTACCAACTCACCAACTAAATATTGATTTAGTGGCTCACAGATGTGCTTATGCTAGTCTCTGTAGTTGCGGTGCTACTTTCACTTGCCATTTAGACATGTTTTATTGGATGACAGCACGCAGCATGAACTAAATTGGTGTTTTGGTTGATACTGTATCGAGAAATAACATGTGGTACCGATCTGAGTGTCTGACATCTGGAGGTTTGGGTGTTAGCTCCTAGATCACATGACTGGTGTCACAGGTAGCCTTGCCTTTGGTGGGATAGGTGGTGCCTGTGACTGGTCTGGAGTGGATTGATGGTGGGAGGATGTATAGGACAAGTCTTGCATCTGTGTCTATTACCAGGATTTACCAGGGTATGAGCCGTGAGGCAAGGGGTTGGAAGCAGGAGTTGTGTATGAATGGATGAGGATACTGTGTAGGTTAGCTGGACAGCAGAAGTGGCAGTGGTAGGAAGGATAATGTGTAGAACATTCCAAATTTCAGGGCACAGCAAGAGATAGTCAAAACAGTGTTGGAGAATGTGATTCAGTTGCTCCAGTCATGGGTGGGACTGAGTCATGAGGGGAATGCTCCTCTGTAGCCGGAGGGTGGGACTTTGGGAGGTAATATGCGACTGGAGAGACAATCCAGGAGATATGTTTTTGTACAAGGTTGGGAGGGCAATTATGGTCTGTGAAGGCCTCAGTGAGATCCTTGGTGTATTTCGAGATGGACCACTTGTCACTACTGATGTGACGGCCATGGGTGGCGAGGCTCTATAGTAGGACTTCTTGGTATGAAATGGGTGTCATAAAACAGTTATTTACAAAATATGTATTTATTGCTGGTTAACTTCAGAATGTCCTCCAAGTATTAAATAGCAAAAATTCAGGTATGCATTTGGAGAAAGCTATGAAGTATACGTCTCTTTCTTTTATGTTTTCCCAATTTCTCAGGGTCAGTAGGTCATGAGTGCTTACCATCTACAGTTTGAGACTGTTACCTTTCTGTGACTGGAAACCAGTGTTGTTACCATAATGCTATTTTAACTTAGGAACAGAGAGAAATTCTTATATGGCATCTGCCTGTGAATGATGAAAATTTTGTTTTGCTTGCTTTCAGTGTTTGTTTGTGCTACTGAGGCACAAAAAAGGCTCTAAATTAGCATCTGGCTAATTTGTGGCAAACTATCTGAAACCACATCATTTCATTATTTCATTAATCTGTATGATTGATATAACCTGGATCTTGGTCACCTATAAACTTTGTAAACAAATAGGATGTACAAGTTATCTTATATAAGCAGACCAGGGCTATAACATATTTTCACTTAAAGCATATATTATACTTTTTTCTTAATACTTCTATCATGTTTTTGGAGAATCTGCTTTCAGTAATATGTAAAGTCAGTTTATCAGCAGTTTCATATCACCCATTTATTAATTACATACATCATATATGAATGCAATTACAAATAAAATTAGTGATTACACTAGACAAGAAATGCTCACAATTTATGAAGTTAATAAAAATATAAGAAAGATATTTTGGTTAAGAAGAATTTCTTGTTACAGTGGCATCTACCTACACACATTATTAGTAATTCTTCCAGTAGTGGTAACCAGTAACAAATGAAATGTAAAGTGTTCGTCAGTCATAGTGACACTAATGTAATTCAATCAGTAACTTAGAAATAACAGAACAATGCAAACAAGAAGCTGTGCTTTCCATCATTGTCATAATTTTATCACAAGTAGATATCTTGAGAAGTTCCTACTGCAACATTACACGTCTTAAACTCTTAGAATGTACACAATACACAGTATTTGAATAAATATACAGTTTTGTATTACAATTAATAAAGTATTTGACAATTATCATACACATACTCATATAATTTATACATTATATATGTATATGAAAGGCACTCAAGTACTTTCATTTAACCAAAATGAAGTGTAGGTGTAAACTATAATGCAAAAGTGTAATGCATAAGCATAATGTTTTTAAAACAGTCTTTAATGTCCGTGTGTACTAAATTTAGCTATGTAACATGTTCAGCAGTTTATGCAATAAAATATATTTTTATTTTGTAAATACAAACAAAATATTATAGTATATCTTTGTATAATTTATATGTGAACTTTTGTTAAAAATAACTTATAAGAGTACTTAAAGAAATGGAGCAAAATATTCATGCAGAAGCTTGTATCAAACAGATTTTTCTCAGTAGTCATAACTGAAAAGAGCAATTGAGAAAACTGCACCTTCTGATGAATCCTACCAAAAGAAGTATGTTTCAGTTTACCCATGCGTATTCACCTCTGTGAGTGTGTTGGATGATGATTATTTCAACCAAGTCTCAATGTTTACTAATCAGAAAGCATTCGCTAGTCCACTGGTTTTATTAACAAACAATAATATAGTAACACAACAGCTCATTTAAAAATTTTAAATTATTATAGCTCTATTTCAACACAGACAGATAACATCAGACTGTAATTTAAGAAATAGATTTTTAAAGTGCGTGTGGATACGTTTTTATATATGTGCATGTTATACAACCTACTAAGTAAATGAAGGTTCCACTTTAAGCCAACTTTACATGATGAATTAATGCAAGAGAGTGGCTAGATCTCACAGCTGTGTGTTCAAGATTGTAATGATGCTTGTGTGTTGGCTGTGATGGAATAGCCTGAATTCTAAATTTATGTGTTTGACTATAATGGTAGCATATTATGTGTATGGAGTGCACTAAAATCACTTTCTATGTATGAAATATACTGAAATCAGTTTATACAGTCTATTGGCCACCATACAGTGTGAATTTTTAATGTGCGAGATCCTGTTGTAGAGTGATTTCATTTCAGGAGCTTGAGTCTATAAAAGAGTTTTAGATAGATTTCAATACTGCAATTTGATGTCATAGTATAATTAAGTTATTGTAGTGTAAAGCAATGGAATAGTAATTTACTAATTCACTAGAGAAGGTTCTTAAATGAAGAGGGTAATGTATCTTTGCTTGAATCTTTCCAAAGTATAATTGATGCAGAGCAGATGATGAAGTCCCACACTCCGAGGAGCGTAGGGGACGATGCGGGAGACTCGCACCGCTGACTAGGTAAGGTCGTAGCAGAGGTGATTTGCCATTGCCTCTCTTCAACTGTAATGGGGATGAATGATGATGATGAAGATAACACAACAACACCTAGTCATCTTGAGGCAGGTAAAATGCATGGCCCCACCAGGAATCGATCCTGGGACCCCATGCATGGGAAGCAAGAATGCTACTGCAAGACCATGAGTGTGATAAAGTGACACCAACCACTTTTAAGCATAAAATGTGTGCATTTAGTCAGTAGCTCTTGAACAAATGAACAGAAAAATAGAAAAAAAATATGAAACAGAATGGGTGATCGAAGTATTGCTTAAGGGAAACCAGTTGTTTAAAAATGATACTTAATTTTTTTTCTTTAATGCATCTCACAACATAAAAAAGTGTTGCAAGTATTAAGTTCTAACAGACTAATAGTTTCTAAACTATCAAGTGAATTAGGCATACTGCAGTCATTATAAGGTTACACCTGTATTCTTTTTTATGTACAGCCCAACATTTAAAAAGCTGTAATTTAAGAATGTGATATAAGTAACAGTTGGTTTAAGTGCATATATGAATGAGAAAAGAAATTTGATATGAAGCGTATATAAAAGATGGACACACAAATAAATTTCAGTGCTAACAACATTGACTTTATGCCACTAGTTATCATGTTAATTCAATACTACTGCCTTCTTTACTTACGCAAGTATTCCAGTGACTAGGGGATAGCTCAGTAGGTGCTTCACTTTAAAAAGTTAACTTCACATTATAATATATTAATCATGTAAAACAAAGTTTAATGTTTATAAAACAGAAAGAAACTTCCACATGGGAAAAATATATTAAAAACAAAGATTCCAAGACTTACCAAGCGGGAAAGCGCCGGCAGACAGGCACATGAACAAAACACACAAACACACACACAGAATTACGAGCTTTCGCAACTGGCAGTTGCTTCGTCAGGAAAGAGGGAAGGAGAGGGAAAAATGAAAGGATGTGGGTTTTAAGGGAGAGGGTAAGGAGTCATTCCAATTCCTGCTTGTGTCTGTGTATGTGCGGATGGATATGTGTGTGTGTGTGTGCGAGTGTACACCTGTCCTTTTTTTCCCCTAAGGGAAGTCTTTCCGCTCCCGGGATTGGAATGACTCCTTACCCTCTCCCTTAAAACCCACATCCTTTCATTTTTCCCTCTCCTTCCCTCTTTCCTGACGAAGCAACTGCCAGTTGCGAAAGCTCGTAATTCTGTGTGTGTGTGTTTGTGTGTTTTGTTCATGTGCCTGTCTGCCGGCGCTTTCCCGCTTGGTAAGTCTTGGAATCTTTGTTTTTAATAAAGTTTAATGTTTGTTACAGATAGTATGCTGTGTCATAAATAGCAAAGATTGAACACTTATTAGTTTACTTTGTCTTCAGCAAAAGCATTTTTCACAATTTCAGAAATCTTTAGTTTAAATAAAACACTGATTTGGAGCTAATTGACGCATAAACCACTGAATCTGTTCTGTGAGTTGCAGCTGTCAGTGTTAAAGCAATTGAGGAATGAATAATGCTGTTTTTTCCTATAGTTATATTCTTGACATGTTACACAACAGGGAGGTTATTCTTGTGAGATTCTTCAAAGCTGTGAAAACATTTTTCAAAACAAAGCAAACTTGAATATAGTGTTAAACTGTGTGCTCAAAAATTCCCACATTTTGCAGTTTAATACTGAACTAAGTTGTATCCATAAGTTTAAACCATATCACAATGGCAAGCAGACTGATAATTTAAGAAAGAGTGTTAAATAAGCACATAGTTGTGACAATAATCAGCTTGATTGTGGTATTTTTTATAAGAAATGTGGAAGGAGCTGAGTAAATGAGTGGTACTGACTGATCACATACTCATCCACAATTTTCTGGGGACTGTGCAGTTACAATATAAAGTAAGAAGTACATTTGCTTTTATTGGCTGGAAAGTAAAGGAAACAAGCTTAATTTCTGTGTTTTTTTGTTTTTTGTTTAACTTTAAGTAAATTAACTAGCAACTAAATTGTAATGAGGCAATGCTGTTGTGAGATTTTCTGTTGTTTGTTTAGTGGAGAAAGTCCAATACTGTAAAAGATTTAAATAATTCTAAACGGTGTTTTCTCACAATAACAGGTAACATGAAGTTTCTGTTGATGTTGAGCCATTATCTTCTATTTGTATTTACCTTCATTACCTGCCTGAATTCTGAATACTGTTAATGCAGTTGTACGTAACGATATACTGGCTTAAGACTGTGATGGATTCATATAATGTATAGCAAAGTGAATAAATCTTAAGCTTTCAAGATGGAGATTTTTATTTGATACACGAGAAAAGTATGTCAGGAGAGTGGTTTCAAAAACCATGGAAACGAAAGGGAATAAGATGAGAAAATACATTAAATATAAAATGGGGAAAAATAGTAAAAGCGAAATTGGTAAGTAAGGAATGAAAGGGAGAGAAGGGTAACAGCAGAGATTAAAGGTGGAAAGAGGGAGGGAAAATATCCAGAAATGATGGAAGACCAGGAAGGAAGTGTAAAGTTACTGTGCAGTAATGAGAGGCATTAGTCTTGAGTTGAGAACTTTACTCTTGTTCCTAAGGGACTGATACATTCCACTGTGTTGTTGAGTTCCATTCATCCCACGTATCTCTCATATGGGACAACTCCTTGTGCTTAGCTCACTGGCTAACTTCTCTTATGTACCTTCCTATTGCTGTCTACAGTATCTCACTGTGTAAATACTTATTGAGCAAATGCAAGGCCACAACTGAAATTGTCCATTATATACCAGTTTGATTGAAATCATTTGACAGTTTACTATCACAGCTCAGATTCACGCCACCAACATTGTTAAAACATGTTACCCTGGAGTGGGAAATTTAGTCTAACATAATATGAAAGGTACTGTTACTTACTTTTTCCTGTAATTAGCACTTCATGACTCTAGAACTAATGTGCATCTTCTTGCTTGTAACTGACAGTCTTCCACCAACTCATGCTACTTTGCTTTATTTCATTCCAGTGTCATAAATATCTAAGTATCTTTCAGTCTGTTCTCGGCTAGCTGCCACCCCTCACTCCTCTTGCCATGCTGGTCCATTTCCTGTAAATCTTTGTACATATATTATATTAAAAACAAAGATTCCAAGACTTACCAAGCGGGAAAGCGCCGGCAGACAGGCACATGAACAAAACACACAAACACACACACAGAATTACGAGCTTTCGCAACGGGCAGTTGCTTCGTCAGGAAAGAGGGAAGGAGAGGGAAAAATGAAAGGATGTGGGTTTTAAGGGAGAGGGTAAGGAGTCATTCCAATCCCGGGAGCGGAAAGACTTCCCTTAGGGGAAAAAAAGGACAGGTGTACACTCGCACACACACACACACACACATATCCATCCGCCTTGTGCATCTGCTTGTGTCTCTGTATGTGCGGATGGATATGTGTGTGTGTGTGTGTGTGTGCGAGTGTACACCTGTCCTTTTTTTCCCCTAAGGGAAGTCTTTCCGCTCCCGGGATTGGAATGACTCCTTACCCTCTCCCTTAAAACCCACATCCTTTCATTTTTCCCTCTCCTTCCCTCTTTCCTGACGAAGCAACTGCCAGTTGCGAAAGCTCGTAATTCTGTGTGTGTGTTTGTGTGTTTTGTTCATGTGCCTGTCTGCCGGCGCTTTCCCGCTTGGTAAGTCTTGGAATCTTTGTTTTTAATATATTTTTCCCATGTGGAAGTTTCTTTCTGTTTTATTTACATTGTCATTAATTTGTACATATATTTTTATATTTGATCATAGATTGTCATTTAATTCACTTTTCTGTAACTGAGTTCTATTTTTTTCATATTCTTTCATATTTCGCTACTTTTTCACTATTCATTCTTCTTTTATTTCCTGTAAATCACACCAGTCTCTATGTGCCTAATGATCTCTTAAATTACCAATGGCATCTGTTCACACAGTTAAGCAATGTTGATTTAACCTTCGCATATTATGCACATACTCTGAGTTATTAATTGCCTTTCATGTCATTTCTAATTTCTATTGTATTTAAATCTCTTCCAGTGCATCCAACAATTAATTTTTGTTTGATACCACACTGATGTATTTATCTGGGCTGTGGCGTTGAACAACATTTTCTTCTTAACATCTAAAAGGACTGTATCTATTTATATGTTTTTTGCTTTATTTTGATGAAAAAATAAATGCTTTGTAGAAATATGTTTCACATATCTTTACTGTTAGAAATGTTCTGTGCACAGGTATTTCATGATAGATTTCTGTCTATACCATATATTTTGTTTATTCCACATCCTTGTGGAGTATGGATCATGATAGGATCTCAGAAATAGGGATTGTGAATGAAAGTAAGATCCATCATTCTGAAAGCATGAGATTTATTGACATTGCATCCATTTTTACCTTGGTGAGTAGTTCTTTACCTTTGTTTTTTTAACTGAATATTGATGTAGGACATTTATTTCTTGTCTGACAAAAACAAATGCTTAAAACATGTTGTATCCTACAGTCTATTTTACATACCATTAGGTTTTTAATAAAATCTGGGACAGTTACAGAAATAAAACATCCAGTGTTAATATAAATATATTTCATTTTAATTGAACAAGAAAAACTTGCTGAAGAAAAACAGTTATTGTGTGAAAAGTATGCATGTACATCCTTAGTTGTTTATTATTATTTGAATTGAATCTCTTCCCAGAGGCAAACTTGATCTCATTTTGTAATTAAGCATGGTTGCTTGAACAGTAATTGAAGAAAGGCATCATCTGGTGTCCTTCTTGCACATTTTAAAATAAAATAATAAATATCACCCAGTACAAAATATTTTATTTCCATCATAAAACAATATATTGAGCTCAAAATATGCTACAAATAAAACCACATTGCACATAAAAGTAAATAAATTTCTGTTTAATAAATTCCATTTAATTTATTTAAAATCCTTATTAAAAAATTTTCATGCCTATCAACAACCAATTCCAAACTGAAGACTTTTGGTTGAGAGATGCATATTTAGTTATTGTGTTGTTTGATAATGACTTACACACTTCCATGTCATAAATAAAAGAAATTGGTAAAGAGGAAATAGTAGTGTTAATTAAGAGACATTAATGGTTTAGTGTGCTTAGTGATTCACATTAGCTAGATGTAATTTTTAATTATCATCCACTTATCTTACTGATATCAATCTGTTCTTTAGAAAGAACCAAAACTAGTATAACTAAAAGAGTATCATTGTATCAGGACTCATATAGAGAGTCTGAATTTATGCTGGGCCATTATGAATGGTTTAAAATAGTTTCCATCATTTACATCATCCAAATATTCACTCAAAAGGCAAAAATAAAATAGAATAGTCTGTTGAATATTTATAAATGTATAATTGCTCCAATCATTCCCTTGATACATCCTTGTTAACTATTTTTTTTTTTGCAGTAGGTAATATATAACATATATATGCTTGCTCATAAAAATGCTAAGAGGTGTTTCTGCTCATAAAAATGCTAAGAGGTGTTCCTAACACACTATTTTTTTAATTTTCACATTGTCCACTTATATTTAAATGAGATCAGTACACGATGGATAATTTCAAAATTGGTATTCTATCTATATAGTATTTTAATTGTATATTTCTTTTAAATATGTACATATCTCTTGTGTGTGTGTGTGTGTGTGTGTGTGTGTGTGTGTGTGTGTGTGTGTGTGTGTGTGTTTTCTGTATTTCTGTATCTATACATATATAATATATATATATATATATATACACATTCTTGAGTTTCATAGAAAAGGCTTAGTTTATTGTCAGATTTTCTGGAAACGAACAATGGCAATTATATTTCTTTGAATGAACACTTACATACTATCCATAAAATTATTGTCATAGTCACTTATTCAAACAGTTTCAACAAAGACATGGTAGAAAATTTGCTAATAGATTTAATCTACCATAAAATTATTGTCGCAGGTAGCAGCCTTATAGTTGCTTATCTCAGTTTCCATATTATTTATCATTGGTGTAGCAATGAAAATGTGATGTCTGTGTATTCTTTTTATTTCAGCATCAGAGATCACAAATAAATAAACTAAGTATATGAATGCTTTCTTATCATTGTTGCTTATCAACTTTAACTGCATTTAAATATTTAATAGTACAAAAAAGGAGAAGCTGATTGAATGGAAGCTGTGGTATTAACCTATAGTATGTCAGGAATATAGCAGCTCAGTACACAAGAACATTACAGAACACGGTTCAGACAAAGTAAGGAGAAACATTTTGGCATGTAGGCCTATGACATGGCATTAAAGAGAATAGTGTTAATAGTAAAAAGTTGTTATAATTAATATTCACCTTCACTTGTTTGGCAACAAGCATCCAGAGGTAAATCTTGTTTTTCTGAATGTAAAAATGTAGCTGTGTTATGGTGGCCACTTTCAACTGTTATTTCCAGGATCAAAATAGCTTCATAATCTTTGTATAGTGTCATCTATTTAGTGTGGAAACATGGTGGAACAGGGAAGGAATAGGGAAATGTTGCTTTTCAGTAATGTGAAAGAAACATTTTCTGAACAAGTTACACTCAGATAAGGACTTTCACTAATGAGACTTGATGCATCATTTAAAAAATTGGTAGGTGTATGAGAGAGAGAGAGAGAGAGAGAGAGAGAGAGAGAGAGACTAATCATAAAGATTTTCTAATCACAACCAAGTATCATATTTGCCAAGGTTATAAGCTGGAATCTATACGTAACAAGACAATTAAAAAAAAAAAAAAAAAAAAAAAAACAAGCAACTGTGGAATGGCTATGCAGTGAAGTAACTATGCATAAGGTGAGTGCAGTAGGGCTAGTGACACTATGATTGAAAATCACTGTGTGAAACAAGAATAATTTCTACAGTCTGTATAAAAGAAAGTCAATATTTTAGAAAGTATTGCAACAATCAGAAAAAATGGGAGAAGAGTGTGAATTTAGAAAATTGGTATGGCTTTTTTGGGTTATTATTATTATTATTACTATTATTATTTATAGAATTAAAAAGATGGTTTAAAAATTCATAACACTCTCTGTAAATTACAATGGGGAAGTTATTCTCGAACTAGAAAGTTGAAGTTACAAGGTTGCTTACTGAGACATTGCCTTAATGCTCAAAGTTTCAACTTCTGGAATAATTATTCAAATGTTTAGTAAAGATCTGAGGCCACCATAGAAAATTAAAGCAAATGAGAAGTAAGCTATGAAACTCCACTTTTAGGCTTAAAATCTGCCATTATGTAACAAAATTTAACAGCTCAGGCCATAGTTTTCTTGGTATTATGGATGCAAAGTGAATATCAGAAAGGAATATCTTGGCTGTAAAGTCCAAACAACAATATTGAAATTTCTGCCAGATTAATCATTTACAATGTGATGATGCAATACTAAAAGAACATATGGTTTTTTTATATAGATAATGCTGTCATTTGCATTTGGCTTCACAGTCATGAAAAAGAATTTTAATGGTTAATTGTAGAGCCTTGAAACTTACATGAAAGCGAAATTTAACTAAGTAAAACTTGTAAAATATCAATCTAAAACTGGTTTTCAGAGAAAGGAGAGTGATACAAAGCTAACATTTAGCTATGCTGAGGTCACATTGACTAAATTGGCATTCTTGTCTCTGTATGCGACCAAAACTTGTGTAGAAAGCTACCTAAAATCATGTACTGTAGTATTGGGAAAGAATGCCAGTCAAACATTATATGAAGAGTTTCCCACCACATTGTAGACTAACAAAATTTTATAATATTAGGAAAGAATCCAACAATTGAAACTAACTTAAGGATGAAAACATACAAAACTGAATCATTCTGAGTGAATAATAGGAGGCAAGGAAGATTAGCGTTTGACACACCACCAACGTTGAGGTCATTAGAGATGGAAGAAAAGTTTGGAATGTTTCAAGGATGGGGAACGAAATTGGCTGTGCCCTTTCAAAGGAACCATCGTGGCATTTGCCCCAAGAGACTTTAGCAAATCATGGGAAACGTAAATCCGGATGGCAGTGTTTGAGTTTGAGCAGTCGTCCTTTTGAATGCAAGTTGAGTAAGCTAACCACTGCACCACTTGGTCAGTATCTGACTGAATAGTGTGTGTGTGTGTGTGTGTGTGTGTGTGTGTGTGTGTGTGTGTGTGTGTTTTACATATCTCATTTTTACTTCGAGAACAGTAACTGAAAAAATTGCTGCTAAAAGTAAACTCTGTCTTTTGATTAATAAAGAAAATAAGACAGAAAGCAGAATATAAAATGGATCGTGAGAGAATCAAATGGGATACAAATTTCCAACATGGTATAGACTATGTAGGGGCATTATGAGGAATCAAATAGGTAACGAACAAGTACATACTGAACAAACAGATACTTGTGACACCATGAGTATTAGAGAAAAATCTTACTTATTGGAGAAAGTATTGCCAAAATGGTGATTGAAACAAATTAAGAGGTGTGAAAATGTATATTTCAGACTTTTGAGAGAATCACACTGCAGCAATAATATGCATTTGAATCAAATGTGAGGAATGATTTATTCCTGGTAATATGCACTATAGACTTCCATAGATCCAAAAGAAATATGTCAACATTTTAGTCTTTCAGAAATAGAGAGAAAATTAATGATGTTTTGTACTGCTGCAATTACATCCCAAGAAAAAATAATTGTGCAAGTTTTGAAATTATATTATAGACAGAATTTATACTATACATGAGTCAATTCCACAGCACCAAATGACACAAGGTAATAAATATACTATACATATTATGAAGATGAATGACCAGGCAACATAACAGCTAAAAAATAAAATATATTGAAGTAATTCACTTTTAATGAAATTGTTGGAGTCTTTTGATATCTTGTTCAATTAAAAATAAATTTATATTGAAGCAACAATGATTAGAACACATTCTGTTGCTCTTTTAAAATTATGTACACAAAGTAAGAAATAAAAAGTGCGAACTGTAAATGCTGAGATTGCCACATTTCATTAGTGTAATGTGATTTATGAAATTAGTTAAAAATACATGTAATATGATTTATGAAATTAGTTAAAAATACTATCTCATAAAACACCCTATACCAGTGCTGCTCTCATTTTGAACATGTTTTATTTCAAAAGGTTGCTCTCTAAACTGTACTCATTCTCATTTATAATTAGCTTTGAAATCTTAACAGTTAATTGTGAATGCATGTAAAAGAAGCAAATATAAGACTACATATCTTTCATGGTCTATAAAATAATAGTACCACTTCATAACAATTTTCTGATCTTCATTTCTGGATCACAAACTGAAGACCAAAATTAATTCTTATTAATATAATGTGTCCTTGTCCAACAATATATTACACAATGACAAACAAAATGTGGCTATCCATATACTGCATTCTGCTGTAATAACCAGCAACCAAATTTGTAATTTTTTACTACCTTTTGGACTGAATAAATGTACTATCAGCTTTAATTTCTTTTTTTAAATTGTGCCTGCTCATGGTAATTGACATATTGCACTCATAAAGAGATGTATATGAAGATGTACTTTAATTGGATGTGGATTCTTATACTAATATTTTGTTTACATAATCATTATACACATCCATTAGACTGAAACATGTAGCAACCTCTTGAGACACACACATTTTCTAACAAACTCCAGATTTTGGGTTGAATTATATTCCAAATTTCAGGAAATCATGTTAATAGCAACATTTTTGTATCGACTAACATATTTGTAAATTCTCTGAAATTGTGTTTGTTATATGAGAGATATATATGAGACAGTAATTGTGTATTAATATATTGTATGCAAAATTATGCCATACAAATAATCTTTCAGATTCTATGGAAATAATGTCCTCCATTTTCATGTTATTGTTATTATTGCCATATCATAAAATATCCACAACACAGTACACAATCATCAAAAATTTTTAAGCAGATATAACAGGTATTATCAATACTGTTTCACTTATTGAGCCAACCATTTCAGCTTTTTACCATAAATCTAAGTTAATTTTACTTAGTAAAATTAACATTTCTACCTTTTATATATTTTTGATTCATGTAGTTTCCTCCATGCAAGAAAAATTGTAATGAAGATGTAATTGATAAACTCTAAAATGATCACAAAAATATATTACTTCTTATTCTTTTTGTGAGTACAAATCTCACATTTACTCTGGCATTTTTTTAAAATTTTATACAATGAACTTTTCTTCTTGAATATGATTTTGCTGAGGATGTGAGGAATGTTAAGAAGTTGTGACAAATTTGCTTTAATTCTGTGACCTTGATAACAAAATCTATTTATTGTTAAAAATCAATTAATTCCAAAAAAATTTCATGTAAAAAGGAATCTGTGTTAGGTCACTACCCTTCATTTTTGTGTTAACAGTAGGTCACCTACATTTCAGTGTAAAACACTGCACATGCTACAGAACACTGAGTGAATGTAATGCCGTAAACAGAATAAGAGATTGTCAGACATCAAGCATGATGTGGTGCACTATTTATCATACTAATTGTTCTCAGACTGACAGTTAATGCAGATTAAAGAGATTTTTGTTTGCGTAATTTAAAATGGCTGTACTTGTTCACTTTATGTTGTATTTATTATAAATAATTTTCATTTTCTGTTGTTAAGTATATATTTAATTATTGTGTGATGAATATTTTGAATGAAATGAAACCACATTCACAGTCAGTTTAGTTCATTCTTACACAATATTGCACTGTTATTATTCTTGTAATAATTCTGATATATTTTGTAGTTACCCTAATAGTATTTCAAATAGAACTTAAGAATCTGTACATTATCTCTTGTACTGAGTACTGGAAAAAATTGTTTTTAGTGGTTATGTGATTTACTGTTACCTGTTAATTTGTAAAATACCCAACACTGTTTGTTCTTATTGACTGGATGAATAGGTAGTTTACTGTTTTGATGCAATTTTGTATCTGATCCCACACAGTTTAAATATCCTCACATTTCAGAATTTTTGAAAATGTTCAGTGTGAAAAGTGTATTCAGTGTCAATACATCAGTGGTGGCTGTGTTAGTTTCACAGGACAGTGATTTGCAGCACAATTTCTCCTTGTAGGTTATGAGTATACATGGACTATGGAAAAGCACAGTGTAATATATATTACACATGAGCAAACTATTTGACTGCTATCTAGTTTCCTGACTTATGCAAAATACAAGATCTTAACACTGACACCCTGAAATAGATTCAGCTGCTGACAGTTGATAAGGAAGGTGTTATGCTCACTTGAAGCAGCATCTCTAGGAAATATAGAGGTAAAATGCAATTCAGAATGACATTGTATTCAATGTAAAGTGAGAAATGTTACATTTCCACGGCAAGGTTTCAGTCAAATGTAACGATTTGATGTCTGTGTCATAGTTGCTGTAAAAATGTAGCAAACATGAATAAAGATAAAACATCACCCTCATTTACTGTTACAATCATTATAGAGATAAAGGGAGACATGCAAGACATACACACATGTGCCTATTCTCTCTCTCTCTCTCTCTCTCTCTCTCTCTCTCTCTCTCTCTCTCACACACACACACACACACACACACACACACATGCACACACACAGTTCACACACTTGAGCATTTCAAGGAAATGTTTTTCAAGTCAGATAAGAATGAATGGAAGGGACTATGAATATGTAGAATCATAGAGGAAGAGATTCCTGAGTCAGTGGAGACTATGGGCACATGTGGGAAGGAATTCCAATAGGAATCTATAGACAGTTGAGCTAGAGGAAGAGGTCACTCACCCAGAAACGCGAGCCAATGAAAATGTTGGAGACATATGGGAAGAAATTGCAGTAGATGTTTATAGATACCTGACCTTTACTAGTATTGGTTAAATATTGGAATAAGGTTTATTCATAACTTTTTCCATGTGCTACTATCCTTTGGATCTGATTTTGATGAGATTATATTCCACTTTTGTATAAAAGTGTTTTTCTTAGACGTCATTTTTTGTAGTCTTCATACAAGACAGTTTAGTTCCCAGAAGGAAGATGTGAAAATTACTTTTCACTGCTCTTGCATGGCTTTTTATACAATCTCCACTTTCAGTTACCAAATGTTTGTTCATTTATCAGTATTCATGTTTGCTTCTGTCCTCTACAGAATTTGATATATTTTCAGAAAACTGATGTTCACGTATATTCATTGTGATGGTATAAAACATTCATTTTTTTGAGGGATTGCAGTTTGCATCTGCATTTCTCATAAATCTTTTAGTAATTCGGTTTCCTGTTTCAACAAGTATATAATTTTTACTGTCTATGTTGTTCCAAATGCTTCTGGTGAACACATGGTTAATGACAATGTTCAAGTGATATGTGTCATAAGCAGTAGTATTAACTGGACATTCTATAAAATACTTGGATATGTAAATAATGAAAACAAAAAAATGCTCAAATCAAAATAATAAATGTTTATTCCTTCATCATATAAAGATCTAAAATAAGATATCTAAAACAGATTAAAAATTAAAAAAAGTAAAGGTAAGTTTGGTGTTGAAATAAGAGAAAGAGTACGAGAGAAGTATTACTAAAAGATGACAGTTATTTTGTTGTGATTTTTCTTGCGAGGATGTAAAAATACAAGTTAACCGTCATCAAATGAATCATAAAAATAATATGACTTTGTTAAAATGACTATGTCTACATTATTATCAGAGTAGGGTATTGTGCAGATGGACATATCATGCTAAAAGACCGGTGCATATTGTTGAAAAATCATTTTGTTCTCCTTTAAACAACTCTTCTAATTGTCTTCAGATGTTATTCATTAAGCCTTTTGATATTTTTTTATGGAAGAGAATACCTTTGGGTATTGTATCAACCCTAGATCTTTATAAGGAGTGGCTTTCTAGCTTTAAATGAAGACAAAACTTGTATCTTAAAAGTGGGACTGCAATATAAATAAAAAAAAGACTTATTTTACTCCTCTGAGGTATCTTAGCAAAAAGGTCATATTATTAGCTGCTAAATGTAGCTACCTTTGCAAAAAATAAAATATTTTCTGGTCAAAAATTTGGTGTTGATACTTGCAATATTTCTACTGAAAAAATAATTTCAGTTATTTATTGAAACAAAAATCAAAGTAGGAAACAATTTTCCACAACTTGGCATAAAATGACTTGAAGTCATCTACAAAATTTGAGTTCTTAAAATATCTAACAACAGCATGTATTGTCTTATGTAATTATTGAAATTCTGACAATAGCTTGAAACATTTTTTCCTTTACACTGGAAAAATGGTTAAAATTCTCTCTCACATTTCAACGATGTTTATCTAACAAGACCTGTAAAACATGAATCAATCAAAACAGCTACAAAACAGGTTCTCTACACACCATTATCCATTTAAAATGAATCAGAAGAAATAATAAAGCATAGAAAATGAACCTTAATTCAAATTTAAGTATATGTTTTTACCAACCTCACCACAATAAACTATAAACTAAAATTAATATATAAAAATTATTTTTGTACATTGTAATAGAATGTCCATACCTTGCATGTTACAAAAATATTACTCATTAATAGCATTATGAACGTCTTTCTCATAAGTGATTTAAATAGAGAACATCATGAATTACAAAAATATATTCTGAGCTTAAGTATGAATTATATGTTTCTGTAAATATTTTTGATATGCAAGGAATATTTGTAGTAATGTGTATATTCATTTGCTTATTCTATTAGGATCTACTGTAAAATTATTGTCCTGTCCAGTCAAGCACAGATGAGGTTATGTAGTTGACAAATATTTACCATCAAAAATTTTTCTGTCTAATCATAAAGCACCAGTTGGAACAAGTAGTATCATAAAGTTTAACCTCAATCATTTCATTCAACAGTGTTGTCATTCAGATTTCTCAAAATTATAGGCAGTTTTTTTTTTTTTGCATAAATAGAAGTTTACTACATCCAGTTTCGTTTTTTTTCGAAGGGCTACTTTCCGCTAGAACAAACTCACATAAATTTTCGGGTACAAATATTTATTTGTACAAAAGCTTAAAAACTATAAGGAGACAAACAATGTGCTACTTGAAGTGGCCTGCACTGCTATCTGAATGACAAACACTGGAATATTGGAAGTTCAATAACTGAATTTTCATTTGCAACATCATGCATTTTGATATGATGCAAACAGTACTCAGCAGAAACTTACATTTCTGTAGTATACTTCTTAAACAATTCTCCTGGATTTCAGAATCTGTGCACATTGCTTAAACATGAGTGGGAAAAAAATATGTTAATACACATACAAAAACATATGAAAGAATGAAACAGAACTGTACATAGCTCTAGAATACTGAGATACCTGAAAGCATATATCTCAAAGCTTAAATTACTTTGGATCTTTAAAATTAAGTAATTGTCTCCATGCATCACTTTCACTAAGTGCAAAAGTATCATGGCTCATTCACTCATTTCACACAGGATTGAAATTTCTTTTTAAAAGTGCAATGGACCCTCTTTTAGCACATGCACAGTTAATCTAGAGGAAAACCCAACTTCTATCACAAGTCATTAACTTCCTCCAAGATAGAGAGTAACTTACAAATGTCCAGTTACTTTACTGATGGTTTGTGCAATTTCTTAACTTCATATCAATCACCATGACACAATCTCATTCTGTGCGTAAATGCAAATTTATGTTCATGGATGTAGAAAAATTAAAAATTGGTTACAACTCACCCTAAAAAAATACAAATGCAAATATCTTATTGTCAAACTTATTGTCTATGTTTCATCTCTGAAAGAGCAGAATGGTGTTCAGCAGAACAGCTATCAGAAGGACCAGAGACGGCACTACCACAGTGCCTGAATTTGTACCATTTCGTTGTGACCACCGTCCTCGATCCACGACATGTATCTTCCAGCCCAAGTTATTGTGGGTGTAACACTGTGATGAAATAAAAAAAACCATCTGAATTTAAAGAAATATACACTTTTGTTAATTACATAAGACATCTTTAAAATTTTATTCCAAACTCATGGTACTGTAGCTTCAAAACTTCTAATTGTATTTGAATGAACCATCCACCATTCAAAATCAGGAGCTACACCATTTCATTCTGTTGGCTGGTGATATGGTAGTGAGTAAGAGTGGTGTAATCCCACATTGTTTAAGATGATGTGGTCTCAGCTCTCTGAGACTGCAGAAGTGTGTGCAAGTTGCATTTATGTGAGTGTGTGTGTGTGTGTGTGTGTGTGTGTGTGTGTGTGTGTGTGTGTGTGTCTACTGCTTACAAAGGCCTTAATGGCTGAAAGCTTTAATTGTGTGAATCTTTTTATTGTGCCTATCGTGACTCAGCATCTCCGCTATATGGTTAGTAGCAACTTTCCTTCTTTGGTATTGTTACATTCCATCCTGGATTTTCTATTCAGGATAAAGACATATATAAGAACCTGGGCAGAGAAACATAATGGAATTGCAGAAGAAATGAATCACAGTTCATTAACGAGGTCTTTAATGAGATGGAACAACATCAGAATCATAGTGAGATATGTGATATCTCCATCACTGGTGAATTTAACTGTTGTATGTAGCTGATAGACAACAAGAATAGCAATCCTACTAGAGGCAAGGATGATGTCATGAGGTGGAAACAGTACTCTGAGAAGATAATAGTCTGGAATTAATCAAGCAGTTAAGTGACTTTCACTGGATTCTCCAATGCTATTGTGGCATTCATTCCAAAGACTGGTTTGATGCAACTTTAAAAGCCACTCTGTCCAGCACAGACATCTTCATCTCTGAATAAACTACTGCAACCTGCATTCATCTCAACCTTCTTCTAGTGTTATGCAGTTAAACAGGGAACACAATTCAACATTTGGAGAATTATAAATCTTCTGGTCTAGACAGTGTATCTGGGGAGATGATTAAAGTAGTGAGGCAGGAAGGTGTTGATGTGTTGCATTCATTCAGGAAAAGAATATAGGAAACTGGGGAGTGGCCAGAAGACTGATCAAAGTCTCTCTGTCCATCCCATTGCACAGAAAGGGGTCTCTCAGGAACTGCACTATCTACTGCCCATTGCACTCATATTCCACACAAGCAAAATGTTGCTCTACATCTTGAATCAGCATTTGAAGCTATATCTTCAGCCTGATGTGTCTATAGAACAGGTAGGGTTTGTTAAAGGAAAAGGAGCTCGTGAACAGATTTTCATCATACAACAAATATTTAAGGAATTGTGAGAATTCTGTATCCCCAATTTTGTATGCTTCCTTGACTTAAGTAAGCTTGGGGAAAGCTGTGGCAGGTGCTTGTATAGTTCAATGTGACACTACACTTCAAAGCACTGATGCGAACTCTGGACAATAATCACCCTGCAGCTGTGAAGACGAGTTCTGGCACATCTGATTTCTTTGGTGTGTCTAAAGTGTCAGACCGAGGTGTGTCCTGATCAAAGCAGTTAGGAAGCAGAGAGTTTGGTACTTCTCATGAAACACGTATCTCATGAAAATATTGGACAGTCAGACTTTATTGATTTCAGTCTTTGTAGGCATGTAAGGGAAAAGCAAAGTGCACTCAGTTTGGCATTTTATGCTGAAAGTGGAACAAAAGGGTGAAATTTTCATTTTTCTATTAGACTTGAAAAGTTAAACACTGTAACAATATTATGAAAATGAAAGTTGCTACTCACCATATAGTGGAGATGCTGAGTTGCAGATAGGCACAACAAATAGACTCTCATGTTTTTTTTGGTGCCTGTTTGTGACTTAAAATCTCCACTGTACTATTTGTAGTATCGTTCCGAGAACCGATCGCGGTCCTCTGGTTTGGAGCCGAGTGGAAGGCTTAAACCAGAGGCTCAGACGATTCTGCGAAGAGCTGGGGTGCAAATTTCTCGACCTCCGCTATCGGGTGGAGAAATGTAGGGTCCCCCTGAATAGGTCAGGCGTGCACTACACGCCGGAAGCGGCTACGAGGGTAGCGGAGTACGTGTGGAGTGCACATGGGGTTTTTTTAGGTTAGAGAATTCCCTCCCTAGGCCCGACAAGACGCCTCCTGAGACGCGGCAAGGCAGGAGTAGGCAAAATGCAACAAGGAATAACAATATTAATGTGCTAATAGTAAACTGCAGGAGCGTCTATAGAAAGGTCCCAGAACTGCTCTCATTAATAAACGGTCACAACGCCCATATAGTACTAGGAACAGAAAGTTGGCTGAAACCAGACGTAAACAGTAATGAAATCCTAAACTCTGATTGGAATGTATACCGCAGAGATAGGCTGGACAGTGAAGGGGGAGGCGTGTTTATAGCGATAAGAAGTGCAATAGTATCGAAGGAAATTGACGGAGATTCGAATTGTGAAATGATTTGGGTGAAGGTCACGGTTAAAGCAGGCTCAGACATGGTAATTGGATGTCTCTATAGGCCCCCGGGCTCAGCAGCTGTTGTGGCTCAGCACCTGAAGAATAATTTGGAAAATATTTTGAGTAGATTTCCCCACCATGTTATAGTTCTGGGTGGAGATTTTAATTTGCCGGATATAGACTGGGAGACTCAAACGTTCATAACGGGTGGCAGGGACAAAGAATCCAGTGAAATATTTTTAAGTGCTTTATCTGAAAACTACCTTGAGCAGTTAAACAGAAAACAGACTCGTGGCGATAATATATTAGACCTTCTGGTGACAAACAGACCCGAACTATTTGAATCAGTTAATGCAGAACAGGGAATTAGCGACCATAAAGCGGTTACTGCGTCGATGATTTCAGCCGTAAATAGAAATATTAAAAAAGGTAGGAAGATTTTTCTGTTTAGCAAAAGTGACAAAAAGCAGATTACAGAGTACCTGACGGCTCAACACAAAAGTTTTGTCTCAAGTGCAGATAGTGTTGAGGATCAGTGGACAAAGTTCAAAACCATGGTACAATATGCGTTAGATGAGTATGTGCCAAGCAAGATCGTAAGAGATGGAAAAGAGCCACCGTGGTACAACAACCGAGTTAGAAAACTGCTGCGGAAGCAAAGGGAACTTCACAGCAAACATAAACATAGCCAAAGCCTTGCAGACAAACAAAAATTACGCGAAGCGAAATGTAGTGTGAGGAGGGCTATGCGAGAGGCTTTCAATGAATTCGAAAGTAAAGTTCTATGTACTGACTTGGCAGAAAATCCTAAGAAATTTTGGTCCTATGTCAAAGCGGTAGGTGGATCAAAACAAAATGTCCAGACACTCTGTGACCAAAATGGTACTGAAACAGAGGATGACAGACTAAAGGCCGAATTACTAAATGTCTTCTTCCAAAGCTGTTTCACAGAGGAAGACTGCACTGTGCTTCCTTCTCTAGATTGTCGCACAGTTGACAAAATGGTAGATATCGAAGTAGACGACAGAGGGATAGAGAAACAATTAAAATCGCTCAAAAGAGGAAAGGCCGCTGGTCCTAATGGGATACCAGTTCGATTTTACACAGAGTATGCGAAGGAACTTGCCCCCCTTCTTGCAGCGGTGTACCATAGGTCTCTAGAAGAGCGAAGCGTTCCAAAGGATTGGAAAAGGGCACAGGTCATCCCCGTTCTCAAGAAGGGACGTCGAACAGATGTGCAGAACTATAGACCTATATCTCTAACGTCGATCAGTTGTAGAATTTTGGAACACGTATTATGTTCGAGTATAATGTCTTTTCTGGAGACTAGAAATCTACTCTGTAGGAATCAGCATGGGTTTCGAAAAAGACGATCGTGTGAAACCCAGCTCGCGCTATTCGTCCACGAGACTCAGAGGGCCTTAGACACGGGTTCACAGGTAGATGCCGTGTTTCTTGACTTCCGCAAGGCGTTTGACACAGTTCCCCACAGTCGTTTAATGAACAAAGTAAGAGCATACGGACTATCAGATCAATTGTGTGATTGGATTGAGGAGTTCCTAGATAACAGAACGCAGCACGTCATTCTCAATGGAGAGAAGTCTTCCGAAGTAAGAGTGATTTCAGGTGTGCCGCAGGGGAGTGTCATAGGACCGTTGCTATTCACAATATACATAAATGACCTTGTGGATGACATCGGAAGTTCACTGAGGCTTTTTGCAGATGATGCTGTGGTGTATCGAAAGGTTGCAACAATGGAAAATTGTACTGAAATGCAGGAGGATCTGCAGCGAATTGACGCATGGTGCACGGAATGGCAATTGAATCTCAATGTAGCGAAGTGTAATGTGATGCGAATACATAGAAAGATAGGTCCCTTATCATTTAGCTACAAAATAGCAGGTCAGCAACTGGAAGCAGTTAATTCCATAAATTATCTGGGAGTACGCATTAGGAGTGATTTAAAATGGAATGATCATATGAAGTTGATCGTCGGTAAAGCAGATGCCAGACTGAGATTCATTGGAAGAATCCTAAGGAAATGCAATCCGACAACAAAGGAAGTAGGTTACAGTACGCTTGTTCGCCCAATGCTTGAATACTGCTCAGCAGTGTGGGATCCGCACCAGGTAGGGTTGATAGAAGAGATAGAGAAGATCCAACGGAGAGCAGCGCGCTTCGTTACAGGATCATTTAGTCATTGCGAAAGCGTTACGGAGATGATAGATAAACTCCAGTGGAAGACTCTGCAGGAGAGACGCTCAGTAGCTCGGTACGGGCTTTTGTTAAAGTTTCGAGAACATACCTTCACCGAAGAGTCAAGCAGTATATTGCTCCCTCCTACGTATATCTCGCGAAGAGACCATGAGGATAAAATCAGAGAGATTAGAGCCCACACAGAAGCATACCGACAATCCTTCTTTCCACGTACAATACGAGACTGGAATAGAAGGGAGAACCGATAGAGGTACTCAGGGTACCCTCCGCCACACACCGTCAGGTGGCTTGCGGAGTACGGATGTAGATGTAGATGTAGATGTAGTAACATTCCTTTTCATTTTAATTCTACATTCCATCCTGGATTTCCCATTGTTTAACAGAGACAGTATTCAGATTTGGGAAATGTGACAGATACTGACAACTGTATAATGAATGAGATTTTTCTGAAAAATGTATTGTGTGAAATTTTGTGCAATCATTTTTGGAGTTACTTTTTTCCCTATAAGAATTCTTCAGATTTGAAACTTCAACAATTATCACCTCAATGCTTCAACCTCACAGCATGAAGTTTCTTTATGTGAGTATTCATAAAAGAATTGATAACTTTTCATCACATATAGAACACCCTATACCTAGTTATAACAGAGGTTATCTCTGAGCAAATAGGAATATTACAGAATGTACTCAGGTTGTCCTTTCTTGTGTGATATCCTGGGAACCACAGATGAAGGTCAACAGACAGATTCCATGTTCCTACATTTACAGAAAATGTTCAACAAAATGCCCCACTGCAAATTGTTAGTGAAGATCTGAGTATAAGGTATAGATTACCAGATATGTGAGTGGCTCAAAGAGTTGTTAATTAATTGAACCCAGTACATTGTCCTCAAAGGCAAGTGTTAATCAGTGAGAAGGATATCACCAGGAATGCCCCAGGGAAGTGTGATATGAATGATCTTATTCTCCATATACATAAATGGTCTGACACATAGGGTGAGCAGCAATCTACGACTGTTTGCTGGTACTGTTATAGTGTGTGGGCAACTGTCATTGTTAAGTGACTGTTGGAGGATACAGGATAACTTAAATGTAGAAAAATGTAAGTTAATGCAGAGGAGTTGGAAACATGGTACTGTAATGTTTTAATATAGTATTTGTGGTGTACTGCTTCAGATAGTCATGTAAATTAAATATCTAGGCATAACACTGTGAAACAATATGAAATGGAATGTACATGAAAGATGAGTAGCTGGGAAAGCAAATGGTCAACATCAGTATACTGGGGGAATTCTAAGAAAATGTGGCTCTTCTATAAAGAAGACGATGTATAGAACATTGATGTAATCCCTCTTGAGCAGTCCATTTTTAAGTACTGCATGAGTGATTGGGACCAACAACAGGTCAAATTAAAGGAAGACATTGAAGCAATTCAAAGGAGTGCTGCTAGATTTGTTATCATAAGATTCATTCGACATGCAAATGGAGACACTTTGTGAACTCAAATGTGACTCCCCCAGAGGGAAGATGATGTACTTTTTGTGAAGCACTATTGAGAAAATTTAGAGAACCAGCATTTGAAGTCGACTGCAGAATGATTCTACTGCTGCCATTGTACATGTTGTGCAAGAATGATGAAGACAAGATAAGAGAAGTTAGGGCTTGTATGGAGGCATATAGACAGTCATTTTCCCTTTGCTCTATATGTGAATAAAAAAATGAAAGGGACTGACCAATAGTGGAACAAGGTATTCTCCACTCTGCACCACATGGTGACTTGTGGATTATTTATGTAGATGTAGAAGAATTTTGAAGACAGCTTGTACACTGTGTTAGCAGAGAAGATCTCACTAAAAATTTGTCAATATTTTATTGAGACCTGAAGGAAATTTCAGTGTAAACAAAACACACACACACACACACACACACACACACACACACAAATTGGGTTCAAAGTCTATATTTATTACTGGAGTTGTGCCATACAGTAAATGGCACAACTCCAGTAATAAATATAGACTTTGAACAGAAGTCTGTAGCTAAGGTAGAATTTTCAAAATTTTTAGGTGTATCCATTGATGAGAAGCAACACATTGATCGTCTGCTGAAATGTCTGAGTTCGGCTACGTATGCTATTAGGGTTATTGCAAATTTTGGTGATAAGAATCTCAGTAAATTAGCTTACTATGCCTACTTTCATTCACTGCCTTCGTATGGTATCATATTCTGGGGTAATTCATCGTTGAGTAGAAAAGTATTCATAGCTCAAAAACGTGTAATCAGAATAATTGCTGGAGCCCACCCACGGTCATCTTGCAGACATCTATTTAAGGATCTAGGGATCCTCACAGTAACCTCATAGTACATATATTCACTTATGAAATTTGTTGTTAATAATCCAGCCCAGTTCAAAAGTAATAGCAGTGTGCATAGCTATAACACCAGGAGAAAGGATGATCTTCACTATGCAGGGTTAAATCTGACTTTGGCACAGAAGGGGGTAAATTATGCTGCCACAAAAGTCTTTGGTCACCTACCAAACAGCATCAAAAGCCTGACAGATAGTCAACCAACATTTAATAATAAATCAAAAGAATTTCTAGATGACAACTCCTTCTACTCATTGGCTGAATTTTTAGATATAAATTAAGGGAGGGAAAAAAACTAACTTAAGCATTAGTGTCATGCAATATTTTGTGTAATGTAATATGTTGTACAGACATCTTTCATTAACCTGACACGTTCCACATCATTACGAAGTGTCGTATTCATGATCTATGGAACAAGTATTAATCTAATCTGAAGATTTTATTTTTACAGCAACCATAAACCAGTCAGCTGTATTATTTTTGTTTTCAAAGTAACATATATGGCTGTCATTAATCCTCACACAAATAACTTCAGCTCCGATAATTCCATTACTCTCTGATCATTATCACCCCTGTCCTATATAACTGTGCCATTCAAGCACAGAGACAGAGCTAGGTAGCGCTGTGGTAACAACACAACAATAACAACAACAATAATAATACTATAATAATTTTGTGTGACTCAGTGACCTTGTGCAAGTCTTTCAATTGAATGCTTGCTTCTTCGATGACTTAAAGTCCCTAACCTGACCCCGTTATGCGACTGAGAAAAGGGTACCTATAACATAAATCTGTTATCTGTTAAATGTGTTATTTCTGGAGAATTTAAACATCATTAAGAGGTGAATGTTAGATTAAACGGCAGACTGAAAAGTACATGGCCCATCTGGAATTTGATTATGCAAATCTTTTGGTTTCCCAGCATGTGCTTTACCACTAGACCATCAAGCCTGATAGTAATATTGTATTGGACTTACATTTGAGAGAGTTTTGGTTCAAACCATGATGAAGCCATCCAGATTTATGTTTTCAGTGGTTGCTTTAAAATGTAAAAGGCAAATTCCGGGATGGCACCTATGATAAGGATACATACAATTTTCTCCTCCATCCTTGTGTTAACCAGAACTTGTGCTCCAAGTCATAAATAAGACATTAAACCATAATATTACTTTATTTCTTCCTGCAGGAGTGGAACTTCTTATACTTCCAGTCCCATTTACAGAACACTTTTACTTTGCAACAATAAATTCTTGCAACCCGTCTCTGATACAGAGAGCAATGCTCTGAAACAGCTAGAATAAAATTCTCCATATCATCTGTACAAACTACTCATATCTTACACCCACTTGGGACTATTACTACCAGAAAGTAAATCAATCCCATCCCACCCTCATTCCTCATCTATCAACTGCCTATGCCCAAATACCCCATCTTCCAGTCACTGCAAGCAACAGCTAGAGTAAAACTCTCAACACCTTCTGAACAAACTACCTATATCCTACATCCATTTGGGAATATTACTACCAAAAAAGTGAATCATCAATCCCATTCCACCCTCACACCTCATCTGTCAGCTGCCTGTGGTCTACCTTTCAGTCACTGTGAGGAGAATGGTTTCCTAACTTCATTACTTTGTATGTTGCATTTTGTATGGGCTTGATGATTCAGTTACCATGGATGAGGTAAATAGTGACTATAAGACCATTATAGCTCTAATCAGTATGGGTATTAAAAGGAAAATGAAGAAATATAAAAAAAAACATATTTTTGCTTGGAAAATGTGACAGTAAACACACTGAAGATTGTATATGAAGTCAGAGTGAAACATTCATTCTGGAGACAAAGATGTGGAGTATCAATGGATAAATGTGAAAAAAGGAATTGTACAAAAATGTGGACACTTTAGACATGTATGTACTGCGATGGGTTATGAGGAATGGAAAAGCCTTCCATGCTTCAGTAGCCATACTTAAAAATCATTACAAAAGCAATGAGATATCCCTCACAGATTAAAATGAAATCAAGAACTTGTTGAGAAACAATAAACTGAATGATGACAAAATAACTGAAAGAAAAATATGAGAAGCAGTCAGTTAAAGTGAAAAAAAAAAAAAAAAAAAAAAACAATTCAGTCAATTTAACAAAACTTCCAGTGGTTTTGGTCCAGCATAATGTCAGTAATAACAACAACAAATGGATCAGAATTTTCTATTAAGTCACTCATAATATGGGCACCAAAACAGAAGAAGGCAGAGAGGAGCCAAAGAAATTAATTTGGTCTTCTGAAATTATTTTGCTGTGAAAAAATATAGTTCCTTTTTACTATCATTGCACAAATGCCAAAATGACAAATATTGAAAAAAATGATCACAGAATAAAAAATCAACTGAAATTGCTGAATGGATAAAAGAAATTTGATTAGTGAACTATGATTGTATGTGGATCAAGGGAAAGAAATTGCTCCCCTTGTAGCAGCAGTTTATTGTGGATTGGTGGTGCAACAAGGTATTTCAAATGATATGGAAAAAGTACACATTATTCCTATTTCTGAGGAGGCTGATACTGATGACTTCAATGTGTTGTACTCTTATAAACAACTTATGTGCTTGTTTACGGCGACTCTTTGTAGAATGAGAATATCTTGTGAGGTAATGAACATAGCATCCACAAACAGTTATCTTGCAGTCTACAAGAATACAGCTTGCTCTGTGTGCACATGACACCCAGAAGTCAGTAGATAATGGCATTTAGGCTGGTGCTATGTTCCTTGACTTCTGGAAGATTTTGGTTACAATTTTGCATTGTCTCAAATGAATAAAATGTGAACTTGTGGAATATCAAACAAGTATTCAGGACTTCATAGCATGTAGAGCTCATTCATAGTTCTTAACGGGTAAAAATTATAAGATATAAAAGAAACGGCCGGAGTACACGAAAGAAGTGTTACAAGAGATGTTATTGTTCAAAATCCATGTAAATGATCTGGTGGATTTTTCTGCACTATATGGTGAGTACTAACTTTCCTTTTCATAATACTGTATCACAAAGATGTTGTTTAAAGACAGACATAACCACATTTTTTTGTAAATCATCAGGGTGTCACAATAAAATATTATGATGTACATAACCACAACACAAGAAAGAAGCACAGTTGTTACAGACAAAGAACCTAATTAAAAGTGACAGACTATGGTCCACATATCAATGGCTTAATTTGGCACACCAAATTGCCATAATCCATAAGAGCACATACTGAGAATCTGTTTAAAACAAAACTAAGATCTTATCTCGTAAATAAATGTCTGCAGACATACAGTGTCCCTAACAGCTGAAGAGCAGTTATTGACAAAAACACTAGACAATTAATTGACCACACACCCACAGATGCAACTCAAAAGTTAAATTTTAGGAGTAGTTTCTGAACCTTTCAGAATTAACACATGAGTTCGGCAGGGCGATGGGTTCTCACTAATTCTCGTAAATCTGGATTTAGACAAGATCATGAGAGAGTGAGATAAATGACTATGAGCAGAAAACATGAAAAGAATCTGTATAGTATAAGGAAGAGGAAAATTTGTGGTGAAATGTCTCACTTTTACTGACAGAACTAAACTAAATGCCACCAAACAGGTCATGAATGCCTAATGGTACTGTCCAGCTGCCATGTCATCCTCAGCCTACAGGTTTGTGGATATGGAGGGGAATGTGATCAGCATATGTGGCCAGCACACTGCTCTCCTGTCTGTATGTTTCTGAGATCAGAGCTGCTATCTCTCAGTCAAGTAGCTACTCAGTTTGCCTCACAAGGGCTGAGTGCACCCTGCTTGCCAACAGCACTTGGCAGACCAAATGGTCACCTATCCAAGTGTTAGCCCCATCTGGCTGCACTTGACTGATGATTTGACAGGAACTGGTGTTACCACTGGCCTTTTACTGACAATATTGCTATAATTTCTAAGGGCAAAGCAGATGCAAAGATAATATAGTGAGATTAATGTTTGGTTTAGTTACACCAAAAAACGCCATTTTAACAGTAGTTCATTTATTCACCAAAACACATCAAAGTCTCACAAAGAACTGACATGGCGGAAAAACCCAAAGACCACGCTCAGCGTCCAAATACGATGCTCGGAGTCTAGAGACAAACGTATATCAATGCTGGTGTCGACCTTATCGGCGCCACAATAGGAAGACTTCAGAAAATTGTAGTTAAAACCAGATTACAAATATCATATTGAACATAAATGCAAAAGAGAAAAATCATGCAAACATAATACCAAAACATCAAAAGAGTTGTTAAGTTTAAATGTTTGGCAGAATGGATACAATCAAATGGATTAGGTAACACCACAGGCAAAGAAAGGCCAATGAAAATGGAAATAACATACAAAGTCATCCACACCAATATAATAAAAGATTAATATTGTTCCAGGCAAAAATTGAACACTAAGCAACAGTAATTAAATCAGAAGCTCTATATGGATCTGAATGCCTAACACTGAATAACAGAGACAAACGAGAAGAAGTAGAAAAGAAAGAAATTATAACCCTCAGAAAAATTTTAGGATCACAAGAAAACAAAGACAATAACTGGATAAAGAAGAGGAAGATTTGCACAGAAACATAGAAACAATCACAGACCCTATAAGGAAGTGGAAATTAAAGTTTTATGGTCATATTTACAGAATGAATGACAATAGGCTAATTAAGAATATTTTAAATTTAATTTCCAAATTAAAAAATACTGTGCAATACCTGGAAAATATGAGAAGAGTCTTTGAAAAAACTTAACATAATAGGAGACACTGTAAAGAAAAGAGAAAACATCAGGCTACTAATCGATACTGCTAAATTTCGTATTCAATTATGACAACCACTACCTAGGAAGGTAATGTCAAAAGAACTGAGGCAGGCCATCAGCAAATGCATGAATAAGTTCTGGGAAGACAAGTAGAAAAAGATTGTAGCATAGTCTTAGATTCTAAGCAGTCTAGAAATGACCAAATGGTGTTATTAAAAAATTAATAAAAAGATTAAAAAGTCTGTATTCACTGAAAGAATTCTAAGCCATATATATTATTTAATAAATTTTATAGATAAATACATTACATATTAAACTTTTGTACAAAGATATGATATGTATTATACCTTTGTAAGCAATTATACAATCGCAAAAATCATCATGTGATGACCACATACAAAAACAAACATAAATAAATAAATTTTGATCTGACTCCAAGGCTAAAAGAGAGTCAACGAGCATCTACAAGACTTACAGACAAAGTTATGAGAGCCTATACTCTAAAAAAATCCGTGCCCAGTTCTTGGAAAAAGGCACAGATCACACCCATCTACTGGAGGGGTATTAGAAATGGTCCACAAAACTACTGTCCAATACCCTTGACATCAATTTGTTGTAGAATCTTAGAACATATTCTCAGCTCAAACATAATGAGGTATCTTAAATAGGATGATCTCAGTGTGAGCCAGTATGGGTTTTGGAAACATCGATCATGTGCAACCCAACACACACTTTACTCACACGACATACCGAAATCTTTCGATCGGGATATTAAGGTAGGTGCAGCATTTCTTGATTTCTGGAAAGCACTTGACTCAACATTGCAAATAAGCTTAATGTCAAAAGTATGATCTTTCGATTGGGGCATTAAGGTAGGTGCAGCATTTCTTGATTTCTGGAAAGCACATGACTCAACATTGCAAATAAGCTTAATGTCAAAAGTATGATCATATGGGGTATCAAGTGAAATCTGTGATTGGATTGAGGACTTTCTGGTAGGGAGGACACTTCATGTTATCTTGGATGGAGAGTCATTGTCAGATGTAGAAGTAACTTCGGGTGTGCTCAGGGAAGTGTGTTGGGACCATTGCTGTTCATGTTGTATATTAATGACCTTGCAGACAATGTTGATAGAATAATCAGATATGCAGTTATCTGCAATGAATTGCTACCTGAAAGAAGCTGCATAAATTTTCAGTTAGACCCTGATAAGATTTCAATGTTGTGCAGAGGTTGGCAACTTGCTGTAACTGTTTAGAAATGTAAAATTTTGCACTTCGCAATACGAAAAAATATAATATCCTATGACTACAATATATAATAATAGTAATAATAATAATAATAATAATAATAATAATAATAATAATCCCTAGAAATAATACAGTTTCAGGACATCGTACAGATTATTCTTCTGAATACTTCAGTTTATAAATTACAAACTAAAGATTTGTTTGTATTAATATATTTTACATTTTGATGGATTTTACGTCTCGTGGTATACAATTGTAATATTACAAATATTTTTTTATCAACATTATATTAGTTGTAGGTTACTTAAAACTATGAGCTTGACATACTTATGAAACAGTTTTCAAACAGATATAATACTCATCTACAGAATAAAAAGGGTTTTCAATTAGAATTCTTTTTAGCTGATCTTTTAATTTGTTAGTAGGAAGGGTTGTGAGACTTTTTGGTAGGGCATTAGCTAGCTTCAGCCCAGCATGAAGTGCATTTTTTTCATATAAAGCTGTTTTGTGGCTATTTACATGGTATCTGAACTTTTGCCTTGTATCATATTGGTGCAGGTCACAGTTGAAATTTGGATTTATTGTATTCACAAGCAATATAACTTTCAATATGTACACACCTATAATGGTGAGCACACCTAATTTTGGGAACAGATTCTGACATGATTCTCGAGGTTTGGCACCACAAATGATCCTGATAACTTTTTTCTGTAGTATTAATAATGTACTTACATTAAAAACAAAGTTTCCAAGACTTACAGCTTGGCTTGAGTTGTTTCACCCCATATTTCTACAGCATAGTTTAAGTTTGATGAGAATAGGGCATGATAAGCAGTGTTTAGTACACCCATGTCCTTACAATATTTGCTAATCATATTTATAGCAAACACATTCTTCGACAGCTTACATGCTAAGGAATCAAAATGCATGTCCCATTTGAGGCTGTCCTGGATTGTAATTCCCAAGAACTTTGCCCATTTTTCCTTTTTTACAATGGCATTTCCTATGGATAATTTCATGTCAAATTCTATTTGTTTCCTTGTCTTAAATTCCATCATTGCAGTCTTTGAAGCACTTACATTTAGATGTCTTTCATTAAAATACTTGACTATTTCATTAGTTACACTGTTGGACTGTACCTCCAGACTCTCATAGTCTTTGTGTTTACACACTATTGATGTGTCATCTGCATACAATGTTTTTGTACAGTTAGGAGAACAATACTGTATATCATTAACATATATCAAGAAAAGAAGGGGTCCCAAGACAGAACCTTGAGGCACTCCATATTTGATGTCTGTAATTTTAGATTTGTAAGACCCACTGTTTGTTTTAAGCAAGACAAATTGTTTTCTATTGCTCATATACAATTTTATTAGCTCATAGCCAGTTTCTCTGATACCCAGGTTCCACAGCGTGTCAAGTAATATGGTGATGTTGACACAATCAAAAGCTTTTTCTAGATCAAGGAATACTCCAGTTACATAATCCTTGTTCTCTATGGCTGTTATTATTTTGTCTATTAATTGTGCTGCTGCTACTGATGTTGACTTGTTTTTCATAAAGCCATTCTGATTTTCAAATATTAAATTGTGTTGACTCAAGAATGTCAATAGTCTAGTATAAATTACTTTCTCAACTACCTTCGAAAATGTAGGTAAGTTTGAGATGGGGCGGTAGTTTTCAATTTTAGATTTATCACCTTTCTTGTGAATTGGGGTTACTGTTGCTGTCTTTAGACTATCTGGGAAACAACCTGATGCAATTACATCATTTACTGCTGTGGCCATGGCATCATGATTCACTGTTGGAATTGGCCAACTCATACAAATATCTGGGTGTAACACTTTGTACAGTTATTTGAAATGGAGTGTTCTCATAGATTCAGCAGTGGGTAAATCAGATTTCAGTCTACAGGTAGAACACAGGGGAAGTACACTTAGTCTGCAAAGGAGATTGTTTACTAATCATTTGGCCATGTGGTTCTAGAATATTCTTCAAGTAAGTGGGACCTATACGAGATAACAAAGACTAACAGGGGATATTAAATGTATACAGAGAAGGGCAGCACGAATGGTCACAGGTTTGTTTAAACTATGGGAGAGTGTATCAGAGATACTAAAGGAACTGATCTGGAAGATTAGTGAAGACAGATGTAAAGTATCCTGAGAAAGTCTATTAACAAAGTTTCAAGAACTGGCTTTAAATGATTACTCTAGGAATGTACCACAAGCCCCTATGTATTGCTCACATAGGAATAGTGATGGTAAGATTAGAATTATTACTGCAAGCACAGAGGCATTCAAACAGTCATTCTTCCCATGCTCCATATGTGAATGGAACAGGAAGAAACCATAGTAACTGGTACAATGGGACACACCCTTTGCCATGCTCCTCACAGTGGTTTCCAGAGTGTAGATGTAGGTGTACTTGTAGATGTAGACAAAATATTACTTTCTCTCAACTACAACTCTCGATAAACTATGTCAGGAAAATCAAAGATCCATGCTCATATGATGGCTTATTGACAGTTGTTTTTCATGCACTTGCATTACACATGATGTCCCACAAATCCATCATGTCTATCCCTAAGGCTTCTAGAATATCTGTTGCAAAATGAATATTGGTGACAGTAATAGTAATATAATTATATAAAGAATTCAATAAGAAATTCTCAGATATGGGCAGTGACACAGACAAGAGCTGTATTCTTGAAGAATAATGAAATTTGTAATGCAGACAACTGTGTTTTGACAATAAAACATCAAACTTCACAAATAAGATTTCTTATCAATAATATTCTATCTTTATCTCTCTAACACACACACACACACACACACACACACACACACACACACACACACACAATATGTGCATATCTGGATATATCTGGATTCCCAGAATTTATTACAAATATATGAAAATATAAGGGAATTGAAGAATTGCTGATATATATATATATATATATATATATATATATATATATATATATATATATATATATATATATATATATAAAACAGAAAGAAACTTCCACATGGGGAAAAATATATTAAAAATAAAGATTCCAAGACTTACCAAGCGGGAAAGCGCCGGCAGACAGGCACATGAACAAAACACACAAACACACACACAAAATTACGAGCTTTCGCAACTGGCAGTTGCTTCGTCAGGAAGGAAGCAACTGCCAGTTGCGAAAGCTCGTAATTTTGTGTGTGTGTTTGTGTGTTTTGTTCATGTGCCTGTCTGCCGGCGCTTTCCCGCTTGGTAAGTCTTATATATATATAAAGAAAGATGCAAGCAAATGAAACTCAGTAAATGAGAACAAGCAAGGAGAATTGGCCAAATACACACATAAGTGGATAATAGTAATCCTGCTCACCTGATAGTAAACCAAGTCTGGTGTTTCCTCATCAACAGTCCAGTTGAGGTAAGCTGGTGCACCATCATCACACACTAGTCTCAATGTTTTTAGGAATTCTTCAAATGTTTCTGTCTCCGCTGATTTATCAATGGTTTTGTGTGTCCATTCACAGTAACGTCCAGCTATTAATATGGAATACATACTTTCAGTTTACTTTATTAGCAAAAAATGGTGGCAAAACATTTTTGTGTGAGTTTAATAATGACTGTAGTCAAATGAATGTAGAACAGATAACAAAAGATATAATTAAGTGTCTTTTGTAAATAATGTCAAGAATATGTCATCAGTTGTGGATATGGCTCCTTTGTAATATGATGGGTAAAGAAGTATGATAAGTTATCATATTTAGTAGCTATGAAGGACATAAGAGGGGGTAAAAAAATGCTTTCTGCTCAAACAGAAAGAAAGTGTTACATATAGAATATGGAAACAATATTTCAAGGCTACTGGGTACAACTGAGAAAGCAGCACCTGTTAACAAAGCATTACTTCCCTGCTAACATTATTGTGTTCATGTATGTGTAAGCAGAAGTAGTACATAGCAGTTTAATGATGGTTTCATGTTAAACAGTGTGTGGACTTAACTTATTACAAGTAATTCATGTCTTTCAATGTAGCAGGTTCTACACTGTGTATCCACTGTTTCTTATTTTGTTAAGATGTGCATGGGTAATGAAGAGGGTGTTGTCGCTTGAGTCAACAATATAAACATGACAAGAGACATAAATGTAGACCAGTACTTAGATTTAGGAGACATAGATTTCTGTAGTCAGCAGAAACACAATTACAGCACTTTTAGCACCCTCCCACTTACAAAAGACAGAATAAAACTTAATTCCTCAGCATGGCCCAGACCTTGGCTATCTCAGTAGATTGTTCCAGCAGAGCTATGACTTTATCAAAACCAGCCCTCAACCATAGTCATATCTTCTTCATATCCTCCCCACACTTACCCCTGTCATCTTTCATCTCCATCACAATACTTGCAACCTATTTGTCAAATCATATGACATTCCCAAAGTTTGAGCCCTACCCAAAGTTTTCTACTCTTCAACTGTTTTCACTGTAAAATCTTCAGCATGCTCACATCCACTACCCACCACTGGTAAATTATACGACATCGAAAGTGAGGTAGCATATAAAATTAATGCATTGTTTGCTAGCTGGGATGTGCTTACTGCACAACTTTCTATATATGAATGCCACCACCAAACTGACAAAAGTCAAGTATTGGCACAAAAGAACAGTCTGCTTTGGGAATGTCCCACATCCATTTGCTGAGCATGCTCCACAGCTCAAGAGACTTGTGTAGCTTATGATAGCTGAGGGATATTTTTTTATGAGCTAATAGTGTCTAGGCTAGTTGCAAAAGCTGGCCACTGTGGCTGAGTGGTTCTAGGCACTTCTGTCCAGAACTGCATTGCTGCTACAGTTGCAGGTTCAAATCCTGCCTCAGGAATGGATGTGTGTGATGTCCTTAGGTTAGTTAGGTTTAAGTAGTTCTAAGTCTAGGGACTTTTATACCAATTTATATAGCAATCCAAGGGAAAATTTCAGTGTATCTAAATTAAATGATGTACCTAGTGTTCCAGATATACTCCCATCGGAAGTCAAGTGTGCTCTAGATACCATGAAGGAGGGAACAGTGCTGGATGATGATGAGCTCAGCATTGACATCCTCAAACTGGCAGGAGAGGTAACAATAAACCACTTCACAAAAGTATTTACTTCCTGCCTGCACTATGCTTCAATCCCATTATCATGGAACAAGGCTAAGATTATATTGATACACAAGAAAGGAAGTATTCACAATATTAAAAACTACCGTCCTATCAGCTTGCTCTCAATTTTGTACAAAATTTTCACAAAGGTCTTGTTGAGCCGAATTAGTTCCACCCTAGACTCAGCCCAACCTATAGAACAAGCAGGATTCCGAAGCAATTTTAGCAGTATTGACCACATTCTGACCGTTAGTAAAGTGATAAGCAGAGCGAATGAATACCAACTGCCTCTCTACATTGCCTTTGTTGACTTTGAAAAGGCATTTGACTCTGTTAGCCATGTAGCTGTCCTCCAAGCTTTGAGTGAGCAAGGAGTGGGAGCAGCATACACTGAAGTGCTCAGGAAAATCTACGAGAATTCTTCAGCTTATGTTAACATCGGCGAAAAAACTAAAAAATTCTGCATCACGAGGGGTGTCAAGCAAGGCGATCCCATCTTCCCAAAACTGTTCTCTGCTGTATTGGAAATGGCTATGTCAAAGCTAGGCTGGGAAAGTAAGGGAATTAGAGTTAATGGAAGAAGGCTTACCAACTTGAGATTTGCTCATGATATTGCCTTACTGGCCAAAGACTTTGCAGAGCTCCAAAACTTAGTTACAGATCTTGCATCGGAATGTCAGCTGGTTGGCTTGAACATGAACCTTTCCAAAACAAAAGTAATGTCCAACAAATGGGTTCCAGCTGGAGATGTGAAAGTCAAGGACAGTTTACTAGAAGAGGTCAGTGAATATGTCTACCTTGGCCAGATTATAAATATGAAGGGAGACATAAGGCCAGAAATCTATCGATGCATCAAGCTTGGCTGGCAAGCATTTCGGAAGAATTCAAAAGTATTCAGATCAAAAATGCCAGTAAATTAGAAGATAGCAGTATTTGATCAATGCATTCTTCCTGTGATGATGTATGGCTGCGAGACATGGACACTGAACTCATTTACAAAAGGGAAACTTAGGACAGCACAGAGAGCCATGGAGAGATCAATGCAGGGCTATACAAGAAAGGACAGGAAAAGGGCAAATGACATCCGGTCTGTGACGAAGGTTAATGACATCTTAGAGACAGTAGGTTCCTTGAAATGGCAATGGGCTGGCCACGTCACAAGAAGAAAAGACAACAGATGGACGAAGCTAGTACTGGAGTGGAGTCCGAGAGAGCACCAGAGGCCTAGAGGAAGACCACCAGACAGATGGGACAAAGACATCAAGAAGATCGCTGGTAACACCTGGCAGAGAACTGCCAAAGGCCATCCCACTTGGAGAAGACTGCTGAAAGCCTACCTGAATCCACGACTTGAAGAGGCCACATCATTTAATGATTGAATTGGCTGATGATGATGATGAAGCCTAGGGGACTGATGAGCTCAGATGTTTAGTCCCATAGTGCTTAGGGCCATTTGAACCATTTAATTCCAATACATAAAAAAGGAGCTACTGACTCACCTTCAAGTTATAGTCCAATTTCTATAGTCCCAGCTTTTTGTAAAGTAATGGAATGCATATTAACTAACAATTGTATGTTTACTTGGAAAATCTGGGAATACTTAGTGAATCACAGTATGGTTTAGGAAAAATTTGTGAACTGTTGATGCTGTAAACTGTGTAGTTGAATACATACAACAGGTGTTTGAGGACAAAGGCTTTTTTTAGCCACTTTTTATGATCTAAGTAAAGCTTTTGGCTGTGTAGAGCACACATCACTTCTGGAAAAAATTCAATTCTATGACACTGAAAGTAACAGCCTATCTGCCTATCTGCAACTCTATCTCCACTATATGGTGAGCAGCAACTCTCCTCTTTATAATGTTGTTAAATTCCACACTACATTTTCCATTGTTTGATTACAGTAAAACAAACTATATCCAGTTTCACACACCCTCTAAAAATCAAGAAATAGGAGAAAATCTAGGCACCCAGTTGATAGCCAGGGTGGATACTTCAAAATACTTGGGCGTACATAGTGATAGCAAAGCAAACTGGTCAAATGACATAATAGATGTGTGCAGAAGACTGTTTTCTGCAACTTATGCTTAATATATCATTTGTTCTTAAAGGAACATCGAAACAATTAAATCAACTTATTACTGTTATTTTCATGTCACTATGATATATGCAATCACACACTGAGAAAATCAGCCACTACCTAGAAAAGTGCTATATGTACAGTGTAATGGGACACCCTCCTTTAACATTACCTTTTTTTTTTTTTTTATAGAAATAGTCGACACCAGATATACTTTTGATTCTTGTGTAGGTAAACCTCCTCTCATTGCACACAGACCCAGTCTCTCCCATCTACTCAATCTCCCACTTCCAGCTCCACTCCCCACAACACCTCACGATCAAAGGGAGAGCCACGTGTGAAAGCACCCACGTGATTTACCAACTGACTTGCCTGCACTGTGACGCTTTCTATGTGGGAATGACCAACAAACTGTCCATTCGCATGAATGGACGCAGGCAGACAGCGTTTGTTGGTAATGAGGATCACCCTGTGGCTAAACATGCCTTGATGCACGGCCAGCACATCTTGGCACAGTGTTACACCGTCCGAGTTATCTGGATACTTCCCACCAACACCAACCTATCCGAACTCCAGAGATGGGAACTCACCCTTCAGTATATCCTCTCTTCTCGATATCCGCCAGGCCTCAACCTCCACTAATTTCAAGTTGCCGCCGCTCATACCTCACCTGTCTTTCAACAACTTCTTTGCCTCTGTACTTCCGCCTCGACTGACATCTCTGCCCTTACTCTTTGCCTTTAAATATGTCTGCTTGTGTCTGTGTATGTGCGGATGGATATATGTGTGTGTGTGTGTGTGTGTGTGTGTGTGTGTGTGTGTGTGTGTGTGTATGCACCTGTCCTTTTTTTCCCCAAGGGAAGTCTTTCCGCTCCCGGGATTGGAATGACTCCTTACCCTCTCCCTTAAAACCCACATCCTTTCGTCTTTCCCTCTCCTTCCTGAAGAAGCAACCATCGGTTGCGAAAGCTAGTAATTCTGTGTGTGTGTTTGTGTGTTTTGTTCATTGTGCCTGTCTGCCGGCGCTTTCCCGCTTGGTAAGTCTTGGAATCTTTGTTTTTAATATAAGCATTACCTCAGCTGTTTAACTAAATGAATGTCATATGATTTTGTATATGATGTACCATATTTCAGGCTAAAATATATAAAAAGAAATTAATTTGTTAGTACTCTGTATGTACAGTTAAAATTTTTGATGTCCACACTCTAAAAGAAGAAAGTATGATGTGCCAAGGAGGAGTTATCTGTATGAGATGGAAATTGGCAGAAGTCATGTACATGAATTATACAGATGGGATGGAAATATGCAGAAGTAATGTGCATGTACATGTATATGAACTATCCAGATAGAATTGAAATTGGCAGATGTGATGTACATGTACAGACAAACAAATGCTTGCAATTTCAGTTTCAGAAAAATTCAGTTACTTATCCAACAGAAAGAGCTTCACAAATTGAGCAAGTCACTAACATGTTAATCCACCTCTGGCCCTTATACAAGCAGTCATTCAGCTTGGCACTGATTGACAGAGTTGTTGTATATCCCCCTGAGGGATATAATGCGAAATTCTGTCCAACTGGCATGTTAGAATGTCAAAATCCCAGTATGGTTGGTGGACCCTGCCACTAGTGCTCCAAATGCTCTCAATTGGGGAGAGATCAGGCAACCCTGCTGGCCAAGGTAAGGTTTGACAAGCACGAAGACAAGCAATAGAAACTCTTGTTATGTGTGGGCAGGCATTACTTTGCTAAAATATAAGCCCAGGATGGCTTGCCATGAAAGGCAACAAAATGGAGTGTAAAATATTAACATACTGCTGTGCTGTAAGGAAGCTGTGGATGGCAATCAAAGGGGGTCCTTGCTATGGATAGAAATGACACTCCAGACCAACATTCCTTGTTGTTGGGACGTATAGTGGGCAACAGTCAGGTTAGTATACCATCGCTACCTTGGGCATCTGGAGAACTGTCTTCAGTGATGAGACCCTCTTTGAACTGAGCCCTGATGACCAGCAAAGATCATCTGAAGTGCTAATTTGACAGAATTTCACACAATACCCTTCAGGAGGACATCCAGTAAGTCCATCAATCAATAACTGCTTGCGTGATGCCCAGAGGTTGACTAAAATGTTATTGACTTGGTCAATTTGTGAAGCTCTTCCTCGTGAATAAATCACCCAATGTTTCTGAAACTGTAATCATTTGTTTGTATGCATTTGTACATCATATCTACCCCCTTCAGATAATTCCTTCATGGTGCTTTGTTTCTTTTCTCTTAGAGTGTACATAGAACTTACCTTTCCCTCAGCATTTGTGGATATTGCACTTTGGATTACGTTTTGTATTTAATAGTGTTCAAAATGTTAAACAAATAAAAGTAGATATTTTGTTTCAGACAGAAGTATAAGACCACTGAAGAATTCTGTTTCTCTTTTTTGCATCTTATAATTCATTGTTACCTGTTTTAAAACTCCATGAATGCTCTACATAATGTATTAGATCACAAATTTAATGCATATGGAATGGCATCTTTCTTCACAGAAGCTGTTCTCACAGATTAGCATTTAAATTGCAGTTTTAAAAACCAATAAGAAAATACTTGCCTGCCGTGGGATATGGATATCCCTCTGCATCATAGCCAACACCTGCAAAAACTCTCTGCTCTTTCTGATCCTCTTCCGACTTTTGGCCAAAACCACCCTCATCACTGTCAGTTATGTAGAAGGGATGGTAACGTGCAGGATTTGTGCGATCATTACCTGGGAGAAGAAAGTAGCAAAATAATTATATATTATTTCCGATTTTATAACACTAAATATTAAGTCACTGTACACGAAAATTTGAATTTCAATATGAACTGAGTACCAGCAGATCACACTGTTGTACTTAAATGTGATGTTTGCACAAACAGTTGTTTGTTGGTATAAGACATATATTATGTTGTTCATATTCGCAAAAATATTGTCATAAGGATCTATCTTTTGCAGAACAGTTACATACATTTTTTAAGCATTATGTATGCCAATATGATGTTGATTTACAGATATATAGATGATTATTTACTTCTGTTTGAGAACTTGTCTATGGTATGAAAGGAACTTTCAGGAAGAAACAACTTTAACTTGACTTTAAATATGTGTATTATGCTACAATTTTTGTTCTCTAGGTTGATCCAGCTTTATTACCATGTACACCAATTGGAAACATCAGAAACTGAAACTATTCCACTTTCTGTTGTTTGACTCATTTTTAGTAATTATTTTTACCCTTATCCTTCAGATAATTGTACTTATACAAGTACGGCATATCCTATGTGTGTATTAAAAATGATTAATTGCTTATTTACAATGATATATTAATTTTGTTGTAAACTTATTACTTAAGAAAAGGATAGATTGCTACTCACTGATGTTGAGTTGCAGACAGGCACTACGAAAAGACTGCTAAGCAAGTAAGCCAAAAGACCTTCTTCTGAATTAGACAACACACACACATTCATACAAATGGAACTCACATGCATATGGTTACTGACTCTGGCTGCCAAGACCAGTCTGCGAGCAACAGCTCATGATGGGAGAAGCAGTCTGAGTGGGGGCGTAAGGAGGAGGCAGAGGCAGAGAGGGTTAGTGGTAGCAGCATAGGAGTGGGGGATGGTACAGGCTGATAGTGGGAGCAAACAGGGATGAGATGGGGAGAGGGCTGGGCAGCTAGGTGATGTTGGAAGGTTAGACAGTGGAAGATGGGGAGAGCAAGGGCTCAGAGAAGGAGAGAAGTAAGAATTCAGAAGGCTTTATAGTGCTAGAGAGGGAACAGGAAAGGGGACGACAGGTGGGTGAAGGACAGTGACTAACAAAGTTTGAGGCAACATAGGATATATTGCATGGAAAATTCCCACCTGTGCAATCCAGAAAAGCTGGTGTTGGTGGAAGGATCCAGACTGCACTGGCTGTGAAGCAGTCGCTGAAATGAAGAACATTCTGCTGGGCAGCATACTCAGCAACTGGGTGGTCCAGCTGTTTTTTGGGCACTGTTTGCTGGTGGTCCACATGCGAACAGACAGCTTGTTGGCTGTCATGTCCATGTAGAATGCAGCACAGTGGTTTCAGCTTAGGTTGTAGACCAAATTTTTGGTTTCACAGGTAACTGCACCTTTGATGTGGTGGTGAGGCTTGTGACAGGACTGGAGTAGGTGGTGGTGGGAGTATGTATGGGACAGGTCTTGCATCTAGATCTGTTATAGGGATATGAGTCATGATGCAAGAGGTTGGAAGGAGGGGTTGAGTAGAGATGGATGAGGCTATTGTGTAGGTTCTGTGGAGAGCGGAATACCAGTGTGGGTTGGGAAGGATGAGTAGGATATTCTTCATTTCGAGGTATGACAAGAGGAAGTGAAAACTCTGGTGGAGAATGTAATTCAGTTGCTCCAGTCCCGTGTGGTACTCAGTCATAAACGGAATGCTCCTCTACAGCCACGAGGTAGTTCTTTGGGAGGTGGTATGTGACTGGAGAAACAGTGCACAGGAGATCTGTTTCTGTACAAGGTGGAAGGGTAATTATGGTCTGTGAAGGCCTCAGTGAGATCCTGGTATATTTTTAGATGTACTGCTCATCACTATATATGCAATGACCATGGGTGGCTAGGCTGTAGGGAAGGGACTTCTTGCTGTGGAAAGGGTGGGAGCTGTCGAAGTGAAGGTATTGCTAGTGATTGGTAGGTTTGATATGGATAGAGGTACTGAACTGCATGGTAACATTGAGGAAGGTAACTCATTAGGTTGAGGAGGACCAGGTGTCATGAATGGGGGAGAAGGTGTTGAGATTCTGGAGGAATGTGGATTGGGTGTCCTCCAGGTTGATCCAGATCACAATGTTATCATTGAACCTCAACAAGGTGAGGGGTTTGGCATTCTGGATGATTAGGAATCATTCGTCTAGATAGCCCATGAAGAGGGCAGCATAGTAAGATGCCATACCCTTGATTTGTTTGTAGGTGATTCCCTCAAAGGAGAAGTAATTGTGGGTATGGATATAGCTGTCATTGTGACCAGGAAAGAGGGTGTAGGTTTGGAACACATTGAACATTGGGAAAGGTAGTGTTCAATAGGGGCATTAGGGATTTTAGAAAGGGAGATGGCATGAGTGGTGATGAGTAGGGCACTATGTGACAAAGGAATAGAAACTCTAGAGATTTGGGAAAGGAAATGATTGATATCTTGTATATAGGAGGATAGGTTGTGGGTAATAGGCTGAAATGTTGGTCTCGAGAGCAGGTATTCTCTGAATGGGGGAACAGTAAGCACCCACAATGGGGCATCCTGGAAGTTTGGGTTTATGGACTTAGGAAACATGTAGAAAGTAGGAGTGCAGTGAATGGTAGGGGCGAGGAGAGACACAGACTGTGAGAAGAGGTTCAGGGACGGCTCTGGAGATTTGAAGAGAGACTGAAGATCTTGCTGGATATCTGGAATGGGGTCACTGTGGCAGGGTCTGCAGGTGGACAAATTTGACAGCTAGCAGAGTCCTTCTATCAGGTAATCCTTGTGATTCAAAACAATGGTTGGTGAGCCTTTGTCATGTGATGGGATTTTACGGTCAGGATCAGTTTTAAGGTGGTGAATTGTAGTTCTTTCTGTGAGTGTGAGGTTAGCTTTAATCTTGAGGGATTTAGGGACTGATACTGAGACAAGGTTCAAGGCTAAGATATTCTCAAAAGTTAACAGGGCGTGATTAGTGGCAAAGCGGGTGGATCACTGTTGGATGGAGCAGGAATTCAGTCAGGCAGGTTTCAACATTGGTCTTTGTTTGAGTCTAAATGCTAGGTTGATGGCAGAAAAGTGTTTCCACTGTAGGGACTGAGAAAAGGAGAGAAGGTCCTTAACAAGTCCAGCATGACTGAATTTGGAAGTGGGGCAAAATGGACTGATATTTCTGTGGCACTAAGACTTTTGTGTGAAAGGTTCACGACTGTGTTACAGGTCTGTTTAGGTTTTCAATTCTATATGGTGGTGGGAGGGAGCTTTTGAGAGTGGAGTAAATGTAGTAGATCAGTGAGTCAGGATTTCTCTGCTGTGAGGGGATGTGAGGAAGGTTTGGCGACTGTTATAAAGATGGTGGAGAGTGGTAGAGTGGTAGATCTTGGGATTTAACAGCAAGAGAATTTTACATATAGAGAGGAGGTATGGCAAAAAGGTTTCGACCTGATTTATATGGTTTTACTGGATGATGTTGGAGAGCACTAAGGACTGGCAGAATCTCAACAGATGGCAGTCATTGTGGAAGGAGGGGTTGCAGCCAGAGATGGTTAATTTGATGGTAAGGCCATTTGAGGGTATTCCATGAGCCAAATAACAGTGCAGGAACAACATGTTTGTTTGAGTTCTGGCTGGGAATAAGTAAAAATTTCTGTATTGGCGCAGATGGAAGGAGCAAGTATTCATGGAAGAGGATAAAAAATGCCTAAATGAAATGGGAATACATGCAAAAAATTTGCAAAGATACACCAAAACATAAGGAAAAAATACAAAAAGGATGGAATGGATGATGTATGGGGAAGCAAGAGGAAACCTTAGATAGTAGGCCAATAGTAGTAGGCAAAAATGGATTGAAATTGACTTAAAAACACAAGATCAATGATAAAAATAAATAAAAAGATTATGATGTGGTTTGCAGGTTGGTGGGCAGATATTTATGAAGAAGGGGGCCAGTGGTCTCATGGCTCATATCCCTGTACTAGACCTAGGTACAAGACCTGTCCCATACATACTCCCACCACCACAACTGCAGTCCTGTCACAAGCATCACCTATTCCATTAAAAGCAGTATTAACTGGTAAACCAGACATGTGATTTACAAGCTAAACTGCAAGCAATGTGATGCTGTCTATGTGGACATGACAACCAACAAGCTGTCTATCTGCATGAATTCCACTGAAAAACTGTGGCCAAAAAACAGCTAGAGCATCCAGTTGCTGAGCATGCTGTCCGGCATAACATGCTTCACTTCAATGACTGCTTCACAGTCTTTGCCATCTGGATCCTTTCTACCAACACCAGCTTTTCTGAACTATGCAGATGGTAACTCTCTCTGCGATATATCCTGCATTGCCATAATTCTTCTGGTCTCAACCTCTTTGTTAGTCACTGTCCTTCACCCACATGTCCCGTTCCCTGTTCCCTCTCCAGCACTACACAGCCTTCTATTTCACTAGCATACCGATAGTCTTTTTTTATACTTATCTCATTTTCTGGCCCTCCCCCTCCCCCACTGGAGAGTCTAACCTCTGAACTGCACCTAGCTGCCCTGCACACTTCTCGTTCTTCTGGTATGCTTCCATAATTAGTACTTTACTGTCCCCCACCCCTACCCTGATTTCCCTCCCGCTCCACCTTACCCGCACAACCCAGACTGCTTCTCCCATTATGTGCTGTTGCTCGCAGTCTGGCCTTAGAAGCCAGAGACAGTGGTCACATGTGTGTGAGTTGCATTTGCATGAATGTGTGTGTGTATGTTATCTAATTCAGAAGAAGGCCTTTTGGCTGAAAGCTTACTTGCTCAGCAGTCTTTCTGTAGTACCTGTCTGAGACTTGGCATCTGCACTATATGGTAAGCAGCAGTCTCTCCTTTTCTTAATATTGCCATTATTGCATCCCAGATTATCCATTGCTTAAGCTTTATTAATTACAGGAAATGAGTAACTGACATTGCTGGAACACTTAAAGGTGAATTCCAAGTGCGCTAATCAGTAGTTGTGAGAGCAGTGACTCCACTGATTACACAGCCTTGAGACCATTCTTTCTAGTTACCCATTTCAGTTTTCTGAAAACTAATTAATTTAAAAGATATTCATAATTACTGATCAGCCATGCTCAAAACTGTTTTTGCCACTTGAGCCCTTGTGCCTATTTAATTCTAAGATATGTCATTATACTTTTTTCCCTAATTTTTCTGAAAATTTGTACAAATTAACAAAATCTCAAACTTGGTAACTTTACCTATAAGTTGGTAATCCACCATATAGCCGGACAGTGTGGCCAAGTGGTTCTAGGTGCTTCAGTCTCGAACTGCTTGACTGCTATGGTCACAGGTTCAAATCCTGCTTTGGGCATGGATGTGTGTGATGTCCTTAGGTTAGTTAAGTTTAAGTAGTTCTAAGTTCTAGGAGACTGATGACCTCAGGTGTTAAGTCCCATAGTGCTCAGAGCCATTTGAATCCACCATATATAGGAATAGGGTGTCCTAATCAAACAGTACTGAGAACTTTTATATTTTTTAAACTCTCTTTTAGTCAAGTCAAATCTTTGTTGAGACTTATAGGTCATCTGTTCATTTAAACTTTTGCTCTGCCATTTTATAAACTATAATATAATCATCAAGATCAGGAAATACCATTACATCTGTCTTCATAGACAACCCCTATCCAAAAAATCTTCAGTCTGCCACCAGCATTCATACTGTCAAAATCTCTTTGCCAAATATCTTTATATCCTTACCAGGTAGGACTAATGGAAGAGATAGAGAAGATTCAATGAAGAGCAATGCATTTTTCACAGGTTTGTGTAGTTTAGAGCTTTACAGAGGTGCACTTGTGACAGACACTGCAAGAAAGTCATTGTACATCATGAGATGGACTGCTATTGATATTCTGAGAGACTTTGTTCGAGGAAAGATCACAAAACATATTGTTTCCTCCCACATACATCTCATGAAATGACCACAACAAGAAAATTTGAGAAATCAGAGATAAAACAAAGGTTTACCAACAATCATTCTTCCCATGAACTGTAAGGGAAGTGGGGATCAGATAGTTCTACAAGAAGTAACCTCTGCCACACACTGTCAGTTAGCTTTCACGATATTGATGTATGAAGGACAGACAAATGAAAAGCAGACACCTGCCACAGTAGAACAATGGGATTGTTCCATTCAAAAGTAACATCTCACATGTTTACACATTTTTCCTACTGGGAGAGAAGACCATCAATTTCTGCTTCATAGAATGTGATCGGCAGCTGATATATCCACAACTGCACCCACGGTTGCATTTTTTCATCCAGCTGAAACCAATGCCCATGCCCATATTTCTTCAGGTCACCAGAGATGTAAAATTCACACAGTGAATGATCCGGACTGTATGGGGGATGTTATTGTGTTTCCCAACCACATTGTTGAAGCATAGGTTTCATATGATTGGAAGTAAGGGGGCAGTCATTATTGTGAAACAGGATGATTCTGTCCAGTAGCCTGAGAGAAAATGGCAAAGCCAACAGTCAAGACGCCCCATATCTCCCCTGACAGAGAAAGATAGAGCAGTGTTCAATTTTAGCAATTTAGTCTATTTCTCAATGCCAATGACACTAATATCTATGACACTAAAGTCAACATTGCTGTGAGAATTAAAACAGGACAATGGAAGTCTCCTCGTGTTTGCTGCCGGATACTAAAATCAACTTGATTCAATATTTCGGCAATCCAACTGTTCACCATCTTCAGGAGAATGCCACTTCTGCTGCTGACTGCCACTGAGAACTGATGCCAAGGGTGCAAATTGATGTCCTAAATAGGCATCTGTACCGTACACGGCACTTGCGCAATCCTTCACAGTTGCTACCCTCCAAGACTGGGCAGGTGGCACTGCCCTTAGTAGAACACCAGTGGTAATGATATATCTTACTCAGAGACAATTTTTGAACATTCAGTATGGCTACACTGAAGAACATTTTGTTCTGATGTGGGATAGCTCAGGGTTCCAGATCCTGCAAGGAGGAAATGCATTATCTCTATTAATCAAATTATCTGCCAACCTAATTTCAATTGTCTCTTTATAAAGACTGCTCCAAAAACATGAAGTGTTGGCAACTATCACAGTTTTGTCAATTTCATACTGTGTCGCTCATTTAAACAACATTCTGCTACCGCTGATTTTTCTGGCTATTGTAGCCTCCTATGACAGCAATGTTCCACACACCCAGCTTTTTACAGTCTAGATGAATTTTTAATTAAATAAATTGTAAAATTTTAATATTATGTAATGCAAGTTGACATAATGCCACTAAGTATTTTATTTAACTTGAGCTCTGTATGTGTGTGCTCTGTTTGTGTTTTCTATAGTGATTTAATGATTGTAAGAAACTATGTATTTTCTTTTTCCTTTATTGCTGCTCAAATAATTTACAGTATACATTTTTATATAATTATGTACTGTATATGCTATAGGATTATCATATTGTATTTGTAAAAAACTGATTTGCTCCACATCCTCATGAACCCAACACATTTGGACCTGTGGAACAAGAATCAAATCAAATCACCTATCATGAACTGTGCATATTGAATGACTGGTGTCAATGTGGGAAGGCTTACATTGGCCATTCAATATGCACAGTTCCTGTCATGACATGGCCACTAATTGGTAGGTACTCCTCCACCCGCAATAGCAGTCCTCCCTCACCTCGGGAAATGCAGTCTGCACCTTCAGCAAGGCTTTGACTACATCTTGTCATGCCGTGAGCTGAGGCATTCTACCAGATATTGGACTATTACCACCCAAAGTAATAATCCATGAAGCATTCGGCCTACCTGGTATCCTAGTCCATTACTATGCCACCCCTGCTTCCAGTTTTGTACTTCAAAAGTCATTTCCCAACATATTACTTAGATGCAAGACTTGTCTCATAAACCAACCCAACACGTTCTATCACAGTCCAGTTACAAATATTTTGTACCCAATGAGACATATGTACATGTTTGAAAACAGCTACATTGTATACCAACCAACCTACAATTATCATGAAGTGTTCTATGTGGGTATGACTAAATTATACAGATGTGAACTGTCTTTCCAGCATATCCTATTTTTTCACAATCATCTCATTTTTTCTAGTTTTCCACCATAGTCCCCCCCCCCCCCCCCACTCAAACTGTGTTATCCCCTTCTCCACTGCCCTTCTCCCCCCACCCTTGCCTCCTCCCACATCATGCTGTCTTTCTCATGTATATTCCCTAAAAAAGCTGACCTACAAATCTCTTTTGAAGAAACTAAGTTAATCTGCACTAAATGTAACATTCAGAAATTAAACACTAGGTACAGGCAAATGTAAAGGGAAAAATATATCAAATATCTCAGAGTAATTATAGATTCAGAGTGGCTGGAAAGCACAGAGAGTTTGATGAGAGAAACTCAAAAGAGCATACAGAAGAACACACGGCATCTACAACAAAAAGTGCATTTCCATACATGCAAAGATTAGACATTACAACACTGTGATCAAACCTGAGGCTCTGTTGTGAGTGAAATCTTAATTTTCACCAGAAAAGGCGATCTGGAAAACAAATTGGAGCAAGAATAAAGGATTATGAGGAAAGTACTTGACCCAGAAAAAACATAAGACAGGTAAAAACTAAAATACTGTACAGAAACAGAGGAGGAAGACAGATGTGGACCAAAATGCTGTACAGAAACAGAGGATTATCACATCGGCCAGCAGATATTAAAAAACAAAGGTCAAAATTTTATGGAAATATTCAGTGATTCTCAATAATGAGGCTTACACACAAGATTATGATACACATCAAAAATTAAAGAATATGTCATGAATCCAACAAACTAAAAAGGACCTTGAGAGAAGCCCATATAGAGGCAGTGGAAGCAGTAGATGGAAATCTGTTCAGTCAAAATTTAAAATGTTGGATACTACAACCAGTGGACTGAAGAAAAAAGAAGCCCCTTGAGAGAGAGAGAATGTGATGGGAGATCAGAAAAACAAATCTAAAAAGCAATTTGAGACCCAACAGGGTGCTGTCTCTCTCACTCTCTCTCTCTCTCTCTCTCTCTCTCTCTCTCTCTCTCTCTCACACACACACACACACACACACACAGAGAGAGAGAGAGAGAGGGAGAGAGAGAGAGGGAGGGATAGAGAGAGAGAGAGAGAGAGAGAGAGAGAGAGAGAGAGAGAGAGAGAGAGAGAGAAAGAATGTGAGTGAAACTGTATATTTAAACTAGAAAAAGAACAGTGGCTAGGAATCTGCTAGCATTACATTTGTCTTTGTGCCAACCACCAATCCACAGCAGATAAATAGTTGCCAATCAATTGTATTATTTATTATGTATTCATTTCAGACTGATATATTCTCTTCTGTTTTTATCAAATTCATTCTCAATTCCAGCCAAAAAATTTTATTTGCATATTTATTTATTCTTTGCTCATGAATTCTAGCTGATAATTTTCAGTTGAGAGTGTGTCTCATATAATTTTGTATGCTGACAGATTAAGACAGATGTAACATCTGTTTGTGACTGCATTTACCATGTTACATTACACTGAGGCTTAATTACTATGCATATACAATAAATATAGACTAAACAAATCAAAAGGACACTTTACAGGCACATAAATGGTTATTATATATTTTATGTTACAATGTATGCTATCTCTGATTTAATGGAAAGAATTAAACTGTGCATTTTATAAAAAAAACTTGATAACAATTTTTAATAATGTAATATTATGCTGCCCACAGGTAAAGTGCCAGAAGCAATACACCACTAAATCGAATGCAACAGCTCTATGCACTGCCTGACAGGCTGGGAACTTTTGCTCCATGTATCAAAAGTTCAGTAAAGGAAAAAGCCTTATGATATACTTTTTGTTGGAGTGATAAACCTGTAAAGATGTATAGACTGGTCAGTCCACCAAACCACCTGTAGATGAGCTTGACAGACATGATCAGGATAATTAATGAAGAAAATAAATGGATTTATATTAAGGGACATTTCAACTACTTAATTTGAATAATGTGCTCCCCCCCTCTCCCCCCAATACTTCATGTAGTGTGATTAATGTCTAAAGTATTGAGGATATGTGCAAACAAGAACTTCACAGTACCTCAGATGAAGAAAGGATTTAAGGATGTGGAATTTAACCGGGATAGTTATTGTATTTGACCGATAATCATATCCTGTTCCCATAAACTCTAAGTATAAGCCTTCTATGAAGCCACCTACTTCATCTTGGTTATCAGTTCTGGATGTGGTTTAATAGAAAAGATATTACTGACCTGAATTAAATTCAATAGTTGTGCTTATGGAAATTTATAGTCACTGAAGTACATGAGAAGTAATTATCAAGTGACAAAAACCGAGCAATAAACCTGTGTGCAGTTTTGTTATGATGTGTGAAGTATTGACTGAAACAGTGGTGCATCATAATTTAAGTATTTTGTGGTGAATTAAATGAATGCAAATCCTCACTGAGCACAACAGAATACAGTTTGACAATTGGTATGCACAAACTCCAGTGTTGTTGCTGCTTCTTGTACCAAAGCACTAACCTAATTCCTTCATGTGATGAAACCGTGTTTGAATGAAATAAACTCAGTGACTGTACAATATGTTCATCCACCAGTTCGCCCTTGGGACATGCTTCAGTCAAAATGGTCTTCAGTTATGAATGAAATGCACAATTCCAACCTAATATGGAATTTTGGAGTTTGATGCTCTCAAGTTTGTACTTACTTCACCTGAATTAAAATGAATTCAGACCAATCTAACTAATAATTATCAGATTTGTGTACTAATTCTATTTCTTTCAGTGCTTAGTGTTGTTTAGAAATTACAAATCCCCTCCAACTATGTTTTATGTATGCACACAATCACCACAAGCATAGTGACATGTGGGTCATTTTCCATTTTGATGAATGACTTGATTCCTGAGCATTCCATACCCTGCTGATATCTTGAAGGATGACCATTTCACACCTTGAGAAGGTCATTCTGTTCAAGATACCTCATTATGTTTGGGCTGAGAAAATGTTCTAAGTTTATACAACAAATCAATGTCAAGGATATTGGATGATAGTTTTGTGGATTACTTCTATACCCTTCTTGTAGATAGGTGTGAACTCTGTCTTTTTCCAAGAACTGGGCATGGTTTTTTTGTTTATGATAGATTATAGTTAGACGAGGGCTAACTAAGCCACCAAGTCAGTATAGAATCTGTCAGGTATTCCATCAGGCCCTGGAGCTTTGTTCAGTTTTAATGACTTCAGCTGTTTCTCAACACCACTGATCCTGATAATTATTTCATTCATCTTTTCAGTGGTGCGAGGATTAAATTGGGACCATTCTCCCTAGTTTTCCTTTATGAAGGAACATTTGAAGATGGAATAAGCATTTTAGCATTTGCTTTGCTATCCACAATTTCAGTTTCTGTCTCATTCACTAGGGACTGGACACAACCTTCGGTGCCACTAACAGCCTTTACATATGACCAGAATTTCTTTGGGTTCTGTGAAAGATCACTTGACAGTATTCTTTACAGTTGTCACTGATGGCCCAACCCATTGCTCTCTTGATAACCGAATGTGTTTCATTCACACTTTGTTTTACGCCTATTATACAGTAATCCTTGTTTCTTTAGAAGGTTCTGTACAGTGACTGTGTACCATGGAGGTTCCTTCTTATCATGGACTGTTCTACTGTGTACATATCTCGATTTTTTTATGTAGTTCACTGTATGCTTGTTTTAGTTGTCCTTTGTACTTTGGTAATCATTGTTGCCACAACTGTGTCATGGTGATTAATACCAGTCCCAATGTGACATCCTTAAAGAGATCAGGTCTGTTTATTGTCATTATATCCAATATATTTCCATCATGAGTTGGTTTCCTAACTATCTGTTCTAGGTAGTTTTCAGAGAAGGCATTTAGTAAAGTTTCACAGGATGTCTTTACCACATCCACCACTAACAAAAGTGTAATTTTTGCAACTAATTGTTGGATGACTTAAGTCTCCACCAATGATTACAGTATGATTGGGGAACTAACATACAAATGAACTGAGGTTTTCTCGAAAGTATTTGGTTTCATCAGGAGATGAGTCTGGCGGATAATAAAAGGATCCAATTATCATTTTATGCCAACCCCTGACACTGAGTCTCATCCAAACAGTCACACATGTAGCTTCAATTACCACCTTGTCGGATCCGAGTTTCTTGTCTACTGTGACAGATACACTGCCTCCACTTTCCATTTGCCTAACCTTTTGATACATGCTTAAATTTTCCCAAAAAATCTAACTGCTATCAATTTCAGGTTTCAACCAGCTTTCTGTACCTAGTATTATGTGAGATTCCCTGCTTTTCATGAGTGCACCAAACTCTATAACTTTGTCATGAATGCTTCAGCAGTTTATCATTAGAATTTCAATACTCTCCCCCTATGGGAAACATTTCTTTCAATCTTACACTGAGTCTCCTGGGTTTGATACAGCTATAGTTATCTGTATTGAGAGTTACCTAATTAAAAAAAAAAATGTGTGTGCATCCTACACATAGTCAGCTACCTGAGTAGCAGCCTCTGATGTGTAGTGCACACTTGACCCATTTAGGGTGACCCTACAGTTCTCAGGCGTAAGTCCAGGAAGTTGAAACCTATCCTGTCACAAAACTTTTGAAGTCTCTGGGTCAGTCCTTCCAGTTGACTCAGAACCAAAGGACCATGATTACTCTTGTGGACAATGGTGCAAATTGTGAGCTTTGTTGAAACTCCATTGCAAGGCTGGTCTTTCAACCTTCTCTGCCAGTCTCTGGAATGACCCAAGAATGACCTCAAAGCCCAGACAACAGCATCATTTGTTCCAACTGCCACAATCTGCAGTTTGTTGCACCTTGTTCCATCAATGGCTGCTCTTCAACATGTTGAATGATGCCCCCAGGCATGTTTCTGGTGTCCTTTCATGTCCCTTGCTGCCATTCCCCTGTGGGGTACCATTATTTGCATTACAGTGATTAACAGCCCCTGAGCTTTTGTGTTTTCCCCTTCCTGGCACTGGATTAAACATTTTCCCCAAAACAGGTGAAGTGAATCTCACTCGCTTAGTTTCAGTTTCAGCGAAAGACAGCAACTCAAATGTTTTGGTTAGGGGGATCGGTGCAACACACTGAGTCCTCTCTTGTCCCCGTCCACCCTGTGCAGGTCACCTAAATCTACCACTGACATGCCCTTGTAGTCAAGTGGACAAGTAATGACAGATACTGTAGTTTCTGCACAGGAGACAGGATCCACAGGAGAGGATAATACTTGAGATATCACATGTACAATACTCTTGAGAGCTCTTCCAATACACCAGTTTGCAACAGCTGCCAATCATTTGACAGTAGTCAGGATGATTTCTAGCTGGTTACAAAGGTCAACCAACTCATCCTCTGTTTGTGAACAACATTCATAGTGGGGCTGCATTTTGGCTGGTGCACTGTATTATAAAGCAGTGAACAAATAATTTTAAATTAAGCCCACAGATTATCTTTTAATCTTTACAGTTACTGCAACATGCAATAGTAAATTTCTAGAGAGCTCATAGGCAGGCCTGATCACACTGACACCATCCATTAGGAAGACTTAGATCCTCACTTCCCAGTTAAGTACTTTGATTTATCTGGAACTGGTTAAGTTATTTGATAATTAACATATAAATCTGTGACCAGTTACATTTACAGTTGCAGATTTTTGCCTCTGTGCTTATTAAATGCTAACCCTTGACATTATACTTTCATTGATCTGATGATTATGCACAGATGACATACATCACTAATTGAAGATCTTGGTTGTAAACAACAGTAATGGACAGTTGATGAGAAACAGAATTATTGTGTGCATAGCATGGTAAGTGACATGCTTTATTCATATTAGTTGATAGTGCTATGATAAACCAAGAGAGGACAGCCCCAACTCTAATTTCAGATTCTTGATAATGGCAAACTTTGTTAGGGTGTTTGCATGTATACAGTGGTAAATATCAGTAACACAGCTTCCAGTAATAGTAAGGCATAGGGTGTTCATGCCAGGAAAATTTTTAATGGGTATTTTTTATGATTTTGCAGATAATGTGGACACCTATGACTCAGATGAACCACCTGAATGTGTTCCTAAATGCAAATGCACTACAAAAGTTGTCACAATTCAGGTAAATGTGAATATTTATTTAAGCAAGTAAACAATGCTAAGTTGTGTCCCTTACTATTGTTTGCATGAATTTACATGCCAGTGAGATTCAGGTATGTTAAGGGTCATCTATAATATTGTTTACATGCTGTAGTAAGGTAACAAAATTAATTTTATATTGCGCCAGATCATAGATAAATTTGTGAGATTGTTATATGTTACTATTACAAATATTGTTAAAGAAAATTTTATATCAAATACTGAAACAAATCGGATTTTTGAAATTTCTTTTTTTGAGAAGTTTCACAGTAATGCTTTTTTAATTCACTCAGGAAGTAAACTGTTATAAGTCAATGCTAACCCATGACAAGTGCACTTAGTTTGCAACTTAACAACATTAAGTACACATTGACAAAATTTTTAAGAATAAAATTTTTACTAGTATTTATAATTTTTTTAAAAATACCTCATTACTGTAAATATTCAAAGATGATACCTTATCTCAAGGGGGAAATTCATATGGCATGGACTTTAAATATTTTATTAGAAATTCTTCCAGTCCATATGTGGCATAACAGCAAACCAGTGTTTAACAGTATTGGTTAAAAATAGTCTTGGTTGCAGTTTTAGTTTTATTTTTCTATTTTTCAACGACGCGTTTCGCGTTATTTAGGCATCTTCAGGTTATCTTTTCTAGATGGGCGCGAGAGTCACCAAGATCTGCGTAACGCGTTCCCGTTCACAGGAGCGAGTAACAGTGAGTTCCCATGACTGCAATATGCTTACGGATTGGTCTTTAAATAGTCAGACATCATCCAGCATTTTCAGTCTGAGACCAGCTAGCACTTGCTCAAAACCTATGTGAGATCTTCAGAAACTGCAGCTAATCTGGATTGTGTTAATATTTATTCTTGAGTTCACAGCCTCTCTCTACACTGCTGACTCCTGTGTAGAAAATTTGCAGCTCACTGTTACCATGTTGAGACCTGTACAACTATTTATTTTTCACAAAGCTCATATTTTACATTTCTAAGAAAATCTTTTGACTGTGTACATATGACCAGCATGCATGCAAGGATTATTTGAGACACTTTTATCAAACAGTGAGTATGTTAATTCTTTTGACATGATGGATGTTGTTTAATTTGAACTGATTTCATGTTTTATGGAGTTGATGTTTAATCATCACAGTGACTGTCTCAAAGACCTGAAAGTGTGCACTGTTTTACGTAATCTACAACCATTGTGTTCTGTTAATATTATGCCTATGAAGGAGTATATCTTCATGTAGTGATTATGTTGTTCATGCTACCGTGTATAGTGAAGTGGAGAGGTGGAGGTACACTCTTGCATAAAAAAATGTGATGTGAAACTTGATCTGGTCATCAAAACTTTTGTACTGATAATAAATGTGGGAAAAAGCCACATTACTTGGAACTCTGCACAGTGAACATCATTTGCACAATGCTTAGAAATCAATTTACAGATATTCTACAAGACTTTGATCATGGAGACTCTAAGGGCTTAATGAATAATGCAGGCAAGCAGCATTGCAAACACATCAAATATCATAACAATTGGACATATGCAGACAACAAAATTAAATAATTCTACATATTTTTACAAAACTTCAAACTATTTGGAAATATTCAGAACATTACTAGAAGTTTTTCTAAGCTCTGACAATATCAACATTCTAGTAAAAGGTTGTATGGTACTGAGTCACACAATGTATCTGCTCAGCAGCAATAGCATACTGCAAAGTTGTCATTTTATCCTAAGTAAAAGTATTAATTCAGTCAAGAGCTGTAGTAATAATGATGGGGAGACTTTTATCATTGAAAAATATAACAAGTTTTATAATGATATAAAAAAATTAAATTATATGTCCAGAAATTGTTGGCAATGAAAATTAGACATATAGAACCAGTTGTTCCTTTTTGTACTGATATTATCCATCATCCTTTTACTGATGCAACAATTGTTTCTCTCACACCAATAAAATTTGTGACATTAAGTACTTTTGGATACTGAACTTATATGATAATTTGTTTTTATTTTGTTGATATGTTGTTACAGAAACATAGAATAGAATTAAAACAGCTGTTTGAAGTTAGAGATTGTTCTTAAGGCTGCAATGTCATTTATTCTTAAATTACTTAGCAGCAGTGATAATTCGTTTGCAGTGGGTCACAGTTTTTATTGTGGTTTTTTATGGAGTCTTGCTTACATCAAATGTGCTAATTGTTGCTTGAAAACTCAGTTTGATTATATTTGCAATACAGCAAACTTGTATGTGTGATTAGAAATAAAATACAAACATATAATTCTAAATCGGCATTATTTCAAAGTGTTGGTAGCATTAGGAAACTGTCTTGTGTACGTACCTCCTTCTACCATAAAGGTGTATGTCTGACCTCTCTCAACTGTTATTTCTGGTATGAGGCGGTCATTTATGTACCATGCAATTCCCCATGAAGGATGACCTGAAATTAAAGACAGTATAGGTCTCAGTATCCAGTACTTCTCAATTCTGCTTATCAACCTCATATAAAAAAAAAATAATTTGGTTGTCTTAGAGGAAAGGCAAAAACTGCATGATATTAGTGGCTGCTGCACAAGATACAAATGCCTAATTCACATATGAACTCTGTATCCTTAACTACTGTCGAATGTGAAATTATTCAATTCTGGCACCAAAAAATTTAAAAGAATATCTGTGGATATTAGACAGGGTACTGGCAACCCCAAAACGTAAAACTAAGTTAGAAATATATGTTGCTAGTCATTCATTCTATAAACTGCCTGAATATTTGGCTTCAGTTTAGCATATATGTGAAAGCAATGTAGGAAATATATTGATACAGCACACTTTATCTGTTGCCCTCCAAAAGTAACAATTATGTTTCAATAGCTAATTGTTATTTAAGAAAAGATGGAGGTTAACTCACAAGTACAAGGGAAAAAACTGCAATTAAATTTATCTACATAGGTGAATTTCTACTGATTACATAAGATCACATGATGAGATCCAAAGATCATGATGTGTGAACAACTTCACTTGACTTATCATATTAGATTAGATTTAGGTGAAATTTAGTTTTCATTCCATAGACCCAAAAACGAGATGATTCTCTTGGGTGTAGAACATCTCAGAAAGTATAACATAAAAATCATAAAACATATGAATATAATACAGACTACCTGATCATTTGTCAGGAGATTGTTAAAATAGGTAAATATATTACAGTAAACTGAAACTGATAATCTTTACAGAATGAATACACTGTCAGAATGCAACATAGTTATGCACTTTTAATAAATTTATCATAAAAAAATACCTAATCTTGACTGTTATGATCAAGTGCTGTCAAAACTGAAATCTGACAGACATTTTTACTTAAGTTGGTCTAACAGTCCCTGTTGAGATATACATCTATAGAGTAGAAGGACTTGTCTATCAAAAAGTATTTTAAACTCTGTTTAAACTACGCTTTGTCTGAGACCAAGCTTTCAATGCTTGCTGGCAATTTATTGAAAATATGTGTTCCTGAATATTGGACCCTCTTTGGAACAATGTAAATGTTTTCAGGTCTTTACATAGATTGCTCTTATTCCCTAGAAATAATACTGTGTATTGAGCTATTGGTAGGAAATAAAAATACATTACTTACAACATATTTCATTAAGGAATAAATTTTGTGAGAAGCAGTGGTTAGATCAAAAAGTCCCTTGAACAGTTTTCTACATGATATTGAATTAACACCACAAATAATTGTTATAACACACTTTTTCACTCTAAAAACTTTTGTTTGGTTTGAGGAGTTACCCCAGAATGTGATCCCATGTGACATAATAAGTAAGCAGACTCCATACAACATAACAGAATAAAAGTAAGCAAACTATGCATGTTATTTATATTTATATTTCCTACATCTGACATCATTCTCACTTCAACTACAGGCTTGTTTAGGAGCTTCAGGAATTCTGCGGTGTTCCCTTTCCAACTGAATTTATTGACAAATTGTAATCCCAGAAATTTAATACTGTTAACCTCTTCGATCCGCATGTCTTCATATGTTATACAGATGTTGGAAGGAAATCTCTTACAGGGTCTGAAATGCATATTGTGGGTCTTTTGAAAGTTTAATGACAGTGAATTAGCTCTCAACCTTTTATTAACATTAATTAAAATTTGATTAGTAGCCATTTATAAGTCTGTACTTGACGTGCTACTTATTGCAATGTTCGTATCATCTACAAATGACACAAACTTAGCATCTGGCTTGTAACAGACGCTAGGTCGTTAGTGTACAGAAGAAAAGCAATGAAACCAAGATGGAACCTTGAGGATCATTGCATGTAATTAATTCAGAGTCAGTTGAAGAGTGACTGCTTACTGCACAGATATTTCAAGACAACACCCTTTTAATAATAATAATAATAATAATAATAATAATAATAATAATAATAATAGCTTTATTCAACATCGAATGGCACACTGCACATGTACAAAGAAACAGTAATGATTAAAGTTATTTGTACAATATGCGAGACACATTCTTCTGAATATGTCATTAACTTACAACAAAATTACAATAAGATGTTTACTGATTTCTATTCACATAATTTCACAAAGCATTTGTTGTTCTTCATATAAGTATGGTACTCTTCTAATAAGTAGAAAGGGTGTTTTACTAAAAATTTCTTAAGTTGATGTTTCAGTTTAATTGTAGGAAGAGCCATGACTGCACTAGGGAGTGCATTAGCTAATTTTATACCTGCATACTGAGGCCCCCTTTTGTAAAGCGCTGTTCTGTGGCTGCCAATGTAAAATCTTTCTTTATTTCTAGTATTGTATTGGTGGAAATCTGAATAAGTGTTTGGATGCAGTCTTTTCACAAGCAGTATGGCTTTTAGATTGTATGTGTTTATAACAGTTAACACCTCTGTTTTTGGAAACAAGTTGCGACAAGATTCCCCATATCCTGTTAGTTAGATAAGACTCAAACCATTTCGCAGCACTGCTGGTAATGCCATAATATTCTAATTTACTTATATGCTGTGGTTCACACAGTCAAAGGCTTTTGCCAGGTCACAGAAAGTGCCAGTAGCCCCTAATTTGTTATCTAATGAATTAAGTACAATCTCACTGTATATGTAAATAGCTATCTCTATAATAGAACTCTGTGACTTACTCAGTAGATTATTTGCAGTCAGATACTTAAAGAGATGCTTGAACACAACATAATGAGATGCTTCAGCACAACATTTTCAAATATTTTTGAAAAAGCTAACAAAAGTGAAACTGGTTGATAGTTTGATGGTATCTCTTTATCCCCTTTCTTGCAAAGAGACTTAACTTGAGCATATTTTAGACAGTCTGGAAGTGTCCACTGATAATAAATTGATTGCACAAATAATTTAAGATAGAAGTCAATACACATGATCAATCTTTTAATTAACTTCATTGATATGTTATTATAACCACTAGAATACTTAGATTTTAAGGATTTTATGATGGATGCTATTTCTTTAGGAGATGTGTCATTTCCATTTTACTGAAATTATTTGTAAAGAGTTGTCTAAAGCTGCTTTGATTTCTGAATTACTTTCTACAATATTTTGCAGTATTCTTTGTGATGCATTAAAATGCTGACATCAGAGCTGTTCCTAGAAAGCAGGTACAGTTCCCTGTTTGTTTCATGTGATATCTTTATTCCTTGTGTAATCCTTAGGGTATTTTTAGACTTGGTTTTAATATGTGTTATCTTGAGGGGAAGACAATTTTCAAAAGAGGAAGTAACTTTATTAATGCATGCTTTGTATTTCCCATTAGAGTTGTACATATTGTAATATCTATCCAGTTCATGTCCTTGAGCAGTCACCAAAAATTCTCAATTTTTGACTGATTTATTACCCTCCTATACTCAGATTTAATATCTTTTTTTCCTGACAAGTTTCAGCATTACAACAAGATGCTGCATGTCATGATCAGATAGCCCATTGACTATTTGTTTTGTGATGAGATTTTTCTCCTAGATTTGTCTACAAAGATATTATCAATAACAACCTCAGAGAAATTACATATCCTAGTCGCAAAGTTCACTTAGGCATTAAACTGATTGACAGTGTTGCTGATTGCAATAGTTTTCACTAACAGAGCTTTTCAATAAATCCACAGTAAAATCACCAGTAACTACTATTTACTTGTTTTTTACTGAGAGATGGGACAACAGACTATGAAAATGGTTTAGTATTCATTTAAGTTTGTTGACTAGTGCTGTAATTGTATCCCCAGTATTATCCCAGTTTCAACATGAATATTAAACCTTGAGTAGTTTCAGTATCAACATTAAGTCTGGAGTTATTGTTAGCGACAGATATAAAATATTTTCATAAAGAAGGGTTAAAACAGGAACATCTGGAGTAGAGAAGAATAATACAGTAAAAGAAATCAGCTGTCAAATCTCGAGCTTTGAAAAGGTCTCAGATGTCTTTCTTTGCCAGTACAGAGAAGGAGATGGAATATAAGGAAGGGTAAGATGCGTGATGTGCATAAGAGATAGGAAAATGTTGCAGAGGATCTAGTATCCAGACAGCCATGAGGTAGAGGTGAGATATAAAAAGTGACAATGCAAGGGAAGGTAGGAGAGAGGTGCTGGCAAAACTGAAGCTGCAAAAGCAGGCTATGAATATTACATAGGTAGCTCATTGCTGGTTTGTCACACATTTTTAACTTTCAGTAAGTTTCAGCAGTGTATTGTAATTTTGAGTATCTGATGATGAACTACTAATAATGAGTTACATACGAATGATTATGGGTGAAAATTGAGAGATGAACTGAGAAGCATGTAGAATTGAGTGAAAGAAAAAGGGTATGCAAATAGGTGTGGGAGGGGGGGGGGGGGGTTAGGGAGATTAAGATGTTACTTTTAATTATGATTTCTTGATGCCCTTTTGGCAATATGAAAATTATTTACAAAGTGTAACACAGGTATGTTTATCTGAGGATTTCCCTTCCGTGAAATAAATGTATCTCACCATTGTTGCTTCGTTAACATTTGATAGTTTGAAGAAATATTTGACAGCAAGTGGAACAATAAGGGAATTATTGAAACATCATCATGAGCTATAGTGTTGATTGAGAAGAGTGTTGCAGTTCTCAGATGAATGCTTCTATAGTTGAAATTTATTTATTTAGCATCTGTGTCATCGTACAAATGATATTGGACTTGTAATACATAGAAATTAACAATATAGAATATACAAAATGAAATTGTCTACAATTGGATTTGTCATACACAGAAAATAAAATGAAATTGTCTATAATAAATGACAGCAAACTTACTGTTTCTTTCCACATAAATGGTTTACGGTAATTTGTTTTTTCAGTAACAATATATAACTAGTACTATATATGGTAAAGTATATTGAAATCTGAAACAAACGAAGATAGAGAATTTTGGAGGTTAGTTTGTAGAGTCATTTTCTTGGTCTTCAAGATATTCATTTATTGAGTAAGAACATTTAACAATTAAAAATTTTCTAAGTTCCAATTTAAAATTTGTATTGTCCTTTAAATCTTTAATTTACTGAGGCAGTGCATTATAGAGCTTAATGCCCATGTGGATTACATACTTCTGAGTTCGTGTTCTTCTTACTTGTTCTATGTGGAAATCATTCTTGTTCCATGTGTTGTAATTGTGCCTTACTGCATTTGTGTGGAGATTGCTTAGATTAGCTTTGGTTAAGAGTACACATTTAAGTATATAGACTGATGGCAGAGTAAGTATTACTAACTGTTTGAAAAGAGGTCTGCAGTGAGCTTGTGTTGGACTGTGGATAATTATTCGAACAGACTGTTTTTCTAAAATAAAAATGTCTTTCAAATTAGATAGAACACTATTCCAAATGAGGCAACAGAATGAAAGTGTCCAAAGTATGTCATTCTGAGTTAAGTCTGTGTGTAAGAAATTTTACATGGTGTTTCCAATTCATAGCTTCATCTATATGCATTCCTAACACTTTTGCAAAATGCGCTCTCTCTATTAGTCTGTCATCCAATTCTAGATTAATGTCTTCATCCTGAATCATTTTACCATACTGTATGTAATTTGTTTTCTTTGCATTGAAGGTAAGTTTATTTGCACTGAACCAAGTCTAAATACTTTTTAGGATTTTGTCAGTAGTTGACTGTAACAAGTTTTTAAAGTTGCTCACTATCAGACTTGTGTCATCTGCATATAGTACAATTTTGGCTGTATCATATTGTAACCGTAAATCATTGACATATACGAGAAAGAGTAGTGGCCCTAAGATGCTGCCTTGGGATACTCCTATAAGAACTTCTTTTGCTTCTGTATCTAACCTTATTTTTTGATTTGAATTTACAGTGGTGCGCTCTATAATCTGAGATCTGTTTTGAGATATAACTCAAACCACATTTTAACTCTTACTCTAATACCTACTGCTTCCAGCTTATCAAGGAGGATTTCATGGCAGACCGTATCAAAAGCTTTAGATATCCCTAATTGAGTCCTACTACACTTTCTGTGCTTCATTTTGCATGAAAACCATGATGGTTGTATGTTATAAAATGCTTCAGTCTCCCTTTCTTATGAAGTTTCAAACAAATGATACATTACTGTTGCAAATACTAAACTTTTTAGTTGTTGCAAATGCAGTATCTTTATAAACAAAGTTTTTTTTATTCTCCTATATGTTTGTGAAAACACAGTATAAGATTTGGGCTTCAGTAGATCAACAGATTATATCAGTAATACCATTGGCATGAGACCTAATTACATACCAAATGAAATCAGAAAATTTTACAACATTTGAGGGGTATTTGTCAACCTAAACATAGTAAATACCTTTTTTTTGCTTGTTTTGGCACATTTTATGGAAGTAGTTTGTTGTTCTTTATTTTTGGTCTGTTTTGTAATCATAACTGAATAAATAGTTTTGGTAGTCTTTGTTCCTGGCAGTATGGTATGCATGAACTTAATTTGCTGTTAACTGTATGATCTCTCTAAAGGACTGATTGGAATGAGTGTGTGGTAGGTTATGGGCCCATCTACTTCTTCACAATCTTGCTCAAATAGAAAGGCTTTTCCTGCCGGAGCAGGATGTGACAGAGAAGAAAGAGACTGGTAGCAGTGACTGAGCAGGTGATTTGGTGCCACCTGATGTTGGAGAGGATGTGGCAGAAGGGCTTCCGCTTGCTGAGGTTGACCATCCCATATACATTCCACCCATTCTCAAAAAGTGTACTTATTGGAACAAGAAATAGAGGGAGGACTACTTGCCCTCTCTTATGGAGGTGTTGCCATGTCCATCTGCTCCTCCAATTACAGCAACTCCTGTGATGTCAGCAGTCCTGAGTCTGAACCTGTGTTGTCCACACTGTCTTTGTGAACTTTGGGCAGCAGGTTTCGGTCAGGCTGGGAGGTTTTCAGAGTTCACGTATAGACATCTTGAGAGCTTGTGCGGCTGATGGGAATAAATGTGTTTTTTCTTTGGTGACATCTTTTATGACAGTAGTTTATTGTTTTTCATCTTTTGTTTGTTTTTTAATTATTGCTGACTAATAACTTTGATAATCTGTCCAGAATGAGATTTTCACTCTACAGTGGAGTGTGCACTGATATGAAACTTCCTGGCAGATTAATACTATGTGCCAGACCGAGACTTGAACTCGGGACCTTTGCCTTTCCCAGGCAAGTACTCTACCAACTGAGCTACCCAAGCACGCCTCATGCCCTGTCCTCACAGCTTTACTTCCACCAGTTGGTAGAGCACTTGCCCACAAAAGGCAATGGTCCTGAGTTCGAGTCTAGGGTCTGGCACACAGTTTTAATCTGCCAGGAAGTTTCATTGATAATCTGTGTTCCTGGCAATATGGTGTTCATGAATTTCATTATTTTTTAAATCAGGTTTACAATCTATCAAAATGAGACTGGAGTCAATGTACAATAGCTACAATTTCCCAATGTCTTGTTCATTATCCTTGAACATATTCTCACTTTGAGTGTAATAAATTTTCTTGAGACCAAGAAGCTTATGTCCATATATCAGCATGGTATTAGGAGCACCACTCATGCAAAAAACATCTTGCCCTTTTCTCACATGATACACTGTGGACCAGGAATCAAGGGCAGTTTCCTTATTTCTAGATTCTGGGAAGTACTTGACACAGTGCCCCATTGCAAGCTGTTAACAAACATATGAGCATATGGAAAAGGTTCCCAGTTATATGAGTGGCTCAAATATTTTTTAAGTTACATAACCCAGTATGTTGTTCTTGATGGCGAGTGTTCACAAGAGACAAGGGATCATCAGGAATGCACCATGGAAGTTTGATAGGACCACTGATGTTCACTGTATACATAAACGATTTGATGGACAGGGTGGACAGCAATCTCCTGTTGTTTGCTGATGATGCCATTGTGTATGGTAAGGTGTCAAAGTTGAGAGACTGTAGAAGGATACGAGATGACTTAGACAAAATTTCTGGTTGATGTGATGAATGGCAGAAAGCTCTAAATGCGGAGAAATGTAAGTTAATGAAAATGAACAGGAAAACCAAACCCCTGAAGTTCAGATACAGTATTAGTAGTGTCCTGTATGACACAGTCACATCATTTAAATATATGAGCAGAAACATTGCAGAGTGATGTGAAATGGAATGAGTATATGAGGACTGTGGTCAGGAAGGCAAATGGTGGACTTTGGTTTATTGAGGGAATTTTAGGAAAACGTGGTTTACTTGTAAAGGAGACTGCATATAGGATGCTGGTGAATCCATTCTTGAGTTATGCGTGACTATTTGGAATCCATATCAGATCTGATTAAAGGAAGACATCAAATTCAGACAGAGGCAGCCTTCTAGGTTTGTTACTGGTAGGTTTGAACAATTCTTAGATGTAATGACTCAAATGGATATCCCTGGAGGGGGGAAGAGGGGGGTTGAACTTCTTTCCAAGGAACACTAATTAGAAAATCTGAAAATGACTGCAGAACAATTCTACTGTGACAGCACACATTACACTTACTGGTAAGGATGATGAAAATATGACATGAGAAATTAGGTCTCATACGGAGGCATATACACTTTAGAATAGAAAACAAGTCTTGGTTGCTCAAGATAGCTGTATGTAATTTTCACATGTGATGTGTTTCACATGTTCTAGGCCTCATCAGACAATCTGAGGAAATTATAAATTGGTTTAAGCATCAGTTGCAATTAAAGACAATAATAAATTATTGAAATAAAAATAACAATAGGAAGACATACAAGAATTGAAGTATGGAGCACAGAGCCACATTTGTGTTCCAGGGGGAGGTGAGAGGTATAAATTTCAACTTATAAAATATTGCTTCATAACTGAGCTTACCCATAAAAACTTATGCTAATTATAATTGAGGTGCTAACCATAATTAAGAGACCCATAGAACTAGGAGGTTACAGCCAGACAGTCACTGTCAATGATTCATTACATCACTAATAAATTTCTTGTTACTTGTAACTGACACATCAAATGTGAATAAGAGTCCCAAAGAACTGGTAGGTAACAACCAAATAGCCACTGTCACTGCTTCATTACATTACCCAGAAGCAACATAGAAAAAGGTTATGTCAATAGGGGAAAGAGAGCTACTAAAAAGTGTTAGGGGTACCCAACTTATGCAAATAGGCATTTTCAGTGAGCAGAAAAATAACCTTGCAAGAGAAAAAAACATCCAGATAATGTCTAGCCTAATACACCTTTGGCAAATGACTGGCCACTAATAAGAATAAAGAAACAGCTAAAATTTTATAATAAAAATATGAAGCAGTGATGCCAGAAACAACACTAACCAGAAAACAAACTGTACTGATGATAACTTACCAACAAAGAAACCACCTCATGAACACAAATGTGGTCTGTTTACGACACTGTGACCACGTCCTGTCATACCGGCAACTAGATCACCAAGAAAATACCAGAGCCCCATGGACCCATAGTGAGAAAAGGCTCATGAGGTGGTGTCCTAAAACTTAACTAATTGATGGCTAAGACTTAAATACAATAATCAATAAGTAATATAGATGACAACTATAATTTAAAGATACACATCATAATATCAAAAAAAGTTTGATGCTTGTTTGATGGTTTGAAGATTTATTCATGTATTAGATTTGGAAATCTGAAAAAGATAGGCTTAAAAATTTCAAACTCTCCCAAAAATTCAGTTTCTTGCCTTTGTTGGCCAGGTGAAGGATTTTAAGGTTTTCTAAATCTGAGGGCCAGTGGCCAAAAGACATGTGTTGGGAAAAGGGGACCATCAGCCCACAGATTTAGAAAACCTTAAAAACCTTCAGATGGCCAACAAGGGTAAGAAACTGAATTTATTGGAAGAGTGAGCCTTTCCTCACTATGGCTCCATTAGGCCCTGACACTTGCTTGGCAGTCTAGTAGCTGACATGACAGCATGTTGTCACAGTATTGTAAACAAACCCATGTTTGTGTTCATGGGGCAGTTTCTTCATGGGTAAGTTGTCATCGTTACAGTTAGTTTTCTGGTTAGTTTTGTTTCTGACATCATTGCTTCTCATTTTTGCTATAAAACTTTAGCTGTTTCTTCATTCTTATTAGTGCCCAGTCATTTGCAAAAGATGTATCAGCCTAGCTGTTCTATGGATGTTTTTTTGCACTCGTGAGATTATTTTTCTGCTCAGTGAATATGCATATTTGCCTAAGTTAGGTAACCCCGACATGCTTCAGTAGCTTCCTTTTTCCTACTGTCATAAGCTTTTTTTCATGTTGCTTCTAGGTAATATAATGAAGCATTGACAGTGGCTATTTGGCTGTTATGTCCTAGGTCTTTGGGACTCTTAATCACATTTGATGCTACAGTTACAAATAGGATGAATGTTATTAGTGACGTAATGAAGTATTGACAGTAGCTGTCTGACTGTTACATCCCTGCTCTATGGGTCTCTTAATTACATTTGACACCTCAATTATGATTACCAGAAGTTTTGATCAGTAAGCTCAGTTATCATGCAATATTTTATGAGTTGAAATGTATACCCCTCATCTTCCCCGTAAACACAGATGTGGCCCTGCTCTCCATAGTTCAATCCCTGTATGTCTACCTCTTTTCATTATTAATTTAATATTTTATTATTGCCTATAATAGCAACTGATGCCTACACCATGTGGTAATTTCCCCAGATTGTCTGATTATACCTAGAACAGGCTGTGGTGACTATCAACCAAGTTGCTTATAACATCTTTGCTTTGCAAGCCCTTTGGGAGCAGTCTGTGGTTATGCACGAAACGGTAAACACGTGTACTGAGAATCAAGAGATGTGTATATCTGTGTATGTGTGCTTCAGACCAATAAAATAGTGCTTATTACATGGAGTATAGTGTACATCATTGGATCCGGCAATCCTACAAGACTAAACCCATACTGGTGACCCCGAATTTATTCTGGAACGCTATAACGAACTCTAGTTCTGTCAAGCAATACACAATGGATCGCTTGGTGCCTGCTACAGTGCACATATGCCAACTAAGTTTTCCAATGGACACTTTCGCATTGTTTTCGAATTATCCACCTTGTGTTCACAATTGTTCGATGCAGTTTCTAACACAAAGGCTAGCAGTACTCAGCAGACAGTGCTTCTACATTCCTACAACCATGTGTGCCAGCATCAGGTATGAACAATAAGTTTTTGTTATTGTACATGAATCAGCAGTTGTGTGGCAGTGTTCCGTACCAACAGAATGTTTTTCCTGCACAAAACTTCACATGTGAACTTTTTACATTGAATGTGAACTTTCCACAAGTTCTGAGTGTTCAACAATGGCCGACACAATATGCTCAAACCCCAGTGACTATATTTACAAATTTCCAGTGTGAGCTTTCCACCCAAGTCAGTGGCAGTACAAATCGAGCCAGACACTCAAGACAGGAGCATCTGCTTTATGAGTGTTTCCGACATCACACACCGTTCCGGCCGTGTCTGCCACATGTGTTCCACAGACGTTAGGTGATTTTAACAATTTTCATGCACGTGTAGGGGAGAGCCTGGAAACTGTACTCTGTTGTTTTTTGCACATTGGTTGACTCTTCTGCGCTGGTCCATTCTACGCATGCTTGCGTTGCTCCATCAAATGACCAACTCGTTGATTTCTCAACCGCAGTTGAGCCAAATGTGCCTACTGTGCTGCATGCCACTGACAGTGTTATGAACTGCACCCAAGCCAGTTATGCTGCAGAGCTATGGATAGGGAGTGACGGTTTTTTAAAAACAGTTACACCAAGACTCCCCCATTCTTTGGTCTAAGCTACCACCCCTACGCAAGGACCACCCATGCACGTGGTTTGCCTTGGTTGACCAGGTCCTGCAGCTACACAGCGTTTCTGATGACAACTCAAATTCCTTTGTTTACTATGTCAGGTCCATGATGAACCGGACCTGATCTGCGACATTGTGGCTTCGCCTCCCACTTTGGACAAATATGCATTTGCCCGACCCACCATATTTGAGAGCCTATCCAGATCTACAAAGGAAGCTATCTGCCTCATCATCAGCCCATGAGTCACTGCATTCTAGATCCCCATTGCAGTTCTGGCATCATCTCTGCACTATGATTGACACACGTCATATGCTGGACACTACACTTTGAACCACCTGGTTGCTCATTGCAGACCAGGCTTACAACATTCTGCCACTCTCCCATACCCCCCCCCCCCCCCCCCAGGGGGCTCTCAGTCCTCTGGGGTTGGCACTCCTCTCCTACCAGTTCTACTGCAGCGCTGCCATCAGAGGAATCTACAAGCACCACCCCCTTCACTGCCGCTTCAGCCTCAGCCACCTCGACGGATGATGCTACATGCCATTCTGCTTGGTGTTATTTCCATTCTCGCTATGGCAATGCGGCTAAGAATATTGTTCCTCATGCTTGTTCCCAAACCAATAGTGCAACCACACTCAGGCGCTGTGGGCTGTGTTGCATCGCACAGGCACCTGTCTCTTAATACTTCTTCATCTCATGCACCAGGATGCTGGTACGTGAAAGACGCAGAGCCGTCTTTAGTTTCTAGTATTGATCCCTGCGGCATGTCCTGCATTGCTGTTATAGGCATAGACACTGTTTTGATAATTTGTACAGAAATGGCTACCGAAGCTCTTAAGGGGAAGTACCTAAGTTTGAGCCCTCGGACTCCTAATTGTTACCAGCCGTTAAGAAGAAGTTTTTTAGACATAATATAACGGCAGCTTAATTATCAGGCATACGATCTACATATAACAGATTATCAAGATATTATCAGGAGTTGTGACAGCTATCTCGTTTTTTATTGTAATAATGTGGAAAAGCAAAATAGGATTTCCTCTCTCTATTATTTCTGTATTTAGATATCACCGAGAAACATCCTGGAAATAATGAATTCGCAAAATTTCTTTTTGTGTCTCACCTAATACATGAATACGTTCATATGAAACGGCAAGAAGACACTTTAGAGCACCGATGAAGCAAATGAATGTACCATACCTGTGACTTGCATGTAACCGCGTTTCCGTCCAGTGGGCAGATTTATCAGAAGACACCTGAGAGTACAAATGAAGCTGATGAATGTACCATACCTGTGACTTGCATGTAACCACGTTTCCGTCCAGTGGGCAGATTTATCAGAAGACACCTGAGAGTACAAATGAAGCTGATGAATGTACCATACCTGTGATTGGGGTGTAACCGCGTTTCCCACCAGTGGGCCCTATGCGCGCCGTGAATTGTGTTTCTCCCAGGATTTTTTCGACTGGCCAGGGTTGGATGGTAGGTGCTTCTGTCACATCTGACGGGGATATCACGCAGTCGTTATCATCACGGCTGCTGAAGTCAATCCGTATGTCATCTGCAAAGACGATAGTAATCATTATCACAGCTGCCACTCATAAATAATGCACGGATTAGTATTATTGTGGACTGTTTGACGCCACAACAAAGAAAATTATGATAGCTGTTGTTGGGAGTTTGAGGAAGAAGCACATTTTCTTTTTTCTATTTTTTTATTTTTATTTTTGCTGTGTGCTCTAACATAAAACTGGCGAGAGGTAGAAATGGACGCTGCAATTGTCTCGGGTACTGCTGCAGACCAGAGGTCGTCCATCAAGATCGAAAATTTACGCAAATATTGCAACTTAGTAGTCATAATATAGCGGAGGTTCCCTGTCACATCATAAACTACTGCTTTGATGAAAATTGTTTCCCTGAAAAATTAAAAGTAGCTAAAGTAATCCCAGTCCACATAAAAGGTGATAATAATTTGCCTAGTAATTATAAGCCAGTTTCTCTTGTACCACTTTTATCCAAGGTCATTGGGAAACTAATGAGTATTCAAATAATCAATTTTCTAGATTCTCATCAATTACTTTCAAACAGCCAGTTTGGGTTTAGGAAAAATCTATCAACATGTGATGCTGTTATGAGCTGCATATGTAACTGTCTTGAAGCAAAAGAAGAAAAAATTATTGTAAGCACAAAGTTTTTTGATTTATCAAAAGCGTTTGACACTGTGTGCCTCAACACTCCCCTGCTGAAATTAAAAACTGTAGGTTTCTCAATCTCCGCTGTTAAAATTATTCAGTCATACTTTTCTAATAGATCTCAAACTGTTTACTTCGATAACCAATATTGAAGTTTCTTATCCATTAACCATGGTGTTCCTCAAGGGTCAATCTTGGGCCCTCTCTTGTTCATATTATATATGAAAGACCTACCTAGCAATGTAATAGTTGATACTACAAGCTGTCAGTTGTATGCAGAAGATATCAGTTTAAGTGTTACAGTGCCTATTAACAATAACATAAGTAACTCTACCTCACTCAAGGTAGATATACTTTCTGACTGGTGTAATGCCAACAGTCTGTCTATGAACATAAATAAAACACAGGAATTAAACCTTTCTTATAACAATAGAATCGCCTTAGAGACAGTTCCTGTAAAGTTTCTTGCCATTGTTTTGCAAAATAATTTAGGCTGGCAGGCACATGTGAATTATTTAACACCAAAAAATTCTAAAGGCATATTTATGCTCAGAAAATTACAAGCAATAGTAGATGAGAAAATTTTGCTTTCTGTCTATTATAGTTATATTCACTCCTATATGACGTATGGGACAATCTTGTGGGGAAATAATTGCTATTCAAAATGCTTATTTACAGCCCAGAAAAAAGCTGTCAGATTGATATATAAAGTACCACCTAGAACTCACTGTAGAGAATTATTTATTAAACTTAGTATTATGACCTTGCCATGTATATACATATTTCAATGTCTCTTGTACATTAAAAAGAATTTATCTAGTTTTGATCTGAATTCTGCTGTACATAGTTATAACACACAACACTGTAATGATGTAAGAAAAGACACCTGCTCATATACAAAAAACTCTAAACAGCTTCAAACACACCTCTGTAAAGCTATTTAATAAACTACCAGAGTCAGTTAAGAGTCTGGAGCTGAAAAAATTTAAGATATTTGTAAGAACTTTATTAATTCAAAATTGTTTTTATACAATGGGCGATTTCTGTGAGCATAATTTCTAACATAGATTAATTATTTGTGTACTTATTGTCATTGTCGTTTGTACATTTATTGATGTTGCTTATAAAAGCTTTACATCCCTATAACTGTTTTGTTTTTGGGCCATAAAAATAAATCAATCAATCAACAAAACCCCGACAGAAATCAGCAGTGCGTTAAGTGAAGTTTGTGAAGATGACGTTTGGTTGAGGGGCGCTCAACTGCACGGTCATGTGCACCCGCACAAATTCCCAACCTTAGCCCAATCCAATCTCGCCACTTTCATGAATAATGATGAAATGATTAGGACAACACAGATACCCTGTCACCTCGAGGCAGGGGAAAATCTCTGACCCCTCCGGGAATCGAATACGACACCCCGAGCTCGGAAAGCGAGAACGCGACCACGAGACCACGAGCGGCTGACATGAAATTTGTGGTGAGTTTACAGTGGATCACAGTGCAGTTCCTCGCTGGGTTAATCATTTTCGTGGCGGTCGTATGTGCATAGACGATAGTCCACAAACTGAAGACCAAAAATGTCAACAGATGAACAAAGTGTGAAACTTGTAGCAGACTGCTGTTGACAGAGTCCACAGTGCAACTCGTAAGGAACGCTCTGAAACCACGAGAACTCTCCCAGCAGCAGTTTTCTGTATTCTGAGAAATGATTTGAAAAAGAGAAAAATGTCTGCGAGATGGGTCCCACATTGTGTGACTGCTGCAGAGAAGCAGAAATGCCTGGACATTAAACCTTGCTTGAACAACGATTCGACCATGAAGGCCAAGAATTCTTGTGCCAAATTGTCGTTATTGATGAGAAGAGGATTAGAGGCTTTGAAATCACATTCTAATGAATGGAAAGCTTCAGAGTCTCCTCGTCCAAAAACATTTCTACATAATCAAAACTCAAGTAAATGACGACTTTTTCTTATGATCACAAAGGAATCGTCGTGACAGATAGCGTCCCATGTGAACTGAGTGATACAGCAGTGTACTATGGTAACTTCATGCGAAACCTGTGCAGAAAAAGGCACAAAACCCGACCTGAGTTGATCGAGGTTGGGCCATTCATTCTCCAGGACAATGTTCGATCGCATATCGACAGTATTGTAGCCCAAAAACTGCTGGAATACGGATGGGAAGCGTTGCTTCATCCTCCCTACAGCCCAGGGGAGTCCACCAGACTTCGACAAGTTCTCGAAACCGAAAAAACCTATGCGTAGACGTCACTATATTTCTCTGGAGGAGCTTTCTACAACCATTAGCCGAACCATTCTACAGGTGAACAGTAGTGGTATCCTGGGGGGAATAATAGAGCTTCCAAGTCGTTGGGGTTCAGGCAGACTATTTTGGAAAAAAAGCCATATAAGTAAAAAAGAGAAAGAAAATTAGTGCGCATTATTTATGAGACATGCCTCGTATATAACATGCACTACATATTAGATCAGTGATAACGCAACTCCAAATCAAATTGTTGATGAGATTTGTAACTGTGAAAACCAACAGTGAGAGAAAGTACATATTCCAGACCGTCATAGGTAATAGGGTGACTAGACTTGGCGTTCTTAGCTGGACTATCCCATTTCGTTGTGTGTCCCGTTGTCTCGACAAATATTTAACCAGACGCCAAATGTCTCGTTATTCCATAGGCCCTTACTTGTCAATAACTATCTTTTTCATTTGGTGCTCCCTGTATTTTTATTTCATGTGTCAGTTTTGTCTCATACATTTTTAGAACTTTCTTACTGAGATCCAGTAGCAACTCGAATGTTCAAGGGAATGCAATCGCTAACCATCACGTTTCTTTTGACCCTTGAGCCGTCACGAGAGCAGAGACCGAAAGGACACACTGATAGTGAGAGAAGATTTCCCACTAACTTGCTCATCGCTGGTCTCTCTGGCACGAGATGCGTATTGATCACTTTTTTATGACAGAAAAATGATGCACAGAAGCAACAGGATTTTGTGAAAGCTCATTACACGGACGTTAATGTGCAAATTTTGTGCTTATCTACGGAAATGAATATGAAATAGTTACACACTGTTAGATCTCATAGACTGGCAGTAACTGTTAAGTGGCTCGGGCTTCCGGTTTTTACTGAGAAGTACCAATAAAAAAGTGAAGAACAGATTTTAACGGTAGGGGCACGGTGTGCTTGTGCCAGCGAAGTCTCTTGGTTGTTGTTCGCTTTTTTTCGACACACGTGCGTGTTCATATGCGGAGAAAAAAATGTACTTTCTCCGAAAGAATATCCTTTCTTGAAGCAAAACACAACATCTACAAATTTAGAATGTACTTGGTGCCATTCAGTTTTCTCCGTTGAACATGGAGGACGTGTCGATATAACATAGTAGTAGTAGTAGCTTTATTCATCTGTAGAACTCTTTTTACAAGGATATAGTCCATGTCAAAGTATTTACAAGTTTAGACCAATTTAAAATAAGCTAATTCGTATACACATACATTTACAGACTTCTACACTCCTGGAAATGGGAAAAAAGAACACATTGACACCGGTGTGTCAGACCCACCATACTTGCTCCGGACACTGCGAGAGGGCTGTACAAGCAATGATCACACGCACGGCACAGCGGACACACCAGGAACCGCGGTGTTGGCCGTCGAATGGCGCTAGCTGCGCAGCATTTGTGCACCGCCGCCGTCAGTGTCAGCCAGTTTGCCGTGGCACACGGAGCTCCATCGCAGTCTTTAACACTGGTAGCATGCCGCGACAGCGTGGACGTGAACCGTATGTGAAGTTGACGGACTTTGAGCGAGGGCGTATAGTGGGCATGCGGGAGGCCGGGTGGACGTACCGCCGAATTGCTCAACACGTGGGGCGTGAGGTCTCCACAGTACATCGATGTTGTCGCCAGTGGTCGGCGGAAGGTGCACGTGCCCGCCGACCTGGGACCGGACCGCAGCGACGCACGGATGCACGCCAAGACCGTAGGATCCTACGCAGTGCCGTAGGGGACCGCACCGCCACTTCCCAGCAAATTAGGGACACTGTTGCTCCTGGGGTATCGGCGAGGACCATTCGCAACCGTCTCCATGAAGCTGGGCTACGGTCCCGCACACCGTTAGGCCGTCTTCCGCTCACGCCCAAACATCGGGCAGCCCGCCTCCAGTGGTATCGCGACAGGCGTGAATAGAGGGACGAATGGAGACGTGTCGTCTTCAGCGATGAGAGTCGCTTCTGCCTTGGTGCCAATGATGGTCGTATGCGTGTTTGGCGCCGTGCAGGTGATCGCCACAATCAGGACTGCATACGACCGAGGCACACATGGCCAACACCCAGCATCATGGTGTGGGGAGCGATCTCCTACACTGGCCGTACACCTCTGGTGATCGTCGAGGGGACACTGAATAGTGCACGGTACATCCAAACCGTCATCGAACCCATCGTTCTACCATTCCTAGACCGGCAAGGGAACTTGCTGTTCCAACAGGACAATGCACGTCCGCATGTATCCTGTGCCACCCAACGTGCTCTAGAAGGTGTAAGTCAACTACCCTGGCCAGCAAGATCTCCGGATGTGTCCCCCATTGAGCATGTTTGGGACTGGATGAAGCGCCGTCTCACGCGGTCTGCACGGTCAGCACGAACGCTGATCCAACTGAGGCGCCAGGTGGAAATGGCATGGCAAGCTGTTCCACAGGACTACATCCAGCATCTCTACGATCGTCTCCATGGGAGAATAGCAGCCTGCATAGCTGCGAAAGGTGGATATACACTGTACTAGTGCTGACATTGTGCATGCTCTGTTGCCTGTGTCTATGTGCCTGTGGTTCTGTCAGTGTGATCTTGTGATGTATCTGACCCCAGGAATGTGTCAATAAAGTTTCCCCTTCCTGGGACAATGAATTCACGGTGTTCTTATTTCAATTTCGAGGAGTGTAGTTAGAGACAGTCATTAGATTTACTCCTGGTATACAATACTTTTCTTACAAATAACTTATTAAAGAATGTAATGCCACACTGTTCACTCATATCTCACTATCAGTCACTACACACACTATACACACATTGTTTCATAACACTTCACTCACTACACACACACACACACACACACACACACACACACACACACACACAGACACAAAATACACTCACACTGGTGATCTCTGGGCAATTTTCTGTACTGCAACTTCCCATTTGCTATCCTGAAAAATTGAGTCAGCATCCCTCCATAATGAATGAGATGTTGAGCTCAGAAAAAGGAAGAGGTGTTAGTACTATGCTATGCATATCGTGGGGGTAAGTATTTCTAGAAAGGAAGAAAGAAGGGAAAAACAAAGTGAAGGTGTTATGTGAATGTTGGTCATTTTATAAATCATCATCATTATTATTTATTTTTATAACATTGTTCTATCAAACCCCTACTCTGCTTTATCTAAATAATCCTTCAATGTGTAAAGTGTATTGCATAACTGGTACTTTTTAGCTGTCTTTTTAAATAAGTGCATTTTTGCAATTTCTTTAATCTCTTTTGGTAATTTATTGTACAGTTTTATTCCTTAGTAGAAAATACTGTTTTGAGTTTTATGTTTATTTTTTTCTTGGAAAATGTAAGTTGAGTCTATCTCTTGTTGTATGATCACAGACAGATCTGTTTGTGCAGTCCTTACCAATGTAATTTTTGATGTGTACAACTGACTCACAAAGGTATTCACGTGGAGCAGTTAAAATCCCCAGTGTTTCGAACAGATTGTTAACAATGAGCTCGACTAGTATTTTTGGTTATTATTCTTATGGCTGTTTTCTGGAGTTTAAAAACTGTGTTCGTATTTTGTGCATTTGTTCCCCCAGGAAAGAATACCATAGCCAAGAACTGAAGGTATATATGAATAATATGTAACTAAAAGACACTGCATGTTACACACTGATGATAGGATTCTAAGAGCACAACATGCTGATGACATTCTGTTTGCGTGTACCTTTGTTTGTTCACACCATTTTAACTGAAATTCAATATTCATTCCTAGAAATTTTGCATTTGTTACACAGTCTATAGAGGTGCCATCTACATTTAATTTAACACTGTCATTTTTTTCTCTTCAAACTGAAATTCATGGCATTAGTGTTATATGTTCAGTGGCACTTTACTGCTTATTGACCAATCATTAACTTCCTTGACAGTTTCATTTGCTTTCAATGCAAGGAGTTCTCTTGTTTTCTCAGTGACTATAATATTACTGTCATCAGCGAAGTCATTGATGTATATCAGGAATAATATTGGTCCTAATATGCTACCTTGTGGAATCCCTATGTTAATGTATTTTGCTTCTGATAAGTGTTTTACTAAATGTTTAGATCTAATTGAAGTATGTGTTATCTCTACTCTTTGTACTCTATCTCCTAGGTATGACTGAAACCAGTCATTAGCTACCCCTCTTTTTCCTAATGCTTCTAATTTATTTAATAGAATCTTGTGGTCAGCTGTATCAAACACCTTAGTTATATTTGTTTTAGAAAATTTTTGCTGTAATTTCTCAGCAATACTTGAAAAATGCTCGTTTACATAGTTTGATAAGTGTTGTGGATCATTTATTACCTTATCCCCTTCCCTTAGCGGTATGATATTCTGCATTTGTATGCCTATGACACACTCATCTTCATCAAGAGCATCAAGTACAACTTTTGTGAATTCTACTATGGCTGACTCCATATTTTGCCACTTCAGAAACCAAACTGTGATTCGCTTAAAAGATTGTATTTATTTAGGTAATTCATTAATCTGTCTTTCATAATTGCTTCTATTATTTTTGAGGATGGTGACAGTAGGGAAATGGGCCAGTAATTTTCTATGTCTTTGACATTACTTATTTTGAGCAAAGCTAAAACTCTTGCCTGTTTAAACTGCTCTGTAAATGTCCCTGCTATGAAGGATTCATTTATTATATTTCTTAGGGGGCCTTGTATAGTCCCTATGCATTGCTTCAGTTCACACACTGGTACTTCATCTAAGCCTACTGACTTTTTAGTTTTTATTGACTTCATTCTCCATGGTTGGAAGTAACATCATTGTATTTAGTTCAATATTATTTACAGGTGTTATATTTTTTTTGGAAAATTTTTGCTGTAATTTCTCTGCAATACTTGAGAAATGCTCGTTTACGTAGTTTGATAAGTGTGGATCATTTATTACCTTATCCCCTTCCCTTAGCAGTATGATATTCTGCATTTGTTAGCCTCTCCCCATTTCTTTTTTTTATAATATCCCAGACTGCTTTGCTTTTATTCTCTGTATTATATATTATTTTGTCATTAATTGACTTTTTGCAGCAATCAACACCTTCCTATAGATCTTTTTGTATCTATGATAGAAATTTAAGAATTCTGCATCATTGCGAATCTTTTCCATGTAACTGAGGTGTTTAAGTGTTTGGGAGGACTTTTTAATACCTGCTGTTATCCATCTGTTTTTGTGAGATGTTGATACAGACATGCATACTTTTGGAAATGCCTTTTCAAAGTTCAATCTGAACAATATGGAGAATTTAGAGAATTTCATGTTCACTTGGGTTTCCTTGTACACTTCATCTCAGCTTTGTTTTTCTAGTTCATCTGAAAAATCTTTTATTTTGATATCTGATGGATGTCATTTGTAGGCTTGTAGTTTAGAGAATGATTCGATGCCTGATATTACTGTTATTATTTGACAGAGATGGATTTTTCCCTGACCATATTTGTGGCCACATAGTTACTGATGCAGTCATTGTTGTAAACTTTGTTGCACAATTGATCAATAGGGACATGCCAAAACTTTGAAGGATGTTTATGAAGGTGCTGCTGGGTGCATTTATGATATCACTGTTGATGTTAATGTCCCCACACAGAATTATGTTGGCCTTTGTACTTGAGACTTTATCTAGAACATCTGTTAATTTATTGAGAAAAGTGTTCACACTACCACTGGGAGATCTATATACACACAAAATGATTAATTTCTTGTGATATGAAGCCCTGTTAATACAATAGCTCATATTTCAATGTGCTTGTCTTCACTTATTGTACTGAAGTCATCTTTATTTGAACTGTGTTCCTTTTCTGATATAAGTGCATGGTCCTCCACCCCTTGAAGTAATCCTGCAGTAAGAGTTTCCCCTTTCATACAATGGTAATATTAACATGTTGGATTTCTGTGTGTCCACACCAGTGCTCAGTAATACAAACTACTGTGCAGTTCAAAGATTGGAGCTCAACTTCTAATAGTTGTATTTTATTTTATATTGATTGCATGTTTAGATGGAGGATTGTTAAGTCTGTGAAATGCCCCATGTTACTCTTTCCAATGTTTTGTTTTTCTTTGTGACATCTGGTATGTGTGATATTTGAAGTGTTAAAATCTGTCTTGTGAGTGATTGTTCCGTATTTTTTAAATTGCTGGAGATACTCTTTAGGCAAGGGAACCTGTTGTCTGGATGTATCCAAAAAAGACCCACTTTTCCTACATATGACAATAAGTATTTGACAATGTGTGGCCCGAGATCCACCCCCTATACTTTGACGAATATTAAGAAGAATAAGTACACGTTAGCAGTTCCCGTGAGAAGTTCCAGCAGTGTAACTTCCTTTGTAAGTATGAATCGACTACAAACTGAACAAGCTGCTGAAGAAGGGTTGTTTGCGTTTTGTACTTTAGAACATAGCCATTAAGTCACAGCTCTTATCATCAGAGAACTTTTTGAGAAGAAATTCACGCCTTACAAGACAAAGTGTGATTCAGTTTTAGTGAACGTTTTATCGCCATAAGCAATGGATGAAGTGCAATCAGAACTTAAGATGCTTTGTCCGTGACTATGATGGTTGGTGCATAAAATCACAAAAGTTTAAAATTAGTCCAGATTGTAGTCAGTTACGTCACTACCACCAAAGGTATCCAGTGCAAAATAATCACTTTTCAGAACATTTGTGGGGAAACAGCAGAATAATTAGCTAGGAATCCTGGGAATCTCAAGAAAACATAATTTAGTCGACAAGATCATCGTGTTTTGTGCAAGTAAATGTAACACTAATTTTGTACGGTACAAGAGGGCTAAGTGAAATAACGTTTATTCCAGATTGAGCAAAATCAGCATTCCGGGTATTTGTCATGTAGCACATGTGATGATACTCAATTGTGTATAAACAACTGCAGATATTCGTCCTATTGATATAGAAACTGTAGTAAATGAAATATTTCTGTATTTATTCTGTGCATGCGGATGAACTGAAATGATTTTGTGATTTTGTTGATACTCAATACAAGGAGGTTGTGTGTAGTGTTAACATCAGATGATTGTCACTGTTGCCATGAGTTACAAGACTTATTGATATGTGTGAATCTCTAATGTATTATTTTATGTCAGAGGATAGTTGTCGTACATCGCTAAAACAGTTTATTTTGTGAATCCACATCGCTTCTTTGGTTTCATTTCAAACAAAGCTAACTAAAAATGTTTTCACATTCAATCCAAAGGTTGGGAAGAATCAAAATTTCTGCTGTTGAATGAGTTGATAAACTAGAATTACTTGAAGAGAAAATAACTGAAAAGAAATGAAAGTTTCAAACTTCAGTTAGTTCTTCAATGTAAATTAATTCAGAAACTGAAAGTGTTTACAATCAAACAAAATACGCAACTATTACAAATTTATTTTATGACATTTCTGCTAGCTGCTTAGAAAGTGAGTTCTTCTGGTATCATTTTGTTGCATAGGCCTAATATTGAAAATTTCTATATCAAGTTCAACGATTCAGGTAAATGAAGATAATTAATTCTTCGGTGAGTTAGGGCACGTAAACAAAACTGTTTCTAGAAACTTGAAGAATGGGAAAAAATAATGCGGATATTGGTAATAGATGGTGTGAAGTATTCCACGTATTTAAAATGTAGACATTTCATGTATAAATATAGGGCTACCCGTGTGTTTAGCTCTTGCCGTGCCAGACAAGAGTCTTTTGAATTGGTAAATCTATTTGGCCTGATGAAACAACTGTTTTACTTCTGAAACTGTTCAAGCAATCGCAACCGTTAAGACTCATTTTCAGTACGTTAACTGTAAGGAATTCTAAAATCTGCTATTAAGCAATCCAAAACTCTTGCAAGTTATCAGGTTTTCTCATAAGTAGCGTACAAAGTTAATAGTGATTTTCGTGGATCAGAAGCCAAAAGTTCATATTCAGCAAGTACTTCTTGTCTGTGATAATACTTACTGTTTTTTTATATATTTTAAATTTTGGTAGAATTCTTGGAAAAACTTGTTCCATTGGAATGCGATTCAGTATTATGATATGCCTGTTTTTAAGTGCACTGTTAAAATAAATGTCTGTCTGCGTGTATAAACGTGTTTCCGTTGTCTCATTAAAGCAGTACTGACATACATGAGGTATGCCTTCTTCGTAAGTAGTGCCCAGTTTTACCCCGTTTTTTCATTTCTGTTTTCAGAAAAGTCCCGTTGTTTACATAAAAAAATCTGATCACCATTATGTAAAGATATTTTATCTGCCACATCCAGTTTACAAATGCTTTCCGCTTTTTCGCAGCATCTGCCTTAGAAATTCAATGAGAAGTCTGGAAAACTAGGCCTCTCCTTAAAAAGTTTCTCATAATGTCAAAGGACTGTTTGCAAGTTTGGAGACTAGTATACCTCCTGAGGGTATATGGTAGGGTCAGTACTGAGGTGCCTTATCAGCAAAACTTCAAATTCCATTTGACTACTTCTCACGTGAGCTGGACTTGATGGGCATCTTCCGTTAATCCAGTCAGGTCTTTCTTAGATAAGCACTGTACTTGTCAGGTAAATAAATAAGTTCGAGAGTTTTGCTATAATATAAGTGAAGAAGCAGCACACTTATTTTTATACTGACAATGGGCTTTCTCATAACTATTGGTAAGTCTCGCCCTCAGTTACTAGTTTAATAATACGGCGTTTTAACATTGCGCAACAATTCCAGCTGCATTAGAATGTTAGTGAGACGTATACCTGTAAACTCTGCTGTGTTTACACAAAAGAAGCAGATGTTGACACAGCAGCAAGAAAAGTAACGTATTACTCAAAACTCGACTCAGTCCTTCATGAATCCATGTCTCTTTAACTACATTCTTGGTATGGCTGACAACTTGAGACCAATCCTGTGATGTAATATTTGCAATGGCTTCTTTTGCCAGCATTTCAACCTCGCCTAGCGTAAATTTCTTGTTCTTTTTTGCCACATTGCTTTTCACCTATGCCATATATTCTGAGTCGGACTTAAATGAGCATGATGCGGAGGAAGCCTGTTTAAACTGTGCTGTTTAGGGTAAGCCATTTTCACGACCTGATAGCGTGGAGTTTTTAGCTTGTACAGAGCTACAAGTTCCATTAACTTCGCCTTATACAAGCTAGGTTCAACTTTATCCAATCGAACATTACTTTGTATCCAGAGAAAAATAACCGCTTTCCTCCGCTGCATTGCTGGAGCTATATCCATCACAGCCGAGTGGTACTGCGTGTTTTCTGTTACTATTGCCGAATTCGGAGAAAGATATTGCGACGGAACATTATATTCACAGCAGGGGAACGTGTTCTTGGACGCCCAATTATAATGCGAATCTCGTGTTCAGATATGCTTCACTGTTATTATTAATGCAGCGACAGAACGGATACTGTAGACCACTTCGACGCCAGAAAATGTCACTTTACAGCGTCAGCTAATGAACGTAGGTGCCTCTAATGCGTGACACCACGTGGTACTACTCTTTACCCACGGCGTGGCAATAGCGGCGCTTTACCAACCGAACTGCAGTCAGCGTGGTAGGGGAAACCAGGCTAGCCAATGGTGTTACCTGGGCAACGGCATCATATCACCTACGCTGAGCCAAACGTCAAAAGTCGCAACTAATTTTAAACGCACTATAGTACAGCACATTGGATGCACGTTTGCATGCTTACATCCAACAAAATGGTTCAAATGGCTGTGACCACTATGGGACTTAACATCTGAGGTCATCAGTCCCCTAGAACTTAGAACTACTTAAACCTAACTAACCTAAGGACATCACACACATCCATGGCCGAGGAAGGATTCGAATCTGCGACCATAGCGGTGGCGCGGTTCCAGACTGAAGCGTCTAGAACCGCTCGGCCACAGCGGCCGGCTTACATCCAACATTCTGGGGGTTACACCTGTTGTTAACGTACCAGCATTTCACATTTGCAATGGCTTATCTGGCGCTTACATGAACTTGTGATCCTGCAACGTTAATTGATTAGATATGTTAGCTATTTCTGAAATTTCATTACTCTACATTAATTATTTTTTTGGCGTTGCGATTTTTGTTCATCAGTGTAATAAACAATTTAATTACCTTTTTCCCCTGTGTCTCATTACAATTAGACTGCCCCTCGTACATATCAATAATGGTCAGTTCAATTTGTAATTTGGTATTATAAGTAACTTCTGTGTTTATATGTTTTAGCCCTTCTATCCCCATGCAAACCCAGTTATATCAACATAGTATAAAATGATTTTCATGCAAACAGAACTAATAATTGTGACGATCCCTCAAGTGTGGCTTGCACTGAACCTGCATCACTGCCGGTAATAAATTGAAATTGTGAGAAACACAATACGAGTCAAAAGTAATTTTGTAATTCTGACACACCATTGTCGACACAATAAGAATTACTAGGCAAGTTACCTTTATAGCAGAAGCTGCCTCAGCAGTCATTAGCAGAGTGACTGGAGTGAAAAAATGGTTCAAATGGCTCTGAGTACTATGGGACTTAACTTCTGAGGTCATCAGTCCCCTAGAACTTAGAACCACTTAAACCTAAATAACCTAAGGACATCACACACATCCATGCCCGAGGCAGGATTCGAACCTGCGACCGTAGCTGTCGCGCAGTTCAAGACTGAAGCGCCTAGAACCGCTCGACCACTCCGGCAGGTGGCTGGAGTGACAAGCTGTGGTTGGTTTTAGAGGTACAGCTGCGCGTCACTTCAGATGACTCAGTATTTTTGTTTCTGCGTAATGATTCTGTGGCAGTACTAAAGGCAGCGCTATTAGAGTGCATCCTAAAGAAGTGTTTATTTAGGTACGCTGGCCGAGGTGGCCGAGCGGTTCTAGGCGGTACAGTCTGGAACAGCGCGACCGCTAGGGTCGCAGGTTCGAATCCTGCCTCGGGCATGGATGTGTGTGATGTCCTTAGGTTAGTTAGGTTTAAGTGGTTCTAAGTTCTAGGGGACTGATGACCTCAGAAGTTAAGTCCCATAGTGCTCAGAGCCATTTGAACCATTTAGGTTAGTGATTAGTAATAAACAAACATTACATAATTTTTGACTATAGCGTATTCTGAGACATCATATGAAGCTGTTGATCTGCAACTTCGGATGAAATTATATCAAATGGTTCAAATGGCTCTTAGCACTATGGGACTTAACATCTGAGGTCATCAGTCCCCTAAACTTAGAACTGCTTCAGCCTAACTAACCTAAGGACATCACACTACCCGAGGCACGATTCGAACCTGCGACCGTAGCAGCCGCGTGGTTCCGGACTGAAGCGCCTAGAACCGCTCGGTCACAACGGTCGGCCGATAAGTATATCCACGGGAGTTGCAGATTTGGAAGTCTACTGATGGGACCTCGATTATATACCAGAGAATAAACGAAGGTCTCAGAGTGCAATACCTGCGGTCTTGTCCGTGGGCGCATGCGCATTGGCTTCTTTGCGCGTGTTGAGTGGCCCGATTGCAGCGATGACGGAGATAGCGCCCTGCGACGGGATGGCACGGTCGTGTACCGGCTCGTTGGTGCGCAGAGGTCGCCTGTAACAGGATATGAGCACACGTGTTGCGTGTATCACCTTTTACTTCAATGTACACCCGCTTAGTGAGCAACAATCGTGACCAGCTACACACCACAACGCGAAGCGAACCAGCGAGTTTTGCGATCACCTTTTAACACAAATAGCGATAGCCCTTTGAAGATGTTGACTGCAGTACGCTCTTTAGGATTTTGAATGCAGTAGGGATAAAATACAAGGAGCGAAGGTTATACAAAAGTTGTGCAGGAAGTACAAATCAGTTACAAGAGCTGAATGAAATGAAAAGGAAGCAATTACAAGAGTTGAATGAAATGAAAGGGAAGCAATGGTTGAGAAAGGAGTGAGACGAGATAGTGAGCTGTCTCCAATGTCTTTCAGTCTGTTCATTGAGCAAGCATTAAAGGAAACCAGGGAGCAATTTGGAAAAGGAATTAAAGGTCAGGAAGAAGAGTTCGAAACTTTGAGCTTTGACGACGATACTAACTTTGTGAGACACGGCAAAAAGAGTTGGAAGAGCTGTTTAACAGATAGATAGTGTAATGAAAACATACAAATCACTTGGTATGAGGAGCAAGAGCAGCTATGATGATACATTTCAAATAATCAAAAACAGCAACAGCTGTGTCAAAATGTTTGATTAATCACGACTTCTGCAGGTAACACTTCTTAACAACACAGGCACTGCAATAATGTACCGCTTCTAGGATTACTTGAAAACGTTCCCTTTGCGAAACATTGGGAATTAGGTCGTGCATGAAGGGGCGCCGGCAGTTTTACTGCTGACGTAAGACGACTGGTAACGTTCCTATATGATCCAAGATGGATACGTCGGGCAGAGCCTGTACATTGGCCTACAAGATCACGTGTCCTTAATTTCGCAAAGGAAAAGAATCCACCAAAGGTCTACAATTTCTTCCCGAACTTTACTTAATCTACAAATAAAGTTGGGGAAAAATTTAACCTATTTGGTGGATACTTTTCCTCCACGGAATGGGTAACACAGCTGCAAACCAGACCTAGATATTTGTGTCTGGAGTCTCCTTAAAAGAGAAATTTGCCACACTCCCAATGATATCATTGAAGAACAGGAGCAGTGAATTGTGTCGTTTTGTGAAGCTTTACGAGATGATCTGCGCGTGATAATTCATAGTTCTTTGCAGAGACGGGTGGATTATTGATTGTCAATGCGAGGACGGCACGTGGAACACGTCCTTTAACAGGTACGAGCGTACAGTAAATTGTAACATATAACTTGTGGAAGTAGTATTGTATTTCTTTTTAAGGTAGGCTATGGGTGAATTTCTAGCCTAATTAGATTTACAATTGGCAGTCCTCTCGCAAACGTTTTCTCTGCACGCCAATGTATACTCGAATGTTTTTGTTTCTATTTCACTATGTAAGAAGAAATTATTTGTTAGTATAATAACACTTAATGAAAAAAATGACCTGCAGAACACGAAATTGACCAAAGATATGTCCAACAATAGTTATTTTTAGAGTGATGTAGGATATCCTTGTTTTGAGAAGATCTAAAATAAAAGTAAACTGCTCATTCATTCACTTCGATAAATAATGGCCAGGCGTTTCCCACGGTCATATTTTTTCTTAGTTTTATCTCCCTTTTCTTTGGTAGTCCATAGAACAAACGAGCATGATACTTAAGAAGACATATGGAAAATCTGATGTAATAATTTTTACTTACTCACTCACTGCATGTAGCAATGTTCGTCTACAGGCTTTTGACCGATGGTGACTGGAATGTATGTTGTAACGGAAAAAAGATATCTTCTAAACGTTATAATTACAATTTAAGAATTTTTAGATTTTTTATTTCTGTTGTACTGTGAATCCTTACTTGTTGCCAAATTTCACGATTATAGATCAAGGGGAAGTACCCTATAGGTTGCGATGAGGGAGTTTTCGAGTATCAGAATATGTGACATAAAAGCCGTATTGTTTGACTGAACTGACTTAATAGCTTAAAGTTTTTACACAACCAAGGGAACATAGACCTTGGTAAGGGACATAAATTTGAATTTGATACTCCAACCTGTGCACCAGAAAAAAGGGTCTTAACAGACGGACAGACAAACAGATAGATAAAAAATGACAAAAAATAATTTTTCGTGTTACATAATTACAAATCAACAATTTTAGGATGTTTTCCTTTACTTATACTATGAAAGCTTGCTTCTTGCCAAATTGCATGACTGTAGGTCAACAGGGAGTACCCTATTGAAGGACGGAATTCAAAACTTAAGATCAACAAAAGTTAAGTTAAATTTTGTGTCCTGTGTGAAAGTATATGAGCCGTGGTAAAAATTTGTTGTTTTAAAGAGCGTGCCGTAGCGCGTAGTGTGAACCAGTCGCCCTACGTTTCTGGCGTTGGCGCCGCTGTGGCAATCGCAGCTTTGGTGTCTCCATCTGGTGGGAAAGGGGAAAGGTTGCCTGTTCACGTGCATTTAAGGGGCGCTATGAGCTCGCCAGTCGGGCAGTCTGTCAGTCTCAGGGAGTCTGGTCAATTGGTCAGCCGGCTCAGTGTGGGACAGTCAGTGTATGTCTGCCGTCCGAAGTGCCAGTATGTGTTAGGCCGCCAGTCTGCTCGAGTTTGTTCGGGCAACGGTCATTGGCGGTTGGATCGATCGGTTGGTCGGTCGCGCACTGGGACAAAGGATGACTTGTCCGTCATGAGCGTCGGCGCATGTGAGGTCGCCACGTGAGTCCAGTGGGCCGCGCCGTATAGCGAGGGGTAGTGACTTTGCTGCCGACACGAGAGCAACAGGAGTCAACCCACGACTTCGGTCTGGCCGGTGCAAGCTGCGGCGCCGTGAGACGGGAGATCGGCGCGCCTTCCTGCGTTCGTTGAAGCGCCTGGCAGCGGACGGTTCGGGAGAGCGATTTGGGGGTGTTGCGCCAGGTCTCCGCCAGGCATCACAGGTTATTAGAAGTTAAGTGTTTCGTGATATGTTGTTTTATTTACTTGTCAAATTATACATGTTTTCTTGGTTAGTCTCTCGTCCCCAGCTTGCTCGTCTGTCTCCCGTCCGCATTTGTTAGGCAGTTAGTGTCTGTCTGTCGGTCTGCCGTACGTTAATAGCTCCCTCTGTCATGTTTGTCGGATTCGGTGTTAACGAATTTATTGCTCAAGGTGTAAAGGCCGAATATCTCAAATGTGTTTTTATCTTGCCTGTCACCTTAACAGGCGGTATATGTATAGTGTAGAGCATTTTCGTACACGTTAAGTAAAACGGGATTTTATGGGTTTTTATTTAAATGGTCATTTTAGTATATAAAGTTGCCACCCTTCTACTGTACGAATTTTCTTTTAAAAGCAAGTTGCACTTTCGGTGGCAAGTTTTTTTTTTTTTTCTAATGCAAGTGTTTGGTGTTTGTACCATTTCCATCCCTCCTATGGGGTGCATAGTTTGTGTGTTTGTGTGAGTTGTTAAAATTTTTAGTTTAAAGTGATCTAGTATGTTCCAGATTTGCGCCAGTGTAGCCTTTCAGAGGTTGTTGTGAGGGGGTCGTAACTACGGCCATGTTAAAAGGGAGTGGCAAGGTTCTCAGCTCAAAAGCTCATACAGTTAAAAAGTTATTTCTGCCTCTGAATAAATTGTAACTTGATATTTGGAGGGTCCTTTCTGCTTATAATAATTTTTTTTTACAAGAGTGTTTTTAGGAATAAAATTTCCCTTTGTTGAACGAAATTTAATTTGTTTTCATCAGTTACTTACTGGCAACTACTTCCACGCTCGCATAGTGTCATTAAATGTGTTAATGTTTTTGATGAATCGCTAGTATTTTGTCGTTGTTTTCAGTCCTGAGACTGGTTTGATGCAGCTCTCCATGCTACTCTATCCTGTGCAAGCTTCTTCATCTCCCAGTACTTACTGCAACCTAAATCCTTCTGAATCTGCTTAGTGTATTCATCTCTTGGTCTACCTCTACGATTTTTACCCTCCACGCTGCCCTCCAATTCTTAATTTGTCATCCCTCGATGTCTCAGAACATGTCCTACCAACCGATCCCTTCTTCTTGTCAAGTTGTGCCACAAACTTCTCTTCTCCCCAATTCTATTCAATACCTCCTCATTAGTTACGTGGCCTACCTATCTGATCTTCAGCGTTCTTCTGTAGCACCACAATTCGAAAGCTTCTATTCTCTTTTTGTCCAAAACTATTTACCGTCCATGTTTCACTTCCATACATCGCTACACTCCATACAAATACCTTCAGAAACGACTTTCTGACACATCTATACTCGATGTTAACGAATTTCTCTTCTTCAGAAACGCTTTCCTTGCCATTGCCAGTCTAAATTTTATATCCTCTCTACTTCGACCATCCTCAGTTATTTTGCTCCCCAAATAACAAAACTTTTACTACTCGTGGGGCAGCAGGTGGAATAATTGTTATTAAATGTTCCTATTATTTATTTAATGCTGTTGTTTGCCGTTCTTAACACTGGCTCTCTAACTACAATATTGACAACCAGAAAATGATTAACAAAACGTGAAGCCTGTAATTAGAATTCGTAGTGCCCACTTCAACTGAGAAATACATTTATAGCTACAGCTTATCGCTCTGAGGAATTAGGAGATTGTGTGGGATTCATAATCAAAAACCATTCTCTCTAAAATGCTCACTATATTCTGAAAGTCACAGACCAAAAAGAATCCACACCATCAATCTACCAGAGCAGTTCAGAGTCTAGTGCACTGATGCCACTATAACTGTTCAAATTAAATGTTTAAGTGAATGCTCTTCATAATTTGAAGATAATGTTCAAACGCCACGCTAAATAATGGTAGAATGTCTGTCCCGCAGCAGCACCTGAAAATACGACATACGCAAACTGAAGATAGAGCATTAAAGTCATCCCAGAAGTAACACTTCACTTCAAAACGATTTCATGGTTACGCGTATACCAAGAAACTTATTACGGCATCCGAGGCTGTTTATATCAACGATACCGACGCGACGCGACTCCCGGCACAGGTGGTGCGCTGATCAGCGTCAGGAGAGAACTGGGGCCTTTCCTTCCTCGTGCAGCATTCTTGTATATAAAGCCGCGGTGCGGACGGCTAAGGGAACGCCTGATCAAATCCGCTCTCCCAACTAGCTGCTGGGTTGCTAATGCACCACTTTTAAGTTATCAAATAAATCATTGCTTCCTTTGCTGATGGCCGATGAAGCTCTCAATTTAAATTTGCAATCAGCACACAGGTAAGTGATCATAATAAAAGTCTGACGTGGCTAAGTCAAATATTTTGGGCGAGAGAATTAATTTCATTGCACTAGAGACAGCAGACGAACTCTGAACTTGCTCTTTGGAGATACGCTATAGCTATAGTTTTATAATTATTCAGTTGAAATTTCTCACATCTTTGATTATAGTGGATCTCCCTTCTATTTAAATTTAAACATCCTAGCTTTATTTATTCGCCTACTTAATCTATCTTGCTTCCTTAATTTTTAAGACAAAAACCAGAAAATCATGAATTTCAACTAAAATTTAATTTGTGTGATCCAGAATACTATTTCTACTAAATAATTACGCAAAAGGAATCTAAATATAAATTTTTAAGTTTCTAGCTCTCTTCTGTTGCACCAATGATTTTTACAGAAGAACGTCCAAATTTCGAAAATGGTTAAAGTTATTGAACTAATATTCAACACATACTGATTTAGTATTACTCCTGACATGCTAGAAACGTTTCAGGTTATTTACTTGATTTTTAAAGTATTGCGCAACATTTATGACTTCAGCGCTAGTTACAGCGGACTAGGCTGGCACACAATGGAAAGACTTAAGTGAATTTTATAATGCGTGAGTAGGCTGCTTCCCTACATACTTTAAGTGTGTCATTTCCTAATCTAATTCCCTCAGCATCACCCGACTTAATTCGACCACATTCCATTATCCTCGCTTTGCTTTTGTAGTAAATAAAGTAAATTCTCTAAGAAAAGATTTTGAAAGTAAATTCACGGTTCAGTATAGTTTATCCCGTGTCGGTTTTCGCTGTTAATTACGACACATCCTGTACGTGGGTCTCCGTTTGTGTGTGCCAGGGTCTCCCCCCGCTGCGAGTTAGCGTGTAACAATGGGACGCCGCGTAGGGCGCAGAGTGCGCTGCGCGGGATGGACAGAGGGCAGCGGCCGCAGAGCTCACTTGTAGATGACGGTGGTGACGCCGCGAGTCCGTCGCCCGGAGACGACGACGACGTCGTTGCGGCCGCCCAGCCGCTCGTCGGGGCAGACGCCGTTCTGGCCGTCGCACTGCGCCGTCGCCGACATGTAGTAGTCGTCGGCGCGGAACTGGCCCGTCGACGCGTCGTACAGCGCCACCACCACGTCGCCGCCCACCATGGTCGACCTGTGGGAACGAACAGACCGCGTCAGCGCTGCTTCTACATCTGCATCTACATGATTACTCTGCAGTTCACACTCAAGTGCTTGGGGCTGCATAAAATCCAGCAGTGGTGGCAGCCGAATCATGCTGTATACTTTATTACACCTACACGTAAACATAGTGGTAAATGTCCAAGATTAGTCTGTAATTCACACCTAAATATTTAGCAGTGGGCTATAAAGTCGGGTTTACACACGCAACGAAAGTATCGCCACAAGTCAAGTCATTCTGAAGTGGCGCTGTGAGCTACCGTTCACACGGGACGCCACAAATTCTTCGTAATTGCGCAGTTTGCAAAATGGCGTCACCTGTATCAGCTGATCAAACGGCTGTACATATTACTAAATAAGATGTTTTGGAAACGTAATAAATGTAAAAGATTGCTTACCAAAGTGTTTTTCGTCTCTCTTGTCTCGACTATATGTTTTAAGAACCGGTCTGCAGCTTCAAACCAAGCAAGGCTGGGTTTATAAATACCGTCTGTGGACGCACCCCTCTTAAGTGATTTCAGTACTTTATGTTCATTCATGTAAGCATTTCGAAAGCTTCGAATTTTTAACTTTGTAGCTACATTAGTTCCACGCACATATTCACCCATACTGTTTACTATTTCAATTAATGCAGCGTCTCTCAAATTTCTGTCTTTGTATGATTCGCTTTTGTGGTTCCCATAGGCATTCTCGTTCTTGATGAACCTCCAAGAATCTCGTAATTGTCGCTGTTGACCACTTTTTCGACATATTAATAGCAAACGCACAAACAAAAGCACTATCTGCGAACGAATACGTACTAGAAAGGTTTGAATCCAGCCGCGTGGTAGCAATCAAATGACTTTATTCGGTTGTGGAGAAGGCAAAATGGCGCAACCAAGTAGAACCAAGTTCAACTTTTTGTGGCGTGACAAACGTTGCGCTTCTTAAATGGCGCTATCGAAAACTAGGAGTTCACACATGCAACTACATAGCAACTGCATTTCGCCATTCGCAGTGGTGATACTTTTGTTGCCCGTGTGAACCCGGCTTAAGAACGACTTTCAGAGGGGAAGAGCCAAACAACTGGTAGAATGGGAAGTACCCTAAGCTATGCACTTAACAGTTGTTTTGCAGAGTACAGATGTAGAAGCAACAACAATCGTAAGCTAAACTCGCACAGCGGTATGCTCACGTGGTAGCTACCAAAAAAATTTTGGGTTGTACTGCACAAAACAGACGCCACAAAAACTTAAATTTTTACGTTTTTTTCTGTAACGTGCAAATACGGAGAACTCACAACGTAAATGGTAAGAAAATCACAATGACAATCGGGGAAGATGGAAGCAAGTGAGAAATAGTTCGTAGAAGTACATTAGATAACAGACGTAACGCTAATAAATTTGGTTCTGAACAGGTCGCGCCTTGATGAAACACAGCTTTTTTCTCTTTTCTGTCCCAACAAGTTTCGTTGGAGTGGGTCCTCTTATTTGTTTTCTATTAAATAACACAAATTTATTATCCGCTATACAAACAAAATTTGTTTTTAAGCAAAATATTCAAAAATTTGAAAGCTAGAATACATTTCTTGTACGACGTTAATAAGTGCTGTGATTTCTATGGCTTTCTATTCGCTTCGTTACACCTGTGTTTCAGCTACAGTTGGGTCTTCTATAACCACAGTGTACTTAATATAGATACATCATTTACATAGCAAATTTACGATGAAGACTGTAAACAAGTAACTGAGATATTTGGTTGAATCGGCAAAGTTTGAACGTAGGTGATTTACGGCCTAACCTAAATTTCACAGAATTCTGCTAACACTGACGTGGACGGCCTCGTACTTTATTATTCAGGGTCGATAGCCAATTTCCGCCCCATGCAGGTACCTTGTTCAAATCACTTTAATAAGTTGTTTTGATCTTCTGACGAGCATACTAGACGGCAAACATGTCATCTGTAAACAGTCTAAAGGGCTGCTCCTAAATCGTTTATATTTATGTATTAGGAATAGCAAAAGGCCTGTGACACTTCCTTGGGAAACCCCATCTATAGTTTCCGTTCCACTAGATGACTTAACGTCGGTAACTATGAATTGTGACCTTTCTGTCACGAAAAAAGACTTGCAGTTTGTCCGTGCTTCTGATCGGAACTTACGGCATTGCCTACATCTACATCATTGCTGTGCAATTCACACTTAAGTGCTTGGCAGAGCGTTCATCGAACCACAATCATACTATCTCCCTACCATTCCACTTCCGAACAGCGCGCGGGAAAAACGAACACCTAAACCTTTCTGTTCGAGCTCTGATTTCTCTTATTTTATTTTGATGATCATTCCTACCTATGTAGGCTGGGCTCAACAAAATGTTTTCGCTTTCGGAAGAGAAAGTTGGTGACTGAAATTTCGTAAATAGATCTCGCCGCGACGAAATACGTCTTTGCTTTAATGATTTCCATCCCAACTCGCGTATCATATCTGCCACTCTCTCCGCTATTACGTGATAATACAAAACGAGCTGCCCTTTTTTGCACCCTTTCGATGTCCTCCGTCAATCCCACCTGGTAAGGATCCCACACCGCGCAGCAATATTCTAACAGAGAGTGGCCTTGTTGCATGTTCTAAGTGTCCTGCCAATTATACGCCCCCTTTGGCTCGCCTTTCCCAGAATATTATCTATGTGGTCCTTCCAACTGAAGTTGTTCGTAATTTTAACACCCAGGTACTTAATTGAATTGACAGCCTTGAGAATTGTACTATTTTTCGAGTAATCGAATTCCAACGGATTTCTTCTGGAACTCGTGTGGATCATCTCACACTTTTCGTTATTTAGCGTCAACTGCCACCTGCCACACTATACAGCAATCTTTTCTATATCGCTTTGCAACTGATACTGGTCTTCGGATGACCTTACTAGACGGTAAATTACAGCATCATCTGCGAAAAACCTAAGAAAACTGCTGATTGTCACCCAGGTCATTTATATAGATCAGGAACAGCAGAGGTCCCAGGACGCTTCCGTGGGAACACCTAATATCACTTCAGTTTTACTCGATGATTTGCCGTCTATTACTACGAACTGCGACCTTCCTGACAGAAAATCACGAATCCAGTCGCACAGCTGAGACGATACCCCGTAGGCCCGCAGCGTAATTAGAAGTCGCTTGTGAGGAACGGTGTCAAAAGCTTTCCGGAAATCTAGAAAAACGGAATCAACTTGATCCCCTGTCTGCGTTGCACAAGAACGATGTTTTCTTCGTCCTGGCCGTAACGTGATAGTCGTGCCCTACGAAATAAAAGGAGCGCTCCCCGTCGAATGCGCTCTTATGGGAAATGCTAGTGCCCCAACCTCCAGATGTCAGGCACTCAGGTCGGTATGTCGATAGAGTATCAAGCAAAACTCCAATTTAGTTGGTACTACGAGGGTCACTCAAAAAGAAATGCACACTATTTTTTTAAAAAAATTCTGTTTTCTTTCTGGATGTGTGAAAGTTTTACAGTGTATAGATACATCCTTCCCACTGTGAACCATAACAGCCTTTTAAATAAAATAGAATTCTACGGTGTCACGGGCAGTGCTGCAAAATGGTTCGAGTCATACCTCGCTAACAGGAAACAAAGGGTGGCAATGAAAGGGACTAGTGAATTAAGTCATCAATCGTCATCAGAATGGGAAGAAATTACATGTGGTGTCCCACTAGGCTCCATCTTAGGGCCATTGCTTTTTCTTGTGTACATTTATGATCTCTCATCAGTTACACTGCCAGAAGCAGAGTTCGTTTTGTTTGCAGATGACAAGAGTATTGCAATAAATAGTATGTCGAGTGTAGTTCTAGAAAGATCTGCTAATGATATTTTCATAGATATTAATAAATGGCTTAAAGCCAACTCACTGACATTAAACTTCGAAAAGACTAACTATATGCAATTCAGAACCTGTAAGAGGTTTCCACCCAGCATATGCATAAAGTATGAAGAAGAGCAGATAGAAGAGGTAGACAGTCTTAAATTCCAGGGATTACAACTTGATAATAAATTCAGTTGGGAGAAGCACACCACAGAACTGCAGAAACGCCTTAACAAATCTGTATATCCAATTCGAGTGTTAGCAGACATAGGCGACATAAAAATGAAAAAGCTTGCATAGTTTGCCGACTTTCATTCCATAATGTCATATGGTATAATATTGTGGGGTAACTCTTCAAGTCAAACAAGTTTTCAGAGTCCAAAATCGTGTAATACGTATTATTTGTGGAGAAAATTCACAGACGTCCTGTAGAAACCTCTTCAAACAACTGGGTATACTAACTACTGTCTCTCAGTATGTTTACTCCTTAATGAAATTTGTCCTAAATAATATATCACTTTTTCCAACAAACAGCTCAGTTCATACATACAATACCAGGAACAAAAATGATCTGCACAAGGACTTAAAAGCACTTACTTTAGCTCAAAAAGGGGTCCACTACTCAGGAACACTCATATTCAATAATTTTCCAGTAAACATAAAAAATTCAGTTGCACATAAAGATCAGTTTAAAAGGAGCCTGAAAGACTTGTTTTCAACCTGTTCCCGTGAGTGGCGCCGTCACAGCATATCTTCAAGATGGCTGCTACACTTGACGTTCGTCAGAAGTAACGTGCTGTCATAGAATTCCTGTGCTGTGAAAACGAGAAAGTGGGAAACATCCACAAGCGGTTGGAAAAGGGGTAGGGAGATGCTGCTGTCGATCGCAGTACAGTTAGTCGGTGGGCAAGCAGGTTACGCGATGAAAGCGGGCACGGCAATACTGAGGATTGTCCTCGCAGCGGCAGGCCTCGTACTGCACACACTCCAGACAGTGTGCAGAGAGTTAACGAATTGGTGACTGCTGACAGACGCATCACAGTGAGCGAATTGTCACGCTACGTTGGGAAAGGGGAAGGAAGTGTTTGCAGAATACTGAAAGTGTTGGCATTAAAAATGGTTTGTGCCAGGTGGGTTCCTAGGATGTTGACAGTGGCTCCCAAAGAAACAAGGGAAACGCTATTCAGCGAACTTCTGGAAGAGTACGAGAAAGGTGGAGATGAATTTCTTGGAAGAATTGTGACAGGTGATGAAACACGGCTCCATCATTTTTCACCAGAGTCGAAGAGGAAGTCAATGGAGTGGCATCATGCAAATTCACCCAATAAAAAAAATCAAAACTATACCTTCTGCTGGAAAAGTTATGGCTACGGTGTTTCCCGAACGACACTTGCTTGTGGACATTATTCCAAGTGGAACCACCATGAATTCTGATGCATATGTGACCACATTGAAGAAACTTCAAGCTCGACTGAGTCGTGTTCGACTACATCGGCAAAAGCAGGATGCTTTGCTGTTGCACGACGGGTGCCCGGCCACATGTCAGTCAGAAAACCATGGAAGCGATCACAGATCTCGGATGGACAACACTGAGACATCCGCCTTACAGTCTTGACCTGGCGATAGACTAGTACTGTCGTGCTTCCGGTGCTAAAATCAACGCCGATAAATGCACCTTTGTGGACATTCGAGGATTCGACGCAGTTATTATACCTTGAGCGAAGCGTGCCGAAACCCACACCACTCTGGGGATGATTATCGACAAATGTCCGCTAAAAATGAATGCAAAAAATTGGAAGCAGGTCACCAATAAAATGCAAGGTGCCATCTATGAAAACAATTAGCGGTCCGTTAACATTCTCCAACGCATACGACTCCTCAGCAGTTATATATTCAGTAAAGCGTACTATATGGCCCAACTATTTCCAGTCCCCAAGATGCAGGCCAAACACGTGATGAAACTCTCTAATAGATTTATCTGGCAAGGGCATCTGTTCAAAGTGAAATTCACCAGGCTGACGTCTTCCAGACAGGCCGGCGGAATAAACATGCCTGACATTAACCGAAAGTGTACTGCGTTATATATTAAACGAATCACTCATTTGTTGGACAGGGAACCTCTCAGCGTAACCAGTTGGCTCTTCCGAACCTTACAACCCACCGATATGCATCCACCCATTGATGTAGGTGAAATACAATACAAACTACGACATGTCAAGCAGTTTTTCCTTGAAGTAAGCTGTATTGATGGACATTATTTCACGCAGGATTTACCAACGACGTTCCTGTTATTAAAAAGATGGACATCTCCAATAGTCCGGAATCCCATTGAACTTAAATACTCGAGTGTTCATTGGAAGGCAGTCTGGGACAACATAAGTTTAGCCGTCCACACTGCTGAAGTGCCGTCCACATGGTATAAAGTGGTAAACGATGTTATAGCCACTAATGAAAGGTTGCATAGAATCGTCTTACGTGACAGTGATAAATGAGTCCGCTGTGGTTTAGTCGACACCTTACGCCATCGCTTCACTTGTGGCGTTCATCTCATTAACTGGACATGGGTGCAGCAGAGGCTGGGCCTGATTACCCGCAGCAGCCCAGCCAGCCACTGCACCGACATCCTGCTCTGGCCGGACGTGAAACATTTTCCCACCACCAAGAATAACACCGTGATGTGGATGTTAGGACAATTTGTGACATATATCATTATCCACAATTGTGAAGATAATCTCATTAGTTTCGAGGCCTACATGAGAACGGCGCTCTGGAAGATGAAACGTTACCCAAATTTCAGGAAGATGTTTGCTAACATGTTAGACATAAATTTTGAAAAACAAGGCTTAGGGTAATTCTCGATGCCGGTAAGGACACAAATCACATGCAAGACTATCTAGCGAACAAAATACACAACGAATAAGGGGTTATACCAGTTTCTAGGACTACTCCCGACTTCTCAATGGTGTTATTAACTTCATTATAACGTTTTCATTAATTTATGTTCCTGTGCATCTCTTGTTATACGTTTGTGCGCTCCAAATGACTTTGTGTTTGAACAGTTATGAATCAAATGACAGAACTGTCATTCCAGTTAAGACAATCAATTATATATATGTTTGCGTTTCGGTCCAGTGTCTCTGTCTGGACTGAAGAGCCTATTGTCAGTTTACTATTTATGTTCTATTTTGTAAGTTACAAATGGCATTATATTGAAATGTGTTGAATCAGTTCCAGCACTTCAATAATTTGCTTTGTGCTTATGTACATATATGGTTGTTTTAATAAAGGAAAAAAGGTAAAAAAAAAAATTCACTCTCCGAGGGTCTGTCAACGTCCACAACTGCAGAATTTGGGCTACCGAAAATCCTAGAACTGTCGCGGAGACTCCATTGCACGACGAGAAAGTCGCGGTATGGGTTGGATTTACGACATCTACCTTTATTGATTCTGGTTTTGTAACTGCTACCGTGACGGGTGAGAGGTACGCCACTATGTTACAGAATCGCATCATCCCCAGCCTGGCTGATAAACACCTGCTGGACCGTACGATGTTTATGCAGGATGGCGCTCCACCCCATATTGCTAGACGCGTGAAAGATCTCTTGCGCGCGTCGTTTGGTGATGATCGTGTGCTAAGCCGCCACTTTCGTCATGCTTGGCTTCCCAGGTCCCCAGACTTCAGTCCGTGCGATTATTGGCTTTGGGGTTACCTGAAGTCGAAAGTGTATCGTGATCGACCGACATCTATAGGGATGCTGAAAGACGACATCCGACGCCAATGCCTCACCATAACTCCGGACATGCATTACAGTGCTGTTCACAACATTATTCCTCGACTACAGCTACTGTTGAGGGATGATGGTGGACATATTGAGTATTTCCTATAGAGAACATCATCTTTGCTTTGCCTTACTTTGTTATGCTAATTATTGCTATTCTGATCAGATGAAGCGCTATCTGTCGGACATTTTTGAACTTTTGTATTTTTTTGGTTCTAACAAAACCCAATGTCAATCCAAGCATGTGTGTCAGTTTGTACCTCTCTATCTACATTATTCCGTGATTTATTCAGTTTTCAAATTTATACTCACTTTTTGATAACCCAGTAGTTTCAGTGAAGCGCTGGGCCTTCATTCGGCAAGGACCTACACTTTCGCATTCACAAGACAGAATACAAAAGGAAGAAGAGAGTGAAGAAGAAGAGAAGGAATGTCATAGCAAAGATGATACTTTTCCAAAGAAGAAGCGGCCCATAACTCCAAAGCCTATGCCTTCACAAACAGCAAGAATGATCCATGCCATGAACCTACCCAAGATGATGAAAAAAACACAGAAAAGTCCTTTCAGGTGTGATTTGCCTGGATGTAAGGGTTTCACATTTGCGCGCTACACTAAATGCAAAAGGTATCTTTCTTTCAGAGAAAAAAAAGTACTGTTTTCTGCATTAAAAAGTGACGCAGTAGACCATCTACGTACGCACGTCGTCCAACATTAAGAACACCGCGCAACAAAAGTTGCGCATTGTCCGAACAAGAGCACATTTTCTGAGTCTCCTGCTGACACGTTTCTGTTCCCCCTACGGACGACAGGTGCAACAGTGTATGGGAGTGAAATGGGGCGGCAACTGGAAATGTACTTCACAACTAAAGTACGCGAGACCGTCCATTCTTGCAACTTGAGTAAGATGCACACAGATTCATTGTAGAATTCTGGCGATATGTGAATCAAATGCAATGGCGCGTCCAGTCATAATGAAATGTTGCCAGCTATTTGACCAAAACCACACAGATATCGGATACGCACGACAATGTCGAGGAATTGACAATTTTCCGACGATCATGACGTTCATAGAGCGGTTCTCGAACGGCTTCGTCACCAAGGGGCAGATTTCTATGATGGTCCTCCACCATAGAAATCCGCCCCCTGGTAAAGGAGCCGTTCGAGAACCGCTGTGCGCAAGGTTTACAGAACAACTTCCGTGAATTTGGAAGATAGGAAAAGCGGTATTGGCGGAAATAAAGCTGTGCGGCCCTGTCGTGTGTCATGTTTTTAAGAACCAAGTCGGGAGAGCGGCTATTTGCAAAAGGCAAAGGTTTTAGGTTCGAGAGCGTGCGGCACACACACCTTTAATTATTAAATGTTTTATCCATCAAAGCCGTGGATTTGGGACGTTAGTGGGGCTCAATAAATAAACAACAAATGTTTAAGGATGTAATGGAAGATAGATTTCATAGTGAACTTCCCGACGTGAGCCCGAAGCGTATCCTGGTCAGGACGTAATGGTGTCCTCCCCGTTATAGCAACACATCTGCAGGACTGAAGATCGTGCAGAATGGCCTTATTGGCAAAATAAGCAACAGTTCACGCTACACTGCGGATATGTAACCTGAAATTTGTCACAAATCTGTCTTGGCGGAATTTAAGATACTTGCATATCGCCTACACGGGAACGCTAGACATTTCCTGACCTCGCCTCTTATATTGATACAGGCGGCGGAGGGATCGGGAGGGGGAGGGAGAGGAGCGGAGGAAGGGTGGGGGGGGGGGGGGGGAATCTGAGCTACTGCTCGCTGTATCTCGCTGCGGTGGCCAGCCCTTGGGCAACACACATTTCGAATGGGTGTCCATGTTACGCTGATCTGAACAGCGGCAGTGATTTCCATGTCTGTCAAATGTCATTTCCTATACCCATCCTAGACATTTAAAACCCCATTACTACTCTCTTTCAAATTCTGAAGGTGGCAGGGGTAAAATACAGGGAGCGAAAGGTTATTTACAGTTTGTACAGAAACCAGATGGCAGTCATAAGAGTCGAGGGGCATGAAAGGGAAGCAGTGGTTGGAAAGGGAGTGAGACAGGGTTGTAGCCTATCCCCGACGTTATTCAATCTGTATACTGAGCAAGTAGTACAGGAAACAAAAGAAAAATTCGGAGTGGGAATTAAAACCCACTGAGAAGAAATAAAAACTTTGAGGTTCGCCGATGACATTGTAATTCTGTCAGAGACAGCAAAGGACCTGGAAGAGCAGCTGAACGGAACGGACAGTGTCTTGAAAGGAGGATATAAGATGAACATCAACAAAAGCAAAACGAGGATAATGGGATGTAGTCGAATTAAATCGGGCGATGCTGACGGAATTAGATTAGGAAATGAGACACTTAAAGTAGTAAAGGAGTTTTGATATTTGGGGAGCAAAATAACTGATGATGGTCGAAGTAGAGAGGGGATAAAATGTAGACTGGGAGTGGCAAGGAAAGCGTTTCTGAAGAAGAGAAATTTGTTAACATCGAGTATAGATTTAAGTGTCAGGAAGTCGTTTCTGAAAGTACTTATATGGAGTGTAGACTTGTATGGAAGTGATACATGGACGATAAATAGTTTGGACAAGAAGAGAATAGAAGCTTTCGAAATGTGGGGCTACAGAAGAATGCTGAAGATTAGATGGGTAGATCACATAACTAATGAGGAGGTATTGAATAGAATTGGGGAGAAAAGAAATTTGTGGCACAACTTGACTGGACGAAGGGATCGGTTAGTAGGACATGTTTTGAGGCATCAATGGATCACCAATTTAGTATTGGAGGGCAGCGTGGAGGGTAAAAATCGTAGAGGGAGACCAAGATATGAATACGCTAAACAGATTGAGAAGGATGTAGGTTGCAGCAGGTACTGGGAGATGAAGAAACTTGCACAGGACACAGTTGCATGGAGAGTTGCATGAAACCAGTTTCTGGACTGAAGACCACACCAACCAACCAACTATAGTACTGCTTGCGAAACTTACAACACCAGTAAGAAGTTTGGTGATTGCAACGAAATTTATTCCACAGATTAGACACATGAATATACACACGTGGTTACAATTACAGAACTGTACAAGTACGTGCGCTGTGGCGACGAGCATTCGGTACGGTGTGAAACTGTCACGTGCTGCAGTCAGAGCCTCTAGATGTCTCGGCAGAGGACGAAAGAAGGGCTGGAAACACTGCTGGGAAACACAGTGCCACGCTGTTCGTAGGCAGGTCCATAAGGCATCGACATTGACTGCAGGAGGACCAGAACGAACAAATTTCCGACCGCCTAGATCCCAGGCGTGATCGATGGGCTCCATGTGAGGCGAATGTGCACCAAGCAAATGAATGATAAAGGAATGATACCCGTTGTTCTTCGAAGAAGGCTTGCAGACTCCATTTCATATGGGGATGGGTATTGTCCTCCTGAAATATGGATATGGATCTGCGAACAGGAGGAGCAGCGTCTCGGTTCCTTAAAACTCCCTGATGTAGCTGTTGCTACCCAGAATGCCCTCAACACACAGGTCAGATCGTATCTTATAGCCAATGCCATCCCAAAGAACCACACGTGACATTTGTCTGCTAGACCGCTAACGCAGTCCGACTGCGTTCACAACGGTAGTGTCTAACACGTACGCCGCAATCACTGTAGGACAACTTTTAGTGGTATTCGTCCGAAAACAATATATTTTGACACTCAATGACAGTGACGGCGTTCACGTCTTCATGGGAGCCATCGGTTCAGTTCTCAACAGACCACGTAACACTTCCGACGCAGACGTGCCCACACACCTTACAGTTTTCAGCGTCGAGCCAGCACTGTGGAAAAAGCTGTTCTGTCGGTTACGGTCACCCGGACAAGGTATCTGTGGCCACATTACGCTCGTCGCTGTGTGGGCTCTATGATGTCCACCGGTTCCATACACTTATCACTATCGTAGCAACATGCCCTGTCCTAGCCGCAGTGTCACGGTATGACAAACCCATTTTCTGGAGACCGGCCATTCTGCCCTTTTCGAACTCATCCACATGGTAACATTGTGCTCTTTGATGTAGGTGAGACATGCTGGCACTTGGTGGCAAGTCTCTACTTCGTTGAAGGCTCTGCACCGACTGAGCTCGGCTAACACTGCCAAGTCCGATCACACAAAATAGAGTACTTCTGAGTCGACGTTTAAGCCGTGTCTATGCAATCTTAATCACTTTCATCTTTCCACTGTTCTACACGTCCACCGTTTTTGATTCACATCATTCCTACTAGATGTTGCAATTTTCAGAAACGGTAGTGTGCAAGTGCCTGTTTTGCTTACCACGAGAAATAGTTCAAATGGCTCTGAGCACTATGGGACTTAACATCTGAGGACATCAGTCCCCTAGAATGTAGAATTACTTAAACCAAACTAACCTAAGGACATCACACACATCCATGGCCGAGGCAGGATTCGAACCTGCGACCATAGCAGCAGCGCGCTTCGAGACTGAAGCGCCTAAAACCTCTCGACCACACCACGAGAAATGCTCCAGTTAAACCAGCTAGCTGCTATAGGAAAATTTGGGACGTGAAACCTCCTGAACTAGCACTATGTTCGAGTTTGGTACCCTTGTCATTCACCGGTAGTTGTGATTAACTGAGCTATCCGGAGGTTGTTCACGACCCGACATCAAAGCTACAATTCCGCCAGTGTCTCCCACATACATTCTAAACTATACAGAAGCTCACACGCGCACCTTGTTGAATTAGTCCCTCGAGAGAAAAGTACTCGAGAACGGTCTAGCTATCGCCTGTGATACTAGTATGTTGAATGCTACACTCTAAATGAATGTTACACTCTGCCCCCAAGTGTTCATTGCTGAAAATGTTTCAACGCAGCAGGTTCGAGCCAGAGAAAAACAAATGAGAGAGGCTAAACGTGAAGAAGAGAAGATTGCGTTTTTTCTTTGGTTTAGACAAGTTAGGTCTCAGAAAGGCTCCTACATCAAGATCTTTATTACTGGAAGGAGCTCACGGAGTTGTAAAACAAATGACTATCGAATTTTCTGCAAATCTAGGCTAGTTGGAACACTTCAAGTGTAGTAACGGCATAGTGTTAAAAGATGTTTACGGTGAAACTAACCAAGTTATATGGCCATGTCAACAGATTGGTTACAGTCGACGTTGCCTTCAGTAATTGAACAATATAATATGAAAGATATCTTCAACGCTGTCGAATCTTTTATCATGTCCAGAGGAGAAAATCTACAGGACAGTATTATGGTATTGGTAGCACGTAATTCGGAAGGACCTCAAAAACGATCCTTGTTTGTCATCGGGAAAAGATAAAACCAGTGTATTAAAAATATGGGAATGTTGTCAAGCTCACATATGGCAAGCGAAAAAGCGTGGAAGGCGGCAACTGTGTTCCGTGATCGGCTTCCCAGTTTGGATAAACAGTAACAATGTTTCCTCGAAAACAATAATATACCAAATATATAGTCAATACAAGATACGTACATAGAAGAGTAAATTTTAGCACGAAATGGGATTACTGCACTGTAATAAAAAGTGACGATATCGAAAATAAATTTTTCCCCATGCATCGTTTAATATGATATTCCTTTAACACGTATAATATTTTGGTCACCTCAATTCCGCATTTAAAGTTTTTCACTGAATGTCGCTGCGGGCAAAATGAAGGAATGTGTCCCAGCAGCATTCCCAGCCCGTGGGATGGACTGTCCCCGTAGTGTGTGTTACCAGCAACTAGCAAGGGAGGTTGTTGACTTCCTTAATTTTGATGAACATAGTCTGCCAACTGCCTGAGTAGCTCTGCGATATCTGGTTTATCATTTACTCGTTTCACAGGTTGTTGTGTGGCACTGAACCGATTGACAATAAGGTGTCTCCTTTTGGAAGCTATCCATCACAGGGTTACACGACTGTTTCATATGCAAAGCTAACGCCGGAACCCCTATGACACTTGTGAAGCTATCTGGGTGTCTTTTAGATCGGAGATCGACTTACTGTCAGCCTACACGACAATGGACGAACTACGTATGTTACAGAAGGAAACCTACGAAATATGGTAGTGGGAGACCGATCGGAACTTGTGGCACTATCTCTTATATATCTGCGAGAGGGAATGAAGGAGGGGACGAAGGACCTACCCCTTGCTGAGCTCGTGGTTTTGCTCTTGCTTCCCAACGCTTACCCTGTTTTGTAGTTGTTGTAATGTGGGATGGATTCTTTCTGTATGTAGCAATCTGATTCGTAGTATTCGTCATCATCACATCGTGGTCTTCATCATCAGTAATTATTTGATACCCTGTTGGATAAAGGCCGCCTACAGACTTTGGCTACGTTATTCCTAAATATTTTCTGTTGTCATCTAGAAACCTTCCGTTAGTCTGCTGCTGTTACACACTTTTTACGGTTAACATTACTTCTGTAAAAAAAAAATTACCCACTTTTGTCTCTGTGTTGTGGACATTATCTTGCACTTACTCACTTAAAAATAGCTGTAATTTGGCACTTGTTGGGTTATTGTTGTTTTTGGGGGGAGGAGACCAGACAGCGAAGTCATCGGTCTCATCGAATTAGGGAATGACAGGAAAGGTAGTCGGCCGTGCCCATTCAAAGGAACCATCCCGGCATTTGCCTGGAGCGATTTAGGGAAATCACGGAAAACCTAAATCAGGATGGCCGAACGCGGGATTGAAGCGTCGTCCTCCCGAATTCGAGACCGGTGTGCTAACCACTGCGCCACCTCGCTCGGTATTTGGCACTTCAAGTGAAAAATTATGTATAAGTCGTTACATATCTCCTTACACTCATTTATCGACGATCCTTCACAATGAAATGAAGATCGGCAAGACATGTAACCAAGACAATGGAGTGTATAGGGAACTACGAGACGACGACGTAATGGAAGGTTAGTGGATCACATTAGACAACTGCAAAGAAAGACATCATTCGCACCAGGATGGGTGGATCAAATAAACAGTTTGTCATACATGAAAATTTCTAGCTTCAACTCATTTTCAAGTGCGCAAAAGGATGTGGACACATCTTCTTACTATGTAAACTGGCGAGACAAAACATTCTGACCATCTATTTAATAGAATCTTGCTAAATCCTTGATAGGTTTCGGGCTGAATGTGGCACCAAATGTCTGTGCGAAGCAATGCAACATCCATAAATTACGAGCTAGTGCTTTGTGGGCATCGGTACCATATCAGACATGTCGCATCGCGTTCCGATCAGATGAATTTAGTGGCCAACGCATCAACATGGACCCGCTAGGATGCTCCTCAAACCACCAAAGCACGGTTCTGGGCTTGTGACAGGGACAATTACACTGCTGGACTGTCCCATCTTCATCTGGGAAGACAACAAGCACGAAGGGGTGCAGGTGCTCCGCTGTAATGTTCGTGCAGTCCACAACTGATATGGTACCTTAGATTACTACCATAGATCTTATGAAAGCCTTGTTGAATGTTCCCAGTAGCATAATAGTTCAACTACTTATCGGCACGCGTTTTGAATTGGCGTTCGCCTGGAGGACGGCGTCTCCGGAGACGGCCATCCACTCGGTGTAACAAGAAACGTGATTCAAGCGAACAAGTGATACGTTTCCATCCAGTCCACTTTTCGATCCAATCTCGATGTTCCCGTGCCAACTGCAATCGAAACTGACAGTGTCGTTGGGTCAATGTCTTCAGCTGCAGAGGCCCATGTTCAACAATATCTGCTGTACGGTGTGCTTCGAAACATTTGTGCCGCGCCAGCATTGCACTGTGTCCTCAGATCTACCACCGATCACCACCTTTACAGAGCGGGAAAGCCTGTGACCTCTACGATGAGGCGTGGACGTCCAACATCTCTTCGCCTACATGTGGTTTCAGCGTTCGTCAGCCACTTTCCATACATTCCTAAGACTGTAGCAAGCGAACAGCCGACAAGATCCGTGGTTTCTGAGATGTTCATTCCTAGGTGCTGGGCCACAAAAATCTGCCTTTTGGCGAAGTCTATTACGTCACTGGAATTCCCCATTCTGGGACTGTCGCTAGAATGAGTCTCTATTCGCCTGTGCGCCGCTTGTATACAGGATGTGCATATAAAAGAATGTCAACCTCAATGGTATAATTGTTTTAATTTAGGCTATTTACAGTTGTTATACCGGAGCCAAGGTAGCCCCTGAGGGCGGCAACCCATATTACACCACTGAGGACGAGGTTGTCTACGCCCAAGGCGTACCGTAAGCACCACGGTAAACGCTGGCTATTTACACACAAGATAATGGAAATAGACACTCCGAGCACTATTTCCGGCAGCGGGAGCTCGAGGCACGGCCTGCAGGAAGTATCACTACGCCAAAACTCGACTGGCTGGAGACAGCCATTTAGGGGCTAGAACCAGCCCCGAAGCTCAGTTCACGCCGGATGCCGACCTCGTGGAGTGCGAATGCTGAAGATTACGTCTTCGCCTCTGAATTGGAGTGTTACTAGTGTGTGAGTGTGTTACCACGAACCTTTGTGAACAATTAGAAGTTAACTTTTGTTTGCCTAAATCAGGAGATTTTTTCTGGCATCGTTATTGTTCCCTTTAGTTTGTATGTTGTCATCAACCTTGTAAACTTATATCAATAAAAGATGTGTTTGTGAAAAATTGCGAATTGTCAGTCACAACAACAATAAATACAATATGAAATTAAAGGTACACTAACTTTTTTTAAACAAATGTTCAACTTGTGCAGTTTTAGGGCGATACACATCCAACCCGAAATCCAGTCCTTCCTACACTTTGGTAACAAGTCTGGAGTAACGGCAGCAACAGCCTCTTTAGTTCTGTGTCTCAACTCTGGCGAATCATTAGGTAGTGGCTAGATGTAGATTTTTTTTTGTTAGAAAGGAAAAAAAAATCACATGACGTAAGGTGGATGATAGTGGAGGCCAGTGGGAAAGATCTGTGTCGTATTGACCATTCTGATAAATCCAAATGTCAGGGACTTTGACGTTCAACTACTCTCGTACAAAGAGACGTCAATGGCGAAGGGGTTAATCCTGCTGCCAAGCCAAGTTTTCACATTCGCCTTCTGAGTGGGAACAGAGCCATTCTCGCAATATATCTAGACAAACAGCCCTGTCACGGCAGCTTCAGCGAAGAAGTTGACATCGGAACAAAACGTTTAATTTTGTGGAATCTCTCTGATGTTGTACAGGTTCATGGGGATGTTCTGACCTCCAGGTACGAGCATTACGGATATTTGTCTTTCGAGATAGGCGAAAAGTTGCCTCATCACTGAACACCACACAACCAAGAAAGTCATCTTCCCACTGCAACATTCCACTTGCAAAGTTATAACGTCTACCAAAGTCATCTGGCTTTAAAGCATGTATCAACTATAGCCGGCATGGATGACATGTGTGAACGTTTTTTTTTTTTTAAACCTTCTACACTGTCGTCTTTGGAAACTGTAGTTCAAGACTTGCTTTCCGAACAGACTTCTTCTGACTACGAGGGTAAGATGCTCTGGTACGGTCAACGACCTCTTCAAACATTTTTGTCGTCCGGTGCTTCCGACGCCGATGTCATCCTTCAGCCGCATAACTGTCCATCTCTCGGAGCCAGAACCGTGATACAGTGGTTTGAGGAGTGTAACAGGGAACTCACTTTGATGTCTTTGCTACCACATTCGCCTGATGTAAATCATATGGAAGCCATCTGGGTCGCTACCGGACGCCATCGCCGCATACGCAAATCATCGTCTCGTTATTAACGTGAATTACCTGACCTGTGCGTAGACATCTAATGCCACGAACCTCCACAAACCTACCTACAAACTATCGACCCCTGATGCGCAGAATCCATGATGTATATCGTTCCAAAGACGGACAAACTAGCTACTAAACAGGTGGTCATAATTTTTTGGCTCATCAGTGCGTAACTTACATTACGCTGTAGAGAAGTAACGTCAAAGCATAAGCAAAAGTCACATGTATTCGAAAAGTTATGTGTCCGATGATATCGAGAGAGATAAATGAGCTTGTCGTGGTTATAAAAACTGTAAAATTCGATTTTATAGAAACTGTACAATTCGATATATTAAAAGTGGTGGCACTCTTTAACTTTAAGAAGAGTTATATTCGCGTCTGTTCGAACTTTCAAACAGCGTTATTAACAAATAAAAGGCTACAAATAATTTTTTGGTTTAATAAAAGTGTTAAAAAAAACTTGCAGTGATCAGGGCGTCCAGGACGAGAGTATACCTACGTCCTCTGTCGTGCAAAGGTTAAAACGTAAGGAATAGTAGAGGCCGCTAGCATGGCTCGGAGACATCGTGGACTGCTTACAAAAGTATGTTGACAGACGTCCAGCTACATCTAAGAACTTCCGGAGAATTTTTAAGGAAAGTTGTACGGTAAGATTAGACGCCTTACAGCGACTATGCAAATTTTGCCAGCGTTTAACCCATTATTTCTGAAACTATTAAAGATATCACTACCAAATGTTTACCGCCTGAACATATGCAGTAAATATATGGCTGTTTTTCGGAAAAATAATTTGTTTTATACAACATACTATGAGTTATACCATCAACTGTAGACAGGTGTGAAAATTACCGAACCATCAGTTTAATAAGTTATAGTTCCAAAATAATAACACGAATTCCTTACAGAAGAATGGAAAAACTGGTAGAAGCCAAGCTCGGGGAAGATCAGTTTTGTTTCCGGAGAAACGTAGGGACACGCGAGGCAACACATTACGACTGCTCTTAGAAGATAAGTTAAGGAACGCAAACCTACGTTTATAGCATTTGTAGATATAGATATAGCTTTTGACAATGTTGTCTGGAATACCCTCTTTGAAATTCTGAAGGTAGCACGGATAATCCAGGGAGCAAAAGGCTATTTACAACTTGTTTAGAAACTAGGTGGAAGTAAGATCCGACGAGTGTGAAAGGAAGCAGTGGTTCAGAAGGGAGTGAGAAAGGTTCCAGCCTATCCCCGAAGTTATTCAATCTGTACACTGAACAAGCAATAAAGGAAACCAAAGAAAACTTTGGAGTAGGAATTAAAGATAAAACTTTGAGGTTTGCCGATGATATTGTAATTCTGTCAGAGACAGCAAAGGACTGGGAAGAGCAGTTAAACGGAATGTGCATTGTCTTGAAACGAGGATGTAAGAAGAACATCAACAACAAAACAAGGGTAATAGATATTTTTCTTTCTTCCCTTCTTTCATGTTTCCTTGGTCATTTGCTGAGCAGAAATTTCAGCCTTTCGGACTCTTAATCGGTTCATGGCTTCCAGTGTTCTTGCCACATTCTGCGCTGTATTTATTCTCGGCTGTTCCAGGAGTTTTATTCTTACTGAATCCCCATAATTGAAGGAGATAACTGCATCACACAAACCCAATCTTAAAGCTTTTATGCCTGCAAAGCCTTTTTTTTTAAACCCGTGTCCATACAATGATAGTAAACGCCTAGTTAACATTCTGTGTCTTACAATATAGGCATTTTTTTTAGCAAGTCAGGATTTGCTAAGTCCCTGAATATAGGGATATGGCCTCCACAACTGCTTCAGGTACTGAGTGCTTAGGTTTGAATTCATCTAGTTTGCCTGCTGCCTCGGTTTTTCTGTACTTGCAACATGTATCCGGTGCCGGTAGGCACAAATTGTGTGCGGTGTTAGTATCTGTGGACAGCCTGTGAAAGTCTGTTGTTGCTCACACTGCTCTTTTCATGCATTTCGAATCATATGTATTTTTGCTAATGACCTTGCCGTAGTATTCCTGAAATTCTTCAATAACTTTGTCAATAAGCCTTCCAGCATATTTTATCCTTTTTCCATCTGATAATTTGGTATCGCCAAGTTTCTTTTACAGCTGACGAAGGCGGGATCCGATCCTTTTCTTTATATGGCCCACACATTTAAGCTTTGTAATAGGTTCATCATAGGGTTTGCTTTTGAAACAGTGTTGACGGATTTACAGTCTCCACTTTCCAGATATTTCATGTATCGAACTTCTCGCTCTGATTGTGAGGTATGAAAAATAGCCATAGCTACCGCTTCATCCATACTACCACTTCACTCTTCATAGTTCTTTGAAGATGAAGGCCTATGGACACTCTTTTTCTCTGCATTATCTCCTACTAAGGTGAACCTTGGCAATATATAGAGAACTTCAAAGTCCAACGCCTTATCAATACCAAGACTTGTAGCAGTAACAAATTTATTTTTGGAAGTACGTATGACCTATTTTTTGCCATGCCAATTAAATGCTGCGCTAATAGCTATTACACCACCATTCTCACTGACTGCTTTTGCAGCTGCAGTTTACATGTATTCTGTTGCAATAGCGTCTATGCATTTTCCAGTAATTTCAGTATACTTCTCATACTGTATAGATGGGCTTTGTAGATTCAGGAGAGCACAAAGTAGACTAGCACCACTACTACCTCTCCCAATACACATAAATCCATAAAATAACCTCACATTGGCTTCACATAGTTCATTTATAACTTCTGCCATATTCTCAATTAATGATCTATCAACACCACAATTTGTGCATATAATTTTAAGTTTACAGACTAATCCATTACTGGCAGTCACGTCTTAGGAAAGCACTATATCTCCATTTCATAATTTAAATGCTACAGTCTCTCTGAACACAGGTGTCAAAATATTCAAATCTATGATTACATTTACTCCACCGTCTTCATGGGGAGGTAATGTGTCTTCTCCAAAATGAGCTTGCAGTTTTTTTCCGATGCACTGGGAGGAGTGTCAACAGATTTCTCGCTAGTACAACTATTATTTTGCACTATTTAACTACTGTCCAGAACTGGTGTAGTTCTAGAGTACCCATTTCCTTGTTCTGGCGTCTCACTACAAACACAGCAAGCAACCAAATATCGAAATATTTGTTTTGTTTTCAAAGATTTATAAGCATATGCTGCTTCCCAATATATTTATTCCTTAATGAAATTTGTCATTAAAAATACATCACTTTTTCAAACCAACAGATCAATTCTTGGAATCAGTATTAGAAATAAGAATAATCTTCACAAGGTTTTAAAGTTAGTTACTCTTACACAAAACGTTGTGCATTATTCAGGAACACACATTTTCAATAACTTGCCAGGAGCTATAAAAAGCTTAACAACCAATGAAATTCAGTTTAAGAGAAACCTAAAAGATTTGTTGGTGGCCAACTCCTTCTACTCTATTGATGAATTTCACAGTAGAACCAAGTGTTTTGTGTGTGTGTGTGTGTGTGTGTGTGTTGTATGTATATAAGTACAACCTAACTTCTGCACCGTTTCAGTGAAGTAATGTGTTCGTTGTAAATAAGTACTTTAGTAGTTCTATTATATGTTTATTACGTTATAAATTAAAAAAAAATTAATTCAGTGCATTAATGCGATCTTAGTAAATGAGTGTTTGTAAAATGATTATTTCATTTAGTTTTCATTAAAAGAATGACGATCATTCCACTTGGGACCTGTGGAAGGTACATTAATTTATTTATGTCAGTTGTAAATATTTGTCATGTATTATTGTTTTTCTGACATTTTCTACATCCTGGAGGACCTCCTCACTACGGAACAATTGGAATGAAAGTAAATATAATGTAATCTAATCAAAGAATATTTAATAATCAGTGCAGCCAATCCATGGTAAACATATCCAAAGGGTACACAGAAAAGCCACAGCCTTCTAGACCCTGTAGTTTGTGAGATTTGCACACAATTCTGGAAGGACGTCGAGATCAATGCGACGTCATGATGTGTCAAGTCAAAGTTAAAAATTGTTAAAATAGATTTACACGGATTTTGTTTGCAAAACTTAAGCGCCAGTTTGTTCAGAAAAGTCCAAATATATATATGTAGCACAAAAAATTCAATTTTTGGAGTAGTTTAGGATTTGATCTCCCCACGTCTAGATACGTCCATGAACTGCCAGAGAATTCTTGAAGGAAGTTGTAAGTAACAGGGGAGCCGATGTCCAAGAATCTGGTATTTGTTAGCGTGTATTGCTCGTTGAGCTTCTTTTCCTTGGATTTTTTCAGGTGTGCGTAGATTTCTCTCTCTTCAGATATTCCCCGAAGCCTCCCTTCTTCAGTCTATAAAGAATTATGATGATGTTTTAGATACTGTGCACGGTGTGACTATTTACTCCCTATGCTGTTTTTTTCATTTTAATTCTGTGCGTTCCTTGCATCGAATTTAGAAATTCGTTCCCCTTTTTTCCTCTGTTGATAGTCTTATAATCAGAGCATTAAACTTTGTGTATTCCACCGTTTTGGTATGTCTTATGCTGTGTTAATGTCGTGTACTAAGAGACATAACAGTGAAGGCTGAGATTTGTATGCGATGTGTGCATTACATTTTTAAAAAGATTGCTTAGTTTATATGATACCTTGCCATAGAAATGAGACTATACGCACTGTTTTTATGTACCACATCTTTTCATGACAATTGTTTACTTTTAGGCTTCGTGGAAGTAACATTTTCATCAACGATCAAGCTGTGACAGCCGTTATTCCGGGCTGTATTTAGCAACCAGCTAAGATTCTTCTCTACTTCATTAACATGCAGTGGATTTAAGAGGTCTATTTATTGCATGGCGAAATAAGGCCTTTGTACATTTTAACGTATAGAACTGGCCAGTTTTTATAATCATGGCAAACCCATTTTTTCACGATATTATTGAGCAAGTAACTTTTTAAACCCACATCACTTTTCTTTTTTAACATCAATTAGGTTTCTCTGCAGCGCAGTGTAACCTGTATATGTTTTCTGTACGTATACTGTACACGTGTAAGCTTTGTTTTTCATCTCCTATGATGTCAAACATGTATATATCCGTTTTATTATGTACGAAGAATCAGATTCAGATCAGCTGAAAATGACATGAAGTCGTCGACTTAATAAAGCTCTTATTGACTACTGGAGCGGCTTTCATTAACTACACATATACAGGGTGCTTCAAAAAGGACTTTACAACTTTAAAAATTCATATAAATGTATTGAAAGAAGATGTAGAGGTGGATTATTGTTATTTTGTAGGGAAACATCAATTATTTTTTTTTTACTTTGAGCTAAAGATGTTGTACGTGGCCTATCATGCACACATCCCATCAGAAGTCAATTTCTTCCCAAACTCGCTGTAGCACTGCATATGTAAATTTCTCAGTGGCGGTGTAAATTCTTGTTCTAAGTTCAGGCTGAGAAGCTAGCATAGGAAGTACAACGATATCGTTGATGAAACCCCATAACAAAAAATGGAATGGTATCAGGTCTGGGGAACGGCGAACCACGCAATTGGCGCATCGCGGCCGGTCCATTGACCTGGAAAGAGGTCACTGAGAAAATCTCGGACATCAACCGGGTAATGGGGTGTATGAAGTAAACATTTAGTTCCTGGTCATCCTCATCGATCTATGGTATCAAAATTTGTTGTAATATATCCAGGAACACTATGCCATTGGTGGTTCTCTCACGGAAAAAAGGGGTCGTAACTTTGCTCTTGCTCGTTGCATAAAAAAACGTTCAATTTAGGGCTATGGCGAACATGTTGAAATGTTTGATGTGGATTTTCACTGCCCCAAATCCTAGGGTTATGTGTGTTAGCCTTGCCGCTTAAGTGAACAGTCGACTCGTCAGAAAAGATGATTTTGTCCAAGACATGTTCATTCTCATGTAATCGATATAACATATACGCACAGAAGTTCTTGCAACAAATTATTTTCAGCGTCTTTTATTGCTTGTGTGATGGTAAATCTGTACGGTTTCAAATGCAAACGTTTTCTCAACACACGCCAACCAGTCGTGTATGGGATTTGCAGTTCGCGAGATGCACCCCTGGTCGATTTCTTAGGGCTGTTGACAAAACGTTGTCTCACTCGCTCAGCGACGTCGCCATACGTGCTTGGACGACCTGATTATTTCCCAACTCTTACCGAGCACCCTGTTTCTACGAAACATTTATGCCACTCATAAACTGTAAATCTACTAGGAGGATCTTTAGCGTACTTGGTACGTAAAACATACAGCTAGCACTCTTGGGTGCAGTGAAGGCAGTCATCTTTAACGCAACTGCCGCTAGTGCTCCTTAACGGTGTGATTAGGTACTAAAGAACTACGCGAGACAAAACTTTGTGTATTTCCCTCCAAAATGACACTACAATCACCTCTGTAGATACTACGAATTAATTTATAAGCATTTTCAAAGCTGTAAAGTCCTTTTTGAAACACCCTGTAGTTTAGAAATCGTCGCCCTTCTCATGTACGGCTTAGCAAGCTATCAGCCATCAACCAACTGGGAAGTAATTAAATGTGGGTCCCACAAGGTTCCATTTTAGGGCCCTTACTTTTTCTTGTATATATCAATGACCTTTCATCAGTAACATTACCAGATGCCAAGTTCGTTTTGTTTGTCGATGATAAAAAGATTGTAATAAATAGCAAATCAAGTGTAGTCTTAGAAAGATCAGCTAATAAAATATTTTTGGACATTAATCACTGATTCCTAGCCAATTCTTTGACACTAAACTTTGAGAAAACACACTACATGCAGTTTAGAACTTGTAAGGGGTGTCCCACGACTATATGCCTAACATACGATGACAAGCAGATAGAAGAAGTGGACAGTATTAAATTCTTGGAATTACAGTTTGATAATAAATTCAACTGGGGGGACCACACCACAGAACTGCTGAAGCGTCTTAACAAATCTCTATTTGCAATGCGAATTGTGTCAGACACAGGGGATATAAAAATGAAAAAGCTGGCATACTATGCTTACTTTCATTCCATAATGTCATATGGGATTATTTTTTGAGATAAGTCATCAAGCCAAACCAAGCTAAAGTTTTCCGGGCACAAAAATATGCAGTAAGAGTTATATGTGGTGTGAACTCAAGAAAATCCTGCATAGGCCTGTTTAGTGAACTAGGGATTCTAACTACTGCTTCCCAATATATTTATTCCTTAATGAAATTTGTCATTAAAAATATATCACTTTTTCAAACCAACAGCTCAGTTCATGGAATCAGTACTAGAAATAAGAATAACCTTTACAAGGATTTAAAGTCACTTAGTCTCGTACAAAAAGGTGTGCATTATTCAGGAAAACACATTTTCATAACAACCAATGAGACTCAGTTTAAGAGAAGCCTAAAGGATTTATTGGTGGCCAACTCCTTCTCCATTGATGAATTTCTCAGTAAAACCTGCACAATTTCAGTGCAGTAATGTTTTCATTGTAAATGTGTGTGTGTGTGTGTGTGTGTGTGTGTGTGTGTGTGTGTGTGTGTGTGTGTGAGTAGAATCTAACTTCTGCCCATTTCAGTGCAGTAATTTGTTCATTGTAAATAGGTATTACAGTAGTTGTATTACACGTTTATTACCTTATAAATAAATAAATAAACTTTTTATTTTAAATTCAGTGCATTAGTATTTGTAAAATGGCTATTTCATATAGCGTTCAGTAACTACACGATCATTCCACTTGGGGCCTGTGGAATGGTACATTAGCTTATTTGTTTTTGTTGTAAATATTTGTGATGTATTGTTTTTTTTTCTCACATGTTCTACATCCTGGAGGACCTCCTCAGTACGTATCAATTGGAATGAGAGTAAATCTAATCTAATCTAAAACAGCTAGCACACTTGAGTTCAGTGACGGCAGCCATCTTTAACGCAACTGCCGCTAGCGCTCCTTACGGTGCGATTCGGCACTAGCAAACTACACGAGACAAAACTTGATGTATTTCCCTCCAAATTGACACTATAATCACCTCTGTAGGTACTATGAATTAATTGATATTAATTTTCAAAGTTGTCAAGTCCTTTTTGAAACACCCTAAACTTTCTGAATCACCACCCTTGTTATGTAGGGCTTGTCAGAGAAGGCGACGCGACGCCACGGCGCGACTGCAGCGCCAGCAGAGCGCGGCGGCGAGCTACTGACCTGCCCTGCTCGCCGCTGAGCCCGAAGGCGACGTACTGGTCCTCGCGAATGCGCGCGTCCAGCTGCACCTGCACGCCGTCGGCCATCATCTGCCAGCGCACCTGGAGGCGGTCTCCCAGCAGCTGGCGGCAGTTGCCCGAGCCCACCTCCTCCACGTCGCCGGGCGCTGGCGCCGTGCTGCTCGTCTGGGGAAACACGGCACACTTCTCACTAGCTGCGTGGGACGCTTCTGACGTAATTCTCATGTACAAAAAGTGATGCTGGGTTGTGTTTAAGATCAAGGGACAAAATATTAGTATTTTTTGTATGTCCATCCTTGTGATTGGAGGTCTGACAGACTTCGGCTGTTCACTAATGTAATAAAATGGAACACCTACAGCCGTCCTTATGATGTCGTTCATTTTATGGCTACCAGTTTTGATGCTTCAGTACACCGTCTTCAGGACTGTATGCATAAACAATAATGACAGCATCGTCAGTTTACCAGCCATGCAACACAGACAGATTAAAAACAGAATAAGAATCAAGGGCAAGACTCTACAATTGAATTTACAGTAATCATTTGATAAAAGCAACGGATACATCCATTGTCACATAACTAAAGTGTACCATTACGAATTTCCACTGTATCATTGTTTTGGGGCTTTGTTCCACTGCAGTGCAGGGTCGGGATTGTTACTATGGATTTGGCAATGTTAGTGTCAGAGGGTGGTCGGATGCCCTCCCTGTCACCACCCCGTAGCCTCCTGAGACGGAAGAAGTGTACCCCAGCTGTCTACGTCTAGCGTAAGCCATGAAATAGTCTGAACGTTTTCAGATGTCTGCAAGTAGGGTAACTGAGGTGGGACATGCGGACCAGCCTGGTATTCACCTTCTGAGATGTGGAAAACGGCCTAAAAACGACATCCGCTGGGCGGATTCGTTCTGGGCCCAGGAAGCAGTGCATTAGCAGTTTCGGCTAACCCGGCACGACGCGAATTTCCACTGCATATATTGTAAAGATATACTGTTTATTAATAATTTCATTAATTAAATATTCCATGATTTATTATTATTATTAGTATTAGTATTAATTAAGTTAGTAATAAAAAGGATTCTACAATGTGTGGACTGGAAATTCGTTATGGTATACTTTAGCTACGTGACAATGGATACATTTGTTGCTTTTATCAAATGATTACTGTAAATTCACTTGTAGTCTTGTCCTTGATTCTTATTCTGTTTTTAATCTGTCTGTGTATGGCGTGGGTGGTAAACTGACAATGCTATCATTATTCTGTAGGCATACAGCCCTTAAGTCAGTGCACTAAAGCACCGAAACTGGTAGCAATAAAAGGATGGCTGCAGGTGTTCCATTTTATTACAAAATATGAATCATTCTCCTGAATTCAACAATGTGGTCGCTATGTGTAAATATAAAGCTTTAGGGAGCCTATGTAAATATTTTTCTCTTTTTTTTATTCACGTATTTAGTAATAAATGTCAAGAAATTTAAATATAACAAAAACACATCTATGTGGACATATATGTTTCAATGTACACTGTCAGGAATAATATATATAACTTTTGCATCTCCCCAGTTTCCGGAACTCCTGAAGATACACGTTGATTTTGGATATTGTACCACAGACACGGTCCCTTTGACTCTTCAGACATGTCACTGAACCCACCCAAAGATGCAAACAACCATGCAGGAGCAGAGCCTATTAGACGGAGGGGATCCAACAGCCAATCAGCTCCAGGCATTCCACCAGGAAGGGGATAGAAGGCTCGTGTTGCCTGTAGTTCAACCATGCCTAGGCAGTCAGTACTGCTGTTCGATCGCGTCCGCATTGATGCTTTGTGCCAGGAAGGGTTCTCAGCAAGGGAAGTGTCCAGGCATCTGGGAGTGAACCAAAGCGATGTTGTTAGGACATGGAGGAGACGCAGAGAGTCAGGAACTGTCGATGACATGCCTCGCTCAGGCCGCCCAAGGGCTACTTCTGCAGTGCGTGGCCGCTATATACGGATTACGGCTCGGAGGAACCATGACAGCAACGCCACCATGTTGAATAGTGCTTTTCGTGCAGCCACAGGACGTAGTGTTACGACTCAATCTGTGCGAAGTAGGCTGCTTGATGCGTAACTTCACTCCCGACGTCCATGGCGAGGTCCATCTTTGCAACCACGACGTCATGCAGCGCGGTACAGATGGACCCAACAACATGCGGAATGGACCGCTCACGATTGGCATCACGTTCTCTTCACCGATGAGCGTCGCATGTGCCTTCAACCAGACAATCGTCGGAGGCGTGTTTGGAGGCACCCCAGTCAGGTTGAACGCCTTAGGCATACTGTCCAGCGAGTGCAGCAAGGTGGAGGTTCCTTGCTGTTTTGGGGTGGCATTATGTGGGGCCGACGTACGCCACTGGTGGTCATGGAAGGCGCTGTAACGGCTGTACTATACGTGGATGCCATCCTCCGACCGATAGCGCAACCATATCGGCAGCATATTGGCGAGTCATTTGTCTTCATGGGCGTAATTCGCACCCCCATCGTGAACATCTTGTGAATGACTTCCTTCAGGATAACGACATCGCTCTACTAGAGTGGTCAGCATGTTCTCCAGACATGAACCCTATCGAACATCCTGGGATATACTGAAAAGGGCTGTTTTTGTACTACGTGACTGACCAACCACTCTGAGGGAATCTACGCCGCATCGCGGTTGAGGAATGGGACAGTCTGGATCAACAGTGCCTTGATGAGCTTGTGGATAGTATGCCACGACGAATACAGCCATGCATCAATGCAAGAGGACGTGCTACTCGGTATTAGAGGTACCGGCGTGTACGGTAATCTGGATAACCACCTCTGAAGGTCTCGCTGTACGGTGGTACAACATGCAATATGTAGTTTTTATGAGCCCCCAGAAAGCAGTAGTGTTGTTCCTGTTTATAGTTTTTACTAGACCTAGTAGAGGACAGCGAATGACCACTGGGGAGGGCACAGAGATGCCACAGGCGAGACAGCCATATCAACACCTGTCAGAATTCGAAAGGGGGCTCATGTTGAGCACCCATTTCACCAACTGGTCGAATCGTACACAGTTCAGATCTGTGAGGCATTCAGATGTGGCAGTGGCCTAATGTCGGACTGCATGGATCCATGAAGTCAAACGTAATAACCAACAACATTTTTATAGCAACGTCAGGTCAAGGGCACACCTTCCCCATCCCTCCCTCCCGCCTCCTCCCCCCCCCCCCCCCTCTTCCCGATGATCGGACATATAAAAAAAAATGGTTGAAATGGCTCTGAGCACTATGGTACTTATAGTCTGAGGACATCAGTCCCCTAGAACTTAGAACTACATAAACCTAACTAACCTAAGGACGTCACACACATCCATGCCCGAGGCAGGATTAGAACCTGCGACCGTAGCGGTCACGCGGTTCCAGACTAGCGCCTAGAACCGCACTGCCACACCGGCCGGCGATCGGACATACAGACATACAGTTTCAAAGTTCCCGTATATTCAGCTTTACTGAGAAAAATCTACCGCTAACTTATTCTAAGAATTTCAATCTCGCTAAATTGACTTCAGTAGTTTTTAGTGAATAGCTAAATGCTATATACACTCCTGGAAATTGAAATAAGAACACCGTGAATTCATTGTCCCAGGAAGGGGAAACTTTATTGACACATTCCTGGGGTCAGATAAATCACATGATCACACTGACAGAACCACAGGCAAATAGACACAGGCAACAGAGCATGCACAATGTCGGCACTAGTACAGTGTATATCCACCTTTCGCAGCAATGCAGGCTGCTATTCTCCCATGGAGACGATCGTAGAGATGCTGGATGTAGTCCTGTGGAACGGCTTGCCATGCCATTCCCACCTGGCGCCTCAGTTGGACCAGCGTTCGTGCTGACCGTGCAGACCGCGTGAGACGACGCTTCATCCAGTCCCAAACATGCTCAATGGGGGACAGATCCGGAGATCTTGCTGGACAGGGTAGTTGACTTACACCTTCTAGAGCACGTTGGGTGGCACGGGATACATGCGGACGAGCATTGTCCTGTTGGAACAGCAAGTTCCCCTGCCGGTCTAGGAATGGTAGAACGATGGGTTCGATGACTGTTTGGATGTATCGTGCACTATTCAGTGTCCCCTCGACGATCACCAGAGGTGTACGGCCAGTGTAGGAGATCGCTCCCCACACCATGATGCCGGGTGTTGGCCCTGTGTGCCTCGGTCGTATGCAGTCCTGATTGTGGCGCTCACCTGCACGGAGCCAAACACGCATACGACCATCATTGGCACCAAGGCAGAAGCGACTCTCATCGCTGAAGACGACACGTCTCCATTCGTCCCTCCATTCACGCCTGTCGCGACACCACTGGAGGCGGGCTGCACGATGTTGGGGCGTGAGCGGAAGACGGCCTAACGGTGTGCGGGACCGTAGCCCAGCTTCATGGAGACGGTTGCGAATGGTCCTCGCCGATACCCCAGGAGCAACAGTGTCCCTAATTTGCTGGGAAGTGGCGGTACGGTCCCTTACGGCACATCGTAGGATCCTACGGTCTTGGCGTGCATCCGTGCGTCGCTGCGGTCCGGTCCCAGGTCGACGGGCAAGTGCACCTTCCGCCGACCACTGGCGACAACATCGATGCACTGTGGAGACCTCACGCCCCACGTGTTGAGCAATTCGGCGGTACGTCCACCCGGCCTCCCGCATGCCCACTATACGCCCTCGCTCAAAGTCCGTCAACTGCACATACGGTTCACGTCCACGCTGTCGCGGCATGCTACCAGTGTTAAAGACTGCGATGGAGCTCCGTATGCCACGGCAAACTGGCTGACACTGACGGCGGCGGTGCACAAATGCTGCGCAGCTAGCGCCATTCGACGGCCAACACCGCGGTTCCTGGTGTGTCCGCTGTGCCGTGCGTGTGATCATTGCTTGTACAGCCCTCTCGCAGTGTCCGGAGCAAGTATGGTGGGTCTGACACACCGGTGTCAATGTGTTCTTTTTTCCATTTCCAGGAGTGTAGTTTTGATGAAGTCTGATACGTAATTGATGTTAAGCTTATTCTCTCACTCATGAACTTGTGCGGCCTAGGAAAGCTAAACCGATTTGTATTACATGTCAGAATACATTATTGTTTTTTACTTTTAGTTACATCGTATATAGAGATTGAGAGATGTGTATAAAACTAATATTTTCTGGTATTTGATTGCCAATTTCCGCAAGTGCTTGTGGTTTTAACGGTAGAATGACAGCAATTTCAAACTATGGCCCCTTTTATAAATGGTAAGTTTTTCCTAGTAACAAGGTTCTCTGCATGGCAACTATCACATTCCTTACGACCATTAGTGTCCAGTAAGTCATTTATAGAAATCAAGAGTGAAAATCAGTCTGTCTTGAAACTTGATTCTCGCTAGCTAATTAGCATGCTCATGCAGTCTACGAATGTTTTCTGTTACTTACGGGATAGTACCACCACGGCGGCTGGCGAACACCACATGAAAGACATGCAAAAAAGGAAGTAGGTACCAATTAGAAACATTAAAACCACAGGTAACAGCAATCACAGGGTCTCGACTGCACAAAGTTGCCGCTTGCCTCTTTGTGGTAAGTGAGCTTTACCAAAACTGAAGAAGCGTCCTTGCATAGAGAATGTACCATACGCCTTGAAGGTGAGATGACTGCACTCACCTATCTCCTGCTACCGGCGTTGTGGAAAAGCGCAAAAAATAGCCATTTCTGCTTTCTTCGCTTGACGTGCTTCGCAGCGACAATTCTAACAAGTGGGAGGCGTCAGACTCGGCCAAAGCTATTCATGTTAGGCAACTTGCACCGTATATGAAGGACTCTAAGATATTTGGCTCACTGTCACCTCGTTTCTGAGAAAACCACCCCTAAAGTTCATGGTGCGGAACCAATAGATTTTCATCACACATGGAGACCACAACGCATATTTTCCGAAAAATCGGCAAAAGAAACTTTCTCACCTGCCGCTTATGTAATCAATCAAGTTAAAGTCCTTCAAAGAAAACGGTGCTAGCCGAGTTAGCGAGGCAAAATACTTGAGAGGGAGGAGTTGTGTTCGGCTTCTCTATGCAGTCTGCAGGTTTCTCAGCTATATTTTTCTCCGTATCAAAATTGGTGGGAATAAGGTAAATAAATCAATAATAAAACAACAAGGTAAGTCAATAAAAATGAATATCTTGATTCTGGTCGTTTTACAATCGCCTTTTTGTATGTTACATATTTATATGTCTACTCACATTTCCTTCCAAAAACTAGATGAATATTACCTGCACCAATATTCGAAGCAAATATATTCATGATATCAAGAATGTTCAATTTATGCAGTCTTCTAGTAATAAAGAACGTTCCTTCCCAAAATTCGGCAAAAAAGAGTTTATTTACATTTAAAAATATTTCTTTTTCGGGAATTAATTGTGAAGCATAACATGGATACGATAACTTCTCCCGAAAAAATCGGAGCAAAAAGATAGTCATGAATTTTTCTGTGAATCGTTAATGTGGAATTCCCGCTGGATAAACTGCAATTATGAAACCAGGAAATAATTTTTTCTTAACTTGGCGATAAAAGTAAACATTACATGGCTGGAATAGAGGTGCGTATTTCTCATGGACACCACAGTTACCAAATCTCAGTATCACTGTGCTTTGTGGTGTACTTCGCAGAGAACAGTGCGTGACGAGTATCCCCCTCAATCGTCGTTGCCTACAACTACCATTATTTTGCAGAAAGAATGGTATAAGAGTCCCTTGAAAAGAGTACAGGGCCAGAATTTATCAATTCCGAGACGACCAGGAAGTTGCTTGGAATGCCAACGGTTTTCATACACCGCATTAGGCGTGGTAATGTGTTGTGTTGGTGGTGTTTACGCCCATCTGCCCACCCCCTGTACAAATATTTCATCGTACATGACGGTGTATGTCTGTCGACCCTAGCAATCTAATGTGGAACAGGAAGTATGATTTTATAACGTTCTGAACATACGTTCTGTAAACAGAAATCGTCGATTTCCAGGATTTGGAGCAAGTGATGTGCTTCGTTGAATGTTTGACCTCTTGTACAACTGAAGGACTTATGAGCACATAAGGGACAACCGTAAAAGTTTCTTTTGTCGATTTCTCGGAATGGACGCGTTTCCAGACCCCATATATGACGAAAACTGGTCAGTTTTAATTTATTTATCGTTTGTTAATTTTAAGTTGATTGCGCGTCATGAACTTAATACGCGATTTTCTCCAAAAATGGTGGTAGAAAACCAAAATATCTTACAATCCTTCATTTTAGGAGGTACACAAACGGCTTGTGGATCATGAGCCGAACGGTTGGCCGTATCTGAAGCCTTCCTCTAGTAACTGATGTGATTTTGTAACGAATATGAATGTATTAAGTGTTTTCATGATGGTGATACTTCCAGAGACGATGGAGAAGGGCAGATGTATCAATTTGAGACGAGGAATCCTTTTTTTTCACTCTTCGTCTGCTGTTGATAAAAATCCATCTTTACACTATTTTGTAATACATTATTTATGTGCATAATTTACAGAAGATGATACTATCAGAACAGGTAACCATTCTAGATAAATGGGATGTTGGTTCGTCGCTGAATGTCAACTAGGCGGGGAAATGCTGTTTTCGTGCCTTATCGCCATTTTGGCAAGCAACTGCACTCGTAACGCCAAAAGTGAGTACAATGGGAACTCGGTCATTTTACGGTTCTATTCATGGATGAATTTGTTCTTGTAATAATTTGGAAAAAAACAAATGAATCGTTTACAGCAGCTCTGTACTTATGCGGGAAACTGAGGATCGAACATACAGCGCTGGAAAACCCATTGGTTCAACACCACGCGAGATTCTAAGTCAGCACGAGGGAAAGACGACACTTTCTGTTAATTGTAGGAATAAAACATCAGATTCGGTACTACTTTCCATACTGTACTGTGCATAGCACACAGTTCATGTACGATTTATTGAATGTAGGTTGAATCCGTTTCACCTACGCTTTTCCCAGTCGGGGGTCCGTATAGTTCGTTGAACCTTTCGGTCGTTATGAAGTGGTGCCACCTGCGCTATTTTCTTTGACTGTGGGAATAATTTTGTTACCATGGTTTTAATCTGATGTCTCCTACGTGGTTACCTGTCTCGATCCCATCTGTCGGCTATACAGGAATACCATGTCTGCTAAGTCAGTAAATTGTCTTAAGTCTGGTCGACGGTACACTTTCGGTTTAAACACAGTTTTTTTTTACTCAAATCTCCAGGAATAAGGTGTTTAAAGAGCTTAGAATAATCTGTCTTCTCAGCTAGAATAACGAAGACGTCGAGTGTCTCTCGAAAACGGAGAAGACTGCAGCCTTACATACCATTGTATGATGACTTGCGACGTCAATATACACATTAGGCCGTATTCAGTGCTGAGATTCCTGTCGGTACCCCTCGTAATGTATACCTACATATCTCAAAGTGATAAATCTCTGTCGTCCTTTAGTGTTTGTATCATTTTTATAGAAACACACTTTACGCAGATAGTACATCACTTTCGAAATGATGAACTCATTTCATAGTAATGTAAAGCTGCGGTTTGAAGACCATGGTGATGAGTTTTACCACCTCGTACAGGTCGACCACCTGCTAAAGATTTTGGTGCAGGATGGAGGATTCGGTTGCCTAGGTTTGAAACTTTCCCCGAACCACTGAAGAGGATATGAGGTTTTTGCATACCTTCTTATCCACATTTATTTCTCTACAGTTTATCAAAATAGTTTTTTTGATGCTGTAAATCAATAATTATCTACTTATCTGTGTTTAATTCACCATACTGACTGTAAAATGTGTCTTCTATTTAATGTAGGAGTAATATACGCTTCCTTTTTCCGAAATTCGGTACCTTTGCATGGTATCACCGTATCGCAACTTATTTGGAACTAATATACTTTGTAGCGGTCTTGTATTTGTTTTAAGTGTCATAAGTGAGTCAGAACACTTGATGGGCATTGGTAATTTGTTTTCTGGCCCAACAACAGTTTATAAACGGAAATCAACACCCACACGCCCCCTTGTGTGTGTGTGTGTGTGTTTGTTTGTGCGCTCGCGTGCGCCTGTGTGTGTGTGTGTGTGTGTGTGTGTGTGTGTGTGTGTGTGAAAATACGAACAATAATGTAAAACGATTCATAGGAGAAAAATTGTAAAAACAAGTATTCCAGGCGGACATTTCAAGTAAACTGCTTCTTTACCGAAGTATGTTGCGGAACCATCATTACTACACTTTTCTAACTGTGAATTACGGTATGTCCTAGGGCAACTCGCCTATAAACGAAAGTAACATGTGTTTTGACGAAGGCATGTCAGCCGTCTGATGCCGAACTGTATCAGTTCGAAACCGGTAACGGTACTTTTTTTTAATAATGTAACCTAAAATTAATTTGAGACTCGTTGCTGCTGTACACCGTCAACAATTTGTTCCACATATATTTAACAAAACATTATATAACAAGTAAGTAAGTGCCGTGAAGACTATGTATTAATTATTGGACGTAAGGAGCACTGTCTTTGCTTCCAAGCCCAAATCTGAAATGGCCTGTGTAAGCAACGCGGTGAAAAAAGTAGCTGCGACGCTACACCAGAGAGGCTGATATACTGCAGCGAGTGGTTGTCGCGGCAGCGGGCGGCGCGACTACTCACAGTGATCTTGGTCTGCCCCAGGGCCGGCGGCACGTCCAGGTCCTTGGGGATGAGCACGTGGCCGAAGTTGTGGCGGTACTGCACGCACCACACGGCCAGCCAGTCGATGTCGTACACCGTCAGGTTGCCCGGCAGCTGGATCTCGATGTCCTCACCCTGGTAGCCGCGCAGCGGGTCCAGGCTGCAACACGTGCGTGGCCCGCTCGTTACACTGTACACACACACACACACACACACACACACACACACACACACACACACACAGGCGTGAGGTGGTTCAGTAGCACAACGTAGTCGCCACAGTCCCAGTAAAACTACGTCTTCGTCTACATCAGTGGTTCCCAACATGGGGGTAAAATGAGATTTTCTGAGGGGTAAAACGAAACGATTCGATTCTGTTTCAGCCACGAAACTAAATTATGTTCAAAAGATCATTAACACTATCACAATTTTTTACGACTCTAATCTTGAGTATTTAATTTGTTAATAATCACTTTTTCGCAATTAGTAGTATTAATCTCGTGGAGGTTCGATTCCTAATATAGTCCACCGACTACACACATATGTTGTGCTTTGTTCCGATCATGGCTGATGATATATACGTAACAGATGCTAAATATCTCAATAAAAAGTTGTAGATAGTACCTGCGGTTGCCAAGGAATTGCTTCTTACTCTCTTCGGAAAAGACAAATGAATGAAAAGCGCGATAAACCATAACAACGTAAGGCTGTACACAGTATTATTATTATTATTATTATTATTATCATTAGACTGATTAGATACAAAGAATTAACAGTCTGAAGTCGTCCAGTTTGTACCAGTTCAGAAGTAAGGAGTCCAGAAAACATGTGATTCACAAACAGTGTAAGTAGGCCTACAGCGCACACGTCTGAACTCGTTTGATTTTAGATGGGGTTGAAGTGTGCAGGTGAAGCAAGTGCCGCAATGGAGAGTAACAATGCAGGGGAACTAATGTCTAACTGCACTCAGGGTAACGGGCTAAAAGAGGTTGGGACCCACTGGTCCACATGAATGCAATTCAGATTTAAGTCTTTGGCAAAAGACGCATAGAACCATATTCAGACTATTTCTTGCTCGTTCCACTCTCGAAGAGCACGTAGGCAAAAGGGACACCTAAATCATTCAATGCGTGACACAATTTCATAATCGATTATTGATGTAAAGCCAAACGTGACACGTAACAACAAACTGTTCGACCGTAACCAAAGTTTATGACAAGTGAATTCCCTATTTCTATACATAAGACATATTTATGACAACAGATAACATTGATACCTTGCAACCATTCTGAAAGTGTATTTTAGGATAGTGAGGGCAAACATGTTCTTTTTTTTGGGCGGGGGGGGGGGGGGGGTGGAACCTTTAAGAAATCCATACTACAAATTACATAACCATTTTAAAACCTTGAGCTACTTGATTGAGAAGTAGCGGCTCCGGTCTCGTAAATTGACCACATGGCCCGCATGGCCCGCCATACCGCATCCAGTGACGTCTATGGTCGGAGGATGACACGGCTGCCGGTCGGTATCTTTGGGCCTTCATGGCCTGTTTGGGAGGCGTTTAATATGAATTAAAATAACGTTAGGCGTTAGGCTCTTAATTCTTTTGTTAAGTATGTGTTTGTACATTTTTTGTGGCATCACGTCCGTTAAGCTGGCGGAGAGAGGAACGTCTTTGAATATGTATTGGACCGACAACAAGCTTCACTTCAGTGGGATGACTTTGTATGTCATATAGCTCTGCAACACTTTCGAGTGTTTCGAGTAGCGACCAAAGTGAGGTTGGCAGCAGTGCTAAAACGTTTCTGATGTCAGATGTGACCATGAGTACCTTTTGTGAGTTATTTCCGAAATAAATACTGAGCTATGAAGATATATTTTGATTTACGGATACCTTCATTGCACGTAGTTAAGAAACCCAACAGCACAAGTGAACGTTTGGACCAGAGATCTGGAATCGACTGCATCGACCAAATTCATCACATTAAATTGACGACATCCACAAGTTGAATTTTTTAGCATGATTGAAAGCTTAGATAACAACATATGTACAAGCTCTGACTTATGTTATTGTATCAGACTGCACATTCTTCCCTATGTAACGAAAGTAAAAATGTTTTATCCTTTAGGGGAGAAGTTGGTGATTAAAATTCTGTGAAAAGATCGCACAGGAACGAAGTTAGCATTTGTTTTAATGACTGCCACCCCATCTCACTTATAGTTACCAAGACGCTCTCTCCTGTGTTACGTGATACTACAAATTGAACTGCCCTTCTTTGAACTTTTGCCATATCCTCTGTCTGCCCCTCTCTGCAGCCACTCACCGTTCCCCTATCCCTCCTGACTCCGCATGGAGTGAATCACAAGGCAACTCAGGAGGCACCTCACTCTTTGGGCTGTTGGCTCACTGTGTGATTCTTCTCGCAGTGCTCCTGGCTTCTTCACTCATTCAGCTCGTAACTGAATTTGATTTTCTTGACTCAGTGGTCTCCATTCGATTCCAACTGATGTTAGATATTGTTCATTACAAGAGTAATGGTGTGTATATCGTATTACTGAACTTTACATGAGCACTCATAAATTATATTTTTTAGAAAGATTGATTTTAATAGTAACCATTTTAACTTTTTCATAAAACATACTTTTCAATGATGTAGGACACATATACTTATCAATTTATTAAACTGGTTAAGAAAAAGAAAAAGTCATTACTGGCAACAGATAACATGCTGTTCTTTAGGCTTCTAATCAGACCTGTAGAGATGCCCGAAGCCCAAGATCCTGCATGGTGTGGGCCAGGAAGGCGGTCAGGGTCGCATTCAGTGAATGGTTCTTCTGCAGAAAATTAAGAAATCATTCCTTGCGAACCATCCTTACCGAGGATTGCATCCACTTCAGATGTTCTTCTTCAAGAAGAGTTTTAATCTGTATTCAGACTCCCCTTGTCATTTGGTTCCCAGTAGATCCTCATTTATTTTCTATTGTGGTACTTTCACCACCAACCGATTTTCGTTTGAAACGACCCATAAATAAATCTGTCATCGCTACAAAGTCGGTCAAATCAAAGAAAGTTATGTTATGAAAAACACAAAATTTAACATTATTCGTAATACGTTCATGGTCATCTTCCGCAGCAGCTGTTATAATAAATTATTATTGCTTCTTCTGCCTGTAGCTTACTGCAGTTAAAGAGTACTTTTCACCAGACGCATTTCGATTTCATTTCCAGAGCATCTACTGTGGTCATTTTGGAAATATGCTAGCATACACCTAAAATGTCTCTAAATTCTGGTGCCTAGATCTTGACGACAGTATTTCTTTATAAAATTAGTAAACAATTTAGTTGTGGTGTTTTTGAATCTTGTTACATGTACTGAAGTCCTGAAATTCATTGTTAGCGGAGATGGAACGTGGTTGCAAATTCACGCTACGCAATTTTTCGTCTTAAGCAGTATTTGTGGCACTTCCAATCTGTGAGCTTCGCATGAGAAACAGCGCTGTAATTTTCACGTGTTTCGTATTCAGCAGAGTGTTTACGTGTCCTTGTGCCTATACACCTGTAGGAGCATATGGTGACGTTAACTGCCGCGAGTCTGTTGAAATGTAACGAAAATGCACTGAAGTCTGGATTTGCAAGCGCAATAAAAACTGACAGGATTACGACTGGCTGCTGCGTGCCTCTCCCTCGCCAAGATAGATGGTGAGTTTTAGACCTTAAAGAGACGCAGCAGGGCAGTTGAGTGCCCTGGTCGCCGACCTACCTGCCTATCTCGTTGGGCACCTTGATGCCGAGAGGGCTGGGTTCGGTGCCGTTGCCGACCCAGAAGTAGGCGTCGGGCCCGGCGCCGTCGTAGTGCAGGTTGGGGATGTAGAAGGTCTTGGCGTCGAGCACGCTGATGTTGCCCGAGCGCAGGCCGTGCGCGAGCCGCTTGAACTCGGGCAGGACGCGCGCCTTGGGCACCTCCAGTCCCAGAGGGATGAACACCTCGCCGAAGTTCACCTGCGAACACCACAGGCCTCTCACGTCGCTACGCACCTGCGATTGCTGTGTGATCGGAGTACACCGGAAGTTTCAGGCAGCTGAGGTCTCTAGACTCGGCATGTTATCAACTTTATTGCCTTGCAAGACGATAATAAATTATCATCATACTCGCTCAAGGGAAGGTACCGGTGATGTTTCATCCCAGCTGCCAAAAAAAAAAAAAAAAAAAAAATTATATAATTTATCTTGACATGTCGAATTTTGTGGGTAAATCCAATTTTCTAAAGAAAATTTCGTCATCATTTTTGAAATTTTGAATTTCGAAAAAAAAAACAGTATTTTTTTCAAATCCGTACATGGAGTTGTTAGTCACACAGGTGTGCGACAATAAAATTGTTTCAAATTTATTGATTTTTATAGTGTTTTCAACCCTGATTTCTGAAAAAAATAGTGAAAAAATTCCATCAAGTACATTTATTTCACAAGTTGCTTGTCTAGTTTTAGCTTTTTTCGATATTTCACCACTCTAGTGAGTTTGAATTTTGGTTTTATGAATCTCCATAAACTATTATTTAGCCGTTTTTATACTAGATACACGTAAAATAAAGAGTAATTAGGAGAAACCAGCAGTATTTTCATGTCAGTGCCTGTCTGTCGCGGTGCCCCTTCCCCAGCCATCGCCATGCAGTGGGTTTCTGCTATTGTCCTTCAGATCACAGTACCTCTTCACTCAGTGCTGTTCACGTGTTGTTGTTACTAGTGCTTTAAAGTAGTGACTGTTTTCTTGTGTTTTGAAGTTGTTTGATGGAGAATGGACAATGACTAGTAGAGGATGTATAAACTCGCCAGACTGCTTCCGCTACATTTGTGATAACTATACCGTTAAAAAGAAACAAAAAAACATTTCCAATTTTGTTGAAAAAGTATACTTCGCCTATTTTCGTATAAAGTTAAGCGATGAAGGTAAGCCTTGGTCCCCACACAAAGTTTGTTCAGTGTGTGTTGAAGAACTGTGGCAATGGTAAAATGCAGTCCTTATGTTTTGGAATACCAATGGTTTGAAAATTGTATTTTTTGCTTTCAGTTTACGTATTGCGTCACACATTCCTGTCTGTGCTACGTCTGCATGGGCGGTTCGTCGGTCGCGGTTACAACAGGCCACGCGAAATGGAAGTAGGTCGTTTCTGGCCGCCAGGCTTAGGTAAGTTTACTGTTCTGCAGATCATTGAGTGAAATTATTTCAATTTTTGTGCCATGGGATGACATAATTGGTTATAGACTACTACATCTACGGAAGTAGCTTTACGAAATATAGTAAATTTATGTTTTCACATTCCACTAGTAACTTTTGTGTCCAAAAAGTTGATGCTTCTGTTTTTTCCTGCTTTTGTAGTAAATTTACGTTATTGATGAGAGCTGTTGAACTAAGTGTACTTAATATTACTTTCATCTATGATACTGTCAAACAAAATTGGAGCTGCCATCGATGTATCTGTGATAATAAATTATCTTGTTGGCTGTCTCCAAAAACCTTTTATGGAATTGTATTAATAAATACACCGGCTAAATTATCGGCAAGACATGAGCTTGTATCCACCCCACTGTACTGAAAACAAATTTCGTCCTGGAATGAAACGTAATTGTGTGCAGTGATTACCTGTAAGAGTTCTATAGTTTTATACAGCTCAGTTTGACTGTATCTCTTATCCTTTAGGAAGTTACTTTTAACTACATGAATTGTCTCAGTTGCCAGTATTTTTGTGTAGAGGTTTGATATATGAAATAAGACAAATTTCCCATTTGTGGGTATTTGTGTATTTTTATTTTTATTAATGCCATCTGTATTTTGTGTGTAATGTTACTTAAGAAGTATTTTTAGTTTTTTGTTAACTGCATATGCTGGAGTATCAAAAATATTTACGATGAGTCTAATAGATTATCCATTTTATTCGGCGTTAGATTAAGCACCAGTGATGGCGATTTTGGTCTCATTAATATGCACTCTCTCATTTATATCTTTTTGAATACAACATTACATAGATTTAATGGTTTCTGGTGTAGAGAACTGAATTTATTAGTTGGGTCACGGTGCTATCTTTTAATATTATTCAAGAAATTCCTTCAATTTGTTGTTACAGTCCTTCTCTGACATTACCACAAACCTATTTCCCTTATTCACTTCAACAGTTATTCCTTTAACTTTTCGAGGTTTACAGTGATTTTCAAATCTTCAAGTACATGTAATTTGTGAAATAGAGTACTGAAAACAGTATAGACGCCCCTTGAACGAAATTGACTTCATCTGCTCAGACATTCCACGACTGATAACAAAAATTGCAAATGAACTTAGCAGCTTCTTGCTGTCTCTTGAATACTCGCCAACCAGACTTACACGACTATACAGCGGGTGGCCTACATAGGAAGCTGCAGGGGTCACATAAGCATATTTTAACATTTCAACATACACTTGAGAATGGCTAAAAAAAAACGAAATCATGATTGTGTAAAACTAAAGGAACAGTTGACAGTCAAATGGCGGAAATTTCTGTCAAAAGAATTCTACATGACTGTGGTGACCCACGAAGGAAAGTTCATTAACTATGCAAAGATTAAGCTGATGCAGAACATATTCACAAGCGGTATAAGCCGCGACACGGTTATGTGCGACTTCAACCTGAAAGTTCCAAGGGAATAAATTTCACTACGGATGCCAAGTAAAATACAAATAGTCGCAGACGTCTGTTGCAGCACGTTGTGCTGAGAGACTAATCGATTCCACATCCATATCGCTGCTCGCTGGTGGAATATCATAATCGCTACCTGGCGGATGTGTTACTAAATGGCTATAGCGGCCAGCACAGTTGCAGATTGCCTATCTTACTGCTTACAGGGGCAACTTAAATTTGACTTTTAGGATTTCATATACAGTGAAGCACGAAAGGAACTGGTATAGGCATGCGTATCCAAATACAGAGATATGTAAACAGGCAGAATCGGCACTGCGGACGGCAACGCCAATGTACGACAACAAATGTTTGGCGCAGCTGTTAGATCGGTCACTACTGCTACAATGACAGGTTATCAAGAATTAAGTGAGTTTGAACGTGGTATTATAGTCGGCGCACAAGTTACGGGACACAAAATTTCTGAGGTACCGATGAAGTGGCGACTTTCCCGTATCACGAGCGTACCGTGAATATCAGGAATTCGATAAAACATCAAATCTCCGACATCGCTGCGGCCGGATAAAGATCCTGCAAGAACAGGACCAACGGCGACTGAAGAGAATCGTTCAACGCGACAGAAGTGCAACCCTTCCCTAAATTGCTGCATATTTCAATGCTGGACCATCAACAAGTGTTAGCGTGCAAACCATTCAATGAAATTCATCGATATGGGCTTTCGGAGCCAAAGGCACATTCGTGTATCCTTGATGACTGCACGACACGAAGCTTTACACTTCGTCTGGGCCCGTCAACACCGACATTGGAATGTTGATGACTGTAAGCATGTTGCCTAGTCGGACGAGTCTCGTTTCAAATTGTATCGAGCGGGTGGACGCATACGGGTATGGAGACAACCTCATGAATCCATGGACCTTGTATGTCAGTAGGGGACTGTTCACGCTGGTTGTAGAGAGACATCCTCCTCTTGCATTACAGTTCCTCAGCAGTAGTAGTCGATATCAGAAATATTTTTCGAATTTTACACAGTCAGTAGTTTTTCTGATAAATTCCATATAATTTTATATACAGTAAGTTATATTTAAAGCTAGAACTTATGGAAAGAAATTACTTTTTTTTGTTACAATCGATATGTACTAGTTCTAAATGTACCATTAAAATTGTTTTTTAGAAATATTTGAAATTACAAAATATTTGACACTCTTAAAATTTCTCTTATTAATTACGGAATCTTGTAGTGTATTTCTGGATTCATTTATAAAATAATAGTCTGAACTAATAGAAAATAATTTGTCAAGAAAAATGGTAAAGCCATTAACGGAAAGTGACGTAGTAGTAAGCAAGCCTCTGATGTGATGGGACATATTTTTGTATTTTGGCCGAACAATGTAATATCGGCTTTGTTAATGTGAAAATTCAAAATACACTGTGATATAGTAAAATGTGAGACAGTAAATTATCGTGAAAACAAAAATCTGCAAAGACATTCTTCAAAATTATTTAGATCAATGTAATCCCGAGAACCTAAAATGTAAGAATTTCAACTTCAAGAATCAGACCCTTAGGCATGAAGAACTGAAGCCAACTGTGCGAGAAAAGATAAGTAAAAAGTTTATTGTAAATCGTTATCTTCTCGAATCATCTGAAAAGACTTCACCATCGTGGACAGTAGCAACAACAAGAAAGAGAGGGGTAGATTACATGGTGGAGGCTCTGTAATTGTGTGAGGCATGTGCAGTTGGAGTGCTATGGGACCCTTGATACGTTTAGAAACGACTCTGACAACTGACACGTACGTAAGCGCCCTGTCTGATCACCTGCATCCATTATGCCCATTGTGCAATTCTGACGGACTTGGGGAATTCCAGCAGGACAATGCGACACCCCATACGTCCAGAATTGCTACATAGTAGCTCCAGGAACACTCTTCTGAGCTTAAACACTTCAGCTGGTCACCAAACTCCCCGGACATGAACGTTATTGAACATATCTGGGATGCCTTGCCGCGTGCTGTTCAGAAGAGAACTGCACCACCTCGTACTGTTACGGATTTATGGACAGCACTGCAGGGTACATGGTATCACTTCCCTCCAGCATTACTTCAGACATTGGTCGAGTCCAAGCCACGTCGTGTTGAAGCACTTCCCTACACGATATTAGGCAGGTTGTAGGGAAGCAGTCTACTCACGCCATATGGAAGTCATATGCTTTTCATTGTGTGCCAGCCTAGTCCGCTGTAACTAGCTATGACGTCACGAATGTTGCGCGATACCTTAAAAATAAAATAAATAATCTGAAAAGTTAATAGAATGTCAGGAGTGATGCTAAAATAATAATGTGTTAAGTTTCAGATTGGTAACTCAAACAGTTTTCGAAATTTGGACGTTTTACGTAAAAATCATCAGAGCAACAGGAAGGAGCTAGAAACTTCAAAATTTGTATTCGGATTCCTTTTTCATTGTAATTTAATGGAAACAGCATGCTGGATCTCACAAAGTAAGATTTTGGTTGAAATTCATGATTTACTGTTTTTGTGTCCTAAAAGTTCGGAAGCAAGATAGATTAAGTAAATGATTAGACAAAGCTAGGATGTTTAGATTTAGGTAGAATGGAGATACGCTATAATAACAAAGATGTGAGAAGTTTCAAAAAGGTAAGTATTAAACTACAGCTGTAGCGCCTCTCCAAAGGGCAAGCTCAGAGCTCATCTATTGCGTGTAGTACAACTAAAATAATTCTCTCGCCAAAAGTGTTTAACATTGCCACATTAGAATTTTATTATAGATACTTACCTGTATGCTCATAGCACAATTAAACTGATAGCTTCATTGGCGTTCAGCGAATGAAGCAATTAATTGTTTAATAACTTGAAGTGGTGTTTTGCTAGCTCAGCAGCTCTTCAGTAAGGCAAATGTTGTCGGCGGCGCCTTCGGCGGTCCGCACCGCGTCTATATAAAATAAGAGCGTGCGATCTAGAGTAAGGCCCCAGTTCTCTTCTAGATTCGTATCAGCGCGCACTCCGTGTCGGAAGCCGCGTCGCGTTTGTGCAGTTGCCAGGAACAGCCTTGGATGCTGTATTATGTAACTCGGTATTCACGTAACAATGAGTTCGCATTGGGGTAAAGAGTTAACGGAACGATTCCAGTGATTTATTTTCAGTTTGCGTATGTCGTATTTTCACGTTTCGCCTTGGACAGACTTTTTACCATTACCTGCGTGGCGTTTGTTGAGTATTAAGGTCAAATTTTGGCGAGCATTCACTCTGAACATTTACATCGATAACTATTATTGAACAGTTTCGTTATCTAGGGATAATAGGATCCGCGAAATAAACACTGAACAGCTCTGATAGTGCAATAGCTGATAAGGGTAATCATTTATCTGGAAATTTACGCTTTATCGTTTTCAGAATATAGTGAAAATGGTTGTAGTAAACTTCATTTTCCTTGAATCCTAAATCCTCAGAGTAATGTACTTCAATAATCAATTAATTATATTCTCCACCAGAGTGAGCACAGTGAACTCTAATACAGGCATCACGTTTTTGCTGATCTCTTTCTGGTTGCCAACATTGTAGTTAGAGAGCCTGTGTTGAGAACGGCAACAAATACACATACGACAGAAATAATAAGTTTAATTTCCGGCCGCCGCTCCACAAAGTGTACCAGTTTTTGGCTCTTCAGTTTAATTATTGAACGAATTTAAATAGTTGTCATAATCTACTTATTCAGAGGTATGTTGTTGATGTGGTCTTCAGTCCTGAGAATGGTTTGATGCAGCTCTCCATGCTACTCTATCCTGTGCAAGCTTCTTCATCTCCCAGTACTTACTGCAATCTACATCCTTCTGAATCTGCTTAGTGTATTCATCTCTTGGTCTCCCTGTACGATTTTTACCCTCCGCGCTGCCCTCCAATGCTAAATTTATGATCCCTTGATGTCTTAGAACATGTCCTACCAACCGATCCCTTCTTCTTGTCAAGTTGTACCACAAACTTCTCTTCTCCCCAATCCTATTCAATACCTCCTCATTAGTTATGTGATCTACCTATCTAATCTTCAGCATTCTTCTGTAGCACCACATTTCGAAAACTTCTATTCTCTTCTTGTCCAGGCTATTTATCGTTCATGTTTCACTTCCATACTTGGCTACACTCCAAACAAATACTTTCAGAAACGACTTCCTGACACTTAAATCTATACTCGATGTTAACAAATTTCTCTTCTTCAGAAGCACTTTCCTTGCCATTGCCAGTCTACATTTTATATCCTCTCTACTTCGACCATCATGAGTTATTTTGCTCCCCAAATAGCAAAACTCCTTTACTTCTTTAAGTGTCTCATTTCCTAATCTAATTCCCTCAGGATTGTGCGATTTAATTCGACTACATTCCATTATCCTCATTGACTTTTGTTGATGTTCATCTTATATCCTCCTTTCAAGACACTGTCCATTCCGTTCAGCTGCTCTTCCAAGTCCTTTGCTGTCTCTGAGAGAATTACAATGTCATCGGCGAACCTCAAAGCTTTTATTTCTTCTCCATGGATTTTAATACCTGCTCGGAATTTTTCTTCAGTTTCCTTTACTGCTTGCTCAATATACAGATTGAATAACATCGGGGATAGGCTACAACTCTGTCTCACTCCCTTCCCAACCACTGTTTCCCTTTCGTGTCCCTCGATTTTAATAAGTGCCATCTGCTTTCTGAACAAATTGTAAATAGCCCTTCGCTCCCTGTATTTTACCCCTGCTACCTTCAGAATTTGAAACAGAGTATTCCAATCGACACTGTCAAAGGCTTTCTCTTAGTCTACAAATGCTAGAAACGTAGGTTTGCCTTTCCTTAATCCTTGTTCTAAGATAACTCGTAGGGTCAGTATTGCCTCACGTGTTCCAACATTTCTACGGAATCCAAACTGAGCTTCCCAGATGTCCGCTTCTACCAGTTTTTCCATTCGTCTGTAAAGAATTCGCGTTAGTATTTTGCAGCTGTGACTTATTAAACTGATAGTTCGGTAATTTTCACATCTGTCAACATCTGCTTCCTTTGGGATCGGAATTATTATATTCTTCTTGAAGTCTGAGGGTATTTCTCCTGTCTCATACATCTTGCTCACCAGCTGGTAGAGTTTTGTCAGGACTGGCTCTCCCAAGGCTGTCAGTAGTTCTAATGGAATGTTGTCTAGTCCCGGGACCATGTTTCGACTCAGGTGTTTCAGTGCTCTGTCAAACTCTTCACGCAGTATCGTATCTCCCATTTCGTCTTCATCTACATCCTCTTCCAATTCCGTAATATTGTCCTCAAGAGCATCACCCTTGTATAGACACTCTATATACTTCTTCCACCTTTCTGCTTTCCCTTCTTTGCTTAGAACTGGGTTTCCATCAAAGCTCTTGATATTCATGCAAGTGGTTCTCCTTTCTTCAAAGGTCTCTTTAATTTTGCTCTAGGCAGTATCTAGTGATATAAGCCTCTACATCCTTACATCCCTGCTTAGCCATTTTGCACTTACCGCGGTAAGTCACGTATTAATGTTAGAAACCGTGTGTATGTGTGTTTTCGGACTGCTCAAACATTTCAGCAAAAAATATTCAACTGTGTTTTCCTCGAGTAGGCGTGTTTTTGGGCTGCTAATTTGAAAAGCGGATTGGTAAAGAGTTCTTCGTTTTTTTGTTGATGCAGGAGCGACGTTGAGTACGCTCTTCTGCTTTCTTTCATTGTGTGCGGTCGCCGTTGCGTGAGCCAGTGGGGTGGTGGGGTGAGAAAGTGCTGCCCGGCTCTACTAGGGACGCGCGCTCTCCGCCCTTGAATGGGGCTGCGCCGCGCTGCGACTGCAGGCCACGGGGCTTTACGCCAGACTACGCGCGCCCGCGCCGCCCGCGCCGCCCACGCCGCCCACGCCGCCTGCGCAGACACGGCGCGTGGGTCGCGGCGCAGCTGCGGACCGCGTGACGTCACAGCGCCGCGCGCGCGTCCGCTCCCTCTGACGTCACTCGGTACGCACTCGGAGCAATGCACAGCGTAGGCCGACTGCGCGAAACTCTTTTGTAACACGAGCCGCCCCCGTCTGCTGGACGGCGTGTGGGCGTGGTGACGTATGGGCTATCCGAGCGAATCGCACAGATATAAGCGGATCAAACTGGGCAGACTGGAACTTTAAACAATGGATGGAAATTATTCGGGGCTTTTACTCGATTGTCGGAAGAGCGAAAGACGTATTTTGTTGTTCGTAGTCCGACCTAAACAAAAATTCAGCATTTTATATGTTCTGGTGACATTTATCTCGCAATATCAGTAGCAGGTTAGATTAGGAAATGAGACACTTAAAGTAGTAAAGGAGTTTTGCTATTTGGGGAGCAAAATAACTGATGATGGTCGAAGTAGAGAGGATATAAAATGTAGACTGGCAATGGCAAGTAAAGCGTTTCTGGAGAACAGGAGTTTCCTAACATCGAGTATAGATCTAAGTATCAGGAAGTCATTCCTGAAAGTATTTGTACGGAGTGTAGCCATGTATGGAAGTGAAACGTGTACGATAAATAGTTTGGACAAGAAGAGAATAGAAGCTGTCGAAATGAGGTGCTACAGAAGAATGCTGAAGATTAGATGGGTAGATCACACTAACTAATGAGGAAGTATTGAATAGAATTGGGGAGAGGAGGACCTTGTGGCGCAACTTGACCAGAAGAAGGGACCGGTTGGTAGGGAATGTTCTGAGGCATCAAGGGATCACAAATTTTAGCAGTGGAGGGCAGCGTGGAGGGTAAAAATCGTAGAGGGAGACCAAGAGATGAATTCACTAAGCAGATTTAGAAGGATGTAGGTTTGCAGTAAGTACTGGGAGATGAAGAAGCTTGCACAGGATAGAGTAGCATGGAGAGATGCATCAAACCAGTCTCAGGACTGAATAATACCAAAAAAACATCAGTAACAGATATACAAAAATACAAAAAGTAATTCGGAAAGCCCGCTGCATACAATTCCATTCACTACTGAGTCATGGAATCATTTTTTTACTAAATGCCCTCATGTAACTTCATAACCATTTAAAGAGTGAGCTGAAAATTACCAATAGAAACATACACGTATTAATACTCGGGCATGTTGAGGCTTTCTGCTTTTGTTTTTCTATGTAAAAATATCTCTTGCATTTAATATTATAATAAAAAAGTTTGGCCAGGGACTTTAGCTAAAGAGGCCAAACGGAAATGCGCTCTGTGTATCTTTAGCTGTAAAACAAATGATATGGCATTTCACATCTTCTCGCTATCCTGTGGCGTCTTTTTCTTGCCTGGCTGTTGCAGAGTAAGCACTTATGTTGTATGTTAACCGGAGACCTAGAAACGACGGAGAGGCTCCGTCCCCGCCGCAGCCGCAGTGGTCCACAACCCCACGACGACTACCGCAGTCCACTTCACCCCTCCGCCACCCCACCCCACACCCAACCCAGGGTTATTGTGCGGTTCGGCCCCCCGGTGACACCCTCCCCCATCTCCGCCAGGGAACGTCTCACACCAGACGAGTGTAGCCTCTTTGTTTGCGTGGTAGAGTAATGGTGGTGTACGCGTACGTGGAGAACTTGTTTCCACATGAATCGCCGACATAGTGCAGCTGACGCGAAATACGAGGAACCAGCCCGAATTTGCCGAGGCAGACGGAATACCGCCTAAAAACCATCCACAGACTGGCCGGAATATAGGGATATTATTTCGAAACTACGGAAACGTAAGAAGTGTTCTGGTGCTAGTTCCACAATATCCAGCACATACCTGCACCCGAAAGATGGTATTTTGACACAACTACTTCACAATATACGCTGTCCACCGCAAGATCGAATATGTCTGGTGGCGTTGTGGGCACACGACACGTAGAGAAAAGATGATAAAAGGGGCACTGACGAGTGGGGAGTCATTCTACAGACAGCAGGGGACGCAAATGGGAAAATACACTGACACAAAGTAAATTTTGAATAGAATAGTTTTGCTTACTGGGCCGTGTCCTTGTAAGCTACTAAAACAACTAAACTGCCGGCGTTTCGACCGACTTGCTGCGGTCTTCTTCAGGAAGCGGCCGCAAAAAGTCAGTCGAAACGTCGGCAGTTTAGTTGTTTTAGTAGTTTACAATGATGTGGTGTATTACCCACAGTTATTTTATCCAACATGACACCGGCCGTGGAACCGCACGAACATATACAGGATGCTCCATTCATAGTGACCGGGCCAAATGTCTCACGAAATAAGCATCAAACGAAAAAACTACAAAGAACGAAACTCGTCTAGCTTGAAGGGCGAAACCAGATGGCGCTATGGTTGCCCCGCTATATGGCGCTGCCATAGGTCAAACGGATATCAACTGCGTTTTTTCAAATAGGAACCCCCATTACATATTCGTGTAGTACGTAAAGAAATATGAATGTTTTAGTTGGACCACTTTTTTCGCTTTGTGATAGATGGCGCTGTAATAGTCACAAACGTATATATACGTGGTATCACGTAACATTTTGCCAGTGCGGACGGTATTTGCTTCGTGATACATTACCCGTGTTAAAATGGACCGTTTACAAATTACGGAAAAGGTCGATATCGTGTTGATGTATGGCTATTGTGATCAAAATGCCCAACGGGCGTGTGCTAAGTATGCTGCTCGGTACCCTGGACGACATCATCCAAGTGTCCGGACCGTTCACCGGATAGTTACGTTATTTAAGGAAACAGGAAGTGTTCAGCCACATGTGAAACGTCAACCACAACCTGCAACAAATGATGATGCCCAAGTAAGTATTTCAGCTGTTGTCGTGGCTTATCCGCACGTCAGTAGCAGACAAATTGCGCGAGAATCGGGAATCTCAAAAACGTCGGTGTTGAGAATGCTACATCAACATCGATTGCACCCGTACCATATTTCTATGCACCAGAAATTGCATGGCGACGACTTTGAACGTCGTCTACAGTTCTGCCACTGGGCGCAAGAGAAATTACGGAACGGTGGCAGATTTCTTGCACGCGTTCTATTTAGCGATGAAGCGTCATTCAGAAACAGCGGTATCGTAAACCGGCATAATATGCACTATTAGGCAACGGAAAATCCTCGATGGCTGCGACAAGTGGAACATCAGCGACCTTGGGGGGTTAATGTATTGTGCGGCATTATGGGAGGAAGATAATTGGCCGACATTCTATCGATGGCAATCTAAATGGTCCAATGTATGTTGATTTCCTACTTAATGTTCTACCGATGTTACCACACGACGTTTCACTGCATGACAGAATGGCGATGTGCTTCCAACATGATGGATGTCCGTCACATAGGTCGCGTGCGTTTGAAGCGGTACTGAATAGCATATTTCATGACAGGTGGATTGGTCGTCGTAGCACCATACCACGGCCCGCACGTTCGCCGGATCTGACGTCCCCGGATTTCTTTGTGTAGGGAAAGTGCAAGGATATTGGCTATCGTGATCCACCGACAACGCCTAACAACACGCGTCAGCGCATTGTCAAGGCGTGTGCGAACATTACGGAAGGCGAACTACTCGGTGTTGAGATGAATGTCGTTACACGTATTGCCAAATGCATTGAGGTTGACGGACATCATTTTGAACATTTATTGCATTAATGTGGTATTTACAGGTAATCACGCTGTAACAGCATATGTTCTCAGACATGGTAAGTTCACAAAGTTACATGTATGACATACGAACAACCGAAATAAAATGTTCAAACGTACCTACTTCCTGTATTTTAATGCAAGAAATCTACCTGTTACCAACTGTTCATCTAAAATTGTGAGCCATATGTTTGTGACTATTACAGCGCCATCTATCACAAAGCGAAAAAAGTGGTACAACTAAAACATTCATATTTCTTTACGTACTAGACGAATATGTAATAAAATGGGGGTTCCTATTAAAAAAAACGCAGTTGGTATCCGTTTGACCTATGGCAGTGCCATCTAGTGGGCCAACCATAGCGCCATTTGGTTTCTCCCTTCAAGCTAGACAAGTTTCGTTCTTTGTAGTTTTTTCGTTTGACGCTTATTTCGTGAGATATTTGGCCCGGTCACAATCAATGGACCACCCTGTATAAGCAAATTTGACAAAGAGAAGATTTTTATGGGTCGGCACCTGAGAACGATCATATCAGAAAGCGAAGCTGGTCGTTTGTTCGTATGCCACTGTTGTGGGCATCTCTTGAATGTGGTTGAACAGACGAGACCATGAGTAGGCGACAAGATGTACGTCTATGCCTCACCACAGAATGTGGAGATCGAGAGCTTGCCGGTTCCGTAAAGCTTTATAGGTGCCGATCTGTAGCAAAACGGGGGGGAGAGTGGCAGAGCGGTTCTAGGCGCTACAGTCTGGAACTGCGCGACCGCTACGGTCGCAGGTTCGAATCCTGCCTCGGGCATGGATGTGTGTGATCTCCTTAGGTTAGTAGTTCTAAGTTCTAGGCGACTGATGACCTCAGCAGTTAAGTCCCATAGTGGTCAGAGCCATTTGAACCATTTTTTGGTAACAAATCTGATGACAGTGTACAACACTCGTGCAGGCACAAGAGTTTCGGAGAACATTGTCCAGCACACGTTCTTCAAAACGGGGATAAGTAGCGACGATTCCTACGTGCTCCCATGGTGTCCCCATGGACACCGTATGGTGGGCCTCGTGAGCTCACGTGAAACTAAGTAGGACTAGACAACGCGCTGAAAATCAACATTGCGGGGACATTGCGCATGTCTAACACAGACCATGACTGTCAAAGATAAAAGACCGACGCAGTTATATCTTAGAACAAATAACTTATAGAAATGTTGAAAATCTTAAACATAAAGCCTCTGCACCAGGTTATGACTAATGTGTAACAAACTATGCGAGGATTTAAATAAAAAACACACTACCCCGATTTACACTATTAGAATATATCGGCCCCTTCACAACGAATGCTGCATAACGCACCCATCGTTATTAATGAAAGATGGCATAGAACATAAAACAGCGAAACTGTAGTATGTAAACTCCATAATGCAACAATCCCGGTTAACCTTTACTCAGATGATCGAGTAGGTGTTTTTATCAGTTAATGTATGAAGTATATCTACATTAACTAATAAAAACACCTACTCGACCATCTGTGTACAGGTTAACCAAGATTCTTGCATTATGGCGTTTACATACTACAGTTTCGCTGTTTTATGTTCTATGTCATCTTTCATTAACAACGATGGGTGCGTTATGCAGCATTCGTTGTGATAGGGCCGATATATTCTGATAGTGTAATCCGGGAAAGTTTGTTCGAACTTACACAAATCCATGCATAGTTTGTTACCTTTTAGTCATAACCTGGTGCAGAGGCTTTATGTTTAAGACTTTCAATTTTTTTATAAGTTATTTGCTTTAAATTATAACTGCGTTCGTCGTTTACCTTTGACAGTCAGGTCTCAGACATGCGCAATGTTCCCCGCCATGTTGATCTGCAGCACGTTATCCAGTCCTACTTAGTTTCACGTGATCTCACGAGGCCCACCACACGGGGTCCATGGAGACGAGGCGCACGCCAGCTTACGTCAAGTCTTGGTGTTGAGTTAGTACTTATGTAGCGCATTTTTAACATGTGACTACGCCCATTCAGGTTGTTTTAGTTTTATTTCTAGACCACGCCCTCTTAGACAAATTATGGATTCAGGTATATCTTCTGAAGAAGGCTCAATTATTTGGGCTGAAAACTAGGCGAAGGTTGGTTTCATTACCGCAATCGAGGCGGATAGTTTCTTATACATTTTAAACTAAATTTAAGTTCTTCGCAAATTGTGATAGGTTAATTATTAATCACGAATTTGATTAGCGAATATGTGTATTGTGACGGCGCAGTTAAAATGCCCAGCTTCTTGAAGAGGTACCTACATGGCGTCTATGGGTGAGCACCGCATGCTGCTCTTACTGCTCGATTTTGTGCAGTCAATATATTGTTTCTAAGTGATGAGTTATCCCAGAAAATTACTTTTCTTTGATACCTTCAATATTTTCTTCCTAAGTGATGAGCTACTCCAGAAAATTACTTTTTCCTTTGATGCCTTCCCTGATGGCGACGGTAACTTACAGCCAGGACTAAAATCCGGACCTTTTCGTCTTTCTGGCTGTTGTAGTACTGAGCCATTCAAATACTCCCCCGAACCAGCTCATAGCTTCAGTATGCATATCTGCCCTGCCTCACCCAATTCCACACATGATTTCATTTGCGTATCTTGCTGGACTAGGTTCCCTCGCAGAGATGATGTGGAGAAGAACGCCTTTGTGCCTACATACTTTTTTCCTGTTTTATTCCCCTTTTTTTTTAGAATGAGTCTTTTACTACATAGAGCGGTCCGAACCTGGTAGCTGAGTGGTCAGTACGACAGAATGTCAATCCAAAGCGCCCGGGTTCGATTCCCGGCTGAGTCAGAGATTTTCTCCGCTCAGGGACTGGGTGTTGTGTTGTCCTAATCATCATCATAAAATCCCCATGGACGCGCAAGTCGCCGAAGTGGCGTCAAATCGAAGGACTTGCACCAGGTGAACGGTCTATCCGACGGAAGGCCTTAATCACGCAAATTATATATATATATATATATATATATATATATATATATATATATATATATATAGAACAGTGCAGGCTGTAGTGTAATAGAATCTGGACTTGCACCAGGTGAACGGTCTGCCCGACGGAAGGCCTTAATCACGCAAATTATATATACATATATAGAACAGTGCAGGCTGTAGTGTAATAGAATCTGTTTGCATCTTTGTCCTACTTTCCATTCTCCACAGTAGCTGCACGCCTTGTTAACCTAGTACTCCGGAGGAAAACCAGTTAATTACAGTGCATGAGTTTTCTAGTGATCTGCGACTCAGCAGTAGGTGTTAATGTAGCAGAAACCGAAAAGCGAACCCAGAGGCGCCGAGTGATCTGATGAACAAAAGCTGTTGCTCTGGGTCCCATCGACTACCACTCCATGCCTTTTACTGCCCGGCTGGCTCTTTCGGCTAGTTCCCCTGAAGACAACTGTTACCTTCGGTCACGTCGGGGTTTCCAGTTACGTAGTTGAATCAGGCCTCCCGTTAAGCTCGTCGTTGCTACCTTCCACATTTGGGAACTCCGAAGCCGACAGTCTTCTGGGCTTGGGAACGCTAAGAAACGGCATTCAAGCATGGATTCCTATTTCGGTAAAGTAGAAGTAGCAACAGTCAGGCCCGCCCCCACCGTACAGGTGGCTATGGTTAATATTATTTGTACCGAAAAGCAAGTAACAAGTAATTCCCCCTTACGTTCAAAATGGTTCAGATGGCTCTCAGCACTAAGGGACTTAATATCTGAGGTCATTATTCCCCTAGACTTAGAACTACTTAAACCTAAATAACTTAACGACATCACACACATCCATACCCGAGGCAGGATTCGAACCTGCGACCGTAGCAGTGGCATGGTTCCGGACTGAAGTGCCTAGAACCGCTCGGCCATCCCCCTTATACGGCGACACCTAGGGAGACAAGCACACTTCGAATCTTTCCATGATTCTCTCGGGAAACAGACACTTGGGATTAGATACCTGTCCTCAATTAAGGGGAAGGAGGTGAAGAGAGATCATTGCCTGTAAAACGCATTTTTTTTTTTTTTGAACAGACAGTTTCCGTGGCCGAACTTATGATGGTTGATATCCGACCGGTGACGTAGAATTTCACATTTTCGCGTCTCGCCGGACCATAGTTGGTACTGCCAGTACGATACACTACCTTCCGTAGGACGTCAAAATTTTGTGCTACTCCTCTGCATTAAACAGCTACTTCTCGTCCTCTCTGTCGTGTGGCGGCTCGCCTTCGGGTGAAAGTCTTTTTATGTGACGCCATCTGGGCGACTTGTGCGCCAGTGATGGTGAAAAGATGATGAGGACATCAAGAACCCCAGTTCCCGGCTGGAGAAAATCTCTGACCCGGCCAGGAATCGAACCCGGTCCCCTTCGGTTGGCACCGACAGATGTCTGTCCATTATCGAATTTTAGCGCCTGGAAGAACTTGAATTTAAGCTCGCAAGGACATGATTGGCTAATGCTAATGCTAATTAGATCGGAAACGGCGCTAAGTATCGGATTTTTTCTTAACAACTATTTCCCAGCACAACCTTCTCTGCAAATGAAACCTTTTCAGACTGTTTCTGACCCCCATGTATGTATTTAACCCTGTTTAAAATCCTATGTACGTTACAGTTAATACTCCTCGAATAATTTTTACACATTATAGTATGGAAAAGCTCGATAAAAATGTGTGTTATGTGTTGCTCTTGAGCCGACCGGTGTGGTCGAGTGGTTCTTGGCGCTTCAGTGTGGAACCATGCCACTGCTACGGCCGCAGGTTCGAATCCTGCCTCGGGCATGAATGTGTGTTATGTCCTTAGGTTGGTTAGGTTTAAGTAGTTCTAAGTTCTATGGGACTGATGACCTCAGAAGTTACGTCCCATAGTGCTCAGAGCCATTTGAACCATTTTGTTGCACTTTAACTGTAGCAGTATGTTTCAATCAGAACTGTTTTACGTTTTTAACTGATTTACACGTTCCACATTATTGTTCGATATCATAATTTTGATCCATAGAAGACGAAAATGATAATAATACTAAATATCGTGCTTATGTCAGCTCACTTTAATCATCCATAACTCAAACAAGTAAGGAGATACAAGATGAAATCCATCTCCTTTTAAAGTACATGTTAGAGAATCGCAGCGAAAGACCCCCGTGGATATAAATGCGGTTGTAATCTCAAAGAAATTACTTCAGTACGGAAGGCATATGAAAAATTTTTATACTATACACATGAATGCTTTAAGTGAAACAATTGAACAGGTGCGAACGGCGAAAACCGGAAGCAATACTATTAACTGTAAAAAATAATCACTCCTGAGAATTAGGCACTGGAATCATTTTCCTTCTACATATAAAAGCATAATAGCAATAGGCTATTTTGTTTTAGAAGTTTTTGTGTGTTTTTATGTTACCTTAAGTTTTCCTCGTACATTTCTCATTTTTTGGTTTTAAATTATTGTCGACAATGAATCATTAAACAGACACTAGAACTGTTAAAATTAACTTGTATTCAGATTAACGAATCCGGAAAGGAATCATGTGCTATTTATATAGGAGGTTCTGTGTTGTAGTCAGCAATATAATGTATTGCTAAATTGATTTGAAGAGCTGTAAGGGTTGCTAGCCAAACAAATCAATTCGAAGAGACGAAAACGAAACAATATCGTGCATCGCACGTTTAATTTTTGCACAGAAAAATTGTAATGTAATGTCAGATGAGAAATGCTTTTCTGTTAATACATTTTTTTGCAGAAAATGCTTTTTGTGACTGTAGGACCTTTATGGTGGCATGTACTGATCAATACGTTTAACTTTAAATAACTTAATGCCTTGTATGGGTATTATACTCAGATGCAAAAGAGTTTAACATCTGTATAGGATACAAAACGCTTTTGGAGAGTGTGATAGCACAATTTTCTGCGAAATGAAAATAATACATATCAGATGCGCAGTACATTGTTGCTAGTTAAACAATCGTTGCGTCGTTATTTTTCTGTGTAGTGAACCAGGAACTCGTCGTTTTAGCATTCAGAGAGAAGCGTGTTGGCTCCATTGAATTGAATATTTTCACACAAAAATAGCTTCGACTAAAAGCTAAAGGTTTATCGTCCAGTCACGCCGCTCCATATCTGCCTTAATGTCAAAGGCTCCACTGTCACGAGGTACTGCGGCAGGCACTTTGGAAACGTGAGGCGTCACACTGGAGTCTGGCAGCAGGGTAGCCCTTGACATTAGCTGTGTCACACGAGAACACGGGACTTGCTTGGCAATAAATGACCGGTGGTTTACGACAGTAATGCTTTAAAGATCAGCAATTACTCTGTCAAGTCACATTAGGGAGATCGTCTGTCAAAAGCTTGAACAGCCACCTTCTGCAGCGCGGCCCACCGTGAAGCGTGTGGGCAGAGGGTCACTGAGGTTCTGGAAGGTACGGGCAGCGACGTTAAGCCATGCCGACTCCAGTGCCGTCGCAAGCTCAGCTGGGTTTCTCAAATAAGGATCCATGGCGCGTAGGGCCCGATCGAGCTGGTACCACAGATTCTCGATTTGGTTTTAACCCGGGGCTCTGGTGTCCAGAGGAGTAAGGCAAACTGATCTCGGTGCTCTTCGACCGACGCACGTACACTGCGAGCTGCGTGACACATTGCATTGTCTTGCTGGTAGATGCCACCTTGCTGAGGAAAAACAAACTGCATGTAGCATTGTATACTTTTGGCAATTGTGCCATCCAGAAGGACGAGATTACGCAGGGAACCCCACGAAAACGTACTCCAGACCATAGCGCTCCATCCTCCAGCCTGGGCTCATCCGACGATTGTTGTAGGTCGCTTGCTTTTCTGACGTTTCACGTCGTGCACGCCAAGAGCCATCTGTCGGATGGAGCATCAAACTGAGAAGGCCACCTGTGGCCACTCAGTGGACGTCCAGTTGCGTTCGTCGCCAGTGAACGGCTATCAGCGTGGGTGCGTGGACCAGGAGCCTGCTGTGGAGGTCCATAACCACAACCGCTCGCTGGAAGGTCGTTGAGGAGACACTTGGTCCATCTGGGCGGTTAGCTTGAAAGGTATGTGCTGAGATTATATCAGGATAGAGCCAGTGAAAAATGTCGATAGTTCCCATCCGCAAGGTTGGACGAGTAGTACATCTTCGAGTAGTAAGATCTTTGACAGCTAACAGAGCTAGGTGCACGCGGTAAAAGTTTAGTAGTGGTGAGGAGATGCGCAGGGACAGCAGACGTGTTTCGAGTCGGAGCTAGATGCCTGCAGGAGGCAGCCGGGTCGTGACAGCATCAACGTAAGAATTGGCACTACGCACATAATAAGCTATATATTGAGCGAAACTCGGCACATACCTGCGGAAACAAGAAAGAATAATTAATAAAATAGGTTTTCTTTGGTTAAATAATGTCTAAAAGCTAGATAGAAATCCCATTGTTGATGCAGTAAGCGTTTTGTGAAACTTTCTCGTAAATCCATGCTATAGAAGTTTTCTTTAGTTTTTCACATGTGCCTTAAAAGTTTGAACAACAAATATTTTTTAGATAAAATTAGAGTTTCATCTCACACCTTATGTCGTTCTACGCATCCTGTGCTTGCATTGAATTAAAAGGTACATTAAAGTAAAGTTCCCGTGAGTAAAGCTAATAATTTCATTTATCAGAGTAAAATAATCTATATGCCATTGCACAGTTGGCAAATTATTCAGATCAGGACAGAATTTTTATTAAGTAACAAACAGGGCCAAAATGAGTAAAGTTATCTAGAATGACAATTTTATGCCATTGCACTACGACTGAGTTGAATATATGTTTTATTATCGGCTAAACGGGAAGGACAGCACGAGCTAAGTCCACAGACGCAGTCAGATGCAGGTTGGTGACTTCCATTTATTTTTGCCACTTTCATGCAGTCAAATGAGTATTTTGAGTATTAATTTTTCAACAATATTTTCATGCAGTCAGATAAAGTTCAGGTCAGTTAAATACGCAGCCAGATGCAAGTTTTATTAAAGACTAAAGCAGTCACATGCAGTTCAGTCTAGTTTGTTGTTGTTGTCTTCAGTCCTGAGACTGGTTTGATGCAGCTCTCCATGCCACTCTATCCTGTGCAAGCTTCTTCATCTCCCAGTACCTACTGCAACCTACATCCTTCTGAATCTGCTTAGTGTATTCATCTCTTGGTCTCCCTCTACGATTTTTACCCTCCACGCTGCCCTCCAATGCTAAATTTGTGATCCCTTGATGCCTCAAAACATGTCCTACCAACCGATCCCTTCTTCTAGTCAAGTTGTGCCACAAACTTCTCTTCTCCCCAATCCTATTCAATACCTCCTCATTAGGTATGTGATCTATCCACATTATTTTCAGCATTCTTCTGTAGCACCACATTTCGAAAGCTTCTATTCTCTTCTTGTCCAAACCAGTTATCGTCCATGTTTCACTTCCATACATGGCTACACTCCAAACAAATACTTTCAGAAACGACTTCCTGATACATAAATCTATATATGACGTTAACAAATTTCTCTTCTTCAGAAACGCTTTCCTTGCCATTGCCGGTCTCCATTTTATATCCTCTCTACTTCGACCATCATCAGTTATTTTACTTCCTAAATAGCAAAACTCCTTTACTACTTTAAGTGTCTCATTTCCTGATCTAATTCCCTCAGCATCGCCCGATTTAATTTGACTACATTCCATTATCCTCGTTTTGCTTTTGTTGATGTTCATCTTATATCCTCCTTTCAAGACACTGTCCATTCCGTTCAACTGCTCTTCCAAGTCCTTTGCCGTCTCTGACAGAATTACAATGTCATCGGCGAACCTCAATGTTTTTATTTCTTCTCCATGAATTTTAATATCTACTCCAAATTTTTCTTTTGTTTCCTTTACTGCTTGCTCAATATACAGATTGAATAACATCGGGGAGAGGCTACAACCCTGTCTCACTCATTTCCCAACCACTGCTTCCCTTTCATGTCCCTCGACTCTTATGACTGCCATCTGGTTTCTGTACAAATTGTAAATAGCCTTTCGCTCCCTGTATTTTACCCCTGCCACCTTTAGAATTTGAAAGAGAGTATTCCAGTCAACATTGTCAAAAACTTACTCTAAGGCTACAAATGCTAGAAACGTAGGTTTGCCTTTTCTTAATCTTTCTTCTAAGATAAGTCGTAAGGTCAGTATTGCCTCACGTGTTCCAACATTTCTACGGAATCCAAACTGATCCTCCCCGAGGTCCACATCTACCAGTTTCTCCATTCGTCTGTAAAGAATTCGCGTTAGTATTTTGCAGCTGTGACTTATTAAACTGATAGTTCGGTAATTTTCACATCTGTCAGCACCTGCTTTCTTTGGGATTGGAATTATTATATTCTTCTTGAAGTCTGAGGGTATTTCGCCTGTCTCATACATCTTGCTCACCAGCTGGTAGAGTTTTGTCATGACTGGCTCTCCCAAGGCCGTCAGTAGTTCTAATGGAATGTTGTCTACTCTGGGGGCCTTGTTTCGACTCAGGTCTTTCAGTGCTTTGTCAAACTCTTCACGCAGTATCGTATCTCCCATTTCGTCTTCATCTACATCATCTTCCATTTCCATAATATTGTCCTCAAGTACTCGCCGTTGTATAAACCTTCTATATACTCCTTCCACCTTTCTGCCTTCCCTTCTTTGCTTAGAACTGGGTTGCCATCTGAGCTCTTGATATTCATACACGTGGTTCTCTTCTCTCCAAAGTCTCTTTAATTTTCCTGTAGGCAGTATCTATCTTACCCCTAGTGAGATAAGCCTCTACATCCTTACATTTATCCTCTAGCCATCCCTGCTTAGCCATTTTGCACTTCCTGTCGATCTCATTTTTCAGACGTTTGTATTCCTCTTTACCTGCTTCATTTACTGCATTTTTATATTTTCTCCTTTCATCAATTAAATTCAATATTTCTTGTGTTACCCAAGGATTTCTAGCAGCCCTCGTCTTTTTACCTACTTTATCCTCTGCTGCCTTCACTACTTCATCCCTCAGAGCTACCCATTCTTCTTCTGCTGTGTTTGTTTCCCTCATTCCTATCAGTTGTTCCCTTATGCTCTCTTTGAAGCTCTGTACAACCTCTGGTTCTTTCAGCTTATCCAGATCCCATGTCCTTAAATTCCCACCTTTTTGCAGTTTCTTCAGTTTTAATCTACAGGTCATAACCAATAGATTGTGGTCAGAGTCCACATCTGCCCCTGGAAATGTCTTACAACTTAAAATCTGGTTCCTAAACCTCTGTCTTACCATTATATAATCTATCTGATACCTTTTAGTATCTCCAGGATTCTTCCATGTATACAACCTTCTTTTATGATTCTTGGACCAAGTGTTAGGTATGATTAAGTTATGCTCTGTGCAAAATTCTACCAGACGGCTTCCTCTTTCATTTCTTTGCCCCAACCCGTAATCACCTACTATGTTTCCTTCTCTCCTTTTTCCTACTGACGAATTCCAGTCACCCACGACTATTAAATTTTCGTCTCCCTTCACTACTTGAATAATTTCTTTTATCTCATCATACATTTCATCTATTTCTTCATCATCTGCAGAGCTAGTTGGCATATAAACTTGTACTACTGTAGTAGCCATGGGCTTTGTGTCTATCTTGGCCACAATAATGCGTTCACTATGCTGTTTGTAGTAGCTTACCCACACTCCTATTTTTTATTCATTATTAAACCTTTTCCTGCATTACCTCTATTTGATTTTGTATTTATAACCCTGTATTCACCTGACCAAAAGTCTTGTTCCTCCTGCCACCGAACTTCACTAGTTCCCACTATATCTAACTTTAACCTATCCATTTCCCTTTTTTAATTTTCTAACCTACCTGCCTGATTAAGGGATCTGACATTCCACGCTCCGATCCGTAGAGCACCAGTTTTCTTTATCCTGATAACGACGTCCTCCTGAGTAGTCCCCACCCGGAGATCCGAATGGGGGACTATTTTACCTCCGGAATATTTTACCCAAGAGGACGCCATCATCATTTAATCATACAGTAAAGCTGCATGCCCTCGGGAAAAATTACGACTGTCGTTTCCCCCTGCTTTCAGCCATTTGCAGTACCAGCACAGCAAGGCCGTTTTGGTTAATGTTGCAAGGCCAGATCAGTCGATCATCCAGACTGTTGCCCCCTGCAACTACTGAAAAGGCTGCTGCCCCTCTTCAGGAACCACATGTTTGTCTGGCCTCTCAACAGATACCCCTCCGTTGTGGTTGCACCTACAGTACGGCCATCTGTATCGCTGAGCACGCAAGCCTCCCCACCAGCGGCAAGGTCCATGGTTCATGGGGGGGGGGGGGCAGTCTAGTTTAAATAGAGAAATTTTTATTAACAACACTTTCAAGCTGCTCACCTCCCTAGCCGTCCTTAAGCCTGCCATCTTTGGCCCACTCTGCAGCACAGTTGCATCGGGTCCAGTTTTGGAGAGCGCCGTTTTGCCGTGCACGGTATGCTCTAACCACAGTACCACGCGAACAGTTTACGACCTTCGCCGTTTCAGAAATACTTCCACCCTTGCCACAAAAGCCAAGGATCAGGCCGTTTTGGACGTCAGATAAACCGCTCCGTTTCTGCAAAACGACAATGACTCAACTCGTTTCCATGCCCTCACCCCCCCCCCTCCTCCGACTCATTTTATATACCCTCCACTGCTAATACTCCCACCTACCCGCCAGGTTAGCCGAGCTTCCTGCTTCCTGGACTCGGGTTGGCGCGCCGGCCCCGGATCGGATCCGCCCAGCGGATTAACGACGAGGGCCGGTGTGCCGGCCAGCCTGGATGTGGTTTTTAGGCGGTTTTCCACATCTCCATAGGTGAATACCGGGCTGGTCCCCACGTCCCGCCTCAGTTACACTGTTCGCAGACATCTGAACACTTTCGCACTATTCCATGGATTACACTAGTCACAGACAGTTGGGGTACACAAATTCCTTCCCGGGGGGTACGGGGTGGCGGCAGGAAGGGCATCCGGCCACCCCTTCGACTAACATTGCCATATCCGATTACCCATGCCGACCCTGCGTCTCCACGAGACCAACGGCACAAGCAAAAGAATGTTAGTACTCCCACCTGCTGTGTGCGAGTGTTTATTGCACTTTGACGTCGACATGTCACATTAAAGTGACTGGACAGTCTGTCATCATGGAAGAGAGATGAATACACTGCTACAAAAATTTGAATATAAATAAATCTGTTTATTGTCCGCCCCGATAGCAGAATGGTCAGCATGACGGACTGCCGTACTAGGAGCCCAGGTTTGATTCCCGGCTGGATCGGAGATTTTTTCCGCTCAGGGACTGGGTGTTGTGTTATCATCTTTTCACCCCCATTCGGCGTGATGGTCGCCCAATGTGCAGTCGAATGTAATAACACCTGCACCAAGGCAGGCAATGACGCCAAACGGTCATTTCCATTTCAGTCTGTAATTAAAGAAAAAGTGAGGTATCCTTTGGGCAGCGGTCCTGATTCCAATTTCCAGTGAGTGAAAATGGACTGGAACAAATTTTAACATCTGCCTTTTCAAATGTGACAAATGTCCCAATATAGATTGGGTAGTTATTAAGTTGTAATTATGTTACATAATTCATTATTAGCCGGCCGAAGTGGCCGTGCGGTTCTAGGCGCTACACTCTGGAACCGCGAGACTTCTACGGTCGCAGGTTCGATTCCTGCCTCGGGCATGGATGTGTGTGATGTCCTTAGGTTAGTTAGGTTTAACTAGTTTTTAGTTCTAGGGGACTAATGACCTCAGAAGTTGAGTCCCATAGTGCTCAGAGCCATTTGAACCATTTAATTCATTATTCGTTTATTCCCTGGTACATGTCTGCAGGCCTGCTTCACAATGAAATATACCTGTATACGTTGCTAGGGCAACTAAAAGAGGACTTGTTGATGTAGTGGAGTATTGTGCAGTAATTCTTCATCTGAATTTGAAGGAGAGCAGCGCTGCAACAATGCATACTGAGAAGGTCATAGTGGGCTGTTACGGAGCAAGGTAGTACGAGAATTGAAGTGTAAAAAAGTCCCCACAGGTAAGCATTGCGTTAGCACAGGGAGATATCAGCACAAGCCAGCCTCAAGGCACGAACATTTCGACATGGGTAATTCGTCACCAAGAGAGCGACATCGACACTTCGGTGTGAGAGAGAGAACGAGCTCAGCAGAAAAGTACAAGACAATAGCGCACCGAACAGCCATTTATTGCTCTCCTGACAGTAAATAAGATGCACTAGATTCGACGCAACAACGCATATCGGAGACCTGACGGACCATTTACGGTACAGGAACGACCCCATTACGTAAATGTAGCAGAACTGAGATTGCTGACCAGTACATACGACATCACGGCACCCGACAATGTGGTCCATCTGATGCGACAATGCAGGTAGTGACCGGCGAGGGACAGAGCACTCTCAGGTCAGTGTGTGCATCACTCACACATGTACTGCAGTCACACCACCTTCGCAGGCAACCAACCAGATCAAATTTAAACCCAATCAAGAATCTGTGGAACCTGTTGCTGCAGGGGCTGTAGTGGTATCTGCTGTCGTCAGTGGCAGAATCAAGGCTGCCCAGAGGTCAGTGTGTCAGCCCAAAGCAAGGGCTCAAGGTCAGAGAGAGGGGAAAAGGAGGACAGAGGAGTGGAAGGATACGGATATAGAATGCAGAAAGGGAGAGATGGACAGAGAGGGACGACAGAAGGAGACAGAGGGGGAGGAGGTGATGGACAGAAACAAGGGGAGAGAGAAGAGGCAGGAGGTGGTGGAGAGGGAGGGGGAGGAAAAGTTGCACAGAGAAAGGGGGAGGTGATGATGAACAGATTGACGGGGAGGGAGAAGGGGCAGCAGGAGATGGAGAGGGAAGTAGGAGTAGTAGATGGACAGAGAGAGAGGTTAGGAGGTGATGGACAGAGAGCAGGTAAGGAAGAGGAGATGGACAAAGAGAGGAGGTGGAGGAGAAGAACAGAGAGAGACAGGGGGAGAAGGAGACTAGGAGACTTATCCAATTCCCATACCAATTAGAAAGGTGTCTTGTCGCTTTTTTTCTCTCTCCCATTTCAGTAGACTTGTGGGCCAGAGCAGCTAGTTTTTAATAAAAAATAACATGTTATAATCAAATGAAGATAAATTAAAATTAGATACAGATGTGAGTTATTGCTAAATGAAAATATTGTGTACATCAATAATACTGTTAAATCTCTAGAAATAAAGAAGCATTTCATTCTCTATTTCACGTTTCACAATTTTATACCAAATTTTGATTTTGAATACTCGTATTTTCATTCAAAACATAAGTAAAAATTTTTCATTTGTATTAAAAATGTGGCAACGGCGTTGCTGCAGTGGATATACGGTTTCCCGTGGGGTCACTGAAGTTAAGCGCTGTCGGGCGTAGTCATCACTTGGATGGGTGACCATCCAGGCCGCCATGCGCTGTTGCCATTTTTCATGGTGCACTCAGCCTCGTGATGCCAATTGAGGAGCTACTCGACCGAATAGTAGCGACTTCGGTTAAGAATACCATCATAACGACTGGGAGAGCAGTGTGCTGACCCCAAGCCCCTCCTATCCGCATCCTCCACTGAGGATGACACGGCGGTCGGATGATCCCAGTAGGCCACTCGTGGCCTGACGAGGGAGTGCTTTTTATTAAAAATGTATGTTTCAGTATTTATTAACTAACCTTTTCACTTTATGATAAATATGGAAAACGTACATAAAAGAAAAGAAAGTTAGTACTAGCGACAATTGAATCAGAGGCCTCCAATTGCAACACTTAAATGCTACGTATTCACTTATAAGCGACTCTCTGACTAAGTCTTTCTCGTAATATGCTGGAAATGTGTAGTGTGTCGAAATCTTCTTATCTTCAAATTCGATTTTTTTCGTGTTTTTATTTTGAGAACTGCATCGTACTGCTGTAGGAAATTCACATCCGGCTACTGACCTTCAAATACTATAAGTACGAAGAAAATCGTGCATAAGGTTCTGTTATCAGGCGTATTGGTAACAGCCGTAAATTAGGGAAGTAAGGCTTTTATAGTGCGTTATGTGTGTATGCAGTGAGGGCTCCCTCGTCGAGTTGGAACGCGGCAGTAGAGAGGTGAACGAGATGTCACAGAGGCGGAAGCTGCGGGTAGCTGATAGCGGACCATCTGCGAGTTGTGACCTGTTCCTAATGTGTGCTCGGATGTTGCCATTAATTAAAACTTGAGTTGTTCCATTAATTCTGCGCTAATGAAGTTCCGGGCGGCGGCGCCCGCTTCCCAAGTTGTAAGAAGCCTGCAGCGGCGGCAGCACTAGCATTGGGAGGGTGAGGAGGTGGCTCTGCAGCCGAGGGCGCCCACGCAGTGGGTGGGTGGGCGGGCAGCGCCAGCCACCAGTCACTAGCTCTAAATGGTGTCCTGCAGTCACTCGAAAGAAGGTCACTTTTTCATCGTGAATGTGTATCTGCATATAGTGAAAAGGGGTTGGTACAGCTGCTTGTCAGAAAGTGTATTCTTCCTCTGTTTTATTGTGAATATGTGAGAGTTGAGTCGCACATGTAAACTAATGGCCATTAAAATTGCTACACCACGAAGATGACGTGCCAGAGAAGCGAAATTTAACCGACAGGAAGACGATGCTGTGATACGCAAATGATTAGCGTTTCAGAGCATTCACACAGGGCTGGAGCCGGTGGCGATACCTACAACGTGGTGACATGAGGAAAGTTTCCAACCGATTTCTCATACACAAACAGCAGTTGACAGGTGTCGCCTGGTGAAACGTTGTTGTCATGCTTCGAGTAAGGAGGCGAAATGCGAACCATCACGTTTCCGACTTTGATAAAGGTCGGATTGTAGCCTATCACGATTGCGGTTTATCGTATCGCGACATTGGTGCTCGCGTTGGTCGACATCCAATGACTGTTAGCAGAATATGGAATCGGTGAGTTCAGGAGAATACGGAACGCCGTGCTCGATCCCAACGGCCTCGTATCACTAGCAGTCGAGATGACAGGCATCTTATCCGCATGGCTGTAACGGATAGTGCAACCACGTCTCGATCCCTGAGTCAACAGATGGGGACGTTTGCAAGACAATAACCATCTGCACCAACAGTTCGACGACGTTTGGAGCAGCATGGACTATCAGCTCGGAGACCATGGCTGCGGTTACCCTTGACGCTGCATCACAGACAGGAGCGCCCGCGATGGCGTACTCAACGACGAACCCGGGTGCACGAATGGCAAAACGTCATTTTTTTAGGATGAGTCCAGGTTCTGTTTACACCATCATGATGGTCGCATCCGTGTTTGGCGATATCGCGGTGAACGCACATTGGAAGCGTGTATACGTCATCGCCATACTGGCGTATCACCTGGCGTGATGGTATGGGGTGCGACTGGTTACACGTCTCTGTCACCTCTTGTTCGCATTGATGGCACTTTGAACAGTGGACGTTACATTTCAGATGTGTTACGACCTGTGGCTCTACCCTTCATTCGATCCCTGCGAAACCCTACACTTCAGCAGGATAAAGCACGACCTCATGTTGCAGGTACTGTATGGGCCTTTCTGGATACAGAAAATGTTCGACAGCTGCCGTGGCCAGCACATTCTGAAAATCTCTCTCCAATTGAAAACGTCTGGTCAATGGTGGCCGAGCAACTGGCTCGTCACAATACGCCAGTCACTGCTCTTGACGAACTATGGTATCGTGTTGAAGCTGCATGGGCAGCTGTATCTGTACACGCTATCCAAGCTCTGTTTGACTCAATGCCCAGGCGAATCAAGGCCTTTATTATGGCCAGAGGTGGTTGTTCTCGGTACTGATTTCTCAGGATCTATGCACCCAAATTGCGTGAAAATGTAATTACATATCAGTTCTAGTACAATATATTTGTCCAATGAATACCCGTTAATCATCAGCAATTCTTCTTTGTGTAGCTATTTTAATGGCCAGTATTGTAGTTGTAGAGTGTAGGTGAGTGTAATGATGTAATGGCTGCATGAATTGTGTAGTGTTGAGTTTATTTTGTATGGTGATGATGAGAAAAGGGAGACGGTGAACACGATGCTGGGACATCATTTCTGAATTCTTAAATTTCTTGCGTATTTGTGTGTCGAGTAGCCACAGCTTAGCGTTTTTATAACTGCGTGGCGTGTATTTCCGCTGTCTTTAGTATGGACAAGGACTGTGATTGCTGTGTTCAGATGCAAGCTGTGTTGGCGACCCTTCACTCGCAGCTCCAAGCAGTGCTGACTTCGCTCATACAACTAGCGGCTGATGCCAGTGGCCATCACTATGGGGGGCTGGATTTGGGGAAGCAAGGGACGTTCAGGAAGTCCCTCTAGTCTCCGAGTCAGTCCTCACCCAGGGTCGGGAGGAAAGTTATTTCACGGTGTAGCAGGCAGCGGAAGACTTTCTGGAGGGAGGGGGGGGGGGGGGGGACTGTTCATCTGACGAATAAGTTTCGGATGCTATTTGTTGTGGCTGGTAGAGATCCTTAGCCAGGTGCAGTAGCCCCCTCGATCCACAAGATTTGGGCATTTACAGAGCAGAGGGCTGGATTTTTGATAGTTGGGAGTTCCAATGTCAGGCACGTAATGGGACCACTTAGAGATACGGTTGCCCAGGAGAGGAAGAAATCTGTTGTGCAGTCTCTGTGCATTCTGGAAGGGGTCATTCCAGATGTAGAACGACTACTTCTGGATGAAGAGCATGCGGTGCGCCAACTGCAGGTGATGGCTCATGTCGGTGATGGCGTATGTCGGCACCAACGATATGTGTCGCTTTGGACAGAAGAGATTCCATCTGGTTTCATTCGGCCAGCTGAAGTAAAGACAGCCAGTCTTGCTTGCGAGGTGATCGCGGAGGTCACTATCTGTAGCATCGTCGACAGGATCGACAGGAGTCGAGTAGAGATTCTGAATCGGAGGCTCAGACGGTTCTACGACGATGTAGGTTGCAGATTTCTGGACTTACGGCGTAGGGTGGTGGAAACTGTTATAGGCGTTGTACATCATAGGCATTGTACATCATATTAAGTATTGAACTTCCATGTTATGCCTTTGATGAAGTAGATGTCAACTTCAGAAGCACACACACTTACAACATCTAAAATGTTTACGTAGGACGAAACACGTATATTTTTATCGCTGTGTCTTCAGTCTGTTACGTCAGTCTACACTACAGCACATAACAAATGCAGACCTCCTCCATCACAAGAATTGTTAAAAATGTCGACCATCAAGATCACGGGAGAGAGCGCAGCGGAATGCCAACGGCTGTCTTACAAGCCCAAAAATTCCTGGAGTTTGGCTCAAGCTTCCGCGGCTGTGAGAATCCTAGCAAGCCAAGTCTACGTGAGTACGTGAGTAGCGGCCAGAGGCTTGTAAACTAGCTTCTCGATGTGCTCCCAGGTGAATAAGTCCATTGGTTGATAAGTCTGGTGACTGAGCTGGGCATACAACAGGACCGCCGCGACCAATGCGCTGTCGTCCAAACTCTACGTCAGTGTGGTTCTTAAAATCGAGCGCGAAGTGTACCGTCGTCCCGTCGTGTTGAAACCATTTGAGGCGACGAATTCTCAGCGTTACACCTTCTAGTAACTGTGAGAGTGCGTGATGGGTGAAAGGTTTGTGCGCGACTCCAGTTTGCAGGGAAGTTCGCGCATTCGATTCACGTGAGACATCACTTCACTATATTGTCGACGGGGTAGGCACACCATTGTGTGTGGGTTTTCGTCTTCCCGTACATGACTACTACCACGGTTGAACATGCTCTCTCTCGTAAAGATGGCCTCGTCTGTATTCAACACGAAAATAGTAAAATTTGTGGTTTTCTACGTGTTGCGTAGAAATCAATTCGTAAACCCATTCCACAGACATCGCTGGCTGGAATGACTGCATCTTCTGGGGATGAAATGAGCACTATTGCTCATTTATGGTTCCCAATACACTTGTTTGTCTTGGTTTCAGAGCCAGAGCAACAGGCGGCCTGACTATCACCAATCACGAAGATTGTCGTAAATGAAACCTAACACAGAACGGAGCAGTACTGAAGGTAAACTTGAAGGCGAAGAGTAAAGTAAGCATTACTGCCGTCAACAGAAAGTGCCGTCAGTGCACGGAATGTTTCTTTCCTAATAACACAAACAGCACTTATCGTCGACAATTGCACTGTTGTGCAGACATTTTCAGTGCAGTACAAGTACGTGAGGACTTCAAAAAGTAAGTTACACGTTATTGTGGCAGGCCAAGTATCTTATACTGATTGCTGCACTGCACTTCAAAGTGACACAGATGAGTGACACAATTTTCAACATAGGACCAAGTCTATGTTAACAACGTGTAGCGTCGCAAGCTGTTCCGCGCGAAGGTTTGTTTTGGGATAGCTTGCTGTATGTAACTTCGTGGGCTGACATTTAGCGGCCTACCCGGGAGACACACATGCATCTCTCACTGCCTGCCGTGTGAAGGCTATTCAGTGTCTCTTACTGAACGCGTACGTATAAGAATCTAAGTAAAGGATAGTGGTTTTAGTGCAATCGCTTTCAAAATTTGTATACTTTATTAATAGGAAGGTGTTGTGAAAACCTCAGCTTTCTAGCGGGCATATTTATGGAGATAGAAAAAATTATTTCAAAGTTAGAAAAACTACACTTAAGGAAATAAATTCACCTGGGAATATCCCCCCCCCCCCCCTCCCGAGTCCTTTTGTATTCTCCTCCTCTGCCTTCCACCACAGCCTGTCGCGTCTGCCCAGCCCCCCCCCCCCTTTCTCTTATGAGTCCTCGTCCTCCATCGGCTCCTTCTCCCCTCCCCCCCATCTTCGTTTTTCCTCTCCTTTCCCCCTTTTCTTTCCCATCATCTTTCCAGGTTCCCCCTCCCTGCCCTCGGCTGTATTGTGTCATATTTGTGCCAACTTTTTAGTGCAGTGTTCAAGTGCATATTCAGTGTTGTGCGTCTTTCCATAGTTGTGCGAACAGAAATCTAGCTGTCGCTGGGTGTGATTTTTATATCTCTTGCGAAAAGAAACCAAACTGTCGCCGTGTTTTTTAATTGTCTGTCTATTATTTTACCTGTCCGCTTCCTGTGCATTTTATCAGCATCAATAAAACTTTGTTTTACATTTTAAGTTTCACAATTTTCCGCCACTTTACCATTTACGTCACCGATTTTATCTCCTGCTTTTATTACTTATTATCTTAATTTTTTTAAAACACTTTCTGTAGGCTGAAGAGCGGCATAAAGCTTTTTGCACGAGTGGGCCTTCGGCTCCAAATGCCCAAATCAATGATGTTTCATTGAATGGTTCGCACACCAAACACTTGTTGATGGCCCAGCATCGAAATCTGAAGTAATTTGCGAAAGAGTCGCTCTTACGTCACGATGAACGATCTCTTCAGTCGTCGTTGGTTCCGTTCTTGCAGGATCTTTTTCCGGCCGCAATGATGTCGGACATTTGGTGTTTTATCAGTTTCCTGATATTCCCTGGACACTCTTGAAATGGTCATACGGGGGGAATCCCACTTCATCCCTACCTCGGATATGCTGTGTCCCATTGCTCGAGCGCCGACTATAACACCACGTTCAAACACACTTAAATCTTGATAACCTGCCCTTGTAGCAGCAGCAACTGCGCCAGACACTTGTTATCTTGTGTAGGCGTTGCTGACCGCAGCACCGTATCCTGCCTGTTTATGTATCTCTGTATTTGAACACCCATGCCTATACCAGTATCTTTGGCGCTTCAGAGTATGTTTCCTTGGCTGTATTTCCTCACAAATTTGAGACAAAGCAGCATCTGGCTTTTCAGAAGAAAAAAATTCTGTCGGAGTAAATTTTTGTGAGAGGCTATCCAGACTCCGGGTTGACTGTCACAGTAATTGGGGCAGACTGTTACGGATTGTTTCGATGCGAAAAACGAGATTGGAAAATACTACAAAAATCTGCCGGGATACGTTGTCACGTATGAGGCTAAACTTAGAAATTGTTGTGGCAACCAGTTCAGTACAGACATTTCGGACAAAAATCGAAATGAATAAACAGACCTTGATCCTAACCTCACTGTTTATAGAGAATAGTATTCTACAGCTGTCTTAAAATAATAGAAAATAGTTGAGATACTGAGTTCATTGAACACAGAGTGGATAATGAGAGCTAATTATAACAGTATATGAATATTTGGAGCTTCAAAAAGATAAAAACACCAATGACATTTAGAAGATTGTTGCTAATGTCCAGAAACTTCGTGCAGCCCACTCAGAGTACTTTGATCGTAGAGTGTTTTGAGTTTAGACCGCTAGGAAGCAGCAGCGACTGCTAATTACAATACGGCCACTGCGTTCATCTTGGCTTAGGCAGTATGCATAATCTGTGCAAGGTTATTAAGTGAGACAAATAGGAAAAAATAGCGACATAATGAAACTAATGCTAGATGAACTGCATACAGTCATTCTTTGAAGATTGCCGACAAGTTCATTAGAAAGGGCACAAAACCTCTGACTGAGGAACATACGAAGGTAAATCGGCAGTATCCTTTTCAATTGATCACAAGAACGAAATATAATAGATCGAAGGGGTATTCGAATAGAAATCCACTGAAATGCGAGTCTACTGTTTTATTAATGCGCCACCTTGCTGGGGAGAGCTATATGAAATACCGTTTGTACAGAAAATATGGATTCCGTATAACATGGTTTCAGATAACATGGCAGAGGATGAAGAATAGAGGATGTCCCATTTATCTTGACTACCTCAGATAACTATTTGTCCAGTAACAAAATAGGAAATGGAACGAGCAAATGGTTAACTACTAGGGAGACATCAGGCAGCGTGACTGCTTTTCTTGTAGCTCTATTCCGGCTGAAGATGCGAGCAGCAGGTCCTCATTTTTTTTAAATAGCGCCATACATATTTTATTCGGTAACCACCTTTACCTCCTCAACACCTGTTCAAAAACTTATAACTGTGTAGCGTTACTGAAAACGTAATACAACACAGACTTCGACTCTCGTGCACTAATACGCAGTGCAGGTACTCTGCGTAACGTAACTCGTCCGTTTGGTGAAGCCGTCAGTAAACAAAAGGAAAGACAAGGAAGATGCTCCCCGGTGATTCAGTTAACGGTCTTCAGTTGAAGGTCCGTGTGAGTACAGTGTATATGAACGTTGAGAAGGTGGAAATGCTACTCATATGTGGAGAATGTGAGCTAGCGGAACTGTAATTGAAATGTTCCCCAGGTAGCTAAACAACATTTGCTTGACACATTTTTCATTTTGCTTCTGGATAGAAGGTTATTTAAAGCGGTAAACATAAGGGGAACATGCAGTTCAACAGACTAAATAGCGGCCTCGGCTTTGATTGCACATCACAGTACCTGGTCTCACGATATCTGCTGTTACTTGAAAGCACTCGTAAAGCGAAGGAGAATGCTAAAGACGCCAGACGGTTCTACAGAGGGTGCAGGGGAGCAATATTGATTACACTAGCAAACACGATCTCACGGATGATTTTTCAAATAGATACGCGGGGAAGTATTTAGGGGTGCCGTGTTAATGCCAGATATTACAGGCAAGGAAGTCATTACAAACGAAATTAATTATCACTGACTTCATCTCTGTATCAGTCATTGTTGATTGGGGTACCATAAATGCGTCAGAAAGGTTACAGATGCTAATGTGGATAGGAACCGATGGTGGTGCCTCCTCAGTTTCCCTCATCACACCTAGTACGTTGGCTACGACATAAAATCGGATGCAGTTAGTGCGTGCTATTCACATGAAAAGGAGAGGGTTAAACCCATAAACAGTGCTGCGTGACACATGTGTGACAGCTCCACGTCACGCGAGATTAGTGCGACATCGAGTGGAATTTTCCACTCAAAATCAACGGCATCGTGAATCACGAACGCCGTAACCGTAACATTTTCGGACTCACGTTGTTAGTATGACGCAGGTGAGGCTCTTGCTGTGGTCCTGCAGTTCTGAGATAACTATTATTTCACTTAGACGCTTCTAAAGCTATCTATATTATCATTGGGCAAGTTCGCGACGTGGGTAACTTGGCAGTCGCACCTACCTCTGTATGATGGATAGTGTGTAAGAAGATGTTTCATCAGCCTGACTTTATCTTCGATCTCTGATTATTAAATACGCTAATTACCATTTTGCAATTTTCATAACTGATATCAGAGATTATTACACATTTGATTTTTACTCTTAGACCCTGAAGCTATTGTAACTTAGCTTGCGTCATGGTCTATATTTGTAAGTTGCGGAAAAATGGTGTTATGTATAAATTGCGTGAATCTCATGCTATCTGACATAGAAATGAACGTAAAAGATTGGGTCGCTACCGACTCTAGCCACATGACAAATAAAGGGTTCGACTAAATCGGAAAATTAATTAATTTAATCCTAAGAAAAAACTCATAAAAGAACATTTATTGTACTATCACTCATAAAGAACTGGATGTAATTACTAGTTTGGTCCAGGCACTGTTCACGTGAATCAAATATTAAAATAAAGTAAACAATGCGTGAGCACTGTGCATAAGAGCAGCTTGCAGCAGCACTTCTGAAAACAACATCTATTCTAAATAATTTGTTTTAAATAAAAAGGTAATACTACTTATTGGGCCTGTGCGCATGGAAACGCTATGGGTGGGCTAACAAGGAAACTACAAGGCAAATAGCGTAGGTAATAGAGACGTAACATCGGTACACAGGAGAAGATTAGTGGCAAAATTATTTATTCCCTAAAACATTGATGTAATGCAGCTACACAACTGCTTTTGCCTGGTAACTAAGTACAACTTCCTGTAAAACGGTACACGATTCAAATGGCTCTGAGCACTATGGGTCTTAACATCTGTGGTCATCAGTCCTCTAGAACTTAGAACTACTTAAACCTAACTAACCTAAGGACATCACATACATCCATGCCCGAGGCAGGATTCGAACCTGCGACCGTAGCAGTCGCGCGGTTCCGGACTGAGCGCCTAGAACAGCGAGACCACCGCGGCCGGCAGGTAAACGATTCACGACACACTCCTATGCTCACGTGGTTTGCGGGGACACAATTTCTACATACCGTCGCCAAGTTTTAACCACATTAAACCCCACTGTCGCCAACAATTAACATTTTTCAGAAGGCACATTTGAATGGACAAAGGGTGATGGCAGTGGGCCAACAAACTCTAATATTAAACTATGTGGATGGCTTCCAACGAACATACGGTAAATGAGACAAAGAAAATTCACGGAGAGGCAGAATTATTAAGTTACAGGAAAGATTAGAACGTATACAGACGCAGTTGCAGGCAGACAAACATTCACACTGAACCGAGCGCGCACTTCTTACATATGCAACGCGTTTGTGTTACGATCTTCTTACGGATCAAAGTCTGCGTTAGGAATGAAACTGAAAGTCTGCAGAAGCCTTGCATTCCTTACTCCGACAAGGTTAAACAAACTTCATAAGGCGAGGCGCGAGACCAAAATCTAAAAGCTCCCCTCTCGCTATGAGACAACGCGCCATGCGGTTAAACGAACTCAGCGTCCTTCGAAGAGAGCTCCGTTGCAGACCCTGCGCGAGCTGGAAGCAGACTGACCGTCTCACACACTTCAACGTCTCCCACGCGATTCCTTGGCCAGGAAAACCCAGAGATGAGGCTTCCGCCACCAACCTAACACCAATATCTTTCACACAAGGAGAACAAACCTCTTTGCCTACTTGAAAACTACACGGGTTGGTCATTCTGTACGACTACCGCTGATTCTCTGCAGCAGACTAAACTACCGTATAGAAAAATTAAACACATCCACGTTCATGCCTGCCAGAGAGTTTGGTATGACTGGAAAGTAAATAAAATGATAATGGAAGGGGACTACAGGACCCTTTCACTATACTGAAATCCCGCAAGCCACCGTTTGACATGTCACGGAGGGCACCTAAAGTAAGACTGTCACCCCCTCTCCTTTTCCCTGGTGTGTGGGGAGAACCACAGTCGACGACAGCACTTCATACGATCTCCAGTTTCTCTGTTTTCCCTTCACCGTCGTTTCGTGAGTAATTCTTTGCTTGCTGTTCTTGGACGGTGCATTTTCGAAATGTCAACAGTAAACTTCTCTCTGATGCTCAACGCCTCTCTTGTAGCTTCTGCCACTGGAGTTTATCAAGCGTCTCTGTAACATACTCGCTGTTAGCAAACGATCCTCTGACGAAATGCACCGCTCTTCATCGAATCTTGTATATCAACCTGTTAAGTGCCCTAGAGTCACGAGAAATACCCAAAAATCGACCGGACGAATGGTTTGTAGGTCAGTTCTTTCATGAACGAATTTCATTTCTTCAACTGAATCTCAGGCGGCCGGCCCCTGGCGCCGTGCGGTTCAAGGTGCTTTGGTCCGGAACCGCGCTACTGCTACGGTCGCAGGTTCGAATCCTGCCTCGGGCATGGTTGTGTGTGATGTCTTTAGGTTGGTTAGGTTTCAGTAGTTCTAAGTCTAGGGGACTGATGAGCTCAGATGTTAAGTCCCATAGTGCTCAGAGCCATTTCAACTATTTGAATCTCAACCTGACATCTGCACTTCTTACAAATGCCAGTATGTGCGGTTTCCACTTGATGTCGTTCCGTGTGGCTACGCCTAGGTAGTGTGCCTCCAGCTATTAATCACCAATACTGTAGTGGAACTCTTCGCTTATTTATGCTCAATGGTGTATTATTTGTCTTTATGCAACTGTCAGAAACAAAAATCGTTACTAGTTTGCTGAATGGCACAATGTTTTAAATTTAAAGCTATATTATTTATTGAAGCACCTCCCCTTAGGCCTTATGTGGCCAAGTGGACTCTGAAGATATAATTTCAATTTCTAACTTTTGCAGAATGTAGACTGAGCCTTCTATGTCAGTCGCCAGTATGGCTACACTACAGAGATGCTCAAGGGCGCGCCGAACAAAAGACACTCTGTGTCTCAGTACCTTGCAACACACCTACGATCTTCAATAACACTTTACTCTGATTTGCCTCAATCACAAAACACTTTAAAACGTTAATATACCAAGATTACAAAGAATTCCGTGCCCTTGTAGTTGCCATTTTTACTTTTGCCATTTTACGAATCTGCGGACAACAAGGTAAATTGATACTGACTAGCATTTTAAAATTTCTTGGGGTTGCTTGTAATGGCAATATACAAACAAACACCGTCCGAACAGGCTTTGAAGGCGCAACGGTACCGACCATCCGCCGTGTCATCCTTAGGCCTTAGGCGTCACTGGATGCGGATACGCAAGGGCACGTGGTCAGCACACCGCTCTACCGGCCGTGGTCAGTTTTCGTGGACAGCGCCTGTACTCCTCAGTTAAACAGACCCTCACAAGTGCTGAGTGGCCCCCGCTTGTCAACAGCATTCCGCAGTCCTGGGCCGTGACCCATGTAAGTGCTAGCCAAGCCCAATAGCTCGTAACTTCGCTGATCTGACGGGAACCGGTGTTACCACTGCAGCAAGGCTGTTGGCTGCAATGACAATATAGTGTTAACAATATAATCAACCACGTTTTTCAATGAGAAAATTGCTTTCTTTTGAAAATTTTCGGAACAACGGTGACATGGATAGGATACAGGAGATGCAGCGTACTGCCGTGTATGCTGAAGGTGGCACACGTTACTTATTACCCTGTGTTATTGACTTATAACTGTTTTCAAGCAACTGTTTTCATGTGGTGTTCTACGACATATCTTAGCCGACAGATTAAAGAAAGGCTGAGCTACGTTTATTCCATTTGTACTCATAGAAAAAGCCTCTGACAATGTTGACTGGAACCCACTTTCTGAAATTCTGAAGGTAGCAGGGATAAAATACAGGTACCGAAAGCTTAATTGCAACTTGTACAAAATCGAGACTGCAGGTATAAGAGTCGAAGGGCATGAACGGGACGCACTGTTTCAGAAGGGAATGAAACAGGGTTGTAGGTTATCACAGATTTTATTCAATCTGTACGTTGAGCAAGTGTTTAAAGGAAACCACGGAGAAGCATCAGAAAGAAGAAATAAACGCTTTGAGGAATGAAATTTTCACTCTACGGAGGAGTGTGCGCTGATATGAAACTTCCTGGCAGATTAAAATTGTGTGCTGGACCGCATCTCAAACTCGGGGCCTTTGCCTTTCGCGGGCAAGTGCTCTACCAACTGAGCTACCCAAGCATGACTCACGCCTCGTCCTCACAGATTTAATTCCGCCATTGGTAGCGCACTTGCCCGCGAAAGGCAAAGGTTCCGAGTTCGAGTCTTGGTACGGCTCACAGTTTTAATATGCCGGGAAGTTTCGAAAGCATTTAGGTTTGCATATGATATTGCAATTCTGTCAGAGACAGCAAAGGACTTGGAAGAGCAGTTGAATGGAATATACGAGGTGCGACAATAAAGTAATGAGACTGATGTGAAAAAAAGTTGGTTACCGTTTTAGTCAAGTTTAGTGTTGTCTCCTTCAAAGTAGTTACCTTCTGGTTGCACACACTTTTTCCAGCGCTTCTGCCATTGACGGTAGGATTTCTGGAACTCATCTTCTGTAATATCCTCCAAGACGTTACAGCTTTTTGGACATCTTGTGTTGTTTGAAAATGGTGTCCCTTGACCGCCGTTTTGACTCTTGGAAATAGAAAAAAGTCGCACGGAGCGATAGCTGGTGAATAAGGTGGCTGTGGTAGTACTGAAATTTGTTTTGAGGTTAAAAATTGCTGTACTGACAGAGCAGTATGGGATGGCGTATTATCGTGATGCAGAATCCAATTATCAGCAATGTTGGCATGTACACGAAGAACTCTTTTACGACGTCTTCCTAAAATTTCTTTGTAGTAATGTTGGTTAACTGTTTGTTCAGGAGGCACCCACGGTTTATGAACAATTCCCTTGGAATCAAAGAAGCACCCAAGCATGCATTTCATTTTTGACTTTGACATTCGTTCTGAATTCACTAAACATTTAATGCCAAGGAAAAACTTGAGCTCTTGACACAACCTCCTCTCCAAAAGCCGTCTGAAGCTTATCGTAAGTGGTCGTCGCGTTTTCACCCAATTTAACGCAGAAAGAAATGGCATACCGTTGCGCAATATTATTCGGTTCCATTTCCGTGGCGGAGACGGACTCGTGTTAACTTACTACAGCACAACTCACGACTGAGCCGTTACATCGATGTGCCGCTTGGACTAGAAGCAGCTTATAGACCAAGGTCAAAGATATTCTACCTACGCAAGCCTGCGGGGTTGCCAAATCCTTCAAACAAAATCAGTCTCATTACTTTATTGTCACGCCTCGTATACGTCTTGAAAAGAAATTGCTAGATGAACAGCGACAAAACTAAAGTAAGGATAATGGAATGTAAACGAATTCAACCAGAAGATGTAAAGTGAATTAGATTTTCGAAAGGAGACATTAAAAGTAGTAGATGAGTTTGTAAGTAGGCTGTTTAGGTTTGATGCTGGTAAGGCCACGCAGCGCTCTGTATGAAAATCAATGACTCACAGTCACAGTGTGCAGTCTGTGGCTGGTTTGCATTGTTGGATATTGTAGTGTTGGGCAGTTGGATGTGAACAGCGCGTAACGTTGCGCAGTTGGAGGTGAGCCGCTAGCAGTGGTGGATGTGGGGATCAACATGGCAGAATTCTGAGAGAGGACGATCTGGACGTGTGTCCATCAGAAACAGTAAATTTGCAATATTGTAATATTGGATATCATGGATGATGACTTTTGAACATTATTAAATACATTGTTTGTTCTCTATCAAAATCTTTAATTTGCTAACTATGCCTATCAGTAGTTAGTGCCTTCAGTAGTTCGAGTCTTTCATTTAGCTGGCAGTATTGGCGCTCGCTGTATTGCAGTAGTTCGAGTAACGAAGATTTTTGTGAGGTAAATAATACGTGAAAAGTATAGGTTAATGTTAGTCAGGGACATTCTTTTGTAGGGATTATTGAAAGTCAGATTGCGGTGCGCTAGAAATATTGTGTGTCAGTTTAGTGTTGATCAGAATAAGTAAAGACAGAAATTTCTGAGAACGTTCAGTTTTGCTCATCTGTTTGAAAATCAAATAACGTAAGAGGTTTATCAGCACAGAATTCATAAATTTTTATAAGGCGATGTTTCAAGTTTTTTCTACTTGGGGTGGAAATGATTGATCATGGCTGAAATAGGTTATGAAGTGCAGCACGAAAATTATTTCTGAAAAAGAGGAATTTGCAATCCTCGATTATAAATTTAAATGTTACGAGATCTTTCTTTAAGGTATTTCTATGGAGTGAAGCATTGTACAAAAATGAAACGTGGCTAATTAGCAGCTGAGACCGGCAGAGGATACAAGCTTATGAAATGTGTTGCTACAGAAGAGCAGTGAAAATTAGACGGATATTTAGAACAATTAATGAGGAAATGCTGTATTAACTGGGGAAAAAGAAAATTTGTGGGATGACTAAAAGAAGGGATCGGCTGATAGGACGCGTCGTGATGCATCAAGGAATCGTCAGTTCTTAATTTAGGGAAATGTGAGGGCGGGTAAAAACTGTAAAGGGTTATCAAGGGTTGAATACAATAAGTAGATTCAAATAGATGTAGGCTGCAGTAGTTACATAAAAATGAAAAGGCTTGCACAAGAGAGACTAGCGTGAAGAGTTGTATCAAACTAGTATCGGACTGAAGACCACAACAACAGATATTCCGTCAGGTGAGAGTACCTCGCAGTGGCAAACGACTGCGGCCGGACGCGGCTACGGCCGCGTAGTAGGGCCGCAAACTTTCGTTTTTGGGCGGCGACGGGCCGGGCCCAGAGTGCGAGCAGAGGAGCAGGAGGCGGCGTACGCGGCGCCATGTTGGCGGTCAATGTTTCCAAGGCCAGGCCGGCGCGCCGGCTGCGCCGTTGCTGCATTGCGGGCCCTGCCGGCCCCTGCCGGGCGCGGGACGGCCTCCCAGCTAGCGGCGGCGCGGCGCGGGTTGCCTATCGATCTGGCGCGTCCCGGGCCGCTGTGCTGGGCCGTGCCGGGACACAGTAGCGGCGGGCCACTGCTGGCTGTGCCGGCACCGCCCCGCAGCACCCCCCCCCCCCCCCCCCTGCCAGGGGCACGGCGTACGCTACTACGGCACCGCCCGTAGTGGCCACGCTGCCCGCCAGGTGCCGCATCCCCAGGTCAGGCAGCAGCCCATCTGCTCCGTCACGCGCACGCTGTGGCCTTCCACGTTAACTCACGTACACGCAGTCAACGGCAGCTGAAGGGGGTGCGTTTCGTGCTTAAGCAAGGCGGGTGGTGGGGGAGGGGGGTATCAGAAAAATTCTCGCTTCGTTCCCTTAGATGCTACTGAAGAACGTAGTAAAATTTGAAATCGAGAAGTACATCTGCAGCTATATGATTAATATGCAATTCACTTTAAGGGGAGCAGTACCGCCCTATCTCGACAATGTTAAATTGGCTATACAGGGTGTTACAAAAAGGTACGGCCAAACTTTCAGGAAACATTCCTCACACACAAAGAAAGAAAATATGTTATGAGGACATGTGTCCAGAAACGCTTACTTTCCACGTTAGAGCTCATTTTATTACTTCTCTTCAAATCACATTAATCATGGAATGGAAACACACAGAAACAGAACGTACCAGCGTTACTTCAAACAATTTGTTACAGGAAATGTTCACAATGTCCTCCGTTAGCGAGGATACATGCATTCACTCTCCGTCGCATGGAATCCCTGATGCGCTGATGCAGCCCTAGAGAATGGCGTATTGTATCACAGCCGTCCACAATACGAGCACGAAGAATCTCTACATTTGATACCGGGGTTACGTAGACAAGAGCTTTCAAATGCCCCCATAAATGAAAGTCAAGAGGGTTGAGGTCAGGAGAGCGCGGAGGCAATGGAATTGGTCCGCCTCTACCAATCAATCGGTCACCGAATCTGTTGTTGAGAAGCGTACGAACACTTCGACTGAAATGTGCAGGAGCTCTATCGTGCATGAACCACATGTTGTGTCGTAGTTGTAAAGGCACATGTTCTAGCAGCACAGGTAGAGTATCCCGTATGAAATCATGATAACGTGCTCCATTGAGCGTAGGCGGACGAAACTAAAATGAGCTCTAACATGGAAATTAAGCGTTTCCTGACACATGTCCACATTACATCTTTTCTTTATTTGTGTGTGAGGAATGTTTCCTGAAAGTTTGGCCGTACCTGTATAAATTCCCCGTTTTCTCATGAACTGTTGAGTATATAAATGTGGTGTTTTTATCACATGTTCTCCCATGTCTTGTGACTGTATTGCTCTACAATCACTTTAAAATAATAACTGGAAAAAAAGTTATAATTTATTTTCCCTAAACATATAATTTTTTGGTGTAAATTTTAATTTCTTGAATTTTATTACGGTAAATACTCCTAAAGTAGTATAATCTATGTTATGTGGTAAATAATTCATTGATGTAGACTCAGAAATTTCTGAGAAAAAAGGGCTTTTATACTGAAAAATGTTATGTTGAGAAAATTGCGTTTAAAAAAAAATTTAATACAGAGCCAACTGATCCATAAAAAATATGTTAGAATCCTGCTGGATGGTAGTCCTCATCTCCTCCTTCATCTTCCTCACCCAGTGCTGCCCTGCTTCTCTTGGATCTCGCTTCTTTTGACATAATGTTTGTTGCAATCTCTGTCTTCATGATTCGCAGTTGGTCCAAGTCCATCACACTTTTAGTGGTGTTGTAACCTTTATGAATGCCAAGATATTCCAAAACCTGTAATCTTCCAGAATAGCCACCATTAAAAGTAAGAACAGCATCCAAAACACAAAGTTCAAAGACTGACCTTCCAACAAACACATTTTTTGGTATCCTTGACCATACAACATTGCTAAATGATTCATTCGCATTTTGTGTTTTTTCCCTTGAGACATTTCTTCAACAGCTCTGGTTGGGCAAGATCCAGGTTTCATGGCAAGCATAACAGCATTTGGTATAGTAATTTTGTGCGAGAACGTGTCTACTTTACCCTCCTCTTTTCCCTTCAAGTATTTACACCATTCAGTGGAACACAGGTTGTGTATTGATTCAGCAACTGTAGGCAGCTTATGAAAATAAATTGTCCGAACAGCCCCCCTCATACGATCTGTTACTTCTAACAGCCATACCATAATATTGTATTATCTGATCAATTTGTTTATCAGTCAGTCGACGTCTTGTACTTAGACCCTCGGATAACTTGGTACTTCCCAAATGCGGTTTGAGTCTATGTAGTCTCGTGCCCATTCTCTTTTAACATGATTAATGCACTCTAGTTTTGTAATTGACAAATCACCATAGTGTTTACTCTCCACCACTGCCTTATGCGATCGTGAGTCTCCATCCTTAAGAAAACTCATGTAACGAACAGCACGGTCATGTTGGGAACGTTGCAACATTTTCACTGCAGAAGCAACCTCCATCTCTCCACTAGTTCCTTCGTAGTTTCTCTACTTAGTTTGCTTTTCTCTTGCCTGCTTGCCTACAACCCTGGCAGTACATGGTCAATACATCAACATCCAACACTTTCCCATTGTCGATGATGATAATAGATGCACATGAATTCTTTGATTGCAAACCTCTTTTTTGCCAGGATCCGTCGAATGAAGTACCAATTTATGCTACAGCCTGCTTTGCTACTTCTTACTATGGAGTTGAATTTGATAGATTTTGTAGGGGGACTAGGGAGGTTAAGCAAGTCACAAAGAACCTTACCAGGTAATGGCCTTTTCCTATCCATCTAAGTCCATAGAAGTATCTTAGATTAGTGTCAAAACGTCCATTCTTTACACTTATTTCTGAAGTCTTTAAAGTCGACCTGCTTTTACCGTTCAAACACATTATTTGTAAAGTGCACACCACACCATTGCGTTAAAATAGCTTTTCAGAAATTTCAATTTCTCCTCCACATATACGACAACACACTGTTTCACATAAAGCTGAAATAAGTATATGGAGATTAATAATGATATTGCAGTTTGTTTCACTGTCTGAAGCTGCGTTGTATTTTACATCGTTACCCAGCAATTTTTTCTTAGAAGCACTCGGAGGAGTAGAAGGGCTGTCATTATTTACAACCAAATTATCACGCCCTTCGGCGCTAACCACTCTTTATACTGCTGCTATATTTGTTCTGTAGTATCTGTTTCCATTGTTTCGTTTTTTTAAACACTCCTTTTAGTTTAGTCATGACGAAAACTATCACAGGAAACACAGAAACTAAAACGCGGCTAGTGGATAACCGTTGTTGTCAAACAAAAACAAATGTACAGTTCAAAGAGTTTACTGCGAAGTACCGCCAGTGTAGGGAAGTTAATGAAACAGACGGTTCTCTACAAAACAAAAGAAACTACAGCCTACTAGGCTAGATAGTTACAGAGAAAAATGCCAGTATGCGAAATGATGGAAAACAAAATTCTAGGAAATGTTATTTTCAAATATTGATTTAAAATAGTAATTAATCGAATATTTCAATGAAATGAACACCAAATTAAGCATAAACATCCATATTTCCATAATTTTCATAAAAGTAAAAATGTCAAATTTTGTCATTTTGGGAGGTGCGACTTCCCTTAACTATTGGTCGGGGGGTTCATGAAGCACATTAAGACTATTTCTGCACCTTATTTGTCTCGAACAGCACAGGAGTAAAAAGAATAAATAAATCTTTCTGTGATAGCCCTGATTTTATCACGATGGTAATCTGCCATGTAGTTGGAATTCAACAAAATGTTTTGGCTTCAGAGGAAAACCTGATTATTTTAAATACCTGGAAACAGCTCCCTGCAACGTAAAACGCTTTTATATCAACTCGCTTATCATATCGGTGCCTCTCTCTTCCTTATTTCGTGATAATACAAAACGAAGTTCCCATCTCTGGACTTTTACGATGCCCGCCGTCGATACTGTTAGCTGTTCTCCAGAAGACGACGGACAAGCATAATATAGGCAGTTGCTCCTTGTAAGTGTTCTGCCAATAAAATGCAGTCTCTGGTTCGCCTTTCCCATTGTTATAAACAACACAAATGATAATGTAACAACAATTTTACAGTAAAAAATAAAAATTAAACACACTGACGATAGCATAAAAGTTCTGAAACATGTATGGGTGAAACAAAACAAAAAAGGTGTCTTGCATAAGGCGGAATTCCTCATCCCATTTTCGTAGCAAGCACGGACACAACAAGAAAATCTGCACCACAAGATGATTATTTCTACTCCAAGCCAGGTACTCCCTACGAAGATCTTCAACAAATACCAGAATACAACTATCAGACTTCATAAAACAATACTGAACAAAAAGTTCAACAAACTATGTTGGCTTATAAAATAGTACCTAACTATATAACCGTAACTGTAAACAACATGTCACCAGCAGCACAGCAGACAAAACGTAAGGCGGAAATCATGTGGATAAAGCAAGAAATCTGATCTTTGTATTGCAAAAACCAGTCTCTGAATATTGAATCTCGCACGTCTCGCCCAGCAAAACACGCTACGAAACAAATGAACACCACACAGCCACTACTAGAGATATTAGATCAGTGGCTGCTCTTGACAAGGACATCACAAAAGTGGACTCAGAAATATCCATTAGACACTTCTGTCTTTTCGTTTAACATTTCAATAAAGTTCTTTGAAACTTATTTTAATGTTTCTCCCGATCGACACACTTGTTATTTCAACCCACAATCTTGACATTTTATTTAAAATTAAAATACTCCTGCTGTTTCTATATAATTTTTACCGTTCTAAGCAGACACTTCAGCTTTTTCTTACGTTTGTTATCTGTCCGGAAAACAATTTCAACTTTTTTGTTATTGAATAAACTTGCCAGTTAACATGGTATGTTTCCCCAATATGCCCCGACTCAATATTTCTAAGAATTTAATTCGTTTTTTGGTTTCTCTGTGCTACCACTACATTGATCTTATCTATTAAATCCGGGCCATAACCATTCTCTACCGCTATTTGTGTAAGTGTCATCATTTACTTATGATTACCCTTAGGGCCTAACAGGATAGTATTAGCGCTACACACTGCATTAAAAAATCAATTTTGTGCATATAGGGTGGCATGAATTCCTGTCAGTTACGGCAATCGTGAATGATGGTAATTTAGTCGACTGCCACAAACTTAGGCAGAAGTGGCCATCATGATAAAATAAGAGAATCAGAGCTTGCATGGAAAAATTTAGGTGTTCAGTTCTTCCACGCGCTATTTCAGATTGGAACGGTAAAGAAAGGGTCTGAAACTAGTTATAAGCATCATTTGCATAAAAGTGGCTGTGAATCGCAGCGTAGTCGTACAGCCGTAGAGCTATTGTTCCAGCTACAGCAGCAGGTGCTACAACACTGTTGTTTACTGTTGAAATTCCGATAGCGTACATTCCAGGAAAGTAAACCGACATACTGCTTCCTCCGAAGAACATCTCACGAAAAAAGTTTTCAAAGTAAAATAAGAGAGATTCGAGCTGACACAAAGGCTTATCGAAAATCTGTCTTGTCAGACACCGTTTGCGACTGGAACTGGGAATGGGGAAAGTGACAGTAGTAAACGAAGTATACTCTGTCACACACACACCATAAGATGGCTTAGGTGTGGGATGTAAGGTGCTGCCATCACTCTCCTCCCTCCCCATGCTCCTCCCACACCACTCCTAATGCAGGTAACCAAACAGTCCTGTCGGAAAGATGTGAGACTCCTTCTAGTGACATGTACCCTCGTTGAAGCTACTCGAGGGCAGTGATTTAGCGGACATGGTTTAGGACAGCTCTCAGACGCCTTTGGCTACTGACTGGTTTGATGCGGCCCGCCACGAATTCCTTTCCTGTGCTAACCTCTTCATCTCAGAGTAGCACTTGCAACCTACGTCCTCAATTATTTGCTTGACGTATTCCAACCTCTGTCTTCCTCTACAGTTTTTGCCGTCTACAGCTCCCTCTAGTACCATGGAAGTATTTCCCTCATGTCTAAGCAGATGTCCTATCATCCTGTCCCTTATCCTTATCAGTGTTTTCCACATATTCCTTTCCTCTCCGATTCTGCGTAGAACCTCCTCATTCCTTACCTTATCAGTCCACCTAATTTTCAATATTCGTCTATAGCACCACATCTCAAATGCTTCGATTGTCTTCTGTTCCGGTTTTCCCACAGTCCATGTTTCACTACCATACAATGCTGTACTCCACACGTACATCCTCAGAAATTTCTTCCTCAAATTAAGGCCGGTATTTGATATTAGTAGACTTCTCTTGGCCAGAAATGCCTTTTTTTGCCATAGCGAGTCTGCTTTTGATGTCCTCCTTGCTCCGTCCGTCATTGGTTATTTTACTGCCTAGGTATCAGAATTCCTTAACTTCATTGACTTCGTGACCATCAATCCTGATGTTAAGTTTCTCGCTGTTCTCATTTCTACTACTTCTCATTACCTTCGTCTTTCTCCGATTTACTCTCAAACCATACTGTGTAATCATTAGACTGTTCATTTCGTTCAGCAGATCATTTAATTCTTCCTCACTTTCACTCAGGATAGCAATGTCATCAGCGAATCGTATCATTGATATCCTTTCACCTTGTATTTTAATTCCACTCCTGAACCTTTCTTTTATTTCCATCATTGCTTCCTCGATGTACAGATTGAAGAGTAGGGGCGAAAGGCTACAGCCTTGTCTTACTCCCTTCTTAATACGAGCACTTCGTTCTTGATCGTTCACTCTTATTATTCCCTCTTGGTTGTTGTACATATTGTATATGAACCGTCTCTCCCTATAGCTTACCCCTACCATTTTCAGAATCTTGAACAGCTTGCACCATTTTATATTGTCGAAGGCTTTTTCCAGGTCGACAAATCCTATGAACGTATCTTGATTTTTCTTTAGCCTTGCTTCCATTATTAGCCGTAACGTCAGAATTGCCTCTCTCATGCCTTTACTTTTCCTAAAGCCAAATTGATCGTCACCTAGCGCATTCTCAATTTTCTTTTCCATTCTTCTGTATATTATTCTTGTAAGCAGCTTCGATGCATGAGCTGTTAAGCTGATTGTGCGATAATTCTCGCACTTGTCAGAACTTGCCGTCTTCGGAATTGTGTGGATGATGCTTTTCCGAAAGTCAGATGGTATGTCGCCAGGCTCATATATTCTACACACCAACGTGAATAGTCGTTTTGTTGCCACTTCCCCTAATGATTTTAGAAATTCTGATGGAATGTTATCTATCCCTTCTGCCTTATTTGACCGTAAGTCCTCCAAAGCTCTTTTAAATTCCGATTCTAATACTGGATCCCCTATCTCTTCTAAATCGACTCCTGTTTCTTCTTCTATCACATCAGACAAATCTTCACCCTCATAGAGGCTTTCAATGTATTCTTTCCACCTATCTGCTCTCTCCTCTTCATTTAACAGTGGAATTCCCGCTGCACTCTTAATGTTACCACCGTTGCTTTTAATGTCACCAAAGGTTGTTTTGACTTTCCTGTATGCTGAGTCTGTCCTTCCGACAATCATATCTTTTTCGATGTCTTCACATTTTTCCTGCAGCCATTTCGTCTTAGCTTCCCTGCACTTCCTATTTATTTCATTCCTCAGCGACTTGTATTTCTGTATTCCTGATTTTCCCGGAACATGTTTGTACTTCCTCCTTTCATCAATCAACTTAAGTATTTCTTCTGTTATCCATGGTTTCTTCGCAGCTACCTTCTTTGTACCTATGTTTTCCTTCCCAACTTCTGTGATGGCCCTTTTTAGAGACGTCCATTCCTCTTCAACTGTGTTGCTTACTGCGCTATTCCTTATTGCTGTATCTATAGCGTTAGAGAACTTCAAACGTATCTCGTCATTCCTTAGAACTTCCGTGTCCCACTTCTTGGCGTATTGATTCTTCCTGACAAATGTTTTGAACTTCAGCCTACTCTTCATCACTACTATATTGTGATCTGAGTCTATATCTACTCCTGGGTACGCCTTACAATTCAGTATCTGATTTCGGAATCTCTGTCTGACCATGATGTAATCTAATTGAAATATTCCTGTATCTCCCGGCCTTTTCCAAGTATAACTCCTCCTCTTGTGATTCTTGAACAGGGTATTCGCTATTATTAGCTGAAACTTGTTACAGAACTCAATTAGTCTTTCTCCTCTTTCATTTCCTTGCCCCAAGCCCATATTCTCCTGTAACGTTTTTTCCTATTGCTTCCCCTACAACTGCATTCCAGTCGCCAATGACTATTAGATTTTCGTCCCCCTTTACAAACTGCATTACCCTTTCAATATCCTCATACGCTTTCTCTATGTGTTCATCTTCAGCTTGCGACGTCGGCATGTATACCTGAACTATCGTTGTCGGTGTTGGTCTTCTGTCGATTCTGATTAGAACAACCCGGTCACTGAACTGTTCACAGTAACAGACCCTCTGCCCTACCTTCCTATCCATAACGAATCCTACACCTGTTATACCATTTTCTGCTGCTGTTGATATTACCCGATACATATCTGACCAGAAATCCTTGTCTCTCTTCCACTTCACTTCACTGACCCCTACTATATCTAGATTGAGCCTTTGCATTTCCCTTTTCAGATTTTCTAGTTTCCCTACCACGTTCAAGCTTCTGACATTCCACGTCCCGACTCGTAGAACGTTATCCTTTCGTTGATTATTCAATCCTTTTCTCAGGGTAACCTCCCCCTTGGCAGTCCCCTCCCGGAGATCGAATGGGGGACTATTCCGGAATCTTTTGCCAATGGAGAGATCATCATGACACTTCTTCAACTACAGGCCACATGTCCTGTGGATACACGTCACGTGTCTTTAATGCAGTGGTTTCCATTGCCTTCTGCATCCTCATGTCGTTGATCATTGCTGATTCTTCCGCCTTTAGGGGCAATTTCCACCCCTAGGACAAGAGAGTGCCCTGAACCTCTATCCGCTCCTCCGCCCTCTTTGACAAGGCCGTTGGCAGAATGAGGCTGACTTCTTATGCCGGAAGTCTTCGGCCGCCAACGCTGATTATTTATCAAAATTTAGGCAGTGGCGGTGATCGAACCCGGGACCGAAGACGTTTTGATTATGAATCAAAGACGCTACCCCTAGACCATGGGTAGATCCCCTGGCTTCATCAGGGTGAAAAACTCTGCGCAAATGTAATAAGTACAAAAAACGTACAAGTTAGGTACTTTCGCGCCTCGATAATATTGACATATTGCAATACAAAACCGTGCATTTTTGTTTCTAATCTCATGCGTCTTGTGCTACAATGAGCCCATAATCAAGATGATGTTCACTGTTATTTGCAAGTGGGAACGTGCAACAGAGTCACTTGAGGCAGATGTAAATCACTTTTGAAAGACTTAAATTGGTAATGACAGCTTGGATTCTGCAGCTTATTGTGAAGTATTTGTTTTAAAGATTCATTTTTCCTATACACTGTATAATTGAGCATCACGGATTGGCCGCGCTGTTTAGGGCGCGATGTCACGGATGGCGCGGCCTCTCCCGACGGAGGTTCGAGTCCTCCCTCGGGCGTGGGTGTGTGTGTTGTTCTTAGCATAAGTTAGTTTAAGTAATGTGTAAGTCTAGGGGCCGATGACCTCAGCAATTTGATTCTTTACGGATTCACCCACATTTGAACATTTGAACTATATAGTTGTATTGGTATTCTACTTATTAACATCTAGACATATTTTGGTAATAATAATAATAACAATAATAATAATATTTTAGTGTGGCTCAATGGATTAGTGCAAGTCTTTCAGTTGTGTGTCACTTCAGCAGTTCGCAGGTTCGAATCCTGCCTCAGGCATGGATGTGTGTGACGTCCTTGTGTGAGTTAGGTTTAAGTAGTTCTAAGTTCTAGGGGACTGATGACCTCAGATGTTAAGTCCCATAATGATCAGAGCCATTTGAACCATTTTGAACTTCAGCAGTCGTGTACCTAACCTACGCCTGAAATGTTACTCGGGCAAGGGAACCTGTGGTTTAACGGGGGATTCGAACTGTGTGTCGTTTCCTGGAGAATCTACACATCATTGGGAAGTGTAGGATACCTGAAGTACACGTTGGAAATTTTCTGTTGGCCTTGCAGGATTCGATCTCACGATATTTCAGTTACCGGCATGTACTTAACTACTAGCTAACTGGGCTCAGCATATGTTTTGTTGTATACCCATTATCGACAGCCAGTTGGGAAAATATGTAGAATTAATAGCATTTACGAAAAGGCATTTTGGTACAAGCGTTTCTTACTCATATATGTTGAAAAACCAGATACTTTTTTGCATGCTTAGTAAATGATTTAAATTCCATAACTCATACTTAAGGAGCATTGATTAATTCGTGATATTACTCACAATAAGACCTTACTTGATTTTAATTTACTCCTATGGTATAGATTACCGAATATAGGCAAACCGTGAAATACGACGTACCCTGAAATACCTGAAAGATCCATTATGTTTTTTTAATTATTTCTCTACTTAATAGCAATACGACACTTAACAAATACTTGTTAGTTGGGGAACCTACAGAACCAAAGAAAGCATAACTCTAACTTTATAGTATGATGATGCTCTTATTTCACTTATACAACACTAAATGTAAGAAAAGTGCCATGGATCATAAATTTGCATCAGTTAAAGTGAACACGTGCACAAGCATTCACGTTAGGCAAAATGAAATGATCGTATGGCAGTTTTTGGACGGAGACACCATCGGTGGTTGTTCGGCCGCCTAGTGCAAATCTGTTCAAACAAATTTCGGGCTTGCAGCCAGTCGTCGTTGAATACTTCGCACGATATTTCAACTGGGCACCTGCCAGTCATCTTCAGGTCAGCCGTCGCAGACTGGCGAAAACGTCTTTTTTTTTCCTTTATTGTATTTCAATTCCCCATCCGGAAGATTAACAGGGCACTAACAGTTAAAACTAAGAAGCAGGAAGTGAGTAAAGAGGAGAACATGCCGGAACAATCTTTAGCTTCTCTTCCTTTCGTTGGCAACACTTCGTTTAAAAAAGCAAGAATCCTCCGAAAATTTCAGGTAAAAGTGGTTTTCCGCCCAACATCGAAGATTGCGGACCTTGTGGGCCAAGCAAGTCCGCTATTGCTGAACATTGTATTTCTACTGGAAATTCAATGGAGTATGAGAAAACAATGATTTTGTCCACAGCAACGTCTTTCTGGGGCTCCATTATTAAAGAATCCGTAGAAATACGACTGGCGGAAAATCTGTTAAACCGTGAGAGCGGCTACCAGCTGTACAGTGCATGGAATCCCATCATCTCCACGATTTGCTCAAATCGAACACGACCGAGTGCGTCGACGGCCATGGCAAACAGCAACGCAGAGGGCGGCTGAGTTCCGCTCTTCCACCAGCGAGGGCGCTGCCGGCGGGCAGCGTGGTTCAACTATCAAGTTTTCGACGCATGCGCAGAATAGTTACAGTAGGCTATATATTGCGGAACGGAGGACGTTTTCGTTTCATCTTCTCCAGTTCGCTGATGACACCGCCTTCCTAGCCCTTTATCCTACCCGTCAACGGTCCCAACGTACCCTCCAAACCCACCTTGACCAATCCAGCGCTTGGTGCAACCAGTGGTTCCTCTGTGTTAACCCCTCCAAGACCCAGGCGATCATCACAGGCCGCACCATCCGCTCCTTCCCCCCCCCCCCCCCCCCATTATTTCTACCTCACCATTTATGGCCGTCCTATCCACCTCACTCCTACCCTCAAATACCCTGGCCTCACACTCGACCGCCACCTCACCTGGACTCCCCATCTCCTTACCATCCAAAACAAAGCTCACAACCGCCTATGCCTCCTGAAACTCTTGTTCGGCCGGACATGGGGTCTGCATCCTTCCACCATCCTTCACACCTACAAATCCCCTACAAATCCTTGATCTGCCCCATCCTCTGTTATGCCAGCGTCGCTTGGATTTCTGTCCCTCCCCAGTTCTATCAAGCCCTCCAAATCCTCGAACGCCATGTGCTCCGCCTCGTCTTCCGCATCCGCCTTCCGTCCCCTACGTGCATCCACTACGACCTCATCCCCTTCCCCCACCTTCTCCTTTTTCTTGAACACATCCGCACACTATATATTGTCCGCCGTCTTGATCCCCCTCACCCCCTGGTTTCTCCCATCCTCTCCACCCCCAACCAGTTGCAGCGCCTTTACCGTTGCGCCCCACCCTCTCTCCATCTCCACACCCTCCATCTCCGTTCCCAACACTACTTCCACCGTCTACCCCTTCCGGATGATGAGCTTCGCCCTGACATCTACCCTTCCTACCAACTCTAACCCCTTCGTCCTGCCTCCTCTTCTGGGCTCCCTTTCTTCCCCCTCCCTCCTCCTGACCGGCTTCCTCCTCCTACTCCCCCTCCATCTCTTGTGCCTCCTTCCAGTGGCTCTGCACTCCCTCCTGCCCTGCCTTCCCTCTTCCTCTCCCACCCCACGTATCTCCTACCTCTTAGTGAACGCACTGATACCCCTCCTCTCTTCATCCCGCCGCTTCCCCAGGTGCCCCATGCTCTCCCCTCCTTTTCCATACTCTCTGACCTTTTCCCTCGGCAGGTCCCACCTGGCAGTTTTATTGTTCATCATGTGTGCTCCAAGTGGGTTTTAAGTGTGTTGTTCCAGAGTGTTTTTACTACTGTGGCCGACTTTTAACCTGTGCCTGCACATTCAGTGTCTTCTCTGTGTTTTAAGAATCGCCAACTGTGTTTTTAACTTTCTGGTGACTATTTTTAACTGTCCCCCACGAACGTCTCCATGTCAGTGTATATTTTACCTCAATTTTCTCCCCTTACTCTGCTTTATGTTCCCTTTTTTATTTCCTTATGTATGTATCATTTTATTCTTGTTTTAGTTGTAGTGTCACTCGGCTGAAGAGCGGCGGATTGTGCCGCTGACAGCGCTCCCCTGCCCATATGGGGCAAGGGAATAAAATCGCAATAAAGAAAAAAAAAACAAAAAAAAACGTTTTCGCCAGTCTGCGACGGCTCACCTGGTGATGACTGGCAGGTGCCCAGTTGAAATATCGTGCGAAGTATTGAACGACGACTGGCTGCAAGCCCAAAATTTGTTCGAACAGGGAATTCGCCCGGAAAATTTTAAAATTCCACATAGTGCAAATCTTTTTATTTTTTATTTCACGCCACTTTGGCGACTTGCGCGTCGATTCCATGTTAGGAGTCTATCCATAACAGTGGGACCGAGCACTGAGGGTCTGAACTCAACAACGGGAGAGAGAGAGAGAGAGAGAGAGAGAGAGAGGAGAGGAGATATACACTGAAGCGCTAAAGAAACTGTTATAGGCATGCATGTTCAAATAAAGACAACAAGTGTCTGTCGCAGTTGTTAGGTCGGTTACTGCTGCTACATCGGCGGGTTATCAAGATTTAAGTGTGTTTGAACGTGGTGTTATAGTCGGCGCACGAGCTATGAGACGCAGCATCTCCGAGGTAGCGATGAAGAGGGGATTTTCCCGTCCGACCATTTCACGAGTGTACCGCGTATATGAGAAATACGGTAGAACATCAAATCTCCGACATCGATGGGCCAGCAAAGGATCGTGCAAGAACGGGACCAACGACGACTGAAGAGAATCTCCAGCACCTGCCTATTTAATTCAGGTATCCAGACAGGTAGTGGTTTGTTCATGGGGGCATTTTGAGCCGATCCTGTACGCCATCATTTTTCAATAAGTTCATGTGTGGTGCTTATTGCTGGCACAGAACGTCCTGGATATTTCTCCTGAAACTAATTCTTTATTTTTACGGGAGATCCAGTACGATTGGACGCTTCAACAATGGTAACACGCTCGGGAAACGAATAAGGCATTGCCACACACACACACTAACCCGGCTTCGCACAACGAGGCCTTTTTCTCAACTGGTTTCGACAAGTTTCGCTGACTGCAGCTGCGTTTCTCGTTTTCCACTATTACTCAAACGCGCGCGAGCACTGGAACATTATCATTGCGTACGTCGGGCCCGTTTTACATGCCGCACCCTGTAGAGGTACGAAGGAGACTCGGAACTGAGGCCAATAGGAAAACGTCGATACAAGATCGCATACTGCAGCTGCGGCTCATGAATGGAACACTTTTGCCAAAGGCGGGAGAACATACAAATGTCTCCACAACATCAGGGAGAGACTAAGAATGACATTTATTCACTCGTCGAGTAGACTTAACCGGACGCGCCCCGAATGGTACTTACCTGTGCAAAATCAATGTGTGAGAACTGCACAGCACACATTGTGGGACGCAGTGAGTAATGGTCGTCAAGCTAGGATGCTGGACCCTAAAGCAGCGCTGAGGAGCGAGTCAACCTGGCTCGTCTTGCACCATACTGCACCTGCAGTGTGCAGGAAGGCCAAGGAAGTGTTCACGAGGTACTGAACCACATGTCAGTATGCTGCAATCTCCGCTAGACAATGAGCTTTACAGATGGACAGAAGGCAACGGAGGTCGGCGATCACTGAATGAAATGGTTTTTGGTGCACGTGATCAAGGATGAGTGGATCCTAAGACGTTACAGTGAATCGCCGGCTACAGTTGAAACTCTGCTGATTCGCTGCCCTGTTCCCACGGAATCCAGCAGCAATGGCTGTCGACTGGAGCAGTATGACAAGGATCTAGCAGTGGAAGGAATAATCTACAATTAAGATGCACCCTAATAAATGAAAGTAATCAGAACAGAATCTATCGTAATGACAGTAGTATCAGTAGTTGAGTACTTGGCCAAGGATTCTTTATAGTGGAAGAAAGAAAAGTAACTGTAATGTTAGAATTTTTGTAGAATTAGCATATTTCTTCGTAATCATTATACGAGTAAGTACCATGAACAAATAACTAACATACACGATAATTATTATAGAAATGCGATTAGCGTGGTGTATATTAGCTTCCTTGATAACAGGCTGTAAGTGTGGGGTACAAATAAAGAGTTTAAAAACTCACTGTCTTTATAACTGCCCACGTCGTGTTGTGCCGACTCCACTGTAGCTTGAATGGATTTTTAAGTTTGTTTTATATTCCCGACCTCTAATTTCGCCACAAAAGTCTCCAGGGTTGAGCAGTTATTGCCCGATGACGACACGCAATACAGTTTGTTAAAGCGGAGTTCGCCGTTATTAATAATGTTTTTAGATTTAATTTTATTACTCGTACAGAGACTCGACGTTCCATTGTTTAACAGCGCGTCGTCAAAATAAGTATGAAATGCTAATGTGTTTGCAATACATAATGTCGACTATTGAGTTAAAGTTCGTACCTATTTTGCCATTTTAGAGAAGAGAAACCTTAAGCGCTTCTGCTTCTATAGTCTCAGTATCAAATGTTCACTAATTTCGATTTACTTCCTATCTCAGTTCAGTATTTAACACAAATTATATATCAATGTCATTTCAGAGATATTGCGTCGGTTCCACACTAACGGAATAACACGTAATTGTCATTTAACATCACTTTTATTAATAATGCTTTTTCTTATGAAGTAAATGTTAATGAATGATCACTATCTAGGAGGAAAGAGGGATTGATCCTAATCATGAGATAATAGCTTTTAATAAGCCCGCTATCGTTAATTAAATAAAAAGTCACGTTCAAGGATGATATGCGAACAACTTTCGTTACGTCCGTTTTCACGTATCTGTCAAAACTAATCCTGTCACCCACAATTCAAATTAACACTGACGTTAACCCCTTTTGTCGGAACATCGAATCGTAACTATTATGTAAAAGTTTATTGTAGTCCCCGAATTAATTCCTTTCAGATACGCGCACGACCGAACAGCAGAACGGAACACAAAACGACTTGTTTTAACAACCGAACAACGCAATGACGCTACATTACGACAATGTCCGCCCAATGAACATCCCCCTGTACATGTCGTACGGTGTTCTGAATTCTCTTTTCCACGACGCTGGGCCTTTCTTTTGCGGTAAGTTCTGTTATTTAAATTATTCCTAATTACAATTTATTCAGCTATTTAATGAAAACATCTAACAAAAAATAAAATAAATTTATGCCAATGTAAAAGATCCGTTATACTTCCCAGGTTTCGGTTGTTGAGAAAGAATGGGCTGGCATTTTCAGCAGACTTTCAGACACCTCATTTAAAGTACCTTTAGGACAACTGAAGGTGTCGTAAGGGTGAAGGGTGGACATACTCCAGATTACTGTCGAGTAATAAGCGTTCGGATACTTTTGATTATATAGTGTACTATATAATCTTACTACCTTGAACCCAACAGTCCCTTCCAGTGATAGTCAACACAGCTATTTCACGTGATTCAGTGACCATACAGACGCAGGACCATTATTGTTCGCTCCAAGTAAGGGTGACAATTATCGAACCATATGAAAAAAAAAAACGGAAATTACTTACAAAATACCGCGCGCAGGCACTTTATCCAACATGTAAACGTCACTACAGATATTTGGGTTTAAGTAATGACATATTCGCTATGCCTGCCATAATTGGTGATGATGGGGGCAGACGAATAACGAAATTCTGCATGACCCTCTGAAGTGTCGGAACATAGATGCTGTCGATGACCTCCTGAACGGCTGTTTTGTGGTGGTTGTTGTACATCTTGTCTTTAATATAGACCCACCAAAAGGATTCGCATGTGTTCAGATCCGGAGAATCGAGTCCTATGCGAGTGGTCTCTGGGTACCCCAGAGCCAGAGTGCGGCCCCCAAAGTGCTCCTCCAGGACATCAGACACTCTCCTGCATCGATGGCGTCGAACTCCGTCATGCATGAACCACACCTTGTTGACGTCAGGGTCACTTTGGATTATGGCGATGAAATTATGCCGGCCAAGCGGTTCTAGGCGCTTCAGTCTGGAACCGCGCTGCTGCTACGGTCGCAGGTTCGAATCCTGTCTCGGGCATGGATGTGTGTGATGTCTTTAGATTAGTTAGGTTTAAGTAGTTCTACGTTTTAGGGGACTGATGACCTCAGATGTTAAGTCCCATAGTGCTTAGAAGCATTTGAACCATTTGATGAAATTATCTTCAAGAACCGTTCGGTAGTCACTGTGCTATCAGGGATATCGCTCCGATTATTCCGTGCCTGGACATTGCACGTCACACAGTCACCCGTTGAGGGTCAAGAGACTTTTCGATCGCGAAATGCGGATTCTCAGTCCCTCAAATGGGCTGATTTTGCTTATTGACGAATTCATCCAAATGAAAGTGGGCTTCGTCGCTAAACCAAGTGCACATGCCCGTACTAATTGCCAATATGCCCCTCGGCCAACCGCGCAGTTTGATCGCCCTATCGCAAGCCGTTCAGAAGTTATGACGATTTTATTTCATACAGGTCAATGGGTGTCCCCCTGTACATGTCGTACGGTGTTCTGAATTCTCTTTTCCACAACGCTGGGCCTTTCTTTTGCGGTAAGTTCTGTCATTTAAAACGGAAATGTTTACATTCACTTATTTAGCCTGTCGTTCATCTGTTATTTCTACCAATGTGGATGTAGATGCAGGGATTTTGCTTTCAGCTCATATCGCATATCACTATCGGAAGAGATGTCGGATCTCCTAAGGTAGAAGACGGGGAAAGATTACACTTTTCAATTAATATCCGCCGCTGGTGACACGTTCAGACCCGCCAGGGTAGTCGAGAGCGCTAAAGCGCTGCTTCCTGGACTCGGGGTAGGCGCGCCGGGCCCCGGATCGATTCCGCCCGGCGGATTATCGGCGAGGGCTGGTATGCCAGCCATCATGGATGTGGTTCTTAGGCGGTTTTCCACATCCCGCTAGGTGAATACTGGGCTCGTCCCCAAGTTCCGCCTCCGCTACACGACTCACAGACATTTGAATATGTTATATACTAGACGCAGACAACTGGGGTACACTACTTCCGTCCCAGGGGATTCGGGGTGGCGGCAGGCAGGACATCCGGCCACCCTCTGCAAATAATGCTGCCAAATCCGTCATAACAAAGCCGACCCCGCGTTGGAGCGGGACAAAGGCCCGAGAAAGAAAGAAACTGGTGACACGTGCAGGTAAGTCGTAAATGATTAATATAACATGGCGGAATATCTGCAGTTTAGATCTGGCAATTTCCGTGAAAGGAAAGAAACTTGTGTATCTCCCGGATTTGCAGAGCGATGCACAACAGGCGAGGAAAGGACGTGCCGCTGCCGATGGGATAATATTAAGCCCGCCGTGGAACTTTTGCGGGAGATGTGCTTCTTCCGGAGGCACTTTAAACAAACTTCAGCACGGCAGCTGCGGAGAGCGCGGTATCTGAGATTAGCTGCGGACGAGCGGCCGACATTAAAAGCCGCGGCGTCCGCTGGAGGTGGAAGTGGAGGCGGCTGCTGGAGCCCAGCCAACGGCCGAGCAGTCTGCAGCGGCGGCGACGCCGTGCTATGGGCGCCGGCGGAGCGTGCGAGGAAGAACTGACGTCCTGCAGTCACTGTTGCCCCGTGGTTGACCCGGTACCGATTAACTAGAATATTCTTGCGGTGCTTCTGAGGAGGGCCACTGGCTGGAGATACTGATGAGATAATATGTTATGACCACTGGCCACCGCGAGAATGAAGGTGGCGTTTGGGGCGCGCGACACACATGGAAAGTACAGGGTGACTATAATTAAAGTTAAACTGCCAAAACGCTATAGAAATAACGCCACTGGTCAGAATGACGTCAAATTGCTACGGAATATCATCGGATTAGGGGTATGACGTATCAAAGAAGAAAAAAATAGTGTGAAAATTTATCAATAGATGGCGCTGCGTGAGTCAGAATACGTAAATGAAAACACTTGTCATGCGCACGAGTCATTGAAGTTGGTGACCAGTGCCCCTTTCAAAGGAACCATCCCGGTATTTGCCTGAAGCGATTTAGGGAAATCACGGAAAACCTAAATCAGGATGGCCGGATGCGGGTTTGAACCGTCGTCCTCCCGAATGCGAGTCCAGCGTGCTAACTACTGCGCGACCTCGCTAGGGGAAAGTGGCTGCTGTTTTCTCCTCTGCAAGAATCAACCTGTTTTCAAAGAAAAGCGATATGGCTGGTTGAGGGTTTGTTTAGTTTTTGGGTGAAAAGTTCGTTTTAACTCGTCACGCCCGAAGTGGACGCAGAAATTTACCCGAGAACATTTTGTCCTGCACAAGCGAATTTCGTGATAACGTTTACACAACTGTATTGGTTAAAACAGTCTTGGTTGCAATTTTAGTTTATTTTTATTTTTCAACGACGCTTTTCGCCTTATTTAGGCATCTTCAAGTTATCTAAATAGAAAACAGAGAACAAATACATCTATTTAACAATCGCGATAGCGTTGTGCAGACTTGGATAACCTATAAGCATGTATAAACAGATCAGCTATAGAAAATATAAAAAGATCACCTATAGAAAGAGAAAATATCTTAATTAGGCATTTCTTAACAATCATTTAGTCAGTGTAGCCAAAGGGCATCGTCGAATATATCAGGCCAACATTGCCTTCGTTAAAGTCGGTGAAAACTAGAAATGTAAAACAGTAAAATCATTACCTTTTCTAGATGGACGCGAGAGGCACCAAGATCTGCATAACGCGTTCCCATTCACAGGGGCTCAGGTAGCAAGCATAATGCGCCGCAGCGCCGTGTGCCAGTACTGAAGCCTAATACAGAATCACCTCAGGAGGTGGGGCTGCGACGCAGCAGTGATTAAAAATGAGAGATCGTAGACTGGATGTACATAACCATTGAAACTTTATAAATGAAATGCACATAAAACATTGATAAGGTGGAATTACTAGGGGCAACACCTGTGCTTAACTTACCCTAAAATTTTGATGAAGTAAAATATAAATGAAGGCGGTAAATTTAAAATGAGAAAACAAGGTGTGTAATACAACACACAGATTCAGTACATAAACAGATTTTTCGTATCATATACCACTAGAACGACAACATTAAAAATACACGACGGTAATTTCAAATAAAGAGGCCGTCCATATAACACTCAATACTGCGTGATTCGGAGCTAGAACGTCTAGCAAGATTTTTTTTTAAAAATAAAATACAAGTAAATTTATTAGGCTTAAAAGATACACACCAACGTGGAAGACGGAAGTTATGCGGGTAAACTCCCCGCCCCCCTTTTTTTTATAGCTACATTTAAAGGTGTAAAATGGGTCATATTTAAAGCGACAAACTCGTAAGTATCCTATTTGAGTCAAAAAACCCTAATGGATTTGCTACATAAGACCAGAGAGGAACAGGGCTCGTATTTAGGCAGAACTACGAGAGCTCCAGGATTACATTAATAACACCGATTTCATAACTTCTAAAAAGGCCTGATTGGCACCAAATATTTGGCAGTTAAGGAGAGACAAATCTTTGTCTTACAGATGCCTAAATATTTTAATTTCTTCCAAAATGTGTAAGTATACTGTCATGTCAATAAAATAACTTTTGTGGAAGATAACATTTTTTATGTTTAACAAAATGCACCAGTTACTTTATGTTTGATTTCTTGACCAAATGACGTACCTTAAAAAAAGTTTAATGACTGTACTCAACCGTGAAACGTATTTTTAGAAGCGTTTGCTCATATTTTGTGGTCCAGAATTTACGTCCATTTTAGTGTATGAGGCCATCGAGAAGTTTGCATTCTAAAGGCATAACATCCAGAATTGATACGCCGAGCAGACAAAGTCGCCAGGAACATTAAGGCAGTCATCCTGCTGTGGCAAGAGGTTGAAGAATCCCGCGTGGTGAAACACCGTGTCCTGCTGAGCGAACAAGTCCGTAACTACCTGCTGCACATTTTAGTTCGACAGGAATCGTCGGCACTTCGAGGCCCCTTTTTAAGGGAGCCAAGGCGTGATGAGCGCGTGGGGAGAGATCAGGACTAGAGGGAAAGGGTGCTCGAGTTTCTCCTGCTTGAGTTGGCATAACTTCTGCGTTACGACATTCGCGGTGTGTGGACGTCTCGTGTCGAATCGCGACCAGCGCAGAACTTGGCGCACCATTCCACAACGTTTGTTTTCTACAGATATGGTGCCCCGTACACAAATTCAACATTCTCTCATAGATGTCCACCGATGCTTGTCTTTCGACAGCCAAGAAAAGGATGACAGCCCGCTGGTCCTGTTTGGACGCGTTTGGTAATAACTTTGCTGTATTTCACGATCCCGCATTTACAGCACGCAAGTCGGAACAAAAAAAAAAAAATATGGTCAAGAATAAAAACGGTGACCTACCAGGTGATCAATAACTCAGATAAATTTGAAAACTTAATAAGCCACGGAATAATGTAGATAGTGAGGTAAAAATTGACACACATGCTTGGAATGACATGGGGTTTTATTAGAGGTACGCCGATATGTTACAGAATCGCATCATCCCCAGCCTGGCTGATAAACACCTGCTGGAACGTACGATGTTTATGCAGGATGGCGCTCCACCCCATATTGCTAGACGCGTGAAATATCTCTTGCGCTTCCTTTGGTGATGATCGTGTGCTCAGCCGCCACTTTCGTCATGCTTGGCCTCCCAGGTCCCCAGACCTCAGTCCGTGCGATTATTGGCTTTGGGGTTACCTGAAGTCGCAAGCGTATCGTGATCTACTGACATCTCTAGGGATGCTCAAAGACGACATCCGACGCCAATGCCTCACCATAACTCCGGATATGCTTTACAGTGCTGTTCATAACATTATTCCTCGACTCTAGCTATTGTTGAGGAATGATGGTGGACATATTGAGCATTTCCTGTAAAGATCATCATCTTTGCTTTGTCTTACTTTGTTATGCAAATTATTGCTATTCTGATGAAGCGCCATCTGTCTGACATTTTTTCAACTTTTGTATTTCCAAGCATGTGTGCCAATATGTACCTCTCTACCTACATTATTCCGTAATTTATTTAGTTTTCAAATGTATACTGACTTTTTGATCACCCGGTACTTTTCGAATTAGAGGATGTATGCTAAATATGGAAAGAGTATATTGAGGAACTATATGAAGGAGAAGATGTTGCTAATGAGGGGTAAATTCTGGAAGAACAAAGCAGTGTGGATATCGACATGATAGGGCCATATATATCCAAAGAGGCAAAGTAATGGCAAAAGCGACAGGCACAATTAACATCCCAGCAGAAATACTGAAGGAAATTGGAGAATCAACAAAAGACTACTTATATAAACTTATTAAAGAGTACTATGAAGATGGAAAAGAACCACCTACAGATTTGCTTAACAGAAATCAGCAATAATCCCCCCCCAGAAAAAGGAAATGCTCTGGACTGTGATAACTACATAACTATCTCCTTACTATCCCACACTTCCAAAATAATGTTAAACATAATAAAAATTGAGGCAAACCTAGGAGAAGGCCAATTTGGTTTCAGATCCGGAAAAGAAACTAGAGAGGCAATACCAGCTCTGAGGATGGTATTAGATTGACGAATTGGAGCTAATAGGAAAACCTACTTGACCTTTATAGACTTACAAAAAGCATTTGACATGGTTTATTGGAAATTGTTATTCCGAACAATGAAAGAAATAAATCTTGATTGGAGGGACAGAAGATTAATCTGGAACATGTATAAAAGACAAGAAGCAGACACAGAAGTGAATGGTGTGAAGAAGAAAGTAAAAATAAGGAGGGAAGTAAAGCAAGGATGCCCATTATCACCATATTTTTTCAACTTATTTATTGTAAAAGAACATTGAAACATTGAAAATAATAACCAAAGGAATTGAAATTAACGGGGAATGAATACACTGTATCCGTTTTGCATATGATATAGTAGTATTTTCTGACTCAGTAAATGAAATGGAGTTCATGTTGCTAAAATTTGCCAAAATCCTTAGATAAGTTAATCTAAAAATAAATAAGGAGAAAAGAAAAACTATGGTAGCAGGGAAGACAAAAGAAAATTGTAAAGTTAATATTAAACTAGAAGATGATATTCTAGAGCAGGTTGAGAACTTCTGTCATTTGGGAAGCACAGTCACTGATGACAATAAGTGCATCACAGATATTGAAACGCAATATTTATGAATTACTGTGCTGGTAAACCGCTTACGTTATTTGATTTTCAAACAGTTGAGCGTATTCAGACATTTCTCTCTTTACTTATTCTAATCAACACTAAACTGAAACACAATACTTTTAGCACAAATCAATCTGACTTTCAATAATCGCTACAAAAGAATGGCCCTGACTAATAATAACCTATACCTTTCATGAATCACTTACCTCACAAACATCTTCGTTACTCAAACTACTGCAATGCAGCGTGCGCCAATACTGCCAGCTGAATAAAAGATTCTAACTACTGAAGGCACTAACGACTGATAGGCATAGTTGCAAATGAGAGATTTTGATAGAGAACAAACAATGTATTTACCTTAATAATGTTCAAAAGTCGTCATATATACATCAGTTAACGATATCCAGTATTACATATTTACTCTTTCTGACACACGTCCAGATCGTCCTCTCTCAAAATTCTGCCATCTCTCTCCCCACATCGACCACTGCTGGCGGCTCACCTCCAACTGCGCAACGCTACGCGCTGTTTACATCCAAATGCCCAACACTACAATAGCGAATATTACAACAATGCAAACCAGCCACAGGCTGCACACAGCACAGTCAGTGATTTTCATACAGAGCGCTACGTGACGTTACCAACATAAAAACTTAAACAGCCTACTTACAATATAAAGAGAAGAATAGCCTTGACAAAGTAAGAGACAGACCAAGAACAATGTATTTTAATAACACCAAAAAAGATATGGGGATAAAATCGTATGAAGAATTGAAGAGGATGACAGTGGAGAGGGGGACGTGTCTAAATCGACAAGGCATAGCCTGTATGACGATGACGATGACGATGATGATGATTACGATGATGATGATTACGATGATGATGATTACGATGATGATGACGATGACGATGACGATGATGACGACGACGATGATGACGACGACGATGATGACGACGACGATGATGACGACGACGATGATGACGACGACGATGATGACGACGATGATGATGACGACGATGATGATGACGACGATGATGATGATGATGACGATGATGATGATGACGATGATGATGATGATGAGTCGGGAAGACAAGAATGCCATACCAATCGTTGCCTCCTTGTCGGTGCTTATGCGCCTGCACTGGAGTCACGCTGCGATGCTTATACGCTGCAGCAGCGCCTTCAAACGGAAACTTTTTGATAGCTCATTTGTCCTAAAAGTGTCCGCAGATATTGTAGGTTATCTTAATGCGACGCTACAACGCAGTCCTTGCTATGAATTTTTTCGCTTACTTAACACATGAAACTGTTTGTGTAGGATGTATTGTCTAGTGTAAAAATGTATTGTAAATACGATGTTTAAATTACGTAATATTTAACACTGGCAAGTCAGGGCATAATTAGTTAACGTTGAAGTCAGAGAGATTGTTTTGTCGTGCCGCTGGGCGCGGGAGCGCGCCATTGGGCGGTAGCAGCAGTGACGCCGTGCTCGGAGAAAGAAGTACAGTCGAGTGCTGCTTGTCCTAGCTGTTTTACATCTAACGGTTAGTGTGTGGATCTAAGTACGACGGGAAAGTAATGGTCAGTATATCTAAAAGGATGGCCGGGCAAGTTAATATGGATTAATGGGCATAATGCTGAAGAAACGAGGGCTTAAATGTGAAGCGCACTGTGGGCCCAAGTCGCAACAGTAAAAACCCGCTGCCACATTGGGTCGCCGCCGTGTACTTTCGTCGATCCACCGACAACGAAGGAAATGAGAGCTACGTAGTTTTGGTAGGATACAATTGTAGAAGGCTTGCCAGTGACTGTGCTTTTTTCTTAAGCTGAGCTATTAATAACAAGCACTTTATAATCGAAGTGTTGCAGTTACATTCTACCCGACAATAATACCAAGTAGGTTCCTTCTGATCCTTACCTTACTGAACCGCGTGTGTCACACCATTATCAAGAGAAAATATGTTAATTATCAAATTATTTACATAGACGGTGAAGAGTAAATTTCAGACTCGTTATCGCTGTTAACTGTGGCACTTAATAAGCTTACGCCAACCGTAGTAACTTAATAATAGATTGAAGTAATAAATTTGATTATTAAGATTTATTTCAATGCATATTCAGCTGAAGTTAGTTCAAGGATATTTCATGAAACTATAAAGCTTATTCCACCTGACAATCCCCCAATTAATGAATTATTATCATTCAAAACATAGTTAACCAATTATTCAAAAATGGTTCAAATGGCTCTGAGCACTATGGGACTCAACATCTTAGGTCATAAGTCCCCTAGAACTTAGGACTACGTAAACCTAACTAACCTAAGGACATCACACACACCCATGCCCGAGGCAGGATTCGAACCTGCGACCGTAGCAGTCCCGCGGTTCCGGACTGCAGCGCCAGAACCGCACGGCCACCGCGGCCGGCAATCAATTATTGGCAATATATTTATCAGTAGATTAAACTGTGCAAAGTACCTAATTTTAAAGACAGAATGACAGTCCATTATTCAAAATCTCGATAGATAATTATCTGTGTTGTCAGCATTGCACTTAGCTGACAAATTATGAACAAAATAATTCTGAAAATAGTTATTGAAAGTTAACCATTAATGTTTCAAAAAAATAATTCTGAAAATAGTTATTGAAAGTTAAACATTAATGTTTCAGTGTAGTTGGATTGTTACGACTTTGTTTTATATGACTACTGAGCCTGACACAGCACTTACGTAAAAGTTCCCGTTCCACCTGCTGCGATAGAAACAGGTAAACTTTATTTTTGACGCAATTATTGACGTACTTAACAGTACTGTCGCGCATCAGTTGAGCTGGCGACCGATCTTTTTAATTGCTTTTACAACTTAATCATTTCGTTCGGCAAAATTTCCACTGGCAAAATTTATTTCCAAATTATTTCCATTATTTCATTTACCGATCGTTATTGAATGAAATTACTCATTCAATAACGATCGAGTTATAACGTCTCCTGTTTCCCGCGGAATAATCATTATTTACTTCGACCCGACGCGGGTCGAAATTCATAATTCACGGTCATTGTCAACTTGTAATTTCGCAAATCCCGGAAAGCAGGGGGGATGTTATATTAAATCTGAGTAAATATGAACACTGAAGGGATATTTTTGCTTGTCGCAACGCCGCTTCTCGATCGCATTTTATATAGCGACCAGGACAGCAAACGTAGGGGGAGCAAGAGCGGAAGGAAAAAGACGGGGAGGAGATGGTAGTTTAGGGTGGGGCAGGCAGAGCCAGCGTGTCCAGGAGGAGCGCAGCTTCGGTGTCCACTGGGAGAGGAACAGAGCGGGGTGCGAAACACTCTGGAGGGAACATCGACCCGCCGGTGGCAGAGCGATTTTCACAGACGAGCGAGTCGATTCACGGGCACACGGCCGCGCTGATGGGGAAGGGACGCGGCCGGGAGGATAACCAAGGCTAAAGTCCGAAGAGGCAGGAGCAAAAATGTGTTTTTACGGGAGTTCTGCTCTTCCCGATCGGTGGCTGTCTGTTTCTCTCGGTGCCTGCCGCAGTGAAGCTCTTCGATCGACAGCCGGTTATCAGAGTGAGTGGGGGGAATGACTGCTTATTCCGTCAAGTTCTTAAGAAGCAAGAAGTGTGAAACGCCGAGGAACAAATTAACGAAGTGAAGACACAAGTAGCAAATACAGGGGTACAGATCACCATTGAGAGAAAACTGAATTTATACAAACATCACGTCACCATCGGGAGTACTAAAGGTATGAGGCCGACCTGGGTGGTCGAGCGGTTCTAGGCGCTACAGTCTGGAACCACGCGACCGCTACTAAAGGTATGAGGAAGCGGTATGAAACGGACGGAGTATGTAACTGTTCCGTATGGAAGACATAGTGATAGACATCCCTGGGGTTGTGAAGCAGATGAACAGGTTGAAAATAAATAAATCGCCAGGTACTGATGGGATTCCAATGCGGTTTTACAGAGGTTACTCTACTGCATTGGCTCCTTACTTAGCTTGCATTTATCGCGAATCTCTTGCCCAACGTAAAGTCCCGAGTGACTGCAAAAAATCGAAGGGTGACGCCTCTGTATAAGAAGGGTAGAAGAACGGATCCTCAAAATTACAAACCAATATCCTTAACATCGGTTGGTTGCAGTATTCTCGAACATATTCTCAGTTCGAATATAATGAATTTCCTTGAGACAGAGAAGTTGCTGTCCATGCATCAGCACGGCTTTAGAAAGTATCGCTCCTGCGAAACGCAACTCGCCCTTTTTTCACATGATATCTTGCGAACCATTGATGAAGGGTATCAGACGGATGCCATATTCCATGACTTCCGGAAAGCGTTTGACTCGGTGCCCCACTGCAAACTCCTAACTAAGGTACGAGCATATAGGATTAGTTCCCAAGTATGTGAGTGGCTCGAAAACTTCTTTAGTAATAGAACCCAGTACGTTGTCTTCGATGGTGAGTGTTCATCGGAGGTGAGGGTATCATCTGGAGTGCCCCAGGAAAGTGTGATAGGTCCGCTGTTGTTTTCTATCTACATAAATGATCTTTTGGATAGGGTGGATAGCAATGTGCGGCTGTTTTTGCTGATGATGCTGTGGTGTACGGGAAGGTGTCGTCGTTGAGTGACTATAGGAGGATGCAAGATGACTTGAACAGGATTTGTGATTGGTGTAAAGAATGGCAGCTAACTCTAAATATAGATAAATGTAAATCAATGCAGATGAATAGCAAAAGGAATACTGTAATGGTTGAATACTCCATTAGTAGTATAGCGCTTGACACAGTCACGTCGATTAAATATTTGGGCGTAACATTGCAGAGAGATATGAGGAGGGACAAGCATTTAATGGCAGTTGTGGGGAAGGCGGATAGCCGTCTCCGGTTCATTGGTAGAATTTTGGGAAGATGTTGTTCGTCTGTAAAGGAGACCGCTTATAAAATACTAATGCGACCTATTTTTGAGTGCTGGTCGAGCGTTTGGGATCCCTATCAGGTCGGATTGAGGGAGGACATAGAAGCAGTTCAGAGGCGGGTTGCTAGTTTTGTTACTGGTGGGTTTGATCATCAGGCGAGCGTTAAGGAAATGCTTCAGGAATTCGGGTGGGTGTCTCTAGAGGAAAGGAGGGGTTCTTTCCGTGAATCGCTACTGAGGAAATTTAGAGAACCAGCATTTGAGGCTGACTGCAGTACAGGTTTACTGCCGCCAACTTAGATTTCGCAGAAAAACCACAAAGATGAGATAAAGGAGATAGGCTCGTACAGAGGCATATTGGCAGTCATTTTTCCCTCGTTCTGGTTGGAAATGGAACAGGGAGAGAAGATGCTAGTTGTGGTAAGAGGTACCCTCCACCACGCACCGTATGGTGGATTGCGGAGTATGTATGTAGACGTAGAATAAATGTCAGGATTCAGGTGTATATAAGATCAAATGTGATGCCTGCTGTAAACAAAACATAGGGGAGACTGGTAGGAACTTTGAAACTAAATTCAAGGAGAACACCTACTCTCAAAACAAAACGGCGTTTGAGGCGCATATGGCTGCCTTAAAGCACTCAGAAACTAACATTGAACAAAGAAATCCTACATAGAGGTCATAAGTTTCTTAACATATCAGAAGAAGTTGAAATATACACGCACAAAAAGAAAGACCCGGATTTGATCCTCAACGAGCAAAGCGAGTTTAATCATAATGCCCATTTTACTATTTATGACGGCTTACTGAAATGATCACAGTTGCGTATAGAAATCCAAGCCGAAGGATGAGAGACGGTGTACGGGGGAGCAGCTGGAAGAAGCGTGCAGCACCTGGCGTCGTTGATGGGGCCATCCTCCACGGCCCTCTTACCCACGGCGATGGACGTCAAACGACTGAACAAATCCCAGCACCAACACCGAAATAGCGGGAACCACGGAAGCAGACCATGGAAGAAAAAAGTCTACACCAGCGCCACGGATATATAAATCGCCCTTTGTTTTCGATGGTACACAAACGATAATGTTATTATATATTTAAAATTTTGACAAGTACAGATTTTAACCTTGATAACTATAGATATCAACTAAGTATTTTTAGAGATAAAAGCAAATTAGAAAAACCTACTTAATACAGTATGTGCATATGTGATGTAACAAATGTACCAGACGCCAACTGTCGGAAAGAGTTTTATAATTAGCAAAGGACTTGGAAGAGCAGTTGAACGGAATGGATAGTGTCTTGAAAGGAGGATATAAGACGAACATCAACAAAAACAAAACAAGGATAATGGAATGTACTCGACTTAAGTCTGGTGACGCTGAAGAAATTAGATTAGGAGATGAGACACTTAAAGTAGTAAAGGAGTTTTTCTACTTGGGGAGCAAAATAACGGATGATGGTCGAAGTAGAGAGGATATAAAATGTAGGCTGGCAATGGCGACGAAAGCGTTTCTGAACATGAGAAATTTGCTAACATCGAGTATAGATTTAAGTGTCAGGAAGTCGTTTCTGAAAGTATTTGTATGGAGTATAACCATGTATGGAAGTGAAACACGGACGATAAATAGTTTGGACAAGAAGAGAATACTGAAGCATTCGAAATGTGGTGCTACAGAAGAATGCTGAAGATTAGATGTTACAAAATTTGCTTGACTCCCCATGCTGTCCATAGTTTCGTAAGTAAGCGTCTCTGTAGTATAGATGTATCGCCACAATTTTAGGTATTAGTGTTAATACTAGGTATCGTATCGAATCTGCTATTGGAACATTCCCATTCAGATTTTCAGTCCGTGATGTTCCCGAACATTTTAAGGTGCCACCTGTACAAATGGTTGAAATGGCTCTGACTTAACTGCTGTGGTCATCAGTCCCATAGAACTTAGAACTACTTAAACCTAACTAACCTAAGGACATCACACACATCCATGCCCGAGGCAGGATTCGAACCTGCGACCGTAGCAGTCGCGCGGTTCCAGACTGAAGCGCCTAGAGCCGACGGCTACTCCGGCCGGACCACCTGTACAGTGGCATTTCCGATCAACCAATTTTGCACCGTGGTACTTGCGACGAGATGTTTCCCTTGATAGTCCAAAAAGTCTAGCTAAAATATCTATGGTCGAAAACACCAAGTTGACGTGACAGGTGGGCAAGGCCACGACACCTCTGCGAGGCGGTGGTAGAGGTCCCACCAGTGAAAGAGTCGCGAGGTCCCGTTTTGCACGCGATGTGATCTCTGGCCGCTGTAGGCCTACACCGGCGCACCGGCCTGCTCCCATTGTCCGGCCCCCACGGCGACCGGCGCTCCTGTGTGGGCGCGGCCGCCCGCCACTACAATCGCCGGCCTCTTCCATTGTCGACGCAGCGTCGAAAAACCGCCCACGCGCTCTCCCGCTGTCGCCCGCTCTTTTATTCCTCCTGCACGGCCGCCTCCCTTCCGGCCCGGCTTTGTGATCGTTTCTTTGATAATGAGCCGTGCCGCTTGCAGCACTCGGCGATCGAGGAGCGTGCTAATCTCGTGTTGCCAGGCACAACGCAGCGTAAAACAATGGATCAGTTGCGGGAATCAGCTGATGCCGACACAAAGGGTTTGATAGGCGGGGTGACAGAGGTGGAGCGTACTCACACACACACACACACACATACACACACACACATACACACATAGGCGAAGGACAGCTTTCGCGCTGAAGCTGTGGTTTCACCACCGATCCTATGGCATTCAGTTTGGTTAGGCCGTATTACACTATCATATTTCTCTGACAAAGAAATATGATCAAATATTCGTTAACCATATTTGAAGTGGCTCTAAATTGGGGTATTAAACTGTCGTCATATTTTTCGTCAAATTTCAGTATGGCAGACAACGTGTTGCACTACTGGCCATTAAAATTGCCACACCACGAAGATGGCGTGCTACAGACGCGAAATTTAACCGACAGGAAGAAGAGGCTGTGATATGCAAACTATTAGCTTGTCAGAGCATTGACACAAGTTTGGCGCTTGTGTGGACACCTACAACCTGCTGACATGAGGAAACTTTCCAAGCGATTTCTCATACACAAACAGCAGTTGATCGGCGTTGCCCGGTGAAACGTTGTTGTGATGCCTCGTGTAAGGAGGAGAAATGCGTACCATCACGTTTCCGACTTTGATATAGGTCGGATTGTACCCTATCGCGATTGCGGTTTATCATATCGCGATATTGCTGCTCGTGTTAGTCGAGATCCATGGACTGTTAGCAGAATATGGAATCGGTGGGTTCAGGAGGGTAATACGGAACGCCGTGCTGGATCCCAACGGTCTCGTATCACTAGCAGTCGAGATGACAGGCATCTTGTCCGCATGGCTGTAACGGATGGTGCAGCCACGTCTCGAGCCCTGAGTCAACAGATGGGGACGTTTGCAAGACAACAACCATCTCCACGAACACTTCGACGACGTTTGCAGCAGCATGGGCTATCAGATCGGAGACCATGGCTCCGGTTACCCTTGACGCTGCATCACAGACAGGAGCGCCTGCAGTGGTGTACCCAACGACGAACCTGGGTGCACGAATGGCAAAACGGCGTTTTTTTCGAATGAATCCAGGTTCTGTTTACAGCACCACGATGGTCGCATCCGTGTTTGGCGACATCGCGGTGAACGCACATTGGAAGCGTGTATTCGTCATCGTCATACTGGCGTATCACCCGGCGTGATGGTGTGGAGTGCCATTGGTTACAGGTCTCGGTCACCTCTTGTTCGCATTGACGGCACTTTGAACAGTGGACGTTACATTTCAGATGTGTTACGACCCGTTGCTCTACCCTTCATTTGATCCCTGCGAAACCCCATATTTCAGCAGGATAATGCACGACCGCATGGTGCAGGTCCTGTACGGGCCTTTCTGGATACAGAAAATGTTCGACTGCTGCCCTGGCCAGCACATTCTCCAGATCTGTCACCAATTGAAAACGTCTGGTCAATGGTGGCCGAGCAAGTGGCTCATCACAATACGCCAGTCACTACTCTTGATGAACTGTGGTATCGTGTTGAAGCTGCATGGACAGCTGTACCTGCACACGCCATCCAAGCTCTGTTTTACTCAATGCCCAGGCGTATCAAGGCCGTTGTTACGGCCAGAGGTGGTTGTTCTGGGTACTGATTCCTCATGATCTATGCACCCACATTCCGTGAAAATGTAATCACGTGTCAGTTCTAGTATAATATATTTGTCCAATGAATACCCGTGTAGCTTCTGCATTTCCTCTTGGTGTAACAATTTTAGTGGCCAGTAGTGTAATATGCGCTGTGGTTGCTAGTACCACAATTGCATTGTGTTTGTATGTGGAAGACAAGTGGCGGAAGAAAAGGAAACATACTTATATGAAGCCCCAGGTATTACATCGAGATAATAAAAGCATTCAGCAAAATTTGTTATGAGACCAGCAAGTGGAGGAACTCAAGTCTTAATACATAAAGTACTTACGAAAGGATGAGAGTGTATTCCAGCATTTGCTCAGTAAAGTGGCTTCTCATATTACAAAATAGAATACTCTCTTGAGAAATGCTATGTGTGTGGAAGACAGTGACACTGCGATTTCTTAACACATGTGAGCACTAGTCTAATTTAGAACACAGCACTTGAATATCATATTGCACATTAACCACAATAATTCCAGAAACGAGTGAAGCGATATAACAAGCACTGGACGAGGAATATGTGAAAGTAAATAAATATTTAGCACACTAATGGGCTGTAAGGACTATTTTAAATTTTGAATAATTTAATTAATGGAATTAGTGCTCCAACAAGTATACAATTAATAAAAGTAGGAAACAGATGAAGCGCTTTTTAACTTGTGGCATCCAAAGTTCGAAAATAGATAATGTAGAACGGAAAGCTAAGAAAGAATTTTTTGTAATAGTGTGATCACATCCTCTATTCCGGCTTGCTAAAAAGCTACCTAGATGTTTCCAGATGTAGAGGTAGCTGTAGCTGTGATTGTGGACATCACATCGCCTGCAGCATATTCCACCTGTCCATCAACACAATTAATTGCACTCAATGTGCTCCTTGCTCACCCCCCACCCTAGTCGAAGCAAATTTATTAAAAAAAGAGTCGAAGGAATAAACCACCTTGAAGCCATATTTACATACACACTACAGAGAGGTCAAATAGCTGAAGCGACGCCAGCGCTCGAAGCAGTTACGTTTCGCATTGCAGTGAACAGAAGACGAACGACTTTTATGATCAAATCTACGGCGAGGCCGTAGATTTGATCATATTTATTTGACGACAGGCAAGATTTGACTAAGCTCCACATTACAACATCAAATTTCTTTGACATAAATATTTGACATATGAACTTTGACAAAGATATATGATAGTGTAATACTGGCCAAACGCGATTGATCTTGCGTCGCCTACGTGTCACGTGACGAGTTTCTCAGTATGCGCGCAACGTCAGTTCCTGTCGTTACACATTATGCAATGTAATGTCAAGATCATTTTAACACCAGATCTCATTCATCTAGCACCCCTGCTATACCCATCTATTAAACGAAGTCATTTTCTAACTTCTTGTCTATCTGAAGAACACATTTAAAAAACTGCGAAGAGCTGCTGTTCGGGGTTCCTTACATAATCTACGATTCCTGACGATGACATAAACACGAAAAACGCTTCTGAACCCTAGTGGCCACTTTGGCGCAGAGAAATGCAACTCTAATCATTTACGTACCCACTAGTGGTTTGCATACGTACTAAGTTACATCTTCGAGTTGTTTCGCTCTTATTGTCAATCGTTGTAAAACCTATCTGCAACCTTGACTTGAAATAATATATTTAATATGATGAGACTTCTCATTAAGGCGCATCCCATTGAGTCACAGAGGCAATTGGCAATTAAAAGACTACCTGGGTGTAGTGATATGAAATGGAATGATCACATAGGGTCAGTCGTGGATAAAACAGGTGGTAGGCTTCTGTTTATTAGTAGAATACTGGTGAAGTGCAATCACTCTACAAAGGAGATTGCTTGCAATTCACCCGTGCGACCCACCCTAGAATATTGCTGGAATGAGTGGGACTCGTACCGAGTAGGACTAACAGGGATACTGAAGGTAATACAGAGAAGGGCAGCACTAGTGGTCAGAGGTTTTTCGACCGGTGGGAGAATGTTACAGAGATCGTGAAGAAACTGAACTGGAATACTCTATCCTGGAAAGCCTACTTAAAAAGTCACAGCATCCGACTTTAAATGATTTCGCATAATGATTGTGAGGATAAGATGACAACAAGTACGGAACAAACAGAGGAATTTAAAGAGTCATTCTTGCCGCGCTCCATACGTGATGGGACGGGAAGAAACCGTAATAACTGGTACATTGGGACGTAGCCTCTGCCATGCACTTCGCAGTGTAAATGTAGAAATTCATGTAGATGCCTGTATTCGTATGCCCTGATGCTAATTTCGGAGTTCGTGATACATCTGAAAATGTAGTATACAGCGTTATACGTACAACGATAGTCATGGAGATACGTCGACACCACCTTGGTTTTCGGATGAACTTATACTAGAAATACGCCAAAAAACAAAATGAAATAGGAGAAATTAATCTTATTAATTGACTCTTTTCAGTGTTATGTTAACACTTTCTAACATCAGCTTAGATTTTTCGAAAAATGGAGCGTGAGGAAAGCACAAGTCTCGGAAAAGAACCTCACAAAATTGTCAGCAGTTACTTCCTAGGAATGCATAGATCTGTTCTGCATCTCCGAGTGCGAAGCAGTTGCTCTCGTGAACAACCGAACTGAGGGGGGTTATCCCATTCGGCTCTACTACGTCGTAATTTCAACCACAACTATATCGAACCACCCTTACAAGTTAGTTCTGCTCGTTTCTTGATTCGCCAGCTTAGTACATATTTCCCGGATTAGGCTGCCGTTTGTACGTCAGTAATTTTGCAGGAGCGCCGTAGGTAAGGCTTAGCTTCAACTTCGCCTTGCACTGCTCCAATTACAGAACGTAATATTCTGTCTGTCTCTCTCTCTCTCGCGCGCTCTCTCTCTCTCTCTCCCTCCTAGTTTCGGTTCCCACCTAGCAATAGCCATCTTAACTTTCCGGATTCTCGTTTAATCGACGGCCGTTGTTAGGAAAGTAAAGACACAAATCCCCCAAAAAGGTAAGAATTTTTTCTTGTAGTGGGAAGCAGTGCCATTTCCTCGTTTCTGTTTGACGTCCAATATCCACGAGGGTTCACTTGTGACACTGATATACTTGTCAAGCGACTTCGAAGCAGCCATTTCGAAAGTAGGAGTGGAGGTCGATGCGTTGCCATGTTTCACTGACGAACAAACTTCAGCCAGAACGTACGCGGTGTACACATATAACACAAAGTGCTTCTGTACTGCATACGCTTCTCTATAAATTCCGAATCCCAGGTCATTTGCAGAATTAAGAGATTAAGAACAGTTAATGGTGTCGGTCAACGAACTGTCCCGTATGCATACAACTCTTTAAAGTGTTTTTGAAGATGATCAAGAATGGCTTGCATTACACGAAGGTGAGGGGCCGTGTTAATGATAGTGTAAGAGGCACGAGCTTCGAACAAATATTTTGATGCTATGCCAAGTGTCACATTGGTTAACTTTGTTGAGCAAGTTCAAGGAATACTTATCAGAAGATTTTAAATGGTAAATACAGAGACGTGCAAGAAGAGGTGTAGAGCACTCAAAAAACGAGGTGTTCAATAAAATCTGAAATTCTCAATTTTTTGCACTTGTGCTTCGTCTACGACTTCACTGAAATACGAGGTGCTATCCAAAAGTACCCGAAATCTGAATTTCGGGCGCAGATAGTTTCCGGTACACTGAAGTATCGCTAGGTTTCTCCCCACACATCATTCTTGATTCTGTGTCGAGAGTGATTGTGAGCTGAGGTGTTTGGTGAGTTGCTGGTGAGCATATTTCCATTGTCGCTTTTCCGTGATCTTGTTGTTCTGCGATGTCTGACCTGGAAGAGCAGCACACCAGAGAAAAGTTCGCTTTAAACTTGGATGAAACCGCTGCAGAAACACGCCAGATGTTGAAGCAAGCCTTTGGAGACAACACCTTAGGTCAGACTCAGAGTTAGAACTGCTATAAACGTTTCAGAAATGGACGAACGTCGACGGCCGTCAGTTGGCACCACATCACAAATGAGAGACCTGTTTCAGTAAGGTCGTAGACAAGCCGTCAAAGAGCTCTGCGACACCTCGGGAATAAGTTATGGTACATGTGAATGTATTCTATCACAAGAATTGATCACGAGAGGGATGTGACGAAGTTTGTCCGACTACTTGTAGGGAAGCAGCCTACTCACGCCGTATAAAATTCACAGCATTCTTTGCATTGTGTGCCACCAGTCCACTGTAACTAGCTCTGACGTCATAAATGTTGCGCAATACTTTAAAATGAAGTAAATAACCTGAAACGTTTCTAGAATGTCAGGAGTAATACTAAACCAATATGTGTTGAATATCAGTTCAATATCTTTAACCACTTTCGAAATTTGGACGTTTTTCTGTAAAAGTCATTGGCGCAACAGAAAAGAGCTAGAAACTTAATAATTTAAATTTAGATTCCTTTTGCATAATTATTTAGTGGAAATAGTATTCTGGGTCACACAAATTAAATTTTAGTTGAAATTCATGGTTGTCTGGTTTTTGTCTTAAAAATTAAGGAAGCAAGATAGATTAAGTAGGCGAATAAATAAAGCTAGGATGTTTAAATTTAAGTAGAAGGGAGATACGCTACAATCATAAAGATGTGAGAAGTTTCAACTGAATAACTATAAAACTATAGCGATAGCTATCTCCAAAGGGCAAGTTCAGAGCTCGTCTACTGCGTGTAGTGTAATTAAATTAATTCTCTCGCCCAAAATATTGGACTTAGCCACGTCAGACTTTTATTACGATTACTTACGTGTGTGCTGATTGCACATTTAAATTGAGAGCTTCATTGGCCATCAGCAAAGGAAGCAATGATTTTTCGATAACTTAAAGTGGTGCATTACTAGCCCAGCAGCTAGTCGGGACAGCGAATTTAATCAAGCGTTCCCTTAGCCGTCCACACCGCGGCTTTATATACAAGAACGCTGCGCGAGGAAAATAAGGCCCCAGTTACTGATGGGCTAAACTGCGATTTTCCGATATCAGTGATTTCTGTGAATGCTATTTTTCAGTATCTGCTATTCTTAACTGTGATTGGTCGCAGTTAAGGAACGTAGGTCGCGTATCCCTCCGCCACTGCTATTTCTGCCATTTCTGCTACTTCCGCGATTTCTGTGACTTCTGCTACTTCTGCGATTTCTGCTACTTTTGCGACTTCTGCTACTTCTGCGACTTCTGCTACTTCTGCTACTTCTGCGATTTCTGTGACTCCTGCGATTTCTGCAACTTACCACCGTATGAAAAAGTTACATCTGCCCACACAGAAAATTGCATCTCAACAAACCTGTTATTCGTAAGTAAGTTTTACGTATGTTGTCCCGTTGGCTTTAATTATGTATTAAAGAAACAACTGTGAAAATATTAATAGTGTAATTAATATGTAAGTAGCCATACAGTAGCGTAATAGTTCGTGTTTAGAAAATGAATTCTAACATATTGTTGTGTTCACAGGTACCCGAACTACATTTCAGTCACTCAGTAAATTGATAACACTGCGTCTTTAGACCGTTTTCGTCAACCGAGAGGTTAGTTTCTAAGTGTTTCGATGGACTTAATTACTTCAGTGAGATCGTTCTTGCAAATGTGAAATATACCCCATTGAGTGGCTTTCATTACAGCAAATATTAGCAATCCACTGTCAAATATATTGCATGTAATTAGTGACAGCAAAAATTGTGTAATAATCCTTGTGATTTTGCAGACACAGTTCTGACTCTTGATTACTGGTTGCTGTTCGTATCTATCCACATCAAGGCTGTTGAGAAAGACTCTTGAAGATTCAAGACACCTCTTAGAGGATTTTGCAGTTTAAAAGTGACACAATTGTGAAATAAGTGTGCAGCTGAGTGATTAAACTGTGTTTTATTGAAGTTGTTATGCGATTTCAAAAGAATAATTAATGTTAAATACAGTGAGTGAATAATGAAAATCTCATTTTCCACATGTTTAAGCCGTCCTACACCTGTAATTTTTCGCCACTTATTTACTGGTAAACACTAGTTGGAGAGTGACATGCCGCACCCCCCCCCCCCCCCCCCCCTTCTCCACAACCTTGGTGTGACACTGAACTGTAACATATCACGAAGTCTACAATATGCATTTTGAGGCTGTTGATATGAAAGTGGGAAGTACAGATCTTCCAGTTAAATCAGGAATAGCTTAAGTGCAGTACTTGAAAATAACACAGGAAAAGCTTACTTATGTAGGTGGTTGTAGTGTCGGCAAAAAGTTCGTGTGTGTGAAGTTGCCACGTAGAACACCAGGTGCAAAACTTTTATCCCGAGTCTTGAACTGTGCCGGAATAAAAGTGAGGCATTCATATGACTCAATAATGCTGTTTTCATTTCACTGCACTTATACAGATGTCTCAGCTCTATTGTGTTAACATTGCAAAGTCCTGTAGGCATGTGGAGTATTAACCAAAATTGTCATGTTGGAAGCAGAATCACATTTGTTGCGTTACTTGATATTTTCAGGAGAATAACTAATATAATACATTCAGAGTCACAGCTGTGTTTGACCAACCATAACTGATGGTGAATGTGCATGTCGTCATATAATTTGAAGGGCTTATTTCAATAGTGGTACAAGTCCATTACCTCCTCTTTTCTGTCTATAATGTTTCTGAAATTAATAATCCAAACAAACATTAATAAAGGTTCATTTCTAGCAAGAATCCATATGCTTGAATATTTCTTTTATCTCAACTGTAGATTTTTCAGCGCTCATTTAACTTTACGACTCCGTATCTCAAAATGAACAAAAATGGACTTGTACCACTATTGAAATAAGCCCTTCATATGCGCACACAGAACACCGATCTCGTGAGGCACTAGGCTCTCATAACGAAGTACGTACGTCGTTCAACAGATGGCACTAGGAAAAGAATGTCAACTGCGCTTTTTAGTTGCTACTTGTGACTCTTAGTTGCGATTTGTCACGGAAATCGCAGTTTGACTCGGTAGCGAATAGCGTAGTGTGAGCTTTGCTCAACAGATGGCACTGCTAACCTCGCTTTTTAGTTGCTACTTGCGACTCTTAGTTGCGATTTGGCACTGAAATCGCAGAAAGCAGTATGGAATTCGGCCAACAGATGGCTCACTGCGTTTAATGTGAAATGCTACTTGCGACTGCAAACTGTGACTGAAATCGCAGTTAGATTTTGTAAAGTTGTTATTGTGATATCTGTGACTTCTCAATCACTATGATTTCTAACAGATACGCTATTTCCTGCCCACCACTAGCCCCAGTTCTCTCCAGACGCTGATCAGCGCACCACCTGTGCCGGGAGTTGCTATAAACAGCCTCGGATGCCGTAATAAGTTACTCAGGATACGCGTAACCATGAAATCATTTTCGAGTGAAGTGTTAATTCTGGGATGACTTTAATGATCTACCTTCAGTTTGCGTATGTCGTATTTTCACGTGCCGCCGCGGGACAGACATTCTACCATTATTTGGCGTGGCGTTTGATGAACATTATCATCAAATTATGGCGAGCATTCACTTAAACATTTAATTGGAACAGTTATTGTTGCATCAGCGCATTAGACTCTGAACTGCTCTGGTAGTTGGATTGTGTGGATTCTTTTTGGTCTGTGACTTTCAGAATATAGCGAACATTTTTGAAAGAATCGTTTTTGATTATGAATCCCAAACACTATCCTAATTCCTCAGAGCTGTAAGCTGTAAGCTGTGGTTTTAAGTTTATTTCTCAGTTGAAGTGGGCACTAGGAATTCTAATTACAGGCTTCACGTTTTGCTAATCACTTTCTGATTGCCAATATTGTAGTTAGAGAGCCAGTGTTGAGAACGGCAAACAACAGCATTAAATAAATCATAGGAACATTTAATAACAACAAAATTTCCACCCGCAGCCCCACATATGGTGCATCGTTGGGAAAGACATTTCCACACTACGTTTCATTCAACAATTATTTCCACCCGCCGCCCCACATACCGCTACAAGGAGACCAGAAGCAACATAGTGTGGAAACCTGCTTCAGGATGACCAGCGCTCTTTCAGAGGTTGTTAGCGATGATAAATTCTGGTTTATGGCTACAAACATGAAACTAAACAGCATTCATCACAATAGAATACTCGTTGTTCACCGGAGGAAAGCAAGTGAAGAGAAACATTAAGTCGTTGTTGATTTTTTTTGTATTGATTAGTTTGTTCGCAAATAGTTTGTCGCTCCTGGACTGATCGTAAAAAAGTGTTCTGTCGTAAGGTCCTAAGACATTTGAAGGAGGACAGGAGAAAACGTCTACAGAAGTGACCTACGACCGTCTGGGTACTCCATGACAACACACCACCCCGTATGGCCCGCGTTCTTCAGGAGCTTTCGACTAAAACAAGATGACGGTGGCCCTCCCCCCAAAGTGCTCACCAGAGTTACCTCCGTGTGACTTCTTGCTCAAGATGAAAATCGTGTTGAAGGGGCTGAGATACTGTATTTCAATGTAACTCTTGCTGTTAATTACTTTTGAATATATCTTGGGAGCAGACACTGATCAAAGTTATTACTAATGGTTACTGTTACTGTTACTGTTAGATGAACATGAGCCTCCTTCTGATGGTAAATCACTGCTAGATAACAGTGATTCACCACCAGAAGGATGCTCCTGCCCATTCACCATTTTGGTCTGAGGATGACCACAGGTGTGGTCGAAAGCGGTTACCAGAATAAATAAATTTGTGATCAAGACTGAATTTAAAAGTAACCATTAGTCTCGCTGTTCTGTGCTGAAAAATTGTCGTTGAAGAATATTTCCAACAGAAGCTTAAGCTATTACGTGATACCACTGAGTCGTGGACGCACATCCATATCGATTCTTTCGCTCGCGAAACTTCTTTGGGTTTTGTTATCTAGCTACAGCTTCTCCGGCGTTGCGGCGTCTCGGGTGAGATTTCAAATGGCTGTGAGCACTATGGGACTTAACATCTGAGGTCATCAGTCCCCTAGAACGTAGAACTACTTAAACCTAACTAACCTAAGGACAGCACATACACCCATGCCCGAGGCAGGATTCGAACCTGTGACCGTAGCGGTCGCTCGGTTCCAGACTGAAGCGCCTAGAACCGCACGGCCACACCGGCGGGCGGTGAGATTTAAACGCAGGCGTACGCTCTAGGGGTCTGTTGGTGAAGGCGTCTGTGTGGATCGCGACCTGAACTTGCTAGCCACGCAGGTTCTCTCGCCGCTTTTAAATGGCTGGTGTTTAACTTAGGCAGCATGCCTACGGCTTCTGGAGAGCCACCACTTCCCTCTGCCTTCGAGGTAGCGGGTCGTGCTTTGGAATTCGACTATTTCTTGCTACCGCTATTGGTGAATGTAGCCACATACACCTTCCTTAATTATCTTCGACCCGAGGCAGGAATAAAGGGTGAGCACCATGTCTTGTGTACGGTGAAGCGTCTACTGTGGTTCGTGAAAACCTGTGTGCTTTTGCTACTAAATATTGTTTGTTTTTCTTAGCGTAAGCTGCCGTTCCTTATATTACTGCCTTTATTTTGGCCGCCGCCCTTAACGAAGATGAGCATCTCAGTAAGCAGAAAGTGCCCGAGTTAAACGATGATTCGATTGTAGGGCGGCTTACATTTTACCTAGTTCTGTTGTGCGAGTACCTGATTTAAAAAGATCTGCTTCTGTCTGCACCATTGGTGCGAGTATTTTGTAGGTGTAGATATTTCTAATATTTTTAATTGTCAGTTATTTTTAAGTACTTGTGGGTGAAATAAGCTCAGTTATTTGATTTGCCTCAGTCAGGATTAAATGTCACATGTCGCAAGTACTTTATTTATTTATTTGCGTTATTGATCTTCTGACTGGTTTGATGTGGACCACCAGGAATTCCTCTCCTGTGCCATCCTTTTCATCTCAGAGTAGACTCGGAACTTACGTCATCAATTATGGATCTATTCCAATATCTGTTTTCCCCTACAGTTTTTACTCTGTACAGCTCCCTCTAGTACCACGGAAGTTATTCAGTGATGTCCCTTCGTTTTGCCAGTGTTTTCCACATATTCCTTTCCTCGCCGATTCTCCGGAGAAACTTTCATTCCTTACCTCATCAGTCCACCTAATATTCCACATCTCTAGTGCCTCGATTCAATTCGGTTCCGGTTTTCCCACAGTCCATATTTCACTACCGTACAATGCTGTGTTCCAGACGTACAGTCTCAGAAATTTCTTCCTCAAATAAAGGCCTGTGACTGTTACTAATAGACTTCTCTTGGCTATGAATGCCCTTTTTGACAGTGCTGGTCTGCTTTTTATGTCCTCCTTTGCTCCGTCCGTCATGGGTTATCATGCTGCCAAGGTAGCATAATTGCTTACCTTCATCTACTTCGTGACCATCAATCCTGATGTTTAGTTTGTCTCTGGTCTCGCTTCTACTGTTGCTCATTACTTTCGCCTTCCTCCTGTGTACTCTCAGTCTGTGTACTCATTAGACTGTTCATTCCATTCGAGAGACCCTGTAATTCTTCTTCACTTTCCCTGAGGGTTGCAATGTCCTCAGCGAATCTTATCATTGATATACTTTCGCCATCAATTTTAACTCTAATGTTGAAGCTTTGTTTTATTATGTCATTGCTTCTTCGATGTATAGACTGAACAGCAGGGGTGAAAGATTACGTCCCCGTCTTACACCCAATATAATGCGAGAGTTTCGTTCTTTGACTTCCACTATTATTGTACATGCTGTATATCACTGTCTTCCCTATATCTTATCCCTAGTTTTTCAGAATTCCGAAAATATTTTACTATTTGATGTAGTCGAACGCATTTTCCAGGTCAACAAATCCTATGAAAGCGTCTTGATTATTCTTCATTCTTGCTTCCATTATCAATCGCAAGGTTTTTTCTGTTAACTTTCAGTATTTTCGGGTCAAAGAGACGGTTAAAAAAGGCTCAATTGACTGCCCTGATTCTATTTGCCATTTACTTGTTATTTTCATTTAATATGTATTCTGTGTGTGTGTGCTATAGAATCTGTATTAAATCGAATAATCGTTTGGGGCAAGCTCAAACTGGTTATCGTGTCTTGGCTAATGAATGTGTTTCATCTCTTTTATTGCTTTGACTTTGTCCTTGGTTGCTCTTGTGAACAAACGCTTAAGCTTATTGATTTTTCAGTGCTCTCTTTCTTATTTAAATGCAATGTAGGAAGTACATACTCTGCTATATTGATTTTTTCTTTAATTTTTGAAGGTTATTCATATTGTGGTTATTGGAATATTGATTTTCAAGTAGCCAAAGCAATTGTTAAAACCAATGAGTGCCTTTAGGTACGATTTTCTAATATTTATCAAGTTCAAAGATTTTGCTTTGTTATAAATTGAAAGAGGCGATTGTCTGAAATATTCAAAGGACAGTAATTTCAGGCTTTGCTAACTTATTGTGATGTTCACTTGAGCTTAAGTGTTCATCATTGTTTACGTTAAATTTGACATCTGTGGAAAATAAGTATTTCTCGTCAATGTTTGTGTTAAATCTGGCCTCTGTGGCGAATAAATACCTTGAAAATGATTATCTTTTTACTCCTCTGCACCATACCACTCCCAGATCCAATCTCTCTCTCATTTCAGTCATTTCTCAAATAATAATTTTAAGTGATAAATTTTGACAACTTTTGGATACAATCGCACAGGCACTCCTTTTGTTGCTCTGTATTGGTGATACACCAGCCAACATAATTCCATTAACCAAAATGCACAATTAATTGATGGTATGAACATGCAATGCCGTAACTTCCGTTCAGAAACACAGGCAAATTGCAAGTCTTTTTTCGTGACAGAGAGGTCACAGTTCATAATAATCGACGTGAAGTCATCTATTGCAACCAAAACTATAGCTAGGGTTTCCCAAGGAAGTGTCATAGGCCTTTTGCCATTCCTAACATATACATATAAAGGATTTAGGAGCAGTCCTTCAGATTGTTAACAGATGACTGTGTGGTTTGTCGTCTAGTATAATCATCAGAAGATCAAAATAACTTATTAAAGTGATTTGGACAAGGTACCTGCATGGGGTGGAAAGTAGCTATCGACCCTGAATAATAAAGTGCCAGGCCGTCCACGTCAGTGTTAACAAAATTCTGTGAAATTTAGGTCTGTCGATTCAACCAAATATCTCAGATACTTATTTACAGTCTCCATCGTAAATTGGCGATGTAAATAAGATAGATACAGTAAGTCCCCTGTGGTTATAGAAGACCAACTGTAACTGAAAAACAGGTGTAACGAAGCGAATAGAAAAGCCACAGAAATCACAGCACTTGTTAGCGTCGTACAAAAAATGTAGTGCAGATTTCAAATTTTTGAATACTTCGCTTAAAAACTGAAGTTATGTTTGTACAGCGAATAATAAGAAATTTTTCTCTGTTATTTAATAGAAAACAAATAAGAGGACCCATTTCAACGAAAATTGTCTGGGCAGAAAAGAAAAGAAAAAAAGAAACTGTGTTTCCTCAAGCCGCGACCTATTCAGAACCAAAGTTATTTGCGTTACGTCTGTCATCTAATGTACTTCTTCGAACTATTTCTCATTTGCTTCCATCTTCCCCGATTATCATTGTGATTTTCATCCCATTTACGTTGTGACTTCTCCATATTTACATGATAAAGAAAAAACCGTAAAAATTTAATTTTTTATGATGTCTGTTTTGTCCTGTACAACCCAAAATTTTTTTGGTAGCTACAACGCAAACATACCGCTACGCAAGTTTAACTTCCGATTGTTGTTGCTTCTACATCCGTACTCTGCAGACAACTGTTAAGCGCATAACTTAGGGTGCTTCCCATTCTACAAGTTATTAGACTTCTTCCCGTCTGAAAGTCGTTCTTACAGCCCACTGCTAAATATTTAAGTGTGAATTACAGACTAATCTTGAACATTTACCACTATGTTTACATGTAGGTGTAATCAAGTATACACCGTGATACGGCTAACCTCACTGCTGGGTTTTATGCAGCCCGTAATGTCTTCACATACAAATTGCAAGATTATTCTAGCCTGACGTTTGCTACATATTAGTCCTACAGAGTAAGACCTTTTGTAGGAAATTCAACTTAGTTAAATTTGATGCTGGAATATGTTTTTTCGTATTATTCAACTAAGACAGACTTGAAGGTTACTTCTATACTTCGTTCTTGAATAATTCGAAAACTATGGCCTCCAGCGAAAACGCATCCCAGTGCAAAATTTAAGTACATTATATTTTGCTGTGGGACTAATAGTTTGCGCATAGCGGGCGAGAGAGTATGAAAACCTTTTGTGTGATATTTGAAGATGTTGCATGTTGCGTAAAGCCCAGCGGTGGAGGCATTTGACCCACTCTATATGTATATGCTGTTAATGGGGGTAGGACGTCAAACGGGCCTAGTTGGAGCAGGAGAGCCATCACAGGACATTTTAATTTTCACTGTCTATAATTTTACAAATGAATTCATAAAACTTCGTCAGAATGAAAAGGAATGGTTCAGGATCCACACCGAAAGCAGTGGAAGTTCAAAAACATAACAAAATAATTTTTTTTTGCATGTGAAATTTCATCATTTTTTTCACTTACTATTGGCTGCATTTGTTGCTATAGGTATATTTTTCATTTTCTAAAACACTTTTCTTTCTTTTCATCTTCCTATGATGAACTTTTCTTGATTTTGTCACCTCCAAAAATGATTTATCTAGTTTCACTCCACGTTCTCTGTCTCTCGCATACAAAGCTCTGATGCAGTTCATTCCGGGCTTAATTCCCATTTTCTCTAAAATATATTTCCTGCTTTGCACATCATCATTAAAAATGAAACTGCAGCATAAATGGCACTACCAAGTGCATTTCTTCCCACAATAATGGTATTTGGTAATCTTTATCGTACACTTTGTTTAAAACTTTCATTTGGGATTTGGATACTGTCATGAAGACATTTCTTCAATAAGTTTTCATTTACATGGTCCCTGAATATAGGTTTGATAGCTTCCTTTCTTTCACGTATGACAATTTTCGGGGCAAATATAAACATTCGAATTCTTCAGAGCGAAATACATTTTCATACGAAAAAAGGATGCTGCACAAAGGGATGTGGCGCTGCATCTTGGTGTACTTAAGACCAAGTAAGGTGCCTTATATGTTTTATACATAAAACTATTCAGGAAGATACAAAATAGGCATATTTTTGGAAAATCGATTTTTTTAAAAACTTTTGACGTCCTACCTCCCTTAAAGATATTCGAGACTCAATTTAAGGATATTATAGCCCATATTTGTCGACAACATCGCAAAACAAAAAGTGATTTTGTACTGATATTAGAAGCACTTGTTGCTTGAAGACAGATTCCTGTAAAGAGGAGCACTGGTTACCCGAGCCGTCTCCACATGCGTCAAGGTGACGGCTATTGCCCGTGTCTCCTGGAGAGTGGGGAAGTCCTTAAGAAGGAGCCACTGGGGAAGTGGCACAGGCTGAAGGAGCGAAAGAAGAAGCCCGCCCGGTGGCCCCGTGCCCTGCCACAGGAAGCGGTAAACAGATTTGGGGAATTGAGGGCGTTAGGGGGCAATAAAATAGAGCGCGCCACGGCGATCCGGTTACCGCCGCCAGCGCCACCTGGCTCTCTCTGCCTGCGCACCCGGGGATTCCCCCACTGGCCCGGCTTGTGAAAACTCCTCCCCGGTTACTTACGGGAGGCGCTGTTAGTCGTCACCGGGCACTTCTTTAGGCCCAACGTTTCCTGTTAAGAGGATCCGAACCTTTCCGTGCTTGTAATATTAACTTTGCTCTCTTACATCAGGTGCACTTCAGAGACAATTAATTTCTTGGATTATCGTGTTGGGTATGGTTGACACCTTTCCTGTGAAAGGTAAACTGTTCATCAGATAATATTATTTTAAAGATGAAAAAATTAAAACCACTTCTTCGATACTTTCTGCTGTCAGTGATCTTTTATTTACTTACTTTTTTTGACATATTATGAAAATCCAGTGATAAAATGTCTACATTTATTTGCTGTGCAAACATCAAAAATTTTAGTTACAACAGGGTCCTCAGCCATGATAAACGTCTTGAATGATACCAGCTTACCATGTTTGCTGTTGTTATTAGGATGAAACCATACTGTTCACCATACATACAAGGTGACAATTATTCAACTATATGAAATAAAGTCGTCATAACTTCTGAGCGGTTTGCGTTACGACGTTCAAACTGCATGGTTGGCAGCGGGACAAGGTGGGAATCTGTTATGGTTTATTCGGTTTGGTTTAGCGACAAAGCCCACTTTGATTTGGATGGGTTCGTCAATAATCAAAATTGGCACATTTGGGGGACTGTGTGGCATGCTATGTACAGTCACGGAATAATCGGTGCTATAATCGTCGACTGCACGGCGACTACCGAACGGTACGTGAAGCTTTCGGGAGATGATTTCATCCCCATCATCCAAAGTGACCCTGATTTCGACAAGATGTGGATCATACAACGACGGAGCGCGATCGCATCGAAACAGGAGAGTGTTTGATGTCCTGGAGGACCACTTTGGGGACCGCTTTCTCCTCTGGGATACCCAGAGGCCACTGGCATAGGCATGGATTAGTCGCCATATCCTTCGGATCTGAACACATACGACTCCTCTTTGTGGGGCTTTATTAAAGACAAGGTGCACAGCAGAATGAGATTTTCGCTCTTCAGCGGAGTGTGCGCTGATATGAAACTTCCTGGCATATTAAAACTGTGTGTCGGATCGAGACTCGAACTTGGGACCTTTACCTTTCGCGGGCAAGTGCTCTACCACCTGAGCTACCCAAGCACGACTCACGCCCCGTCCTCACAGCTTTACTTCTGCCAGTACCTCGTCTCCTACCTTCCAAGCGTTACAGAAGCTCTCCTGCGATCCTTGCAGAACTAGCAAAGTTCCCGAGTTCGAGTCTCGATCCGGCACACAGTTTTATCTGCCAGGAAGTTTCATATCAGCGCACAGTCCGCTACAGAGTGAAAATCTCATTCTGGAAACATCCCCTAGGCTATGGCTAAGCCATGTCTCTGCAGTATCCTTTCTTTCGGGAGTGCTAGTTCTGCACTTGCCCGTGAAAGGCAAAGGTCCTGAGTTCGAGTCTCGGTCTGGCACACAGTTTTAATCTGCCAGGAAGTTTCAAGGTGTACAGCAATAACTCCAAAACCATTGTTGAACTGAAAACAGGCATTCAGGATGTCATCTACAGCATGGACGATCCGACCCTCCAGCGGGTCATGCAGAATTTCTCCATTCGTCTGCGCCACATCATCGCCAATGATGGCAATCATATCGAACATGTCATAATCGAAATTCAAACATCTGTAGTGATGCTTACACGATGAATAAAGTGCGTGCACACAGTAGTTTGTAACTAACTTACGTGTATTTTTTCATGTAGTTCTATAATTCACATCTTGTAGTTTCGACTGTGCAGCCATTTTCGTGTGCCTGCGGCAAATGTCAGATATAACATAATTTAAACATAAGCAACCACTAATTGTTTAGTCGACATAACAAAAAGAAAACTCGTAGGGAACAACCCGTTAATGCAAATATTTGGAATAAATTCATCAAACTAGTCTACGCCACACAATTTTAAAAGTGGAGCGTGTTTAGCCTGACAGAAAATAAAATAAAGACGACTGAAGTAAAGTTAAATATGGTAAGAATAAGAGATAGAGAGGATATTATACAGTAAAATATTCAGGTACAATATATTTTATTTATTATTTTATTTTTTAACGTAGTTAAATATTTTATAGAAGATTTACGATGATTACAAGGCCAATTATCAGACAGATGCCTGTTACTGAGTTAATAGAGAAATAACTTCATAGTCGTACACACAACCAGACTGACAGTGAATAATGTGATAATGGCGGGAATTCTTGTCGATTCATGAAGCTTCTTGCAATGGATGTCAGAACTGATGTCTTCTCAGACACAACCTTTCTATTGCCAGAAGTTAAAAAAAAAGTAAAAACAGCAACGCACGACGAGAGAATTATCTGACTTGGGACGGAAATTTGTAGACGTAACGTGCATGTACAGAAAAACAAATGATTAGAATTCTAGAAAAAAAACTGGGTTATCTCTTCAAGGTAGGTTGCAGTAGGCACTGGGAGATGAAGAAGCTTGCACAGGATAGAGTAGCATGGAGAGCTGCATCAAACCAGTCTCAGGACTGAAGACCACAACAACAATCTATTCAAGAGAAAGGGTTTCACAAATGGAGCAAGTCAACAAGTCAATAAAGCGTTGGTCCACCCCTGGTCTTTATGCAGCAACTATTCGGCTTGGAGTTCATTAACAGAGTTGTTCGATGTCTTTCTGTGGCATATCGTGCCAAATTCTGTACAACTGATGCGTTAGATCGTCAAAATACCGATCGGGTTGCAGGGCGGTGCCTGTGATGTTCCAAACGTTATCAGGTAGGGAGAGATTCGGAGACCTTGCTGACCAAGGTAAGGCTTGCAAGCACGCAGACTAACAGTAGGAAACCTTACCATGTGCGAGCGGTCATTATCTTGCTGAAATGTAAGCCCAGGATGGCTTGTCGTGAAGAGCAATGTTAATCGCTTAAATGTGTTACTTAGGCAAATGTATTTCCGAAATTTCATTACTCTACAGTAATAACCGGTGTAACCGCCAGAATGTTGAATGCAAGGAAGCAGACGTGCATGCACTGTGTTGTACAGGTTCCGGATATCAGTTTGTGCAACAGGCCTGTTGCACTTAGTCGGTCAGTACAGGGAGGGTTAACGCTGACTGAGGACAAAACTGGAGTTGCCGTCCGATGATGTCCCATATGTTCTCGACTGGACACAGATGCGGTGATCGAGCAGGTCAAGGCGAAATGTCCACTCTGCAGAGTGTATTGTAACCTACGTGCTTTATTTTTGGACTGCATTTCCTTATGATTCTTACAATGAATCTCAGTCTGGCATCTACTTTACCGACAATTAATTTTATATGGTCATTCCATTTCAAGTAACTCCTAATTCCTACTCCCAGACATTTTATGGAATTGACTGCTTCCAGTTGCTGACCTGCTATATTGTAGCTAAATTATAAAGGATCTTTCTTTCAATGTATTCGCAGCACATTACACTTGTCTACATTGAGATTCAATTGCTATTCCCTGCGTCGATTCGTTGAAGATCCTCCTGCATTTCAGTACTATTTTCCATTGTTACAACCTCTCGGTATACTACAGCATGATTCGCAAAAAGCCTCACTGAACTTCCGGTGTTATCCACAAGGTCTTTTATATATATTGTGAATAGCAACGGTCCTACGACAGTCCCTTTCGTCACACCTGAAATCACTCTTACTTCGGAAGACTTTTCTCCATTGAGAATGACATTCTGCGTTCTGTTATCTAGGAACTCTTCAATCCAATCACACAACTGGTCTGATAGTCCATATGCTCTTACTTTGTTCATTAAACGACAGAGGGGAACTGTATCAAACGCCTTGCGGAAGTCAAGAAACACGGCATCTACCTGGGAACCCGTGTCTATGGTCCTCTGAGTCTCGTCGACGAATAGAGCGAGCTGGGTTTCACACTTTCGTCTTTTTCGAAACCCATGATGATTCCTACAGAGTAGATTTCTAGTCTCCAGAAAAGACATTATATTCGAACATAATACGTGTTCCAAAATTCTACAACTGATCGACGTTAGAGATATAGGTCTATAGTTCTGCACATCTGTTCGACGTCCCTTCTTAAAAACGGGGATGAGCTGTGCCCTTTTCCAATCCTTAGAAACGCTACGCTCTTCTAGAGACCTACGGTACGCCGCTGCAAGAAGGGGGGCAAGTCCCTTCGCGTACTCTGTGTAAAATCTAACTGGTATCCCACAAGGTCCAGCGGCCTTTCCTCTTTTGAGCGATTTTAATTGTTTCTCTATCCCTCTGTCATCTATGGTAACACAACAGGTCGAATCACAAGACTGACGTACAAATTTAGAGTCAGAGTGCGTGGGATGATGACGAGAGTGCTCCTGTTGTCATATGAAATCGCACTTCAGACAATAACTTCAGGTGTTGGTCGCATATAGCTCGCAGACGGGTTGGATGCAGGCTCTCATGTGGCTTACTCCTGACCAACACATGACCATCACTGGCACCTAGGCAGAGCCACGTTTCATCAGGAAACACAACAGATTGCCATACTGCCGTCCAATGAGCTCTGACTTGACACCACCGAAGTCGAAAATGACGGTGGTTTGGAGTCTGTGGAGAGAACGCCACAGGGTGTGTGGCTCGGTGCTGTCCTCGAAGTAAACGATTTGTAACAGGTCGCTGTGTGACTGTGATGCCTGGTGCTGCTCAATTTGCTGCTGCAGATGCAGTACGATGCGCCAGAAGCACACACCGAACACGATCGTCTTCCATCTCGCTAGCGCCACGTGACCGTCTGCAGCCCAGTTTCAGTGCGACCCTACATTCTTGTGATCACCGCTGCCACACTCAAGTACAGTTGAAACGTCCCCTTAGAAAAATTATACAACACTGTGCTTAAACTGACACACAATTTTTAGCGCAACGCAATCTGACTTTCAGAAATCCCTACAAAAGAATGTCCCTGACTAACATTAACCCATACCTTTCACAAATCACTTACCTCACCAAAAATCTTCGTTACTCGAACTACTGCAATACAGCGAGCGCCACTACTGCCAACTAAATAAAAGATTCAACCTACTGAAGGCACTAACTACTGATAGGCATAGTTAGCAAATGAAAGATTTTAATAGAGAACAAACAATGTATTTACCTTAGTAGTCATAATATATATATATAGCAGTTCATGACATCCAGTCTTACAAATTTCAAAACTCCGTCATCTCTCTCCCCACGTCCACCACTGCTGGCGGCTCACCTCCATCTGCGCAACGCTTCGCGCTGTTAACAGCCACCTGTCCAACGCTACAATGGCGAATATTACAACAATGCCAAACAGCCACCGACTGCACACAGCACAGCCAGTGATTTTTCATACAGAGCGCTATGTGGCGTTACCGATAAAAAAACCTAAACAGCCTACTTACTTAGCCCCCATGCTCCCCACAAAAAATTTTACAAATTGTTTTGGGCAGTGGCCAGTACAGATTTGAAAAAAATTCTCATAATTACAATAACAAACAGATGAAATGCACACACTTACCGTTACAATGTTGGTCAAAAGCTAAAATTTTCTCACAGTCCATAAAGACAGTCCTGATCGTTCATCACAGTAAAATAGCAGTGTTTTTGCTCAATGTGTGAGCAGTAAAGGAAAATGCCCACTGAAGTAGTGAATTTCCATGCAGTCTAGAAGAAGCAGTGTTGTCCTTCCAACGGAAAGACAGTGCTGACTTTTGACCTGCAGACAGGTAATGGGCCACAACAGAGCAAACCCACAGCAGAGTCAGTCCAAGTTTTGAAGAATATTGGTAGGTTGGTCAACACAGAGCAGACCCACTGTAGTCCTAGTAGAGATTATGATATTGGTGGGCCACCAGAGGTGCAGACCCACTGCAGTCCTTGTAGAAATAATGGTATTGGTGAGTCATCAGTTCTAAGGGGACGTTTCACAGTGATGACGTTCCTATCAAGTCTTTCTACAATATGGCAGAAGAAACACCCACAACCTCGTTCAAATTCAGTGAGCTGTTGATAACGACCTCTTTGTGTCCTTAAAGTCATTCTTGCCTAACATCAACTCAACACGCCCAATCTCAACTTACGACCGTTACAGCGTGCATGTGAAGCAAACCTGATTTGGATCCTAATAGTGGTGCTACCACTGTCATTCTTATGCGAATGGCACGAAATCAGAATAAACCTCGTTCTTCAGAAGCAGAAACACGCCTGCCAATTCTCGTTTATGTCGCCCAACTACTTCTTGCTGTTGCGATTTTTTTTTCCGTCATGGCGGTTGTGGCGGCGACGAGAAAGGCGTCCACAGTGAAGGGCAGGCAGCAGTGCCTTCTCGGGGTACGCTTGCGGAACGTAATGGCCGCGGCAACTGGGGCGAGGTAATCGCATTTGGCGGCTCTGTCTTGCTACCACCAGCATCCGACCCGCCGTCTAATCTGCACTCTTTTTGCCGACCGGGGGGGGGGGGGGGGGGGGGGGGGGGGGGGAGTGCCGGGAAGCGGTCATCCGCGCCCGGCGCTCGCTTTTTGTGACGTCGCTGAATCTGAAGGGCGGTGCTGCCCTGCCACGGGAGGACGCTGTTCACGTCCTCTCTGCTCTGCAGTGTCGAACGTCTGTCGCGGCACTTCTAATACTTTAAGGCATCCACCCATCTAGGAGCTTGCGTCTTCTTTTACCTTCCTTGACAACAATCACGAAAGCTTTCATGTGCAATAACCGGCTCCGACCACCCAATCGTCATCACCAAACTAAAGGCATTGCTCCAAGGATAAGTACTGTGACGTATTAAAACTGTACGCCGCACAGGAACCCGTACCTGGGACGTTTGCCTTTCCTGGACATGTTCCCCACTTAATGAGCTATTCAGGTATATGGGTCATGCTTGAATAGATGAGTCGGTAGAGCAATTGCTGGTAAAAGGTATAGGTCCCCATGCGGATCCTATTTCAACGCCCAGTTTTAACCTGCCAGGAAGTTTCATATCAGTCCACATTTCATTGTGAGGTGCGATTTTAAGTAGTGACTTATCCTATACCGAGGCAAAGTGGATCGCGACACGTTGCAACAGATTCTTTGACCCTAACGTAAACTGATATTTTATAAATTCAATTTTTGCTGCATGTAAGCCATGTTTTTAACAACAGCGCGACGTTGCTGATGTCTTGCTGATTTCGTATGTGCTACGTAATCCTTCTGAAATCGTATTTGCCGCTCTCTAAAAGAAATCCACATTTAGAATGTTGAAACCAGATAAAATCATTACACTGTCTTTGTTGCCATGAATTAAGGATCTATTACAACTAAAGATCACGACTGGATAAATGGTTTCGTGGGGGATATCCCAAACAAAGCAGGTGTTCACTAAAAAATGGCTCTGAGCACTATGGGACTTAACATCTGAGGTCATGAGTCCCCTAGAACTTAGAACTACCAAAACATAACTAACGTAACGACATCAAACACATCCATGCCCGAGGCAGGATTCGAACCTGCCACCGTAGCGGTCGCGCGGTTCCAAACTGAAGTGCCTAGAACCGCTAGGCCACACCGGCCGGCAGGTGTTCACAGATGTCAAAATTACCGAACTATCAGTTTAATAAGTCACGGCTGCTAAATACTAACACGAATTCTTTATAGACGAATGGAAAAACTGGTAGAAGCCGACCTCCGTGAAGATCAGTTTGGATTCCGTAGAAATTTTGGAACACGTGAGGCAGTACTGACCTTACGACTTATCTTAGAAAATAGATTAAGGAAAGGTAAACCTACCTTTCTAGCATTTGTAGACTCAGAGAAAGCGTTTGACAGTGTTGACTGGAATACTCTCTTCCAAATTCTGAAGGTGGCAGGGATAAAATGCACGGACCGAAAGGCTATTTACAATTTGTACAGAAACAAGATGGCAGTTATAAGAGTTGAAGGGCATGAAAGGGAAGCAGTGGTTGGGAAGGGAGTGAGACAGGGTTGTAGCCTCTCCCCGATGCTATTCAATCTGTGTACTCAGCAAGCAGTAAAGGAAACAAAAGAAAAAGTCGGAATAGGAATTAAAATCCATGGAGAAGAAATAAAAACTTTGAGTTTCGCCGATGATACTGTAATTCTGTCAGAGACAGCAAAGGACCTGGAAGAGCAGTTGAACGGAATGGACAGTTTCTTGAAAGGAGGTTATAAGATGAACATCAACAAAAGCAAAACGAGGATAATCGAATGTAGTCGAATTAAGTCGGGTGATGCTGGGGGAATTAGAATAAGAAATGAGACACTTAAATTAGTGGATGAGTTTTGCTGTTTGGTGACCAAACTAACTGATGGTGGTCGAGGTAGAGAGGATAGAAAATGTAGATTGGCAATGGCAAGGGAAGCGTTTCTGAAGAAGAGAAATTTGTTAACATCGAGTACAGATTTAAGTGTCAGCAATTAGTTCCTGGAAGTATTTGTATGGAGTGTAGGCATGTATGGAAGTGAAACATGGACGATAAATAGTTTGGACAAGAAGAGAATAGAAGCTTTCGAAATGTGATGCTACAGAAGAATGCTCAAGATTAGATGGGTAGAACACATAACTAATGAGGAGGTATTGAACAGAACTGGGGAGAAGAGGAGTTTGTGGCAGAACTTGACTAGCAGAAGGGATCGGTTGCTAGGACATGTTCTGAGACATCAAGGGATCACCAATTTAGTATTAGAGGGCAGCGTGGAGGGTAAAAATCGTAGAGGGAGACCAAGAGATGAATACACTAAGCAGATTCAGAAGGATGTAGGTTGCAGTAGGTACTGGGAGATGAAGAAGCTTGCACAGGATAGAGTAGCATGGAGAGCTGCATCAAACAAGTCTCAGGACTGGAGACCATAACAACAACAACAACATCAACAACATCCTCTTTTGGCTAGTACGAAAATTGCATCACGTACTGATGTAAGAATATGTTCTACGACATTTAAATTCAGTTAATAGAAGTCTTCAAAACTAAAGGTCAGTCATATAAAGCTAGAGAAGAAAAGATAATGTTTTAGACATGAAATTGGATTCGAAACGTATCAGGTGAATTATCATTAATGTAATGTTAACCACAATATTAAATTCTCCATAACTTTAGAAATACTGCTGACTCGCAAAATCTAATACTAGTTTTCGAATCAGTACAAGAAATCCTTTAAACATTTCACCGTAATTCTAAAGCTCGTATAAATAAATTTATTTTATTTTGGTAAGATGGCAGAAAGGGTCGTGGAAGGAATAACTGACTTAAATATTGTTCTTACCACATTTGTGTGCATTCCCACTGATTTAGTGTTCAAAGGACAATTCTTTAATGTTAAGAGCGTTAGAAATTAAAACACTCCTTGCCACGAGGCAGCTTTGTTGTACTATTAGAATTTTGTGATTTCACACCCGTTTAACTGGTGGGGAGGGTATAGCATATCATGTTTTATTAAGAGATACGAGTTTTCTGTTCACCAGAGTATTTATTAAGAGATTCGAGTTTTCCGTTGACCAGAGTATTTATTAAGAGATTCGAGTTTTCCGTTGACCAGAGTATTTATTAAGAGATTCGAGTTTTCCGTTGACCAGAGTATTTATTAAGAGATTCGAGTTTTCCGTTGACCAGGGTATTTATTAAGAGATTCGAGTTTTCCATTGACCAGAGTATTTATCGAGATTCGAGTTTTCCGTTGACCAGAGTATTTATTGTCTGTAGAGATTTTTGCGGCCAGTGCGTATTGTCCCCGCTATCGCCAGTCTTTTATTCGTTATCGATTCTTTTACAAAGAAATGATATACTGGGAAAGCGTATCACTCATGATAATAGATGTTATATGTGTTTAATACTGGCTATGAGATTGCCAGAATTATTGTTCAAATTTTACATCGCGGTTTCAGGATTGCAATCGAAGACATAAATAAATGTCTACTCTGGCCTATGGTGAGACTAAACCCTGTACTACAGAGTCAGCGTAGTTATTTTTAGACTGTAAGATCAACTGTTTTTCATTTCAGGATAAAAGTCTCTGTGCAATGGTTCGCATTGTCAGGTAACAGTGCGGAGATGTCGGTACCGTGCTGTCGATTATGGGTATAATCACTCCTAATTGCTTCGAAATTATGTCTACGCCAACCATTAGCTCTACCTACACAATCGAGGGAGCATTACAACACGCTGCTCTGTATACCAGCTACCTATAGAAACTTTGACCGTCATTTTGTCGGAAACTGTTGCGTGTTGGCAATTAAGCCAAAACAGGTGTCCCTTTATTTTCACCCTTCTATCATCCGCGGAAGTTTAGACTGCATCAGAGAGCGACCTCCAGCCGATTCTCCTTGTTAGTGTTGGACCAATGCGTAAATCAAAGGCCAGAAAGAGAGATACACGCAATTCTAGTTGTATAGTGTGAGGTGGCGTACAAGAAGCCAACAACTCATGAACAAACATAAAAACACAGATGACAATCCACTAGATACACTGAAAAGCTCGTCGTACTAGAGTAGCATATTTTAGATATAAGAAGTAAACCTACCCAAGGGATATACTTACGACTTTGATCGGTTTTGAACATTTTGTAGTGTAGAGCACAATAAGAGACACATTTTTTACTCGTGCCCATATGGCCGTGAAGCGGGTGAAACACCCCCTTGAAAAAAGCTGAGTTTAATATCTTTGAATCAGTACCGTTTCAATTGTTACACATGTAAAAAACAGAAAACTTCGCATAAAGTCGCTATGGTTTTTAAAGTACGTTACAACGGCACACTCACATTTGTCTAAAACGTCATTTTTTAGAAAACCCCTACCCCACACTATTTTGTTTTTCATTTCGATATTTGACTAACAGAAACATGTAACGTATAGCATAGTTAATACCAAACTCAATCATTTACGATGAAGTGCTATTTCAAAGACGTGTTTGTAAAAAATAAGCTAGAAATATCTCAATATTCCGGTACGTAATCCCGCACATTATGTATATTCTACATCTGTCGTTACGTATATAACAATGGAAAATCCAGGATGGAATGTAACAGTATTATGAAAAGTATGGTTGCTACTCACCATATAGCAGAGGTACTAAGTCGCAGATAGGCACCACAAAACCTGTCGGAAAGTGAGGTTTCAGCCAACAAGGCCTTTGTCGAAAATAGCTGCCAGAGCTGTGATAGTGTTGTTTGTGAGTTGCGTTTGAGTGAATGTGTGTGTGTTTGTATGTTGTCTATTTTCGACATAGGCCATGTTGGCCGAAAGCTCACTTATCGATAGTATTTTTGTTGTGTCTATCTGCGACTCAGCACCTCTGCTGTATGGTGAGTAGCAACTATATGTTGAAACTTCCTGGCAGATTAATACTGTATGCCGGACCGAGACTCGAACTCTGGACCTTTGCCTTTCGCGGGCAAGTGCTCCACCATCTGAGCTACCCAAGCACGACCCACGCCCCGTCCCCACAGCTTTACTTCCGCCAGTATCTCGTCTCCTACTTTCCAAACTTCACAGACGCTCTCCTGCTGTATCAGCGCACAGTCCGCTACAGAGTGAAAATCTCATCCTGGAACTATATATTCTTCTAATTGTGTGAAACAATTTTCAGCCTTTATTTATTTTATATTTGAAATTGTTTGGGCATTATTGTAAAGCTGTACAGTAATGAGGAGACTTAGAATTGTTCGTGCAAATAAAAAATGCTGAATGGGTGGAGATTTCGAAAAAGTGACTTCCTCGACAAGTATGGACTCATCCTTGGAACATACATTAAAAACCACATTACTTTCATTTGAATTTGTTTATATCCATTTCATCTGTATTCATTCTGAAGCAATAAACTCAGTGTTTTTTCAAATTGATGTTTCACCCCTTTAACCAGTAGTATTTGCATATACAGGGTGTTACAAAAAGGTACGGCCAAACTTTCAGGAAACATTCCTCACACACAAATAAAAAAAAGAGGTTATGTGGACAAGTGCCCGGAAACGCTTAATTTCCATGTTAGAGCTCATTTTAGTTTCGTCAGTATGTACTGTACTTCCTCGATTCACCGCCAGTTGGCCCCATTGAAGGAAGGTAATGTTGACTCCGGTGCTTGTATTGACATTCGACTCATTGCTCTACAGTACTAGCATCAAGCACATCAGTACGTAGCATCAACAGGTAAGTGTTCATCACGAACGTGGTTTTGCAGTCAGTGCAATGTTTACAAATGCGGAGTTGGCAGATGCCCATTTGATGTATGGATTAGCATTGGGCAATAGCCGTGGCGCGGTACGTTTGTATGGAGACAGATTTCCAGAACGAAGGTGTCCCGACAGGAAGACGTTCGAAACAATTGATCGGCGTCTTAGGGAGCACGGAACATTCCAGCCTATGACTCGCGACTGGGGAAGACCTAGAACGACGAGGACACCTGCAAGGACGAGGCAATTCTTCGTGCAGTCGACGATAACCCTAATGTCAGCGTCAGAGAAGTTGCTGCTGTACAAGGTAACGTTGACCACGCCGCTGTATGGAGAGTGCTACGGGAGAACCAGTTGTTTCCGTACCATGTATAGTGTGTGCAGGCACTATCAGCAGCTGATTGGCCTCCACGGGTACACTTCTGCGAATAGTTCATCCAACAATGTGTCAATCCTCATTTCAGTGCAAATGTTCTCTTTACGGATGACGCTTCATTCCAACGTGATCAAATTGTAAATTTTCACAATCAACATGTGTGGGCTGACGAGAATCATCACGTCATCAACACAGATTTTCTGTGAACGTTTGGGCAGCCATTGTTGGTGATGTCTTGATTGGGCCCCATGTTCTTCCACCTACACTCAATGGAGCATTTTATCATGATTTTTTCATACGGGTGCTGCTAGAACATGTGCCTTTACAAGTACGACACAACATGTGGTTCATGCACGATAGAGCTCCTGCACATTTCAGTCGAAGTGTTCGTACGCTTCTCAACAACTGATTCGGTGACCGATGGATTGTGTAGAGGCGGACCAATTCCATGGCCTCCACGCTCTCCTGACCTCAATCCCCTTGACTTTCATTTATGGGGGCATTTGAAAGCTCTTGTCTACGCAACCCCGGTACCAAATGTAGAGACTCTTCGTGCTCGTATTGTGGACGACTGTGATACAATACGCCATTCTCCAGGGCTGCATCAGCGCATCAGGGATTCCACGCGACGGAGGGTGGATGCATGTATCCTGGCTAACGGAGGACATTTTAAACATTTCCTGTAACAAAGTGTTTATGAAGTCACGCTTGTACGTTCTGTTGTTGTGTGTTCTCATTCCATGATTAATGTGATTCGAAGAGAAGTAATAAAATGAGCTCTAACATGGAAAGTAAGCGTTTCTGGACTCATGTCCGCATAACATATTTTCTTTCTTTGCGTGTGAGGGATGTTTCCTGAAAGTTTGGCCGTACCTTTTTGTAACACCCTGTATAAACAAGTCTGTGTCTCTCGTTCTGCTATACACTACAACATACTCAAAGCCGATCGAAATCGAAGTGTATCCCTTGGGTATGTTTACTGGTAAGTATGTATAACAGTCGCTGGAAATACGAGCAGAATCGCTACAGCTACAAGTGACGCTGCTGTGTTGAGTGCTGGACATGATGGACTCACCGTGAACCGCCGGCACCAGACGCTCAGCCACTTGATGTCGCGGATCCGCTTGCCCCCGGGCAGCCTCAGGATCACGTCCGTGTTGTTGTAAGCCTTCAGCATTGGAGGCTCTCTGAAACAGTGGGCACACACCGCTGTACAGCGCACACAGGGTACACACCGATCGAAAGCTGAGCGGCGTCTACTTAGGCACGGACTCCTGTGCGCTCTACGATAGTCTCTTGTCAGCGTCGAAGACCTGCTGTGTCTGCTGCGCGTTGCAACTGTGGGCAGAAACTGCAAGGTGTACATAGGGAGGCAGCCGACGCAGCGCACGGCAGGGCAGCGCAGGTTTTTGTGACTAAACGGGCGTAAATACAGTAACAGAAATTGAGGTGCAGGGCAGGACAGCACAGTGCTTGCTTGTGCTCAGTGTCCGGGTAGTGTCTCAGAATGAGGACAACGACCTTAAAGTTGTTGGAAACTAGTTACATCTCAAACTGAGGGCCCTACAGAATCGACATTTCCCCGCTAATCAAGTACCGATGTTATAAAGAACGACCAAAGAAAAAGAAGAGATTTGATGGTTCCAAGCTTACGAGTATCCAGCATTTCATTGTATAACATGAACTAAAGGCAAAGGAAAGAGCGCTTGAACGTAAAAAGATTGAACACTCAATGTGCCATTGACCCACTCTACCATTTCTTCCGCAAGGTAGTGTTATAGGCCCTTTGCTGTTCCTTATCTATATAAATGATTTTGGAGACAATCTGAGCAGCCGTCTTCGGTTGTTTGCAGATGACGTTGTCGTTTATCGACTAATGAAGTGATCAGAGGATCAAAACAAACTGCAAAACGATTTACAGAAAATATGTGATTGGTGCGAAAGGTGGCAGTTGACCCTAAATAACTAAAAATGTGAGGTCATCCACATGACTACTAAAAGAAACTTCGGTTACACGATAAATCAGTCTAATCTAAAAGCACTAAATTCAACTAAATATCTAGGTATTACAATTACGAACAACTTAAATTGGAAAGAACACATTGAAAATGTTGTAGGGAAGGCTCACCAAAGGCTGCGTTTTATTGGCAGGACACTTAGAAAATGTAAGGGACCTACTAAGGAGACTTCTTACACTATGCTTGTCCGTCCTCTTTTAGAGTACTGCTGCGCGGTGTGGGATTCTTACCAGATAGGACTGACTGAGTACATCGAAAAAGTTCACGAAAGGCAGCACGTTTTGCATTATCGCGAAATGTGGGAGAGTGTGTCACAGAAATGATACAGGATTTGGGATTCAAATAATTAAAAGAAAGTCGCTATTCGTTTCGACGGAATCTTCTCACCAAATTCCAACCACCAACTTTCTCCTCCGAATGCGAAAATATTTTGTTGACACCGACCTACATAGGGCCTGCAAGGCACTTAAATGTGATTTGCAGAGTATCCATGTAGATGTCGATGTAGATGTCGGTGAACCAACCAACTAAAAGTTTACCAACTACAACATTTCATCCGTGGTAAAATATCTGAAGTTACTTCGCAGACTGTGGCATCTCTCCCAGGAATTCACAATCTTCCAGCTCAAGAACTCGAACCACACCAGAACGATGATACACCAAGTGCTTCATAGCCATCGTACTCGTCGGAAGCCAGTGGTACGTCTTTGGTACTTGGCCAGACGTGACTTCAAGTACAGCTGCTGGATCTTACGCTCAAATCGTGAATAGCAGCAACAATTTCCCACATTAATTTTCCAAAATAACTTGTGTAGCCTTTATGTCTTTATTATAGAAGGAACTTCAATAAAATTTACCTTAACAACACAGCGAGTTTTTCTTTGCTTCCAGTTGGGTTTTGGGCAATATACTCCCTTCAGAAAAACTAAATTCCCGCCCAAGCCGGTGAGCTTCATGCAACTGACTCCAGTCTAAACAGAAATAGTTCGTGGACTGTTTATCAGAAAACTTCTGACGTCAAACCGAATTCGCCAGGAGTATTTCGCTTATTCACGTATCCACTTTTACATTCTGATTTGTTCCGTTTTGATATGTTGTATAATAGCAACAGCATATCCTTTTCTTAACCAGAACCTGACAATGAATTAAGGTTCGTGAGTTCGGCCATACCTTCACACGGGCAGACTGCGCACTAGAGCACAAGAAAGGACTGCGTGACAATCGCTAACCTGCCTCCTAATACGCGCACACACTATGTCGCAAAGCATTTCCTTCGCTGCGCTGCCCTGCCATGCCTTGCCCTCCACCCGATGCGTCCCGACTTGCGCCTTGCCTGACGAGAAGAGCGAGCTTTGACAGGCGTCCATCCTTCAGAACGCTGAGTGGCGTATTTGGGTTTGGCAGCGCAGAGGGACACTGTTCTTCCCATCCAGCCGCGGTGACGATCCGACGCGCCGATTCGCGTCGTAGTATAAACACTTTGTCTTGTGATACTGAAATGGGAGCATTTAACTAAGCTCTGTATTTTGTTGAGATTGTTGCACATTTGCACTACGTTTACGTAAATGTATATTACGTGGATTTTCAAGTAATTGAGAATTAGATTTCTTTTCATAACACAATTTGCAATAATATCTGGTGAAGGGAACGATAGGTTTCTGGTCGCACCTTCAACTTCTTTACAATACAAGGAGATCAGTACGAGAGTTGTAAAACTATCTCAGGCTCCCGTAGACTATCATAAGTAAGCGTAGACTGGTTTTCTTGGTAGCGCTGGTCAGTTACATGTGTTACCCTTACGTTAAGCGTGTTGCATACCTATTGGGCGTTACTTCAGAAGGATAGCTTTCTTTATGTGCGTGATCACTGTTTTACTAGATTCCTCTAATAATCGGGAGCGGTGAACAGTGCAGAAACTTACTGAGAATATATAAATGGCCTCACAACCTGAGGAACATTTTTGTTCTACATAGTTAGCCTGCTGTCATTGACTTAAAAATAGACAATACTTGTACTAAAACTGAACTTCTAAATATTTAATTCATGTTTTATTCAAAAATTGTTGATTTGTATCGTGAAACAGGGCGATGTTGCAGTACAAATTAAGAAAACAATGCAGAGTTATCATACAGCAGTAGAAAATAAGGTAAGAAAGGTAAAATACAAAAAACTGCGAAACAAAAGTACATCAAACAACGCTTCAATACTTCGTCGAACGTATGTAAAACATCTTTCTGTCGTTCATGAACAACTTCCACATTTATCAATAACAACAGGAAACTCTAATCTTTAGTCATAATGAAGAACTTTCTACTCAGTACAAAATAACAAAAGTAATTATATATATCTTTTTATGTTAGTTGTGCTTAGTACTTGTATCAAAGGTAATTGCTTCAGATACATAAAATTGCAGAAGTTATGTGATCAACTAATTTTTATTATTTATAAAATGCAATTTGTGTTGTGTAGGGATATAAAATACACAATGGAATAACACTGGATGATGTGCAATTCCAGTTACGTAGAAAAAAAATCGTCAGTTCCTAGTTTCCCTCTTACAGATCCATTTAGGTTTCTTTCCCTACCAGCGTTACGAATATTACCTGTAATCCTACCACTTACTACATCATTTATGTAGTGTACCAAAACTACCGAATCAGTATTCATTTTAATGTAATCATCCTAAGTTTCAAGTTATCTCAACGCTCTTCCACTGTTAAGATAAGATTTCAGGAACTAATAATAATAACATTTCTTGATTTTTCTTTCGTCTGTTGTAGCCGGTGGGGTGTAAAATTATGGTCTGCTCAATTGTATCTATCAATAAAGTATGTTATCCGGCATATGAACATTAATCATAAAACTACCTTTTAGTATAGTTGGGATCTTAAGAATTTATTATCCTCATTCCTGGTCTTTGTTTAATGAACCTTTCCATGTGTTACATACCTCAATATATGCTCCGTGACGAACTAGCTTCTCTAGACGTACCCATTCATTTTTCATGAAGCACCCTGCATTATACAATGAATACAATAATGTAAGAATTTCAGTTAAATAGGTAACTCCATGTCGCTGTGGAACTTCGTGACATGAGCTGGGGGAATCGGAGTCATCCAGATAATTTCTGATGCCACGCAAACTCAGGATTGAGGTAGCGTAGGGGAACGATAAAAAAAAATATTTATCTCGCACAAATTGAGTCTATATAACTAACCTAAGGACACCACCCACACACCCATGCCCGAGGCAGGATTCGAACCTGCGACCGTAGCGGTCACGCGGTTCCGGACTGCAGCGCCTAGAACCGCAAGGTCACCTCGGCCGGCCAACGTCTGTTGGATAAAGACTACCACTAAACTATTTGCAGTATCCCCACCTACAGAAGATGTCAGCAGCAGCGATGGTGAAGGGGTGCTACAAGTTGCCAGCAGTAAAGTCGTCTCACATGAAACTTCCTGGCGGATTAAAACTGTGTGCTGGACCGAGACTCGAACTCGGGACCTTTGCAAGTGCACTTGCCCGCGAAAGGCAAAGGTCCCGAGTTCGAGTTTCGGTCCAGCACACAGTTTTAATCTGCCAGGAAGTTTCATATCAACGCACAATCCGCTGCAGAGTGAAAATATCACTCTCGTCTCACAAGGCTGCGAAGGTGGATATAGGCCGACCTGCAGAGTTCACTGTTCTTGCTTTATAAATTGCTTGGTGTTTAAGATAACGAGACAGCAACATTTTGCAAGGAGTGTCTCGATTGGTGCATGGGTGGAGGGGAGGGGAGCAAGGTAGGGACGGGAGGGGGAGGGTTTGCTTTTTTCCCCGAAGGAGCTATTACAGGATTCTCACCCACCCAATTAGGGGAGGGATTTCTGAATAAGGAGAGTAACTGGGGGACGACATTATGGGGCGAAATAACGAGTTCTAAATTAGGAATTAGTAATAACACATTTCAAAAATGAAAGAAATACTCCTGTTAAAGTGACAAGTCTGTTGTTTGCATATTGTGTCATAAGCCAGTATTTTGCAAGAAGGAGAGGTGATTGGCCTACTGGTGGGGTATCTGGCGATCGACGAATGGCACAGTTGGAGCTCGCGCAGTTGAGTGTGATGCGGTCACCAGCTCTCTAAGGCCGCTCGGCAGGACCTCACTCTCGGCTGTGAGCTGACAGAGGAATCACGTCCCGCTGGTGGTATGTGAGACTGGCTAAGTGCCGCCGGGGTGAGAAAACATTCTGTGGAAATGCTGTGGCACACATGCATAGGTACCTAACATTAGATGACTGGATTTGTTTATCTGTTTATTTGGTATTTGTTTATTTGTTTTAATATTTCTAAGATGTTTTTGTCATTATGTCATAATAAATGTATTTAATTAATTGTGAATGAACGTTTGCTATGCTGGATGGTATGAAAGTATCATTGCAGCTCGTGAGTAAGAACCTGCAGTTGATGGTACATTCTGTTACATAAGCTGATTCGCCGTTCTGGCTTAGAAATGAACTACACCTGGACTTTCTACTGGCTTTTCAAGGTATTAAAGCCAGGCGGAGACCCTGTTGTAGAATATATGATTTACTTTTGTTATGTACCACAGTTACCAGTTGACTTGCAACAGGGTCTTGGTTAAACCGCAATATAACAAGCTCTGCATGAGAGTGGAAATGTAGTAAAAGTAGTAAGGAAATAAAGGAGCTGGTACTGTGAATGGCAATACATAAACAACTCCCCAAATTCAGGTAACCCTGCAAGCATATCGAAAAAATTCGCGGTAAATTATAACAGCCAAACAGTTGCAGGATAACGATTTATTGAAATCCTTGACCACGGTTTCGGTATATCTAAATATACCTTCATCAGAAGCAAAAATACACCTAAACAGGAAGACACCTTCATTAGCAAAAAAGAAAAAAAAAACTTATCAACATAACTGTGAACTAGCTAAGTACTGATAATATGCCGTGTTCGCATCGACCATCTCTTCATCTGTACAGATGGAGGTGATATTTTAATTTTAAGTACTGACGACGCCTCTGACACGATTGTTTTATGCATCTCCCTCCACTGCAGGATGTGATTTTAGTAAGTAACTAGAAGTTCTTGTGCTTGTAACAATCTGGTAATTTTCATGGTTACTTCAAGCTATAAGTGTTTGTTTTCTCCTTCTATCTCAGTTATGTTGATAAGTTTTTACTAATGAAGGTGTCTTCCTGTTTAGGTGTATTTTTGCTTCTGATGAAGGTATATTTAGATATACCAAAACCGTGGTCAAGAATTTCAATAAATCTTTACCTTGCAACTGTTTACCGTGAAGATTTTCAACAGTTGCTGCTTCAGCCATGTTTAAAATTTTGAAGTATCTAAAAGACCCTGCTCTGTTTTTGGATTGCCTGGTTTTCAAAAATACGGTTCTTAGCACGCGTTCCGTAGGCAGTTAAGGATTGTTGCTTCGTTTACGAATTTTCGCTTTCGTATCGAGAGTGTATCCTTAATGATTTCTGTTTTACGGGCATTAGGCCGTGATCTAAGGTGTGATTCTGTGCTTAACGTTTCGTCCTTTAATGCTGCAAACGACATCAGAGGATGTAAAGGCTCAGTAAGAAGTTTCAAACTCAAACAAGTTTCAAATACTGAGCCTTCCTAGCCTCTGATGATTTCTCCATCATTAAAGGACGAAACTTTAAGCACAGAGTCACGGATTAAACCACAGCCTAATGTCAAGACAAATATGTCCAAGGATGCAGCCTGGATTATATGTTCTAACAGCTTCCTCTTATTCAGTTCGACGCTCTCAATGTATCTGCTGAGGGTCACATTAATCTGCCTACCGTGGGCAGTTTAATTTGTTGAAACATATTGGACTTCTAGTTCAATATTTATTTTAAATCACTAACCAGTTTGTACATTTGGTCATTTTCAATGGCAGCTGTGCCTTTATGAAGTTTATGTCATATTTATAAACCAATTCATTTTCCGTGGGAACAGGAATTTGTTCACACACACACACACACACACACACACACACACACACACACCAGACTTTTGGTCTTATTATTTCCATTATAATGGAGGAGATGGGGACTTCAGGAGTTAATATTTTCACGGCGAAAAATAAAGTTGTTTTGATCATTTCACTCTTTTCAGTCGCTAGTTATAGAGGGCTGTTCTAGCAATTCAACACTTTTCAGCCAAGCCGGTAATTGGAGGGGGGGGGGGGGGGCTGAGGGAGCCCCTATTGGGAAAATATGGGAGTGGGTTAGCAGTTCCGTTATTTGCTTTAAATCCAAGGGAGTCCTCCTGAAATGGGTATGTGATAATAATAAATATTGGTAGAGAGAAAATAAAGCCACATTTCCCCTTTCTACAAATATGGTAACTACCAGAACGTTTCACGCACGCATTTTTCTCGTGCTAACTGCTCGTGCTGCTTCTGTTGGCGATCGTACTCATATAAATGGAGGGATTTCTGTTGCCACATAACACGAATTGCTTTGAAACATGATGACAGGCACGACATCGATGTACATCTGCGTTTGAAATGGCTCTTGCCGAAACTGCCTAGTAATGAAAAATACATTGCCTGACAGAAAGATTGAACGCCAGGAAGGGGAGGAGAAAAGGATATGAAACTTCAGCGGTTGACGCGGTGTGGGCTGTTATTTAGGTGTGTGATCCCAGTTATCAGTACGACGTTACATCCCCTCTTGCCTTGGATGCATTCACATGCACTCAGTCGTTTGGGAAGCCTGTAACAAAACCGCTGTATCATCTCCTGAGGCGAGCTGATCCCAAAATCGTTGTAACTGTTTCCAGATAGCCTGGATATTGGTCTTCGTCACAGTTTTACTTTAGCATATCAGAAGTACTTCAGGTCATTTTTTTAACTTTTGTATTTATTCTCCTTGTTTTTCATGCAGATGTTTTCTTCATATACCGTGCATACAAGAAGCATGATTCCATGATGACGTTACAGACTTTCAGGGACGAAGGAGAAGGGTAAATGTATCAGTGTGAGATGAAGGAGCTTGATCAAAAAACGACTGAATCAAAGATTATAAGCCAAGAAATGTTCTGATCCCCCTGACTGTGGAAGACATGTACTGGTACTGTTCTTATCCAGGTTCTTGGACCCTATCCCGCTTCTTATTCGTTGACGGATGTGATTTCAGCATGATGGTGCCCCACCTCATTTTGGACTGAAGGTTCGTAAAAAACTAGATTAGACATTCCTTGAAAACTGGATAGGAAGAGGGGAGCCTTTTTCGTGGCCAGCGCGTTCACATGATCTCACTAAACTACACTTCTTACTCTTATTGAGGTGCTACGTGAAAATTCCTGTGCTGAAGATGCCTGTCGAGACTGGAAAGGATCCTCGCCGTCTCTGACTGTGTACAGACGACACCGCGGATATTAGAACGAGTGCGACAGAACTTGTGCAACGATGCCGTGCCTGCACCAAATTGGGAGACGCAATTCTGAACAACTGAGAAACTTGTACAGGTAAGTGTAATTCGTCATTACTGTACCTTAGACTTGGGATTCTCGGGCCGTGCACCGTTGCTAGTCCATCAACAGGGGAAATAATCTGAGTGTATAGTGAGTATCCAGCGGGACTTCTGTATTTCATGAATTCCGTGCGTCAGGGTTAAGACGTTAGGGCCCTCAGTTTGAGCAATGCGCGAAGCTAAGGCGGAACTTGAGTAGCCTTTCGCACATACCTTTCGACTTGTCGTTTCCGGGCTAGGGACCCTTACTTCGGGCTGATACGTTTGCCATTCTCCAGCAGCGCTGAAAGTTTCTGACAACATAACAGAATCACCCTACATAAAGAAGTCAGTTGCTTGCAATGCTTCATTTTTAATTTGTACTGTTGTCTTCCCCATGTGTTGAATATAAACTGTTTTACTCTTATAGTAATTGTTCTATCGGCTCGCATTTAAATTAGCCCTATTAATTTCTTCCGTTCAAGGTTGAGGTTATCTACGCCATAAGTAAACAGTATAACGTCACCAGCACCACGAAGAAGGTTCAGATACGTTTCAATAATGTATTTTCCTTCTTCGTTTTCCCATTTTACGATTCCAAAGACTTTCTGTAGGTCTGCAGAAACTAATTTTGCTGATGAAGAATTTTATTGTTTGCCTTTTCACTATTCTTATGAATTCTGATGGAAGCTGTGACACTAACATATCTAGACCTATTGTATTCTTAAGTATACCCATATAGGGCGTATCAGTTCTTCTTTTTCAATTGATGTTAATACAGGTTTACTTGGAACCGCGTCAAAGGATTTCTCAGAATTTACGAATTACCGACAAACTGTTAATTTATAATCATTGACTGATTTAAGTTGATCAGATTTGGTCGCCATGTCATCTCACACATCACGCCATGGTTTTGCCGTATTATAAATAATAACAATGATAATAATGGACCAAAATACGTCATAACACAAATAGCCAAAACAGATGGAGTTAGTAATTTTAAATACACTACTGGACATTAAAATTGCTACACCAAGACGAAATGCAGATGATAAACGGGTATTCATTGGACAAATACATTATACTAGAACTGACATGTGATTACATTTTCACGCAATTTGGGTGCATAGATCCTGAGAAATTAGTACCCAGACCAATCACCTCTGGCCTTAATAACGGCCTTGATACGCCTGGGCATTGAGTCAAACAGAGCTTGGATGGCGTGTACACGTACAGCTGCCCATGCAGCTTCAACACGATACCACAGTTCGTCAAGAGTAGTGACTGGCGTATTGTGACGAGCCAGTTGCTCGGCCACCATTGACCAGATGTTTTCGCTTGGTGAGAGATCTGGAGAATGTGCTGACCAGGGCAGCAGTTGAACATTTTATGTATCCAGAAAGGCCCGTACAAGACCTGGAACATGCGGTAGTACATTATCCTGCTGAAATGTAGAGTTTTGCAGGGAGCGAATGAAGGGTAGAGCCATGGGTCGTAACACATCTGAAATGTAACGTCCACTGTTCAAAGTGCCGACAATGCGAAAAGAGGTGGCCGAGATGTGTAACCAATGGCACCTCATACCATCACGCCTTGTGATACGCTAGTATTGCGATGACGAATACACGCTTCCAATGTGCGTTCACCGCGATGTCACCAGACACGGATACGACCATCATGATGCTGTAAACAAAACCTGGATTCATCCGAAAATATGACGTTTTGCAATTCTTGCACAAAGGTCCGTCGTTGAGTATACCATCGCAGGCGCTTCTGTCAGTGATGCAGCGTCAAGGGTAACCGCAGCCATGGTCTCCGAGCTGATAGTCCATGCTGGTGCAAACGACGTCAAACTGTTCGTGCAGATGGTTGTTGTCTTGCAAACGTCCCCATCTGTTGACTCAGGGCTCGAGACGTGGCTGCACGATCCGTTACAGCCATGCGGATAAGATGCGTGTCATGTCGACTGCTAGTGATACGAGGCCGTTGGGATCCAGCACGGCGTTCCGTATTACCTTCGTGAACCCACCGATTCCATATTCTGCTAACAGTCATTGGATCTGTCCAATGTCGCGATACGATGAAAGGCAATCGCGATACGCTACAATCCGAGCTTTATCAAAGTCGGAAACGTGATGGTACGAGGCATCACAATAACGTTTCACCAGGCAGCGCCGGTCAACTGCTGTTTGTGTATGAGAAATCGGTTGGAAACTTTCCTCATGTCAGCACGTTGTAGGTGTCGCCACCGGCGCCAACCTTGTGTGAATGCTCTGAAAAGCTAATCATTTGCATATCACAGCATCTTCTTCCTGTCGGTTAAATTTCGCGTCTGTAGCACATCATCTTCGTGGTGTAGCAATTTTAATGGCCAGTAGTGTATCTTTAACCAACCTTAAAGCAGAAGGGACTATAAAAAATTTGCAATAATGTAAAAGTTAATGAAATGGAAAAAGCAAGTGGCCTGATAAAAATATTTACAACAAGAAATACATATCTAAATATACAAAACTAAAATTCTATACCACAGTTGTAAGACCAGAGCCGGCCGCGGTGGTCTCGCGGTTCTAGGCGCGCAGTCCGGAACCGTGCGACTGCTACGGTCGCAGGTTCGAATCCTGCCTCGGGCATGGATGTGTGTGATGTCCTTAGGTTAGTTAGGTTTAAGTAGTTCTAAGTTCTAGGGGACTAATGACCACAGCAGTTGAGTCCCATAGTGCTCAGAGCCATTTGAACCATTTTTTGTAAGACCAGAATGTGTGTGCTTAACGAACCCTCTGCCAGGAACTTAACTGTGAATTACAGAGTAATCACGTAGGTGCTCGTTCGCAGGCATATATATAGTCGTTTTCCCTCGCTCTGTTTTCGAGTGGAACAGGGAAGGGAATGACTGATAGTGGCACATGGTACCCTCCGCCACGCACCATGCGGTGGTTTAGGGAGCGTCTATGTAGATGTACAACTAGATGTAGAACTATAAACTGGAGAGAACAGAAACAATGGAAGACGGATTATTGGAAAAATAAAGACTGCGACACAAACTACAGATGGTGGGAAAATAAGAAGTAATCAAGAGATCTATGAAAATGCGGAGAAAATATCAGGCATAATGATAAAGCAAAGGTTAACCTTCCTTGGGCACCTCTACCGAAAGAATGAGAAGAGGCCAATGAAACAAGTATTCCTGTAGGCTG